>NC_139172.1:31806325-33213825 GCF_965202585.1 Thalia democratica | reverse complement strand
TTATTAATTAATATTAAGTTTTATTTAAAATAATTGGTGTAGTTATTGATATTGATATCAATATTGGTTTTCAAGCTAATATTCAAATTGTACTTATAATTCTATTTGATATCTAGTATTGGTTATGAGTGAGAGACACATGACTACACGTAGTCAAGATAAAGGTACTAGCCAGAGTGTTGCAACTATTATAAGTGACTCTGAGGCAGTACCTGTTTCGCCGGTGCTACCAGGCCCTCTGTGGTAGTTTAAAACTTAAACACTTATTTCATAGTTTTACAGCAAATCTTGCATTTTTAATTGCTATTTTTGTCCAATTAGTTTGTATAAAATATACTTATTTTGTTTATTTTAATTTTAGTTTTACGAATCTAATTTTTAAACTTACCCAACTATGTCATCAAAATTAACTTCAGAAGCATATTTGTATGTTTCTCTTTTTTCTTCAAGTAGTCGATAAGTTCCATCAACGAATACTGTATTTCTTCTAAAATGATCTTCACTCACTTTTAACTTAGGGTGGACGACTGGAACGTTTTGACTCATCTCTTTTGTATCTTTTATTCCCATTGGATCAGCTAGAGTACCACAATTCTTTAGAAGTACATCTTTAATCTTGAGAATCAAGCATTGTTCTGTTATTTATTTGTGTTTTTCTTTTAATTAAATTTTTTTAAAAACAATAACCAGCTTGGGTGGTTGTGAATTTTTAACCAAATGACTGATATTTAATTTATTTTTTAGGACTTAAAACTAGTTCTGATACTTTTAATACTTATAGCAAAAATGTTTTACTGTCCAGGCTTGTAAAAAAAATATAGAGTTAAACACAGTTTAGCTTTAAAACTTTTTTTTAGCTTTTTTCAATTTTATATTAAAATAGTTTTTTAATACTAAATGTAATGTAAAAACTACAGCTAAGGTAATTTATCTTAAAGTCGCTTTATATATGTAAATATGTTTTTAACTTTTACTTCATCATACGTAAGACTTAAATTTTAATCAGTCTTTATCTTTTGAACAAAAACGTTTTTTAAATCTCTAAGAGTGTAATATATTATTTACCGTAAAGTCCATCTTTTTCTATGTAGGTAAAAAAATCACTAGAACCTGTAAAATATTTTTTGTGATTAAAGTAAAATTCATAGCTTTTAATCTTTTATTTAAGCTAAATGTAACCTGATAAACTATTTCAATAAAATTTATAAACTAATATTACAGTACTTACTAGTTTTTGGATGTAAAAGTTGTTATAATTTAAAACAAAACTATGAATTTAAAACTTGTTGCTAAGTTATGGTAAAATTAAAATTGTTTATTTTTAATTTAAACGCTGTTAGCTTTCGGTCACAGATAATAATACACGAACGTATCAACTTACAAGGTCTAAGAACATCAGCAATCTTTTGTAAACTACTTTCCTCTAAAGATCTCAGTAGTGTTTTACTCCACCCAGGTAACAAACGACCACATGCTCCATGATGAAGAATCATTTCGGCCATCTTGTAAATACTTCCTTTTTTACTGTGTGTTTCAATCTGATCCTAAATTAATAGATATAAGTCATTTTTTTAAATATTAAATTTAGTCCTAAATTTAAAAAAGTTACTTTAAATTGATCTTTGCAAAACTCCTTCAAAGGTGTGAAAACTTCAGATATCTCAACACTTTTAAGTCTTTCTAACAAGTTTGGATCTTCTGATATCTTAAAGATGAAGCACCTGTCGTGTAACTCATCAGAGGTAGATAATTTTGCAGGTCTTATTTGATTTTCCATATTATTTACAAATATTTATGTATGTTAATGTTACGATTCTGTTTTTTGTTTAATGTGCATGTTATACATTAAGAGAATTGAATTCTAGATTTTTAAGAAATACTCTTAAAAGTATACTTTATGTGGTGTACGACTCAATAACAGAAAAATTTTTTCTATACCAGGTCCTTAGACCAAGCGTTTTTAGCGCTTTTTTTATCGTTAAATTAACAATACATATTATCAGCTAGCGTTAAAGTATTTTGCTTATGGTAGTGTGATGATCGCCTGGCTCTGCTGTGCTACTCTTAGACGGAACCGGCGGTCGAGACTTATTTTCTAAGTTGATAACAGAGGGTGGTCATTTTGACCACTTTCTTTGACCTTCTTAGTACTCATTACGCGCTACTTATCTATTACAAAATAGCGAATGACTACTCCAGTAAGTATAAAACTTAATAGTAAAATACAAAGAACAACAAACTGTTTATTAATTGAACTCACAATATAAAGTACAAAAATACAACTAAAACTTAATAAAACGTAAATGAATAAAACAAGTATAATAAGAAAGACTAAAAAACTAAGCAAAAGTAAACATAGACTTTTATTTACGCAACTAGACTATGAAAAGTAAAGTATATATAGTATTTTAACAACCCCTTTTTCCAAGTTCTCTCAATTTATAACAGAGCATGTCTGTTAGACTGCTACAATAGAAACAAATACTTGAAAGATAATGTTAAAGGCACTATTTATCAAAACATTACAAAATGTACTGTAAATTAAAGCTAATACTCCTTTTCTTTAGTCAATTAACTTATACTGAAAAACTAAACGGATAGTGATCAATAAAATACATTTTTCTATTACAATTTTTAATATTTAATAATTTCTACAAACAAAACTTTAGTGATTTGGTCAAGTAAATACCGTAGTTTAATTATATTAGTATGCGACTAGTCTTTGTTAAATGCTTGTTTTCATGTTGTTTTTTCAATCAAAATTTAACTGAACAGTAAGTTTTTAGAGTTTAAGTATATTGATTTATTGAAAGGCAAAAATTAGTTATCAAGTATATTAAATAAGCGTACATAATAATGCTTAAATGATAATATTAGTATTTACTTTGATATTAAATTTTGTTTTAAATAAAAACTTAAACATAAAATTTGTAAAGAAATTGATAAGATACCACGAACTAAGTTTCAAAGTTGGGCAAAATCAGCATTTTTCTTTAATAGTCTTTTTAATTAAAGAGGTGTAACAATCAAAACTATGCTCTAAAAACGTTTAAAGGGATTGTTTTTGAACAAAACAAGCTCTAAAAATAATGTTTAAAACTTAGAATATATTGTTATTGAACAAAATTAGTTAATATTAATTTTTAGTTATAACAGATTTTGTTTGTTTAATAATACTGAGAAATGGACAGCTTTTAAAGTAAATAGTTGCTATAAATTATAACTTTTTTTTTAAGTGTCACAATTTAAGTCCTCAAAACGTTTACGCCTTAATAGTAAATACTGCTATCGAAGTAAATTCACGACTTATTAAAAGAAAATTAAGGTTATATTTGCTTAAACACTTAAGCAACGACTTTGAAGTATTTTATTATCGAAAAACAATTCATGTAACTTTACGACTAAAGGTATGACTTTCTCGTTAAAATTTATATTTTATAATGCAAGTTTAACAGTAAATAAACTTCTTTCTGTAATTGAGAAATCAATTTAGTTAACTTCTATTAAATAAAATTTAAACCATGTTATTTACTTAGTTTAAATTATAAATAACAAAACTTTGAATTTCCTTGAATCTAATTTCATAGATTAAGCTTTTCTAATACAATTATACACTTACCTCTGCTTAATTTTTTAAATGTATGTTTTGCTAAAAATAATGAACTTTCTATGGTTAATATTCGACTAGTTTTTTATAATTTCATTTTAAGAATGAATAATATGTTTAACTATTGTAATACCTTTAGTTGTTAATAATCTACTCATAATGTTAATGCAAACTTCTTAACAAAAAAAGCAACTAAAAAGTTAAAACATCTTAAATATTTAGTACAAGGTGTTACTAAACAATGTAAAAAATTTCATCGATAGTTTGCAAGTAAAAGTATTTACTCTTTTTCAAAAACTGTAAAAATTGTAACCTTTTTATTTTTAAATAATTTTTGAAGACTTGACTGACATTTTTATGAATTCTTTTGAGTTCTTTAGGTTTTACATTTTTTTGTGTGAAATCAGTTTTTTTTATCACTAAGGGCTTTATTTTTTGCAATATTTTAAATTGTTCTTAACGTTGATAAAGCTGTTTTTTTATAAATTTGTCTAAAACTTAAGGTAATTATAATTTTTCTCAGACTTTCGATCAAACAGTTTAAAAGATTTATTTTTTTTGCCAAAATTTTAACTCCCGTTAAGAATAATTTGCAAAATCTTGACTTGTAAAGTTTTTGTATGCTTTAAGTTATAACTTTTTTAGCTGTATGGTTAAAACCGTTTAAAGTACAATAATAGTCTTCCTTCATCTAATAATGCTAAGAAATAAATAGCCTTTTCAAAGATCAGTTTTGGTGATATTTGTTTTAATTTTTATGTAAAAAGTTGCTATAAATTATAGTTCAAATCAAAATTCAAGTTTATAAGTTTCAAAATTTCTACTCTCTAAAGTAAATACTACTATTAAAGTAAATCTACGACTTATTTCTAGAAAATCAACGTTATATTTGCCTAAATACTTAAGCAACGGCTTAGAAATATTTAGTACTAAAAGTATTCATGATGGTTTGTAATTAATTTATTACTCTCTTTTTAAATGAACAATTTAAAACGTATGTGTTACAGTAAAAAAATAACTTATTTCTCTAATTGAAAACAATTAAGTTATCTTCTATAGTTATTAAGACAAGATTATATATTATCTATATAGTATAATATATAAATTGTATAATATAGAAATTCCTAAAATCTAACTTTATAGAGTAAACTTCAAGTTGTTTTTTGATTGTATTTTAAAAACCAAATATTTCTAAAATATTTTAGACTAACTTTGATTTTGTGTTAGCTACATTTTTTTAATCACTTTTGTTTTCACTTTATTCTTAAACATAGAAAAAATAAAGACCTCAAATAAGATACTAGATCTAGAAGTTGTTTTGTAATATTTAAAAATCATTAACGTTATAATTTTTTTACGTAATTTAGATAAATGTTTAAAACATTTAGCAATTATAAAACTTGTGTTTTATAAGTTTAAACTTTCTTTATGTAAATTCAGTTTTTATTTTAACTCCTAAGGACTTTATTTTAAGCAATTTACTAAATTGTACTAAACTTTGAATAGGCTAGTTTTTTAAACAATTATGTCCACAACTTAGGTGTATTGTGATTTATTTTAGACTTTTCAAAAAATAGTTTGCAGGTTTTTTTAGATGCTTTAAAATTAACTTGCGTGGAAAAAAAAAATTAAATTCGTAATTTTTAGAGTTTTCAAACTCTAAAGCTTTTTTTTTTTGCTTTTAGTTTAAGCCGTTTAAAATGTCATAACAAACTTTGTTTATTTAATAATACTGAGAAATGAATACCTTTTAATGTAAATAGTTGCTATAAATTATAGCTTTTGTTGAAATGTCAGAATTTAAGTCCTCAAAACGTTTACGCCTTAATAATAAATACTGCTATTGAAGTTTATTCAATACTTACTAAAAGCAAATCAAGGTTATATTTGCTTAAACACCCAAGCAACGACTTTGAAATACTTTATTATCGAAAAACAATTCATGTAACTTTACGACTAAAGGTATGACTCTTTTGTTAAAATTTATATTTTATAATGCACGTTTAAAAGTAAATAAACTTCTTTCTGTAATTGAGAAATTAATTTAGTTAACTTCTATTAAATAAAATTTAAACCATGTTATTAACTTAGTTTAAAATATAAATTACATGACTTTGAATTTCCTTAAATCTAACTTTATAGAGAAACTCTCTAATACAATGATACATTAACCTCTGTTTAATTTTTTAGGTAAATGTTTTGCTTAAATTGATAAACTTTATATGGTTAAAATAATCAATTAGTATTTTATAATTACATTTTTAGAATGAATAATATGTTTAACTTTTGTAATAATATAAGTTGTTAATAATATCTTATTGTAATAAATACTGAAAACTGTTTAGAAACAATAATTAAAATAAGTTAAAACATCTTACATATTTAGTACAAGGTATTTTTAAACTATGTAAAAATTTTCATCGATAGTTTGCAAGTAAAAGTAGTTACTTTTTTTAATAAACTGTAAAAATTGTAACCTTTTTATGTTTAAATACTTTTTGAATACCTTTACTTACAAAAATTACATACTTTACTCTTTTTGATTAATAAATTCTTTTGAGTTTTTAAGATTTTCAATTTTTTGTGAAAGGTCGGTTTTGTTTTTTAACTAAGGACTTTATTTTATGCAATATTATAAATCGATTTTAACTTTGACAAAGCTGTTTTTTATATAAATTTGTCTAAAACTTAAGGTGATTATAATTTATCTAAGACTTTCGATCAAACAGTTTATAGGTTTCGTTTTTCTGCCTTAAGTTTAACTTCCGTAAAGAATGATTTGTAAAATCTTGACTTTTAAAGTTTTTGTATGCTTTGAATTATAATTTTTTCAGCTGCATGGTTAAAACCGTTTGAAGTACAATAATAGTTTTTCTTTATATAATAATGCTAAGAAATAAATAGCCTTTTCAAGGATCAGTTTTGGTGATATTAATTTTAACTTTTATGTAAAAAGTTGCTATAAATTTTAGTTCAAATCAAAATTCAAGTTTATAAGTTTCAAAATTTCTACTCTCTAAAGTAAATACTACTATTGAAGTAAATCTACGACTTATTTCTAGAAAATAAACGTTATATTTGCCTAAATACTTAAGCAACGGTTTTGAAATATTTTGTACCAAAAATATTCATGATGGTTTGTAATTAATTTATTACTCTTTTTTTAAATAAACAATTTAAAACGTATGTGTTACAGTAAAAAAGAAACTTATTTCTCAAATTGAAAACAATTAAGTTATCTTCTATAGTTATTAAGACAAAATTATATATTATCTATTTAGTATAATATATAAATCGTATAATATTGAAATTCCTAAAATCTAACTTTAGAGAGTAAACTTCAAATTGTTTTTTGATTATATTTTAAAAACCAAATATTTTTAAAAATGTTAGACTAATTTTGATTTTGTGTTAGCTACATTTTTTTAATTACTTTTGTTTACACTTTGTTTTTAAACATAGAAAATCTAAAGATCTAAAATAAGATATTTTTGATCTAGAAGTTGTTTTGAAACATTTAAAATCTTATACGTTATGTTTTTTTACGTCATTTTAAATAAATATTTAAAACATTTAGAATTATAACTTGTGTTTTTTAAATTTAAATTTTCTTTATGTAAGTTCGGTTTTTCTTTTTACTACTAAGGACTTTATTTTATGCAATGTACTAAATCGAACTAAACTTTGAATAAGCAAGTTATTTTAAACATTTATGTCCACAACTTAGGCGTATTGTGATTTATTTTAGACTTTTCAACAAATAGTTTTCAGATTTTTTATATGCTTTAACATTAACTTGCGTGGAAAAGAAAATTAAATTCGAATTTTTTTAAGTTTTCATCCTTTAAAGCTTTTTTTTTGCTTTTAGTTTAAGCCGTTTAAAATGTAATAGCAGACTTTGTTTATTTAATAACACTGAGAAATGAACACCTTTAATGTAAATAGTTGCTATAAATTATAGCTTTTGTTAAAATGTCAGAATTTAAGTCCTCAAAACGTTTACGCCTTAATAGTAAATACTGCTATTGAAGTAAACTCACTACTTAATTAAAAGAAAATCAAGGTTATATTTGCTTTTACAATTAAGCAATGACTTTGAAGTATATTATTATCGAAAAACAATTCATATAACTTTACGACTAAAGGTATGACTCTTTTGTTAAAATTAATACGTTTTAATGCAAGTTTAACAGTAAATAAATTTCTTTCGGTAATTGAGAAATCAACTTAGTTAACTTCTATTGAATAAAATTTAAACCATGTTATTTACTTAGTTTAAAATATTAAAAAACACTTTGGATTTCCTTATTTCTGAAGTTATTGAGAAAACTTTTCTAAAACAATAATACACTTACCTCTGCTTAATTTTTTAAGTAAATATTTAGCTATAAATAATGAATTTTATATGGTGAAAATGTTCGAATAGTTTTTTATAACTTCATATTAAGAATGAATAATATGCTTAACTTTTGTAACAGTTTTAGTTGTTAATAATCTACTTACAATGAATACTGCAAACTGTTTAGAAAAATAAATCAAATTAAGTTAAAACATCAATACAAGGTAATATTAAACTATGAAAAAAATTTTATCGATAGTTTGCAAGTAAAAGTATTTCTTTTTTTATATAAGCTGTAAAAATTGTAACCTTTTTATGTTTAAATACTTTTTGAATGCCTTTACTTACAAAAACTACATACTTTACTCTTTTTGATTTATAAATTCTATTGAGTTTTTAAGATTTTACATTTTTTTTTGTGTAAGGTCGGTTTTGTTTTTTAACTAAGGACTTTATTTTATGCAATATTATAAATCGATCTTAACTTTGATAAAGCTGTTTTATTTTTTATAAATTTGTCTAAAACTTAAAGTGATTATAATTTGTCTTAGACTTTAGATCAAACAGTTTATAGGTTGTGTTTTTCTGCCTTAAGTTTAACTTCCGTAAAAAATAATTTGTAAAATTTTGACTTTTAAAGTTTTTGTATGCTTAGAATTATAAATTTTTAGCTGTAAGGTTAAAACCGTCTAAATTACAATAATAGTTTTTCTTCAGCTTATAGGCTGATAAATAAATAGCTTTTTTAAAGATCAACGTTGGTGATATTTATTTTTATTTTTAAGTAAAAAGTTGCTATAAACTTTAGTTTATGTCAAAATTCAAATGTGTAAGTTTCAAAATTTTTTACTCTCTAAATTAAATACAAATGTTTAAGTAAATCTTCGATTTATTTCTAGAAAATCAACGTTATATTTGCCTACTAAATACTTTAGCAACAGCTTTGAAATATTTACTACCAAAAATAATTCATGTTAGTTCGTAATTAATTTATCACTCCTCTTTTTTAAACGAACAAGTTAAAACGTATGTGTGACAGTAAACGAAAACTTAGTTCTCTATTTGATAAACAATTGAATTATCTTCTACATTTAATAAGACAAGATTATCTACTAGGTATAAAATTTATAATATAAAAAAACAACTAGTTTTCAAATCGTTTACTTAGTTTCGATGCTTTATGCATCTCCTCAGAATGATAATAAAGAACAAAGTAAGATTTTTAAATAATAAAACAGAAAAACACATTGTGACGTTTCAACTAAAATTTAATAATTTTAGTTAGCCTATTTTAAGAACAACTTATGTACAAGTTAACTTATCTTTGCTTTGTTTGTTCTTGTTTTTAGATTTATTTTGTTGTTACTTTTTAGTTATTATTTAGCGGTTTTGGTTCTTTAAAAATAAGGACTTGGTATAATATATAAATTATACAATATTTAAGTTCCTAAAATTTAACTTTAGAGAGTAAACATTGAATATTTTTTGTTTATATTTTAAAAACGATATATTTCAAAAAAATATTAAACTAACTTTGATTTTGTGTTCGCTACATTTTTTTATTACTTTTTTTTCACATTATTTTTAAACATAGAAAAAATAAAGACTTCAAGTAAGATACTTTTGATCTAGAAGTTGTTTTGTTATATTTAAAATACTTAAACGTCATAATTTTTTTACGTCATTTATATAAATGTTTAAAACATTTAGCAGCTAAACTTTGTGTTTTTTAAATATAAATTTTCTTTATGTTAGATCGGTTTTTGTTTTAACTACTAAGGACTTAATTTTATGCAATGTACTAAATCGTACTAAACTTTGAATAAGCTAGTTATTTTAAACATTAATGTCCACAATTTAGGCGTTTAAAATGTAATAACAGAATTGGTTTATTTAATAATACTGAGAAATGGACACATTTTAATGTAAATAGTTGCTATAAATTATAGCTTTTGTTAAAATGTCAGAATTTAAGTCCTCAAAACGTTTACACCTTAATAGTAAATACTGCTATTGAAGTAATTTCACTACTTAATTAAATAAAGATAAAGGTTATATTTGCTTAAACAATTAAGCAATGACTTTGAAGTACATTATTATCGAAAAACAATTCATATAACTTTACGACTAAAGGTGTGAATTTCTTGTTAAAATGCTTATTTTATAATGCAAGTTTAACAGTAAATAAACTTTTTTCTGTAATTGAGAAAACAGTTTAGTTAACTTCTATTGAATAAAATTTAAACTGTGTTATTTACTTAGTTTAAAATATAAACTACAAAACTTGGAATTTCCTTAGATCTAACTTTATAGAGTAAACTTTTCTAATACAATGGTACACTTACCTTTGCTTAATTTTTAAGTAAATATTTTGCTTAAATTGATAAACTTTATATGGTGAAAATATTCGAATAGTTTTTTATAACTTCATTTTAAGAATAAATAATATGTTTAACTTATGTAATAATTTTAGTTGTTATAATATCTACTTGTAATAAATACTGCAAACTGTTTGGAAAAAAATTAAATTAAGTTAAAAGATCTTAAATATTTAGTACAAGGTATTATTAAACAATGAAAAAACTTTCATCGATAATTTGCTGATAAAAGTTTTTTCTTTTTTTTATAAACTGTAAAAATTGTAACCTTTTCATGTTTAAATACTTTTTAAAGTCATAACTTACAAAAACTACATATTTTACTCTTTTCGTTTAATAAATTCTATTGAATTTTTAAGACTTGTCATTTTTTTGTGTAAGGTCGGTTTTTTTTATAACGTAGGACTTTATTTTATGAAATATTATAAATTGTACTTAACTTTGATTTAGCTGTTTTTTATAAATTTGTCTAAAACTTAAGGTAATTATAATTTATCTCAGACTTTCGATCAAACAGTTTAAAAGATTTAGTTTTTTTGCCAAAATTTTAACTCCCGTTAAGAATAATTTGCAAAATCTTGACTTGTAAAGTTTTTGTATGCTTTAAGTTATAACTTTTTTAGCTGCATGGTTAATATCGTTTAACGTACAATAATAGTCTTTCTTCTTCTAATAATGCTAAGAATAAATAGACTTTTTAAAGATCAATTTTGGTGATGTTTAATTTAATTTTTCTGTAAAAAGTTGCTATAAATTATAGTTCAAATCAAAATCAAATTTATAAATTCCAAAATTTTTACTCTCTAAAGTAAATACTACTATTGAAGTAAATCTACGATTTATTTCTAGAAAATCAACGTTATATTTGCCTAAATACTTAAGCAACGGCTTTGAAATTTAGTACCAAAAATATTCATGATGGTTTGTAATTAATTTATTACTCTTTTTTTAAATGAACAATTTAAAACGTATGTGTTACAGTAAAAAAGAAACTTATTTCTCTAATTGAAAACAATTAAGTTATCTTCTATAGTTATTAAGACAAGATTATATATTATCTATTTAGTATAATATATAAGTTAAATGATAATTAAGTTCCTTTAATATAACTTTAGAGAGTAAACTTAGAATTGTTTTTTGTTTATATTTTAAAAAAGAAATATTTCTAAAAAGTGTTAGGATAATTTATATTTTATGTGAGCTACTAATTTTTTATTACTTTTGTTTCAGCTTTATTTTTAAACATAGAAAAAATAAAGACCTCAAATAAGATACTAGATCAAGAGGTTGTTTTGTAATATTTAAAAATCATAAACATTATATTTTTTTTACGTAATTTAGATAAATGTTTAGAACATTTAGCAATTATAAAACTTGTGTTTTATAAGTTTAAACTTTCTTATGTAAAATCGGTTTATCTTTAAACTACTAAGGACTTTATTTTATGCAATGTACGAAATTATATTAAACTTTAAATAGGCTAGTTTTTTTAATCAAAGATGTCCACAACTTAGGTGTATTGTGATTTATTTTAGACTTTTCAAATTATAGTTTTCAGGTTTTTTATATGCTTTAAAATTAACTTGCGTGGAAAAGTAAATTAAATTCGTAATTTTTAGAGTTTTCATACTTTAAAGTTTTTTTTTTTATTTTAGTTTAAGCCGTTTAAAATGTCATAAGAAACTTTGTTTATCTAATAATACTGAGAAATGAATACCTTTTAATGTAAATAGTTGCTATAAATTATAACTTTTGTTGAAATGTCAGAATTTAAGTCCTCAAAACGTTTACGCCTTAATAGTAAATACTGCTATTGAAGTAATTTCACGACTTATTAAAGTAAAATTAAGGTTATATTTGCCTAAACTCTAAAGCAACGATTTTGAAAACATTTATTAGCGAAAAAAAATCATATAACTTTACGACTAAAGGTATGACTCTTTTGTTAAAATTTATACTTCCTAATGCAAGATTAACAGTAAATAATTTTTTTTGGTAATTTAGAAATCAACTTAGCTAACTTCTATTGAATAAAATTTAAACCATGTTATTCACTTGGTTTAAAATATGAATCACATGACTTTGAATTTCCTTAAATCTAACTTTATAGAGAAACTCTCTAATACAATGATACACTTACCTCTGCTTAATTTTTTAGGTAAATGTTCTGCTTAAATTGATAAACTTTATATGGTGAAAACATTCGATTAGTTTTTGTAAATTAATTTTTATAATGAATAGTATGTCTAACTTTTGTAATAGTTTTAATTTTTAATTATATCTACTTGTAATAAATACTGCAAACTGTTTAGAAACACTAATTAAATTAAGTTAAAACATCTTAAATATTTAGTACGAGGTATTATCAAACTATGTAAAAATTTTCATCGATAGTTTGCAAGTATGTGTATTTACTTTTTTTTATAAACTGTAAAAATTGTAACTTTTTTATGTTTAAATTCTTTTTGTAATCTTTTCTTAACAAAATTACATACTTTACTCTTTTTGTTAAATAAATTGTTTTCAGTTTTTGAGATTTTACATTTTTTGTGTAAGGTCGGTTTTATTTTCTAACTAAGGACTTTATTTTCTGCAATATTATAAATCGTTCTTAACTTTGATAAAGTTTTTTTTTTAAATTAATTCTTTAATTAATTTTAATTAATTTCTAAAACTTAAAGTAATTATAATTTATCTTAGATTTTCCATCTAACAGTTTATAGGTTTTGTTTTCTGCCTTAAGTTTAACTGCCGTAAAGAATGATTTGTAAAGTATTGACTTTTAAAGTTTTTGTATATTTTAATTTATAATTTTTTTAGTTGTATTGTTAAAACTGTTAAAAGTACAATAATAGTTTTTCTTTATACAATAATGCTGAGAAATAAATAGCCTATTATTATAAAATACTGCAAACTGTTTAGAAAAAAAAAATCAAATTAAGTTAAAACATCTTAAATATTTTGTACAAGGCAGGGGCGTGTCTAGATTTTTATCAAAGGGGGTTTACAATTTTTTTGTTCTTAGTTTCCCGCTTAAGTACGCATTTCTTAGGTATACACTGCGAGCTAAGTACGCAATATTTAGTCGAGTTTTAAATAATTTAAAACTAAATGAGCCGGAAAAAAATATATTTATAATAAAAACATTTTTTTAGTTATTTAATCTATATAAGTTTAAATTTCAGTAAAAAAAATGGTTAACTGACTATGTTTATGTCGCACCAATATCAAGCTAAAATTTTACTAAACTCAATGTTGTCATTTTTTTTAAAGTAATCTCTTTTACTATAATTATAGGCGAAAAAAATATATTTTATAAATACATAAAAAGAACTTATTTATCATAAACCAATAAAACTTAAATATTTAATTGCTTTTATTTTTAATATAAAGCAAATGATACAATAACTTATATACATTACTATACTGTAAAATAAAACCAATTAAGTATTTTAGTATAAAACAAATGAATTTAGTTCTAACTATGTATTTATATAGCTTTTTTAAAACGAAGTATAATTTTAGAACAATCATACAAAATTTTCATACAAAATCAATATTTTAAGCCTAAAGTTATGGTTCAAAAACATATTAAACACAATATAATTTCAGCTTGATATTGGTGCGACACCATCCTAGGTAAATACAAAAAATGTTTAGAATTTTACAACTAAATAAAAAAAATATTTAAATTATAATTAAATGTTTGCCTGATGATGCAGGAACTCTAATAATGATGTTAAAATCTCTCTGAGTTAAAAACTTTAAAAAATCAAGAATTAACTTTGTAGCCAACAGATATATAAAATAAAACAACTTAAACAAAAAAATATTAAAATACCATTAAATGATACAAAAATAAATTGAACTTTTCAAGGTTTAAACCCAGTTGGTTGACACATAAACAAAAAATATATATTATAAAGTACAAAAGCTTCACACAACATTATTATATATAACCAAATAAGTAAAATAAAGTTTAATTGATTATATTGGACATTTTTTAATTAAAATTGTACTTACTAGTTTAAAAACAATCCTGTATTCAAAATTATTTACACTATGTAACAATTTATAGTTGGAACTAATAGCATCTTAGTAAAAAAATTCCTAGAAATAAAATGCTACTTTAAAACTTTTATCTATTATGACGTCACAATTAAAATTTTAATTAAAATCTATTTCAGCTGGGCAAAAAAGAGCATTTTTTGTTAAGGAAACTTTTTAAGCTTTTAGTGTTATAAATTTAACATTCATTATTTAAAGTTTATCAAATAACCAAAACAAAGTCAATAAACAACGTTTTTAGTGATATTCTAAGTATCTTTTTTCATTTTCTTTTCTTTATTTTTTCAGGGGGTTCGTAGGAAACAGGAAACCAGTCAAAACACGCCCCTGGTACAAGGTATTATTAACTATGTAAAAATATTCATCGATAGTTTGCAAGTAAAAGTAGTTACTTTTTTTTTGTAAACTGTAAAAACGATAACCTTTTTATGTTTAAATAACTTTTGAAGTCTTAACTTACAAGAATTACAAATTTTACTGTTTTTGATTAATAAATTCTTTTGAGTTTTTAAGATTTCACATTTTTTTGTATAAGTTCGGTTTAATTTTTATAACTAAGGACTTTATTTTATGCAATATTATAAATCGTTCTTAATTTTGATAATGCAGTTTTTTATAAATTTGTCTAAAACTTAAAATGATTATAATTTATCTTAGACTTTCGATCAAACCATTTATAGTTTTTGATTTTATGCCTTAAGTTTAACTACGGTAAAGAACAATTTGTTAAATCTTGACTTTTAAAGTTTTTGTCTGCTTTGAATTATAACTTTTTTAGCTGTAAGGTTAAAACCGTTTAAAGTACAATAATAGTTTGTCATCATCTAATAGGCTAATAAATAAATAGCTTTTTTAAAGATCAACGTTGGTGATATTTAATTTTAATTTTTAAGAAAAAGTTGCTATAAACTTTAGTTTATATCAAAATTCAAATTTGTTAGTTTCAAAATTTCTACTCTCTAAAGTAAATCTACGATTTATTTCTAGATAATCAACGTTATATTTGCCTAAATACTTATGCAACAGCTTAAAATAATTACTACCAAAAAAAATCATGATGGTTGTAATTAATTTATTACTCTTTTTTTGAATGAACAATTTAAAACGTATGTGTTACAGTAAAAAACACTTATATCTCTAATTGAAAAAAATTGAGTTATCTTCTATAATTATTAAGACAAGAATATCTACTTGGTATAATATATAAGTTATACAATACTTAAGTTCCTAAAATCTACATTTGAGGGTAAACTTAAAATTGTATTTTGTTTATATTTCAAAAACGAAACATTTCTAAAAAGTGTTAGACTAACTTTGAATTTGTGTAACCTACATTTTTTTAATTACTTTAGTTTTCACTTTATTTTTAAACATAGAAAAAATAAAGACCTCAAGTAAGATACTTTTGATCTAGAAGTTGTTTTGTAATATTTAAAATTCTTAAACGATAAAATTTTTTACTTCATTTAGATAAATGTTTAAAAGATTTAGCATCTAAAACTTGTATTTTTTAAATTTAAACTTTTCTTATGTAGATTCGGTTTTATTTAATTACAAAGGACTTCATTTCATGCAATGTACAAAATTATATTAAACTTTGAATAGGTTAGTTTTTTTAAACATTTATGTCTACAACTTAGGTGTATTGTGATTTATTTTAGACTTTCCATCAAATAGTTTTCAGGTTTTTTTAAATGCTTTAAAATTGACTTGCGTGGAAAAGAAATAAAAAATTCGTAATTTTTAGAGTTTTTTGAACCTTTTTTTTGCTTTTAGGTTAAGCTGTTTAAAATTTTATAACAGATTTTGTTTATTTAATAATACTGAGAAATGAACAGCTTTTAAAGTAAATAGTTGCTATAAATTATAGCTTTTATCGAACTGTTAGAATTTAATTCCTCAAAACGATTACGCCATAATAGTAAATACTGTTTTTCAGTGGCGTAGCGTGGTATTTTGGTCAGGGGGTGCGCAATTTTTTTTCTAAAAAAATCCCATAATTAAAACTTTTGTAATTAGCTATAAAAAGGTCTTTTAATAAGTAATACAATTGAAATAAATTCATTAAGTAAAATAAGTTCGAAGTAACTGTTTTAAAAAATACTTATATATTACAAAATTAAACATAAGTATAATTTTCATTAGAATTACTTATACTTGCACAAATGTAAACTTACTAAATGAAAGTTGTTTTTACTACTTACAGTAAACTTTGTATCTTTGAAAATGAATATATTCAATAAAACGTAAGTATCTGATTTATTTACGAAAAAAATATCAGTCTCTTTAATATACAATACAACAGTGATAACAACACGTCATTGCACATAATTTAAATAAAGATAAACAAAAGTTAAAATAGACCAACTTTATAACTGTTATTACAATTTATTACAACTTTGTAAAATTGTTTAAAGTATACTTTTTAAATTTAATTTATCTGATTGCTTTTGTTTAAAATAAAAATCGCAAACAAAGTTTATTTTTCATAGGCCGACACGCTTTTTCTTGCATTTTTACAAAAATAAAAACTAGCAGTAGTCTTAACATTTATTGTAGCATAAAAAAAAACTTGTAAAATTGTTTAACTTTTTTAAAAAGTAACGTATTTTTGTAAACTTTTTGTAGAAAAATCTGCCATAAGGTTACATTACAGCGGTGCAGCACATTAATTGCGTGCTTTTTTTGTCTAAATTCTTATGAAGTTAATGAAGTTATAAATTTTTTTCTTGTGGAGTATTTCATCAACTTCGGTGCGCACTTTCGTTTGCGCACCGAATCAGTATACTGGGTAATTTCCTAACTTGTCCCTAATTGGTATTCAAAATTTCGTTTAACTTTTTGAATACTAGATTTGAATAGTTGAAAAAAGGCAAATTAAGCAGAAAAAATAAAAAAAAAGGATAAAGATATTACATTCTTTTTTTTTTTACTTCTTTTTTTTTTTGAGTGGCACGCATGCACCAGTGTCCCTCCCCACGCTACGCCCTTGCTGTTATTGAAGTAAATTCACGACTTAATAAAAGAAAATCAAGGTTATATTTTTTAAACACTTAAGCAATGACTTTAAAATATTTTGACATGCTCAAAGTTGTAATTTTTTAACTCAATAAAAAAGTTTGAACAGATAAAAAATTACATCAAATTAGCCTGAGTCAGCCTGAGTTTTAATAAAAACAAAATGTTTTTATAGCAAAAAAAAATGTATAAAAGGTCTCTGATTTAAGTCAAATATGCTAACAATAACAAAAAAATCAATTTTCAAAAAGAAATAAACTAGGTTTAAGGATAAATTATAACCGTTTATTAAACATTGAATCATTTAAGTTAAGAGACTTGGTGGTTATAGTATATTTAAACTATTTTTAATATTGATATACTTTATAAGACACTTTTTGAACTTTAATCAAACTTTATACTCAAAATAAAAGAAGGCATTGTACTTCTAATAACTTTTGGTGCATTGCACCTTTACTTGTAAAATTTCACCGATTGTTGTGCTTCGTGTTTAAACTAAACTAAGAAATTATACTAAAGTGTCAAAGTTAAAAAAACATCTCTAATAAAAATTCTCAGATGAGCAATAGTTTTTCTATCAGTGCTCTCATGTTAACATATTGATTGAAGTCATAATTTGATTTATGCGACTCTATAACCTTAATGCATTTCCTAAATAGGACTTTTTGTTGTCATTGAAGAAATAAACAAAAGTTTATAATTACTGCCAAAAAAAATTCTTTAAAAAAGTTTTCAATTATAAACTGTATCTCATTTTAATAATAAATTTTGCTACTTTATAACTTGCCTTAAAAACTTTTTTTCTGAAAATTCTGTAGTTACTGAAGATAATCATGTGCTTTGTTGGAACTGACTTTGGTGATTTGTTTTTTTATCGTTTCTAGCAATAACTCCTAACTAACGTTTTTTTTTTGTTGCTCGTCTTTTATTTTACAACTAATATTTTTAGCTGCAATAAGAATATTGCAGATAAAGAATTGCTGTAATGCTTAATAAAAAATAAGTTTTTCTCTTCGCTAATGACTCAATAAAGTGTTATACTTTTGTTAAAAATATTTAAGATAGTTAATTGTCCATTCCAGCTGACTTATATTTTTTTGGCACGTAATTTGTTTACTGTTAATAAGTTTCGTTATTTCTTTATGTTGTGAATTTTGTTTTAACTGGGTTGCTACACAAACAGGCTATTTTAAAAGTTTGAAAACTCAGATGTGTGTGAAACTTTTATTTCAAACACTTTAAAGAAATCTTAGAATTCCCAGAATAGTTTTTATGGCTGTAGTGTAGTTTATTAATTGTAGTTTTTTCTTGTTTTTTTTACACTTTGTGTACTTTTTAATGATGATGATACTTTAACTAGGTACTTAAGCTGGATTTACAACGAATTACTAGCTTTTTAAACTTTTAATGAACTTAGGCTGGTTTGATACAACTCAGACATTTTTGCTTTTTAAGTGACAACCATGTAAAAGACTAGTTACTAATAAGATGTTTTATTTAAGTATTCGAGAATTAAATATGTTAAAGAATTTGTTCTAGCTTTCTATAATACAAATAGGTATTAATTTTATTAAATTAACTAATTACTAAATTTTTTAATGAATGTAAACTATTTAACACGCAAAAACTTTTTATTGTAGTTAATATTCTTAGAAATATAACAAAGGGGTTGATAATATAACAAATATATAAAAGTAACTAATAAATTGTCTTTCAAGTTTGGTTTTTATAGAGAGTTAAATATTATGTAGAATTACAACAGTATTAAATATAACTTATTAAGTGCTTATGAAAGTACAGAGTTTATTAATACTTAAGTATAATAGTCAATGTAAATTTTTTTCTAGTTTTATTTTATTTAATTTAAATAGTCATTCTATGTATAGCTAAAAGTCTTTTAAAATGATAAAATGAATAAAAGTAAAACTTTTCTCTAGTGTGACTAAAACTAAAACCAAAAGATTATTCAAATGTCACTAAAACTAAAACTGCGGCCCGCGAAGACTTTGTAAACTTGAAATTTGGCCCGCGACCACCAACTGCCTGCCGACCCCAGTATTAGTTGCAGTGAAGTTTAATATTTTTTATTCATACGTTTCTGATGTTAGTCTTTATGTTAGTGCAGGTTTTTTTAAAAACTTCTTTTTTTTTTTGATTTGACATAATAGTTTTGCATGCTTCTCCTTTTGTTTTCGAAATAGTTACTAACAGTTAAAAGTTACTCTTTAAAGTTAAAAATATTTGGTTGAAATTTTAAAAAATGTTTTAATTTTAAAAGTTGAAATTGAAAAATGGTTTTCTGTAGTGTTATAATAAATGTTTTGAAGCTTTGTTTTATTTTAGTTTTGACAAGATAAGTAGTTTTCCTTTTAGTTTTCCTTTTTAAAGTATGCAGCAAACTTAAAAGGGATTATAGAAAGTACTAAAATAATAAAAAAGAATTATTGCAATTTTTTAATTTTAAAGCTACTTGTTTTTTCACAGCAAGTTTATATTATTTTAGCTTAGTGGTTTAGAAGCATTAAAAAAAATCGGTTTTTGCTTTTTGAGAAAAAAACATGTTTTTGCAATGTTAGCTCTTTCTTTACTGCACATAATAAAAGTTAATTACATTGAGTTAAAAGATTTTTACAAGTAAAGTCTATTAATAAGTTAAAAGAATTAATGGTCTTAAGTGGTAAATCTAGATCTTAAATTTAACATTTATTCTGTTCTAACTTCAGTAAGCTCTTTTATTAGTTTTACGTTATACGTTTTTCAAAGGACAACTAGAAGGACAACTAGAATCAAACAAAACAAATAATTAATTGATAGAAAACCTTAATTTTATAAGCTTTATAAAAAATAGCTTTTGTGTTAATATCTTTTATAACATAATTCAAAACATATTTTCAATTTATTTATCTTAAACAAAACGAGTGAAAAAACTAGTTAATTTTTCTTATCTTATTGTAACAAAACTTTATTGCACTTTTATAAATAGTCTTTTTTGTATAAAGCTTGGCAAAATACTGTCATGAAAATGTTATATTCCTAGTTTTTCTTAAACTAAAAAAAACAAATTACCAACCGATATTGCTTGAATGTTATATTTAAATTTAAGTTTAGTTGTTCTGATAGTATTTTTTTTGATAAACTCCAAAACTAGTTAATTTATTTAGTGATGTCAGTATTAGTAAAATAGTTTTCGACGTCTGTAATGGTAAACTAGTTTTTAAAGTCAGTATTAGTAAACAAGCTCATTTAAAATAGCGATTATATAGTTTAATAAATTGTTAAACAACTTTTTTTAATGTTTAGTACTGTTAAGGTTTTGAAGAGAACGTATTAATCATAAAGCTGTTGAAGTATATCGATATTAGTGATGTACCGGACCCACAATTTCGGGTCCGGCCGGACCCGGATCCGGACTTTTTTTTCAAACTAGAATCCGGCCGGAACCGGATCCGGACTTTTTTTTCAAATTAGAATCCGGCCGGAACCGGACCCGGACTTTTTTTTCAAATTAGAGTCCGGCCGGAACCGGATCCTGACTTTTTTTCAAATTAGAATCCGGCCGGATCCGGATATCAGACAAAAATGGCAATATCCGGCCGGACCCGGACCCGGATAGTGAGTCCGGTACATCACTAGAATAAACTAGCCTGAGTCAGAATGAGGTTTTTAAAAACTAAAGAAAAGAACTTTAATCTAATAATAAGTAGAACAGCTAGCCACAAGGTTTACAAATTTAGATGTTATTTACAATTAAAAATCTGAAATCAAGTTCATGAACAAAATACACTAGAAAATTACAAAATATTGAAAACTGGATCAGTTCAACTCATTCAAAATCTAAAAGAAAACTAGCCTGAGTTTTTATAAAAAACTAAACTAGCCTGAGGCAGTCAAAGATTTTCTAAAATTCCCAAAAATTTTCAAACTAGCAGGGTTGCCACTGTTTAAGTCAATAAAACTAGCTAGAGTGAGTATAAACAAGCCTGAGTCAGAATGAGGTTTTTAAAAACTGAAAGATTACTTTATTCTAATAATCAGTAGAACAGCTAGCAAAGATTGACAACTTGGTAGTAAAGTTGTGGACTGATTGTGGTACACTTAACTTATTAGTACTACCCATCATAATTAAATCCTACCTTATTTAATTAATATCTAACAAATACTAAATTCTAACTGATACTGCTTTCTATAATCAGACACGACAGTTTTGAGTGATGAATCTTTTATATAAAACACAACAAGAAATACTAGCATATACAAAATTATTAATTACTTTGGTAACACTTTAAAAACTGGAAGCTATTTAAATCTATATCAAAAGACTTAAAACAAAAAACTAAAAATTAAATAAAACTTTTAGTAAACAAATAACTGTAAAATTTTTAATAAACAAATAATCTATAAATCTGGCTTAAATATTTAAACAATTAAACACCTGTTGAAATATTCACTTTTAAGACAAAACACCACTACTTACAATAAGCACTCACAAAAACGTTCAAGATATTTTGTTGCTTCAAGCTACACACCAAACTAACTAACTGCTTACATATAAACTGCCTGTCATGTTCTGATGTTTTGCTACATCAGTATTTAGTTTGAAACATTTCGTCATATGATTCTCATTGACTCGTACATTCAACCGTATTAACTCTAAATATTCTCTGAGCTCGACTTTAAACAATAAATAATGCAAGTATTCATTCCAAAGTTTTAAATTTTACAACATATGTAAAGAGTTACATTTCATGAAATGTATATTTATAGTTTAAATGTAAACAAATGTAAATTAGTCACGTGTACAAAATGAGCCAATTGTAGGTGTTTAATTTTAACTGATGAAAATGAATCTTATTAATTTTCACAGGGTTTGTTTTTGAAAAAATACTTTTAAGTATGCTCTTTTTACTAACTAGATCCGGGTCCGGCCGGATCTCTGTTAGGATCCGGCCGGACCCGGATCCGGACTTTTTTTTCAAATTAGAATCCGGCCGGAACCGGACCCGGACTTTTTTTTCAAATTAGAATCCGGCCGGAACCGGATCCGGACTTTTTTTTCAAATTAGAGTCCGGCCGGATCCGGATATCAGACAAAAATGGCAATATCCGGCCGGACCCGGACCCGGATAGTGAATCCGGTACATCACTAATCGATATACACTTATCATAAAAAAAAAGCGTTTCTATAGCTGAATTTTTAATATTTTAGCAGTAAAACTCCTGTTAAGTAAAATTATAAAACAGAAATAAGTACACGTTTTAGGTGGAACGGTGTGAAAGTCGTATGCTGTGACGTCATAGCTCGCGTTGATGCGTTATCGCGACCTATTCACTTCCGATATGTTTATTGAACGAAAAAGAAAGCGCTCAAATGTTTGGTCCAAGGACCTGGTGTACGAAAAAACCTTTCGGTTATTGAGTCTAACACCAAGATACAGTTTAAAGTCATGTCCAGGACAGTTTTTTTAAAGCCGTTCCGCCACGGTGGGACTTTTTATGGGCACTATTTTATGGGTAGAATTACTGCAATCAAATTTACCCATAATTCGATGTGATGTCATTAAAGTTATTGGTAGTATTTAGATGTTGCTGCAATTAAGTGAAAAATAAAACAGTGTCTAGGCTTTATATAAATATTATGGATAGTTTTTGTACTTAAGATTTTACAAAAAAAAAAACAACTTGAATACAAGTAAACTAGTTGTTAGATTTATAAGTACATTTATGTAATTTATATTTTGTAAACTAACAGAAGTAGTGGCTTGGTATATTATAAATATTTCGGATAGTTTTTGCATTTAAGATTTTATAAACAAAGATCAAAAAAAAAAAACTTGAACAAACATAAACCATTTTTTTGATTTATAAGTGTTTTTGTGTAATTTAAATTTAGTAAATAAAAATAAGTAGTGGCTTGGCCTATTATAAATATTATGAATTGTTTTTGTATTTTTAACATTTAGTTAACAAAGAAAACTTGAATTCACATAAATGAATTATTAGATCTATAAGTACATATATGTGATATTTTTTAACAAACAAAAATAAATTTAGCTAGATACTTGATAATTAACTAGAAAGATGTTGCACCAATTTCGAACTGAAATAAAATCATGTTCATTTGATTCGGGATCAAACCTAGTCTAAACTTTACCATAATTTTAGAATATGCTTTTAACTAAGTAAGTACATTGATTGGTTACGCACTTTAAGAAGTGGGTGGGTGTCACTTTTGCACGACCGTCACTTTTGCACGAGCGTCACTTTTGCACGAAGGGACACTTTTGCACGAGCGTCACTTTTGCACGAGGGGTCACTTTTGCACGAAGGGACACTTTTGCACGGCGACACCTTTGCACGAGCGTCACTTTTGCACGAGGGGACACTTTTGCACGGCGTCACTTTTGCACGCAGGGTCACTTTTGCACGAGGGGACACTTTTGCACAGCGTCACTTTTGCACGGTCGTCACTTTTGCACGAGGGGACACTTTTGCACGGCGACTCTTATGCACGGAGGGTCACTTTTGCACGAGGGGACACTTTTGCACGGCGACTCTTTTGCACGGAGGGTCACTTTTGCACGAGGGGACACTTTTGCACGGCGACTCTTTTGCACGGAGGGTCACTTTTGCACGAGGGGACACTTTTGCACGGCGCCACTTTTGCACGGCGCCACTTTTGCACGAGGAGACAGTTTTGCACGGCGACATTTTTTCACGATGACAATTTTTTTACGGCAGCTTTGTTGCACAACGACACTTTTGCACGGAGAGTCACATTTGCACGAGATAACTCTTTTGCACGGCGTCATTCTGCACTAGGAAACTTTTCTGCATGCAGGGTCATTTTTGCACGAGGAGACACTCTTGCACGGCGACATTTTTTCACGATTACAAATTTTTATGGCAGCTTTGTTGCACAACGACAC
Source organism: Thalia democratica (assembly GCF_965202585.1). Taxonomy (NCBI): domain Eukaryota; kingdom Metazoa; phylum Chordata; class Thaliacea; order Salpida; family Salpidae; genus Thalia; species Thalia democratica. The sequence continues at coordinate 33,189,489 of NC_139172.1, read as the reverse complement.
TTATGCACGGAAAGTCACTTTTGCACGAGGGGACGTTTTGCACGGAGGTACATTTTTGCACGAGGGGACTCTTTTGTACGGCGTCTTTTTTGCACGAGGAGACACTTATGCACGCAGTCATTTTTCTTAGAGGAGACACTTTCTCTAGGCGACATTTTTTCATGATGACAACTTTTTACGGCAGCTTTGTTGCACAACGACACTTTTGCACAACGTCACTTTTTTAAGAAGTATTTTTACACAGGGACATTTTGGCACTATGACTTTTTCGCATGGAACATCAATTTTGCAAGAAGACCAATTAAACGCCTTTTTAGATTTATAACATATAGAAAAACATAAATCTATTGCGTGCGTTTTTTTATTATATTTAAAAAATGTACTCAGATAAAATTTTATATTTTAATGGATTGATAATATAAATTGAAACCTATTTCTAACTTTTAAATAAAAACTTTTGTATTATTTTTTTTCTTAAAATCTCAATTTAATAACAGTGTACAATATAAAAATCAAAAAAACTGTTTTTTTGGTAGTCTTTAAATTCTAATTGTTAGTTATAATCATGCGCAAACTACTACATTTTTGTTACAGTTAACTATTAACTATCAAAACTATTAATAATAAATCAGTTTATAAATTTCAAGACTACGTTATATTTTAATATAGAACAATTTTTTAATTATAGAAAAAAACAACTAAGCAATTTATTTTATACCCAGTCATCATTTATTTATTGTTTACAATTTAAAAGATCCACAATAAACGAACAAAAAGAAAATTAACAAAAAAAAATATTTAGAATTATTCTAAGGTAAAGTTATGAGAGATCCCTCTCAAAAATTCGACTATGTTGCTATTATCATTAAAGTTAGAAACGAGCCGATGAATTCTCTCATCTGCCTGTTTATACTTCAACTGTTTACCAGCAGGCTTTATTCCCGAGACAATGTGTTCAATATTCAGGTCGCGAGAGTTTTGGGTTGATTTAAGCAACTCAATGAAGCTCCACAGATGAGGGTGGTTGCCTGACAGAACACTATACAGAGCCCGATGTGCAGCCTCGGCATAATTATTTGTTCTGTCTCCACCAGTCAAAATCCTTTCGTGTTGACTTCAAAGATGAGGAGGGAAGTTAGGCTGATTTCTTGCACCTAATGTTTTTTTAAGATGATTTTTAATAAAAATGTATATTGCTAAAAATTGAAGAAAATTTAATCAAATAATTATTAAAAAAACTGGAAAACATGTTTTTAAATTTGCTTTAGAACGTTACATACACTTTATGCAATCGTAATATTTTTCAAAAATATGTACCACAAATGAAAAATACTTAAGTATTATAAACATTATTTATTGAAAAAAGTATAGCTATATTTTTTTGAAATTATTTAAAGGCTTCAAACCTCCTGCTTGGCTGAAAATGTAGGTGTCTCTGAACCAGGTAACAATGGGCACCAGTTCATCGCAAACAACAGCAAGTAAGGCTTGAAGACCATCTGCAACCTTTTGAAGGGGTAGGAAAGCCAGAGAAATTATCATCTTTGCATCTATCTGCATTTAAACAATTAAAAAAAAACTAATTTTTATTAAATTTTTTTACTCAAAAACAAAACAAATTTTAATATTAAGATTTAATTGATGGTAAAGTATAAATTTTAGTTAAGTTTTAAAATAAAAAACTTAAAACTATAATAAAATTTTATTTAACATTTCAAATTCTATATACAAAAACTGAAGCAATTTATTTATTTAAAAACATTTAATAAAAAAAAAACTGCATTTTAATATTGACCTAAACTTAACTTACTTAGCTGTTCTCTTTAAAGATTTCTCTTTTGGAAGAGATCCTTTTACACTAAGTGGTACTCCATTTATGACTGTACTAACAAGGCCTTTTGGGCTTGCACTTGGCACTAGCACTAATATTTTTTAAAATAAACTAAATAAAAAGTACCTACAAACATATAAATAACTTGATTAGATAACTTAAATCTGTCAACAATTAATTTTACATAACAAAAAATTTCTTTGTAATGAACATATTTAAAAACAAAAGCTTTTAATAATATAAAACTAACTTTCACTTAAACTTATATAAATAAATCAATTACAGAGCTTTGAAACAAAGAATAAAAATTTAAAAAATCTGATACTAACTATTAAAATATTTTTATAATAACACAAAAATATTACTTCAAAATCAGCTAAAAAAACTCAAGCTAAGTCAATTATTTCTATATACATTAGGATGCTTATTTTTAATGCTACTGTTGGCCACATGTAAAAAAAAAATTCTGAATCACATACATTTTGCATTTAAGTAGTTTTTAGGAAATAGGTTGGTGCCAAAGTGCAAGTCTTTTCAAACCATTTAAATTTTTGCATATGGTGTTTTTACGATATTTATTAAGCATAATCTTTTTACCACCTAGAAAATCAAAAGTAGCTATAAAAATAAACACCATAACATACATTTATTTAGTGATATCAAATTAAAAAAACTAACATGCTGCGTTTTTCAAAGTCTGCATAACATTGTTCCTTTCATTCCCTATTGGATCCACATCATGGCAATGTGAATTCACCTTTTTGACCACTCGGGTACCAATAGTATGAACTCGAAACTATTAAAAAGAAATGTATTTTTAGTAAAATGAAACAAAAACAAAACAGAGTTTATTTTTATTCAAAAAAAACTTAAAATTAAATATTTGATATGGTAATTTTAATTACTTTATGTAATTGTCTAATTTTATGAAAAATTTACTCTAATTAACAAAGAAAAGATTTAAGTTTTAAAGATTTAAAAAATAGTTATAACTATAAATTACCTTGCAATGACTTATAGTACATCTATAGTACTTTTTTCCCTGAAGGATTCTTTCTATCAAACGTAAGCAGGTGCCCTTCAAACTCGATCTTATTATGTTTGCCTACAGTCGGCACTTCAGTAAAAAAGTCACTCATTTTTAAATTTGTCATCGTGAAAGTGCACACCTCGTGCAAATGTGACTCTCCGTGCACAAGTGTCGTTGTGCAAGAAAGCTGCCAAAAAAATTGTCATCGTGTAAAAATGTCACCGTGAAAATATGTCTCCATGTGCAAAAGTGACGCCGTGCAAAAGTGTCCCCTCGTGCAAAAGTGACCCTCCGTGCAAAAGAGTCGCCGTGCAAAAGTGTTCCCTCGTGCAAAAGTGACCCTCCGTGCAAAAGTGTCGCCGTGCAAAAGTGTCCCCTCGTGCAAAAGTGACCCTCCGTGCAAAAGTGTCGCCGTGCAAAAGTGTCCCCTCGTGCAAAAGTGACCCTGCGTGCAAAAGAGTCGCCGTGCAAAAGTGTCCCCTCGTGCAAAAGTGACCCTCCGTGCAAAAGAGTCGCCGTGCAAAAGTGTTCCCTCGTGCAAAAGTGACCCTCCGTGCAAAAGTGTCGCCGTGCAAAAGTGTCCCCTCGTGCAAAAGTGACCCTCCGTGCAAAAGTGTCGCCGTGCAAAAGTGTCCCCTCGTGCAAAAGTGACCCTGCGTGCAAAAGAGTCGCCGTGCAAAAGTGTCCCCTCGTGCAAAAGTGACGACCGTGCAAAAGTGACGCCGTGCAAAAGTGTCCCCTCGTGCAAAAGTGACGCTCGAGCAAAGGTGTCGCCGTGCAAAAGTGTCCCCTCGTGCAAAAGTGACCCCTCGTGCAAAAGTGACGCTCGTGCAAAAGTGTCCCTTCGTGCAAAAGTGACGCTCGTGCAAAAGTGACGCTCGTGCAAAAGTGACCCGTTCCCTTAAGAAGTATGTGTCCGCATAAGGTACGCACTAATTTTTTATTGCACATTAATCTATTATATTTAAAGGTTTTCTATAATAAATACGCACCCGTGTAAAGTACGCAAAAATTTTTATTTATTTCAAGGCTAAAATAACGTTTCCATTTACGAATTAATAAAAAGGTTCTTGTGTCATAGCTTTTCAAATATAAACCTGTTACAAAAAATATATAAAACCAAATTAGTAAATGATCATATTTTGTAGGGTTTGAACTAAAGTATAAGTTGCTTTTTACTGTCTTACAAAATTCAAACTAGTTTTTGATATATTATAGGTCAAAGTAAGAAATCAAAATGTATGGTAAAATTAAGAAACTCAAATCATGAAGCAACTAAGTTCACCATACAAGAATAAATATAACATAATTAAACTGTGTAATTACTGTCACAAAACAAAATTATTAGATCAAAAAACTTATTAAAGAGCATTAATAAAAGTATTTTAACCTAAAAAGACCAACTTAACAAACGTTTTACTTTATATATTTTTATTTATTTAATATTTTATAACAATCAAGTTAAAACAAATTCTGTTATGTAGTCTCCTACTTTGCTGCTGACATTTTCACTTCTTTTTGATAAAATACAAAATATTGCATACAATACAAATTATATAAATTGTGAATATTATATTCTCTTGTATATAAAAAAAATTATGAAATAAAATATTGTCTTCAATTTAATACTTAGAGAATAAAACTGGCAATATTAGAAAAAAAACAGAACAAATATTAATCAAATTTTATGACAAAATTAAACTTATAAAAAAGTGACACACTAAGTGTTCAAGTTATCTTGCTTTTGTAAAAATAATGCATTCATAAACTATACTTTGAGCAAATTTTTAGCACTTAAATTCAACTAATGTAATATATTTAATGTTTTGTTTATGCCGGTATTGTTTACATTGCATAAACATAAACTTGAGTTCAACATTTTAAACCTAGACACTTTATGTTGTTTGTTTTCAAATTAAAAGTACAAAAATTTCATTTAATTTCAGCAACTTAATTGCAGCAACACCTAAATGACGTCACATCAATTTAAGGGCAGATTTGACTGCAGCAATTCTATTCATAAAATAGTACCCATAAAAAGACCGACTTGTTCGCCGCAGTTAGCTTGACTTATTGTGACGTAACAGACAAATGAATAAACAAGGCAAACACATCTAAAAGTGTTCGTTAAATAATAAAGATATACCAAAAATTGTAATATAGATGAATATTGTCTTTTACTTTAAAAAAAAAATTTCTAGTCAAGTATTATAAAACTAAAAAAGGCAACTTTCGAAACTATTCTTTTCTCAGAAGTGGCACAAAAAAACTTTTCACAGTACAAAAAAATATTTGCATAAATTTTTATTGACAATTTTTTCAATCAGAATAGATGTTCAGCTTCATAATAAAAAAATACATCGTCACGAACATTAAAACAGTACAACACTCCGGAATTCTGGAATTTCACGGATGAATAACTTAAAATTAGATGGTTGACCACAACGCGCTGCAACGTGTTTGCACAAGTTACATGACTAAAATTAAAGCAAGTTGGTTCACAGGGCTGGTATGCTTAAAAGTCAGTTTGGTTTGCACACCTGCTGAATTTAAAAAATAAAATAAGCTCATTTTCATCTAATTTTAAATTTTTATTGTTGAAAGTTTGATCAGCTTCTAATGAGTTTGGGTATAAAAGTTCAACGATAATAGTACAATTAAAAAATAGCGTTAAAAAATTTTCGGAATTTCACAATTGAGAAGTTTATAGGTTTTGAATAAGTATTTAGAGGTGTTTGCACGCGATGCGAACGACTGATAGATTAGTTTCAGTGAAGTTTAATGTTTTTTATTCATACGTTTCTGGTGTTAGTCTTTATATTAGTGCAGGATTTTTTTTTCAAAAACTTTTTAGTGTTTTTTGGATTTGACATAATAGTTTTGCAAGCTTCTCCTTTTGTTTTTCAAATAGTTATTCATAGTTAAAAGTCATTCTTTAAAGTTAAAGATATTTGGTAAAAGTTTTAAAAGTTGTAATTGAAAAATGGTTTTCTGTTGTGTTACTATAAAGTTTTGTAGCTTTATTTTTATTTTTGCTTACACAAAATAAGTATTTTTTTTCTTTTAAAGTATGCAGCAAATGCATTAAAACTTAAAGGGGTAGAAGTAAAAGAGCTAAAAGGATTTAAAATATTTTTGCTATACTTGAATTTCAATGCTAGTTTTTGTTTAACTAGCAAGTTTATATACAGCTTTACATATAGTTTTCAAGTATATTAGAAAAAGTAATGTGCTGTTTTGTTTCTTCAAAACAAAAAATGTTGTAAGTATTAGTATTTTCTTTGATACACGTTATAAATAAGTTAAATATACCCAGTTAAAAGATTTTTACAAGTAGAATAATTCTCCTATTAACTTAATAGAGTTGATCAGCTTAAGTAATAGAACTAGATCATGGTTGTAATACTAATATTTTTTTACTTTAGTAAGCCCTTTTATTAGCTTTTTGTTATAAAAATGACAACTAGAACTGAAACGAAAGAAAAATTGATTAATAAAAAAGCTTAATTTTGTAAACTTTGTATAAAAACAGCTTTTGTACCAATTTTGTTTATAACAATAACTTGAAACAATTTTTCAATTAATTTTTGTATCAAATATGTAAAAATACTAACAAATTTAGCTTTCTTATTGTAACAAAACTTTCTATCTTTATAAGTAATATTGTTTCTATAAAACATGGTAAAATACTGAAATGACCTGTTTTAGAATTTTACAGTATCACTTTAACTGCGTTACAAAGGTTCAAAATGGTGACATGCTGTTTAGGTAAATCATTATTTTTTTAAATTAAATATGTTTTGTAGTATATTGAATTATGAAATAAAATAATAAAAGTTGTTCTAAACTCGATTAATCTAAACTACTGTTGGGAATCAGTTAAAAAAATTAAAAATGTGTCTATGTAGCAAATTACTATACAGCACTACATTTATATTTATGAATAAGTTTCATTTAATAAATTGTAATTATGATTATATTTCCAGCAACAATTTATAACAGATTTGTCAAAAATGAAAAACAAAATTATTTTCATTTTCTTCTGTGCCGAGTTTCTTTGTTCAATTTCGGCAAATTTGTACTTTCAAGATGGGGGAATTCCCTCGGAAGACGGGCAATCTCCTCAGGAGTGCAGGATCAGGAAGGTCGTCGATTGCGGTTCGGAAAGCTTCCATTCTTCGGAAGCAGTTCAGAGCAGAGGAATTCCGGGAAAACGCGGGAAACAAGGAAAATTTGGAGAAAAGGGAGAGAAGGGGGAAGAAGGAAGTGTTGGAATAAAAGGTTTATAAAAATAATATTCTTTTTATTTGTGGTTGTAGATAATTTTTAAAAGTTCCAAAATAAAAAGCTTTAAAATTTAATAACAAATAGTTAAAAAATATAATTTCAAGACTTAAAGTACTAATTAAACGCTAAATACTAAAAAAATAGGAGGCTTAAAATTTTAAATCGTTTTTATTCGTTCTTGTTAATTGGTTTAAAACCAAAAATCTTTTGTTGTTATCTGATAATAACATAAATAATAACCCAAGTGCTAGTTTTAATATTAAAGTTATTATATTGTCAGTAAATGGTATATTGTGCTCTAAATTACAACCTTTAGAATAATTTTTAGAATAATTTTTTTTTATGGACATTTTATAGAAAGTGTTAGAGTAACGAAAAAATAAAGGGTTATTTATCAAAAAAGTAGTTATTTATATTTATAGATATTTATACTTATGTAAAAAAAACTTTATATACTCTTCAATCGTATGTTAGTATCAACTTTGAAAATTAGTTAAAATCTTCAGCATTTTTTATATTTTTTATATCTTTTTAAAATTTTTACTTTAAAATAAGTAACTAATTTAAATTAAAATTCAAAACCTAGATTGAAAATTAATATTTTGCATGAATTTTTTTAACTCTTAGTAATAGTGAACAAAATAAATTAAAACATTTCAAACTCTGGTTTTAGTATTAGTCCTGTTGGTTTGGCAAACTTGTTAGTTAATGACTTACAGTTGTTTTAATTTAATTAGTTTTCCTTTTACACGTTAGTAAGTAATTTATTTGTTTCGATTATATTGTAACTTAATTTTCGCTTTAGACTTTCTCATGGTTAAACAAAGAATTTTTGTTTAGTTTTTATTAAAATAAGTAAATGAATATGGTTTATTAACTTATTTGATTATGTTTATTACAAAAAAATTTTTAAATAATTTTAAAACAAATATTTATTACCTCAGGTGACAAGGGCGAACGTGGAACAAGTTTTAATGAAAGCAGAATTCATCACGTTGAAAAGGAAAATAGAAAGTTGATGAAAGAAGTTCGTCGTTTGGAAAATTTCACTCAAGAACTTTCACATAAACATCAAGAACTTCAAGAAAAGTATGAAAAGTTGGAGACAGAAAATACAAACTTGAAGAATTTAGTGTACAAGTTTATGGGAGGTATTAAATTTGTTACTTTAAAAGTTATATCTACCAAAAAATGTAAAGTTTTAAAATTAAAAATATTTTGGAATTAATTATTATAACTAAAACTAAAAATATAATAAAAATTTGGTATTTAAGTGTGATTTTATCTAAAATAAAATATTCACTTTATATTTATAACTATTTATTTACTAATATTCTAAACTTCAAATTTGTTAAAAAACATGTCTCAGGCAAACCGTGTCTCGTCGACTTCGCAGCGCCAACTAACGGAAGTTTGGGCGAGCCAACAGGAAGCGTCGTACCTCACGGTAGTGACGTCATAATAACTTGTAATTATGGGTTCGTGGTGAAAGGAGAAAGCAAGTTTAGTTGCGATGATGGGAACTTCCCCTTATCAGAACAAGAACCAACGGAATGCGTTTTTAAAGGTTTGTAAAATTTTTGAAACATCAAATAAGTATAAAATAATGCAGTATATGTTTATTATAATTTTACAACTTCTAAACCTAATTGTCGAAAAACTATATAAATATTGATTATAAAAGAAATAACTATTACAGATTTAGCTGAGATTTTTCATGAATATTCATAAAATGCATCTAAGTAGATTTTTGTAATCAATGACTACTTATTACGAATAAAAATAATCTAGGTATGTTTATATGTAAACATCAACATTTAATGCAAAATATAAAAAATAGATTCTGTGAACTGATGTATACTTAAAATGTTTTCTATCTATTTAAGCGCCCGACTGTAATGTATACAAGGAATCATCCAATTCAAACGGAGTTTACTCGGTTACTCCATTCAGTGACCAAACAATCGTCAAGCAAGTTTACTGTGATTTGAACACTGATGAGTTTGGTTGGATTGTTAGTTGTTTTATTGGTATTATTATTTTTCTTTAAGTTCTGTTTATGCTGAAATAACAATTAGAGCTTTTACGGTTTAATGTTATATTATTTGAAATATGTCTGCTAAGCTTACTAAGCTGTTTGGTTGGTTACATTTTTCCATTTACATAACTTAAAGAGTTAGTAACTAAAAACAATATTTGTTGATGGTTGCACATTATTAAGTAAAGTGATAATGATGCTCTGATTTTTGATAGAACACAAAACTTTTATATTTTCCTTACATCATTTGAAACTTACAATATACAAGTTTTGAAAAACTATTTATGCTTTTTTTCCTCAAAGCTTTTCTAAATCAAACTTAACTGCCCCAAATTAAAAGATATATTTAAATAGATATTTATTTAGTTTAAACTTAGTTATGATGTATTCCTTACAAAAAAATCAATAAGTTATATTAGTATAAGTGATATTTGTAAACAACAAGAAATATATGTTAATTTTAAAATGGTTAAAACCAGTTTACCTTCATTCGGAGCAATCTGAGTGTTTAGTCTAATTCCTGTTCATTGAATTAGATTGCACAGAATAAAGGCTGAAATCGCGCTGAACTAAACATAAGAAGTAAATAATTGTAATTCTTTTAAAAAAATATTTCATCACTGTAGCCCAAAATTGTACCAAATTAAGTTTAAAAATAAAAGAGTTTCATAAAACAAAACTTTAACAACTAAACATAGTAAGCTTCTTAGTTACTTTTCGCTGTTGTAATTTTCGTTAACAAAAAATCGGTTCAATAAATACTCAAAAAAAGGCAGAGGCTCTAGAAAACTAGTCAAAACACGCCCCTGGTGCATACTGTAAAGTTGACTTATGTTAATGATTATTTTAGGTTTATGTAAAAATGACTTAATAATATGTATTAATAGTAATTTAATTGACGGTTGTTCTGTTGAGTGCTTAAAGAAGCTCGAGACAAAATGAATAATTTATATACTAATAATTAAATAGATAGATTAAACAAATTTTATATTTTATTCGCGACCGGTTTCGGTGGCAAGAGATTGCGACCTTTTCAAGCAAAAATAATATATGAAACTGCATATAACAATGTTAGTTAATTATACTGTTGTTTAAAAACTTATTCATGCGTGAAGAATATAAACAAAAATAAAAATGTTGCATATTCGAAAATTCAAGCATATCAGAGTAAATTTAGGTAAAATTGGTACTAGTTTAAAAAAAAAGGGTTGAATTAATGTTAATATAATGAGTCAAAAATAAAAAACTGAATCCAGAGCTTTTCTTTAAAAAAAAATAATAAAAATAATAAAATATTTATATCTTTTCTTTAAAAAAAATAATAATAATATATTTATACCTTTAAATTTATCTAAATGAAATTAAGAATTGTCTTAAAATTTGCATAAATCTATTTATATAAGCTCTTTACATCCCAGTAAATTGAGCATTCTTTTTTAGTTAAGGCAAATAACTAAACATATATACTAATAATTAAAAAATAACATGAAAATTTTTAAATATTAGCTAATAATGTTTATTTTAATATTTTCAAAGGTCATCATGAGAAGATTTGATGGATCAGTGAGCTTCGGAAGATCGTGGGAGGAATATTTATCTGGGTTCGGCATCACTCAAAATGAACACTGGATGGGTTAAAATACTATATAATTATTTAACTATACAAATACTTTTATTAGGTGAACATTTAATTGTTCCGTAGTTTAAATTGTACACATCTTTTTTTAACAAGTCTTGCGAATTCAAAATAAACACTTTGCGGGTCAATATTTTATAAATATTTGGGTTTAAATTATTTAAATAACATAAGTTTAGTTTTTTAGTTTATTATTATAAAAAAACAGTTAGAATATTTATTAGGTTAACATCTAAGTGCTGAATAGTCTGAATTAAAAAGATAGTATTTTATTTTGTTTTAAATGAAAATTTGTTAAATGGTTTAAGGGACCTGTACAATATATTGAAGGGCCAAAACTTCATTCTCAGGATAGATATGGAATCCTTCAACGGAGACAAATCGTACGCCCAATACGAGTAAAGTGTTTATACTTTTAATAATCTTACGTCGTATTGTAACTTTTTAATTAATTAAATCTAATTATTAATACAGGATGTTTTTTTGTAGTATCGCTTGCCTGCATAAGTTATAACTAATTGTAATTAAGCTAAATATAAGCGAACTTTTGATAAAATTAATAATTTTACGTCAAATGTTAACTTTTTAGTTAAAGTGATAATATTGAAAAATCCCGTTTAAAACAAAATAGTTTAGGACAATTGTTTGCTTACATGAGTTATCTAAACCAACAGATACTTGAAATCATCATAATTCATAGATTAATCGGAAAATTTTATTATTACTTAAGTTGTATTTCTTTTTATATATTATATATATTATATATATATATATTATATAATTATAAATTTTCGTAGGATTATGCTCTACCTACATTATACTTTTCTTAACGATTTTCTGAATAGTTTTACTCAATCTATCACTTATTAAAAGGACATTTTATATCGGGTCGGAAGATGAAAAGTTTCCGATACACTTTGGAGGATATTCTGGTACTGCAGGTATTTATTAACTATTTTAGTTTATCTTTAGTTTTTTATCATACAAGTTTGAATAATTATTTGGAATTTAAATTGAGGGAAATAACCAAGGGTTGATCGATCATCAAACCACAAGCTCTCGGTAGACCGATGATTTTATCTAGGGAATAAGCATAAAAAAAATTTCAGATAAAAATATTTTTGGTTAAAAAAGTTATATTTAAAATTTTTTTTAAAAGTTTAATTTTAATTTGACATCTTTTAAAACGCACAAAACGTTTAAGAATTTCTAATTAAAAAAAAATAAACAGGAGACGGGTTCGGATACCGTAACTACATACAGCAGGGTCAAAAATTTACAACCATCGACGAAGACAATGATGATTATCCAGGTAAAAACTGCGCGTCAGGTCAGGGTAATGGTGGTTGGTGGTACCGTGCTTGTTCCCACAACTCACTATCTGGTCAGTCACGTTTTTATTGTTTTATTTTTATTGTTTATTCATCAAGTTCTCAGATGGATTTTTCAACCTTGTTTAAACAGCAATAACCAGTAAACAAAATAATTTGAGATTTTTTTTTAAATGACTCGTTAACTTTTGTTTTAGGGAGATATGAAAAACCTGGGTCATTCAGTGCTTACAAGGGTCTGACCTGGTATCCTGTAACTGGATCTAGTGAATCACTGAAAAAAGTTCAGATGAAAGTAAAAAGAAAGAACTAGTTTTCTATTTCATCTTACGTTTTTCTTTAGTAGAACACTTTTTTTTTTTGCTAATTTTTATTAATAAAGAACTGCATAAAAGAATAATTTGTCTTTTTGTAGAACAGTATATTTTAAGTACTGCTTACCTACAATATAAGATACACTTTTGGATAAGTAAATTTTAGTTCTACTTTTAATGATTTAAAAAAACTAAGAGAAAATAGCTACCCTTTAAATATACAGGTTAAGGTAAACATTTTCTTAAAAGTGTCTATATTTACCAAACATTAACAACTACTTACTTCAGTTTTTAATTAGCTCAAAGTAACTTTGAGATAAAAAATTTTAAAAACACAAGTTATGTTTTAATTTTTGTAACATATTGTGTTAGTTATGGTCAGGTCGGTAATTGAACTCCAAAAGCTAATGTATAAAATTGAAATTTACAGTACCTTTTAATCATTAACTAAGACGATTAATAATAGTCAGTTTATACTGTACGTCTAAAAATTAAAAACGTAACACTTTAGGATAGTAAGTGAAGCTTAAAATACGCTGAGGATTCAAATATGCACGAAGAGAAATTTTTGCACGAATAGTCAATTTTGCACGAAACTTAGCACGAAGGGATATTTTTGCAACAAAACATTTTTGAACAGCGTCAATTTTACACGGGGCGTTACTTTTACACAAAGATACTTTTCACGGATTAGAATTTTTTTGTTTAAAATTTTTAGTTTTATTTTAACTGTTATATGTTATTAAAAAATTCTATCACTATTACCTTTAACACTCACTTTTTGTAGGTAATTTATTTTTTATTTTTTTGGGTTTTTAAGTTAATTAATCAATTTATATATTTTTAATTTTCTTTTTTTTTCATTAATAATTGCTATCTTAATTTTCACTGTTACCCCTTAGCTATGTGTGGTAAAATTTTCACTTCAGTGAGTATGTTTTTTTTTTTGTTTTCTATTATATTTTTATTTTCTTTTTCTTTTTATCCTGTCTTTTAACTAATTTCTATTATTTATTTTATTATTTTCATTTTGACTACCTTTGTTACCTCTAACCTTTACCCTTGGTCTGTAACTTATTTTTTTTATTAACTTATCTTTTTTGTATTTTTTCTTTACTTCTGTTTTTAAAATTATATTTTTAACACTTTCGAGCAAAAATAAATCTTTGTGCAAAAGTATCTTAGTGTAAAAAAGTCTCTTCGTGCAAAATTGTCTTTGTGCAAAAGTGTCTCTTTGTGCATACTCTACACGTTTCCTAAAATACATAGTTGTTAAAACTTGTAACAACAATATACACTTTTATTGTAAAGAAAAATATTAACCTAAATGCTCTTTTAAAATCAAGTTTAAATTGCCGTGTTAAAAAATATAGCTTTTCAAAGTTAGATGTAATATATACTTAAAACGTTATGATATACTCATTTAAATAATAAAAAAGCTTTTTAGTTAAAGTTTATATATTTAAAATGTATCTAGCCAATAACTGAAAACATGTATTTTACAGGCTTATAAAAACGTTTGAAAAATTTTAAATATGATTTTTACTAAAGTTTACTAGATTGTTTGTTACAGTTTACTCATAAAACATTTTAAAAACATATGTCGAAAGATATTGAGGCTCTATATTGTTTAGCATACAGATAGTTAAGGTAGAAAAATTACATCTTTTTTGAATATAATAGTATAAATAAAGTAAGATATTTTTTTTATAATCAACATAAAAGTAGCTCAGTTTTGGGTAGTATTTCTTGTAATAGTGCATTGTTTAAAGAATATATAAACTTATATTAAGCACAATTAGATGTAATAAATTTAATTTTAGTAAAAATAATTTATAAAAATTTTCATATACAAAAAAAAAAATTATTTTAAATGAAATAAGTTTTGTTGTTAAACTTGTACAAAAATCTAGTTTTATTTTTCTTTAATGAAACATGGTTAAATCCTAATATTGTTGATCCAAAATTTTGTACCTAAAGGTTTAATACTATCCGTAATAATAGACTAAGCAAGGGGGAGGCGTTGCTGTCATTTTTAACAATTCTCTTGAATTAGTTGAAGTTAAAACTAACGTTATTTCATCTGATGGTTTCGAATTTATATGTTTTGATTTGATTGTTATGGACTAAAAATAAGATTTTTATTTGTCTACATTCTTACTTTATAGAGTTTTCAAATCGTGATCATTGCGTTTGCATGAAACACCATGTTGAATAAAACTCTCCATCTCAAATTGTCTAATTAATGTGTCTTCATTCCTCCAAACTCTTCTAGTTCTTTAAAAATTGTTTAAACTATGATCAATCTAATCATACACTTTATTCCAAAAAGTTTCCTTTTGACATTCTTGGTGACTTCAACTTACCAAATATAGACTGAAATATTCCAAGCACAACATACAATGACTGTCAAATAAGCTTTATTTAATTTTTTTCAGATAATCTTTTTACACAACTTATTGATTCCCCAACACAAAAAGACGGTAACATTATTGATTTACTGCTTTGTAATTGTAAGGGTTTGGATAGAGTTAATTTTCATCATTTGGTTGATTCACATTTAACCGATGCTAATGACCGCAGCGTTATTTCGTTTGGCATTAGTGTTGATAGGAGGACAAAGTTAACTTCTCAGTCACTCTACCCATATTTTTGCTGAGCAAACTTTGATAAAATTAATAAATTTTTGTCGGAAATAAATTGGAAAGTTAAATATAACAATTCAAAAAGCTTATAAGAGTTTTATGATGAATTTATAAACACAGTAAACTTTTCAATAAAAATGTGTTACTTTAACTAAACATCACAAATACCAAAAAATATCTTTTAAGTATAAAATACTGTGGTGAGAAAAACTAAAACTTTAAAAACAATATAAATCGGATTAGCAGATGATACAGAAGTACAAAAAAGTTTCAAATAAATATCAAAAAGCAGTTAAAAGTTTTAATATAGAACATGAAAGAATTTTTCTTTGGAATGATAAAGTTAAAAAAAGTTATTTTTATGTAAACTCTAAGCTTAAGACAGCACCTGCTTTTTCTGTTTTGCAAGACGTAAACAATTTACCAATAGTATCCAATTTTCATAACTTTTCTTTTTTAATAGATCCTTTCAAAAGACAATTGTTAAAATTGATAAAAACATAAATTATAACTTTATTGATAAAGACTGCCAAGAAATGCAACTTTTTATACAAACAATGATGAAAAAGTTAATTGTATCGACCGTTTTAAAGATAAAATAAAAAGAACAACAGATAATACTTTTTCGTTTTTTATTAAACGTACTATTTGTTCTATACTTTTTCCAATAGCACTAATTTTTAATTGTTGCTTGGCTACATCTTTTGTACCAAAACAATGGAAAATTTCATATGTAATACCGATACAAAAAAGGTAGAAAGTTCTTCCCTTTAAATTACAGACCAATTTCTTTGACAAGTGGATATTGAAAAACATTTGAACATATTATTTCTATAAATATACTTGATCCTTTTTTTTCAAATAACCTTATTTCATCTAAACAATTTGGTTTTCTCCCTAACCAAACTTTCTGTTTTCAATTATTATACTGCTTACACTCTTGGTTGGTGTATTTTTTAAGTAGTAAGTTTACTCAAGTAATCTATATAGATATCCAAAAAGTTTTTGATTCTGTCTTCCATGTTAAATTAATAAAAACATTATAACAATACAAAATTCATAGCAGTCTAGTTAGTTGTTTCAAAGAGTTTCTAAATGGTAGAACTCAAATAGTAGTAAATAACAACAATGTTTCAGTATATTACCTATTTTTAGTGGAGTCGCTCATGGAGGGTTATTGGCCCACTGCTATTTAGTATTTACATGAATGATATAGCTTCAGAAGTTGGTGTTAGCAGCAACATTAACCTCTTTGCAGATGACACAAACATTTTAGCCAATCGAATACAACTTTACAGAATTCCTTAGATAAAATTTACAACTAGCTTAAGGAAAGAAAATTAAAGTTAAACCCTAGTAAATTTCAAGTTTTAAATATTCAAAAAAAAACTAACATCTCTACTTTTGATTTTTAAATAAGCAACACAAACTTATCTTCCGCTTAAGTGTTTAAAGATCTCAGGATTTTGTTGCTAAAAACTAAAATAGAACCACTATAATGATTAATTTTACCGAACTGCATCAACTACATCTTTTTAAGTTTTAGAGAGCTTTAAATCTACGGATATAAACATCCTTAAAAAGCTGTGTAATTAATACGTGCATTATTCATTTTTCAAAGTTGAGCTCAGAGAATACTTTGAGTTAGATACGCTCCATTGCACTAGCCAATGAGAATCATCTGACTTGTTTCAAACTAATTCTGATGCAAATAAACATCAGAACGTGACAGGCAGTTTATTTGTAAGCAGTTGGTTAGTTTTTGGTGTGCAGCTGGAAGCAACAACTATCTTGAACTGATTTGTGAATGTTTATTGTTAGTATTGTTTTAAAAGTTAATATTTCAACTGGTATTTACTTGTTTAAATATTTAAGCCAGGTTTATAGTTAATAGTTTATTCTTTAACAGTTTCTTGTTTACTAAAAGTTTTGTTTATTTTTTAGTTTATATTTTAAGTCTTTTGAAATAGATTTAAATAGCAGACCAATAGCAATTTTAATTTTTTTCGCAGACCTGGTGTTCGACCACTCGTACTTGCAAGTGAGGCGCCAGGCCAGCAACAAGTCGGTGACTGGTGAGTACAGCGCCACCCTATTGGTCGAAACTCCCGCCTTTTCGTTCCGCTTGGACAAACACACCGCTCACTCGAGCATGAGCTTAGCGGGAAAAAATAAGAGGGTGGTTGAGTGGGAAAGCGCGCCAATTCAAACTGCTAAAACAAGTGCGTAACAGTATACTACATTTTTGTATACGTTTTAATTTTTTTGTGTTAATTATTACTTGTTACTCAGTTCCACCGCTGAATGGATTACCGATTATATAATAACTTTTATGTGTAAAAAAGGAGTTTTTAATATATAACTCTTCAATTTAAATTGACTACTTTGTTAAATATGTTTACACCACTTATTTATTTTTCAAGTATGTAATGGAATACATGTTGTTTTTTATTTATATATCTTTTTTTTTTGACAATCAAAAACTAGTTTTACAATTTATAAATGTGACAATTTTAATTTAAAAGACGATTCCAGACCCTCTACAGCGACAAATGATAAAAATAAAACAAGCAAAGAAACACCGGTGAAGAAAAAAAGCAGGTTTATGGGAGAGTCTTTCACTATACTAAGTTAGTTTTAAAGATAGTTTAATAGAATATTCAATAAGCTAAAAAAGAATCTTTGTCATTGTTCTATACAGTTACTACCTTTTTATTTATGCTTAGTATTTGCTTCGTAGTTTTTGGTATAGAGTTAAATAGACGACTTGTGATAAACTTGCATTACAAGTCCATTTGTTTAATAAATCTCTACATGATAGATGTCAACATATGATAAAAAGTTGCATCGCAGCTACTATTATACTTAAGTAAAAAGTAAAAACAGTATTATTAATATAAAAGAAGTTTTATTAAAAGGTACATAAAATTGAAGTTAATTTTTTTAATCAATGTACATCATACAGCTGAAGAACATTCTAGCAATGAAATTTATTGTTGTTTGTAGGAAACACAATGACGCATGACTTACTTAACTATTAGTTTTCAACTTAAAACTATTTTAAACAAAACTAGATTTTTTTTCATTGTTTTAGTTTTATTTATTTATAATAAGTAGTTACTGTTAATAATATTTTAAGTAATAAAAATTAATAATTTTTTATATCTTAAGTTAAGTATAAAATGAATACAAATGATGATATTATTTTCATTTATGTCACATTAAATTTTTTTAATATCGATTGAAGTTGTAGTGTCACCAGAAATTACAACATTTTGTGTTTGCTTTGAAATCTTTGATTTTCTTCCGTGATCTGTAAACATTTACAGTTATAAGTATTTGATAAAGTTTCTTATAAAAAACATTAGTTATCATAGATAGATAGGTTTCATTGTTTTGTACCTGGTAGTAAACAAAAATTTAGAGCGTACTCTATGCGGTAGCGTACTTCTTATAAGCGTACCTTATCGATGTCTTAACTTTTTAAAAACTATCTTCTTGAAATTTGGACATGGTAGTAAATATTAGTAGAATATCAATGTTAAATTTACAAAAAGTTCCTGCCCATATTGTTGAACAAGGAGTGCATTAGTTTGTAGAAAACCCATTATTGTTATCAATAAACACATTTTAAGTAGCTTTACATTATACTTTCAATGTTTTTATCTTAAACTTTACTTTTAATTTAAAAAAGACCCAAAAATGTGTAATTTTTAAAACCTTGAGGAAATTCTGAAATCCTTGAGATCATTTGGCAACCCTTACATAAATGTTTGGTTTTCTACAAAATAATCGACGCACATTATTCAACAATATTTACAGGAACTTTTAGTAAATTTTACATTGATATTCTACTTACATTTGCTACAAGGTGCAAATTTCAAGGAGATACTTTTTTAAAAGTCAAGACATCAATAAAGTGCGCCTTTCAATAAAATGCCATTTCATAACAATTCAGAAGCGACTGTTACGCTCTTTTAAGTTTTTTTATAAAAAATCAAAAGTAAAACATTGAATTTAAAAATAATGGAACAATATTGAAAACGTATATTTTTATAACAATAAATTTTGGTTTACTTGTTTCATTGTCTCAACAAGTTTATGAACGCATAAAACTTCTTGTTTATCTTAAATTAAGAAAATATTTTATTGAATAAAAAATTGTTAAATTGTTATATTATATTAAAAACTTTTACACGCACTATGTATGTGCTTTATAATACAATAAACTTTCAACACATTTTTCTTATTTTAGTAAGTATCTGCACAATAATTACTTTTTCTTTATTCAAAAATAAAAGTTTGGTAAACTTTTTTTTAAACTATTTATATTGCACGCATAATTATAACGATACAAGCCTATGTTAAAGTCGTAAAAAGTTTAATAAAAACGTTGAAGATAGCATTGACAAAGGTACAAAGCGTTGATACAAAAACAGCATAATTAGTTTTATAATTATATATGTTTAAAAAAAAAAAAAGTAGATTTCTGTACAAGATTTTATGCAATAGTTTATGTTTTATGGCATTTTTTAACTACATTAGAATAAATATATTGTTTTGCTAAAGTAGAGTCAATCATACAATGCAATAGTTACGTTTAAAAAATAATCTTTGGTTTAAAAAAAAAGTATGAGTCACTGGTAGAAGCTATTTTTAAACAAAAAATGTTGAAGTTAAATTATTTTCTGAAACAAATAATAAATCTTTTTGAAAAAAAATATGAGTGGTTTATTCAACATTGTTTGTTAGTTTTTTATCATGCTTATAAGTTTTGCCGAAGCTTACACTTAATTATACTTTTTATCGAACGATATAAAACAAACAAAAACCTGGTCTTTTGGTAATCAAGTCGTACACAACATGGTTATACAACCTATCACGATGTGATAAATATTTTTTTTTCAAAAAGTAAGACAACAAAAATATAGTCATAATATAAAGTACGCAACCCTGTAAAGTACGCTCTGAATTTTTATTTACTACCAGGTACAAAAAAATGCACCCAATTTATCTATGATAACTAATGTGTTTTTACAAACTTTATTAAATTCTTATAACTATAAATAATTATATATCACGGAAAGAAATCAAATTTTCAAAGCAACAGAAAATGTTGTAATTTTTGTGACATTCCAATTTCGATTGACATTTCAAAAATTTATTGTGACATAAATAAAAATAATATGATCCTTTGTATTTTTTTATACTAAACTTTAGATATAAAGAAATATTGATTTTGATAACTTAAAATAGTATTAACAAAAACTACTTATTTTAAATAAATATAACTAAAACAATAAAAAAAAATCAAGTTTTGTTTAAAATAGTCTGTTCTCCTTTAAAAATTTCAATCTAGTAGTTTTTATGTCTAAAAAGTAGATGCAAGCACAGTACTTGGGCTTAAACAAACAAGAAATTTATGATTAACTTGTTTTGTTATTTCTACAAACACACTGACGCACAGTATTTATGCCTTATAAAACAGTAAAACTATGATTAAGTTGTTTTGTAATTTCTAAAAACACACTGACGCACAGTAATCATGCGTTATAAAACAGTAAAACTATGGTTAAGTTGTTTTGTTAATTCTACAAATACATAGATGCATAGTAAATGTGCTTAATAAAAGTAATTTAACTATGTGTAAGTTGTTTAATGTGGTTAACTTGCACACCCAAAAGTTGTTCATTTTTATCAAAAACCTTTGATAAACTTGTTTTTAATGACTAAGTTATTGTACGCACAAAAATTTTGTTTTAGTTAAAAAATAATTTTGATCGCACAACATTTGTTCTTTATAAAACAATAATTTTTAGTTGTATAGCTTCTTTTTTATCTTTAACTTTATTTTTTACGTATAAAAAGAAAGTTTTCAAATGAAACTTTTAGATATTGTATTATAACTACAACTTAGAGTAACTTTACATAAATATTATTTAATTGTTACTGCAACTATTTTACTTCAGGATGTTTAAGGAAAAATCTAAAAACTGTTATAAATAATCCTATTTAGTTTACAAAGTTTACTAAGAGATTTAAAACCATCAAAAATATACTGACTAAAGAAGTTTTTTAAAATAACCTTGACTAAAAAAAACGAAAAAATTGTAACACAGTTGATAAAGGTTAGCGTTAAAAAACTTTAATTATTTTTACTTAAATTCACAATTTGACAACTTAACAAAATTATGAACATTTGAATTTTCAAATAAAAGATTTAAATTCTAGATGCAACTTATTTTAGCTAAAATTTCAAAACTATTTAAAATACTTCACATTAGTTTACAAAATACACCAAAACAATACAAACTTTACAGACTAATTAAATATCAAAAATGTTATAAAAGTATTATGGGGTGTTCATATACCTAGGATAAGATAATGATTTTCGAGCTTCAACCATTAAATGGTGAAGCGTGTTCACTGGATATTTTTTCAAGAATCTGTATCTTACTCACCCCTCTCCTCTTGATAACTTCCTTCATGTCATCCCAGTGCCGTTCAATGACTTGAGTGTGTACCCACCGATTGTCGAAGTTAACGAAGCCTACTTTATGATTAACCGTGTGGTGTTCATAGTTCATCGGTTCACTACTAATTTTTAAATTTCATTGTAAGCCCCCCCCCCCATTGGTCGGACGTTATAATGCTGCCTAGTCTTATGTGCTGAATTATGAGGGGCTCAAGGGTAGTCATTCTTCTGTTTCTTTCGAAGCCTAGAGCGACAGCAAAAACACTTTTTGCTTTTTCGCTCTATGCCTCTGAAAATCCAGTTGGATGATTTTTCCCTGTTCCCCCCTGTTCTTTTTTACAGTACAGAAGTGCGATTCGTCAAATTCCACAACTACTCCAGGTCCACCAATAATGTCTTGTTCTACTGAATCTTCACAGACCCGTTGATGTACATCAGTTTTAGTATTTAAAAATTTTCTGTACTTCATTCAAATATGTTTTAAGTAAGTATGTTCGTTAAAAAAAGGAAACTAACAAATTTAATTTTCAAAGCCTCCTAAAACTTTAAGCTAGAATTTTTTCGCGACTTTAGTTTCCGCCTTCCATTAGGAACCATCACCAACTTTGATCAATTATATTTCAAAAATTACTTTAAATATTTTCAAGCGGCTAAAAATGTTTAACAGCCCAAATAAAACTCTACAATATAAGATTAAGTTGTAAAAATCAATATTGACCCCCTCCCATATGCCTTTAATGTTTTTCGTCATAATTACTGCACTTATAGCATTGAAAGTAATTATATGACTATAGTAATTCAACTTTTCACGAAAATATTATACTGATATATGAAATTTAAAACCATTATATTGATAAATCTATTAAGAAAAAGGCTGCAAGTTTATTTTATTAAAAATTTTTCTATGCCATTTGATTTTCTACTAGGTTTGTTTTAATGTACAAGTTTTTTTGTCTCTCTTTAAAAAGACAAATGAAATGTTGATTAAAATTTTATGAAATTAAATATAAAGCTTGTTTAAAAGTGTTTATATATAAATAGTATTAGATTCTAGAACCATTAATTTTAAGCGCTCTATTTCGGTTAAAAAAAAAAAGAATGTTTATATATAAAAGTTGTGTTCTAAAACAAATGAAAATCTTATATAAATGACAGTATTTCAGTAAATAATAATAAAGTAATAATATTGAAAAATCCCGTTTAAAACAAAATAGTTTAGGACAATTGTTTGCTTACATGAGTTATCTAAACCAACAGATACTTGAAATCATCATAATTCATAGATTAATCGGAAAATTTTATTATTACTTAAGTTGTATTTCTTTTTATATATTATATATATTATATATATATATATTATATAATTATAAATTTTCGTAGGATTATGCTCTACCTACATTATACTTTTCTTAACGATTTTCTGAATAGTTTTACTCAATCTATCACTTATTAAAAGGACATTTTATATCGGGTCGGAAGATGAAAAGTTTCCGATACACTTTGGAGGATATTCTGGTACTGCAGGTATTTATTAACTATTTTAGTTTATCTTTAGTTTTTTATCATACAAGTTTGAATAATTATTTGGAATTTAAATTGAGGGAAATAACCAAGGGTTGATCGATCATCAAACCACAAGCTCTCGGTAGACCGATGATTTTATCTAGGGAATAAGCATAAAAAAAATTTCAGATAAAAATATTTTTGGTTAAAAAAGTTATATTTAAAATTTTTTTTAAAAGTTTAATTTTAATTTGACATCTTTTAAAACGCACAAAACGTTTAAGAATTTCTAATTAAAAAAAAATAAACAGGAGACGGGTTCGGATACCGTAACTACATACAGCAGGGTCAAAAATTTACAACCATCGACGAAGACAATGATGATTATCCAGGTAAAAACTGCGCGTCAGGTCAGGGTAATGGTGGTTGGTGGTACCGTGCTTGTTCCCACAACTCACTATCTGGTCAGTCACGTTTTTATTGTTTTATTTTTATTGTTTATTCATCAAGTTCTCAGATGGATTTTTCAACCTTGTTTAAACAGCAATAACCAGTAAACAAAATAATTTGAGATTTTTTTTTAAATGACTCGTTAACTTTTGTTTTAGGGAGATATGAAAAACCTGGGTCATTCAGTGCTTACAAGGGTCTGACCTGGTATCCTGTAACTGGATCTAGTGAATCACTGAAAAAAGTTCAGATGAAAGTAAAAAGAAAGAACTAGTTTTCTATTTCATCTTACGTTTTTCTTTAGTAGAACACTTTTTTTTTTTGCTAATTTTTATTAATAAAGAACTGCATAAAAGAATAATTTGTCTTTTTGTAGAACAGTATATTTTAAGTACTGCTTACCTACAATATAAGATACACTTTTGGATAAGTAAATTTTAGTTCTACTTTTAATGATTTAAAAAAACTAAGAGAAAATAGCTACCCTTTAAATATACAGGTTAAGGTAAACATTTTCTTAAAAGTGTCTATATTTACCAAACATTAACAACTACTTACTTCAGTTTTTAATTAGCTCAAAGTAACTTTGAGATAAAAAATTTTAAAAACACAAGTTATGTTTTAATTTTTGTAACATATTGTGTTAGTTATGGTCAGGTCGGTAATTGAACTCCAAAAGCTAATGTATAAAATTGAAATTTACAGTACCTTTTAATCATTAACTAAGACGATTAATAATAGTCAGTTTATACTGTACGTCTAAAAATTAAAAACGTAACACTTTAGGATAGTAAGTGAAGCTTAAAATACGCTGAGGATTCAAATATGCACGAAGAGAAATTTTTGCACGAATAGTCAATTTTGCACGAAACTTAGCACGAAGGGATATTTTTGCAACAAAACATTTTTGAACAGCGTCAATTTTACACGGGGCGTTACTTTTACACAAAGATACTTTTCACGGATTAGAATTTTTTTGTTTAAAATTTTTAGTTTTATTTTAACTGTTATATGTTATTAAAAAATTCTATCACTATTACCTTTAACACTCACTTTTTGTAGGTAATTTATTTTTTATTTTTTTGGGTTTTTAAGTTAATTAATCAATTTATATATTTTTAATTTTCTTTTTTTTTCATTAATAATTGCTATCTTAATTTTCACTGTTACCCCTTAGCTATGTGTGGTAAAATTTTCACTTCAGTGAGTATGTTTTTTTTTTTGTTTTCTATTATATTTTTATTTTCTTTTTCTTTTTATCCTGTCTTTTAACTAATTTCTATTATTTATTTTATTATTTTCATTTTGACTACCTTTGTTACCTCTAACCTTTACCCTTGGTCTGTAACTTATTTTTTTTATTAACTTATCTTTTTTGTATTTTTTCTTTACTTCTGTTTTTAAAATTATATTTTTAACACTTTCGAGCAAAAATAAATCTTTGTGCAAAAGTATCTTAGTGTAAAAAAGTCTCTTCGTGCAAAATTGTCTTTGTGCAAAAGTGTCTCTTTGTGCATACTCTACACGTTTCCTAAAATACATAGTTGTTAAAACTTGTAACAACAATATACACTTTTATTGTAAAGAAAAATATTAACCTAAATGCTCTTTTAAAATCAAGTTTAAATTGCCGTGTTAAAAAATATAGCTTTTCAAAGTTAGATGTAATATATACTTAAAACGTTATGATATACTCATTTAAATAATAAAAAAGCTTTTTAGTTAAAGTTTATATATTTAAAATGTATCTAGCCAATAACTGAAAACATGTATTTTACAGGCTTATAAAAACGTTTGAAAAATTTTAAATATGATTTTTACTAAAGTTTACTAGATTGTTTGTTACAGTTTACTCATAAAACGTTTTAAAAACATATGTCGAAAGATATTGAGGCTCTATATTGTTTAGCATACAGATAGTTAAGGTAGAAAAATTACATCTTTTTTGAATATAATAGTATAAATAAAGTAAGATATTTTTTTTATAATCAACATAAAAGTAGCTCAGTTTTGGGTAGTATTTCTTGTAATAGTGCATTGTTTAAAGAATATATAAACTTATATTAAGCACAATTAGATGTAATAAATTTAATTTTAGTAAAAATAATTTATAAAAATTTTCATATACAAAAAAAAAAATTATTTTAAATGAAATAAGTTTTGTTGTTAAACTTGTACAAAAATCTAGTTTTATTTTTCTTTAATGAAACATGGTTAAATCCTAATATTGTTGATCCAAAATTTTGTACCTAAAGGTTTAATACTATCCGTAATAATAGACTAAGCAAGGGGGAGGCGTTGCTGTCATTTTTAACAATTCTCTTGAATTAGTTGAAGTTAAAACTAACGTTATTTCATCTGATGGTTTCGAATTTATATGTTTTGATTTGATTGTTATGGACTAAAAATAAGATTTTTATTTGTCTACATTCTTACTTTATAGAGTTTTCAAATCGTGATCATTGCGTTTGCATGAAACACCATGTTGAATAAAACTCTCCATCTCAAATTGTCTAATTAATGTGTCTTCATTCCTCCAAACTCTTCTAGTTCTTTAAAAATTGTTTAAACTATGATCAATCTAATCATACACTTTATTCCAAAAAGTTTCCTTTTGACATTCTTGGTGACTTCAACTTACCAAATATAGACTGAAATATTCCAAGCACAACATACAATGACTGTCAAATAAGCTTTATTTAATTTTTTTCAGATAATCTTTTTACACAACTTATTGATTCCCCAACACAAAAAGACGGTAACATTATTGATTTACTGCTTTGTAATTGTAAGGGTTTGGATAGAGTTAATTTTCATCATTTGGTTGATTCACATTTAACCGATGCTAATGACCGCAGCGTTATTTCGTTTGGCATTAGTGTTGATAGGAGGACAAAGTTAACTTCTCAGTCACTCTACCCATATTTTTGCTGAGCAAACTTTGATAAAATTAATAAATTTTTGTCGGAAATAAATTGGAAAGTTAAATATAACAATTCAAAAAGCTTATAAGAGTTTTATGATGAATTTATAAACACAGTAAACTTTTCAATAAAAATGTGTTACTTTAACTAAACATCACAAATACCAAAAAATATCTTTTAAGTATAAAATACTGTGGTGAGAAAAACTAAAACTTTAAAAACAATATAAATCGGATTAGCAGATGATACAGAAGTACAAAAAAGTTTCAAATAAATATCAAAAAGCAGTTAAAAGTTTTAATATAGAACATGAAAGAATTTTTCTTTGGAATGATAAAGTTAAAAAAAGTTATTTTTATGTAAACTCTAAGCTTAAGACAGCACCTGCTTTTTCTGTTTTGCAAGACGTAAACAATTTACCAATAGTATCCAATTTTCATAACTTTTCTTTTTTAATAGATCCTTTCAAAAGACAATTGTTAAAATTGATAAAAACATAAATTATAACTTTATTGATAAAGACTGCCAAGAAATGCAACTTTTTATACAAACAATGATGAAAAAGTTAATTGTATCGACCGTTTTAAAGATAAAATAAAAAGAACAACAGATAATACTTTTTCGTTTTTTATTAAACGTACTATTTGTTCTATACTTTTTCCAATAGCACTAATTTTTAATTGTTGCTTGGCTACATCTTTTGTACCAAAACAATGGAAAATTTCATATGTAATACCGATACAAAAAAGGTAGAAAGTTCTTCCCTTTAAATTACAGACCAATTTCTTTGACAAGTGGATATTGAAAAACATTTGAACATATTATTTCTATAAATATACTTGATCCTTTTTTTTCAAATAACCTTATTTCATCTAAACAATTTGGTTTTCTCCCTAACCAAACTTTCTGTTTTCAATTATTATACTGCTTACACTCTTGGTTGGTGTATTTTTTAAGTAGTAAGTTTACTCAAGTAATCTATATAGATATCCAAAAAGTTTTTGATTCTGTCTTCCATGTTAAATTAATAAAAACATTATAACAATACAAAATTCATAGCAGTCTAGTTAGTTGTTTCAAAGAGTTTCTAAATGGTAGAACTCAAATAGTAGTAAATAACAACAATGTTTCAGTATATTACCTATTTTTAGTGGAGTCGCTCATGGAGGGTTATTGGCCCACTGCTATTTAGTATTTACATGAATGATATAGCTTCAGAAGTTGGTGTTAGCAGCAACATTAACCTCTTTGCAGATGACACAAACATTTTAGCCAATCGAATACAACTTTACAGAATTCCTTAGATAAAATTTACAACTAGCTTAAGGAAAGAAAATTAAAGTTAAACCCTAGTAAATTTCAAGTTTTAAATATTCAAAAAAAAACTAATATCTCTACTTTTGATTTTTAAATAAGCAACACAAACTTATCTTCCGCTTAAGTGTTTAAAGATCTCAGGATTTTGTTGCTAAAAACTAAAATAGAACCACTATAATGATTAATTTTACCGAACTGCATCAACTACATCTTTTTAAGTTTTAGAGAGCTTTAAATCTACGGATATAAACATCCTTAAAAAGCTGTGTAATTAATACGTGCATTATTCATTTTTCAAAGTTGAGCTCAGAGAATACTTTGAGTTAGATACGCTCCATTGCACTAGCCAATGAGAATCATCTGACTTGTTTCAAACTAATTCTGATGCAAATAAACATCAGAACGTGACAGGCAGTTTATTTGTAAGCAGTTGGTTAGTTTTTGGTGTGCAGCTGGAAGCAACAACTATCTTGAACTGATTTGTGAATGTTTATTGTTAGTATTGTTTTAAAAGTTAATATTTCAACTGGTATTTACTTGTTTAAATATTTAAGCCAGGTTTATAGTTAATAGTTTATTCTTTAACAGTTTCTTGTTTACTAAAAGTTTTGTTTATTTTTTAGTTTATATTTTAAGTCTTTTGAAATAGATTTAAATAGCAGACCAATAGCAATTTTAATTTTTTTCGCAGACCTGGTGTTCGACCACTCGTACTTGCAAGTGAGGCGCCAGGCCAGCAACAAGTCGGTGACTGGTGAGTACAGCGCCACCCTATTGGTCGAAACTCCCGCCTTTTCGTTCCGCTTGGACAAACACACCGCTCACTCGAGCATGAGCTTAGCGGGAAAAAATAAGAGGGTGGTTGAGTGGGAAAGCGCGCCAATTCAAACTGCTAAAACAAGTGCGTAACAGTATACTACATTTTTGTATACGTTTTAATTTTTTTGTGTTAATTATTACTTGTTACTCAGTTCCACCGCTGAATGGATTACCGATTATATAATAACTTTTATGTGTAAAAAAGGAGTTTTTAATATATAACTCTTCAATTTAAATTGACTACTTTGTTAAATATGTTTACACCACTTATTTATTTTTCAAGTATGTAATGGAATACATGTTGTTTTTTATTTATATATCTTTTTTTTTTGACAATCAAAAACTAGTTTTACAATTTATAAATGTGACAATTTTAATTTAAAAGACGATTCCAGACCCTCTACAGCGACAAATGATAAAAATAAAACAAGCAAAGAAACACCGGTGAAGAAAAAAAGCAGGTTTATGGGAGAGTCTTTCACTATACTAAGTTAGTTTTAAAGATAGTTTAATAGAATATTCAATAAGCTAAAAAAGAATCTTTGTCATTGTTCTATACAGTTACTACCTTTTTATTTATGCTTAGTATTTGCTTCGTAGTTTTTGGTATAGAGTTAAATAGACGACTTGTGATAAACTTGCATTACAAGTCCATTTGTTTAATAAATCTCTACATGATAGATGTCAACATATGATAAAAAGTTGCATCGCAGCTACTATTATACTTAAGTAAAAAGTAAAAACAGTATTATTAATATAAAAGAAGTTTTATTAAAAGGTACATAAAATTGAAGTTAATTTTTTTAATCAATGTACATCATACAGCTGAAGAACATTCTAGCAATGAAATTTATTGTTGTTTGTAGGAAACACAATGACGCATGACTTACTTAACTATTAGTTTTCAACTTAAAACTATTTTAAACAAAACTAGATTTTTTTTCATTGTTTTAGTTTTATTTATTTATAATAAGTAGTTACTGTTAATAATATTTTAAGTAATAAAAATTAATAATTTTTTATATCTTAAGTTAAGTATAAAATGAATACAAATGATGATATTATTTTCATTTATGTCACATTAAATTTTTTTAATATCGATTGAAGTTGTAGTGTCACCAGAAATTACAACATTTTGTGTTTGCTTTGAAATCTTTGATTTTCTTCCGTGATCTGTAAACATTTACAGTTATAAGTATTTGATAAAGTTTCTTATAAAAAACATTAGTTATCATAGATAGATAGGTTTCATTGTTTTGTACCTGGTAGTAAACAAAAATTTAGAGCGTACTCTATGCGGTAGCGTACTTCTTATAAGCGTACCTTATCGATGTCTTAACTTTTTAAAAACTATCTTCTTGAAATTTGGACATGGTAGTAAATATTAGTAGAATATCAATGTTAAATTTACAAAAAGTTCCTGCCCATATTGTTGAACAAGGAGTGCATTAGTTTGTAGAAAACCCATTATTGTTATCAATAAACACATTTTAAGTAGCTTTACATTATACTTTCAATGTTTTTATCTTAAACTTTACTTTTAATTTAAAAAAGACCCAAAAATGTGTAATTTTTAAAACCTTGAGGAAATTCTGAAATCCTTGAGATCATTTGGCAACCCTTACATAAATGTTTGGTTTTCTACAAAATAATCGACGCACATTATTCAACAATATTTACAGGAACTTTTAGTAAATTTTACATTGATATTCTACTTACATTTGCTACAAGGTGCAAATTTCAAGGAGATACTTTTTTAAAAGTCAAGACATCGATAAAGTGCGCCTTTCAATAAAATGCCATTTCATAACAATTCAGAAGCGACTGTTACGCTCTTTTAAGTTTTTTTATAAAAAAACAAAAGTAAAACATTGAATTTAAAAATAATGGAACAATATTGAAAACGTATATTTTTATAACAATAAATTTTGGTTTACTTGTTTCATTGTCTCAACAAGTTTATGAACGCATAAAACTTCTTGTTTATCTTAAATTAAGAAAATATTTTATTGAATAAAATATTGTTAAATTGTTATATTATATTAAAAACTTTTACACGCACTGTGTATGTGCTTTATAATACAATAAACTTTCAACACATTTTTCTTATTTTAGTAAGTATCTGCACAATAATTACTTTTTCTTTATTCAAAAATAAAAGTTTGGTAAACTTTTTTTTAAACTATTTATATTGCACGCATAATTATAACGATACAAGCCTATGTTAAAGTCGTAAAAAGTTTAATAAAAACGTTGAAGATAGCATTGACAAAGGTAAAAAGCGTTGATACAAAAACAGCATAATTAGTTTTATAATTATATATGTTTAAAAAAAAAAAAAGTAGATTTCTGTACAAGATTTTATGCAATAGTTTATGTTTTATGGCATTTTTTAACTACATTAGAATAAATATATTGTTTTGCTAAAGTAGAGTCAATCATACAATGCAATAGTTACGTTTAAAAAATAATCTTTGGTTTAAAAAAAAAGTATGAGTCACTGGTAGAAGCTATTTTTAAACAAAAAATGTTGAAGTTAAATTATTTTCTGAAACAAATAATAAATCTTTTTGAAAAAAAATATGAGTGGTTTATTCAACATTGTTTGTTAGTTTTTTATCATGCTTATAAGTTTTGCCGAAGCTTACACTTAATTATACTTTTTATCGAACGATATAAAACAAACAAAAACCTGGTCTTTTGGTAATCAAGTCGTACACAACATGGTTATACAACCTATCACGATGTGATAAATATTTTTTTTTCAAAAAGTAAGACAACAAAAATATAGTCATAATATAAAGTACGCAACCCTGTAAAGTACGCTCTGAATTTTTATTTACTACCAGGTACAAAAAAATGCACCCAATTTATCTATGATAACTAATGTGTTTTTACAAACTTTATTAAATTCTTATAACTATAAATAATTATATATCACGGAAAGAAATCAAAATTTTCAAAGCAACAGAAAATGTTGTAATTTTTGTGACATTCCAATTTCGATTGACATTTCAAAAATTTATTGTGACATAAATAAAAATAATATGATCCTTTGTATTTTTTTATACTAAACTTTAGATATAAAGAAATATTGATTTTGATAACTTAAAATAGTATTAACAAAAACTACTTATTTTAAATAAATATAACTAAAACAATAAAAAAAAATCAAGTTTTGTTTAAAATAGTCTGTTCTCCTTTAAAAATTTCAATCTAGTAGTTTTTATGTCTAAAAAGTAGATGCAAGCACAGTACTTGGGCTTAAACAAACAAGAAATTTATGATTAACTTGTTTTGTTATTTCTACAAACACACTGACGCACAGTATTTATGCCTTATAAAACAGTAAAACTATGATTAAGTTGTTTTTTAATTTTTAAAAACACACTGACGCACAGTAATCATGCGTTATAAAACAGTAAAACTATGGTTAAGTTGTTTTGTTAATTCTACAAATACATAGATGCATAGTAAATGTGCTTAATAAAAGTAATTTAACTATGTGTAAGTTGTTTAATGTGGTTAACTTGCACACCCAAAAGTTGTTCATTTTTATCAAAAACCTTTGATAAACTTGTTTTTAATGACTAAGTTATTGTACGCACAAAAATTTTGTTTTAGTTAAAAAATAATTTTGATCGCACAACATTTGTTCTTTATAAAACAATAATTTTTAGTTGTATAGCTTCTTTTTTATCTTTAACTTTATTTTTTACGTATAAAAAGAAAGTTTTCAAATGAAACTTTTAGATATTGTATTATAACTACAACTTAGAGTAACTTTACATAAATATTATTTAATTGTTACTGCAACTATTTTACTTCAGGATGTTTAAGGAAAAATCTAAAAACTGTTATAAATAATCCTATTTAGTTTACAAAGGTTACTAAGAGATTTAAAACCATCAAAAATATACTGACTAAAGAAGTTTTTTAAAATAACCTTGACTAAAAAAAACAAAAAAATTGTAACACAGTTGATAAAGGTTAGCGTTAAAAAACTTTAATTATTTTTACTTAAATTCACAATTTGACAACTTAACAAAATTATGAACATTTGAATTTTCAAATAAAAGATTTAAATTCTAGATGCAACTTATTTTAGCTAAAATTTCAAAACTATTTAAAATACTTCACATTAGTTTACAAAATACACCAAAACAATACAAACTTTACAGACTAATTAAATATCAAAAATGTTATAAAAGTATTATGGGGTGTTCATATACCTAGGATAAGATAATGATTTTCGAGCTTCAACCATTAAATGGTGAAGCGTGTTCACTGGATATTTTTTCAAGAATCTGTATCTTACTCACCCCTCTCCTCTTGATAACTTCCTTCATGTCATCCCAGTGCCGTTCAATGACTTGAGTGTGTACCCACCGATTGTCGAAGTTAACGAAGCCTACTTTATGATTAACCGTGTGGTGTTCATAGTTCATCGGTTCACTACTAATTTTTAAATTTCATTGTAAGCCCCCCCCCCATTGGTCGGACGTTATAATGCTGCCTAGTCTTATGTGCTGAATTATGAGGGGCTCAAGGGTAGTCATTCTTCTGTTTCTTTCGAAGCCTAGAGCGACAGCAAAAACACTTTTTGCTTTTTCGCTCTATGCCTCTGAAAATCCAGTTGGATGATTTTTCCCTGTTCCCCCCTGTTCTTTTTTACAGTACAGAAGTGCGATTCGTCAAATTCCACAACTACTCCAGGTCCACCAATAATGTCTTGTTCTACTGAATCTTCACAGACCCGTTGATGTACATCAGTTTTAGTATTTAAAAATTTTCTGTACTTCATTCAAATATGTTTTAAGTAAGTATGTTCGTTAAAAAAAGGAAACTAACAAATTTAATTTTCAAAGCCTCCTAAAACTTTAAGCTAGAATTTTTTCGCGACTTTAGTTTCCGCCTTCCATTAGGAACCATCACCAACTTTGATCAATTATATCTCAAAAATTACTTTAAATATTTTCAAGTGGCTAAAAATGTTTAACAGCCCAAATAAAACTCTACAATATAAGATTAAGTTGTAAAAATCAATATTGACCCCCTCCCATATGCCTTTAATGTTTTTCGTCATAATTACTGCACTTATAGCATTGAAAGTAATTATATGACTATAGTAATTCAACTTTTCACGAAAATATTATACTGATATATGAAATTTAAAACCATTATATTGATAAATCTATTAAGAAAAAGGCTGCAAGTTTATTTTATTAAAAATTTTTCTATGCCATTTGATTTTCTACTAGGTTTGTTTTAATGTACAAGTTTTTTTGTCTCTCTTTAAAAAGACAAATGAAATGTTGATTAAAATTTTATGAAATTAAATATAAAGCTTGTTTAAAAGTGTTTATATATAAATAGTATTAGATTCTAGAACCATTAATTTTAAGCGCTCTATTTCGGTTAAAAAAAAAAAGAATGTTTATATATAAAAGTTGTGTTCTAAAACAAATGAAAATCTTATATAAATGACAGTATTTCACGTTTTTAACATTGTAATATTATTTCATCTGAACTTATTTAATATACTATGAAAACTATTTAATTTTTCCAGAATTTCCAGGTTAAATAGCCAGCCAGGATTAAACTTTACTTTATCTTCAATGTAATTACACTGAGGATAGAAAGAAAGAAAAATGTGAACGCTCAATTATGGTCAATGGATTGGTGTGGAGAAAAACCTTTTGGTCATCGAGCCTCACACCATGCATTTTATGTTTTATTTTTGAACAGTAATATTTTTTTTTATTTCATAACATTTTATTTTTATTTTTGAGAATAGAAGCAAGACTCAGTTGAGCAAAAAATCTAAAAATCTTATTAATTGTTTAACTTACTCCGTCAATAAGAAGTCTTATGTACAAATTTTGGCCAGGAATACAACTACAATTATCCATATGTTTATTAAAAGTTACTAATAAAAAATTACACAGTTCAGAAAGTAAAAATGTTTGTTTACAATAATGTTATTTGTGTTGTATTAATGTTTCCGACAAGCACTTTTGATTAAGGTAAACGTAGAAACAAAGCAATAAAAGTTTCCATACTAAATAAAAAATAAAAAGTGTTTGTGCAACTATATACATACGTATCTGTACATGTAAAATACAGATTAATACAGAATAATCAAAAATTCACAAAAGACTAATGGTTTTTTTTTTCCTTTTTGTACAAAAAATAATAAAAATCAACTAAATTTTTACTTTTATAAATAGCATAAACAATATGCGATCGTCTATTAGTATACAAAATAAAACAACTTAACCATAGTTCTACTGTTTTTTTTCAAGCACAAGTATTGTGCGTAAAAGTGTTTGTAGAAACAAAAACACAATTTAAACATAGTTTTATTGCTTTATAAGGCATAAATACTGTGCGTAAATGTATTTGTAGAAATGAATAATAACTTAACCATAGTTTTACTGTTTTTTAACGCATAAATACTGTGCATCTACATGTAGATATAACAAAACAATTTAATTACAATTTTACTGATTCTATTAATCCAAAATACTCTGCTTGCATCTATTTTTAGACATATTAACTACTAGATTAAAATTTTTAAAGGAGAATATACTGTTCATTAACAAAGTTTTATTTATTTTTCTTCATTTTAGTTGTAATTATTTGTAATAAATAGTTTTTGTTAATACTTTTTTAATTTATGAAAATTATTATTTTCTTCTATATAAAGTTTAGTTTAAAATAAATACAAATGATCATATTATTTTTGTTAATGTCAAAATAAATTTTTAAAATGTCGATCGATGTTCGAGTTTCACCCGAAATTAGAGCATTTTGTCTTTGCTTTTAAATCTTTAATATCTTTCCGTGATCTGTAAACATTTACAGTTATAAGTATTGATAAAGCTTCTTAAAAAACATTAGTTATCATATATAAATTGGTTACATCGTTTTGTACCTGGTAGTAAATAAAAATTAGAGCGTACTTTTTGCGGTTGCGTACTTTTTATAAGCGTAGCTTATCGATGTGTTAACTTTTTGAAAAGTATCGTCTTGAAATTTGGACCTGGTAGTAAATATTTGTAGAATATCAATGTCAAATTTACTAAAAGTTCCTGTACATGTTGTTGAACAATGAGTCCATTATTTTGTAGACTTGTAGAGAATCCATTTTTGTTATTACAAAACACATTTGAAGTAGCTTTACAATGTCTTTTCAATGTTTTTACCTTAAACTTAACTTTTAATTTAAAATAGGCCCAAAAATGTGTAATTATAAAAACCTTGAGGAAATTTTGAAAACCTTGAGATCATTTGGCAACCCTTACATAAATGTTTCCAATATTTACTTTGTTGTATGGGGTTGGTGTCTAGTACTGTAATTTAAGCTTTTGTTTTAACAAATATTTATTTTAAAGTGTTTTATAAGTTAGGTTAAACAGGTTAAATTTATGATTTAGTTAAAGGTTTTTTTGATGTATTGTTGTAAATTTCAGGGTCGCTACTTTACCAGGAAACTTGACAAAACCTGGACAACATAGGTAAAAAAACCTGGGTTTTACACACGAATCGGGGCACACGCTTTTTAGCATTATTTGCAGGAACTTTTTTTTATTTTATATGACGTTTTTTATATATTTACTACCAGGTCCAAATTTTTTCAATGAGCTTTTTAAAAAGTAGAGACATCGGTAAGGTACGCACTTTGAGAGGTACGCAACCGCTTAAGATACGCACTTAATAATTTAATTTTTTTTAACTAATTATAATTATTTAAAAAAAACTTATTTAAAACTTATAACTTATAAACTTTTTACAGGTGTTATCAGAAAAGAAGACATTTCAACTACGTTTGACATTTATACTGTATCAAAACTTTATCGTCAAATTATAAAAATTATTATTTTCATGAAACATATATTTGACTAAAACTAAATAAAAACAAAAATAATAATTAGGTTTAAAATAATTTAGTTAAACCAAAGTTTAATCAAACTTGTACTAGGACTGTTTTAAATAGAAAATTAATTATATTTATCCGTAGATAAATAAAGAATGCAACTACTTCAAAGAAATGAAACTCTAAAATTTATCAAATGTAATAAAATATAATAACTTTTTAAGTTTGAACTACAGAACTTTTTTTTTGTAAAATAATAAACATCTTGAATTTATTTTTCAAAACTAATTAAGTATAATAAATATACTATATTAAGTATTATAAAAATAAATGTAAGTATACTACTCGAAGTTTTCGTTTAACTGTGTTTCTTTTTCGTTTAGTTTGTTTGCTGAACATTAAGTTAAAATAAATGTATTAGACCGTTGTTATACAATTAAGGTTTCAAAAGTATTAACATAATTTCAAGTCTAATTAGTTCTAAAATATTTAAACACTTTGTCAAAAACTAAACCGGGAAATTTCGAAATAATTTCTTAAATATGATTATTTAGCTAAAGCTTAACTATATACCATAACGGTAGAAAGGTTTTTGGGAGATCTGAAGGACCACATAAGTGGTCGCGGCAAATGGATGAAAATAGAACAAAATTTATTTAGATATTTGGTTTGAAAAGTACAAAATAAACAAGTTTCATTATTTGTTAATTGTGTGCGGGAAGTCATTCCCGTACGATGAAGAAGACTAATTTTCAGCTAACTTGAAGTGAAAAGTTTGTAGTACTAAAAAGGTTATCATTTATAATTCGTTCTTTAGTAGTTTAGTTAAAATACTAGTTAAGTGCGGGAGGCCACACTGTACGAACAGAATGATGTTTTTAGCAGTTAAATTAAAGTCAATAGTTAAAGTTATTAAAATTTTTCGTTACTGTTTATTTTAAGATATTTCTTTATAATAAGTTGTTAGTATTATTGAAATGTTTTTTTGTAAGTTATAAAAAGCGTTGATACAAAAACAGCATAAGTAGTTTTATATTTAAATATGTTTTTACAATGAAAAAGTAGATTTCTGTTTAAAAGTTTATGCACTAATTTATGATTTATAGCATTTTTAACTACATCAAAATAAACTTTATGTTTTGCTTAAGTCAAGTCAGTTATACAATGTATTATTTACGCTTAAAATATAATCTTTAGTTTCCAAAACAAGTATGAGTCATGGGTAGAAGCTTTTTTTTTAATCAAAAAGGGTAAAGTTTAAGTTTTTATGAGGCTAAGTTTCTGATAAAATAATAGTTAATTTTAAAATAAATTAAGAGTGGTATATTTTAAATTGCCTGTTAGTTTTTTATTTAGATCAAAATTTCGGCTGAAGCTTATACTTTTTGATATTGTTTATCAAACGATATAAAACGCTAAAAAATATTGGTCTAAAGAGCTAGTGTAAGATCAAACCTTTTAATTATCAAGTCGTACACAACATTCTTATACAACCTTTTACGATCTAATAACATAAGTTTCGTTTTTATCTTCAACAAATAACAAACACAAAAAAATAAAACAAGTAATACGAAAGTTGTGAATAGTTTATTTATTTAGTTAATTTTAAACAAATGTACACAAAAACTTTTTTAACAACAATAAATTCAAAAGAGTTAAAAAAACAGTCGTGCCCAAATAGGTGTATTTATTGTCTGATTACACTTATGTATGGTGCCCCGACTGGAGTCTTGATACAGATGTACAGTCAACTAAGTTAAACTTATTCTTAACTGGTTTATAACATATA
Source organism: Thalia democratica (assembly GCF_965202585.1). NCBI lineage: Eukaryota > Metazoa > Chordata > Thaliacea > Salpida > Salpidae > Thalia > Thalia democratica. Next base: position 33,151,221 of record NC_139172.1, on the reverse strand, counting down.
TCTAAACGATTAGTTAAATTAATATCATTTGCTATTAGTAGATAAACCTGTTCAATTAATTATATTATTTACTCGTTTACTTTAACACTGTTTAATCATTTTTATTTTAGTCTTATATTATGTTTTTAAAGAGCATAAGTTAGGCTTAATCTTGGTTTAAAGGTTTGAAATGGTATAATCAAAACTTTATGATAACTTGAGCTGGTCTCTAAGCTCACAAAAATCCAGAATTCGGAATTATAAGATAATTTTTTGATTCAAATTGTTAAAATTTAAAAGAATAGAAGTACAATAATTCTAAACAAGCTATATATTATTGTTATTACTTATCAATTTCACTTGTTTCACGATTGAGTGGTTAAAATGGTAAAACCTTAATTGTGTAAAAACAAAAACTTTAATTCAAACTCGTTTTGTCTTAATTTAAAATATTCTTTTGTTAATTAGATTTGTATTTGATTATTAGATTAGTTTTTGTATTACAGTTGTTTATTTAAATCTTTTACCGCTATGATCAGATTTTTTCCTGACAAAAATTGATGAATCAAATTTGAAAATTAAAATCAAATTGTTAATTTATTTATTGATTTAAAAAAAGCTTTGTATTTTAAACTTAAAAAGTTGTTGTATTCTATTTAAGTTTTATAAATTTTAGAGTTTCATTTCTATGAAATTGTTGCATTCTAATCTACTGATAGATTTAATTAATATTCTATTTAAAACAGTTCTAGTGCAAGTTTGATTAAAATTTGGTCTAACTAAACTTATTTTAAACCTTATTATAATTTTTTGTTTTTATTTAGTTTTAGTCAAATATATGTTTCATAAAAACGATAGTTTTTATTTATTTGACGATAAAGTTTTGATACAGTAAAAATGTCAAACGTAGTTGAAATGTCACTAGTAGTTACAGTTTTCTATCTTTGCTTTAAAGAGCTTGTCTTCATTTCTGATAACACCTGTAAAAAGTTTATAAGTAGTTAGTTTTAAATAAGTTTTTTAAAAATAATTATAATTAGTTTTAAAAAATAATTATAATTAGTTTTAAAAAATTTAAAAAAATAGTGCGTACCTTAAGCGGGTGCGTACCTCTCAAAGTGCGTACCTTACCGATGTCTTTACTTTTTAAAAGGCACATTGAAGAAATTTGGACCTGGTAGTAAATATATAAAGAACGTCATATAAAATAGGAAAAAGTTCCTGCAAATAATGCTAAAAAGCGTGTGCCCCGATTCGTGTGTAAAACCAAAACCTGGAAAAACCAAGAATTTTAAACAATTTTTTACATGCTAAGTAAAAAAATTTTGATTTGATACAAAAAATCTACCATATAATTAAAACATTTTTGTCATCATCAATTTTTTTTAATCATAAAACACATTTGAAGTAGCTTTACTGTATCTTTTCAATATTTTTATACTAACTGTTCAAAAATATAGGTTTAATTGTTTGCTAACTAAAGATCCTAGTGAATTATCTTTCCCATTAACAACCCAGTTGAAGTGTGATGATTCGTATTCACACAGAAACATATGTTGGTACAATAAAGGAAGATTACTGTACAATTTGTTTTTGTTTTTATACTATTAATCATTACCTTATACTTAAGTTAAAACTAAAAATAGACCAAAAAATAAGTATTTTACAAAACCTGGAGAAAACTTGCCAAAAGTCAGTGGTGACCCTGAAATTTGTAAAAATGGTAGTTATTAACTATTTTGAGGTTTTTTGTATTCTTTGTTAAAACTTTTTGTATACTTGAACTACTTATTTTTTTTAAATTGTTTTGATTACTTACATTATACAATTGCATAGGTTGCTATACAAAAATATATCAAACACCTTAATATATGGCCTAATGACAGAGTTGAAAGCTACCTGAGTTAAATATTACAAGTTCAAAACATAGTGGTCAACGCTACACAAAATAATAATTTTAAGCTTTTATAAATTGAAAGTACTACATAAATTTATTTTCTGTAAAAAAATCAAATAACTTTATTAATATTTTACTACAGCAAAATAAAGTTACATATAAGTGTATAGCATTTGCTTTTCCTATTATAAACCAAATTTTAAGTAGCTTTGCAGTATCTTTTCAATGTTTTTTTTACAACTTATCACAATTTTTAACCTTAAGCTTAAAATTAAATTAAATTACACCCATATACAGGTACTTGAAAAAAATTGGAAGAATTTTTGAAAACCTGGAGAAAATTAGTTAAAAGTCAGTGGCAACCCTGATTATTGTAAATTTATGAAAATGGCAGTTATTTTCTAATTTGATGTATTTTGTAATTTAAGTAAAAACTTCTTTTATACTTGAACTACATATTTTTTTGAAAAACTTAATTTGATTATTTACATTATACAGTTGCAGGGGTTGCTATTAATTATATAATTATTATATATATTAATTATATAAGCGTCCTAATATATGGCCTAATGACAGGGTTAAAAGCTACCTGAATTTAACATTCAAGATCAAAACCCAGTAGTCAACACATACACAAAATAATAATTTTAAGCTTTTATAAAAAAAGTACTATACAATCTTAATTTCCGCAAAAACAGTTCAAATAACTTTGTTAGTATTTTAAAACAACAAATTAAAATTACATATTAGTGTGTAGCATTTGCTTTTCCTTATAAAATATTTACTTATTGATAAGTCATTAAAATATCTCATGCTGTTAAATTGTATAAAAATGATATACAGAGTTACAGGGTTATCAAACACTCATGATGCACAGGATATTTTGAAAATTATAAAAATCTCAGGATGACTTAGAGAACTGAGGGTAAATTTGGTTTTATAATATTTTCAAACTCAATATTTTTTTTTGATTTGAAGAGTGGCATGGCAACCCTGTATAGTTTAATTTGAAAAAAAACATTTTTTGAATATTATATGTGGTGGTTATGTCTTTAAAAGTAGATAGTTTTATTTTGTGTAAAAACTGTTTTCTAAAGTAGTAAATAGTTTTGCTGTTATTTTTAGTTGTTTAAATAGTTTGATTCACATAATATTAGATTTTTAAATTAAAAAAATAATTGTTTTAACACAAAATATTTTTTTTTGTTTTAGACAAGCTCCTAATTGTACAACTTAATTTTTATAATATTTTTTGCTCTAATTATATAGTTTTCACAGTTCAAATTTTATATAAACTTATAATATACAGTATATACTAACTGGTAGTTCTTTTACAATAATTTTTTTTCTGTAACTGAATCTTTAAAACCTTTAAAAAAATAAACACATAACATTTTTGTAATTGAAATCAGTATATTAATGCTTTATGGGCATAGGGGGGTAAACACCCTTTTTTGGTTTTTGATCTTGTTTTATATAGTTTTTACTAAGCTACAAGATGCTTTTTACTGATTTTAAAAATTCAAAATAATTTTTGAGATATAGCCGGTCAAAGTTGGCAGCAACAATAGGATTCTTATGGGAGGTGCAAACTAAAACCGCAAATAACTTGAAATCACTAAAAATCTACCTCCTCCTACGTTGTTTGAGATAACTACCTCAAATTTTTAGGAAATGTTACTTAATATATTTTAAAAATTCTGTCAGAATAAAATTTAAAAAAAAATAAAAAATAAAAATTTTAAAATAAAAAAACTTAAAAAAAACTGTTTTTTTGTTTGTTTTTTATATAAAATTTTTAATTTTTTAAAAATTCCTTCTGACAGAATTTTCTAAATATATCAAGGAACACTTCCTGAAAATTTAAGGTAGTTATCTCAAAAAACGTAGGAGAAGATAGATTTTTAGTGAAATAGTCTATTTTTGCTGTTTTAGTTTGCGTCTCCCGTAAGGAACCTATTGTTGCCTTTGACTTTGACCCGCTATATCTCAAAAGTTATTTTGAATTTTTTAAATCTGTAAAAAGCATTTTGTAGCTTAGTAAAAACTATATAGAATAAAATCAAAAACCAAAAAAGGGTGTTTACCCCCCCCCCCCTATGCCCTTATACAAGTATCATATACATCTATGTTTGTAGTATTTCAAAAGAGTTTAACTAATTAGTCTGTTACTGATATATGTATAAGTCTTTTTGCAATACTATAAACAATAAATAATTTGCAAACTACAAACATAGTAGAAACTATATTTCACATTTATTCTATAGTTTTTACTCATGCTAGTTAAGATGTTTGAATATATTACAGTAAACCAAGCTTAAACAAATAAAAAGTAAAATGTTAACACAGTAACAGTTAATTTTTCATAATGTGCATTTAAAAAGAATGTCAGTTTTAATAACACTCTGATACAGGGTCGCCACTTTACCTAGAAACCTGGAAATACCTGGAATTTTACAATATAGGCAAAAAAAGCCTGGAATTTGAGAAACTTTGAAAAAAAAACTGAAACACCTGAAATTTTGAACAAAAAACCTGGATTTTGTTAAGTTTAGGTTTTTGTTAATGTTCATAAAATAGATAACAATAAAATACTTCTTTAGCTAGCTTTATTGTTATAGAAACAATAATGTTTTAACATTAAATTTTTGTTGATATTGTTGGTGAGTGGAAGTCATTAGGAAAGAAATAAAAACATTACTCTATACTTCAAACAAAATATTTTTCAAATTTTTTGAACAAAAAATATAGTAAACTAACTAATGTACATTTTGTATGTTGTCATTGTTCTACTTTAGCACAAGATGAAATTAATATACTTCAGACAAATTAACTTTTTTCTTAAATTGTTTTTTCAAGTTTTATAAAACTTAAAAAGTATTATTTAGATTAGTGACAATCTATGTATATTTTAATGAAATAGCAGTTTCACTTGGTGTTTTATTTAGTTAAAAATGATTAGTATAAAATCATTTAGCTGCAGCAAAATATTAAAGTAATGAAAAATTAGTTAGCAGGTGAAAATAAAACTGATGTAAGTATTTATCATGATGGGAGATATAGTATGCATGTATGAGTATGTTGAGAAGAAGCCAGTTTTATTGAAGTGAGCCTTAAGTCAAGACCGTCCAGATGTAGTGCCAGAATTAACTTTATTACTATTTATATTTTTATTGTAAAGTTTTATTTGTCAACAACGTTTACTTTTTATAACTAGCTTCTGATTCTAGTTTAAATAGTTATTGCTCTTCACTAAAAACAATCTTAAGTATCTTTCTCTGGGATTTATATTGTTTTTAAAAAGTACTTATAGATTTAATAAGGTTTTTTAAAGGTAAGTGTTGTTTTTTATTTTTATGTTATCTTTACCTACAACTTAGGTAACGTTGATTACTTTTTCTTCAATTTCATTAGTAATATCAGGACACTGTAAATAAAAAAAATATATAAAAAAGAAATTAATTATATCATTTTTTTGTTTTTAATGGAATAAAACTTTTAATGAGTCTGTCAGCTTTTTGAAGGACAGTAAATAATTTAAAATATGTAAAAAAAATGTGAGACAATGGTATTTTTTTATAATATACAACTTAAAATTGTTTTATAAAATTTGTTTTAGTTATAAAATTTGAAAATATAAATTTTATTTTCAGAATTATATAGTTAAGTAGAGTATGTTAAGTTTATCAATAACAATGCTAGAACAACTATTTTAAATGAATTTAGTTCAGGTTAAAATATAATAAAATAGATTGCATTACTTATAGCAACTCTTAAGTAATTTTATTTGTTAAACAGCAGTTTTTCAATAAAATTATAACTTACTTATAAAGATTATAAAGAAAAGATCTGCATTAAAAACCTGGAAGAGTCTCTGAAAAACCTTGAATAAACTTGGAAACTTGGAAGAATTTGGAAAACCTGGAAAAATAGAAAAAATGAGTGGCAACCCTGCAGATACTATTACACTATTGTTTTTTATTCAATTTATATATTTTCTGTTAACCAAAGTTTTTAATAAACAAATCTAAAGAATAGCAGTTGTTCAGATAAAATGTTTGAATTTAACAAAGATTTATTTAGTATTAAGCTATTTTGTTCTAGGCCAGGACAAAAAATGAATTGTCTTTAAGAATATTGTTTGTTTAACTGCTACCATTAGTATCATTTCAATTTTTAAGTAAATGATTATTATGTTAAAAATTATGTTAAGTTTTACATCTTAATTTATTACAAAGTATAAATATATAGTTTGTTCAAAAGTGGTTTAAAAAGATAGCACCTTTAACATATGTTTACATGAAAATTAAAATTAATATATAATTTTAATCTGGCTAAAAGAGTACTTTTAAACTCATTAGTTAAGATAAAACATTTTTATAATTTTTTTAGTTGTTAAAATATCAGACTCAAATTTTTTCTTTTAAATTGGTTTAAAAAGGATTGAAACTTAATGTAATTTATAATATAATAAACTTTTTAGTTAGAAGATAAAATTTAACCATTTGTAGCAATTAAAGAGGTATCTTAAATAACAAATTTTATATATTTGTTTACAGAAATCAGGGTTACCACATGGTCAGGAAAAACAAAAAAAAAAAGAGAAGCGTCAGGAAAAATGGGGATTTTTGAAAAAAAAGGTCAGCAAATTTGACAAATTTAAAAAAAAAGTCAGATTTGTCAGTTCAAATTTACAAAACCTTCAAATAGTAAAAAAAATAGTTAAAAATCCATTAAAGTCAGACTAAAATTGCAAAATATTCCTAGAAATTGTTAAAATTACCTAATTTCCAATGCCTTCATTTGTGAAAAATTATTAAATTCTTTTATTAAACTGCTAAATTTTTCCATTAACATATTGATAACAAAACTACTCTACTTGAACAAGCAGCATTTGTATGCTTTGTAGTATTGATGATATGTGGCAAGGACATTTCCATAGTGAAACTGTGATAGATACACAAAAGTTTTTCTTGCAAAATTTTTAAATCAAAGTGTTTTTTGTTCAAGTAAATAATTAAGTTCTTCATAATTAAGCACTATATTTATTATTTTATGTAATAAGTTTATGTGTACACTTTACCTCTTTATAATATTTTCAAAGTTGTTTGAAAAAACTATAAAACTTGTTTAGACCCTTTAAAAATTTTAAGTTTTTTTATTTTTCTTATTATTTTAGCCTTTCTCCAAAAAAATTTATTTTTTGTTTTAACTTAATTATTAAACCAAGTTAATAATTAAGGAATTTTTTATTCAAGAACATATGACATTTTTCTATTAAACTTTTTGTTTCCAAAATTTTCAAATTTATCATGGCTTTATAAAAACTGTTTCTATAAAATATGACATTTTTTCTTTTTATTTTTTGTTTCCAAAATGATTAAATTTATCATGACTTTACTGCAATATATATTTTTTTTGGAAAAAAAACTCATTTTGCTTATATAACTAAGTTTTGTGTTAAGGAAATATTTATTTTCCAGATTGTTTTATTTTTTTAGTGCATGACCTATGCAAATTTTACATAAATTAAAGTGCTATAACTTTATGTAAAAGTTGCATAGGTCAATTAATATTTGCTAAATATAAATTTTGGTTAAATAAGCATATTGAAAATATTTTTTTCCAAAAATTATATATATTTGCAGTAAAGTCATGATAAATTTGATTATTTTGGAAACAAAAAATTAAAAGAAAAAATGTCATATTTTGTAGAAAAAAATTGAAGAAAAATAAATTTCCTAAATAATATACCTAGTTTAATAAGTAAGTTAAAAAATAAAATTGGAGAAAGGCTAAAATAAGTAAAAAAGTTTAAAAAAATCAAAAATTTTAAAGAGGACCCACTAAAAAACTCAAACCCCAATAAGATGGATTTTTTGTAGTTAAAGGCAGTAGCACGTTCTTTATAAAAAAAATCCAAGTTAGCTACAAAGATAACAAAATAATTGGATTTAAAGTTTGAACATTTTTAAAAAATTGCAAAAAAAAAACTATTCAAGCTAAAATAACTCTTGTATACATTGTTCAGAATAAAAACTTTATTTTTATCTTTTTACTTAAACTGTTTAGTTTTATTAACTGGGTAGTTTAAAAAATATATTTATCTCTCTAATTACCTTAATTTAAAAACAAAACAGAACATGTTATTCAGTGGGAACAGTATAAACTTCTTCTGTATATCATTATCAAGCAAATGTATCTTATTTATTAGTATTTCAACAGAAATTAATTACTTGTATCAAAAAATGGGTAAGCTTGGAAACAGCAATGTGTCAAATAAAAGTTGGTGTTATTTATATAAAGTATTAAATTAAAAATTTAATATATAAAAAAAAAATTATATTGTTTTCACAAAAATAATCAAAAAAAGATCTTATTTGTTTATGATAATTTTTTTATAAACAGAATCTAACTTTATATTATTCTTATTTATTTCCAGACTTGAACCAAGCTGGGTTTGTGATGTCAGGCTTGAAACAGATGATTGAAAAGCAAAACTTGGAAAATAAAATTCTACTAGACAAGAATTGCAGTTTGGAAAGCAAAAATAAAATTCTTGCTGATAAAAATACTGAGTTGTTGCAACAAATGGAGAAGTAAGAAAAATTATGAAATTTTTTAATCATTTTTTTTCTAATAGTTTTTTTAATTATGAAAAGTTATAAAACATTTAAATTTTGAATAAATTCCTAACTCTTTAAAAGGTTTAGATTAAAAATACAAAATTATCACAGTTTTGAAATGGAGAATAAAAAAATGGCTGAAGCACAAGTTCAATTAAAAAATAAAATTGATGTATTAGAAAAAGCCCTCATGTCAAAAAATTCAGAGTAAGTAAAATTACATTTATTCTTATATTTTTCAAAGTTGTACTAAAATTTAAGTGATGTTTTTATAGTATAGTTTAGAAAATGTTACATAATAGTCACTATAAAACGTGTTATGTTGTTTAGTGGTTGCAAACAAACATAAACTATCTAAAATTTATTTGTACACAATATTAAAGTCTATAAAAATGATTAAAAATAAATAAATACTAGTAATTTGTTCTGCTCACAACCCCTCTTAAATCATTACTAAAAATAGAAATTTATAAACTTTGTCCTATGTACTAGAAAAAAAAAAACTTCTATATATGAAAACTTACTCGATTATTTAACATTTTGAAGCTTATGTAGTTAAAGCAAATTAATAATCAGATAATTTTTTTGATTTATTGTTAACTATTTTAGATTGCAAGGTATCAACAGATGTTTCTATTTAACCCAATCAACTGAAAAAGATGAAACATCAAATAACACTGGAAGTTGTAAAAGTAATTATTGTTATATATTATTTTTTAATACAATCACTTATATATCAAAATATTTGCAGACACCACAACAGAGTTACCAGAAACAATTTATGCAAACTCATTGGTTGATGGCTTGATTGAAGTTAAAGAAGAACCAGAAGATTTTCATGATTCTAATGTTAATTTTTTAAATGGAAACAAATTAACACCAAATAATTATGAGTCTCTCAAAAGTTTTGACAAATCTCCCGCAAACAGTTATAGTAAGTTTCAATTTTACTTAATTTCTTTCACGTAATTAAGGGCAAAGATTGGGGTCTGATATTTTTTTTACTAAAAACAACATTGGATCTTGTAAGAAAGTTTAAAAACACAAACTACAAGCCAGGTTTTTATAAGAATTAAAATATTATTCAACGTTTGAGATATTATAATTTTTATAAAAATTTCTGATATAAATATATGGACCATAAAGTTATTGGGGTCAATTTTTCAGGAAATTTAAAAAATCACTAAAAATCTATCTTCTTCTTATTTTTTTTAGCCAAAGACCTCAAGCTTTCAGGAAACGCTCCTTTTATATTTTAAAAGACTCATTGTTGGAGTTTTAGAAATATTAAAAAACAATAAAAAGTAGGTAGTTTTTTTTCAAAAAAAAAAAATTTCAAATTTAAAAAAAATCCTTCATTCAATCTTTTCAGAATTTCATAATACACTTTCTAGGGAAATTTGAGTAGATTGTAAAAAAAATGAAGGAGTAGATAAATTTTTAGTGAAAATGTCTTTTTTTGCGTTTTTAGTTTGCCCCTTCCATTAGGAACCTATTGAGGTTACTGATTTTGTCTTATATCTCAAAATTTACTTTGAAATTTTTCATGCGGTTAAAATGTGTGATAGCTCTCAGATAAAACTCAATAAAATAAGATCAATTTGTAAAAATCAAGGTGGACCTCCCTATGCCCTTAAATAATACATTTATGTAGCTAGAAGCTCAAAACACTAGTTTTAACAGTTATACTTCAAATACAAGTTACAGGATTGCAAAAAAAACCTGGAATAACCTGGAAAACCTAAAATTTGACAATTTGTTTTAAAATTCTTAAATTAGATATATTTAAAAAAAAAACTGGGAAAACCTGAAGTTTTTAGCAATTTTAACATTTTCAGTAGTAAAATTTTGAATTGACACAAAAACCTATCATAAACATAAAGTTTTTTTGTTATCATCCAATCTTTTTTTTATAAAAAAATACATTCAAAGTAGCTTTACAGCATATTTTCGTTTTTTTTTTTGTACCATATAACATAGTTTCTTACCTTATCCAATGACACTAAACTTTTTGATGCCCTGCACCACTAAAATATTTTGATTTGTTCTCGCACCCCTTGCAGTGCATAGAAATGGTTTATGAATAAGTAAATTGATAGAGAACAACAACAATTTTTATATCAATTTTTTTAGTACTTATCTATATTAACAAAAATTAAATATATGGAAATTAGAAAATACAACAAACGTATTTATCAAGTTTTATTTATTTTATGTTTCTAAAGTAGACAACATCAGAACTCAGTCTACCCTCTGCAATAATAAGCGTGTTTTGAAGGTCAAGCAAGTGGGTTTTGAGCTCATCACTTGTTATTACACCTGCCTTGTCTTTAAATTATTAAAAAATAATAATTACTTTTAATCAAACGAAATGAAAATGTATCTATTTTTAAATAAAAACACAAAACTTTTGCTTTTATCTAACTAAAAATCTATAAACTAATTCTATATCTTTAATCAGAAAACCCTAATTAATTTTCGTTTACCAAACACTCACAAGTTATTTTACAAAAAGTATTTTTTATCTATGCAATATTTCTTTGTTAAATTAAGATTTCAAATTGAATTTTTTCTAAAATTAAATGACTGTTTTGTTCCAATTCATTGCACAAGACTTTCTAAAACGTTTTGCTGATAGCAATTCGCATATCTGCCTGAGCAGTCAAGCGATTTCTAGACTTAGTTTTGACAAAAGTGTTCTAGATCCGGACTTGAAGAAGTTAATTGTTAATAATGGGATAAGCATACTTGGTGCTTTTTCACTAAGTCTAGGAAACGTGTTTGGGCGCATCTGTTGCCCCTCAAAAATGAAAATTTTGGAGTTTCGCATAGTTTAATATTTTGTAAGTGGGAAATTACATAAATAAACAGCACAAAAAAAATTAGCTTTATAGTTTTAAGCCTGTTAGAGCTAATTAATTTGAAAAATGTTGCTATATATCAGTATATTTAAATATGAATAAAAAGATTATTTCACTAATAATCTATTTTCACCTACGTTTTTTACAATAATTACATCAAAGGTTTAGAAAATGTTTCTTGCCATTTATAGAAAAGTCTGTCGTAACAAAATTTTTAAAAAATTAAAAAAATATCCAAAAAAACAGTAAAAGTTTTTATTATGTTAATTTTCTATAACTTTTTTTTTACGACAAAATTTTTCAATTAAGTAACATTTCCTAAACGTTTAAAGTAATTATCTCAAAATACGTAGGAGAAAATAAGATTTTTTTTTGAAATTGTCTTATTTGCCTTTTTAAATATACCAATAAAGCTTTTTAAATAATGCAAAATTTTTAAGATATAATTAACTCCAAAAGGTTTAAAGCTAGGAAACAGTTTTTTTTATGCTTCCTATTTATGTGATTCCTCACCTACAAAAATTAAATATGCGAATTTCAAGGGTCAGAGTAAAAGAAGCACCCTAAATTATTTATTGCACAACACCAATATTGTACGCACTAGTTCAAGCTTTTTTAAAGCCTCTATTCCCACAACAATTTTTGTTATTGGTAAACACATGGATTTATTACCTCTTCAACAATTTTATAGGGCTTCTTGGGTTTAACTACATTATACACCACAAATAGGTTGAAAAGCTGTTTGTCAGCAGATACTAAACCTAATTTTTGAAGTGTTCCCCATGATTCAAAATGGATCCTTTTTGCTTTCAATGATTCAATACAATGACCTGAAAGATCTGCTGACCATGTTTGTTATGAAGTTTTGTTGCAACTTAATGGCTTCAAATTTGTCTTAGCAAATAAAATATTACAAAACATGCATTGCAGTTTTTGCAGGCCTTCAGTTGTTTCAGTGCAAGTAAAACCAAAGTACACAAAACCATTATTCAACTTCCTTTTTTTTGTTTTAATATAGTACCACATACTAATTATACATAAAAATGTAAATAACAAAAAGAAGTTAACTACTAAGATATTTATTTTTAATAAGATTTGATCAACAAAAAATGCTTTGGTCTATGACCTCGTCAATATTTTTTAAATTTCTGAATAAATGTTATGAGAATTGAGGTAAAGGCACCAACATAGTAAATAAATTTTTGGCTTAAACTTGAAATATGAATTAGGTACTAAAATAAATACAATCAACTGTGCTAGCTTAAGCTAAAGTAATATTTTTAATTAAAAGTTATACGCTCACACTTGTAAAAAAACTGTGAATGTTTCAAAATATAGTAACTATGACAAGCTTTTGATTCAAGTAATGGTAGTAATGTTTTTTGTAAATCAATAGTTTGAATCAAAAAAAGAACTACATTAGTATTGAGTTTAAAAGCTTAATTAAAATTGTCGAATTAAAGTATGACGTGATAGTCACATTTTAAATTTTTTGTATATCATTTGATTTACTTGTTATCCTTAAGAATCGATTATTATGTCAAGTTTAGTAAAATAAAATTCGGCCTACAGTTGCTTAACTCAAAGAAAAATCTCTTTCAAACAAAAATGAAAAGCTTTCTCGCACCCCTTGTTGGGAAACTCTGCCTTAAACTTAGCTTTAGATTAAAAATAGACGCAAACATATGTACTTTTTAAAACTCGAAAAAAATTTTGAAAATCTGCGAAATATTTGCCAAAAAAATTTGGCAACTCTGAAGTGATATTAAATCAATGCAAACTCAACTAAATGAGATTTTTACCAGCAATAAAAATTTAAATAAGGTTGAAGACAAATTATAAATAAAAGTTAAAAATAAGCTATGAGCAGTAAAGTACCCACCCGTGGGTAGGTCATAATTTAAAACTTGCTATACAAATTCTGGAGTTTATGTGAAGTGCAAGAAAACATATTAGGTATTTTTAATGTTAGTTTTCTGAGTAACCTTGTTGGAGGAGGCCATAGTTTTTTTTTAAAGAGAGTCTTATGTAAATAAGTTTGGAAAACTCTAGTTTAAGTGCTAAAAAATCCTTTCTTGTTATTGATTCTACTGAAATAATTTTTTTGCTACACCATTATATTAGTTGTTTTGTTTACCTTGCAAATTATTTTCTTTTGCTTTCAGAAATGGTAAATGTTTACTCAAAAAACCTTAATCCAAACTCCGGTGAAGATAGTTTGGTGAAAATTGAACCTGAAGGTACAACAAATTTAAACTTGTATTCATATGGTGAAAATTCAACTGCTGTTTGCAACAGTTTAAAAGAACCCACTGATAAAGGTTAAGATAAACTCAATTAGTGTTTGTTTGGTTATTAGTACTAATTTTTATAATTTAAAATGTCCTTTTCGATAAGTAAATGAATTTAAGAAACTTATTTTAAAATAGAGTATAAAAGAGAACTTCGATAACAAGGTTATTTCTCAGTTCCGTTTTTTTGCTATGTAATGTTTTGTTTCTTTCCTTGCAACATAACTTTTTTTTTAAATATTTCCAAAGTGTTAATTGTCTACTTAAGCAGTTTTACTTATGTTTTATAATTTTTAATCAAAATTTTATTAAGCTGACTTTGATTAAAATTCAATTCAGATCTATTATAATTAGATGTACATTTGAAAATTCTTACAAAGCACATATGTTATTCAGACTTATGAATAATTAAAGGTAGCTTTGTTATTCAATGTGCTAAAAATACATACAAAATTTCAGAAAGCGTACCTGCGCAGAAAAGAAATGAAAAACAATTTGAATGTAGTACCTGCAGTAAACGTTTTGCCAGTAAAAACAGTTTAAGTAATCATAGGAAGGTACATAGCACAACTCATCAGTGTGAAGTTTGCCTTAAGTGTTTTCAAAGTAACTACCATCTTACTATACACATGAAAAAGCACACGGGAGAAAAACCCTACGCGTGTTCAACTTGTGGTAAAAGATTTGCTCGAAAAGATGCTTTACAAAGACATCAGGTAACTCACAGTGATGAGAGAAGGTTCAAGTGTGAGATATGCGCAGATGGTAGATGCTTTAAAACTAAAGATCAGTTGAGGAGTCATATGCGTTTTCATTATGAACCAAAACACTCTTGCTTATATTGTAAGAAGAAGTGTTATACTTCGGCAGATTTAAAAAATCATATGAAGTACCATTCTGAACCAACGCACTCTTGTGCAAAGTGCGGTAAAAAGTATCATACCGCTAAAAGTTTGAATCATCATAAAAATAGTAAAAATTGTTTGTAAAGTTTTTTGCAATTTTTTTTCACTACTTTTTTTTTGCTAAGTAAACTTAAATTAGTTTTAGAATTACAAAGTTTTTTTTGTGTAAAAATGCTTTTTACTGTCGCTTTTATTTTTTTTAATTTATCATCGTGATTTAAAATATAAATGTGATTTCTCTATTTTGAGTGATCTTTAAATTCTGTTTTTAGGAAAACAGTTTTTTTTTTTTGATGATTTTAAAGTTGTAAAACTATTTAAAATTATAAATTAGTACGGTTTGAAAGTATGTTTTTTAATTGACTGTTTTTATTTATTTACCTATAATAACTACTTTTACTAAGATATTCTTACAGTAAGGGTTAATTAAGTTTTTGAAAATGACATTTAAAGATTTGTTACAAAATTGTTGTTGTTTAAGATTTTAAATGGTATAAAAGTTATTCTTAACAAAATTACATTTGTTAAAACTTTATTTTACATTGCATGTTCATATATTAATATAACCAAGTTTTAGAGACTTGAGTTTTGCTAAATACTTTTATTTTTCAGTTTAAAAAAGGGTGCACGACTATTAAAAATCCAACAATTTCAGTTCTTATTATAAATTCAAAAGATCTTGACTAAAAAAATTTGTGTGTATTTAAAATAAATATGTATGTAGGTCTTGTTAATATCTAGAAGCACTTTTATTTTTGCAAGGTTTTGAATACTTATTGAGATATGGCTAAAATAAGCTTTAATTTATATTTATTTTAAGTAATTGTTGAATATCTTGGAAACATTTTGAATTTTTTTAAAAAGAAAAAATGGCTTAATGATATTAATAATAACTACGAACGTAATTTTTAACTTTTTAAAAGTACAGCACATTTTTGAGATATGGTCTTTTAAATACTTTTTAGATTTTGAATTTTCAGAATTTTAATTGTCACGTAACTTTAAAACTGCGAAATTACTGAAATTATTATTAAGATAAGACAAAAAAAAAGATTTTCTAGTTGCTAAAATAAAAATACAGTTCCTTGTGTATAGTTTTTCATTGTAATAATAATTTGTTACAAATTTGAACTTTCAGTTCTTTAAATATTCATTGCATGTAAAAATATTTCTTGAGTTCAGATGGATTTTCTTTATAAATATTTTATTTAATAAATTTAATTACTAATTGTTCTTATTATAAAAAATACATAGTAAAGTTTAGTGTAATTATAAGTTATTAAATGTAAGTTTATTAAAAAACTATCGTTTTGTAAATTTTGCATATAATCTTAATGATAGTTATATGTACTGTAAAATTTATCATTACTACACTTTATTAAATTTCTAGTTTACTGTTTGTTTGTACATGAAACTTAGTAGTTTTATTAAAGTTAGAGATACTGTTTTTTTATTTAAATAGTCATAAGAGTTCATTCACAACTTTGTTTAATAAAAGGTTTGATCATACTAATTAGATCACCAGACCACAAGCCTTCAGTAGACTGAGACCCATATCAATCTGATAAGGACTCGTTAGTCAGTTACAACCGAATTACTTGCAGTCTGCAATTTACAAATCATTTATTATGTAAGACATAAATCAACCGTTTGTTGGTACTAATCAATGACGTCAACATTGTCTTTTGTCGTGCAATGTTTAAAATATTCTTCTCTAGGCAAGACAACTGGTACGCTCTTTTCGAATGCCTAGTTTACAATATATTAAACGTTGCACGGCAAAAGAAAATGCTGACGTCACTGATCTATATCAGCAAACGGTTGATTTATGTCTTACATAATTAACCATAGGTAAATTGATGACTGTAAGTCTTTCTGTTGTGATTGCCTGATGATTCCTATAAGGACGATATCGGTCTTAGTCTCCTGAAAATTTGTTATCTGATAATTGAATTGGTGTGATGCAACCATATGATAACTATAGCTGATATCACGGCACACAAAAGTCCAGGCTTCGTTTATTAAGACTTTCGCCGATGTTTTTGTGTATTTTTAACTTTATGATGTTTAAAATACTACACAAAACTTTAATTATTGGTATAAGTAACAATTTTGAATAGGCAATCTGCATAGTTCAAGAAAATGTTAATATGACTTAACTATTAGATGTAAATATATTTACCTGGTTATGTTGTGATGATAAAGTCTCATATGACTATAAAAAAGCAGATTTTGAAAGCATCAATGATTTCCTTTTAAAAAGTAATTGGACTTCTTTATTTAAGAATTCAGAAAATCTCCAGCATTTCTATGATCAGTTCATTCGCTTAATCCAAATCTCAATTAAACGTTTTGTTCCAATTTATGTTAAAAATAACAAAAGTAATAAATATCCATCTCATATTAAAAAGTTATTAAAAGAAAAAGCGAATCTATACAAAAAAAGTAAGCCAAATAAATCAATTTTGATATAATACAAAAACAAGTCTAAAGGATATCAGTTAGGTGTTAAAAAATACAACTTTGAATATGAAAACAAATTCTGCAAAAACCCAAATTTAAAAAAGTTTTATAGCTACGAAAATCTAAACTTAAGTTAAATAGTTCCATACATCTCTTATATGATAAAGATAAAAACAAAACAGTGACCTCAGATTTTAAAATAGCCACACTTTTTAACATAAATTTTCAAAATGAGAGTTACCAGTTTTTTAAGCTACCCCAAAAGAATTGTAAAAAAATGCTTAACTTTTTCATAACCTATGAAGACATTAAAAGTTAAATTAACCACTTAAAAGATAAAATCATTGTAACGCCAGAAAACATTCCACCCTATTATATCAAGCATGTTATCCAATCAATAATTTTTCCACTATCATTAATATTTAATTGCTCTCTAGAACTATCTGATGTTCCTAAACAATGGAAAATATCTTTTATTGTTCCTGTTCACAAGAAAGGTAATATACACGATGCTTTAAATTACAGACCAATATCTCTAACAAGTGGCTTTTCAAGAATTTATGAACATACTGTATCTGTAAAAATTCTCAATCACTTCTTTGATAACAAATTATTAACTAACAAACAGTTTGGTTTTGTCCCGAACCGCTCATCAGCCATTCAACTGTTAACATGCTTACATTCTTGGTTAGTTCCTTATCTCAAAAATGAATTTACTAAAGTAGTTTATACGGATATTCAAAAAGCCTTAGATTCAGTATCACACAAAAGATTATTGAAAATTTTCAAATCAGTATGGGCTACATGAAAACTTGATTGATTGGTTTGATAACTTTTTAAATATTAGACCACAAAGAGTACTCATCAATAATACGCTTTCTGACTCTTTAGCAATCTACAGTGGAGTACCACAAGGTGGTGTTGTTGGTCCCCTTCTCTTTTTAATTTATATTAATGATATTTGTTCAAACATTGATATTAAAAGTGAGTTAAGCTTATTTTCAGATGATGCCAAAATCTTTAGTCAATCAAATACTTCATTACAACTATCTTTAGATAATATTTACATATGGTTAAAAACAAGAAAGCTAAACTTAAATCCTAGCAAATGTAAAATTTTAACCATTAACAAAAAAATATCTTCTCCAACTGACCTCTTAATCAAAAACATCAAGTTACCAGAAGTTAAAGTTTTTAAAGATTTGGGAATTTATATTTCCAAAAATTTAAAATAGAATGAACCAGGGACGTTGCTAGCTCAAAAAAGTTACGAATCTGCAAAAACTAAAACATCTGAAATAACACGTCCTAGCGGTAACACAGCAATTTAAACCACCTCTAATATTATTGAATTTTATCTGAAAATATGCAGTTATACTAATACATCAAAAATTAAATGTTGAAGTACGAGTGATAACTGTATACAAGGCAACTTATTTTGCTCCACACCCCATATGACTCTTTATGTCATACCACTTGTGTAATCCCAGAAAACATTCATTAAAAAAATCACAATTTAACTCAAAAACATTAATATTGTTTTAATTCAAACATTTAAACGTATAAAATCAAACATTTAACGTAATCAATAGTAACAACAAGTTATGCGAACTTTTGTAACTTTAAATTGTATGATTTTGATTTTTGAAGCTACAGCTTCCAATAGGTTTAATTTTGCATTGTAGATTTTTGACAAAACAAAGCTTTAACGCGCTAAATGTTACAATTTGGATGTATTTAATTCGTTCAATTTTTTTCGACACTAAAAATGCTAAACAGTACATATATGTCAAAATTATCTCTCAGGAGTGCATAACTAAGCATAAATGAATACTAAAAGCTAAGAAAGCAGAGTCTTTTCAAGCTGAAACAAAAGCAAGTTTTTTCGCACATAAGTATACGTTTCTGTAGATTTGCAAAAACGTACCAAGCCACGTCCCTGGAATGATAATATCTATCTATATACGGTTGCAAAAACTACATGTTATCAAATACTAAAAAGTTTTAAAACTAATTCTGCTTCAATTCTGACAAAACTATTTAAAAAAAACGTTCGCCCTAAACGTGAGTTTAGTACCAAAATTTGGTCCCTCCATTTAAAAAAGGATATTAATTAAATTGAATCTGTGCAAAGGAGTTTTACCCGTCATATTTGTAATCGTTGCAACATATCTTACACATCATATCATGATAGAATGATTAAATTTGGCTTGGAATCACTGGAATATAGAAGACGGGAATTTGATCTATTAACTCTTTACAAAATTATCAATGGCAAATATAAAAGTTTTTTTTACCAGTTTTTTAGTTTTTCCCAAAACAAATATCAATTCAGAGGAAATAATTTGAAAATAAAATGTAAAAATGATTTTCCAAACAGTCAGTGGCAAGGCGCATTTTTTCACAGAGCAAAAGCTATGTGAAACAGACTACCTCAGGATATATTATCCTGTGAGTTGAACAATTTCGTTTAAAGCTAAAAAAGTTTGAATTAAATACAATAAATACCAGTAAAATTTACTAATTTTACACTATAAACAAAAAAAATATTCCTTTCCCTACGCCTTACTCCTACAAACTATTAGTTTACTTATTTATTTTGTAATTATGAATTTTGTTTTATAAGCGATGGTTTTAGACAAACTTCTTTATTGTCTGTACTAAGTAATATATAACTTTGAATTTTTTTGATTTTTTTTTAATTTAGTTCATTTGTATATCATATTGTGTTTAACTTTGTGTTTTCATTTAAACTATGTTTATATATATATATATATATCGTCTTGTCGACATATAAAAAAGCTTCTCTTAAAACACAACAAATTTTGAAGCATTTTATAGTCAATTAACTGTTGTTTTTGTTAATTTTAGTTGTTTGATTAGTTAGAAGGTAGATCGATTTTTGTACTGAATATTTGTAATGTACAATATTACGTCATACTGTTTTTTGTTTTTTTGCATAACTTTTGTATCTTTGTTTAGTACAGTGCTTTTTATTTTGAATTTAACAGGCTGATGATCAAAGCTTTATGAAAAATTAAAGCTTTGTGAAACATGTGTTCCAGAAATTTTAAAATCGCCATTTGAATAAATTATTTAAAAGCCCTTCAAGTGGGCTCAGTTGAAAGTGTTTAAGTTTAAACATTAACCTTATTTTATATATATATATATATAATTTATGTTAAAGTATTGAACATAAGTTTATTTTCTTTTTCTCTTTTTGCGTGTCCTGTTTAAGTGGCTCAGGTTTTGATGCCTGAGTCCAACATTGCACAATAATCAGTATAATAATAAAAATGTTGTAGATTTTTTGTGTCAAATCGTGATTTTATTTCTTTACATGTAAAACTTGTTTGAAATTCCATTTTTTCTCAAAAGTTCTTAAAATCAAGCTTTTTCCAGATTTTTTATGTAGTTTTTGTCAAATTCCAAGCTTTTCCGAGATTCAAGTCTTTTAGCAACACAAATTGTTCATACTTATATGTATATAGTATTATAAATACTATTTAAAGTTGTATCAGCTGCAAGACATAAAATTTAACATATATTCTAATTCAAACCAACACTGTTAATTAAACAAAACCTACATCATAAGTTTAATTTGCTTCTCTCTAAAGCAAAAAATCTAGCCTGATTAACAAAAAACTAGTCTGATATTTTTGTATACAAAAAGCAATTCAGGCCAAAAAATGAAAAAATGACTAAATTGGCCCAGGATTTTGAGTCTCCGAATAGTCATAGTCTGAGTGTGTGGCAATGTTAAATTGTTTATTTGCTTGAATGTGAACTATTTTGATAAACAATGAACAAACTTAAAAACTTACCATCCCTAAGTCTAGTTTGTTTTAAATAGGTCGTTGCAAAAAATATAAATTGCTGGTATTAGTATGCAACACATAAAAGTTAACTTAATTAAAACCATTGTTTGAAAAATGTAATTGTATACCTAACAAAAACTATTTTCATTTATGTCATATGTAATATTTTAGCTGTGTTTGTATACACCTAGATATTACATTTAGAAACAATAATGTTAGAACTAATGCGTAAACTAACCCTAATCTAACTTAAGTATCAATTAAAAACTGTATGAGTATGTCTGTACATTGGTGTACATAGGAATTAATTTAAAATGCAAAGAAAACTAATAAAAAATTCAAAATATGTCAAAACCAAAATCAAATAAACATTATTTTTAATATTTTGTTATCTTAATGTGTTTTTGCACGCTAAAATATAACATTTAATTATAAAACATCTGTAAAATAAACTTAAGTATAAAAAACATTTTAAAATAATACCGAAACTGTAAAGATTTAATATTTTAGTTAATTACTGTGCATTACTTTTGTACGAAACGAAAAACATTTGCATTTAGTTTATTTACTAAAAAGGTATCAATAACTAACTTACTAAATCTAAGCAGTTTTTGCACTTTTTTTTTAATATAATTACTTGTTGTTGTAAGAAGAAAGTTATTATGAAACTAAGAAAAAACCTAATTAAAATTCTAATTTGTCTTTTTCACATTTTTAGGCTGAAGTATTTTAATTATTTTAAAATTTTATACACGGATTTAAAACGAAACTATTCAAATTAAACCAAAAAACTGTAAAAAAAAATTAATTTAATAGTACATTTTTGCTCAGCGGGCCACATTTACCTGCATGCGGGCCACAAAGTTTTCTATCGCGGGCCGCAGATTTACCCTTAGTGGGCCGTAGCTTGCCGACCCCTGATAAAGGACAATAGAAAACTCTTTTAATTTTGCATATTTAATAAATTGCGTAAAGAAATTGTTAATAAATACAAATTTTTAAAGCTGCCGTGCTTCAAAAGTTATACAAACTAAATGTAATTGATTCTATAATGTTCTAAATAAAATAAAAACTATATTTAGCTTAAATAAAAGAAAAATAATCAGTGCTAAAACTTTAAGTTTCTAATAATGAAATGCTTTTCACTTTAAAATATCATTCACCTGTAAACTTAAGTTTTTACAAATTTGACAAATTTTAATGTATATTTTTAAGTGTTTACTTTTTTTTTTTGGTATTTAATAAAATTAATAGTTTATTGGCTTGTAACAATTGTTTATAATTGAACTAAGCTATTTTTCCATGGTATATTAGTTTTTTTAGGTATGTTTGTAAAGCTTTATAAGCAAAAATTTTTCTGTATTGTACTCCAAGATCCAACATTTAGAATGGTAAAATCATGATAATTGTTTGTTGAAAATTATTTACTTCTTTTTTCATAATATTCATTATCAGGGCATATCTTGCACTTAAATTTTTTCTTATAATTTTATAGAAGTTAAATAAGTTAAGTTAACCAAAAACATTTCTTATTTTGTTTAAAAATCAGAAACTTTTGTAGTAAGCAAAACATGTTTTATGAAGTTAAAAACATGGCTAACTATCAATGTTACGTAATTTCTTTCCTTTACGTTTTGACAGTTTAAGTCCGTAACTGGTTTAAGTATTATAACTTTTCAGTTTTTAATACTTCAGTAGGCTTCTTACACATCGTAATATAAATTCATAACAATGTAAATAATTTTGTGCACATCAGTATATTTGAAAAAAAAACAAGGTCATTGAAATATATAACTTGAACGATGAAATTAAACAGAAACATTTTATAACTGTTTAGCAATTATGATAAAAATAAATTGTATCTAAACTCTTTTAAATTATTGTAGTTTAGTAACTAGTACATTCTTGTTTTATAATTCTGCTACTTTACTTTAATAATTTAGAACTACTATCACTTTTTCAAAGGCTTAAATTTGTTTAAACCTTGTGGTGTAAAAATAACTTGATAATTTTAAATTTAAATCGAGTTTGAAGTATTGAATGATAAGTTTAAGACGACGAAATTTTTTAACATTTAAATTATAGTTTCGTTAACATGTTTTTTTCTTAAACTTTAGATACAAAGTATTCAAAATATGAAAAATTGTTATAATTTTAAAAAAATTGAAAAAATACTGACTTTCAACTTATCGGATGTATAGAAAATTTTTATACAGATTTGTTTTTTATAAACTTTATATTAACAGTAGTTACAATATAGCTTAATATAATAAATTACTATTTCATTAAAATATTCAATACAAACTTATTTTGGTTACATGAAATTTTAAACTCGAACAACTCAAAATCTTAAAAACATATTTAGGAAACTAAATCTTAAAAATTAATACATATTTTTTTTTAAATATACAAGCGTCGTTATAATTGATTGGAACGGGCCAAATATGCAAATAAAACTTTTTAACGGAGGATTAAATATGTATGAAGGGACACTTTTGCACAATGACATTATTGCGCGAAGAAATTTTTGCACAAATGGTCACGTTTGCACGAGGAGTCATTTTTGCACGCAGGCTAACTTTTGCAAGAAGGGTACTTTCGCAGAAGAATAATAAAAACTAAAAAGAATAAAAAATAAGGTACTGATTGAGGGTTACAAAAATAAAGGGATAGTAAAACTAAAGAACTTTTTTAATCAAAAATTTATAAAATAACTAATTACTTAATAAAAAAAAAAGAAATTACCGACCGAGAAGGGTAATAGTGATAGTAAAAAAACGTAGTTAATAAAAAATTGAATATAAAATTTAACCCGTGCAACAATTTCTTCGCTAAAATAAAACCTTAGTGAAATATTAACGCATTGCAAAAGTGTCTTCATGCATAAATGATCCTTAGTGCAAAAGTTTCATCGTTCAAAAGTGTCCTTTGGTGCATACTTGATAGCTAATCATCATCTTTAGGCCATTTTCTATTTTTATAAAATTTAAAACACTGTTGAGATTTAAAGAAATAACTATAATTTTCAATTGATTTTAATCATATTTTATAAAAGATATGAAAAATTGCAAACAAATTAGCCTGTAGATACCAACAAGACCTACATACTTTTTTATTTCTTTTTTTTATTTAACCCTTTTTTCAGTTGTGGCCCTTTCATCTTTTTTTTTACATTTTAAATTGTCGGAATTTGAATTGTCGTGCGGCCACTTGTTTTGTTATACAATCTTAGGTCGGTTTTTTTTTTGTCATCATTTTAGAAAACATTAAACAAAATCATTTCTTAGCTTTCAGATAGAAGATTAGGACCTTAGCCAGCTGCTGAAAAACAATAAACTTAAAGAACTCAAAAATTTGAAATCGTTGTTAAACTTTGTTAAGTATTGAGCTAAAATTATCAAAATGTAAATTTACATTGAAAAAATCGAAAAAAAAAACAAAACAATAGTAGGATTCAGTTAGCTTATTTAAATCTAAACTATTAGTATTCAGATTTTTTAGTAAAAGTCTGAAGTTTCAACTATTTTAAAATTTAAATATTATGGTTATTTTTAATTCATATCGGCATTCACTATATATATTCACTCAAAATTATATGAGCACTAAAAATAAAAGCAGAAAAAATATAAAATTATGACAGCTATAGTGAGAGCTTAACTAAACCAAGCCTAAAACAAGTCAAAAGAAAATATTAATTACTAGTATTTTTTTACTGTTTAGGTAAATTGAGACAAATTTTTATTCATCACAAATCTAAATAAATAACTAGGTAAATATATTTACATCTAATAGTTAAGTCATAATAACATTTTCTTGAACTATGCAGATTGCCTATTGAAAAGTGTTACTTATACCAATGTTATTTTCAATTTTTATTTTTAGTGAAAGCAAGTTATGGTCACAAGTGGTTGTTAATGGAAAATTAGTTGAGTGTGATATGATTCAATCTAGACCAAAATGATTGCAAATTATGAGATCGAGAATGTTACCATTCTTATGGGTTGGACTTTCAATTACTTGGGTTAAAAAATTGTCTGTACAAAAATTACGTAAACACTCATGGGGTTTATTGAAATCTGTGCTAGGAATTCTCCAATCTATGTTTGGCATATTAAAATCAACAAGAACATAAAAAGAACACTCTTTTAGAAAAAAAACATTTTAATTGCATTTTGATCAGTCAGTGTGCATCTCGCAGACAGTGGAGGAAGGTAGACACAACAAAATCTTAGTTTTATCTTTTTTAAAACTACCTCTACACATAGGTATTCAAAATTAATGTTTCTAGTAGTATATTAGCTCTAATGGACAACCATTTGCAACAATACTTTTATCAATTTTCTCTTCTAAATAATATTTTCTCAAATATTGCCCTGTAAAAGAAGGCTTTCTATACGCATTGGTATAAAGTTTCGCTTTACTTCTTGCTACTACTATATCCAAAAAAGGAATTTAGTTATTGATTTCTATATCCTTAGTAAATAAAAATTTTCATGTAAAATGTTTAAGTTACAAAACAAAACATCATTAACTTTCACTGTTTGTGAAATAACTAAGCAATCGTCAATGTACCTTACTTAAAGAACTCGGAATGATAATTCATCAACCAATTTAGATTCTAGATACCCCATAAAAAATTAGCGAGAGTAGGTCAAAGAGGAGACCCCATAGCTACTCCGCTTATTTGACTATAAGTCTTTTTTTCAAAGCTAAACTTAACGTCGCTTGTAGCTATTTTCAATAACTTCATTAAACTTGTTTTCTTGATACTTAGATTTCTTAGGCTATATTCTAGTTCACCAAAAAATGTATAACCTCGTCCAACAGGACACTTGTAAAGAATTTTTTTACATCAAAGGAAGAAGAGAATATGTTTTCCGGATTAATATTTATAATCCGCTCAATTACTTCAAAGGAACCTTTGACAACAAAACGTGAATAATGGCTCAAGTAATAAGTTAAGAAACCTTGATAGCATATTTTACGGAGACTTCGTCATTGACAAAATCATTCTCAAAGGAACTTCCGTTTTAATCAATTTTGGCAAACCTTAAAATCTTGTTCTTATTGAGCCTATAAGTTTAATCTCATCAAACGTTTCTTGGCTTATTTCTTTCTTGGATACCAATTCTCTAAGTATATTAACTATTTCCTTTTTAATTTTATTTAGATCGTCTAAATCACTTGCTGGTCCGATTTTAGAAAATTCTGATTTATCATCTATTATTTTAAGCATTTTCTCAAATACCTTTGTTTTGTCAAGCACCACTATGCCTCAACTCTTTGCTCAGACAATATAATCATGCTTTTCGATATTACTAATAATTTCTGACACTTCATTCGTATCTGACACTTCTTCGTAACATCAGGTCTTTTTCTAGTTTAGTATTAGCATAGTTGTGAGCCTTGCTGCAAGATTATTTAACTTAAACCATTTATTTATAAGAACAGTTTAATGATTTAAATTTTCTAAACGACTTTATTAAAAATTTAATTACAATTCATTACAAAGAAACTGTTAAGGAGAAAGAAAGTCTTATTTTAGTGCGATCTTATAACATAAAATTATATTCACCTGTTTTTTGTTTTTATGTGTTTTTTTATAAAATATCGTTTTGAAAATATAATAAAATAAATTTGAAATAAATAACAGATGAAATGATCCCGGCTACAGTTTTATGTATTAATTTTTTTTTTAAATGTTAATTTGTAAAGTTATATATTTGAAAAACCTAGAAACTCGAGAATAATTTGTATTCATATAACACACTATTTCTATTTCCATTAGAACCTACATAAAGTTGAAGCTTGAGCTATAGATCTCATTTGAGGCTTATGAAGAAAATATTTGAAAGGACAAGTGTCGGCAGGCAGTTGGTGCTTGCGGGCCAAATTTAAACTTTCCAAAGTCTTTCCTGGCCGCAGTTTTAATTTTAGTGACATTTGAATAATATTTTGGTTTTAATTAATTAATTTAGATTTTTACTTTTTAAAATGGTTCTGCTTCTTAAATAGTTTACACTTTTTAAAAAATACAGTAATTAGTAAAATAAAAAAAAAATTATTTGACATTAAAATTTTAAGCATTTACTATTTTAAAAACTTCAATTATTCGTAAAGTAGAAAGCTAAAAAAGTTTTTTAGCATAGTTAATAAAATACTATATTAGTAACTAATTCACATGGTTGCTACTTTAAAAGCGAAAATGGCTGAGTTATATCAAACCAGCCTAAGTTTATTAAAAGTTTAAAAAGCTAAAAACTTGCTATTAATCAAGCTTAAATACCTAATTATAATACAATTGCTATAAAAAAGTACATACTATGTAAAAGACATACAATTAGTAAACTACACTACAGTCAAAAAAACTATTCTTAGTACTCTAAGGTTTATTCAAAGTGTTTAAATTACAAGTTTTACACTTACCTGAGTTGTAAAAAATGTCTTAAACAGGTTTAAGGTAGTCAGAGTTTTCAAAATTTTAAACCCTGCTCATTTGGCAACCTTGTTAGTCAAAACAAATTTCACAAACTATTAGAAATAACTGAGTTTATTAGCAGTGGATTGAATGTGTAGCACAAAAACATTATAAGTCAGTTTTAATGGACAATTAGGTTTATTAAACATTTTTAACAAAAGTATAAAAGTTTATTAAGCCATTAATAAAGTATAAAAACTTATTTTTTATTGAGCATTATAACAATTATTTATCTGCAACAAAAATATTTCATTTAAAAAGAGTAAATGTGAAGTATAAGACGAGCTATAAGAATAAAAAAACGTTACTTAGGTTAGGAGTTATTGCGATATACAAAAAAATAAAACAAATTGCTAAAGTCAGTTCCAAAAAAGAAAACTGGTCAAAGAAATTGTTTAGGCAATTTGTAAAGTAGCTAAATTAATTACTAAAGAGAAGATACCGTTTAGAATTTTAGTTTCTTGTAAAGACTTTATGTTGCTGGTAGTAAAAGATTTTCGTTTATTACTTCAAGGACAACAAGAATTCGTGTTTAGGAAAAGCCTAAAAGTTATAAAGCTGCATAAATCAAATTTAGACTTTTATCAATCTGTTAAGATGAGAGCACTGATACAACAAATATTGCTTATCTGAGAGTTTTTACTAAAATTATTTTTATTAATTCTGACTTTTTAGAATAGTTTATAGGTTTAATTCCAAAGCAAGGCACAACAATAGGTAAATACATTCTAAAAGCAAAGGTGCAATGCACCAATATAAAGTTTTTCACAGTACAAATAGTTTCTTCTTTTTTTAGTATAAGTTTAAATTAAAGGTAAAAAAACATGTCTTAAGAAATGTATCAATATTAAAAAGGTACTTTTAAGTTACTTTAAATGTGTTTTTTAATAAAAAATATTTATTAAAAACATTAGTATCAAATTAAATTTAGTAGCAGAAAAAATTGAGGCTGAAAATGAACAAAAACTGAAAGAAAAATAGGCTTTAAATGCCATAATTGTTAACATTCCAGAAAGTAAAAATCCAACTAATAGTGCACTAGAAAATTGCAAAAATGATCTAAAAATTGTTTAACAAGTATTAGGAGAAAATAAAATGAAAAAGGAAGAATTTAAGTCACTTTATCGAGTTGGTAAAATTGTAGATAACAAAATCAGACCCTTAGTAATCAAATTAAACAATTTAGCATCCAAACACAGACTGTTAAGGCTGAGAGATTTGAAAATGTTTAATAGTGAAATTGAATCAAAAGTCTACATCAACCCTGACAGAACTTTCTTGGAAATTGAATCAGTCAGAGCATTGAGAAAAGAAGTTAAAATAAAGTAAGCTATCGCTGATGAGAAAAAGTTGAACATAAATTATTTTTAAAGGAACAACAAGATAGTTGAACTAACAAGACAGCCCTTTCGTTACCGATCCCAGTATATCTGGGATTAGTGGAGGAAATCGTGAGTCAACGGATATAAATTTATTAACAGATAGGATTAATTTAAACGCTAACAAATTTTCCTATATAAATTGTAACAATAACTATTTAAAAGTTGGTTACACTAATATAAGATCTGTTTTTTAAATAAATTTTATATTCTAGAGAACTATATAAATTTAAATAACATTGATTTATTTTTTATGACTGAAACATGGTTGACTAATAAGGTCAACGATGCCACAGTGTGTCCTTTTAACTATAAAATTTACCGAAATGATAGGTCTAGTAGGGGTGGATTTTCATTTTTTGGACCTCCGCCCCTACTAGACCTATCATTTTGATAAATGTTATAGTTAGAAGGACACACTGCGGCATCGTTGACCTTATTAGTTTAATTTTCGTAAAAATTTTCAGATAAGCAATATTTGTTGTATCAGTGCTCTCATCTTAACAGATTGATAAAAGTCTAAATTTGATTTATGCAGCTTTATAACTTTTAGGCTTTTCCTAAACACGAATTCTTGTTGTCCTTGAAGTAATAAACAAAAATCTTTTACTACCGGCAACATAAAGTCTTAACAAGAAACTAAAATTCTAAACGGTATCTTCTATTTAGTAATTAATTTAGCTACTTTACAAATTGTCTAAACAATTTATTTGACCAGTTTTCTGTTTTGGAACTGACTTTAGCAATTTGTTTTATTTTTTCGTATATCGCAATAACTCCTAAGTAACTTTTTTTTAACTCTTACAGCTCGTCTTATATTTCACATTTACTCTTTTCAAATGAAATATGTTTATTGCAGATAAATAATTGTTATAATGCTCAATAAAAAATAAGTTTTTATACTTCATTAATGGCTTAATAAACTTTTATACTTTTGTTAAAAATGTTTATTAAACCTAACTGTTTATTAAAACTGGCTTACAATATTTTTGTGCTACACATTCAATGCACTGCTAATAAACTCAGTTATTTCTAACATTTTGTGAAATTTATTTTGACTAACAAGGTTGCCAAATGAACAGGGTTTAAAATTTTGAAAAACTCTGACTACCTTAAACCTGTTTAAGACATTTTTTACAACTCAGGTAAGTGTAAAATTTGTAATTTAAAAACTTGAATAAACCTTAGAGTTCTAAGAATAGTTTTTACGGCTGTTGTGTAGTTTACTAATTGTATGTCTTCTTATATAGTATGTACTTTTTTATAGCAATTGTATTATAATTAGGTATTTAAGCTTGATTAATAGCAAGTTTTTAGCTTTTAAAACTTTTAATAAACTTAGGCTGGTTTGATATAACTCAGACATTTTTGCTTTTAAAGTAGCAACCATGTGAAATTAGTTACTAATATAGTATTTTATTAATTATGCTAAAACATTTTTTTTAGCTTTCTAAAATACAAATAATTGTTTTTTATATAAAACACTTATTTATTATAATAAGTGTTTTACTAATTACTGTATTTTTTAAATAGTGTAAACCAGTGCTCCCGAACCTTTTTTTAGTGGCAGAACTCTTTTTTAAAGTTCAACTTTTCCGCGGAACCCCTAATTTAATTTTACATAAAATGTTTAATATAATATTTCATGCAAAGAACAAATTAATTTCAGTGAAAAACGATTATTTTAGCAAAACTATATCATTGCTAGAAATCATACTAATTGTAATAGTATTAAGTCGAGTCAAACTCAAAGTTCGCCAGAGGCAATAGGTATTTTATGACTCTATAATAAATAAACGAAAACAAACATGATTAATTGCATCGTCTTAAAAATCTTTCCTTGCATAATAAAAACAAAATGAGAGCTACAAACAATAACGAAATAAATATGAACCTAATCGAATTCACAGATTACTATAATAAACAGCATTTTCATGACTTCACTAAAAATAGAAATTGAAAAAGTTTGCGCAACCAAGACACCTAATAATAATGAATACCCATTAAAAGTCCTACCGCTAGATACAAATTAAGCAGATCAATGAATGCTATATTTATATATGTTTTCCATTTTATGTGTTCCATTTTTTTTGAAGTTTTATGATTTATGTTTTTTTTTTCTTTCAAATTCCTTTTTAAAATTTCGTAAGCCTTCGCGGAACCCTAGAATTCCGCGGAACCCCATTTCAGAAGCACTGGTGTAAACTACTTAAGACGAAGAACCATTTTAAAAAGTGAAAATATAAATTAATTAATTAAAACCAAAATATTATTCAAATGTCACTAAAATTAAAACTGCAGCCAGGAAAGACTTTGGAAAGTTTAAATTTGGCCCGCAAGCACCAACTGCCTGCCGACCCCTGTTCTTTAAAATATTTTCTTTATAAGCCTAAAATTAGATATACAGCTCAAGCTTCAACTTTATGTAGGTTCTAATGGAATTAGAAATAGTGTGTTATATGAATACAAATTATTCTCGAGTTTCTAGGTTTTTCAAATATATATCTTTACAAATTAACATTTAAAAAAAAAATTAATACATAAAACTGTAGCCGGGATCATTTCATCTGTTATTTATTTCAAATTTATTTTATTAAATTTTCAAAACGATATTTTATAAAATAACACATAAAAACAAAAAACAGGTGAATATAATTTTATGTTATAAGATCGCACTAAAATAAGACTTTCTTTCTCCTTAACAGTTTCTTTGTAATGACTTGTAATAAAATTTTTAATAAAGTCGTTTAGAAAACTAAAATCATTAAACTGTTCTTATAAATAAATGGTTAAAATTAAATAATCTTGTAGCAAGACTTATAAATAACAACTATGCCAATACTCAACCAGAAAAATAACCTGATGTTAAATACGAATGAAATATCAGAAATCATTAGTTTTATCAAAAAGAATGATAAAATTGTCTGAGCAAAGAGTTGAGGCATAGTGGTGCTTGACAAAACAGAGTATTTAAGAAAAATATTTGAAATAATAGATGATAAATCAGAATTTTCTTAAATCGGACCAGCAAGTGATTTTGACGATCTAAATAAAATTGAAATGGAAATTGTTAATATACTTAGAGAATTGGCATCCAAGAAAGAAATAAGCCAAGAAACGTTTGATGAGATTAAACTTATAGGCCGAATAAGAACAAGATTATAAGGTTTGCCAAAATTACTTAAAACGGAAGTTCCTTTGAGAGTGATTTTGTCAATGACGAAGTTTCCCTAACATAAGCTAGCAGGGTTTCTTAACTTATTACTTTAGCCAGTACTGAATCATTATTCACGTTTTGTTGTCAAAAGTTTCTTTGAAGTAATTGAGCTTTGAAGTAATTATTAGTAATATTAATCCGGAAAACACATTCTTATCTTTTTTTATGTCAAAAAACTCTTTACAAATATTCTATTGGATAAGGTTATACAATTTTTTGGCGAAGTAGAAAATAGCTTAAGAAAACTAAGTATCAAGAAAATAAGTTTTATGAAGTTAATGAAAAAAACTACAAGCGATGTTCAGTATAGCTTTGATAACGATATTTATAGTCAAACAGACGGAGTAGCTATGGTGTCTCCTCTTGGCCGTTCTCTCGCTAATATCTTTATGGGATATCTAGAATCTAAATTGGTTGATGAATTATCATTTCAAGTTCTTTACATAAGGTACATGGACGATCGTCTAGTATTTTCTCCAACAGGGAAAGTTCATGAGGCTTTGTTTTGTAAGTTAAACATTTTACATAAAAAGTTTAACTTACTAATGGCATAGAAACCAACAACCAAATTATTTATTTGGATTCAAGTAGTAAAGTTAAACTTTATACCAGTGTGTATAGAAATCCTTCTTTTGTCTTTAAGAATGCTATTTATTGTTGTACCAAGAAATCTTAATCGTAATGAAAAGAAAA
The DNA here is from genome assembly GCF_965202585.1 of Thalia democratica. Lineage (NCBI taxonomy): Eukaryota > Metazoa > Chordata > Thaliacea > Salpida > Salpidae > Thalia > Thalia democratica. The sequence goes on along the minus strand of NC_139172.1, from coordinate 33,118,614 downwards.
AATAACCTAATAAGAACCTTATACCATCGGGCTTGTATAATTTGTTTTTCTGAACTAATTCATACTGAAAATGAGAAGATTAATGAAATCACACGATGACAACCGTAGGAAGCCTAAATTGTTTGGACCGAAGAAACTTTCTGCGGTTCTTAAACTACTATATTTTGGTAACGTACCGAGTTTATTTGATAAGAAAATGCAAAACACAACACAGTCGACTTATAACCAACTTAAGCCTAGATTAATATTTGTTTGTTAACCATTTTTTAGATATGAACTTAAAACCCCAATTTCCTACCTTATTAACTGTTGTTTTATTTATAGATTTTATTGAATTTTTTATAGGACTAACATCTAGGCATCTAAAACAAGAGTGAATAAACATAAACTGAAACGTTTATAAACTTTATAAAAGAAAAGAATAATAATAAGACCTTTGATAGAAGATAATCTGATTAATAACGTTGATTGTCAAAGAACTATGGTTTATCGAGATTTAAGGTTAACAACTATTTCTCAAATTCCATTGATTTGGATAGATTAGAAGCAATATCTTAAGCATAAAGAGTTTGATTATAAGGTTTCTTTGTTATTTATAAAAGTGACTTTGGCTAATTTGTTAAAAAGTTTCCTTGGTTGTTTTTTTCACTTAAAAGTGTTTTTGTTTGTTTTAAACATTTTGTTTTGTAACTTAAAAATATAACTTTGCGTTTACTGTTTCATATAAATTGATTTTTGTTATTTATTGTTTTACAGCAATCTAATTAATTGCTTAAGTAGTTTTCTATTGTTTATTGTTTTTAGTTAATAAATTTACTGTTTTACTTTAATTTATGCAGTAGTTTTTGATGAGTTGCAGGAAAAACATATAAAAAGATTTATTTAAAAATAATTTAGTTATTTATATAGGTAAAAATATATTATTTTTTTGTTTTAACAAGAAAAAATTATAACAAAATCTTAGTTTTTTTATTATGTAATTGATAAGAAAGATATATTTTTAGTGTTATAACTTTGGGGATTTACCATTATGAAAAACTTGTTTCAAAACATTTAAAGCTAAAACTTCTCATTTAATAAATAAATACAATAAAATAACTCTAAATAAGTCTAAAACCATGTGATCAGTAGTTTTAAGTCAAAGTAGAACTTAACTACAATACAAACTATTTGTCAAAAAAATACTTATTAGTTTTGTTATTTCCAAAAATTACTTTAGAAATGTACACATAACAATTTTAACTACTTACTTTGTTTTATAATGCTAGTGTTTAGTACTTTAATTTAAGCTTTTTGTTTTATCAAATAGTTATTAAAAGATATTATATAAGCTAAGTCAAACAGTTCAAATTTATGATTTAGCTAAAGCTTTTTTTCTAATATTGTTGTAGGTTTATTATTGTGGCAGTAATTTTCCAGCTTGATGTTTTTTGTATTCTCAGTAAAAACTTCATATATACTTGAACTGCATATTTTTTTTTGCCAATTCGTTTTAATTAATTACATTATACAATTGCAATGGTTGTTTGTATGATCAAATACTCTGTAATAACTATTCAAAATTATATACTATTCAAATGGCCTAATATATGGCCTACTGACAGCTTTAAAAACTATCTGAGTCAAACATTCGAAGATCAAAACCAAGTGATCAACACATACATATAAGTACAGTTTTAAGCTTTTATGTAAAATAGTTTATAAACTTTATTTCTGTAAAAACAGCTGAAATAGCTTTGTTAATATTTTACAAACATCAAATTAAAAACACATATTAATGTATGACATTCGCTTTACCTTATAAAATATTCACTTAAATTATTATTTAATAATTATAAGAATTAAAACATCTTATGCTGTTAAATAATACAATATAACATACCGTGTTACAGGGTTGTCACACACTCAGGATATACAGGATTTTTGGAAACAATTGAAAAACTCAGGATGACTAATAGAACTCAGGATAAATTGGGTATTAGAATATTTAAAAACTCAATATATTTCTTTTTACTTGAAGAGTGGCATGGCAATTGTTTATAATTTAATTTAAATAAAATTTAAGTGAATATTATATGTGGTCAATGTGTTTTTTATAGTAGATGATCTTTAGTATGTAATATAGTTTTATTTTGTGTAAAAACTGTTTTCTGAAGTAGTAAATATTTTTACTGTTGTAATTTAGTCATTAAGATTAAAGTATTTTGCTTAACATAAAGTAAATTTTTTTAAGTCAAATAAAAGCTTTGTTTTAACATCAAATATAATATTTTTTATTGCTAAAGACAACCTCTTAATTTTTAATATAATTTTTATAATTTCATTTGCTATAGTTATACACTTTTCTCCGCTTAAATTTTATATAAACTTATAACCAAGAAACTTTAACTTTAGTAGCTGGGTAGTTTTTTTCTACAATAAAAAGTTTTCTGTATACTAAACCTTTAAAACTTATAAAAAATAAATACAGGGATTGAGTTTTAATGATTAACTAGTTTTTTACATTAAAAATGAATATGCTTGGAGGCAGCATTGTGTCAAATGAAAGTTAGTGTTATCTATATAAAACTTTAAAAACTTGTAAACTTAGTTAAAATAAAAATTATCAAGTTGTTTAAATTATCATCTATTTAATAAAAAAACATTTAATTGTTTTATTATTTATTTAGTTTTTATTTAATTGACAGTTATTTTAAAAACAAATTATTTTTGTTTCTATTTTCAGATTTGAACCAAGCTGAGTTCTTAATGTCAGGCTTGAAACAGATTATTGAAAAGCAAAACTCAGAAAACCAAAATTTACAGAACAAAATTTTTAGTTTGGAAATGGAGAATAAAATGCTTGCTGATAAAAATAGTGAATTGTTGAAAGAAAATAAAAAGTAAGTGAAAAAATTTAACTTTAATATTTTGCTTTAAATAAATATTTTTTTATACAACATTAGTAGAATGTTATTAAAATGAATAAACAATGAAAAAGGTTAGTTAAGATTGTATTCATGATATAATAAAAAACCTTGATTTTTTGTATTGGTTACTTTTAAAATCAAATATTAATCAAAATTTTGAAATGGAGAATAAAAAAATGGCTGAAGAAAACATTAAATTAGAATATAAAACTGAGGCATTAGAAAAAGGCCTCATGTTAAAAAGTTCAGAGTAAGTACATGTTTTACAGTGTTTCTACAGGTTCTTACTTTATTCAAGACTTTATTGAAATTAAATGCTGTTGTTATAATAAAATTTAGAATTGGTACTGAATAGTTGATACAAAATATTTTAGTTAGTAAGAAACAGGGGTGAGTAGTCTAAAATTTAAGATCATCACAAATTACTTATTTTATTTTAAATAAATAATGTTTTATTTTCAACTGTACCCAAGTTATACTATTAAGCAGCTTTTAAAATTTATGTTTAAGGTAGTTTGCTTTTCTTAACACTTGCAACGACATAATCACTGTAATTAAAGCAGCTATTTTAAATTGAATAAATGAATATATTATAAAAAAAAATACTTGATAATAAACTTATGCAATTTAAGATAACTCAATCATCAAATTAAATCTTTATTTTAATTTCTTAGACTGAAAAATATCAGCAGATGTTTCCATTTGGATGAATTGACTGAAAAAGATGAAACACCACACAATAATAAGAATGGTAAAAAAAAATTTAAGGTTTCTTTTATAAATATATGCTTCTAAAAAATTTATTATTTGTAGATACCACAACAGAGTCACCAGAAATCATCTCTGCAAACTCATTGGTTGATGACTTGAATAACATCAAAGAAGAACCAGAAGATTTTCATGATTCTAATTTAAATCCATCAAAAGGGAATAAAGTTACATCTAAAAATGATTTGATTGATTTTTTTGATAAATCTCATGAGAACAGGACTGGTAAGTTTTAATTTTTACTTATTTAATTAGATTTTTATTTACACATTTACATTAACAGAAGCTGTGAACTCAAGTTTTAACAATCAAATTTTGAAAGCAAGTGACATAAAATCTACGCAAATTGAACTAGGTGAGTTGTTTACTGATGGTGAAAATTTTAACCTACGTGACAACATTTCAACTCAAGGAGTAAATAATGGTAAAAAAATGAAAATCCATTTTATAAATTAAATTAATACAACAATTATAAATATTTATGTCTTTAGAAAATTCAAAGTCCAACACTTTTTATACAAAAAATAACTTGATCTTTTGTATAAAAGCATTTTTTCAAGCCAGTTTTTATAGAATTCAAATTTTATAATATCATTTAACTTTTGAAATATTTTTTTTTTATAAAAAGTTTCTGGTACAAACGTATGGACGGCAAATTTTTTGATGTCAATTATCTCAGAAATTATAAAAATCAATAAAAATCTATCTCCTCCTTCATTTTCAAGCAGTTTTCTTCAAATTTTCTGGAAATGTTCCTTAACAAAAAAGAAAAAGACAATACTTATGAATTTTAATAACTTAAGAAAATATAAATTTTATGACAAAAAAAAAAAAAAGTGTTTTCATTTCAAAAATGTTTACTCAAAATTTTCTAAAGTAAGTTCAAAGTAACATTTTTTGATATGGCAAATAATTAGACTGTGAAAGTTTAAAGAAGATTGCTTGAAAAATGTAGGAGGAGATAGATTTTAAATAAAATACTTTTTTTTTGCTGTTTTAGTTTTCCCTTCCTATAAGAAACCTATTATGCAGCCCGACTTTGACTGGAAATATCTCAAAAATTTAATCAATTTTTTTAAAACGATGAATACATTTTGAAGCTTAGAAAAAACTCTTTAAAATAAGATTAACTTATAAAAAACATGGCATGCCCCCTTTGGCCTCATTATTTTATTTGAAGTTATGTCAAGAAGACCAAATCAGATACTAACTTTGCAAAGAACATTCACTAGTATAAGTATTTTTCTTATTTTTTACTAAGTAAGTACAGTTTTTGCTTATAATAAAAGGATTTGTAGTTTTATTATTTAAACTAATTTACTGTTTTTTTTTTGTTATAATGTTATAAAAAACCTAGAATTGTGATTAAACCATTAGTTTGACAACTTAGACAAAAAACAACTTGAAAAAACATAGAATTTAAGAATTTTTGAAAAAAAACTAGGAATTTTGAATAAAATTACAAAAAAACTGGAATTTTGATTATTTAATACATAAAATTAAAAATTTTTTAAATTAATATATTTTTTATTAACAGTTTATTAAATTGTAAATAAACTAATTTAACTAGTTAGTTAGTTTTTAGTGTGTTGATCTTGAGTATACTAAAAGTTGTTGATGTTATGTATAAGTATATAATTTTATATGTTATGCTTTGAACAAGTCAAATTTATGTTTTGATTTGAATTTTCTCTACTACTTTAAGTATAAGGGCATAAAGGGGGGGGGGTAAAACTTTTTTTTTCACAACTTGATCTTATTTTATCTAGTTTTTACTAAGCTACATGATGCTTCTTACAAATTTAAAAAATTCAAAACATTTTTTGAGATATAGCCGGTCAAATTAGGAGGCAACAATAGGTTCCTTATGGGAGGCAAACGTGGAATAACTAGAGATCACTAAAAATCTATCTCCTCCTAGGTTTTTTGAGATAACTACCTCTAAACTTTAGGAAATGTTCATTGATATATTTAGAAACTTCTGTTGTAAAAAACTTAAAACCGATTAAAAAGTAAAAACTTATATAAAAATATATAAAATAAAATAAAATTATATAAAAAATAAATAAAAAAACAGTCTTTTTTTGGTTTTTTGTTGTAAAACTTTATTTCTCAATTTTTATAAATTTTGTTCTAATGGAATTTTCTAAATATATCAAGGAACACTTCCTAAAGTTTTGAGGTAGTTTTATCTTAAAAGTGTAGGATAAGATAGATTTTAAGAGATTTCAAGTTTTTCCACATTTTAGATTGCTTCTTAAGGAACCTATTGTTGCCTCGAACTTTGACCAGCTATATCTCAAAAATAATTTTGAGTTTCTAAAATCTGTTAAAAGCATTTTGTAGCTTAGTAAAAACTATATAACATAAGATCAAAATGTGAAAAAAAAGTGTTTAACCCCCCATATGCCCACAATTTTTTATGCCATGGGTGTCATTTATCAAGTTTTACTGCTGATTTTTTTTTGCTGAGAGGTAATTTAGTTTCTTTTTTGTTGTAGAAGAAAATAAGTATTTGTAAACTAATTTTTAATAAATTTCAAAATTTGATGAATATTTATTATTGATTTTTAAAAACTTTTATGGTTGTTGAATAACAAGCAGCCTATTATATTAAACTACAAACTTTATTTTTTAGTCTGGTGTTTTTAAAAGAGATGATATTATTTAACTAATTATTAGAGTTCAATAGTATTATGTGATATTTACTTTTATTTAAAAAAATATTTACATTTATAATATTAAAAAGTTATGTTTGTAAATAAAAAATTAGCAGTATCAACAGTCAGAAATTGAATAAAAATTAAAGAAGTTGACAAAAGTTTGTTTTTGACATCATTTATTTAAAAACTTTTATAATCATTTTTGAAAACAGGAATTATAACATGAAAATTTGATATTTTTCGTTTAAAAAAATAAACCTATAATTGATATTATTAATTTTTTTTCACCTATTTTTACTTGTACAAGTTTTAGTTCTGGTCTTTTAGAGATGTAACTATTAAAAAAATATTGAAAAATGTTTAAAAGTGAGGTTTTTTTTTATTTGTAAATTGTTAAATTTTTAAATAAAAGTATTGTAATATTGTATTTTAATAGTAAGTTATAAGTTTAAAACGGCATTATTTTTTTTAACTAAGAAATATTTATTTATCTTTATCTCTTTTGTGAAAGTAGTATTTAAATGGCAGCTTTATTATTTATGACTAATTCTGATAACTTTTCATACAATTTTTACTAACAGCAAAATTATCTTCAATTCAGGGTGGCCACTAAACCTGTATTTCTGGAAAAAACTGTAATTTGCTAGATGTTGAACAAATAAAACACTTGAAAAAAGCTAGAATTTTGAACAAAAATTACTAAAAAACCTGGAATTTTCAACATTTTTTACATTTTAGTTTTTCAACAACTCAAAAAATATGCCATATAGACATATATTTTTGTCATCATCAATTTTTTATTATTACAAAGTAGCTTTACGTTATCCTTTCAAAATTGTTATACTATTCAAGCCAATTTTTAACCTTAAACCTAATAGAATTTTAAAAACCAGAAGATGTTTTGTAAGCCTTAAGAAAATTTGCTAATAACCAGTGACTACCCTGTCAATAAATTGTAATATCACACACTTTAAAAGTTTGTATGTTAAATACACAATTAGTAATGTTTTCAGCATATATTTGGTTTAATAACATAGTTTTTGACTAATACAAAAAAAAAGTAAAGGTTAATTTAAACACGATTTATTTTAACTTTAAACTTTATTTTTCAAATAGCTTCGTAAAACAATTTTTTTGTAAGTGATTTATTTTTAGTTGTAGAATAGTCTTTTATTTATATACTTTAAAAACATTAATAAAAACCAAATACTACTTTAACAAGCAACCACATTTAATGAAGTTTATCTGCACAAGTCATAATAGTCTTGAGGTCTTTGTTTTTATTTACTTGCACGATTCGATTTTTTTTTAACAAACAGGTAAATCGAGAGAAGAAAGTTGTGATATTTTAGATAATGATTTGGTACCTGAATCTTTGCAATTAGATCAACACTCTAGCTTTAATAATGAAAGTAAGTGTTTTTGTACAGTTATCATGGTAAATGTTTTTTTTGAATGAACTTTTAAAAGTAGTATTTGCATATTAATGTTATAAATATGACTTTAATAGCTTTAGTAAACAAGTTTAAGTTTCCTTTTTAATATATATATAGTAAGTTAAAATTTTAGAATTCATAGTTGTTGTAGTCAAATTACTGCTTGTTTTTTATGATCATTTTATATAGTTTAGTAAATAATTTTTTCTATGGACACTTTATATTTTGGACTTTTAATAAATTAAAGCTTATAATGTAGCTAAAAAAACTTATGTGTTTATAAACTTTATTTAATAAATAGTTAGTTGGGGTTAATTCATCGCTTATTTATTTGTTTTGTCAAACATATAATCTTTTAAATTTTATTGAGAAATTGAAATGCATGAGTTAGTTTACACTTGAAAATTTGACTTAATATCTCTAAAGATTACTTTTAAAAAAGTTTATATGTTCAGTTTATACATTTTAATAACTCTTGATAACTTAATAATTTGATGTTGTTGATGTTGTTAGTATTTTGTTTTAAAGTATTCTTTTTTCTAAGTTGTTTGTTGTGCTATTAATAAGTTACTTGAAATTTAGGGTAAATAATTTATCAAAGGTTTATAAATATCATTGAAATAAATACATCATGTTAAAAAAATCACAACAAATCAAAAATTATTTCAAGTTTACACAAGTTTTTTAACTAAAATACATTACAATGAAACAAGTGTATTGATTTATACAGGGTTGCCTCTTTACCTGGAAACCTGGAAAAGCCTTGAAAAACCTGGAATTCAACATTTTAGGCAAAAATAACCTGGAAAAACCTGGAATTTTGATCATTAAACCTAGAAAAACCTGGAATTTTAAATAATTATAACATTTTTAGTACTAAAATTTCAGTTTGACACAAAAAATCTATCATATAAATAAGATTTTTGTCTACATCAAAAAATATTTTTATTAAAAAACACATTTTAAGTAACTTTACAGCATCTTTAAAATGTTTTTGTACAATTTAACACAGTTTCTTTTATAGAAATTAATTTAAAACTAAAAATAGACCCAAAAATGTTTACTTTAAAAAACCTGGAAAAAATTTGAAAAACCTGGAAAAATTTTTGAAAAAACAAGTGGCAACCCTGTTTATATCTCCCATGTATTTTGTTTTGGTGTAAAGCAAACGCGTACTTTAAGGCCATAGGGGGGGGTAGAAGCCATTTTTTGACCAAAAATAACATATAGACTTATATTATAGTAAATTTCTTAATCTTTCAGATGCTTTTTTTAGATTTTAAAAATATTAAGTAACTTTTTTTTTATGACCGGTTATATTAAAGGGTTGTCTTTATAAAGGGTATATAAAGGGTAACTTTAAAGCCGTTTTTCTCGAGTTTTTAAAAACGGGCTTTAAAATCTATCTTCTCTTTCATTTTTCAAGCAATCTTCTTCAAATTTTCAGGAAATGTTCCTTACATTATGAGAAAAAAACGTTATTTGTGAATTTTAATAATTTTAAAAAATAAAAATTTTATGACAAAAATTAAAAAAAAAAAAGTGATTTTTTATCAAAAAATTTTTTTTTTTTCAAAAAAAAGGTATTTTTACTTAAAATTTTTTAAAGTCACAAATAACGTTTTTTTGTTATTGTATAAAGAATAGACTGTAAAAGTTTGAAGAAGATTGCTTAAAAAATGAAGGAGGAGATAGATTTTGAATGCATTAGTCTTTTTTCGCCGTTTTAGTTTTTCCTTCCCCATAAGGAACCTGTTATGCGGCCCGACTTTGGCCGGTCATATCTCAAAAACTAATTCGAATTTTTAAAAACGGTAAAAAGCAACTTGAAGCTTAGTAAAAGCTCTATAAAATAAGATCAACTTGTAAAAAACATGGCTTACCCCCCCCTATGGCCTTAAACTTGATCTATCAAGTCTTTCTCAGAATAAAGTGTTTATTGTGTAAGTTTGCTGGTCTGCTTTTTTTTTATTTAAATATCAAGCTTTTTAATCCAAAATTTCAACTAAACACCATATAATCTATTTATGCATTGTGGTTTTAATTTATTTTTTGAACTTGTTAACGACGTTTATGACGATAGCTCATGGGTAAACATTAAAGTTGAAACGTCATAAGAAACCATTTGTTTTTATTTCAAGAAAAAGTTAACTTTGTATGCTGTAGTAATATATGTATTTATTTGCTTTCAGACAGTAGTTCGGCGCTTAAGAGAATTGATTCTTCAGTCTGTGAGAAGAATTTTTCAATTAGAAAATCTTTTTGCAGCAACAAAAAAGTCCATGATAAATCTAATCAATGTGAAGTATGTCTGAAGTGTTATGGAACCCCATCAGCTCTCAAGAGACACATGAGAACTCACACGGGAGAAAAACCCTACGTTTGTTCAACTTGTGATAAAAGCTTTGCTTACAAACACCTTTTACAAAGACATCATGTAACTCACAGTGATGAGAGAAATTTCAAGTGCAAGATATGCCCGGATGACAGATATTTTAAAACAAAAAATCAACTGAGTCAGCACATGGTTTATCATTGTGAACCAAAACACTCTTGCTTGCGCTGTAGCAAGAAATTTCATTCTTCTTCAGATTTCAAGCGACATATGAAATATCACTTTGAACCGACTTATCTGTTTAAAATGAACTGTACTGTATGAAAAAAAAAAACATATTTTAGGACTTTGACTCTTATACTATATATTATGAAGTTCATGATAATAATCAAAAAAAAAGTTTCCCAAAATTATTGATCTTTGTATAAAATTAAGTTTAATAATTTTTTTTTGTATTGTTTTCTTGGAATTTGTGAAGTGTAGTTTGGTTGTTTTTTTTTTTGATCTTAAAAGTAAGTTTTTTAATGAAAAGTATAAAGAGCTTAGTTTTTTTTCATAAAATTTTAGAAAAACCTTTTTTTTTTTTGGTTAAGTTTTGAACGAAAGTCTCTAAAAACCTGGAAAAGCCATTAATTTTAGACAATTTTACATGTTTATTATTATAATAGTTACACAAATATTTTACAAAAAACGTTTTATTTTTAATTATTTTATTTACTCTCCCTTTGCGAACTTTAGATATTAACCCTGAGTTTATAATTTATTGATGTATAAAAATTTTTCAAACAATTCGTTATGTTACTAAATTTTACTTAGTTTAAGGTACTCTTACAGGAAATTTAATGATTAATAAAACAAGTTGAAAATGGACAAACAAGAAAAAAGCAAGGTGTTTAAAGAAAGTTAGTTTTATTTTTACAATATACTGAAATTTTGTAAATTTTGTCATATATCTTTAATAATTGGTTTTACCATAATTTTTATCATTAAAACTTTGAAAATCCATAGATTTTTAATTAAAAAAAATTAAAATTTATTCTTACTTGAAATTTTAAAGTATAAACTTTTATACAACTTGTTTAGAATTTGTTTGTTAGGTTTCATAAAACATATCTTAAAATTGATGTGCAGAGAAAAAGTTTTTTATTATCAATGTGTGAAAAATTAAAAAATAAATATACCAAAAAAAGATTTACTCTTTGTTTTTCTAATACAGATGTAAAATTTTCAAAAAAAAAACTCTTGTATCTTTATTAATAGTGATAAAGAAGCATTCAAAAATATTTATAATTAAAGCATTTTGGTTGTAGAATAATATATATAATATTAAAAAAATGTTAATAAAAGTAAAAATTGTCATACATTAATTTAATTCTATTTTAGTAAAAATGACACTTAGGTATTAAAAACGTTGACTAAAATAGAAAATAAATATAATTTATAACAACATTTTTATTTTAGTTACTTGTTTCAAATATTACTTTCATAGATCTTTATTATTTCAATTATCAAAAACATTTTTGAGTTTTTGAAAGTAGTTACAGGTACATAAACTGTAAATTAAGACTTGAAGTTAAATTAGGTTGAAAAACAGTCTTACCTTCTTACGTTTAATATTATATTTTTAATGAATTCAAAATGATTAACTTCTAATTATTGTTGTACTTTTTAGATTTAAATCAAGCTAAATTCTTGATGTCTTGCTTCAAACAGCTTGTTGAAAAGCAAAACTCAGAAAATCAAAACTTACAAGACAAGAATTGCAGTTTGGAAAGGGAAAATAAAATTCTTGCTGATAAAAATGCTGAGTTGTTGGAACAAATAAAGAAGTAAGAGAATTTATTTAAATCAAAAATTAAGTTAAAAGGACAATTTTTTAAATGAATACTTATTTTATAAAACAAATTGTAAAAAGTTAAATAAGTAAACAATGAATAAGCTTAATTGAAAAAAAAAAATTGTTTACGCTTACTTTCATACAACTCCAATACACAGCTGTTTATCTTTTTTAAAATGTTTAAAAAATATACTATATTTATTACTAGTGCCTAGTAGTTATTTATCAGTAAATCTAAACTGTATTTATAGTTTATTGCTTGCTTTAGTAGTGAACAAGTTTAATATACATTGATATTTTTTGAAAGTTAATAATCTTTAAAACAAATTAATTTTACAAATCTAAAATTAAGATAACTTTGAAATTGAAAGTTTAACATTGGTTAAGGCACATAATAAATTAGTAGATAAAATTAAGTTATTAGAAAAATCACAAGCTAAAAATTTCAGAGTTAGTTTTCCTACAGTTTGTTACTTATCTCTAGATGTTGTTAAAATTTAACTATACTCTGTATTATAATGTTGTTATTACAAAAAAATGTTTAATTCATATAAAATATAACACTCGCTGTAAAGCTTATTTTTATTGGTAATAAGCAGAATAGAGCTGTCAAACAGAATCCAAAGCAATTATCAACTAGCTGAAGTATATTTATAATTCATAATTAGTATTTTTATTTAAATTTAAAAAAAATTCAAAGCTCCCTATGAAATTATTGCTGTAAGAAAGCTTAAATTACAAATTTAGTAATTAATTTAGTATTGAAAATAAATTATATTGTTATGAAAAACTTTTGATAACAAAGTATGCAGTTAAAAAATATCACTGTAATTATAAATTCTAATTTTATACATTAATATAATTTATTTTAGATTGCAAAGAAACTATAGACTTTCATTTGTTGATCAAGTAACTGAAAAAGATGCAACATTAAACAATATCAGGAATGGTAATAGTAACTTTTTTTGTATAGATTTAATGATTCATACTTTTTTCATAAAATAAAGTTTCACTTAATTATTATATTACTTAAAGTAAAACTAATGAGACCCTTACTCTCTTAGTTATAAAAAATATCTGAAAATTAAACGAAACGTATATATAAACAATAATACATCTAGTTTTGTGTATAGGGTTGCCAGAAAACCTTTAGTTATGGAAAAATCTGAAATTAAGAAATTAAACTAAAATCCTGGAATTTTAAAACAATCACTAAAAAACCTGAAAATTTTACCAATTTTTACATGTAAAGTAATTAAATTTCATCCTAAAACAAAAAATCTTTTACATAGATAATGAATTTTTGACATCATTAACAATTTTTGTTACAAACACACATTTAAAGAACCCTTAAAGTATCTTTTTAATGTCGTTGTACTATTTAAGACTATTTTTTACCCAAAAATTAATTCTAAAATGAAAATAGACACAAAAATTCGTACTTTTAGAAACATGGAAGAAATTTCTCTAAAATTTTTTTCAACCCTGTACATAATAAATTTTATAAACATAGATGTATGCCCGCATAACTACAAGTTTTGACACCACAACAGATTCACCAGAAGTCATCTCTGATAATGCATTTGTTCATGACTTGAATGAAGTCAAAGTAGAACCAGACGGTTTTTATGATTCTCATCGAAATCCATCAAAAGGAAATGAGGTTTCATTAAATAATTCTGATTTTCTTCAATGTTTTGACAAATATCCAGAGAACAGGACTGGTGAGTTTTAAAGCGTTATTTGAAAGTTTTACTTAAGGCCATATAGAAGGGAATATATTTTTTTTAGTTAGACTTATTATTTCCATAAATATTAACCAATCTGTTTATGTTTACTGTATAAAAAAATTCAAGATAAAACAGATCAAATTTAAAAGGTTAAATTGTTACAATAAAAATATTAAATTTAACTAGAAATATATCATTTACTTTAATTTTTGAGTAATGTTTATAAGCTTTTAAAGTATTATAAAAAAAGGTAAATCGTGTGAAACACATATTTCTGGTTATATGTTTATTTTATTATAAAGATTTAACATTTTAAATTTGATCTCTTTTATCTTGAAAAACGATTTTTTTCTTGAAAATTTTAAGTAAAGTAATTTGAAATAAGGAGAAGGTACACTTTTAGTAGATCTTTCAAAATTTGGAGAAAATTTGCCATGAAATTCTTAATGCTTTACATTCTTATTGTTTTTTTTAACTGGGTATGCCTAAAAAGCTAGTTGGTTTGTTTTGTTTCATAAAAAAATTAATAATCTTTAAAATAAGAGCCAATGTTAATTTCTGTAATATAAACTTTACACGCCCCTATAGCCGCAAATTATTTAAAAGTTAATTTCAACATATACACAACTAGAAGCTGGAAACTCAAATTTTAACAACCATGCTTCGGATACAAGTGATGTCGAATCGATGCAAACTGAACCAGATCAGTTGTTTACCAATGAAGAAAATTCAAATAAGAGAAACAACAATTCAAGACAAGGTGTGTTTAAAAGTTAAATTTAAGACTTTTACTTATTTGAAATAGAATCTTTTATATCTCTTAAATGTATTATACTAGCGTTCTTATTTTAAGATATTTTGAGTTAACTACTCTAGCTTTGAAATAGCAAAACTTAATGTAAAAGCTCCAATCAAAGTTGGTATATATAAATAAACTTTTATGTACTGAGAAATATTGTACCAAAAACTTAAATAAAATGATCACTTTACAGGGATTGAAAAAACCAGAGCTAACATCCACATAAATTATGGAGATTGTTGTCAAAGTTCTGAGAAAAATCAATCAGATAACTATATAGAAATAAAAGCTGAAGGTAAATGATTTAAGCAGTGTTTACTTTTACTTTTATGATTTTTTTAACAAGTAAACAAACAAACTATAAAAAAGTAACTTTTAAACCTAACACTTTTGTAAAACCTGTTAAGCCACAGAACTGCCTACTAATCAGCTATTTCAACACTCATTAAGTTCTAAGAAAACTAAATAAATTTTGTTTTTAATTATCAAATTGTTTTCATGCTAAATGAATTAACAGATGATTACTCGAAAAACCTCAATCAAAACTCAAATGAAGACAAATTAACAAAAAATGAACCTGTAAATACTGAAAATTTAAGCTTGCATTCTGATGGTGAAGTTTCAACTACAGTTGACAACAGCTCAACAGAATCTGCTAAAAAAAGTAAATATTTAATATTTTTTGTTTGGTTATTCACCAATTAGTTAATATGTTTTAAAAATAACTTATGTGTTTTAGAAACTGAGTTAATTTGAAATAGTTTTGAGCTTTTTTTTATTAAATGTTTCTTTTGCTTTATTTGCCTTTTGTTGTTTTCTATCAATAAATGTTTTGAAAAATTTGTCATCTTATATATAAACTTTATTATTCAGCATAGTTAGATTCCTCCACAATAGTAGAAATATGTATATAGTATTAGCTTTTCTTTTACTTTTACTTCTTAACATGTTGTCTTCTCTTTTTTACATGTTTTTATAAAAAATAAATTAATATATATACAAAACCAAGTTAAAATATTGTATAACGTACTTACTATACATCAACTTATTTAGCTTGGTGAGTTATACGTTTTTTTTTTTTAAATCTAGGATTTTAAACAAATTTAAATAAATGTAAAGTTTTAACAGTTATTTTAGATGTATTGTACGAAAAAAATTGCCGCTTTTTAAAATATTTATTAAAATGAACAGTAATATAAGTTTAAAACTTTCGCATAAGTACAAATTTTAAGAGTCACTTTGAGAAAAATGATGAAGCTTAACTAATTGGCTTAAATTGTGCAAACAGTCATTGGAACTTTATGTTTAACGAAATAGTTTTGCTGCTATAAAAAACTATGTTTTTAGTTTAACTTTTATCAGAAAAATCTAATTAAGTTTCCAAACAGTAGAAAAAAAAATCCGAACATTTAACTTTTGCATTTGAATTAAAAAAATATTAATTTTTGTTTATATTATTGTTTAAAATTTTTTTTTTCTCATATTTGATTTTATTTGTTTAAATTTAAACCAGTTATTTTAAATCGTTTGTATTTTAATTCTTTTATCTTTCAAGTCGTTTAGTACTTTTTTATATCTTACACTGTATAGGTCTTGATTTGATTTTATAGAATGTATTTTTTTGTGGTTTGTATAAACGTTTTAACTACTAATTTTTTTTTTACATGATCTTTTTTCTTTTTTCGTTTAAAAGATATGTTGCATTGTACATTAAACAGTTATAAGTTCAGAACAAAAAGTTTCTTAAAATAATTAAGTTTGTTGTTGTTATTTACAACCACCGACATTAAATGTCTGAAGTTTTTAATGAATATATTTAAAAATTTGTGCATATAGCAATAAATACAAAAAACTCTTTACAAAATATATTTTAGTTCTTATACCTGCTAAATTGCTGACATAACTTGAAGTTACATGCAATTTGTTTTATTTTAATTGAAACTGATAGTTGTGTTTTTAATATTAAAAACTGAAGTTAAGGAAAGGTAACATTTAACAATATATGAATTCATCGAAATAAAGCTGTTAATTTAGATTTTGATAAAAACGATTAGGTAAAACATGTTATTTTATTAATATCTGTTTATAAGTTTGGACATTATAGAATTTTAAATATTAATAATATTTCTTAATCAACTTTTACAATTTAATATTTAGTTAGCTAATCTTTTTAATGTTTGTTATTGTACACTAGCCTAAGTAAAGTGAAATAGTTTGTGTTTAATTTAAGTATTTTATACATCTAAAATATTGATATGTTTAAGAAATTTCGAATATTATATTTATTAATTTATATTTTAATTACAGAAAAAAACAACTACTTGAACAAACTTCTATAAATAATAAAATTTGTCTCTACAAGTTATAAGAGTCTTCAGATTAAAAATTTTTATTTACATAATTTATATTTTACCTAATTAACAGATAAATCAAGTGAACAAAGTTCTGTTGATTTAGATGAAGATTTTGTACCTGAGTCTTTGCATTCAGATCAACCTTCTATCTCTAATAATAAAAGTTAGTTATTTTGTATAATAATTAAGGTAAATGATCTTTGTTTTTCTTAAAGAACCTGAAAAAAATATTTTTTTGTTTAAGAGTGTTTGTTATAAGTTAAATTTAATTTTTCTATTTAAACTATTTTTCTATACTATTTATATATGCATATGAACTGAGTAACATTTTTTAAACATTAAATAAAAAATAATGTTGCATAACTGAATAAAAAGAAATTTTTGTTTCGACTTCATGATTTTAAATTTGAATGAACTAGTTTTTTAGATATAGTAACAAAACTTATTATTTGTTATCTAACTTGTTATTTAATAAATAGGAAGTTGGATTAAATCATTGGTTGTTTATTTGTTTTGGCAAACATATAACTTATTTTTTATCGAGGGATTTAAATGTATTAGTAAGTGTACATTTAAAAAGGTTGACTTGAAGTTTTCTTATCAACTTCATTCTAATATATAAATGTAATCCAATGTTATAAATTCAATCCAATATATAAACTCTAAACAGTTTATATGAATGGCAGTTTTTGTTGTGTGTTTAAATAGTTACTAGTTTTAGCTACAAATTTTAATTAAATTTCAAATGTAATAAAAATACAAGTTTTAAGGGCATAGGAGGGTTAACTTCCTTTTTTGGTTTTTAATCTTAATTTATATAGTTTTTACTAAGCTACAAAATGCTTTTTAAGGATTTAAACAATTCAAAAAGATTTTTGAGATATAGCCGGTAAAAGTCGGAGCAAACAATAGGATCTTTATGGGAGGCGCAAACTAAAACAGCAAAAAAAGACTATTTCACTAAAAATCTATCTTCTCCTACGTTTTTTAAATAACTACCTCAAATTTTCAGGAAATGTTCCTTGATAAATAAAAAAAAATTTTTGAAAGAATTTTTGAAAAATTAAAAATGATATTTTTTTATAAAAAATAAGCAAAAGAAAACAGTTTTTTTTAGTTTTTTTCTGTTATAAAATTTTTATTTTTTAATTTTTTTAAATTCTGTTCTGACCAGAATTTTTTTAAATATTGCAAGGAACATTTCCTAAAATTTTGAGGTAGTTATCTCAAAAAACGTAAGAGAAGATAGACTTTTAGTGATTTCTAGTTATTTACCGGTTAAGTTTGCGCCTCCCATAAGTACCTATTGTTGCCTCCAACTTTGACCGGCTTTATCTCAAAAATTTTTTTGAATTTTAAATCTGTAAAAAGCATCTTGTAGCTTAGTAAAAACTATATAAGATAAGATCAAAAACCAAAAAAGGGTGTTTACCCCCCCCCCCCCCCCCTTAAACCTATGCCCTTAAAGTTTCAAAATTCACAAAACATCAATGTTTTTTTTTAATTTTGAACATGTTTTTCAACTGATATACATTACAAAGGAACAAAGTATGTTGCTTCATATCTCACTTATTTTTTAGTATAAAACAAACAATTGTTTTCACGGTCGTCGTATTTAAAACTAAATTTATCAAATATTCCTCTGAATAAACTTATGTTTTTGTCAAAACATACTGATCTGATTTGCTTATAAACATCAAGCTTTTAACACTAAAATTTCTACAAAATATTAAATATATTGTAATACTTACTTATATACTTATAAAAATATATATTTTCATTGTATATACAATGATTTTAATTGAAAGTTTTATTTTTCTAGAGGCGTTTATGACGATAGTTTGTAGATAAACATTGAAATTAAAACGTACGTTAAAACTATTTTTTAACTCGACAGTAAGTTATTTTTGTTTGTGGTAATGATAATATATTTACTTTCAGACAGTAGTTCGACGCTCAAAAGAAATGAAAAGCAATTCAATTGCTCTGTTTGTATGAAGAAATTTTGTAACAGAAATTCATTATGGAGTCACAAAAAAGTCCACGATAAATCTCATCAGTGTGAAGTTTGCCTGAAGTGTTTCACAAGTAAAGCGAATCTCAAAATTCATATGAGAACGCACACTGGAGAAAAGCCGTACGTATGTTCTATTTGTGAAAAGCAATTTGCTACAAATCAACATCTTATTGCTCACATAAGAACTCACACTGGAGAAAAACCCTACGTGTGTTCTACTTGTGATAAAAGATTTGCTACTGGGCATACTTTAAAACAACATCTGGCAACTCACAGTGATGAGAGAAAATTCAAGTGTGAGATATGTCCTGACGATAGAAGTTTTAAAACTAAAAGTCAACTGAGCAATCATATGTGTTACCATTATGAACCGAAACACTCTTGCTTGCAATGTAACAAGAAGTTTTACACTTCAACACATTTGAAAGAACACATGAGGACTCATCAAGAACCAACTTATCGCTGCGCAAAATGTGGTAGAAAATTTCGCACATTAGAAGGT
Source organism: Thalia democratica (assembly GCF_965202585.1). NCBI lineage: Eukaryota > Metazoa > Chordata > Thaliacea > Salpida > Salpidae > Thalia > Thalia democratica. Next base: position 33,099,264 of record NC_139172.1, on the reverse strand, counting down.
TTGAACAGTCATGAAAAAAGAAAAAAAGAATGCTAGTCGTAATTTGGTTCATCTAGTTTTCAAATAATTTATTTTCGAACTTAGTTACTTTGGAAAATTGAAAACTTTTTTTTAATTATGAAGTATGTGGAGAAAATTAAGTCTTTTAAGCTAATACTTCATTTAGTGATGTTATGAAACTTTTATTAAAAAGTTTTTAAATGTATAAAATTCTATTATTTGCGCAATTTTTAGTTTTTTAGAATTTTTTTTTTACCTTATACAATCAAATAACTTAAATTATAAAAAGTTAATTTTATAAAATAACTAAATTTTTTTTTAGTTGATGATGTGGGTTTTTAATGATACTATAATATGCTTATTTTATTTTGAAAATGTCTTTTTTTTTTGAATACATTTTTCTAAATATGTTGTGGTTTTGTATTCAGCATATTTTTAAACTACTGCTTTTTGTATTAGAGTTTTTTTTAATAATTAGTTAACTTATTTATTTACGACTCTGCTCTAAATTCAGAGTAAATTGTAGTACATCGTTTTAAAGTTTGTGTTGTGATAACCATTATTAAGCTTTTCTAAACGCAATCCTTTAAAAAGTATAACAATTAAGAAGAATTTATTTTTAAAGTTTGTCAAATGATAGTTCAAACAAAAAACTTGAATTGCTATAAAAAAAATTCTTAATAAATACTTATAAGGAATAGTTGAATTGTATTGTACAACATTTTTGTTTTAATTTTTGTATTAATGTTAGTTTGGTATTTCAAAACGAGTTGTAAATTTACTCTTGAACAACATTTTTTATAGAAAACTTATTGTTGCTAAATTTTATGCAAACAACTTTATTTACGAACCAGTTTAAAAAAATAAAGATTTTTCTGTTTTTTAACAAAATCTTAATTGATTTTTAAACGTCAAACTTTTTTTCAGTTATTATTACTTAGATACTAACACGGGTGCGATTTTTATTCTTTACTTTTATCGTGTAACTGATCGTTTGTTTTTTCTTTGATTTTAATAGTGTTGAAAAAAAAACATCTTACTTGAAAAAATAAAATATACAGTATCACATTAAAGAGATATATACAATGATGTTTATCCATTTTTTTAACTCGCTTTTACTTTTGACTAGTGACCACTAATGTCAAATACTAGTTGTAGTAAACTTTGTACATTGCTAACAGCCATGTTATGTTAAAAATTGTCTGTCTTTTTCATTACGCATAGGCTGTAAATCTAAAGCACTTCTGATTGGCTGATTTTTTTATTTATTCTAAGTTTTAACTAATAAGTAATATCACCTATTTTTTTGTTTAATTTTTAAATTTTTGGGTAAAGACGGTTATAATATATTTTTAATATAGGTATAGATTAAAAAACTTGGTTTAAATAAGATAAATTTATTTGATATCAAGTATAAGCGTCAAAACTATCATTAAAAAGATTAAAACGTTTTATTTCCTCTTCACTATCAACTTCAGAATATCTAATGTAAGCTTTAGGTAATGTAACCTTGTTGCCCCTTTTGCTGCTTATGGCCCCTTAAATTTCCTAATTTTTTTCTATACTATCTGGTATAAGTTTCAAAACTACAATTAAAAACGCCTAAAACTTATTTTTGCTCTTCGTCATGAAATCCAGAATATCCAGTTTAAGCTTCAAATTATTGCATTGCCCCCCTCCCTACCCCTTGATGCTTATGGTCCCCTACATTTCGTAAAATTTTTATGTAATATCTAGTATGAATTCAGAAATCGAAAGTTTCTTAAAATCATCTAAAATTTTGCACAGCGTGTTTATGTGATGTTTGCCACATGTAAAAAATTTTTGAGCTAAAATCTCAAAGCTCGCCTTTTTATAAGCACCATGTTGTTCAAAGTTTTTAATATTAGATAGTTTAAGAACGAGAGAATTGACTCTTTAATAAGTCATAACTCATTTCTCGTTTATAGTGACGTATAAGTTGAAATTTGCAACCATCTGATACGGTTTGTCATACATATAATAATCTGGTCGATAGTAATTACGCATTTTCTACAAAGATAAGTTGGACTATTTCAGAACCACTTTTGAATGTGGTTGCACAAAACTAATCAATTGCAAGCAAGCTTACTGTCCGTGCACATTTAGATGAGCCGAGATAGGAGTAAAAGTTAAATCTTGTGTATTTTGAAGCAAATGTTTGTATAAATTAATAGTTACACAAATAAAATGAAAGTAATGAGTTTTTAAAATACTTGGTAATTTTGAAACCTAAAGTGAGAGTTATTAAAATTCAATAAGGAATTTTATATATACTAATTCTATTTGATTATAGTCAATTTTAGAGCATAATTGCCATTGTAGCGATGTAGAAATCGACAAAAATATACATAATTTTTTACATATTATGTAATTTTTAAAAAGATAATATTTTATTTAGGTATTTAAGCTATTGTTTTTTTAAAGCAAGTTTTTAGATTTTTAAACTTTTAATAAACTTAGGCTGGTTTGACGTAACTAAGACATTTTTGCTTTCAAAGATGTAAATATGTAAAAGACTAATTAATAGCTATTTAGGAAGTTTATAAAAGTATTCAAGCATTAACTTTGTTAGAAAAAAGGTTTTATAATACAAATAGGTATTAATTTCTTTTAGTTAACTAGTTTCTTAATTTTAAAAGACTAGCTAACTTTGTTAAAACTAATTTACGCGCTTTATTTTTGTTTCCAGCAATAACTCCTAATCAAGTTTTGTAATTCTTATTCGTTTTTTATTTTATATTTTCTGTATTTTAAATGCAATATTTTTGTTGCAATTAAAGCAGTTGATAATTGCTACTATAGAAAAGGCTCTACTTTATTAATAGCTTAATAGATTTTTGTACTTTAAAAAAAGTTTTTAAGAAATGTAACTATCCATTCAAACTGACTTATAATAATATTTTTTTGCTGTATATATTTATTTCACTACTAATACACTTCGTTTTTTTTAATTTAAAACAGCGTTTCCAAACAAACAGGCTAGTTTGAAAATTTGAAAAACTTACATTAGATTAAACCTGTTTTTGACGTTTTTGAAAACTCAGGTGTAAGTGTGTGAAATTTCTATTTCAAATTACTTTGAATAAATCTTGGAGTTCTCAAAACAATTTTTGTGACTGTTGTGTAGTTTACTAATCGTTATTTTTACTAGTTATTTTTACATATTATTTACTTTTTTGAGATGATGATATTTTATTTAGGTATTTAAGATATTTTTTTAAAGCAAGTTTTTAAACTTTTAATAAACTTAAGCTGGTTTGACGTAACTAAGACATTTTTGCTTTATAAGTTGCAACTATGTTAAAGACTAATTAATAGCTATTTAGGAACTTTATAAAAGTATTCTAGCACTAATTTTGTTAGAAAGTAGGTTTTAGTCTTTTTTATAATACAAATAGGTATTAATTTCTTTTAGTTAACTACTTACTCAATTTTAAAAGAGTGAAATATATCTAAATAGCAAAACCTATTTTCAACAGTTTATACTTTTTTAAATAATGAAAATTGGTAGATAATGTAAGATAATATAAAAGTAGCTTATACATGTTTTTCAAGCTCGGTTTTTTTAGAGAGTTAAGTTGTAAATAAAATAAAAATAGTATTAAGTTAATCTAAACAACAGTTTTTAAATAGTACAAAACATATTAAGACTTAAGTATATTACTCTTTATAAACTAATTCATTAAATATTTATAATTTAAATAAGCATTCTATGTGTAGCTAAAAATCATTTAAAGTAATAAATGGAATAAAAGCTTTTATTAGTGTGACTAAATTAAAACCAAAAGATTATTAAAAAGTCACTAAAGATAAAACTGCGGCCCGCGAAGATTTTGAAAGCTCAAAATTTGGCTCGCAAGCACCATTTGCTTGCCGACCCCTGGTATAAAGCAATGGAATAGTTTATACATCAACTTCACTCTTAAGTTAAATGTACATACTTAGTAAAAAAATGTAATATAAATTAAAGTATAAATATAAAAAGGTAAATATAATACTTATAGATAAAGTTTAAATTCTTTTTGAAGTCCTGTTACATTTTCATATTGATATGTACTAGCTATTTTCGCATCGTTTTATAAAAAGCTCTCATTGTTGAAACTAGAGTTAATATTTAATAAAAAAACATTACTCAACACGGGAAATCTCACCCAGCCCTATTTTTTAATATTTTTTGTTTAAAACTGTTAATACGATTTGATTTTGTACTTTGTTAAAAAAGACAACGAGGAAAATATAACAATTAAGCGTTTACAAATAAAAAGTCAGTAGAAAAATAAATTAGAAGCTGAACAAAAACATTTTATAAACAAATTTATTTATTTTACAAACTTTGACTTAATAAATTCAAGTTTACACTGAAATTTATAAATCCATTTGAAAATACAAGAATCAAGCTTACTTAGTATTTCACTATAGTTTGAAATAAGGATTAAAAAAGTAATGAAATATCTTAATATTAAAGTTTAGTATGTTTTTGTTTTCTAAGTTAATACTAAAATATAATTAAGTTTTAGACTAAAAGAAATAAAGTTTATAATATTTTTGATTTAACAACATTTCGTAATATATTTGGTTATGTCAGTTTATAAAGAATAAAAAAAAAAAAGTTGATCATATTGTTTAATGTTGGTTAGGTAAATTAAATCATATAAATACTACATAGCTTTTATCATTTGAATAAGAAATAGATAAAATAGTAAATTTTCTTGTAAACGGCTAACCTTGTGTGTAAAAATGGTAAAAAAACTTTAGATTGTTGTTTGATTTGGTAAATTTGAGAAAAATAAAGTTAGTTAATTAAAAATAAAACTAAGTACTTTTGCATTTAGGTGTCTAATTTTATCTTTAAGTATTCATATAACCATGACCAAAGATTTTTTCGGTGTTTACAGTGCTACATCGAACATTTTAAAGTCCAATAACATTTTATTGTAATAGGTAAGTTTACTTTAGTTTTATTATGTTCTCATTAGACATAACTGATTTTTTTGTTGAAGTATAAACGTTTGGTAGTTTAAGAACAAATAACCACAAAATTTAAGTTTTTTTTAAATTTTTTATGACATTTTTAAGCTGAAAACAACAGTAAAAACAAACTACAGTTTAAATAGAATTATTTTCAAAAGTCAAGTGATTAAGATTATTATAATATTGCAGCTTATTTATAGTTTAAACAAATTAGGCAACTAATAATGTTACAACATGATTTTTACCAACAATGAGTTAGTCTTCTTTTTTTTAAGTTTTTAAAAAGTATAATGCAGTGATTAGTTAAATACATTTGAGATTATAATAATTTTACAGATACAAGTAATACAAAACTTTATGTAGATTATACAAACCTGTATTTTTTTATTTACAAATAATTTCAATACAACAAAAGTGAAATTAATATTTGTTATACTGAAAATCAAATAACAGTGTTTCAGATTTTTAAGTAGCAGCACTTTTTTTAATCTTTTGTTGAAACTTGTGTATAAAAGCTTTGTTGAATTCTCACAACATATTCCTAAAAAATCATTTATATATAATCAACACATATGATATTGTTCACAAATTGATAGTACATGTAGAATATATTTTAGTTACATACGAGATACATATTTTAGCTAAATGATCGAATTTTAAAATTATATACATAGTCTTTACTTAATTTATAGTAACTATTTTGTAGTTTTTTTAATTGCATTAGTTCAAGATATTTTAGTTAAAGTCTAAAATTTATTAAGAATGTAGTTTTGACTAAAAACTTGCTATTAAGGGTACGAAAAATAAACTAAACTAAAATTTCATTTAACTTCAGAATGATCAATACTTTCATAAAGAAAGTACTACTTAAAAATGTTGATTTATTGAAGGATTTTTTCATTTAATAATTTAAAACTAAAACATGTACGCCTTTATACGTTTTAGAGATATTAATTAGTAAATTATGAATAAGTTGTTATTGATATTTTTCTGTCTTGTTGCTGTTTCACAACTAGCAGCTAGCCAACCGTACAAACGTGACGTCACAGAAAACCAGGTCGAACGTGACCAAGTGGACGAAAACGAAGTGGAAGACGATTCAGAGTACTATTCCGAAGACGACTACGATGAAGATGACGAAGACGATGACGTGTACTATTACGACGAGGAGCACTACGATGACGTTTCAAATTACTATGACGACGAGCACTATTATGACGACACAGATGACGTGGAAGGCGACAACACAGATGACGAAGAAAGCGACGACTACGAGAATTTTTTTAAGCTCGACGTGGCCAAGCTGAAAAAATACCTGGAGTCGTTCAAAAAAAATACCCCAAAGGAAAACTACAAGGGCAAGGCGGTGGAAAGCGAAGTTATCACTGTCAAGAAAATTGACCGGGAAAAGTGAAGTCTGAAAGTTATCACGTTTATGAAATTTCATTTTTGATGTGTTTCCACTTTAATAAAATAAATTCTAAATAAAGTGTATTCATGTATGCGTAACTAATGTTTAAACTTAATTAATCATGTTTTAATGTAGATAAGACCAATCATTTTTACTACCTCAGTTTTGTTCTCTAACGTGTAATTAATTTATTGAGCTGTATGAAGTCAAAAATTTGTAACAAACGTTTTATATCTATTTATAAGCCTTAATTACAACTTAAATATTTTTAAATTTCTCTATAAAAAACCTACTAAAAAGAATGTAAAAAACCGAGGAATCAATACTTTTAGTATATTATTTTTAAATTTTAACAAATATTTAGCTTAATACTTCAAGAAACCTAAATAATGCGTTTTTGAAGCAATAACTAGACTAGCCTGAATTATTTTTACTTTTATTTTTTGTTTAAAAGTCTTATAACTAATCAGGGGTAGACTTTTAACTTTTTACTAATACTCGACTTTAGTTGAACATAAAAAACATATATATGTTTTTAAAACATTTTAAGACTCCAAATCGTTACGTTTTTAGCATAATTGTAACAACTTTAAGAACAATAATTAGTAGCATTTAATGCAAATTTAATCATATCATCTTAATTAGTTTGAAATTACAAATACAGCTAGCAATAAAAGTTTTATACCTCATTATAAACCAAACAACAACACTTTAGAAACACTTCTATCAATAAATTACCTTGACAAAGTCTTATCGTGCAGTGAAAGGGTATAATTGTTTAGTCACTCAATAAGCCCTTAATAATTTAGTAAAATTAACAATACTGTCTGGGAAAAAGAAAAACTTCAAATGTAGGTGTTATAGATAATATCTATTGTAACATAACAATAATTTTTATTAATTTTCTTTTTTGGTTAATATAGCAAAATTTTAAAAATATGTAAAAATGTTTGTTATACAGCTCGTATAGCAAAATATAGGAAATAAATTAAAATTTTGCAAATGTAGCTAAATATTCTTATTTTGGCAAACGTAGCAAATTTTGGTAATCTTCTATAACATCTTTTTTTTAATATCTACACCTGAAGTTGTTGTCCCTGATAGTATAGTTTAAATTTACTAGTTCTATTTGGAGATTTTTGGTAAGTTACATTATGGCTCGTAGTGAACATGATGTAGAGTAAAAATTAGTACTTTCAATATATTTATAAAATCTGCAATAACATTACATAACACCAAAAATAGCTGGAGGGAATCTTTTTTAATGCAATAAATATCAACCGTAGAGGCTTTTGACAAAAATAAATTAATACATAATGATAATGATTAAAGAAAGCTTTAATATCTAGAAGCCATAAATTTCTAAAATACATAATGTTTTAGTAATTTGTAAAAAAGTCATGTGAGACCTTGAAAAAAAAAATACACTAAAGAAAGAGTCAACTAAAGTTTCATTTACAGTTTTATTTTTAACTAATGATTTCATTTTCAAGTTTTTAAGTGATTTACAAAATTCACGTTAGCAACTTATACCCCACATATAGTTTGCGAAAAAATGTATACTCTTTTAAACTTTGAAATTTACAAAACTAAAACATATAAATTATTAAAATAAAGAAAAGTTGAAAAAAAGATCAAATATTTTTAAAGTCCTTTAATAATTAATGACTTCGGCTATTTTATTTCAAAAGTGTTGAGTAGTACAAATACAACTGAAATATTAAATAAATAAGGTTTTACTAAATATTTAAATCAACCATTGCTATAAAAAGTAGTATTATTGTTTACTAAACTGATTTTAATTTACATTCAAGCTCATTCATTAATGTTTAAAATAATAGCAATAAATTTTTCAATAAAACATATACTAAGGAGTTTTATGCTTAACAAAGCTTTTAATCGTAACCACTTTTTCTTAAATCTTTCACCTATAAATAAATTGATAGAATGCTTTTTGCTATAACAATGTTTCAGTTCTAATATAATTTAGAACTAAATTACTACTATTTAAAGTTGACGAATAATTGAAAACACTTAATAATACTTAATTTTTTCTTTAATTCACATTGTATCATAATTTTTTAAAACAAGATTACCACTTATTTACAATAAGATTTAATTGTGTTTTAACTGAAGGAACATATTAATAATTAAAATATAGATATATCGTAATGGGTATAAGGTTTTAATGTGTTTTAGGATTATACTGTGATTACTTTATACACTTTTGTTTTGGTATAGCCCTCACCGAGTATGTTATTTGATTCTAAAGATTATAATTTTGTCTAGTTTTTAGAAAACACAGTATATTTCTTAAATTTGAAAGTTTAGAAACATCAATGAGTCAAATAAAATTGAGTTAAAAAAAAGTTCTATAAGACTTCTTTGCATATTTAAAAAGTCTGTTAAGCATAAAAACAATAAAGATTTTGTTTAAAGTTTTTGTTTAGAATCTGATTTCAAACATACAATTTTACACTTGTCATTTATTTTTTAGATATAAAACTAGGCTAACTGTTCATGTTGGGTTTCAAACAACTTATGGAAAGAAAAAAATTCAAAAAATCAATATTTACAAGATTGTAAATGCAGATTGTAAATTAAAATAAGATTATTATCGTAGATAAAGCTAAGCTTTTTGAGATGAATAAAAGTAAGAGGGAAAATCAAGTTGAAATATTTTTTTTATAATAAAATGTTAACAATAATTTTATTTAGACTACCTTTTAGTCTTTAAGTTTGAGTTTTTAAACTGATTGTACAAATTGTTAGCATATATTGTAGTTAAAAAAAATATTTTTATCACTCTAAAACATTTACAGTTTGGAAATGGACTATACAAAAATGGCTGAAGCAAATTATAAATTGATAAAAAATGAGACTTTAGTTAGACAAAGAGCGTTTGAAAAATGCAAAGTAAACATTGAAATATATACAACGTGTTTCATAAAATTAAATACAACTTTTAATATTTTTTATTTAGTTAATTTTTGCTAATCGTAGTAAAACTTATAACATGTATAAATGCTTAAAGTTAAATTTGTCTATTTTGGACTGTTTTCCTACAATTACCAACTAATTTTTGACATTTAAATTTTTTAAATTGTATATATACTTTTCTTTGAAACTACTATTACAAACAAATACAAGCTTCGTTTAAAGCAGTGGTCGGCAAACTGCGGCCCGCGGGCCAAATGCGGCCCTCAAGGCAAAAATTTGCGGCCTGCGAGGTAGTTTTTAGCTAAAAAAATACTTTTTTAAACTAATACAAAAAAAAAGTTTTTTAATTAAAACTTAGAATTAGGCTCTTAGTTCAATAAATACTCTTTACTAGTGCTTAATTATAGCTTGATTTATCATTTTTATGGTTTAAAACTTCTTTTTTTATAGTGATTATTACAATTATTTCAAAATAAGTGCGCCCCTCGAAGACTCTTATCCAATAAGTGCGGCCCGCGAACATTTTTTTTCTATGAAAATTGGCCCGTGAGGGACTAAAGGCTGCCGACCCCTGGTTTAAAGTCTCATGTTCTAAAAATAAATATTTTAGATTGCTTTATCATAAATAAAAACTAACTAAAGTTATATGAAAATACCAAAAAAAACTTAACTTTACAAACTTAGATAAACAAAAGTAAATCGATTTTTAGATGATAGAGCTGCCTTTCAAAAACGTTTTAAACTTTTTTGTGAGTGTTGCAAAAAGTAATTTGAAAGAACTCGTTTTAACTATCACAAAAAGTTACACGTTGAAGTGTATCAATTTAAGGGTCGCTAAGGTACTTTGGTGACGAGAAAAGCCTCAAGGTCCTCAGTAGATCTTTTTGGCTGTAAAACCCTACGCTTGTCTTACTTGTGATAGAAGATTGTGATTAAACTAAATCGCTTTTAGTTAAATAATTTTTTTAAACAAAACCGTTGAGCAGGCATGGTAAAATTTGAAAACCACTAATTACAGCTGTTTATTGCTATAGTAACTAGAAAGCTAAAGTAACAAAATATAGCTAATTTTCTTCTCTTATACTTTACATTGGATAAAATTTCATAAGTTATTCTTTATTATTTTTGTTATTACAGACTTACTATAGTGTTAAATTACTTAAGTTTCACTTTACAACTTTACAATGTACTGAAACAATTTTAACACCTTTATTGTAAAACTAAAACAGGTTATAATAATAATTTTACATACTACCTTATTTATTTTTTTCAAAAACAAAAAATAAAGTTCTTCTCAAATTATTTTTAGCCTGAAGATTAAAAAATAAAACAGTATAAAAAAACTTTTAAATATAAATATTTTTTATTTGTAACTTAATCTTATATTCAACATTATCATTTATTAACTATTGTTTTTGTATAAATTTTTTATAAACTTAAATACATAACTTCTTCAACGTACATTAGACTTAACGTTTTAATATCTTTATTAATCAATAAAAGTTAGAAGTACCATTTTTAGAGATATACTTTAGTTTTATATTCACAGTTTATAAAAATAAGTTTTGTTTTGTGCATGCTTTGTCCACAAATGAAATTTGTAAACTATAGGCTGAATTGTTCTAAAGAAATATCTATATAGTTTTAATTTGAGGCTACAAAATAAATTAAAGATTTAAATAATGAAACTAAAAAGATTTTAATTTCAATTAATGTATCCTCAGTATGAGAAAACCTATCTTAAGAATATAAACTAACTATTATGTATAAACATTTTTAAAAGTTTGTTTACATTTGAGATTAAAAAATCCTACTGTCGGGGATTTTTGATAGTTATATATTTAATTCGCGACGCTTACTACCATGTCTGCCCTTGAGTTATGAAAAGTAAATTCCTATTTTTAAACATTTATAATTTAACATAAAACCTTGATCATTCACACAACTTTTAAGAGGTTTTTGTTATATTAAGAAATAAGAATAAAATGTTTTATATCAAAATTGTTATACAATACAAATGAATGCAAAACCTCTTTCAGTACTTTCACGAAATGAGCAATGTTTAGTGACAAACATAATAATTCCTAATTTCTACCTTATAGCTTACGGATTAAATTCAATTTATTAAAATTATTATACTTATTCAGTATTCAGAACTAAATTATTTTGTAGTTCTGGTCTGGCACTTGCAACATGGCTAAAATATTGTTATTTATTATTTATAAATGTTATATAAGTAAAGTCAAATATATCAAAATAAGAGACTGTTAAAGTCTTAATTAAAATAACTTTATATTTATGTATAATTTTTTTTAAAATATATATCAAATGGAAAGCCATAAAGCATATAAAATAATAAAATATATGTTACCTCCTTTTCATTTTACACCCCTGAAAAACTACAGTTATGGTACTCAATTTGAAATTGGGGAATCACCAACAAAAAAACAATTTGTTGAAAGCTATAAGCTTATGCAAATGATAACTTCTAAAATAATGATAATACAATAATGTAATGCCTGTTTAACGTTTTGAATGATAGTAAAACTGTGCCACTGATAATTTAGTGTGAACTAAATGTAATTTAATGTAATTTATACACATATACAAATATTTGGACTAGAATATAATTTAGTATTTGAACTTTTGGAAAATTCAAACAAGTACCAAATATTTTTTTCATTTTTATAAGCTTTAAAACATTTTTTAAAGCAGGGGTCAGTAGGTCAAAAAAAAAGTGAACATTTTTAAAGTGCTTAAATAAAACATAGTTTTTCTTAATTTTTATGAACAAAAAAAGTTTGGTTATAGACAATCTTTTTTAAAATAAGACTATATATTGTTTTTTAAAACAAGTATGTACTCAAACAGTAACAAAATGGAACAGACCAGTTTGCTCGACACCTGCTTTAAACAAATAGTGTGGTTACTAAATTTTTCAAAAAGCTTTTATTCAAGAATGTTTGACATTTATTAATTAACTTTTGTATGGTTTAAAATATTAAAGTAGTGAACTATTTTTTGTCTTAATTCCATAAAAAACCAATATTGTTTTTAAAACTTAAAGACTCACATTTTATAAGCTACTTTATTTTTAAAAAATTAGTAAAAAGCAATTTGTAGCTCTGTCATTAAAAAAGAATTTCAATAAAACATATGCATCTTCTATGACCTTGATTTAGATATAAAAGCTTCCACTTTTTTATAGTTTTTATAATTCAATAATGTCATAAATTATATAAAATGTAGCTTTACTTAATACTGTATTAATTTTAGTCAAAGCTACTCAATTTATGGTAATAATAACGCATTTCTTATAACTAAAAATTCAATATTGTAAAAAGAATCAATGTCTATTTAAATTTAAAACACTTCTTATATAATACTTATATAATACTAACTGTTAAAAAGTAATAAAAGTATTTTAATAACATTTGACATTATTTACATGTAAAATTATAAAATTTTTATTAGTTAAGGAAAAATACAGAGTCTACAATAATATATTTTGTTATCACTTAAAATTTTAACTTCCATAAAGCAGTTATGAAATAGCATTACAAAGTAAATTTTGAATAATTGTATACTTTTTATCATGGTTTTTACCTTAAGCTTAACTTTACACTAAAGATAGACCCAAAAATTCTATTTTTAAAATTCTAAAAGAAATAAAAATCTTGAAAATTTTTCTACTATTGACATCCCTGATAAACAAAAACAGTTATTTAAGCTTGTTTAAAAATTTAAAGTATACCATATGTAGTTTTTTTTTTAATTATTCTATTTTACACACGCTTTAATTTTTAAAAAAGCTAATTGAAGGCCAAAAAAGTAAAAGTAAACACTGATAGAATAACAAAAGTAAAAACTGTATATAAAAATCATAAAACATAACAAGAACTTCAGAAACATTAAAATAATTAATCAAAACCTGAAAATAATCTCATGAACAAATAACTCAGACTATTTTATAACTAAAACACACTTAGGTAGTCTAAAGCAAACTCAGGCTAATTTAGGTACATTTTTTTATTCTCAGGCTAGTTTTTTAACTTTTTTTTTAAATCAATTCAGTTGTAAATCGTTTTTCTCTTATTTTCTATGTATATCTATTAAAACTTGAATCATAATAATTTTAACAGTCTTTATTTTATAGTTTATACATTTTTTAATTAATTCTAAACGAAAGCAAGCTGAGGCTATTTTATTGTATTTAAATTTGTTTTAAAATAATAAGTGACCCTTTAAACATAGTAATTTAATTTATAGTTTTCATGTTGCTCTTTAGTTCAGTAGAATAGCTAAGAGTATTTCTGCCTTGAAAGTTTATAATATGTTGTTTAACATGTTACTCAAATAATTAATTTAAATACTTAATTTTAAAATAGTCTTTTGTCATCAAATGTTGTGTGATCAAAAAATATAAAGTAGTTTTTTAACATTAAATATTAAATAAAAAAAAGTATCACTAAATTTTATCAATTTAATAGTTGTTGTACTAAAACTTGTTTACAGGATTACAGACTCGCAATAATTAGAATTTTTGATTTTGAAAGATGGTCATAAAACTTCTTCCTAGTTACCTTATAAATTCATTCTGCAATGTTTGCAGTTATAATAATGTTATTACTTAAACAAATTATACAATTTATAACAAGGAAAATAACTCCATTGCTTTGTTTTATTAATTTTTTTCAATGTGATTTTGTAGAGTTAGATTAGTTTTATAAAGCTGAGGCTAGTAATTTTTTGCTTAATATGTGAAGTTTTTTTAATAGGAGTAGTTTAGTATACAAGTTTAATTGTGTTACTATAAAAAAGTATTTTTTTACAGCTAGATACCAAAAACAAATAACATTTTATATTTGTTTGTCATTTTTTTAAACAGTTTAAAAATTAAACAGACGTGGTAAAAATTTATAAAAGTTAATTTATTAATTATACAGTTATAGTTTAATTATTAAACAGCTTAACAATATTTTTTAGATTATTTATAAATTAACTTGATTCTATTTGAAAAAATGAATAAGTCTGGAATCAGCAATGCTTTGATTAAAGGTAGTTTTTATCAGAAAATAAACTCTTATTTTTGAAAAATTATTAGTAAATTACATTGACAGTTCTCAATAAATTAAAAAAATTATTAATAGAACAAATGTTTTGGTAGTGTTTTGTTTTTTACCGTTTTATTATTTGAATATTTAATTATTTTTCATATTTATTTCATAACAATTCATGTTCTGCAACACTTTATTTACATGACCTTAAATATGGTATTATTGAAACAAAACTGGTTGTACACAATTTTACAAATAACAAAACAAAAAATGTTTATTTTTATTTATTATATGATACTAGATAATTCAACAAAACAAAGCTTTGATGATAGTACTAAAGATAAAACTTCAAAACCACTCCAATCTGATCATCCTTCTAGCTTTAATAGTCAGTAAGTTGTTTATAAACTTTAAAACAAAATCAACAAAATACTTTAAAACCATTAAATATTTATTAAATTTTGAATTTAATTTAACTATTAAGTTTTTTAATATGATGTTATATAATTCTATATTTTATCTCAAAACTATATATTAACAAAAATTAGACTATAGACATGCATATGTACATTCTAATTACTTAAACAATTTTTATACAACTTAGTTTTTTGAAAATTTTTATTGAAGAATTTTTATTTAGTTTAAAAATTTACTAGTTTCATATTCTCTATCTATCGTAAAAAACTCTCTGAGAAAACAACTGTATAAGTTTTTATATTTGTATTTTTATTTAAAGGTTTTAAAAATAAGTTTATAAGCTAATAAACAAATTATAGTTTTTCTAAAGTCTTTAATTAACCGTTTTGTAATAAAGAACTATAATGTATGTATGTTTTTTTGATTTCTTGTCAAAAATTTTTTTTTTTGTACTAAATAATTATAACCAGTGGTTTTGCCTTTTTCAGTAAATTTTTTTATTTGTGTTTTAAACAATTTAACAGTTAGTTGGTGTTAAATAAAGACTGAAAACTATTTTAAGCATTGTAGAAGCTATAAAGATAAAAAATTATTTTAAACTAAAAAAAATATGCACAAATCAAAAAAAAATATTTTTTTTTAGATTGTAGAGGTTCGATCATTGAAAGTAAACAACAGTTTGAGTGTTGCTTTTGCCAAAAGACATATGCAAGTAAAAATGCTCTTAATCGACATAACAAAATACATGAAAAAGTACATCAATGCATTACTTGTGAGAAGTGTTTTTGCAGTAAATCAGCTCTTGATATTCACAATAGAACGCACACTGGAGAAAAGCCTTACGTGTGCCCTACTTGTGATAGAAGGTTTGCTCTAAAACATCACTTAGATAATCATCAGGCAACTCACAGTGATCAGAAAAAATTCAAGTGCGAGATATGCTCAGATGAAAGATACTTTAAAACTAAAAATGGGTTGGCTCTGCATATCAAGTATCATTATGAACCATCTCATCAGTGTGTAGTTTGCCAGAAGAGATTTTATTGTAAAGCAGATCTTGATAATCACAGTAAAACGCACACTGGAGAAAAACCTTATGTGTGTTCTACTTGTGGTAAAAGATTTGCTCGAAAAGATGCTTTACAAAGACATCAGGTAACTCACAGTGATGAGAGAAAATTCAAGTGCAAGATTTGTCCTGATGAAAGATATTTCAAGACTAAAGTTGATTTGAGCCACCACATGTGCTATCATTTTGAACCACAACACACTTGCGCTCAATGTGGTAAAAAGTTTCACAATTCAAGTAACTTGAAGCGACACGAAAGTATTCATTTTGAACCTAGGTATTCGTGTGACAAATGTGGCAGGAAGTTTCATACTTCAGGGTACTTGAAGAAACATGAAAAAAGAAACAAATGCTAGTTTTGTTTCGGTTGAACTATTGTTTGTTGGGTATACTTGCGAATTAAGTTTAATTTAAATCAAGCAGTTTTAGTTGTTTTACATAAATTACTTTTGTTGATAGTTTTTATTGTGCTAATTTGTCATTTTTGTTATAAGCTAAAAGTATTCCTAAAAGTTAGTTTAGTTGTTTTAATTAAATACTTTTTTTTATTTCTGTTAGGTTATTTTGTTCTAAAATTAACAATAAGTTATGTAAACTTTTCTTTATTTTCATAAATGCACTAATAATACTTTTTCTAATGACTTGTAAAAGTAAAAATGTTATGAATAT
This sequence comes from Thalia democratica, assembly GCF_965202585.1. Lineage (NCBI taxonomy): Eukaryota > Metazoa > Chordata > Thaliacea > Salpida > Salpidae > Thalia > Thalia democratica. Next base: position 33,082,709 of record NC_139172.1, on the reverse strand, counting down.
TGCTTTAAATAATGCTAATTATTTTCACATTAATACATTGCAAATTAAAAAAAAAATGAAGATTTAGTTGAAAAGTTTTAACTGTTTTAGTTTAAAAAACTTTTTTTTAAACTTATTGTTGATGTTATTATTTATCTCTAATAAATAACAATTTAAAATGTAACTAATAAAATTTATAACTGAATTCTGAACAAAATTACTGAGTTTTTCTACTTATTATATTTTTAGATAAATAAACTAGCTATTTTTAAGAAGAGATCCGAAATAAGTTGGTTTTTGATCATTTTTCTTACATTTTTATCTTTTTAATAATATTTTCAAATATATGCTATTTTAAGAAAAAGGTTGGTTCTTATAAATACCTCTACAAAGACAACTTACACTTATCTTTATAACATTAAATTAATTTATTTTAGTTTCAAATTTCTATAAAATAATTCAACCGAATAGTTAATTAATGTCGATTTAAACGTAAAACAACAAAGAGATTAATTTTTATCTTTTCACAGAGTTTTTATTTTGTGTGATGATGAATTTACAGCATTAATTAATTTTAAGTTGAGAAGTTGTTTTCCATGGTAAGCTCAAAATTTTTATTCAAAATATTTTCTTTTTCAACCAGCTGCTTATTTAATAACTACTACTAATTTACAATAACCTACCGAGATCTTATAAGTCGTTATAACTACTCATAAATAAAAACTATATTAACACCAACTATTTTATTTATTTTTAGAACTTGTTTTGCATTTAATTACTATAGTTATTAAAGTGTATAACAATGTCTATTTAAAAACAAAAAGCATATCTACCTAAAAATAATTTACATTTATTTTTTTTAATAAAAGTTGTCCATTCTTTTATTAAATGCTATTTGGAAAAAATGCCAATCATTGTTACGGAGCCGATAAATTGATTATTTTTTTTTACACTGTTTGCAGTTTTTTGTTAAACAGTAGCTAGGAATAACTATTTGACTAATAAGGAGGCACTAAAATATGTTAATTTAGCAGTTTAAAAAATGTAATTAAAAGGAAGGGTCACTTACGCAAGAAAAGTCAATATACTCTAAAATGGTTATAAGATTTAGTTAACGCTACTTTTTTTGTTGCATAAGTGGTGCTGTGAATTTCTGACATTTTAATGTTTGGTTTTGTTTATATAAGTCCCTAATGTATACCTTTTTTTAAAAAGTATTTTCTAATTAATAAATTAAAATTTAACTAAACTACAACTTTTACACTCATGTCCGACAGGTACGGTTATCTATTAAGTTTATAAACACTTAAACTGAAATTTGTGAACTATTTAAAAATGAATAAATAATGAAAAGCTTATAATTTAGTAATTATGTCAGAAATGTCTTTCATTTTAAACTCCATTCAAACAAAATTAAATAATATATTTAATCTTTCAAAAATTTATTTTGCAAACTAAGTTTCGGTCAAAGACCTCGTCAGTGGTCAAAATTAAATAAGTCAGCCTTATTTTAAAACGGACTAATAATTAAAACACAAAAAGAATAATGAAGAAAATATTTAGAATGAAATAAACGAACTGAATACATGTTTTACATAAAGAAATCTTTTTTTACAAAAAAAAAAGGGAAAACCTATAAAAATAGTGACTAGTTACTTTATAAATTAATTACAAATAGATTTCTAGTTAAATAAGTTTTATATTGATTGTTAGTTCTAATGTCAACCTTAAGTTTCATAATACTTTATTATTTTTAACTAATTTTAGGGTAACCTGTTTTCAAAAAAGATTTTTAATTTTAGTTAGTAAAATGTTGCTATAAGAAATGATTTAACAAAAAATAGTTCAATAGCCAAGTATTTTAAAACAATTTAATACACGTTTATTTTTAAACTTTGATATATATAATACTTTAAAGTATGCAGACAAAATATTTACAACTTATATAAATATAAAATAACTAAGTTAATATTTTTTGTAAATTTTTACCTGAGTAATTTTTGCCATCCAATCTAGCATTTACTAAGTTCGATAGACTAAAACCACTTAAAAGAATTTCTACAGACTGATTATGTAAATAATAATAATTTTGCATTTGTTTTCCTTTAATTAGAGTAATTTTAAAACAAAATGTCTGTAAAAATAGCTAATATATTTTTTCTTGTAATTTAAGTTATCGAAATCAATGGTAATTTAAGCTAATCAAGTATGTGCACCCTAAATGCAAAATTAAAGTTCTGTGTAACCCATGTGCGAATATTAAGTATAAGTTTCATATTTTCCATAACATCTACTACAGGGTTTCCCAAGTATTTTTTCACCCTCCGAAATATTTCTCAAAAAACTGCTGTTTGACATATTTGCTCTTTATAATCAACTCCAGGAAATCTAGTGTAAGTTTGAAATTATGGCCATGTGGCTCCCCCCTTTAAGGTTTGTGGCCCCCTAAGCTTCTTACTTTTTTCCATAATATTTAATATACGTTTAAAACCTACCATTAAAAACACCCGAAAGCTTTTTTTGCTTTTGTCATGAACTCCAGAATATTTATTGTAAGTTTCAAATTTTATGAAAATTTCTCAAAATACAAATAACCAACTTATTTTGCACAAAGATAAGTAGGTTCGAAATAGTGCTTCATATGAACGATAAAATTTGATGAAGTGTTAAACTTCTACGAGCGTTAATTTAGCCTGATAAGCATTCTTTTGCAATTTCTAAAAAATATTTATTTTACTTATCTTTAAAGCTAACTAGGATTTTTCTATTTTATAGAACGCTCCTTTGCCTTTAATTAAAAAAGTCCATTTGATTGAGGTTTGACTTTTTGAGACAAACATAGATTTTCAGAAAAAAATAAAATTCACCTTTTCATATTTAGCTTCACTCCCTTATGACATCTATTTCTTTTTATTATTTTTAAAACAAAAGCTTTTCTATGTTTAATTGAACATTTCTTTGAATTTTAAACAAATCAAAAGTAAAATTTATTTTCTTTATTTAAATATATTTATTTTACCTCTATGTTCTATGTTTTTTTTATTAACTTCAACTTCAAAAGATAAGTTTTTTTTTTTGGTAATACTTATGACAACACTAGTTGTTTGCCAAAATATGACTAAAATATCAAATAAGTTCTCTATTCTATTTTTTATTCTTACTAATTAAGGTTTTATTAGAAAGTTAATGTTTTTTTTTCTTAATTTGATGTAGCTTGTTAAGTGTGACCCCAATAAGTTTACCTTTTATATGTGTATAACACTGTTTTTCATCTGCTAAATATTCCACCATTGCGTCGCTGATTGGTTAAAATTTGTGAAACTAAAGAGCATAACACTTTTCCAATTTTTTTAAAAACTGTTACGAAAGCAGGGACAAAAAATTGAGATAACATTAAAAAAGCAAACTTAATATGAATAAAAATATTAAACGACTTGTTTTAAAACAAAACTTCAGTATTTTAAATAGTATAAGCACAAATAAAAACAATAATACTTGAAAAATAACTAAGTTGAATTAAAAAATCGGTTTTTTATAATTTTATTAGTTTTTTATATATTCATTTTCTAACCGCTTAGTATTAATAATTGAAAAAAAAAAATACTAATAAAAAACCAAACTTACTTAAATTTAAAAACATAAATATTTAAAAGGATACTGTTAAAAAATATATACTAGATTAAAATTACAGGATACAATACAGGACAAAATACAGGATTAGAATACTGTTAATTGTAAAACTATATAAAAATCATTAGTGTATAAACTTCTATGTTAAAACTTAGAAAAAAGAAAAACTCTAAGAAATTATCACTAATCATGTGTTAACCTTCATTTAAAAAGCAATATACTTAAATTTTTCAGAATTTTAAGACTACAAACAACTTTTTGATAGTATATTTATAAGAAAACAATTTTAAAAAATATGTCAGAACACTTTGTACCATTCTCATATTTAAGCCAATTAGTAAATGCCATTAGTGTCTTGATTAGGAGTAAAATATCTTCAAGTTGAGATATTTTATAAATAATACAAAACCTTGAAGAAATTCTGATAAATTTGTGAAAGAAATTTTGAAAACCTGGAGAAAATTTACCAAACCCGTGGCCACCCTATGTATGTAACACTATGTGCATTAACTTATAAACATTTTTCAAGGCAAGTTATTGTTGTTTCGAATTAAAATATTTCCCTACAAGTTGTTCAAAATTTATTATTGTTACTTTAATTTTTAAAACAATTGTACAAAAATGAAGGATAGAATAGGTTTTTATTGAAAATGTCTGTAGTTGCCTTTAGAATCTGCACTATAGAAAAAAACCTATTGAACTTTCTAACTTTGATTGGTTATAGCTTTAAAGTTACTTTCAATTTCAAAAAGTTGTTATAACTAACTGGTTGCTTTAAAATTGTAAAAAGTTAGACTGAATTTCCATGAAGTGATTTATCACCCTCTTTTATGCCATTGATTAATGAAACTTTATCCAAATACAATTTAAATATAAATAATTTTTAATTTATTTTAGAATATTATTTAACTACGAGTGCACAACAGTTTTCCAATTCTGGATGGAGAAAATCACTCACTTAAATGTTATTTCAAATGATTATTTTGAAAATTAAATAATCAAAAACACAACAATGATGTCTTTTATATCGTTGACTTTAAAAAGCATAAACTAAAAAACTAACTTTAATAATAGTTTTAAAATAAATTATTTTAGGAATGATTTTTTTTTCTGTATCAGAAAAGAAAAATTTTGTTAAAACTTTCACAGCACCAACCAACACATACTCTTTACTTGTATATTATTATTTTAAAACATAAAAGTTTATATGAAGTACAAATATAGCTTTAGGTACAAAAATGCGGTGGTAAATTTCATACAACATAAAATTTGAAGTGGCACCAAAACTGTTAATTATTTTGCTTAACTTTATTGCAAATTTTTTTTTAGTTAGTGATACATTTATACAAAAGATATAAAAATGAAGTTGTAAGATTAAAAAATTGGATTTAAAACTAAGTTTTTGTTGTAAAATATAGCTTTCTTATTCATTTAAAAATTTGTTAAGTTAGTAACCAACCAATATTTAAAATCAATTTTTGCAAAACATTTAGCCCTTGGGGGCCATGACAGAATCTCAGGGGGCCACGAGCAGCAAAGGGATAAGAAGATGAGCAGTAAAGGAGCCACATGAGGTTAAAATTTGAAACTTACACTAGATATTCTTGAGTTGCAGATGAAGAGCAAAAAAAAGGTCTTATGGGTTTTTTATGGTAGTTTAGAAACTTAAACTAGATAATCTTGAGTTGCAGATGAAGATTAAAAACAAAAAAAAAAGGTAGTTTATGAGTAATCTTGTTGAAGAGGGCCACGACTTTTTAAAATTCTTTAAAGGGGGCCATTTTCAAAAAAGTTTGGGAAACCCTGATTTAGCCCAATTAAACAAATCAACTAATATTGACAAAAACTTAACATTTTTAATTTAATTTATTGTAAACATAAAAACTAGTCTTTAGTAAAAATTATTTTTTATTTGTTAAATCTTAAAATCCATTGTAATTACCAGTTTTATATTTGAATAATTATTTAGTTTTTTTTATATATTCATTTTTAGTAAGCATGCAAACAATGTTATTAATCGAAATAATGCTTTTCAAAAACAAAGACTTATAAATTTAAAAACAATAATTACTTATACAAAATTAATATAAGTACGAAAAACGTAAGTGTGCTCAGTTTGGAAAACATTCTTAGTAAAAACACTTCTTTGAATTTAACAAACATAAACAAACGTTTAATTCTGAAGCAATCACTTAACAAAAATTTGAAATCTTATTTGTATAAGAAATTAATCATTTAAAAATTCTAGTTAAAGAGGTATATGAAATTTAATATAAGCTAAAAATTTGAAACTTTTAAAAACTATAGAAAAGTAACTTTTTTTAGTAGTAAGGAAAAATCAAGCCTCTAAGCTAAAAAATGAAATAAAATAGCAAAATATAAGTCTTTATAGCATAAATTTAAGTACTTATACTATTCTAAAAATTTAATAAGTAATATAAAAATCTAAAAATTTTACAAAAAAATAAAAAAAACAAAATGATAGAAAATAAAATGTGTAGTTTATTGAAAACCTATTTTTTTTTAATATGTCGTATACAATTTTAGTTCGACACAAAATATAAATGTTGAAATTAGCATTTTATTTAGTTTTTAAACTATAAACAAATGATTTTTTTTTAAAAAGGTTAGTAAACCATCAGTTAAAAACAAGTGACTTGATTTAACTTTTAAAAGTCAGCAGATTAACTATTATGAAACCATATATACTACCATATAATAAGTTTCTTAATTGAAATAAATCAAGCAACAATAACTTTCATGAATAAAAGCTGTATTAAAACCATATAAGCAAAACATTGAAGTTGGTAATAATATGGTTTAAAAACTAAAAAAATAATAAAACAATAAAAGTACTTTTTGATCATACATTGATTTTTAATAGTGTTAGTAAATGGCTAAAACACAAACTAAAATAATTAATAATGTTATTCATGTAAAAAACATCATGTTTCATTACAGGAAATAAGTCTAATTCCAAAGTTTGATTCTATAGATAGTTTATAATGACAAAGCTAACATATGTTTCTTTTTTCATGTCTTTTCAAATTTGATGAAGTATGAAATTTTTTCCCACATCTCGCACAAGCATAAGTCGCTTCGAAATGACTCTTCATATGATTTTTCAAACTTGATGACGTTTGAAGCTTCTTACCACATTCAGCACAAGCATAAGTCGGTTCGAAATGACTCTTCATATGAGTTTTCAATTTTGATGAAGTGTGAAACTTCTTGTTACAATGTACACAACAATACTTTGGTTCATTATGATATACCATGTGATTTATTAATGCCTGTTTAGTTTTGAAATATTTATCATCCGGGCATATATCGCACTTAAATTTTCTTTCATCACTATGAGTGGCCAGATGGTTTTGTAGAGAATGCTTTGTAGAAAAACTTTTATCACAAATCAAACACACGTTGACCTTTTCTCCCGTGTGCTTTCTCATGTGAATATCAAGATTCAGCTTCGAAGAATATCTCTTATCACAAACAGAACACGCGTAGGGTTTTTCTCCAGTGTGAGTTCTCATGTGATTAGTGAGAATATACTTTGTAGCAAATCTTTTTTCACAAACAGAACACGCGTAGGCTTTTTCTCCCGAGTGAGTCCTCATGTGACTAGTGAGATTCTGTTTGGTACGAAACCACTTCAAGCAAACTTGACACTGGTGATATTTATTGTGAATGTTCATGTGGTTATCAAGACCGCATTTGCTAGCAAACTTCCATTTACACGTAGAACATTCAAATAATTTTTCAATACATTTTTGGGCGCAACTTCTGCCTGAAAAAATATACATTTATTTTTTTAATTTTTTGGTAGATGTCAAATTTGCACAAATGGACAAAATTGCACGAAAGTTTTTATGCATGAAGGGTCACTTTTGCACGCAAGGTGAATTTTGAAGGAAAATATTTTCGCAGGGGTTGAAATCTATTAATTTTTTTTTGTTAATTTTTAGTAATTAAAAGTTTTAATTTTTTTTTAGTAATTGTAAATTTTAATTTTTTTTTGCCATTTTTTTGTGATACCACTAACCCTTAACTTCGGTCGGTAACTTATTTATTTCTTTCTATTTTTAAAATAATTAATTTATTATTTTTTTTTAATAATAATTACAAGTTTTGTTAATACTATCACTGAAAACTCTAAGCCTTACCCTCGGTCGGTAACTTATTTTTTCTTCTTGTTTTTTTTTACTAATTTATCATTCTGTTTTTTTTCTGTTTTCTTTTTCTCTTTGCGAAACTTCCGTGCAAAACTGTCACTCGTGCAAAATTGTCACTCATACAAAATTTAACCTTGGTGCAAAATTGTCTTCGTGTAATTTTGTCAACTCGTGCAATTTTGTCCCCTTATGCAAATTTGTCTTTTATGCAAAAGTGTCTTTTTGCAAATTTTTTTTCTTGCAATCCGCTCGTGCAATTTTGTCTTCGTGCAAATTTGACCCGTTCTTATTTATTTTTATAAATTAAGCACATAAACTTAATATTTTTTTTATTTATAGGTTTGATGATAACGAAGTTTTGTACTGATTGGTGCATCTATTTATGTACTAATTGGTAAAACTTAAGTTTGTACAACAGTTAGTAAAATTTAATTTTTGACAAGTACAATTCAATATAAGCTGAATCAAAGTTTGGTTCAAGATAAAGTAAGATAGCATTCAGTGTATTATACAAGTTGCTTTAGTTTGGAAAACTTTAATATTTAATCAGTTACTTATTTGCCACAGTTTTAGCACAAGACCAATTTAAATCTTTGTTCATTTTTCGTCTATGAAATAAAAACAATAAGAAACAATTAAATTAACATACCTTGAACTATAGTCTTAGCATTTTGATTAAGAGAAATTTCACTGGCAATTAAGTTCTTAACTTGACTAATACCTATAAAATAATAAACATTAAAACTTTTTTTTAATAGTTATTACAATCATCTTCAGCTTTAATTCAAATTGAATATAAAAAAGTGTCTTACATTATGTTGTACTAGGTTTTCTATGAAAAAGTAACATGTTATAAAACTTTTTACTAAAAAAAAAAAAGTAAAGGTATATTTATTTTATTAAAAATATAACTTTACAATTGCTCATTATCATACAATGATTTACAGTTTTAAATTTGATAAAAATGTTAGAAAAACAATTATAAACACATAAAAAACAAAAGATTTACATAACAAAAGTTGTAAAATGTTATTTAATATGATTCATATAAGCTTAAAACGCAGAATATTTAGCTTTGTAATGTATAATATGTAAGTAGAATTTGAGGAAATAGGGAGGGTAAAGCAAATTATTACATATTAATCTTATAGATTTAAAATTGGGTTTCTAAATTGAAGAAAAGCAGTTCTCAACTTATTTAAAAATAAGGAGACAAATACACAATATAAGTTATTCAAGATTTTTATTTGCAAATATGAGTTTCACCCTTAAAGGAATCATCAGATACAACTTAAATCGGAAAAATAAAAGTTAAACAAAACATGGAAGATACTATAAAGCTAAACAAAACAAGTAAATTAGAAAATGCGAATTATGCTACTTAGAAAATTAATCAAGATTTTGAATAAAATACTTAATATACACTATGGGTTTAGGCCCTTAAAAACTGAATGTGAAACTATTATAATCAAAAAAAAAACATTAGTGGCTCAAAAACTAAGGATAAATACAAGCTACTGATATACTATATTATACAGAGAAACTTATCAGTCTTTAATTTGAAACTTACTTATACTGAATGTAAAACTTTAAACTTTACTAGCTTGAGACAAAAAACTAAATAAAATGAAATTTAAAATATACAAAGGATTTGAGTCTTTAATTTAAAAAAAAACTTATACTGAATAATTTGTTAACTGGAAAAAACAAAACTTTTAACTTAGTAAAAAACTTTTAACTCTAAAAAAAGTTGCTTGTCTCATTCCTTAATTTTTGAACTACTAACGTTTCTTTTTAATATAACAGTTTCACATTCGATTTTTAAAGGGCCTAAACCCATAGTGTTTATTTAGTATTTTATTCAAAATCTCAATTAGTTTTCAAACTAACATAACTAAAAATTTCTAATATACTTGCTTTGTTTTGTTTTATAGTACCTTCCACGTTTTGTATAACTTTTATTTTTCAGATTTAAATTGTAATTGAAGATCCCTTAAAGTGTAAAACTTAGTTTTGCAAATAAAAATTTTGAATGATTAATCATGTATATTTATCTTATTTAAACATTATTAACTTAGCTAGCTGTTGCTTTTTTCGTTTTAAAAAATTCAAATTAGTTTTTAAGATATGAGGGTTCAAAGTCGAAAAGCTTAATAGGTTCCATATGGAAGGACCAAAGTAAAAAGGCAAAAGAAAACTATTTAATTTAAAATATTGCTTCCTCTACAATTTTTAAGCAATCTTTGTGAACTTTTCTCAACTTATCTTATCTAAATAATTAACATTTCTATTGTAGGATTTTTTTGAATAATAGTTTTTTCAACTGATAATATTTTTATACTGGTCATAAAAATTGCATTAATAAAAGATCAGAAATAATAAGTTCATGCAGACATAGGAATAATTATTTTTTATTCTATTGGAATGAAACTAAAAATTAGGAATTTAAATATTATAGCTTTGAATCATCTCTGTTAGCTTTAAAAACAATTTGATAAGTATTTGTTATATTTTCGTCCATATCTTTTTTTTTTTAACTTTTTCATTTTCATTAATTATTACCAATATTAAGTTCACCCAATTATAGATTTTTCATTAAAATTAGAATACTTAATATCAAATTTCATTTGTTTTTGTTTTTACACATCAATTAGTTCAGATTCACAATACTGCCCTTGTCTAAATGTTATTTACTGTTTTGTTGTTATTTGACAAGGCCAGTTAAGGATCACCGAGAACTAGGTAATAAACCAAATCAGTGCATAAAAATTTGTTTTATTATACTGATCATTATTTGTACAGACAGTGCAAAATTCCCTGCGTTGTCATTGTTTTGGAGAATATTTTGAGTCAGATACGCTTCACTGCACGAGCCAATGAGAATCATCTGACGTGTTTCAAACTAATTCTGATGCAACTAAACATCAGAACGTGACAAGCAGTTTATTTATAAGCAGTTGGCTAGTTTTGGTGTGCAGCTGGAAGCAACAACATATTGAACTTTGCGAATGCTTATTGTTAGTATTGTTTTGAAAGTGAATATTTCAACTGTTATTTATTGTTTAAATATTTAAGCCAGGTTTATAGTTAACAGTTTATTCTTTTACAGTTTCTTCTTTACTAAAAGTTTTAATTAACTTTTAGTTTATTGTTTTAAGTTTTTAAATAGATTTAAATAGCTTGTAGTTTCTAAAAAGTTTGTCATAGTAACTTATAGTTTTGTATATGCTAGTATTTCTTGTTGTGTTTTATATAAAAGATTCATCACTTAAAACTGTCTGTCTGATTTATATAAAGTAGCCTAGAGTAGCAGTAAGTGTTTTATATATTCTGTCCACTGATAATTTACAAGTTAGCACTTATAAATTAGTTTATAGTACTATGTCCAACTTAGATAGTATTAATGATAAGTTGCCTGCAGCGGGTCTTGAAAATAAGCCTGTTAGAAGGCCAACCCGCTTGCAGGAAAAGTATGAACAAAAAGGTCAGGTTGACAATCTGCCCACAGAAAGTCAACCTGACCCAACTGAAGCTTTAGATGTTTGGTCACCAACATCGGTAGCCCACAATGGCGTCCTTTTAAATAGTGAGAATTATCAATCTTTTAATCAACAGTTCAATAAGTCAGAATTTGATAAAAATAAGATACATACCGCTTGTAATAAAAGTGGGCCTTACAGCATTGACAATGAAAGTAAAGTAAGTACCAATAGTAATGAAAATGGTCTACATAATACTCAAAGTGAGAATTTACCAGATAGTTTTTATATTAACCACCAAGTGAAAGGGGGTAATATAAAAAGAAAAACCTGGGGGTACATTTTAATCAGAATGACCAAAAAAGCCAGTATAATCAAAATATTTTTGAGGATAGTCCAAGTCACAAATATACTGTACCTACAAGTCATCAAGAATTCACCTTTGAGCAAGAACAACAAAGGGTTGAAGCTCAAATCTTGATTCAGGAAAAGCGTTTTCAAGAGTTACAGTTGCAACAAAAGAAACACATGCTTGCAACCATGAACAAGAAAGCTCAGCAAATTGAGTTGGACATGTTAAATAACTCATGTTATAAAATTCCTATGCAACAGGATTTTTTAGCACATGCTGGTGAAACGCCCTTCAATGATAGGTATAGAGAACAAATGTTAAATAAAAATCTTAATTGTGCACCTGGTTTTTCAAAAAATCTTAATTTCTATATACCTAGACATGATAATAGAAAATTTATGGTCAACAATAGAATTTTAGAATTAAAATCCATAATAAAAATAGATATTGATGGGAACCCAAGAGAGGAGATCAGTTATTTTGAAGATATGTGCCGCAGTCTTGAGATATTTGACCAACAAGTTAGGTACCAGGTTCTCACTTCAGTCTGGCCACAAAAGGACATCAGAAATTATTATACTTCAGTTGACTATGAAAATAGAGACTACCAAAGTCTGATAGATTATTTGTCAAACAGAGATGGCCATCTAGGAATAGATTTTTGCCTATACCTGATTTTAACACTTTAAATGGTCAAACTTTAGAACTCGAAGTTAAAAAATGGGAAGCTGAAATGAGAGACAGTGATACCTTAAAAAAAAGGTTATACATATACCTTGCACCTGACCACTTAAAAGGAAAAATAAGAGAAATTCTTAGTTTAGATGTCAATAATTTTAAACGCCGCTGCAGAGATATTTGTGATGCTGATCAACAGCGCACAAAAGAAGCAGCAAGAACTATAAATTACAGTAATAACAGGTCTAACCAAAAAAGATTAAAAAATAAATACATGTTAAATAACCAATGACATGCTGGTCAAGTCCATGATTTCCACACAAACAATTACTATGGTTAAAGAAACCGAAATGTAAAAACCAACAACTACACTGCTAGCGAGTACCAAGGCAAAACAAATTGTGACCAAAACATTAATGCCAATACTATGCCACCAAACTTTCTTTGCAAAAATCACAGAAAATATGGTAATAACACTTTTGAATTTGTATACCCGATACTTGCAAAATAGCTGACATCACAGTACAACGTCAAACAAAAAACGAGCTCCCATCTCCAAGACATTAAGAGGACAAGAAGATGGGGACAAAAAACCTCTTATTATGCCTACTGAACCTACTTTTGTACGTTCCGCTAACAAACCATGGCGGTCTAATCAGTCATCGCAGAGCTATCAGTCAAACTTTAAAGGTGAGATGCGTCATGATGTTAAGGCAAGTCAGAACTTCAAAACAAATTGGTCATTTGCTATCACAAACACCCCGTCAATTGATCCTAAAACATTACCACAGAGTCTACTATTTGTAAAGAACAATGTTACTAATGTACTTTTTTTGGTTGACTCTGGGTGCGAAATTTCAATATTGCCAAAGAATCTCACAAATGGTATTAACAATTATTTTAAACCATTCAGTAAATCTATAAAATGAATTGGCAACAATGAAATCCACCCAATAGGAAGCGCTTATGTTGAACTTAAAATTGGTAATTTAGATATTATTAAACATAACTTCTGGGTTACACAAGAATCCCAGAGCTATGGAATATTAGGCATGGACATCTTAATAACCAACAAAATAACAATATGCCCATTTGCATTAAAATTGTGACCGAACAGCTAAATTGTTCAAGGCTGAAAACTTGCCTACACCAGTAGTTTTATCAACAAGTTCAGGAGAAGTTAAATACAGTAATAATACCACATTAGAGGCCAAGTGTGAAACACTACTGATGAACTACCCTGAGCTTACAAAAACTCCTGATTACACTGCTCCGAGAAAACACAACCACTTTCTGAAGATTATAGTTGACAACTATAAATCGCGAATGATTAAGGCGCGGAGGTGTAATTTAAGTTGTCAACAAAAAGTAGATAAAAACTATTCAGATCTAATTGCGAGAGGAGCGGTTGTAAAGGTAGATGCCAACATGTGTGCATCATCAATCACGCAAGTGCCCAAAAAAGATGGTGATTTGCGTATTTGTGTTGATTACACAGTTTTTAATGCCCACACACGTCCATTTTAATACCCGCTACAACACATAGATATGCTCTCGGAAAGAATTCCAGGAGGTACATCTTTTTTTAGCACGTTAGATCTTAAAGAGGCTTACTATAGTTTGCCTCTCCATCCAAACTAACAAAAATATGCTGCTATCATAACTAATTCCGGAGTATTTGTCCCTAAGGTGACTTCTTTTGGGTTGCGGAATGCGCCAACACGTTTCCAGAAGTTTATGGTTAGTATCTTGTTTTCATGTAGGGCCTTCACTTTTGTATATTTAGATGATATTCTTGTGTTTTCAGATTCCGCGGACAATCACATATCACATTTAAAACAGGTTTTGGAAACATTGTCAACAAACGGGTTATTTTTAAATAAAGCAAAATGTTGTTTTGCAAAGACTTAGGTAGACTTTTGAGGTCATACAGTCGGTGTTGACGGGGTTGATGTTATGGAATCTAAAGTCGAAGCAATAAAAAAACTACCATTACCAACAACACGAAAAAAATTAAAAAGGTTTATTGGTATGGTCACTTATTATCATAAATTGATTCCAAATTTAATCTGAAGTAATGGCACCACTTACAGAAACTTCAGGGGGACCTAAAAAGAGCAGTAGGAAAATAATTAAACTTACAGAGAGTCAAACCAAAACTTATCATGATAATATAGCTATGTTAGTTGAATCAGCAACAATAACTATCAGCTACGAGGACTACACCAAACCTCTGATTTTATCACTGACGCATCGGACAGTCATGTCGGTGCAGTGTTAGAACAAGAAGGTAAAAATGGAGAAATGCAACTTCTTACTTTCTTTTCTAAAAATTTTCCCCCATCCAAGCAGGTACGTCACACTTTTTAAAAGCAACTTCGTGGAGTATACTTGGCTCTTAAGCACTTTCAAAGTAGAGTATTAGGGAGGTCTTTAATAATAAGAACTGACAGTAGATCGGTAGAAAGGGCTATTACAAATGAGGTGGCTAACCAATCTCCTGCGGAACAACGTTGGATACGTGCTATAAAAGAGTTTGACCCAACAGTAAAACAGATTGAAGGTATAAAAAACGTGGTGGCCGATAGCTTGAGCAGACCACAACAAAGCACGGCAATGTTTGTGAAATTATGCAAAGAGGACTCAGATTATGTGTACACTTCTGAGTCAGGGAAAAGTGACAGTAAGTCAGATGTTTACAGTACTATTGACGAAGACCCACTCATAAACTCCAATTATTTTAGCCCGGAAGAAAAAAACACAGTTACAGAGGCAATTAGTTCTAAAAAAATAAATAAGAAAGCAATTGCAACATTACAAGCTAAGAAATCAGGGTTAATGGATACTGTATGTAAAATGGATAAAAAAATTGAGTATCTAGAACCTGAAAAACTAGCAGTAGTGATAGAGGAAGGCAATAAACGGGTGATTCTTTCCGAAGCCTTACGCCTAGCAGTATTCAACATGGCTCATGATAGATTGCACTTGGGCATAGAGAAAACAATCGAGGCCATTGCAAAAGACTACTACTGGCCCACTATGATCAAAGACGTAATACATTGGGTCAAATGTTGTGTAGTGTGTCAAGCAACAAAGGTTACCAGGTATAATCGGCTAAAAATTGGTTATTTCCGGACAATACTGAACGTTTTCAGTTTGTTCACATAGATCTTGTGGGTCCGTTAAATGAGGTTTCTTGCAACAATAAATTTATTTTGACAGCTAAAGACAGAGCAACAGGGTTCCTTGTGACTATGCCAATTCCAGGTAAAAAAGCTGTGACTGTTAGGAATGCTTTTTTTCAATGCTGAGTAGGTCCGTTTGGGGTCCCACAAGTGGTCGTTTCCGACAATGGCCGAGAATTTGTAAATACTGTTTTGACTGATGCTTTTGAACAGTTGGGCATAGATTATATTATCATATTTATCAAGATTTAAGGTGTACAACTGTACAAATATCATTGATTTCGTCAGACTAGAAGAAATCTCAGAGTTATTAAACAAACTAGTAATGTTTAAGCAGAGCAAGTTTGACTATAAGGTTTCCTTATTTGTTTGAAAGTGTCTTTGTTAATTTGTTTAAAAATTTCCTTGGTTATTTTATTTACTAAAAAGTGTTTTTGTTTGTGTTAAATATTTTGTTTTAATTTGAAATTTTTGTATTTTGGCGTTTATTACTATTTTACATTAATTGATTTTTGTTGACTAGTTTTTTACAGCAATCTAATTACTTATGTAGTTTTCTAAAGGTTATTGTATATACTTAAAAAGCAATTGTGCTATTTCAAATGTCTGTAGTAAGCTTCTGATGAGTTGCAGTGAAGATATATTAAAACTCTTTTGAAAACATTGATTTTTATTTATGTAGGTAAAAAGTATAATAGACTTATGTTTTTAATGTAAAAAAAAACTTTATCATTTTATTTACTATATACTCAATATCTCAAATTAATTTTCGTTTATATTTTTTTAAATCAACTTAGACTTTAGTCTAAAAATATTTTTTTAGTTCACAAGCTACAGACTTCAAGATAGTGTATAAAAATAAAAGCTAAAATATTTTTTATATAAAAAGAATACTTGATTTTAAAATTTAATTACCTTTGAAATAAATGTAAAAAATAAACATTATGTTAACCAAAACACATACCTTGAATGTCAGCCTTAACAATTTGTGCATTATTTTTCTGAGAAATTCTATTGGTAGTTCTGTTGTTCACTGGGCTATTATCTATAAAAAAAGTATAATAAATAATAATTACTTGTTTAACTTTATTTGAAAAACTTTTTAATAGTGTAATGAATTTTAACACTAAATAAATTTACTAACGTAGATCATATCTATAGAATAGTTAGTTAATTTTAACTTTGAAAAAATGTAAAATGAATCAATTCTCATTGTTTTATACAAGTTAGATTTAGTTAATAACGTTTTAATACTGAATGAGTGATTTTATTATGATTTTAACAAAAGTAAGTTGATATAAATTTAACATAAATATAATTACAAAAAATGTAATCATTAATACTCGTTAAATTTTAAAAAGACCTAAATTAATGCTTAATAAACTTAAGCTACATATAAAAACTACATATTAAATAACTTCAAAACAGAGAAAAAAAACAAACTTTAACAGTAAATTTAAAAATAATAAAGATTTAAAAACGGTACATAAACTTTAGAATTTACTAAATTGCACGAGGGGACTAAATTGCACAGAGACAAAATTGAACTTGGGCGAAAATTGCACAACGATATTTTTGCACAAAGAAAAATTTGCACAAGGAGACAAAATTGAAAGAGGGAACAAAATTACACGAAGACAATTTTGCACCAAGGGTCAATTCTGCACGAAGGGTCATTTTTGCACTAAAATTGAAAAAAAAACAAAAAATTAAAATTGATAAAAAAAAGCAAAACAAGTTACTGACTGAGGGTTAGGGGTAACAGTGAATGTGAAAATAACTAATAAATTAAAAAAAAAATAATATAAAAAAATGAATTAATTACAAAGAAAAATAAGCTATTGATCGAGGGTCAGGGGTAACAGTGATAGCAAAAGTAAAGCAAAACTTAAAATAAATAATAATAAAATATTATAAAAGTAGAAAATAATTTTAACCCGTGCTAAAAGTCTCCGCGCAAAATTGTCAGCTCGGGCAAAAGTGTTTTCATGGAAAAGTGACCCTTTGTCCAAAATTTTCTTTGTGCAAAAGTATCTTCTTGCAATTTAGTTGCCTTGTGCAACTTACTAAGCTCGTGTAAATTTGACAGCATCCCAGATATTGTGGAGTTGATGATGCAGAGCAAAAAAAAAAAGTGATTTTAGTGGTAGTATTGAAAATAATACTTGATATTACATAAAATTTTTAGGGAATTTTAGGGGTCCATAAGGCGCATAATGGGGAATAAGATAATAGTTAAAAACTTCTAGATATTTTTAGGGTTGCCAAATGTTTTTGGCAAACTTAATTCAGGTTTTTATAATTTTTTCTAAGTTTTTAAAATTACATGTTCTAGGGTCTATTTTAAGTTCAAAATTAAGTTAAAGGTAAAAAACTGTGTTGAATAGTCAAACAACATTGAAAAGATATCATAAAGATCTTTGAATGTTTTTTTTTTTTAATTTTCATGTTGACAAAATCAATTCATGTACATAACAACTTTTTTGTTTCAAATCAAATTTTACAATTTAAAATTTGGAAATTTTTTAAATTCAATTTTTTTAGTGTATTTTGTTCATAGTTTTAGGTTTTTTTCAAAAAATTCTCAAACTCGAGGTTTTTAGCCTAAATTGCCGAACTCCAAATTTTTCCAGAATTCTAGGTTTTCTGACAATCCTTTGTTCTGGAGTTGATGATGAAGAGCAAAAAAATATATAGCATTTTTAATGGTACTTTTTAAACTTATACTAGGAATTATGGTAAATTTTAGGAAACCTAGGGGCATAAGCTGTAAAAGTGGGAGCCACAAGGCCATAATTTTGAATTTACTAGATATTCTAGAGAAGATAATGAAAATCAATAAAATTGTAGATTTTTAATGAAAGTTTTGAAAATAATAGTTGATATTATAGAATATTTTTTAAAAAGTGTAGAAGGCCATAAGCAGCAAAGGGTGAAGGGGGGCATGAGCAAAAATTTTAAACTCAAAGTAGATATTCAGGAGTTGATGATGTAGAGAAAAAAGAAAGTTAAAGGAGTTTTTGGTGGTAATCCTGAAACTTTCACTAGATGTTATGGGAAAATTAAGATGGTCACAAAGCATTAATTTTTAAACTCATACTAGATATTCTGGAGTTGATGATTAAAAGAAAAAAAATCCTTAGAAAGTTTCAATAGAAGTTACTGGAAACCTCATAGGATTGGGTTTTAACTTTTAAAATTTCTAGAAAAGGCGGACTTTTGGTAAAAAGTTTGGGAAACCTTTGTCTAAACTGTTTAAAAATTTTTAGTATTCTGAGATAGGTTGAAATTTTAATAATCTTATAATAAATCTACTTAGTTAATTGCAGGTGCATTAAATTTATAACCCTGAAAAAATTAACATATTGCTTTTATTTTCTTTAAAATTAAGTGATACTAAATTCAATTCAATTTACTGATAACGATTCTAATATTAAGTGATGATCTCTTTTTGAGTGAAACAAGGTTTTAAAAGTAAAATCTTAAAATGTTTAAAAGTTAAGATGATAGTGATTAAATCTATTTAAATGCCTAGTTGTAAAGGGTATAGGTAGGTCAACTCTTTTTTTACAACTTAATAATTTTTTTGGAGCTTTATTTAAGCTATTAGACATTTTAACTACTAAGAAAATTCAAAGTGACTTTTGAGATGTAAGCAAGCAAATTCGGTGTGATCAATAAGTTTCTAATGGGAGGTGCAAACCAAAAGTACAAAAAAAAACAACTACTTAACTTAAAGTTTTCTTCTCCTTATTTTTTTTTATCAATAGTTTTCAAATACTTATAGAAAGTCTATACTTATATTCAAATCAATAAAATACAGGATTTTTTTTATTTTGGAACCCACTTTTTTTTTATGTGAAATTTTTATCTTGTAATATTTTTCAAACCCGAACTTTAAGAATCGTTTAAATTATAAGAAATGTTTCCTAAAAAAAAGAATCTCTAGCTAAAAAACTGAAGGAGAAGATAACAAATTAAGGAATTTTTAAATTTCAATTAAATTTGACGATGAACAAACTGTCCTTATGTTTGTATATGAAATATTTTATAAAAGCATCTACATCTCAAAAACTTTTTTTTTTATTCTACAAAAACTAACCTATAGTATACACTATTAGCTTAATACAACAGCAAATGTTAAATTTCATTAAAAACTTTTGTTAGAACTCCCCTACGCCTTTAATATATATATTTTAATAGTTACCTAAAAGGTCTTTAACTACAAATTTTAATTATATTGTATATTGTGGACAAACAAAGTTTTTGTTTATATTTAAATGAATAAATACTTTATTTTTAAACATTTATTATTTAAAAGTAAATAAAACAAATAAAAATGTATAAAAGAAAAACTTACCTTTTCTAGCAGATTGTACTGTGCTGTCCTTAGCCGTGGTTGAAATTCTAACATCAGTTTCATTTAACAAATTCGAGCTGCAACTATTATTACAGTTAATATTTAGTATTTCACATCCTTTTGAGCTTGTGTTGTTTATTTCTAGGTTGACACTTGTATTTTCTGTAAATATAAAGTATTTTGAAAATTTCAGAGAAACAAAACAGTCTTGTTCTCATAAATAGTTAATGCTGTAAAGAAAATTGATTAGTGATGATAATTTTTGCATGATTTGCAAATTTTTAAACATAAAATAGTTTTGTGATAAGTTTAGGTTCAAATGAAGAATATTGAGTTATAAATTTAAAGCTTTATAAGGCCATAGGGGGGGTAAACCATGTTTTTCTACAAGTTGATCTTATTTTATAGAGTTTTTTTCTAAGCTTCAAGATGCTTTTTATTGTTTTTAAAAATTCGAATTATTTTTTGAGATGTGACCAGTCAAAGTCGGGCCGCATAATAGGTTCCCTATAGGAAGGGAAAACTAAAACAGCGGAAAAAGACTATTTCATTTAATATCTATCTCCTCCTACATTTTTCAAGCAATCTTCTTCAAACTTTTACAGTCTAATCGTTATACAATAACAAAAAACATTACTTTGGAATTTAAAAATTTTTTTGTAAAAGTATATTTTTTTTGAAAAAAAACACTTTCTTTTATTTTTTTGTGATAAAAATTTATTTTTTTTTAATTATTTTAATTCTAAAGTAACGTTTTTTCCTTTTTTTATAAGGAACGTTTCCTGAAAATTTGAAGAAGATTGCTTGAAAAATGAAGGAGGAGATAGATTTTCAGTGAATTTTTAAATTTCCGAGAAAACCGACCTCAAAAAATTTGCCAGCCATACGTTTATATTGGAAAATTTTTACAAAAAATCAAATATCTCAAAAGTTAAATAATATTTTTGAATTCTATAAAAACTGGCTTGTAGTTTATACTTAAAGCTTTTATATAAAAGCCAAAATTAATTTTAAAAAAAGAAAATGTTGGACCCCCCCCCCCCCTATGGCCTTAACTTAAATTAAAACACTTCATTCTTGTAAATAAGTTTAAAAGGCACAACAAATTAACTCAAAATTAAACTAACATGATTTTACAAATACTTAAGTGGAAAATGTTTAAAATGAGTAATGAAGTCAATTATTAAGATATGGATGATAAAAAGCAAAACATATAAATCATGTATTAACAAACAAGTTAAACTATTTACCCATAGTATTTGATTTAATATCATTACCTGAGCTAATTTCTTCAGATGTTTTAACGGAGACCATTTCATTTATGAGACTGTTAGATCCATTTTCTGCACTGCCTATAAGATAAGTACAATACATCAATTTTTTAAGTATTATTACTTTTAAAGTGAATTTTAGCTTTTTACAAGCAGAGAAACTTGACTATGTGTATTTAAAAAACTAGTATATTATAGAAGGTTGCCATTGGTTTTATAGTACTTTCTTCCAGGTTTTTGAAAGTACATGTTTTTAGGTCTACTTTTAGTTTCAAGTGGAGTTAATGTTAAAACTATGTTAAAACTTAAAATATGCAAAAAAAGGGACACTTTTGCACAAGGGTCACTTTTGCACAGATGGTCACTTTTGCACAAAGGGTCATTGTTGCACAACAGTAAAAACATAAAACAATAAAAAAAATTAAAAAAAAAAAAAGAAATAAAAATGGAAAAAAATAAGTTACCGACCAAGGGTAAGGGTCAGGGGTAAGAGTGAAAGTAAAAATAATGATAAAAAAGTAACTAAAAAAATATATCATTTGAAAAAACATGAAAACAAATAATTGAAAATTAATTAATTAAAAAGAAAAAAAGTTATCGACCTAGGCTAAGGGTTGGGGTAACAGAAATAGAAAAAAAAAAGAATTTAATAGAAAATAAAATAAAAGGAAATTCAACTCGTGCATAAGTGGCTTTGTCAGAATTGCCACAGATCAAGGTAAA
Source organism: Thalia democratica (assembly GCF_965202585.1). NCBI lineage: Eukaryota > Metazoa > Chordata > Thaliacea > Salpida > Salpidae > Thalia > Thalia democratica. Next base: position 33,060,877 of record NC_139172.1, on the reverse strand, counting down.
AAAAAATTCTTTTTCAAGCTGACTTTTCCTGACTTTGTATTAAGTTTTCCTGACTTTTTATTAAAATTTTACTGACTTTTTAAAATAAAATTCTTAATTTAAACTTATTCTAAAATACATAATAAAATACTTGAAACTATATAAAGTTTTCAGTCTTACATTTATACAGGTTAAAACAACAGTTTTTTTTTTGCTAAATTCACTTATTTAACTTCATCACTTGAACCATCTGTGTATGATTGATATATTTGCAATAAACAACTCTATCAGCAAAATACTTGTATTTTCTAACTTATAAACACATATAAGGGTCCTTTCCACAGATCATCAGTACTAAATTGCACACAAAATCTACTCGTTCAAGTAGGGTAGTTGTTCAATATGTTAATAGATAAACTTTGCAGTTGTATAAAAGGATATTTTATTTATTTTTACTAGATACATTTGGAATTGGAATTTTAGGTAATTTTGTAAATTTTTAGGGAAATTTTTCAACTTTAGTTTGACTTTAAAGGATTTTAATTATTTTTTACCATTTGAAGGCTTTGGAAAATAAGAAATTTTGTAAAATTGAACTTACAAAAACTGACGTTTTTTCAAACTTTGTCAAACATCATGAACCTTTTTTAAAATACTCCCATTTTTTCTGACTTTTCCTGAATTTTGTAACCTATTCTATTTTTTCCTGACTTTTCCTGACCTTGTGGCAACCCTGCTTTGTGCAAAAGTGACCCTGTAATGCATTGGTAATGCATCCCTGATATTAAGTTTTGAATATCAAAATGAAACTGTACAGCCAATCATAATCAGCATAAAAACTGGATTGAGGGTTCAACTAAACATTTTTTTTTTACTGGTTTGCAGCCACTTCTGTGTTGTTGGATCACAGTTTTATATTTTGATTTCTGTGTGGGTATAACTCCACTTACACCTTATTTAATTTGGATTTGTTACTTATTTGAACACAAATCCTATATTTGATTTTGAACAGTTAAATTTCAACTCAGCAGTTAGTTTCCAGATTAAAATAAAATAACATTTTAAACTGCTTATTTGTACGATTTTATTAGGGGCTTATACTATTACATTACTAGGTTTTCTATATTTGACTTATTTGCTAATCTATACAATCTTGTTAGAACTTATACTTATTTAAACTATTTTTTATAGTTGACTAATTTGCCAATTTTGTAGATTTGTTTATTGAATTTAAAGCTTAACAAATTCATTATCTTACATTGAATCTATTTATTAAGTTAAATTATCTTAGTCTCAATTATACCTAACACGGATCCTACTTATAAAGTCCCTTCTAGTCTATATGTAGCAAAGCTACCAAATAGAAAACCTTCCCCACGATTTAGCATGGCCACTAATATATCCACCAACCCGGGGAATTCCCCCTGTAAGTCACATGGCGTCCGTAGCCCACATGAAGAGTTAACCTTCGTTGACAGTCAAATAGAAGTTAAGGGTCTAGATGAGCAAATTCGAGTCAGTCAGAAAAGCCTGTTGAGAAAATATGTATAAAGTATTGCCAATGAATCAAATATCTGCATTTCAACATGAGATTGAATTAAAACAAAGTCATCTAAAAACAGTTAAGGAGCAACATACTATATTGAATACTTTAAATAATGCAATCAGTAGTAACATGGAATTGGGGATTAAGAATAAGTATAAAGTAATTTATCCAGTAACTCTTTAAACACTATAAATCTGGAATGTCCACCAACTTATAGGCAAATTAACTCACATGAGCACTGTATGAATCAGAAAATTGCTAAGCTTAAGTACAATTTGAAAATAGATGAATCAAATGAACCAAGAGACGAGCTCAGTTTTTTCGAAGAGTCATGCAAAGTTAACAACATTCACAACCCAATCGACAAGTATAAATATTAACCGCAGTTATTAACCGCTGTTAAAGACATCAAAACTTTTGGGCTATAAATGAGCTAAAGAATAAATCATATCAATCCTTGAAAGAGTTTTTACTCACAAAAGATGGTCATTTTGGGAGAGTATTTAGGCCTAAACCTGAATGGACATCAGTGAGTAGTCTAGAACTAGACATTAAGGTAAAAGAATGGAAAACGAGCTCAAAAAAGGTAGTAAATGGGAGTCAAAAACTAAAATGAAAAGGAAATAGTGTAAATGTGTAAATGTAAAAAAAATCAAAATTTGCTGTAAAATAAGTGATGTTAAAATCAACAGCAAAAAATGGACGAGGGTAACAACTTGAATTATATGGGAAACCTCAACTAACATTTTAAAGGTTTTCATAGCAAGAAAAAGAAATAATCAATATAGAAATTATCAAACAAATTCCCAAAATCTTGATTATGAGCACAGAATGCATCAAGCTAATGTAAAGTATGATAATAGAAATGGTAATTACCATAAATTAGGCAATAATGACAAAGTCAATAAAACTATGGACAATTTATCAAATAGATAAGTCTTTCCAGCGCATCAAAGCTAGAAAGAAAAAAAAGTTTAATGGTAATCAGCCTAAGGGTTATAGCATGGCTGATACATTTGAGCTTTATGAGTCAAAAAAACTTTCCCCTATCCTCAACAAATTGAGAGGGGTAGAAGATGGGTGCATCATACCTCTTACTAAGCCTGTTGACCAAAAGGTCACAAAAGTACACACCAAAAAACAGTCAATTTTATCACCAGAAAAGAAAGTGGTGTGTTTTTCTAGCTACCAAATTTCATCCTGTGAAACTAATGGATGTATAAAAGTGTCACAAAAAACCAAGCAAAAGTCTCCAGCCACAACAATAACAACAGTTTTAGGAGTGACTGGTCAAGTAATTTGGTTCAATAATCACAAAGGCTATGGTTTTATTAACTGTGACAATCGGCAGAATGAAATTTTTTCATCAGTCTGCTCTAATAAAAAAGTACAAAACCAAATTCCTGAAGTCTATGGCATATGGTACTGTACTTAATTTTGATATAGTGCTAGGTAGCTGCAAACATAATAGCTTCGTAAGGCAAATGTCTTCAAGGGTATAAGTATAAAAATTGAGCACAGACTTGTGGACAAGCAGTTTTTAACATCATGCTCAAGCACTTGGAAAGCCTATTAGTACGACATCGAGCAAATCCTTAAGACCAAAAAACATTATTCACCAAGCACTTGGCAAGCCTATTAGTTCGACATCGAGCAAATCCTTAAGACCAAAAAATATTCATCATGCACAAGCACTTGGTAAGCATCATAATTCAGAATTAAGTATAAAGAAGATAGGTGTGGCCTACCTTTCACATCAGTTTAAGAAGCAACAGAGGCACAAAAAAGTATTCAAACATAAGCAGAACTTTAAAATGTCAATTGAAAATTAAAAGTTATAAACAAAACTCTGCTTATTATGATTCTTCAGAAGCCAGTGAATACAGTTATGAGCCCGCTAACATAAATTATTGTTTTTGACCTAGTGTAACTATAATCTACTATTCTAAGACTCTGTTAATCAGTAAAATATATATATATATCTTTGAAAAATAAAAAGTGTCTTTATGCAAAAGCATCTTTGTGCAAAAGTGTCTTGTACAAAAAGTACCCCTTGTGCAAAAACGTCCCTTCAAGCATATTTGACTCCTACCCGTTTTTAATAATGTATCAACATTGAAAAGTAACTGTTAAGTTACTTTAAATGTTTTTGTTATAAAAACTTTTTGATGATGACAAAAAATGTTATCTATATTTAATTTTTTTTTGCACATTCTCAAAATATAACTACATAAGATGAAAAAATTATATAAAATTCTACGTGTTTTTTGTTTAAAACCCCAGGTTTTTCAGGATTGCAGGTTTTGTTCTAACCCTGATTGTATAATATTTTTATTTATAACAAGTTTTTTTATAGTAAGTCAACATAAAGTATAATTTTCTATTTAAATAGGTCAGTAAACGTAATACAAACTTTAAAACAGTATACTAGAACTTTTTTCACAATTGTCAAAAGAAAATTGTCTATCAAAATTATACTTACTAATTATCCGAAAATTATTAAAAAACATAGACCTAAAAAGTAGTTGAATAATTCACCAGTTATATTAGAAAAAATTAAAAACATCAGATAATAAACTACTTCTAGAAAAATTCATTATTCACTTCAAAGTTCTAAGACATAAAAATCAAATTTTATTTATTGATGACTTAAATTTTTACAAAATAATATTTTAAGGTCAAATAAAAAAAAAAGCTCATTATTTGTTTACTTAAGTTTTTTAGTTAACAACTAAAGTATGGAAAGTTTACTTTGATAAAACTATAACTAACACATATTTTTCATTAGATGTTGGTTCATGCTTCTCAAAACATAAAACTTTTTCCCACACTTGGGACAACAAAATTTTGGTTCATTATGAAACAGCAAATGATGTGACAATGCATGTGCAGTTCTAAAATATCTGTCATCTGGGCATATATTGCATTTGAATTTTCTCACATCACTGTGAGTTTCCTGATGTTCGTTTAAGTTGTGTTTGGTAGAAAATCTTTTATCACAAGTAGAACACACGTAAGGCTTTTCTCCAGTGTGGGCTCTCATGTGTATATCAAGATTTGTTTTAGTTTCAAAACACTTCAGGCAAACTTCACACTGATAAGATTTGTTGTGGATGTTCATATGATAGAGTAAGCTTGTTTTAGAGAAGAATTCACAGCTGCATACAGAGCACACAAACTTTTTTCTTTCACCTGCAAATGAAACTGTAGGTTTTGTTTTGTTTAAATTGTGTTGAAATATACTTGTTTGTGTGTTTGACAAAATATGCTCAATTAGTAAAACATAAAACTTGTTTGATCAAAACAAATAAAACAAGTTTTAAGTTCTTTTAAAATCATATTAGGTTTTCCCTATAGTTTTAATGATTTATGATAACTGAAAATATTCGATTGGGTTTAATAATAAAGTTTATTTTTGAAATAAACCAAAAGTAAATTTATAAATTTCATTCACATTAATCTAGAAAAGTTAAACAAGTTTAATAACCTTTTAACAAAGACTAGTTCAAACAAAACTGTTTTAACTTTTATCAGTTAATTAACTAATAAAAATATTCTTGTTTTCAAAACCATACATATCTGTTTTGAGATTTCTTTAATCTCCAAAAAATTGACTAAAAAACTTGTAATCTACGTGTTTGTAAAAGAAACTTCTTACAAAAATTACAATATTTCATAAGTTATTTAAGATTTTAAATTCCATAAAAACTGGATTGTAGTTAGTACTTAGAGCTATCACATAAAAGCGAATGTTATATATTGTAAAAATAAAAATATTGTACTTTCCCATATGTCCTTAAAGTATACAGCATTTTAAAGAATCTTACTCTCCTTATCAATAAACTTGTAGTGAAGTTTTATTTGTCTTTACTCCTAGTTTATTAAGAATGAGAGTAAGACTGTTGAAAGTACTATAAACTTTATAGTGGAAAACAAAAGATTTAAAAAATAAGAACAATTTGATTATAAAGTAATATAAACTTAACAACCAAATATAAAGAACACAAAACTGTTTTACAACTAAAATCTATAAAACAAATCAAAGTTAATTAAGTTTAAATAAATTTTATTTTTTTTAGATACAGCTTCTGATACAATGCTCAATACAACGTGACACCCCTGCTATAAATTATGGTAATTTGGCAAGTGTAAGCACTAAAATGGTTTAAACAAGAAAACTAACATTTGTTTCTTTCTTTATGTTCTTTCAAACCACCTGAGGTATGAAATTTTTCACCACAATTTACACAAGAATAAGCTGGTTTAAAATGATTCTTCATGTGGTTGTTCAAATATGTAGAAGTAGGAAACTTCTTGTTACATATTACACAGCAGTGTTTTGGTTCAGAATGAAACTGCATGTGATTTCTTAACGCAGCTTTAGTTTTGAACCATCTATCATCTTCGCATATTTCACACTTGAATTTTTTCTCATCACTGTGAGTTACCTGATGGATTTTTAAAGAATACTTTTTAGCAAATCTTCTACCACAAGTAGAACACACATAGGGCTTTTCTCCGGTGTGAGTGCTCATGTGACGTGTAAGCTTATACTTGCTATCAAAACACTTCAGGCAAACTTCACATTGATGAGATTTATCGTGGACATTCATATGACTGAGTAAACTTCCTCTACAGGAATATCTTTTATTGCATAGAGAGCACTCTAAATGTTTTTCGTTTCCGCTTTTTGCCACACCTACAAAATAACAATGATTTAAATTTTAGCACTGAATATCAGAATTAGCTTTTTTTGTGCTTGTCAAAATATGACAGTTTTAGAAAATATTCTTCAAAGATTACATAATATCTTGTTCACAGTAATAAAACTAAAATATTCAAGTTTTCTATTTCTCCAATCTGGTATGTCAATTCTGGCAAGACCACTGGTTTATAACAAATTTTCAGGTGATTTTCAAAATTTCTTTCAGGTTTTTTGAAATTACACGTTTTTGGGTTCATTTTAATTAAAAAATAAAGTTCAAAGAAAAAAGCTGTGTTATTAATGTAACAAAATTAAAAAAATGATTTAAAATGATTAAATAAGAAAAAAAGAAAAAAAAAAAATTTGATAGATTTTTTTTGTCAAATTGAAGTTTTCTACTTTACATGTTAATTTATCAAAATTCCAGGTTCATTAAAGAATTTTTTTCCAAGTTTTTTCAGCTTAAAATGTTTAATTCCATGTTTTTAAGGGTTCCAAGTTTAGTGGCCTACCTTTCAATTGTTGTTTGTGATGATTTTGTCTTTTTCTTAATTACTATAAAAAAAAATATTTGTTGTATAACTCTATTTGTTAAAGTTTTTAGTTTAATGTTTTAGTTTTTAGTTTTATTTACTATAAAAAAAACTATTTGTTGTTTAACTCTATTTGTTACAATTTTTAGTTTTATGTTTAAGTAAAGTTCAGTTAAGTCACTTAAAATGCTTATATTATTACTTTATTTTTCAGGTACTTGTTATGATTTACTATTTTTATTTTTAGGCTTAGCTGTTCAATATTACGAGTGATTGTATTCTTTTTTAGTTTAAACAAATTTAACAAATTAATGAGGCTAGATTTTATTTATTAAAACTGAGCTGTTTACATATCAATAAAAAAAAATAAGCAAATATTTAACAACTTTAAATTTTTAGGGGTAATTACTTAGCATGATATCCCAACAATATGGAACTGAAATTATATTTTATTCGGAGTCTGTTTTAACCAATTTTAGGTAAAAAATGACACTTTGTAAATACATCAATAATAAAATCAAGCTTCCTTATCATAAACCAATAAAACTTAAATATCTAATCGCTTTAATTTACTGTATAAATCGATTACATCAATAAATATTTTATATCAACTACAAATCTGTAAAATAAAAGTGATTAAATATTTAAGTTTAAGTTTTTCATAATTAATATTTCTTAGTAAATAAGTAGTTTCATAATTAATAAAGTTCATTGTGTTTATGTATTTACAAAGTTTGATTAAAACAAATTATGTATTTAGACTAAATATATTTGGCATTAAACATAAATTTTTAGCCTAAGTTATGTTAAAATAGTTATTGAATATTAAGTAATTCCGGAAACTGAATGGAATATAAGAAACATTTATTCAAAAAAAATGAAGAATGAAGAAGGAGATAGATTTTCAGTGATTTTTAAAATTTCAGAGAAAATTGATCCCAAAAAATTTGCGATCTGAAACTTTTTACAAAAAATAAAATATCTCAAAATTTAAATGATATTTTTGAAGTCTATAAAAACTGGCTTGTAGTTTGTACTTAGAGCTTTCATATAAAATCCAAAGCTAGTTTTTGTAAAAAAAAGTTTTAGACCCCACCCCCTTATAGCCTTTTGGGGTCATAAGCTGTAAAAAATAAAGCCCAAGGCCATAATTTAAAATTTACACTAAATATTCTGGAGTTGATGTTGAAGAGCACAATAATAAGGTTGTAGTTGTTTATAATGGTATTTAGAAATCTTGTTGGAGGGGGTCAGTTTTTTATATTTCTTTAAAGGGGGCCTTATGAAAAATTTTGAGAAACCCTGCTTTATATAAAATACTAACCTTTGTTTCTTGCATTGCTGTTTTCAAATTTATTCATTTTGAACAAAAACAAGCTAATAAATTTATTTTCTGTAAAAATTTTATTTGAATAAGTATACAAACCTGTTTTTTTATATACAAATATATTTTAATATGTAGTAATATATTAATTTAGAAAAACATTTAAATGAAAACTAGCACAATATTTTAAACTAGAATAAATCTAAGCTGTTAATAAGTTACATAAAATAAATGGAAGCTTCTGCTATGCCAAGCTGTACAATTTTCTTTAAAAATGTTCAATAAAAAGCAAAAAAAAATATAAACTGTGAAAACTTCTAAAAATGTTAAATCTTTTAAATAACTCTAAAGTGAGATTAAGGTAGATAAATGGAACAGGAACTGGTCAAATATGCACAACCACACTTTTGACGAAGTATCATTTGTGCACAAGAGAAAAAATATATACTAAAAGAAAAAACATAAAAAATAATAATAAATTGTAGAAAAAAAATTATTAATTGAGGGTAAGGTTTAGAGGTAACAGTGATAGTTAAAAAAACAAATAAAACTAATAAAAAACTATTAAAAACAAAAAAAAAACAATCAAAAACAATCATAATACTAAAAATAATAAAAAAAACTTTAATAAAAAATAAATAAACACCAGGGTAAGGGTTTGGGGTAATAGTGAAAGTAAAAATTTAAAAGAAGTTAATTAAACTAAAATTACTTAAAAAAAAACCATGACATATTAAATTTTAATAAAAAAAGAAAAACAAATATACAACTTAACTAACTTTTTTTTTTCCTTTAAGTACATTATAACCCAGTGATAGATTATTTTGAATTAAAATAATATTATTGTACTAAAAAATATAACGAACAAGAGGTTCTAAATAAATCTATTTGATTATATACTACAAAGTGTTTGTGATATTATAATTTAACTTCAAAGTTTTATTTTAAAACATAATTAGTACTATTACTTCAATTACTTTGCTACACAAACATATTTATTTTTTCTCTAAGACAGATTTTAACATTGAGTTTAATTCATGTAAGTATGTTTCACATAGTATACTATGGCTTCTACTGTATATATTGGTATTAATTGGTTTTATAAAGATGATTACTATTTTTAAACTTAAGTTTATTCACTTGACTTTTTTTCAAATTGTATTAAATCTATAACTAACATTAAAACTTTAATTTTGTTCAAAATAAAATTAGCTCAGTAGTTACAAGCAAATTGAGAACAGCAAATTGAGAACATGAGATTTTTCTCCACAGCAATCAAATGTCCATAGTTGTGTATTTTTAAGTTTTTTTATTGTTTCAACTAATTTTAATTTGATAAAAGTAAATGTTTACAAATAAATGTTGCTAGGTAGGGAAATACCCTAACGTACTATCAAATATTATTACAAATGTTGCTATTCTAATTTTTCAGGGACAACAATCTTTTTTGTTTAAACTAAAAAGCATATTATTGTTTGAGTATTTATTGTCATTTAAACCTTTTATTATTTCAATTTAGAATCTTAAACTTGTTTACGATCCTAAGCAGTTCAAAACATAGTATTTTTTATAAATGACTCAATTTTTAAAACACAAATCTAATTTATTTTTTAAACTATTAGTGTCTATTTAATTACAGTTGCTAAGTTTACTAGATTTTTTTCGCATTTAAGTTATTTATTAGTCGGTTTATAAACTCGATTGTACCTAAAATTATACCTGTACTTAATATAAGCATGCTTGTTTTATAATAAAAAAATACAAACAATTACTCGGTTTTTTAAAATCTTTTTAGTTCTCATAAAAACTTTTATAAGCTATTTTGATTATAAAATAACCGTTTGTGCTTGTTAGCAAACATTTTTAGTAAAAATTGTATAATTGGTTGTTTTAAAACTCTCTCTACAACTATTTTGTATTTCTAATTATTTAGTGTTAGTAACTTTAAAATATTGATAACAACTAAGTAAAAAATAAAATATTCCGATACTGATTTGTTAACAATCGTTTTTATTGTTTTTTTTTTTGAATTAAATTAAATGCTTTTATACAAGGTTTCCGAATAACCAAAGTCTTTTTTTAGATGTTTTAGACTAAAGTGATTTATAGTTTTATATTTAAAATATTACTTTAGATTAAGCTAGCACACTTAATTTTAGATTGTTTAGTAAGTAATTGGTATTGAATTATTAAAAAAGTTTATGCATTAGAACAAAAGAATAACTAAACTTCAAAGCAATTTTAATCTTTCGGATAATATATTGCATAGTTACAACGTTTCTTTATAATAATTTGTAGAGTATTTACCAAATAACGTGTCATTCATAGTTTTTCATTGAAGGTAAAGGATAATTTTTTTTTTATTTCAATAGTAAAAAATATAGTTTATTTTTGTTTAAAGATAGAACTTTTTCGTTTGTAAAAAGTAAATTATTGTTTTTTTTAATAAGCTGAAAATAGGATTAAAAAAACAGTAAGTAATGAGCTTAAAACTAAATTGCTTGACCTCCAGAAAACGTCAGACACTGTAAAGGTGAGAGTCAATCTGATTTTTTCTACCTAAGACAAAAAACACTTGCATGAAAGCAGTTTGTTGTATTTTTTAAAAATCCATATTATCAAATTTTGCTAATATAGTACATCATTAAAAGAAATTAATATTTAAATTTTCATCGTTCTCTATTAAGTTTTTCGGAAACAAGGGCTACGAAAACAATTTAAAATATTTTAGTGGTGCGGGGCATCAAAAAGGTTTTGTTGGGAACCACTGCTTTAAAATAAGAGTGGCAACTTTCTGATTATAGTTAATAGTTAAAATCAAAAATCTAAAGAACAAGTTGCAATCTCTTAAATTGTTTATTGAATGACAAAAAAGCGCTCAAAAAGTTTGGTTTAAATACCTGAAGTACAAAAAATCCTTTAGGTTATCGAGTCGTGCACCACATGCTTGTTAAGTCTTTTACGAGCTATCTAATATAATTTTCTATCATTAGAATATTTAAATCTTTAGTAATAAAACAATCTTTTAAACGAAATGAAAGTAAAAAAAAAACTAAACCAAAATTAACTGATTTTTGTGTATAAAAATTTGAAAGATTAACTATTCAAGACTTTTGTTTGCATAAGTAAGTTTCACCCTTTAAGAGATATTCAGTTACAGTTTAAAACCTGAAAATCAAAAGTTTTACAAAACATGGAAGGTGCTATGAAGCAAAACAAAACAAGTAATTAGAAATTGTAGATTATTTTGATTAGAAAATTAATCAAGAGTTTGAATAAATACTAAATAAACACTATGGGTTTAGGCTCTTAAAAAACTAAATGTGAAACTGTTATAAAACAAAAAATATTAGTGGCTCAAAAGTTAAGGAATAAAACGAGCTTACACATTATAATATACAGAGAAATTTTTGGGTCTTTAAATTGAAACTTACTTATACTGAATGTAAACATTTTAACTTTAAAAGACATAACTAGCTTAACGGCAAAAAAGTAATTAAATTAAAACTATAACACACAAAAGATTTGAGTTTTTTTTTTTTAACTTCTTACACTGAATTTACTGTTAACTGTGAAAAAAAACTTAAAACTCTAAAAATATTATAGTGCCATAAATAAAAACAATGTAAATAATTTAGATATTATAACAAATAAAAGCTTTGAGCCTTTAACATGAAAATGGTGTGTACTAGAATTACTAAATAAATTGAAAACTTTAACTTAGGTATGATGTATGAAACTACTAAATTTAAAAATACAATCAGCTTAAAATGAACAAATAAACTAAATCACTTACATATCACCATACACAAAAGGATTTAAATTAAATTTATAATTTTATAGGCTACTAGCTGACTGTAGATAATCAAACTAATTGTAAAATTTTCGAAGATATTGCTTCTATCACTTTTACGTAACCAATTTATGGTTTAAATTAAGTTAATGCTAGTATTTAGTTTTTATAGTTTAAAGCTAGAGTTTTATTACGTTATTTAAGTAGGACGCAAAATATTTTGTACTTATAAATGAAAAAGAGTTTAAGTAAATAAAATGACATGCAAAACTAGCTAGCAAGTGCTTAAGTCTTAAAGAGAAGTTTTTTTGTTTTAATGTAGACAATTAGCAAATAGTTCGTGTCTTTTGTTTAAATTGATTCTTTTATTGGTTCTGGCTATTTCTAGCTTCTATAGGCTGCAAGTGCTACATATATACATCTAAAATACATTTAAAATTTGGAAAGTAATAAATAACATCACTAGTAGACACAAGAAAGACAGCCATTTTCCACATAGACTACATGTGAATCAAAAATATTATTTCCCCATTACTAAGCAAATTAATTAACCAATCATTTTATGAAATTTTTTATCCAGGTAGCCTAAAACTTACAAAAGTGATACAAATTTTAAATCAGGATTAATAATACTACCAGGAAATTATAGACCCATTTCTCTTCTATCTAGTTTAGATAAAATAAAATAATTGAAAAAGTAATCTTTAAACGCCTTTACAGTTTGTTTTCTAAAAATAAAATTCTAAATAATTCTTAGTTTGGCTGTCGACAGAATCATTCCACCACTTTAAATTTGTATAAATTTGTTGAAGGGGCTCTGTCCAGTTTTGATTAAAGAAACGCAGTTTTTGCTGTCTTTTCGGGTTTATTTAAAGCATTTGATAGTGTAGATAGAAATATGTTACTAAGAAAATTCGAATTTTATGGTATGAGAGGAAATATGCATCTACTAATCAGTTCATATCTAGATGGAAAAAAACAGTTCGTTAGTTTTGGAGGATATGAGTCAACCTGTGAAAAAAAGTGAAGTTGGGATACCAAACGGCTCAGTATTAGAACCGTTGTTAATTGATACACATGATTGACTTACAGAATAATACTAGTTTTAAATCCATCAACTTTTCAGATGGTCCAATGTTGTACAAAACATTCACAAAAGATATATACCTAAATGGCAGTAAAAATTTTAAGACAGAACTAAAAAAGGTATCAGATTGGCTTATGGGAAACAAACTTAAACTAAACCTTAATAAAACCAGAAGCATGATTATAAATCAATCAAAAAATATTTTTTGGAAAAATATAGAACTTATGTTAAAATAGGTAAAACAGTTATAAAAAACACAGATAGCTATAAATATTTGGGAACAATTTTACACATAAATTTAAAATGGAAAGCACATATAGAAGCTATAAAAACAAAATTACAAAGAACATTGGGTGTATTGCATAACCCAGACACTTCTTAAATTAAAAATGACTACATTTAGTCTTCAATTCTTTGTTTAAGAGCAATGTTAGATATGGCTTGGTGTGCTGGGAACGAGCAAATAAAAAGTGTATAAATGATATCAATGTTATCATAAATAGAGCACTTAAGTGCATACATTATAATAAATATGATAATAGCGTTTGAGAATTGAAAACTCAGAATAAATATTAGATGTTAAAAGTCTTTATCTATATGAAATAGGTCTGTTTATGTTTAAGTTTAACAATAAATTGTTACCAGATAAATCTAAAAATTACTACAAAAGTGTAAAAAATGTCCATAATTATCATACGAGGTCTTCAGAAATATTTTTTTTTCTACCTAGATTCAACAGCAACAGAAAAATAGGTCATAATTCGCTATCATACCAAAGAAGTAAATTATGGATTAAGCTACCATTATGTTTTAAAAAATAAGTCATTTTGGAAAGTTCCAGGATAAACTTAAAAGTTATCTATTTAATAGTGTTCCAAGGTTATTAGTGATCATTCCTACTCGTCTATTTACTTTTGTTTAAGAAGTTATTAGTATTTGTCATTTAATATCCAATTTTATTTTGTATTTTAATATTTTTTTTTTGTTAGAAAGTTGATTTGTTTGGTTACAGTGACATTGGTTTAGTCTAGGTTTTAGCATTTTCTATATAGTTACTTTTTAAGATTATTTTTTAAGATTACTGTTTTGAATTAAGTTCAGAAGAGTTACAATGTCTTTTTTCTTATGCTTACAAACTTTTTTTTAGCATGGAGTTATAAAAAAATAGTGATAGATGTTATTACTTTAGCAAAGAAAAAAATCAAATAGTAGGCTAAGATAACTGTTTTAAGCAAACTTAAGTAAAAAAATCCCATTTCTTTTTTAGGACATCCAAGAAATTATTTTTCTTTTTTTGTTTGTTTGCAAATGTTGATTTCTTTCTATTATTACAGTTTTAGACTTGGAGAAGTAATCAAAAAAAAAAAGAAAATGTATTATGAAATAGAAGGAATTTTGTTGTTGTTAATATCATTATTGGTGAAATTATTACTGTTTTTTTTTTTCTTAAAAGCATAAATTTTTCAGTACTTATCTTTATATTTTAATTTATAAAAGTTAAGTTGAGTTATTATAAAAAGTACTTTTTTAAAATTCTTAAAACATTTTTACAATAGTTTATTTATTTATTCAATTGTAAAATTGTTTCTATTGTTCAAGTTAAATTATTAAATAAAATTAAATTACCTATTTAGCACAAAATACTTATAATTTATTTTTCATAAAGATATTTTAGCTTATTATATTTTACTTTCTTTAAAGAAGTTGTAACCTATTATTCATGTGTTCACACGTTTGTTGTTAGTGTTGTTTATCTTCTTTTAAAAGTTAATTTAAAGTTATAAATATTTTTTAGTTTTTATGTTACTAAACAAGATTCATATTACACTATTAACACAAAATTCAATTAATTTTTGTTTAGTGTTATTTTCTTTCATTTTTCTATTTGTTTAACTGTTTGTGTTTTTACTGTAGATTTATATATTTAAATGAGAAAAAACTATGTGTAATAGCTCGTAAGGAACTTTATAAGCATTTGGTGTAGGACTCGATAACCGAAAGGTTCCTATATACACAACTTTTTTGAACACTTTTTATATCGTTCAATAAACAAACAATATAGTGTGGATTTTTCTTACCTCCCGATGTGGTGATTGATATTTCATTTAATATTATATATAATATTTTTGTTTTTTAAAAACCAGCTGTATTTGGCTAGTTCGTTGTTGTTTTCTTAGTAGGTGTTAAAACTGTGGTATTTTAGCAAGTATTTTACCAAGTATTTAAAACTTGAATCATTTAGAGCATTGTGGTATGTGGGATAAAAGTGTACTTAAAAACTTGTTTAGAAACATAATAACAAAAAGCAGATATTATTTTGAATCAACTTATAAAAGGAAATTAACAATACTGTTTGCAAAAACTTCAATACGTGAATGATAAGTTAAAACATCTTTAAAGAAAGTAAAAATGTAGTACGCTGAAATATTTTTACGTTGAATTTCATCAGTATTTTGTGCTAAAAGTGTTATTTTGATTTTATTTACTAATTTTAATCGTACAGTAAATAATTTTACACTCGAAAAGATAATAAACTATTGTATAATTTTCTAATAATTTTAAAGATAAAATTTCTAACATAGCTAAACTAAACTTTCATAAATGAGAATTAAAAAAAAAGTACTATAAAATTTATGCTTTTAATAAAAAACTAACAACTACAAATTCCCTTTAGTTTTAAAATATACTTTTTTATAACTATAATTACATGTCTAAGACTAAACTTGTAATACCAAAGCAAACAATATTTGTACACATAAAGAAGAAGTTTTTTTTTTAACTCCTTAGAAAAAGAGGTTTTAAACATAGGTTTGCTTAAAACAGTTATTTGAGCCTACTACTTTGTTAGGAATCTTTTTGATATAATTTAATTTTTCATAGTTTAATTTACTTTAAATGTTACTTAAGTAAAAATAAGTAAATTCAAACTGTTTAGTTTTGTATCTGGCCAAATTCGATGATTAAAAAGGTTATAGGTCGTAATCTTAATCAAATAACTAACTGTAAGAAGTCTGATTCTAGTTTTATAGTGTAGTTTCTTAAGGGAGAAGGGTACTTTTGCTCATGAAATTTATTTTGTGGTTTAGGCATAAAGGTTGACTTAAAAATAATTTTCCCTGCATCTCACTAAGAATATTTCGGCACATTTTGTAACACTTTAAAATACAAAGCAGTCAGTGATATCAACGAAAAAGTACATTAATATTATAGTTTCAACTGTAAATAAGTTTGGTCTGACGTTAACTTCAGTAAAATAATACCCTCATAGAAACATTCAAAACTAAAAAAATCATGAAACACCTAACAAATTAAAGTTTTTTTGAGTAATTTTTAGTATTTAAATTATTGCATTCATAGAATTTTTATAAATGAAGCTCACGGTTACAATAGATATAGAAATCAGAAATACTTAAAGAATATTAACTTAAAATGACATATTTGATAGGTTTTTAAGTATTAAATGGGCTGGAAATAGTTATCATACGTATCCATAAAACTACCATCCGACCGAATCGTTTTTAAAAATTAGAATCCGGAAGGATTGTAAGTTTTTATTAGGATCCGGGCAGATCCGGATCTAAAAAGGGATTATCCGACGGGATCGGTAACTGGATCCGGTAGATTACTAATTCGAAATGCTCCCGCCCGCTAAAGACAAAATTTTTACTGATCCGGCCAGGCGATTAAAAACATTGCCGACCCCTAGTATAGAACCTTCTTTCGCAAGCCCCTCCTACATTTTGTCTAAGATTTTATAAACATTTGATACTTCTTCTGAATTGTCATAAAAGTTAACAAACTTTGTCACTGATTTTGCATGCAAGATCACGCTTAGCAATGCATTTTTTACTACACTCCCTTGTTACAAAAAAAGGTTCGAGCAGTAGAATAATGTCATTAACCAGCTGTCATTCTTCAGGTGTAGTAATCGACTCTTGATCGTTTTTATAGTTAGTTACATAGTACCGGACACTTGTTTTTAGGGTTTTCAGTCTCTCTAGCCCAACAAATGTTGAGTTCAACCTTGTATCCACATCTTAAACAAGAAGCAAGACTTTTTGTTTGTGCGTGGTCAAAATCTTCCTGGAATATAAATAAACTACCAAAAACATTTACATTACTCAGGGTTGCGACTCTTTAAGTCAAAAAACTGCCCTGAGTCACCTCGATTTTTTTTTAAATGCTTAGAAAAAAATTGTGATGATGACAAAAGTTTTTATCTATATGGTAGATTTCATTGTTTCAAACCAAGATTTTACTATTTAATATCTAAAAATTGTTAAAATTCAAGGTTTTTTAGTCTAAATTGTCAAATTCCAAGTTTCAGGTTTTTTGGCAACCCTGTAAAAAGAATGATATATATAAATATATATATGACTTTATTTATTTTAGACTTTGTTTTTATAAAAATCTTTTATCAAAAAATAAAAGATCAAATAAAAATTTGTGAGCTATGGATGTAAGTGGACCAACCGTCAAAGTCTCAGTTGGGTCTCGTTGACTGTCTGTGGGACGATTGTGACCTTTTTGCCCATGTTTGTCCTGCAGACTTAAGACCCTCTGTGGGCACTTCGGTACTTGTATTATTTGACTTGGAAAAATGATTTGCGTTTTTACCAACTTATTTTAATGTATCAGTGTATTTTATCTATAAATAATACAGACTAGGGATGGGCAACGTAAATAGTTGACGGGCCGGATCCAAAAAAAAGTTCTCAGCGGGCCGGAGCATTTCGAGTTAGTGGTCTACCGAATTCAGCTGGATCCTTTTTTAGATCCAGATCCTAATTTGAAAATATTATCCTTATTCGGCTAAAAACTAATTTTAAACAAAGATCAAGATCCGAATGGAAGCTAACTTGAAAAAGATTTGGATCCGACTGGATGCTATCTGATCTGGTATTTCAGACTTTTGAATCAATATATTAATTACCAAGGTTCCAGGTATGAATTTTTGTGTTAATACTTATTAAGTATTCATAATTCTATATTTATTATAACTCTGGACCGAATTTATACTAGTTAGTCTTATAAAAACAATAATTTACTTACTAAAAAATACTCGAGTCTAATATTTCAAGCTAAAAGATTAAAAAAATATTAACTATCCAAACTTATCTAATTTTGGCAATCATTGGCTGGAGTTTTCATTAATAATAATATTCAGAAGTTAACTAACATTACAAAACTAAACTATCACCTTTTAATTTGAACAAACTATAAAGATTCATTATTTATCTTTGCACGTATAAAAGAAACCAATAAACAAATAATTCTGATATAATAAACATTTTTACCATAAACAGCGAAAAAAAAATAAAAGATCTCGATTTAACACTTAAGGTTAATCATTTATTATAGTTATTTAAATCTTGTTGCATGACGGTTTGGTAAAATCTGCAAGTTCACTGAAATATCGATTAGGTTTAAAATTAGCTTATCCTTGTTAATGTTTATGGTCGGAAATGTACCTTTTCAAATGTATGAAGTCTCGAACAAAACAACTAGTATCGTGGTCATATTTTGAAGTCGACAAACTTTGGCTCATTCAATAATATAATACATAAATATTACAATAAAATAATACATAAAAATCTATCTAAAAATCTACTAAAAGCAACGAAAATTGTATGTTTGATTTAAATTTTCATATCAACATATTTAAAAAACAGTTAAACCTAGATAAAAAACTACTTTGGCTTAAAACTCTAGTACTTTCACTTTCAAAATATCAAACAGTAATGATCAACTGATGAAACTTAACTAAGTTCTGTACTCTAAAAATAATACTATTAAACAATTCATCTAAAATGCTTCTATAAAAGTACTAACATAAAACAAAGAAAATTTATAAAATAAAAAGGAGACTAATTTATAATTAAACATGATAACCATATAATAGACTTTTAGATTAAGATCAGTTTCACTAATATAATAGTTATAAACGTAAAACTAACATAGAAAACTGTATATTATATTTAAAATGGAAGGTTAAAACGTTTATCAAGAATAATTACATTAAAAAGAAGTCAATGAGACATTTGTGGATCATCAAAATTTTTTACAAGTTGTTTAAAATCTTGGAAGTATATTTGAAGTAGATATTTGCAGTAATGACTGCAGATTGGTATCAGTAAGATTGATTTGAACGCAGCTAACTTTTGTTTATTTACATGGTTGAGAATGTTTGTTCGTAAATATATACTTAGACCCAAACAGAACAAGTGACTTGATTGCCATCTTTTTTAAATTAACAAAATTTGACTTGTTGAGTAGGTCATAAAATCAGTCAAACGTTTAAGGTTTGAATTTTTTTCTAATGTACTGTCACATTAAAGTTTAGCAGTTCTAACTGTATATTACTAGGTGCATTTTCGGTGTGAAACGTCAACTATGATGACACAATATCAAATTGTTCTATAAGTTGTTGAAAGTCTGGAAAACGACGATCCAACTCATTATCAGGTGAAACTATTGTTATCAATTGGTAATTACTAAACTTAACCATATAATTGATCAAAAAGTAGTAATTAAAAAAATCAATAGCAGAAAAGAGTGCAAAATATAGCCTCAACTTAAAATATTAATTAAAATTTAATGTTG
The DNA here is from genome assembly GCF_965202585.1 of Thalia democratica. Taxonomy (NCBI): domain Eukaryota; kingdom Metazoa; phylum Chordata; class Thaliacea; order Salpida; family Salpidae; genus Thalia; species Thalia democratica. The sequence continues at coordinate 33,041,307 of NC_139172.1, read as the reverse complement.
AGCAGTTTGACTTAAGATAATTGTCAATGTTTAAAAATTTTTTTTTACTTTTCTAAACAAGCATAAAAACAACTCACTACACATCTTGAAAATACAGCGACTTTTAACACGTCCATTGTTTATGAAAGTCATTATGGTAGGTAAGATCATCAAAGTTAGTTCAGCAAACAATTGTTTTTGGATAATTTGAGAAAAGATTACTTCACTGACTCGAAACAGAAAAAGATAAATTAACAAAACAGTGTTTTTATCATCACAAAAATAAAAAGCCAATGTTACAAACGTTTTCAGGGTAAAAGTCTTACACTTTTGTTTTATTGAAATAATTCTAATAATATTTTGTACAAACTTTGTAATATTTACATTAGTTGGCCGGATTTCATATAAATTTTGAAAATGCTTAGCGGGCCGGATCATCTAATCGCGGGCCGGATTCCATTAAAATAAGGTTTAAGGGCCGGTCATTTTCATTTCGCGGGCCGTACGTTGCCCACCCCTACTATAAACTCAACCAGACTACTTAATATGAATTATGGAAGAGAGTCTGGGTGATTTATCTATTATACAAAAGAAACAAAAAACTATATCACAAAATTTCTTACTAAGATTATAAGCTGCTTTTGTAACTTTTATTAATCAATAGGCAAAAGTTTTTTGATGAAGTTTTGCATCATTGATTTTAACCCTTATTTTTCAAAACTGCGAAAAGCTCTTAAAATTCAGAGTTCAAAAATGAATAAAGTAAGTAGTTGCAGTAATTCAATACAAATTATTTAAGATTTTTATATTAACAGATTTTTTTCTTTAGAACAATGGTTTTAAAATAACATACTAAAATTCTTTTGTTATAACAGATATGTAATAAAATAAAATTAAACAAATGATAAAGTATTAACAGAAAGTGTATAGCTAAAAGTATGCAATCATCTTTTTTAATGTTACATATTTAAGTTACAGCCGTTTATTGTAACAAGCAAACATAAAAAACTAAATATATGATGAATAAATAAGAGCGTTTATCCAAAATGCTGGGGTTAAACGCATTAATTATGTACTTAATTTTGTTTTAGAGTCTCACAGAAATACTTATCATAGTTTTTATACTGTGTGCAAAACTCTTAATAAAAATTAATAAGGCTTTTATAAGTGTGAAAAAACATTTTCATCCACTTAAGCGTAAAGTCATTAACTAGTTTTACATTTTATTTAACTTTTGACAAACAATTAAGTAAAATTAAAAAAGTTTAAAGTTGTCTACCGAATCTGAAACTTATTTCAAAATTAGGATTTTGCCGAATCCGAGTCTTATTATGAAATTTAGGATTTGGCCGGATTCGAATCCGAATCTTATTTTGAAATTGGGATTCGGCCGAATACGAATCTTGAAATCGGTAGATCACTAGCAATTACTTTAAAAATATATGAATATGTTTTGTATAAGAAATTAATCTTTCAGAAACTTAAGTTTAAGATTTATAATTCTATTCCATAAAATAATGAATTTTATACAGATTAAAGTTTTATAACAACTATAGATAAAAACCTTTTTTATTTTTGGCCAGGAAAATCAAATCTCTAAACTGAAAATAGAGACGAAAAATTAAATTTCAAGTAATTAAAGTTTCAATTTAAATATCTTAACTATTCTTAATATAAAAAAGTAAAATAAAGTACAGTTAAAATATGTATTGTTTATAGCTAAAGAATTTTAATGTGTTTTCTAAAATTTTAGTTTGACATAGAATAAAAATAAAGATACGTTTATTCCTTCATTTCCTTTAAATTTAAAAACTATAAACGTAAGGAAGGTTCCATAACGGTTAGTAAATCGATTTTGTTTTACAAGTATTTTGACTTATAGTTTTAAAAGTCAAAAAATAAAAACAATATGATTTCATATATACTACTATAGAAATAAGGTTCTATCTTTTTTTTTTAAATATTTTTTTCGGCTATCATCAACAAAGTTGAGATGTTATATACCATCGATAATAAACAATGAACTCTACCGCAAGATCAACAACAACAGCATCCGAGACAATCCTACGACCGGTTTCGTCCTTATTAGGACTCATCAGGCAGAAATAGTCGTGAAAAACCGCTATTGTGGTATTAAACAAGCGGGGTTAAGTACGAAGTACTGAAGCGACCGTTTGTGGGTAAAGTTAAAAAAAATGACTGTGAATGTTTTACCTGTGTCATTTTTTCAACTTACCCACAAACGGTCGCTTCAGTACATCGTAATTAATCCCGCTTGTTTAAGATCACAATAGCGGTTTCTCGCGACTATTTCTGCCTTATGAGTCCTAATAAGGACGAAACCGGTCGTAGGATTGTCTCGGATGCTCCTATTGTTAATCTTGCGGTAGAGTTCATTGTTTATTATTTTTGTAAGGAAAGAAATATTTTTGTCACGAGAAATCACTGTATCAAAACTATCTCAAAAAAAAAAGGCAATTACACCAAGTAATTAAATTAAGAACGTTTCAAAATCTAAAGTATAATTAAACAACAAAAGTACTTTTTGAAAGTATATCGAGCTACTAACAGTTTTATTAAATGACTACAACACAAACTAAAACTATTAGTAAACACTATTTTTTTTAAATTTTCTTCACTACTGTAAATAAGTCTAATTCCAAAGTTTAATCTCTATATCCAATTTATAAAAACAAATTTAACATATGTTTCTTTTTTCGTGGATTTTCAAGTTTGTTGAAGTGTGAAATTTTTTGCCACACTTGGTACAGGCATAAGTAGGTTCGAAGTGAAATTTCATGTGAATCTTCAAGTTTGATGTAGTGTGAAACTTCTTGTTACAATGTACACATGTAAGTTCTGGCTTATAGTGAAAAGGCATATGATTACTCAATTGACCTTTAGTTTTGAACCATCTATCATCTGGGCATATCTTGCACTTGAACTTTCTCTCATCACTGTGAGTTGTCTGATGTCTTTGTAATGTCTGTTTGAGAGCAAACCTTTCACCACAAGTAGAACATTTGTAGGGTTTTTCTCCCGTATGCGTTCTCATGTGAATAATGAGGTCTTTCTTAGAGTAAAAAGACTTCTGGCAAACTTCACAGTGATAAGATGGAGCGTAATGAAAATTTTTATGGTTTTTTAATTGACATTTAGTTTTAAAATATCTGTCATCTGGGCATATGTTGCACTTAAAATTTCTCTCATCACTATGAGTTGCCTGATGTTTTTTTAAATTGTATTTTTGAGAAAACTTTTTACCACAAATAGAACACACGTAGGGTTTTTCTCCAGTGTGCGTTCTCATGTGTCTATCAAGAGCTGATGGCGTTCCAAAACACTTCTGGCAAACTTCACACTCATGATTTTTATCGTGTATATTCTGGTGTGAATTTAGACCACTTTGGCTGGCAAAAACCTTGTTGCATGTTGGGCAAGAAAGTTTTTTTATTTTTCTTTGAGATGCAGCTACACAATCTGAAAGTTAAAATTTTTGGTTTGCATAAAATTATTTCTTCAAAAAACGAACTATTTTTGTTGGTATTTATAAATCGTTAAAAATTATAAAACTTTTCACGAAATTTATAAGTTACCTAAAATTTATTTAGAGAATGATTACAATTTAAAATCATTAAGTCAAACAAGCAAAATAAAAAACTACATTATAATTTAAAACTTGATATAATAAAAACGGTAAAACAACCACCATATTTACCATGTTTAAAAAAAGTGTTATAGAAAATGTTTCTACTACTTAATAAATTTTTAATTTTTTTTATTAATAACAAATTATTTATTCTCTTAAGCAATATATTTAGATCTTTTATTGTTTTCTTTAAAGTAAAAAGTTTATAAAATCAAATTTTATAGAAATTTAATCAATGTTTAACACTTTATTTCATAAAACACTAAGAAAACTTTATGTGTTATAAAACTTTATTTTTTTATTCAATAAAATATTGTTACAGAAAAAACATACGAACAACAAAAAACAAAACAATAATAGTATGCTATATTTATTGTAAATAAAGTATTTTCTTTAGAACTGGTATAAAAATTTAAACTTTTATTGAATCTTTATGGAATTAAGTACCTGTTTATAATCAAACAAAATTAAATTATTCAAGTTCTAATCTAAATTACACTAATAACAGTTGTTAAAAATTATTCAACTTAAAATAACATTTTATAAATTATAATAAAAAGAATATAATACTAAAAAAAGGATTAAAAAAAAACAACTCAAACTTTTTTTTTTAAGTTGAAAGAAATTTGAAAATTCAATTTAATGAAACTTTAAAATTTTTATTGTTTTTTTATTAAAACATGAAGTTTTAGTTTATCATAATTTAAGGTAAGTTTTAGAAATTTTAAAAGTGTTATGTTGTAGAAAAGACTTTATTTGATACATTTTAGTCTCATTTTAGCTTAAAAAATTTAATTTAATAACTATGTACTTATGCCTATTTTCTTTTCACAAACTTATCGGAGTACATTTAAATAAGAATAATTTTAATTTTCATTTTAATTTACTTAATAACCATTTCATTAAAACAACATATTATTTTTTAAGGTTAGTAAGGTTAGATAAAAACTGAAAGTATTTGATTAGCTTGAGGCAGGGTTACACTTATAAGCTAAAATAGTTAAGTGACAAAAAAATCAGAGTTTATAAAAAAATATAAAAGATACTAAGGGCAAAAAAGTAAAAAATAAATGTAGTAAAATAAAAAAATAAAAAAACTTTAGCAATACCAAATTAGTACAAAGTCTTTATAAAAATGAATTTAAAAAAATGAACTAGCCTGACTTAGCATGAAAAGTCTGAATGTGAATAAACATGTTAACAATACTGACTCTATTAAATATTTATTTCTATAAAATTAAACTTGATAAAACCTACTGAGTATGAACTATAATTACACAACATACAGCATCACTACTTATATAACAATTTGCTTATTAAGATAAGCATAAAAACGTCTTTATAACTGAACATAAAAGATTAAATTCTGTACAATTTTGATAAAATAGGTACTTAGTTAGTAGAATAAAACATTTAACCAATAGCGGAAATGTGGTCGAAATGTATTTAAACAAAAAAAAGTTTATTTTAAGGCTACTAAAATTGGATTGTTCAAATAAAATAAATACTAGATATAGACAATTTGAGAGATACAATTAAGATTTGCACATAACAAACATAAAGAAACATTTGTTTATTGCTCATTTTCATTGAAAAATGAAACTAGCTTTGTAAAATTTCAAAAATTCTTTAACTTTGACTTTTACCCCAGTATTTTAAAGATATATCTTGCTTGAATTTTTTTAAAACATTACAGTTTTTAAAGCTTTGAACTTATAGTTAAATAAATGTTTCATTTCATAGTAAGTTGATAATTTAAGGCCTTAGGGGGGGAGGGGGGTTCAACATTTATTTTTACTAAAATTAACTTTGTATTTTATATGAAAGCTTAAAGTACAAACTATAAGCCAGTTTTTATAGAATTCAAAAATATCATTTAACTTTTGAGATATTTAACTTTTTGTAAAAATTTTCCAATATGAACGTATGGACCGCAAATTTTTCGGGGTCAATTTTCTCGGAAATTTTAAAATTCACTAAAAACCTATCTCCTCCTTCATTCTTTGACCTAGAGACTTCAAATTTTCAGGAAATGTTCCTTCTAATATTTTGAAGAATATGAATATTGGAATTTTTGAAATTTTGAAAAATAAAAATTTTATTCACATAAACCTAAAAAAAAAGGGTAGTTTTTGACAATAACAATTTTTTTCCTTAAAATTGAAAAATTACCTACATTAGATTTCTTTAAAGTTTAATTATACACATTCTGTAAAAATTTGAGAAAGATTACTCAAAAAATGAAGAAGGAGATAGATTTTAGTGAAATAGTCTTTTTTCGCATTTTTAGCTTTCTTTTCCATAAGGAACCTATCGAACGCCCTTTCTTTGATCGCTTATATCTCAAAAGTTACTTTGAGTTTTTTTAAGCGGTTAAAAGTGTCTGATAGCTCAGATTTAATTATAAAAAATAAGATCAAGTTGTAAAAAACAAAGTGGACCCCCCTCCTATGGCCTTGAAACTGTAAGGTATATTAATTAACAAACAAAATCATAAAGGACGTTGTAAAATTACAACTAGTTGATAAAAAGAATAACAAAACTAAGAACATTGAAAATCAACTTTATAATTTTTTACTTAAAAAAAAGAAATCATCATTAATAATAAATTCTTAACTTAATTAGAATAAAAACTTTAACTTTTTATTATTAATTAAAAAAAATAAACACCATTGTCTAAATCAGGGTTTGTCAAAGTAGGCCAAGTGGCCCCTTTTAGGAGCCATGACAGGTTTAATAGGGGCCATGAGCAGCAAATGGCCAAAGAGATATCATTTAAAGCAGTAAAAGGAGCCATAGGAGGGCGATGAGGTCATGACTTTAAATTTACACTAAATATTCTGGAGTTGCACTTAAAGAGCCAAAAAAAAGTTTTATGTGTTTTAAATGGTAGTTCTGAAACTTATACTATATTCTTTTGAGTTGCTGATGGAACATAAAATAAGGTTTTATGTAAATTTAATTGTAGTTTTTTAATTTCAGTAAGGGGCGCCATTTAAAAAATGTTTCAAAGTTTAAAAAACCCTGGTCTAAATTTTGTGTTTTTCTTAAAATCAAAATATTTTCACATATTGTTGAAAAGTATGATTTTATTTTTAATGTTGCAAATTTAGAGAATGCTGATATAAAATTGAAGAAAAAAAAAATTTAATGATTTAATATTTTTGTGTACTTTATACCTTAAAAGTGGCAATCAAAGTTCTCAACTTAAATAAAATAAAAGGAGAGTGATCAATAGTAAATTTAAAATTTTATTAACAAAACAATGTTTCATTTGTTTGAAAGCCAGATCTTCAGTTGTTTAAAATCTTATCCAAATAGAATATAAAAAGAATCTGTTAAATAAGGAAAAATCAAAATGATGGATAAATTATTAGAAAATAAATAGAATCGACTATTTACTTAAGTTATATAATTTAACTTAAAGTTATTTCAAAAAAACGTGTTAAATGTTTATAAATAGTAATTTATCTTTAACTTAAATGTATGCTAAGCAATTATAAAAAGCTAACTTTTATTTTCAGAGGTAGAAGGAGGCTGAAAAGATTTTAAAACTTTGTCTTCAATATCGTTACCAGAGTTTTGAACTTTTTTACTTCCTGTTATTTTTAAAAGATTGAGGATAAAAAAATATTATATTAGTGAACAGTATAAATACAATGAGTTAATTTAATAAAATAAAATTTAAATAACTTTAATTATAAAACTAATATAGTTTTATTTATTTATAACTACATAAAAATATATATCATGTAAGGAATGAAAACATTGGAAAAAACAACTGTTATTGAAAGAGCTTAATAAGCTAAAATTTCTTATTTTTACAAATATTGCTTCCAGGTTGTTATGCATAAAGAAGCTGAAATTACTACTGGAAATTTGATATCTGTGGTTAAAAACATACTTAATTATTTTTGGGAACTTTTAATGTTTAATTTTTAAACTGTTAGTTAAATGCTAAATACATAAACAAAACTCACTTTTGTTTAAAACATTTGTATTTTTAAGCTGGTCCATTTTGTAAACTAAATACAAGCTAAATTTTAAACCTTTTTTGTTTTTGTAGTGTAATAATTATTATTGGATATAAAAAGAGTAAGAAACGACTCACATGAAAAGTAATAAGATTTTCTAATATTTAGATGTTAGTAAAAATATTACAACAAAAAAGACTTATACTTTTACAATATACAAAATATTTTTATGTTGTTATTATTAAAAATTACTTTTAAGATCATACGTTTACCTTTCATTCATGAACCAGTCTTAGTATTTAGGTGACCACTGGTTTTTTAGAAACTAATTTATGACTTTCAAGATTTCAAACTACCTGCTATCTAGTCTCTTTTTTTTTAGATAACTAAATTTAATATTGTCTATTTGTTATGGATAATATACCTAAAATGCTTATTAAATGTACCTTTTACAGGTGTGCCATTAGTTTTTTAGTATTTACAGGTTTTATAAATTTCCAAGGTTTAGAAAGGTTTATGAAAGTACATGTATTTTGTTTATTTTTAGTATAAAAATAAACTTAAGGTAAAAGACTTACTGGAATAGTATAAAAAAATTGGAAAGATACTGTAATGCTAGCTTAAAGGTATTTTATGATTAACTAATTTTTAAAAACACGAAAAAAATGTTATTGCATATGATAGATTTTTTGAACTTAATAAAAATTTTATAGTTTTACATTAAAAAGTTGCTTAAAGTTCCTTTTTTTTAGGTTTTTGTTCAAGTTTCCAGGTTTCTCCAGTTTATTTTCAATTTTGTAAATCCAGAGCTATTTTAAAGTTTTTAGGCCTAAATTGTCAAATTTTAGGTTTTTCCAGGATCTTAAGTTTTTTGGCAACTCTGTTTTTTAAAAAAAAAACAGTAAATAATACATAATATTTTTTGAAAATTTCATATATTTATTATTTTACACCTAAATTGTACAACATTTGAGGTTCCACCTGGATTTTTAACAATTTTTGTTTGAAATTTCATCTTTTTTAAGGTTTTTTCAATACTCTAGGTTAGATTGGATGCTGGAATATTCAAATTTGCATAATTTAAATCCTTTAAAAAAAAATAAAAGGGCAACAAACGAAGTAGCAATGTATATTTATCAAATAGAAAAAATAAATGTGTAGGTCATACTAATATCTACATGTAATTTTTCCTTTTTGCAAAACATTAAATATTTTATTGAGATATGGCTTTAACAAAGTATAAAACATATTTATTTCTAGTAATTTTAAAAAATGTTGAGAAGTATTTAAGATTTTGCAATAAGAAAAAAATGGCTTGTAAATATAAATAAGATATATACATGTATTTTTTATTTGTTCAAGTTTATATTTCTTATTGAGATAAAGTCTTTTAAATATTCTTTTAAGAATTTGGACTGTCGAAATTTGAATTGTCCTAAATTTGAACTGTCATGTAGCCCTTTAGATTACCATCTTGATATTCTAAAAAGTCCATTTTATAAAGCTAGGAAACTTATAAGTCAGACCAGGGACGTAGTTAGCTTAAAAAAGTTACGAATCTGCAAAATAAAATCTAGAATAACGTATCACATAACGGGATTAGAGTAATTTTATCTACCTTTAATTTTATATGAAAATGTGCAGTTTTGTTAAAAGTTGAAAAAAAATTAAATGTTGAAGTATAATGAATAACTCAATACAAGGCAATTTGTACTGCTCTTGACCCTCTACAATTCTTTATGTGTTGAGACTTTTATGAAGCTATAAAACCTTTTATTTAAAATAAAAATATTAATTAAGAATTCAACTTATTTAGTATTACTAATAGTCCTAAAATATATAACTTTAAAAACAGTTTCCCCAATTCAGAAAACATTTGCAAAAATTGTTGCTTTTATTGGACAAAAATCATAAATTTTAGTAGTTAAATAAAAAACAGAAGAGATTAAAAATAAAAAACTACACAACATTAGATAAAATTCAGATTTCCAATTACTTTATTTTGTCAAAAATAATTCATAAAGAAAGGAAGAGTACACTTCTTTGTAAATGTTATTACTAGCTTTGGTAGCATAAAGATTTAGGCTGCAAAAAAGAATAAAACTTTGTCTAACTAAAAAAAAATTGTTAAATAAAAGCTGTAAAAAAGAATCAAACTTTTTTGTTTTTACAAAAAAACTTGTTAAATAAAACAACTTAGTTAAATAACTAAAAACTTTGAATATTAAACATCAATATTTTTCAGATACAAGCTAAAACATATAAATAAATTCAAATATAAAGATTTTTAAACATAAAATATTTTCTTTTTTTTTTCAATACTTGTTATGAATTAATAATAATATACACTTGTTTAAATAAATAGTATCAACTTATTCTTATTAATCTTAGATTGAAAAAGTTATATAAAACTTTTATCATTTATCAAACATAGATTAATAAATTAAACTGATATATTTTATGAATTAAAACCACTCTAAAATTTATAAACTTATTTTAAAACAACAGATACAATCCATATTCTTGATACGTTCAAAAAAGAAATAAGATACAAAAATCTTCATATTGTAAACAAAAATGCTTGTAAAAAAAATTTACAATAATATTTAAAAACAAGTTAAAACAAACTTTTTATTTTACATAGTTGTCTGAAAACATCATTCAAAGAGCTTTTTCTTGAAGTACTTATCTGGAACTCTTTGTAACAAACTGAACTTCAGATTGATTGACTTTGTTAATAGCTTTGAGTAATAAGCTCTTAGGGTTAAGATATATCTAAACATACAATGCTACCATGTCAATTAAAAAACAAAACTGTCCTGAGTGACTTTTAACTGTCTGAAAAGTCCTAGTTTTTTTCTATATCATTGAAATAAGACTAACTTTTCAAATTTATCAATGTTTTTTTTTTACAAAAATAGTTATAAAATAAAGATTTATTAAAACTAACCAGTAATATCTCATTCAAATCTAAAAAAACATCTGTTATGAAATTATAAACAAATCTAAAAATGTCAAAACTATACTGAGTCAGCCTTAATTCAAAAGTAAAACTCTAAATATCCTAGAGTTATCCAGGATACTTTGAGTGTGTGGCAACAATGTACAATTTAAAACTTTCAACTTTGCTAAAAATGCAATAAAAACTTTAACTTAGGTAAGCATTTATATAATCTTTAAAAAAAAGTTTTAATAAAAAAATAAAGTTCTAAAATACAATAAAAAAGCTATAACTTGTTTATATTAATCTTGAAAAAATAAAAGCTTTAACTAACCTAAGCATTTATAAAACCTTTAAAATAAGTTTTAATTAAAAAATTAAGTTCTAAAATATAAATATTAAACTATAATTTGTTTATATTATTTTTGCAAAAAAAATATAGTATTGAGTTTTTCAGTTTGTCTTCTTGTTGCAAACTATTTGTCTTATTGTGTTATTTTTTCTGATTTCATAGATTCTAATCTTCTTGATAAAACTTCAGGAAATGATATTGTCATCACTGTTTCAAAAGTTTTTCATTTTTGTATATTTGTCAACCACAGAGATTTAATCTTAAAACATTCAACTCAGAGAGTCAATTTGATTTAAAACAAAAGTTAATTCTTCATGTTAGTTTATTTTGAGGTTCATCTACTTTAAATTTCATCTTGATATATATCTTCTATCTGTATTTGCTCTTTTATAACACTAAAAATGAAAATTTCAAAAAATTTTAAGTTCTTTTTGACTCACCACAACCATTTCAATAGTACAAGATCCTCTCTCACACTTACTTTTTTTATTTTCTCACATCATTTAAACCAAATCTACAGCTTTCAAATGGATTTTTAACAATAGTTTGCTATTTAATAAAAAAAAAGCTACACTTAACTATTTGTTTACAATTTAGATGTATTCAATTTGTTCAATATTTATGACACTAAAAAGTGCTAGAGAGTACTGTAAATGTGTAGAATTAAAATTATCTATCAGGAGTGCAAAACTAAGTATAAACAAATACTCAAAGCAAAATAAACAAGGTCTTAACAGCTGAATTGTCGATTTTTTTGCACAAATGTTAACGTTTCTGTAGTTTTGCAGAAGCGTACCAAGCTACGTGCCTGAGTCAGACTATTGATTTGTATATTTGCAGAGTCAGCAAAAAATACTTTTTTCATGTTATAAAAATTTTAACTATTAAAGCTTTAATTTTAGATAGATTTTTTTTTTTGTTTGGGTGAGGTGAGTTAAAGATAAGGGTTATAATAACTTTTTTTTTGTTTGATGACCAAGTAGCTATGCAAATCAGACTGACCTAAAAGTATGCTTACCCTTTTATAGTTTTTTAAGCATACAATTGTGTTATTTAAAAAATAATAAATCTTAAAACTTATTTAAACGTTTAACCAAAAGGTTTAGTAACTATTAGAAATACTAACAACATACAAAGCTACAATTAAGACATTGATGTTAAACCTTAACTTCTTCTAGGTTTTTAAAAGTACAATACTTATTTTCCACTTTTAGCATAAAAATAAGTTTATTGAAAAGTTGTCTTAAATAGTCTTTTAAAAGTATTAAAAAAGTTAATAAATTTAATTAAACCATACTACAATGCTTCTTCAAATGTGTTTTGTAAAAAAAAAAATCTAACTGATGCACAATATAATTAATGTATATGATAAATTATTTGTACCTTATAAAAAGTTTGCTATTTAACTTCAAAATTCCACGCTTTTAAGTACTTTTTGTTCAATCAACTTCAATTCCAGTTTTTAGTTAAAATTGTCAAACTCTAGGATTCCAGGGTTTTAGCAACCCTATTAAACACATTTATTCAATAAAAATTTTACTTAAATCTTTAAGTTTTTTGATATAGTTTTTGTAAAAACACCAAATTTCTAGCAGCACATTTTCATAATCCCTTATAGTTTTTAATAAACTTGTTTTAATTTTTCAAAAGTAATACGAAATCAGGGACAAAATGGTGCTACAACATTTAAAAAGCAAAAATATTTTTAATAAAAATCCAAAAAATTTTTTTTATACTTTAATAGGGAAGTCAAAACACTGTTTTCATAAAGTGATCTTATTTTATTTAGTTTTTACTGAGCTACAAGATACTCTTTAAAGATTTAAAAAATTTAAAACAACCTTTGAGATTTAGCCGGTCATAATCGGAGGCAACTTAAGGTTCCTGGGAGGCACAACTAAAACAGCAAATAACTAGAAATCACTAAAAATATATATTCTCCTAGGTTTTTGGAGACAACTACCTCCAATTTTTAGAAAATGTTCCTTGTAATGTTTAAAAAATTCTTTTGCAAAAAAATTAAAAAAAAATTCAAACATAAAAGCAAAAAAAAATTGTTTAAATTTTTATTTTTTCTATATTTTTTTTTTGTTTATTAAGTTTTTTAACTTTCTTGCGACAGAATTTTCAAATGTTGCAAGGAATATTTCCTGAAAATTTGTGATAGTACTCTCAAAAATGCTAGGAGGAGATATGTTCTTAGTGACTTCTAGTTATTCGCTGTTTTAGTTTGCGCCTCCCATAAGGAACCTATATTCTTGCCTCTGACTTTGATCAGCTATATCTCAAAAATCATTCTGAATTTTTAAAATTTGTAAAAAACTTCTTGTAGCTTATAAAACTATGCAAAACAAGATCACATTGTAAAAAATGTGTTTTTAAAACCCCCTTTGCCCTTAAACTTACTCTTTCCTTACACTTTATAACCATATATATTATAAACTAATACTTCTAAACATAAAACTCTAACTTAATGAAAATCTGACCTTTAACTAACCAAAAATTAACTCAAGTTCTTATTTTTTAAACAATAGTTATAAAAAATTTCTAGAGTAACAATCATAATTTTTGAAAAACTTGTAGGAAACAAGTTAAATTACTAATAATAATAAAAATGATTGTATTTAGAATTATGTTCATTGTTTTTTCACATGTTTATCAGAACTTCTTCCAGGTTGTAGAAAGTATGATTTATAAAATGTCTCAACTTAAATACATTTTGCACTCTTACTCCTAATCAAGACACTAAAGTCATTTATTAATAAAATTGATTTTGAGCATGATACGAAGTGTTTTGACACATTTTTTATCATAAATTCTTTTAAACTCTTTTTTTATAAATATACTATCTACAAGTTGTTGTATTATTAAAAAAAAATCTGAAAATTTTTAGTGAATTGTTATAAAATGAATGAATTAAGTACTTGAGTGATCTCATCTCTGAATTCCAAGAAAATTTGCTTTGAAAAGAATATACATTAAATCCTAATATATACAGGTTTGCCACTCTTCTCAGTCATATAATTTTCCTGAGTAACCTTAAACTTCCAGGAGTTTCCTAGAGTTTTTTTTCAAGTCATTAAAATGTTTTGTAAACTGTTTAAAATTTTCCCTAAGGTTTTTTTAACAATCTTAAAACTTCCTTTAAATTTTTAGAAAAATCAAAACTGCTTTGAGTTTCCCGGAGTTTAAAAAAATCAAAAAAATCTGAGTTTCCCTGAGATTTTCTATAATTTGAAAATTCCCTGAGCTCATTAGTGTGTTGCAACCCTGTATATTTGGGATGGGCAATGTGAATATTTGACGGGTTGGATCGAAAAAAAAATAGTCCTCAGCTGGCCGAAGCATTTCGAGTAAGTGACAAAGGTGTGTTATGACTGGTTTCCTGTTTCCTGTGAACCCCCTGAAAAAAGGAAATAAAAAAAAGATTCTTAGAATATCAGTAATAACGTTGTTTATTAACTTTGGTTTGGTTAATGGATAAACTTCGAATAATGAATGTTGAATTTATAACACTGAAAGATTAAAAAGTTGCAGTAACAAAAAATGCTCGTTTTTGCCAAGCTAAAATGGTTTTTAAATAAATTTTTTATTGTGACATCATATTAGGTAAAAGCTTTTAAGTAGCTCTTTTTTTTCTAAGAAAATTTTTACCAAGATGCTCTTAGTCCCCAATATAAATTGTCACTTAGTGTAAATAACTTTTGATTAAGTATTTATTTTTGAACTGGTAAGTACAATTTTTACTTAAAAAATGTCAAATATAATCACTTAAGTTTTATTTCACTTAGTTTTTTGCATATAATAATGATGTGTGAAGCTTTTGTGTTATGTTGTTATATAATAATGTTGTGTTTGTACTATAAAATTTACATATTTGTTAATGTGTCAACTAACTGGGTTTAAAGCTTGAAAAGTTAAATTCAGAGAGTTTTCAAAATCATCTTAAGACAACTACACCACCTGGCAATTTATTCTTTTATCATTTAATGGTATTTAGTATTTTTATTTAAGTTGTTTATTTTTGTATATCTGTTGGCTACAAAGTCGATTTTTGATTTTTTAAAATTTTCAACTCAAATAGATTTCAAAACCATACCATCATTAGAATCCTTGCACCATAAGGCAACTATTTAAATAAAATTTAAAGATATTTTAATTATTTTATTTAAGTCTAAACATTTTTTAATTAAGTTTTAGTTTTTATAGTATAAATTACTTGAAAAAAAAAAGTTTTTACAATATATAAATATATATAAGTGAAAAACTAAAAACTTAAAAGATAAATTTGTAAGAACTTCATCTATACTAACATTTAAATCAAGATTTAAATTCTCTTTATATTTTATATAAATATTATGAACTTACAAATTGTATATCGAAATTTAAATCTGTTATATGAAATAAAAATATTATAGACATAACTAATTTACTCTATAAAAAGTTAACTTATTTGTTAGGAAACCATATTATAAAATAATTAATACAAGAATAAATTTTCATAAATATATTTTAATTTAATTGTATAAGTCTACACTTTTTTAAGAAATTTCAATTTTTATAGTTCAAATTACTTAAAAAAAATATTTTTGTTTTAAATAGATATATAAATGTGTAGAGTTAAAGATTTAAAAGAAAACTTTGTAAGAACTCCATTTGTAAGTACTAACATTTAATTCAAAATTGAAATTCTCTTGAAAAAAAATTGTTAAAACATATTTTACGTTTTCAAAAAACAAGTACTTTGAAGTTGTAACTTTTTTAGTTGATATTATCTAAACTTGAAATAATCTTTCATAACTCATTTACATGTAAAACGTTTGTCCAAAACAAACAGTTTATTTGTATTGTTTTTAGCTTTAGGATGGTAGTGATATCATAAGTTTGTCATTGTTAACATACATTTAAATTCAGTTTTTTTATGGAACAGTCATTCACACTGATAATTTGAAAATTAGCTATATAATACTTATAAGTGTTAAAAACACTATACATTATCTTTAAGTAAGCAATATAATGACATAAACTTTTTTATTTTAATACAAAAAGCTCAAGTAAAGTATTTTTTTCTCTGATTAAATGAAGATTAAAATAAATGATAAAGATGAAAGTTTAGAAAACTATAATCGTATTTCAATTATAGAAATTTAGCTACAGTTGGTTGAAAAATACTAAACTTTGAGATTAATTAGTACTTTTCAAATATCAACTTAGACTTTTTTATATTGTAAAATTATTTAATTATTTCATTTATAGTAATTAAAATAATGTTTTCATCTACTTAAAACAAAATATTTAAGTTAGTGGATTCTTTATTTTTAACAAGTAAATTTTGTTCTCACCCTAACAAAAATACCACTTTACACTACTAAATAAACATAAACTAAAGTTTTTCTGTTATTGTATACTTCATAAGTGACGAGTCAAGTTAAGTAGTAACTATCGAAAAAGCAAACATATTCCAACAGCTAGATAAGATTAAACAAAATTTATAATGAATTATACTAAAGTAAAGAGAAAAGTATTTTAAAATAAACTAAAACAGTTTTATTTGGTAAGAATGACTAAAATTTTATTTAGTAAAATCAAGTTAGTAGTTCTTAAAAAAAATTTCTAAAATTCTTTAATATTTAAATAGTTTTTGTTAATTTATATACATATATAAACAATAAGAAAAGTTCAGTCTTTGGCTTTACTTAATTAGTTTTTTTGTCTTGTATTTTTGTAGAACCCTTGGAAAAATTTAAAGGCATTTTTAAATTTGGGAATTCACCACCAATGGAACCATTTTTGATATGAACACAATTTATGCACAATGAATTATTGAAATTATGTAAAAATAAAATATAGAACATGTTAAAAATTTAAAAGCATGAAAAAAGTGTGTCTGTAACAATTTTTTTATAAAAATTTAATAGTTATGTAAAGTTTTCGAAGTTAAAGTTTTATTTAACAAATAAGTTAGTGTTTTAAACAACTTTTAAATTTTAGTTCTAAAATTTTTGGTAGCTGTCAAAAATGAACAAATGTTCAGTTTAGAACAAAGACTTTTTTGGACATTTCTACTATCACTGTTAACCCATACTTTTATTATTTTTATTTTGATATATATTTGTTTAATATTTTTTTTTTACTCTCATGCAAAATTATTCCTCTGCAAAAATTACATTTTGTGCAAAGCTCACCCATCAAACCTTTTGTATAGTTTCAGTTTTTTCAGTTTCAGTGTATGACTTTTGCAGACAATGCATATTTCGAGAATGCAAAACAGTGTGAAATGTTTTACTTTTTTGCTGTAAATATTTGAATGAATGCTGTGAGACCATAATGTTTCACAACATTTTTAAAACAAAAAGTAACATTGACTTTTCATTAATAAATCATATGTCACATTTTAAGTGTTTAATATTTTGAAAATAAATATAATTCACATTTGTAAATAATTACAATACAAACCTTATACTGTACTTTTTGTTATAAAATATCTTTTAAAATTAAATGATAAATGTAGATGTTTTTTATGCTATAGACCAAGGGTTGGAAAACTGCTACCCACAGCCACATTTAATGTTTTGTTTACACTAATTTAATATAAAATTGATTTAAAAAAGAAGGAAAAAAAGAGTGTTATCTTTGAAGGATAATCTACAGCCTATAGTTTTTTATTCAAAAAAGTTCGCTAAAAATATGTTTTTAAGCACATTAAAAAAGTTCCTTTTTTGACCTGCTAACCCCCGCTATAGACGTAATTTTAATTACAATATTACTTAAGTTTTTTTTAATCTGCTGAAACAAATTATAAGGAGAGTACTTTATAATCATAAAAAAAGTTTAAAAGTTCCTTTTAACATATGCATTTATGTTTTATGAAATTTAGACTATGAAACTATGAAAATATTACTAAAGATTTATTAAATTGCATTAAATTTAAATATGATTTCTTTTTGAGTTTTTGATGAACTTATATAAGTTCATACTTGATTGGTCATAATACAAGCTGTATTTTTTAAAGTTTTATATTCATCAAAAAAAAAGGTATCTTTATTAACACTGTTAATAATTAATTAAAACTGTTAATAATTAAGTTAAAAACGAATATAGATTTATCTACCCTTCTCTACCATCAATCGTATAAAAAAATTAGCCATTTTTTAAAAATATTAATTATTTTTGTAATAATTTAGTTGTTAATAGAAATAAAAACTTATACACTTAAAATTACTTGGTAATAAAAATGTTATTTTTCAGCAAAAAGTAAGAATAATTTGATATTATAATAATTTAAACTTTTCATGAGCTCTGATTTTGATTATTTTAAAATACTAACTATTATTCAAATTTATTTATATTTTAACCAGTAAACTTTATAGATTACTTGATATTAATAGTATTTAAACTAATTTAAGTTTTAGCTTAAAGAAAAAATGTTTAAGACACTAATACAACTCAATGTCCTGTTTAAAATAGTGTTTATTTTTAAACTGCACCAACAGTGGGTAAAATAATTTTTATTATGGCCATAGGGGAGGGGGTAAACCATGTTTTTTTACAAGTTGATCTGATTTCATAGAGTTTTTTATAAGCTTCAAGATGCTTTTTACCATTTAAAAAAATCAAACTTTTTTTTTGAGATATTAGCAGTCAAAGTCGCCGCATAATAGGTTCCCTATAGGCAGGGAAAACTATTTTATTAATAATACTATTTTGTTTAAAATATATTTCCTTCTACATTTTTTAAGCAATCTTTTTCATACTTTTACAGTCTTATCTTTAAACAATAACAAAAAAACCTTATTTAAAAAAAAAAAACAATTTTTCTTTTAATTTTTGTGATAAAATTTTTATTTTTAAAAATAATAAAATAATATAATTACTTAGATTCTAAAGTAACGTTTTTCCTTTTATTATAAGGAACGTTTCAAGAAAATTGGAAGAACATTGCTTGAAAAATGAAGGAGGAGATAGATTTTGAATGAATTTTATAATTTTTGAGAAAATTCACCCTGAAAAATTTGCGATCCATACGTTTCTATCAGAAAAAAAAAACTAAAAAACTTCAAAAGTTAAATTACATATTTGAATTCTATAAAAACTGGCTTGTAGTTTGTACTTAAAGCTTTCATATAATGGCCAAATTTAATTTTTGTAAACAAAAATGTTGAAGCCCCCCATGGCCTTATCTAGATTAATTTTCACAGAAGAGAATCATTAAATTATGTACTTTATATTTATAAGTATTCATAAAATATAATCAAAATGTATTACAGTAGTTTGTATTACAGTAGTAGAAAAGCTAGTTTAAAGCAAAAACATAAATAATTATGTTTATATTATGTTTTGCTCTATTTAACTGTAAATAACATTTTCAGACATAATTCCACCTATTTGAAAATTACTATGATTCCATGTTCATAAAAACCAATCTTATATTTAAAATAGTATTGATGCAAGTTTGAAAAAATAAACTTTAGTACAATAACTTGTATGAGTTCTCTAATAAAGTTATTAATTTTTATGTTAAATAGCTAAAGTGATAATAGTAGTTACTTGAACGTTTTATCAATATACATTAAATATACGGAAGCATCATTCATCATGTAGTGTAAAAAATTTAAATTATATATTGTTGTTTGTTTAAAAATGTTTAATAAGATTAAAGAATTTATACTGTTTTTTTTTTGTTCAATCGGTTATAAACTTAACTTATAATAGTATTCAATTTATAATGCATATTTTATCTTTTTTTTTTCATCAAAAATTTTAAGTAGTTTACTATGACTTGAGATAAAATATATGTGTTTGTTATGTTTTAAGTTTTTGAAGAAGGTTTAAAACTAGTATAACTATATTTTAGTGTGAAAAAAAACATATTTTTTTTTATGACTAGTTTTTGTTTTGTGTGGTGCTTTTGTAATTAAATACAATGTCTTTCTGTTCCATAGAAGCCATTTAATACTAGTTTTATAAACCAAATTTATAATAACACTTTTTAACAGAAAACTTTGAAATTAAATTTTAACTGTTTTTAAAAGTCAACTAGCTTAAAAATAACAATCTTATGAATAAAAGTAAGTTTTGTTTATTTATTGAATAGTGAAGTAAAAGCTCTAAAAAATTCAACCTTGCTTAGTTTAAACAGGTCAATAAACCTTTAACCATGAAGTTACTTAAAATTTTGTGTTAAGTATAAAAGTTGTATTTGCTGTGTTATGTTTTTTTTAAAAGGTTTAAACCAAGGTGATTTGGAGAAATAATTTATAAAAAACAATTTAATGAACAATTTTATTTTTAAAAATTGGTGACAAATAAAAAATTGATTTTAAAATTTAGCTTGCTTAAATTTAAACTTAAATTATATTGGTTTTAAATTTACTTCCATTAAAACTAATTTACCTATACATTTTAAACTATAAAACTAAAAAATATATGTAATTACATTTTTCTTTTTAACTCTTTCAATTTAGCTGTTTTTAATCAAGTCTTTTGTTTTTACTTTATATCTTAAAAAGTAAATGTAATTGTTTATAAGAATGCTATAAAAGTTTAAAAGAAAATGCAGGTTAGTATTTGTTAAAAGTTAATTAAAAAATAGTTTTGCATATCACACAACTATACAAAGTAACCATTGTCTATAGTACAACTTTTTACAAATAGCAGGAAACAAAACAGATCAAAACTCTGATGATGATATTAAACAAAAAGTTTTAAAAACCTTTCTGTCAGATCAACCTTCTACCTCTAAAAGTCAAAGTTAGTTTTTGTTATACTTAACTAGCAAAAAATTTTGAAATATAGTCTTTAGACATTGAATAATGTTTTTTTTTGATAATAACTTATATGCCACATTTATTTTGTTTATAGCTGAACAGCTTTCAGGGTTTCAACACATTTAGGGTACTCAGGATAGCTCAGGAGGTTTGTAAGTCTCAGAATGACTCAAGATAACCCAGGCTAATTTGAAACTTAAAAAAAAGCTTTGGATGACTTTGGTTAGTTTTTTTTTAACTCAGCATTGGTTTAAAAACTTTTTAAAATGTAAGTAGTTTCTTTTAAATGTTTAATGTAATTTGAATTTTCCTGGTTTTTTTGATTCGTTATATCAAAATTTGTCGAAAGCTTGCCTTTTGTTAATTTTAAAAAGTATTAGAACTTTTTATGAAATATATTTAAAATTTTCTGAAATTTTATAAGAAAACTAGAATGATTAAGGTCATCTAGAAAGGGTAGCAACCGAGAGGTTTATAAATTACATAAAATGGGTCACATTTTTTGGGTGATAAGTGTTACACGTGGAATCCTTTAAAGTAAGATGGCAAAATATTAAACCATTAAAAATGTTTTTAGTGTTAGACCAAAAGTGTATATTAAATAATGCCATAGTGATTCTAACATTTGACAATAGTTTACACTTGCTTTTTAAAAAAAAGCCTAAAGTTTAAGCTGAAAACAGTTATCATAGAGTCTGAAAAATCCAATTAGGTTTTATTATATGTTATTTTTTTAGTTCTTATGGTTTATATATGTAAATATTTTCACAGAGAAATTTCTCAAAAACTTAAAAATCAACCAAAATTATAAGTGGTAAAATTTGAATTAAGTTAAGAATAACTAACATTTTTTTTAAAATTGTGCAGCTGCGTCTGAAAGTAAAAAGAAAAGTTTTTCCTGCATAATTTGTAACAAGACTTTTGCTCACAGAAGAACTCTAATTGGTCACATGAATATACACACTAAATCTCATCAGTGTGAAGTTTGCAAAAAGTGTTTTGTATGTAAGTCAGCTCTTAATATTCATATGAGAACCCACTCTGGAGATAAGCCTCACGTGTGTTCAATTTGTGATAAAAAATTTACTAACAATAGTGCTTTAACAAAACATCAGACAACTCACAGTGATGAGAGAAAGTTCAAGTGTAAAATATGCCCAGATGATAGATGCTTCAAAACTAAAGATCAATTGAGTAATCATATGAAGTATCATTATGAGCCATCTCATCAGTGTGAAATTTGCCAGAAGTATTTTTATAGAATAGGAGATCTTAATAGACACCTTAAAACGCACGCGGGAGAAAAACCTTACGTGTGTTCTACATGTGGTAAAGGATTTGCTCAAAAGTCTCATTTACAAAGCCATCAGGCAACTCACAGTGATGAGAGAAGTTTCAAGTGCAATATATGCCCAGATGAAAGATATTTTAAAACTAAAAGTGCATTGAACAGGCACACTAAGTTTCATTACGAACCAAAACACTGTTGTGTATATTGTAAGAGAAAGTTTCACACTTCATCAGGTTTGAAAGCACATGAAAAACGGAAGCATGCTAGTAAAATATGATTTTTTTTGTAATACTTTACTTAATAATTACATTTGATATACATGAAAAATGTACACAGTTCAGTTTTTTACATTTAAACAGTCTTTTAATTTTTTTTATATCATTTTGTACTAGAGAAATTAAAAAAACTTAATTTTGTTATTTTAACTTTTGCTATATTTTTGTTTTTGATAAAGATTTGTTTTTTCATTTTTAGTTAAATTTGATACTAAATATTAGTAGTTAGTTTTATAGCTTCTACTAGAATGGCTTAAATTTTACTATTTCATTCTGTTAATGTTAAACTAAATAGCAAAAAGAATATAGTTCTCATTGAGTTAAATTATTCAATAAAAAAATAACTTCTTTTGTTTTTGACTAAATATAGTGTAATTTTATATAACACATATATTAAACTAATATTTATGAAGACAAAAAAAAGTAATTAGAATAAGTTTGCAAGAAATGTTTTATTTTGAATCTAAAAAAAATGAATTCTTGTTTCAAAAAGTTTTTTTTCCAATAACATTATAGCAAATTTTAAGAAAAAATACAATGAAAAATTTTCGTTGTATATACAATTTATAACAAGTAATAAATAAGTTTGCATAACTTTTTCTTTCAGATTGAAAAAATGTTGTTTTTTGCTGAACTAAGATAAATTTTAATATAGAAGACTAATCTTACTAAATACTTTTTTTCTTTCAAACTTAATTTTATTCTTTTTTTTTTGCTTATAGAACATTTTTAAAGAAGTGACATAGTTATAGTTTGACTAGACTTGAATGGGATTTTAATTTTTTTTAATTTTGTGTGTTCCTTTTTTTGTGTGTGTTTAATGATAACTATTTAGAGTAAATTTAAAAACCTTAAGTATTTTAAATTTTTTTAACAACCAATAAATATTAAATGTTGTTTAACAGAAAGTATACAATTAATTTTGTTTACAGTTTATAAAATGGACAACATTGGAAATAGCAGTATGTTGAATAAAAGTTAGTTTTATTATGTATTTCATAAAGTAACTGAAAGTTGAAAAAAAGAAGCTTATTTTATTAGTTTAAACAGGTTTGTATACAAATTACCACAAAGTTATTTTAGCTTTGGTATTTTATTTTAAACTTAAAAGTTCTGTGTTTTGTTTATATGATTTATATGATCTAAGACAAGGTGATTTCTACAAACAAGTTATTGATAAACAAAAAAATTGAAATATTCTATAACACTCAATACTGTATATTTTATTTTATCAATTACAAAAGTTTATACTTCTAGAGGAAAATTAATATAGCTTTTCTTTGAAGACTTCGATTAGAAAACTAAGTTTCGGTCAAAGACCTTATCAGTACTTATGTAAAATATTATTGAAATAAAATATGTAACAAATTCTTTATAAATCTTTAATAATATTATTAATAAAAAAATGTTAAGCTTAATATATGCTGTATATAACTTTAGGTCATTATGGCTCTACTTAAATTTAGAAGTTAATCTTTGTGTAAATTTCTTCTTGGCTGTTACAAGATACTTTTTTAAGCTTCATGAATTTATATGTAATTTGTGAGTTTTAAATGATACATAGGTATATTTAGGTGAAATAATTAAAAAAATATTTTATCAAAGTTGGTTTTTTCATCAATTGTTAAGGGCATAGGGGGGTCCACCTTGATTTTTACAAGTAGATCTTATTTTATAGAGTTTTATCTGAGCTATCAGACATTTTTAACCGCTTAAAAATATTCAAATTTTTTTTTAATATATAAGCAATCAAAGTCGGTGACCTCAATAGGTTCCTAATGGAAGGCGCAAACTAAAAATGCAAAAAAAGACCATTTCACTAAAAATATATCTCCTCCTTCATTTTTTAAGCAATCTTCTTCAAATTTTCAAGAGATTGAATGCAGGAGTTTTTTTAATTTTGAAAAATAAAATTTTTATTAAAAAAAACCACCTATTTTTTTGTTTTTTTTATGTAGAATTTTTATTTTTGGATATTCTCAAAATTCCAACATTCAAAGTCTTTTAAATTACAAAAGGAACGTTTCCTGAAAGTTTGAGGTCTCTAGCTCAAAAAATGAAAGAGGAGATAGGTTTTTAGTGATTTTTTAAATTACCGAGGAAAAATTTGCAGTCCATACGTTTGTATTTGAAACTTTTTGTAAGAATTATAATATCTCAAAAGTTAAATAATTTTTTTTTAATTCTATGAAAACGTGCTTGTAATTTGTACTTTAATCTTTCATTTAAGATACAATGCTATTTTTACTAAAAAAAATGTCGGACCCCCCCTATGCCCTTAACCTATTTAAAGTATTAAACTTCAAATGACAACTTTTTTTTTAGTTTTAATTTTTATATAACTTAGAACGTAACTTGTTACTTTCTACTTTTTTACAGAATTTAAAGTACTTGATCAAAATTAAGTTATCTTAGTTTGAAAGTTTTGTAGGTATTTTATTAAGGCAACACATAAAACAATTAAAAATGTTAATGCTCTTAGTTTTGCTTTTTCAGTTTTAATTTTTTGATACTTAGTAGCCGATTTAGCACATAACTTAAGTTTTATTGTATTTGATATTTTTGTTTTAAGATTTGTTGAAGGGCTTTAAGAAACTCAGGAATAATAATGTCACCAGAAATATTCTCTTTATTTTTCAGAGTGGCAACCTTGAGCTTTATAATATTGCATGTAAGTGCTAACAACTTCTAGTTATAAATGTTACATATGTAAGGTCAAAGGTAAAATAGCTAAATATAAAATCATTAGTTTATTTCCAAGTGTAAGACCAAAAGTGTTTAGTAACTTATGCCATAGTGGTTTTAACATTGGACAAAAGTTTACAATTGCCGTAAAGTAAAAGCTGCTTGAAGTTTGAGCTGAAAAGGGGACTATACAGAATGTAAAAAATTAACTACGTTTAGACTTATATTAATTTTTTGAACTCTTAAGTAAATATGTATAAATATTATAATAATAATTTTCTAAAAAACTCAAAAATCACTAAAAATCAGTCTTCTATTTTAATTACACAGTAGTAAAATTTGAAAAAAAAAAACCAAGTTTTGTTCATTTTTTTAGACAATTTTAATTATCAAAAACTAGCAAAATTTGTTTTTCAGACTGTAGTGCTGCGCCTAAAAGAAAAAAGAAACTTTTTTCCTGCACGACTTGTAACAAGACTTTTGCTAGTCAAAACAGTTTAAATTCCCACAATTATAAACACAAGAAATCTTATCAGTGTGAAGTTTGCCTAAAGTGTTGTGGAAGTAAGTATGAGCTTACAAATCACATGAGAACTCACACTGGAGAAAAACCTTACGTGTGTTCGGTTTGTAAAAAAAGATTTGCTCGAAAATCTCATTTACAAAACCATCAGACAACTCACAGTGAAGAGAAAAAATTCAAATGCAAGATATGCCCTGATGAAAGATGCTTCAAAACTAAAGATCAACTGAGTAACCATATGAAGTATCATTACGATCCATCTCATCAATGTGAAGTTTGCCAGAAGTGTTTTCACTTTAAGAAAGACCTTATTATACACAGTAGATGGCACACGGGAGAAAAACCCTACGTGTGTTCAACCTGTAATAAAGGATTTGCAATAAAATCTCATTTACAAAAGCATCTGACAACTCATAGTGATGAGAAAAAGTTCAAATGCAAGATATGCCCTGATGGCAGATATTTCAAAACTAAAGGTCAATTGAGTACACATATGCGTTTTCACTATGAGCCAAAACTCACATGTGCACAATGTAACAAGAAGTTTTATACTACCTCAAATCTGAACAACCACATGAAGTATCATTTCGAACCGACTTTTGCTTGTGCAAAGTGTGGGAAAAAGTTTCATACTTCATCAAGTCTGAACAACCACATGAAATTTCATTTCGAACCGACTTTTGCTTGTGCAAAGTGTGGGAAAAAGTTTCATACTTCATCAAATTTGAAAGCCCACGAAAAAAGAAACATTTGTTAGTTTTGTTTTGAAATAATTAGTATAGAGATTAAACTTTGGAGTTAGACTTATTCACAGGAGTGAAACATGATTTTTTTTTCTGGAGAGTGTTTTTAATAGTTTTAGTTTGTGTTGTAGTCATTTAATAACACTATTAAAAGCTCGATATATTTTCAAAAGTACTTTTATTGTTTTATTAGACTTTTTAGATTTTAAAATGTTCTTAACTAAATTTGTATAATTGCCAATTTTAATGATTTGTATATAGTTTTATTACAGTCACTTCATCTGACAAAAATACTGCTTTCCTTACAAAAAAAGATAAAACCTTATTTTTA
Source organism: Thalia democratica (assembly GCF_965202585.1). Classification (NCBI taxonomy): domain Eukaryota; kingdom Metazoa; phylum Chordata; class Thaliacea; order Salpida; family Salpidae; genus Thalia; species Thalia democratica. The sequence continues at coordinate 33,014,797 of NC_139172.1, read as the reverse complement.
TGGTAGTATAGATGGTATCATACTATTTTTATTTGTTGACTTCTAAAAATATAAGTCGAAATACTTGTTTCAAAAATATCGATTTACTAACCGTTTTGGAACCTTTCCTTACGTTTGTAGTTTTTAAACTAAATTAAAAGGAAATGAAGAAATTAACGTTTGTTTATTTTTGTTTTATGTCAAATTAAAATTTTAGAAAGCATACTAAAATTCTTTAGCTAAAAACAATAAAAAAAATGTTATCAATAAACAACACATTTTTTATCGTATTTTGTTTTCCTTTTTTGTATTTATAGTAGTTTGGTTACTAAAATTTAAACTATAATGACTTGTCTTTTGATGTTTAGTTTCTTTTTTCAGTTTTAAAACTTGATTTTTCCTTACCACAAATAAAAAAAGGTTTTTTATCTAGTGTTGTTTTAAAATTTTAATCTTTACAAACCTTTTCGTTTTATTGAATAAAACTATATTTATTAAACGTTAATTTCTCAACGATTAAATTCTAATACAAATAAGATTTATATATTTCAAAATTAATTGCTTCTAAATTGAAGGTTTGTTTACATTTATTTATTCATAAACTATTTAAGTTGATAAGCCTTTATTATTAAAATGCTTAAATTAAATTCTGCATGAAGCAAAAAAAGTTTTTGTATAATAAATAACAGTAAAGTATATAAAAAAATATATTTATTCAAATATAATTGTCTTAATTCTAATGTTTTTAAGATTTATTAAGTAAGAATAATCTATATTAAGAATGTGTATTGATCTTTTCAAAGAATTAAGATGAAACTTTTTAGTTTATTTTGTCAATATTAGCCGGTGGTTTGTAAATTTGGCTAAACCTTTTGTAAAATGTGTTCATATTACCAAGAATATAGCTTGGAATACAAACTTCATATATTTTTTAATGAGCAAGAAAGCTTGTTTTTCAACAAAAACTTAGTTGTAAATCTGAAAAGCTTATTTAAATATACCAGATAAATATATTTACAAAATTTATTTTAATGAATAAAAAGTATAATAAATATACAAGTGTTTTAATATAAATCACAAATAGAATTTAAATGTGAAAAAGATTTAAAAAGTAACAAAATAAAGTTATTAAATATTTATTCAAACAAGAATTTTTTAGCCATAATTTAATTTGAAACATTTTAAACCAATCGGTCATAGGTTGTTTTGTATAATATTGTTGATGATTTTGTAGTAAAGTACATTATTAATTATATATTCTTAATTTTAGTAAAGATTAATTTATTATAAATACTGATTTGTCATTTTTCGAATTAAAGAATTTTCAAATCAAGTAACTAAAACATATTATGTAAACATTAAATGGTAAAATGTTGGATTTTGTTTTTTCATAAAACTTAGATTCTTGTTCACAAAAAAATTGATGTAACATAGTTTTAAAAAAATTTCTTAAGAAGTTTGCTTTATAAAAAACCTAAAATTAGTTTTTAAAAAAAGTTATTCTGTGTATTATTTATTTTCTAGTTGTTGTGGTTAAACTTTCAGGTTGTAAAAGTTTTTTAAATCAAGCTAAAATGGGCCTTTTACTTTTCTACTGTTTATAAGTATTTTTTAAATAAAAAACTTATATTTTATTATAACTTTAATACGTTTAGAAAAACTGAGACTAGTTAGGAACTAATATAAAAATAGATAAACTCCAACTAAATGAGGTATTGAAATTAGATAAAAAAACGTGTTCTTAGGTTTTTTCCCTGACAATAAAGTTTTTGCTAACTGTTATTATTCAAATTATGCATTATTAAGTTTTATACTTTGTGACTTCGACTACATATTGTTGCTAAACTTTACCCAAGTGTATCAGTAATATGTACTACAAAGAAATGGATGCATTATTTAGTTTCTGCTAGTTTTTGATTTTTTTATTAAACCTTTTTATATTTTTAGTCTATTTGAATCGTATTTATTTCATTCGAAAAAGTTGTCTTCTCTAAATCCTTCCAATTAATAAATCTAAAACACTATATTTTATTTAAACTTAGACTAGTTCAGTTTTCATGCTGAAAAACTTAAGCTGTTATAGATAGATATAAAATATTCTTTGAGTTGTAAATTCTGATTAATTCTACATTTTTTCATATTCTAAAATACTTAATGTGTTTAAAAAGGTTTTCTAACGAAGTTACTACTTTTTTAAATTAAAATTAGACTTGTTGCAGTTAGTAGATTAATTTAAATTAGGACTTATAATCTTTTTAAACGCCGAATCAGGTCAAATACAGAACTAGATAGTTTGAATCTACTAATTACATAAGTAACATTTAAAGTTATGTTAAATTAAAATATATCAAAAAAGTCCTAACATAGTAATAGGAATGAACCTATCTAGGCTTTTGTATCTTAGTGCAGTAATTTTTTTACTTGTTTAACATAATTAAAAACTAACTATAAAATGAAGTAAGTGTATTCTGTCTTGTTACAGCAATTGTTTATCTAAGTAGGAACATGTTTATTTATTAGTATTAAACTTTTATTATTATTTTTTTAACTTATGAATATAAAATAAAACTTAAAAACAAATAACAAAGATATATTTATCATATAGTTTTTTTGTAAAGTCCTTACATTTGTAGTTCTTTGAAAACATATGATGTCATTTTTAGACATAAATGTTTTACATATCAATACAAATTACTTAATTAATCAATACAAAATTTAAAATCAAATGTGCCAGCTTCATCTAATACATGAATTGAAAGGAATAACTATCTCAAATTTATATATTGTTGCTAATGATTGAACAAAATATATCTAATAATTACGTCACAATATATATGAGCTTTCATACAAACAACAAAAACTCATATAAATGATTTTTATAACTTTATATTACAAATTAAATAGCTGTCCTAAATATCATATATATTGTGACGTAATTATTAGATATGTTTTGTGTAATCTTTAGCAACAGTAAATAAGTTTGAGTTATTTATTCCTTTACATTCACGTAAAAGGTTTATATTACGTTTTGTTGTGTATATTAGTTTACTTTAGTTAATTTGGACTTAATAATTACAAATATTATATAGTTTTATAATAGTCGGATTATTAACTTTTAACTATTAACCTTTAAAATATTTAAAAAGTGTTTTTATTTTTATGAACACATGTATACACATACTTAAGCTTCTATTTTTTCAGTATAGTATTTGTTTTTTACAGAACCCAGTTGAAGTGTCTTACTAAAGTGTTTATACCTTTTTTTGCGTAATCTAAACATTTTTTGCACCCCTAAATGAGTTTCGTGTACCCTAAAAGTTTCTTGCGCCCCAAATTTATTATGTGTACACTAGTGTGCACCTGTGTACACCTTGAAGACCACTGCTTTAGAGTACTCACTCTCAAGCTTTTCTGGCGCATTGAAACTTTTAACCTAGGAAAGGCAAGTGGGACCTTATTTCTTATTGGGCTATAAAAGCATGTATGTGCTCTTCCTCAACTTAAATTGTTTTACCAGTATTAGCATTGTTTGAATTTATATTTACAAATTTAGTAGAATCAGTATGTTGATGATGCACATTACCCTCCTGTAATGTATATATTGAAATAAGAACAAAATATAAAAGTCAATGTCATGAAAATACAATCATTTGTAGCTGTAAGAGCTTGAGGCAAAACTTTGAAACGAGGTATATTAAAAGTTAGATAATAAGCATCAACTATTTTTTTAAATATCAGGGTAACTTATGCTCTGTTTTGTATTCAGGATGACTCAGGCCAGTAGAATGTCAATGAAAAATATTGTGGGTAAGAATAAATAATTTTTTAATTCTTAATCCTTTTTTCCTAGTCAAATGATATATTGTTGTTGCATATTCAATAGTATAACATTAAAAAGCCAAAAATTTTCAAAAATCTTAAATATATCGATAAGCTTTTAAATTAAAAGTTAAAATTATTTTAAACTTATGTTAAAGATTTAGAAAATTCAGGATGACTCAGCTGGGTGGGTGTCAGCATGACACAGCGACAAAATGACACGTTGCGTCACTTTGGCATAGCGACAAAATGATACGTTGCGTCACTTTGGTACGTTGCGTCACTTTGGTAAGCGACAAAATGACACGGTGCATCACTTTGACACAGTACATCATTTTGGCACAGCGACGAAATTACACGATACGTCACTTTGACACTTGTCTTAAAGCAAATAATTAAAATAAACGGTCCTGGAGCCTAAATTTATGAAAAAGTTTAAAATAGTATCATGAACAGTTAAGAGAAAATTAAGAGTCTGATGCAACCATTCATGCGCCTTTATTTATTTATCACTTTTAAGAAAATTAAGCACTAGAGGTTATACAGCAAGATTGCTGCTGCAGCCTAGAATCAACATGTTTTTGAAATTATATTTATTTATTGATTTATTTTAAGTCTTTTTCATTCACTCATAACTACTTTTAAGTGTATTTTGATTTTATTTTTAAGTAGTTAAACAGCTTTAATTATAATTATTCTAAAATAGCTTTCTCTGAGTACTAAACTGTGTTTTAAGGGTTTTAAAACATTCAAAATATTTTGTTAAGTAAAATGTACCATTCACTCATTTTAAAGCCAAGTTTGTATAAATTAGCATTAAGTACAATGCAGTGATTATTAAAAATTAGTTTATTAATTTAGGTAATTTTGAATAAAAAGAGGTTTTGGTAATAAATTATGTTATGAATATAACACCATAGTTTTATAATAAATTTCAAAAAACAAAATTGAAAATTAGTTGTAATAGCATTTTAAGTTTGTTATATTTAAAAAAGTTCATTCTAATATTAAAAAAAAATAATACAAAATAGTAATAAACTACTTTATAACTTACTTTTGTTTTCTATTGTTAATCCTTTCTGGTAAGCCTAGTTGTTATGTTAGGAAAAAATCAGAATGTTTTTTTATGAAATTAATATGAGTTAGTGGGTAGAACTGTTGTAGAAAATATCTAAATATGCATTGTTGTGCAATTTGTATACAACTAACTGATTTTCTATTCTTAAAGTTTCATTTTATGATTATTTCATTAAGATTAAAACTAAAACATTTGTTCAATGTAATTAGTTTATCTTTCGATGGAGTCTTATTAGGTAAGAATCATCAGTTCTTCAGATAAAAGTTTAACTAAGGTAGAAATTTATCTCAATACATTTTACTAGCATATAATCTTTTACAGTTATTTACGGCAGAATATATAAATTTTTGTCGCTGTGCTAAAGTGACCCTCCATGATAAAGAGACGTACTATGTCATTTTGTCGCTGTGCTAAAGTGACCCTCCATGCCAAAGTGACGTAATGTGTCATTTTGTCGCTGCGCCAAAGTGACGAAGCGTGTCGTTTTGTCTCTGTGCCAAAGTGACGCACCGTGCCAGAGTGACCCACTGTGTCATTTTGTGGCTGTGCAAAAGTGACGCAGCGTGTAATTTTCTCTCTGTGCCAAAGTGACGCAACGTGTCGTTTTGTCACTGTTCCAAAAAAAAGGCATAGTCCCAGGTGACTTACCGTGTCGTTTTGTCGTCGTGCAAAAGTGACGCACCGTGTCATTTTGTCGCTGTGTCATTCTGACCCGCTCCCGACTCAGTTCAGTTTTTGGTCATGCATGACAGATTTAAACAAGGTTACCACACGCAAAAGATAACTCTGAATAAATTTGGTCTTTTAGGGTATTTTGGACTAAAAAATGTTAGTTGTAAAACTGATTAATAGTTTAAGACTCTGTTAAATAATGAAGTATAAATTAATATTTAAATCAAATTGTTCTAAAAATTTCGTCTATATGAAGATTTAAATTGACAATACTTTTAATTTCTTCACATAAAACAAAAACTATAATAAATGCTTTTTTTTGATAACTATTTGTCAAGTATTAATTAAATCGTAGATAAAACTACAATAATGTTTCTAAATAAAATGTTAGATATTGGAAATCTGGAAACTTTATAGTGTCATTTAAAATTTTTTGTTAATTTACAACTCTAACTCCTCTCCATTTAAAAAATTTTTGTTTATAAAGTAAAATACTTATAACATAATTTTTTTTTTAATATCTTTATAAAAAATAATAATTATGGCATAAAACTTTAGTAATAGATATAAAAGATTTTTTTTTTCAGTGAAATAAAGTTATATGCAAAATATTAATTGCTTCAATATTAATAACAGGGACAGTATTTAAGGAACTATAAGACCTTATAATTGTGATCTAAAATACACAATTTTATTAAAAAAAAATTGACATTCAGTAACTTTTTAAGTTTACCTGAAACTTAGCTTGTAATTATACGCTGGTTTCCTGAAGAATTTTCCTGGAGTTTACCACTAATAAAAAAAGTAATTAGACTTACTAAATAATTTAAACAATCAAAAACTACACCTATGTAAAATAAATTGCTTTGAATTGTGGTAACTTAATGACTTTTTGAACAGTGATTATTAAAGTAACAACAGTATATTGAATAGTGAATATTGAAGTAACAACATGATATAATACTTTAATGTCATTGAACCTCAATCATTTGTAGCAGGAAGAGCTTGGAGCAACAACATTGAAATAGAGTTCATTAAAATTTAGAGACTCAGGATATAGAGACTGATAATTTAAAATTTTCAAAGTCTCAGTGTAACTAATGCTAGTTATTTTTTTTCAGGATGATTCAATTTAGGGTAGTTTTAGATATTTTTATAAATCTCGGTCCTTTTTTAATTCTCTGAATTATGAATGAGATATTGTTGTTCAATATCAAATAATAATATTTTAATAGCTGAATTTGTTCAAAAACTTGTATTTTTTGGTAATTTAAAGTTTTAGATTTTAAAATATAATATTTGAAAAATATGTAAAGGATTGAAAAAAATCAGGATGATTAAGTATTGTTTAATATTATTTAAGGTCAATCAGGACCAATTAAAGTAAGTTTGCCAAACACAAAATATATTTCAAAATAAGTTTGGTCTGTAAGGGTTTTTGGACATAACTAATGGAAATCCTGGCTATTTTAAAACTGATTAAGGAATAAAGAGTCTATAATAAAATCAAGTATTGTTTATTAAAACAGGTTGTATTTAGTGATATTTATAATAATATAAAGCTTAACTTGTAATTTTTATTTTTGTTTACCTGGAGTAATTCCTGTAGTCTATCATTCAAAAAAGTTGAGAAAAAGATTAACCAAATAAATTTTTAGACCAAAAACTACACCAATGTTATCAGGGTTGCTAAATTACCTTAATTCCTTATAAAACCTGTATTTTGACAATTTAGGCAAAAAAAAAACTGGTAAAACCTGGAACTTGCTAAATTTTAAAAAAGACTCGGAAAAACCTGGAATTTAAGAAAAATCAGTCAAAAACCTGGAATTCTAAACAATTTTTACTTGTTAAGTACAAAACGTTTAGTTTAACATAAAAACTTATAATATAGATGAAAATTTTGTGTCATCTACAAATGTTTAGTATTTTATATTAGATTTGAAGATAGGTCTATTACTTCTAGTTTTGTATTGAAAAACTTTACTTCAAAAGTAGTTTCTAAAAGACTAATTTTATGTAAAAAAGGTTAATATTCAATTTATCTCAATGTTTAATAATTTTCAAGTTTATTCTTTTTAATACAATTTAAATTTTTATAGTGACAAATTAAATAAATAATATTTTTGTATATAGAATAATTTTAAACTGAAAAATTCAAAAAAAAAACTTCAATAAGTTTATAGTTTAAAATGTTGTTTTCTTTTAAATATTGAAACTTGAACAGGTCTCTTAGGATAACTCTAAAATTTTTTTAATTTTTTCAAGAACAAAATTCAGGCTAGTTTTGGTTTTAACAATAATTTAAACTGACTCACTTATTTTTAATAGACTGTTTTGACATTTTTTCATAGCTGGCTATATTTTTCAATTAAGTTCTCATTTTGTATATCTATTTTTTTTAATATATTTTCTTTTTATTTATAAAGTTTTTAATGTTTTAAGTTTTTTTTATTTTTTACGTATATTATTTATATTTTTCAACATATCAGGCTAGCTTGGTGTAACAAAGTCTTGTATTTAGTCGCCAAGTCAAGTTTTTCCTCAAAAAAGTTACCAACCCATTAATGTTATCTAGTTATTCTATTTTTTAATATCTGACTAAATTTTTAATTTTTTTTTTCTTAGTCTATTCTTTTTGGTAATTTATTATCTATTTATAAAGTTTAAAGTGTTTAAGCATGATTAACAGATTTTCTCATTTTTGGCGTATAACATTTATGTTTAACAAATCAAGCTAGCTTGATCTAACAAAGTCTAGTATTTAATCACCTAGGCCAGCTTTTCTCCTAAAAACATTACCAATTTTGTAGTATTCTCTAATATAATTAAAAAAAAAACAGTTTTATGATTTATTATGCAAGTTTTTTAATGACTTGGTCTATTTTTAAATTACCCAGGCTAGCTTTCTTGACTGCAAGGTCAGCAACCATGCTTTAACTATTAACCCTTTCTTATTAATTTCTAATTATTAAGCTTGTAGATAAGTATTTGTTTTCATTAAGATTTTAACAAACTCAACTTTTTTTAATTATTTGCAAAAAAAATTTATTTATTTAAAATATAGTTTTTTATTACTAGTTATTTAATTTTTAATTTTAAGTTAGTAAATTTGTTATTGTGCAAATACAGAAACTCACATGGACATTAGATTAAAAAATAAGTACATAGCTACAGTTGTTTAGAAAATGTAATGTTTTACTAAAGAATGAGAAATGTTTATTGTTTTGTATGTTATCTAAAAATTGTTAATACAACTATATAAAAGTTTTTTCTCAGAAAATAGCCTATTTCTTTTTACTACATTTATTATTTTTATATAAATGTTTAATTTAGGAGATTTTTAATTTGACAATGTTAATCCGCAGCACCCTTTGAAAAAGACCACCCGACGCCACTGCTTGTGACTAAGAAAGCTAGTAATAAAACCTTTAAATATTCACGGTTGCCATTTTACCTGGAATCCTGGAAAAACCTGGAGTTTAACAATTGAGGCAAAACAAAAACCTGGAATTTTCTCAATTTTCACATTTTCAATAGTGAAATTTCAATTTGACTCAAAAAATTTATCATATAGATGAAAAATTTTGTTTTCATCAAAGTAACTTTACAGTATCTTTTCAATACTATTTAAAACAGTTTCTTACCTTAAACATAACTTTAAACTGAAAATAGACCCAAAAATGTGTACTTTTAAAAACCTGGAAACAATTTGGAAAAAACGAGTGGCAACCCTGTATATAATTTATTCATTTTTTCTTAAAATTGTATATAACTCAGTTTTTAAAGATTGCATTAATAAACATTTATGTTGTTAGTTTTTTAGATTAATTTTATGATTGAATACTAATACTTCAATTTTTGTTTAAAAAAAGTTTTTTGTTTTAACAAAACAGATTAATTATCAATTTTCATATTTTCTTCCCTAACTTGTCCAATAATAAATGAAGTTAACTCACAATGAATATATAAAAATATTAGTTATATCATTAGTTACAGATCAAGTATTTTTGCTAATTAAATTTTCGTCTTAGAGTTTTTAAAATTTTTATAATTAAAATATCTTTACAACTTTGTGTTTAAATAAATAAAAATTGTATACGTTTTTCTAACTAAAATTTTGAAGCTTTAACTTAAACTGAGGCTTAGTTGAACTTTTTACTAATTTGGATAGTTTAAATCATCATATAAAAAGATACATGTTTCTTTAAGTCAATGTTTTTACTTATAAATTATTTATTATTGTTGTTGTTAAAGTTATGTTAAAAAGTGTATAACAGTATTTTGTTTTTTAACTTTTCGCAAAAATTACTCTTTTTTCTATTATTAATTTAGGCTTGCAAATTAGTTTTTCGTATATATCAAGCTAAATTTTGATCACTTAGAAAATTTTTATATCTAAAAAGAAAGATTAGCTTACAAAAAGTACATTTTAATTATATTTTGTAGCTGAAAATCATTTTCAAACCAATTCTAAACTCTAACAACGAGAAAACTTTACTTGTAGTGTTAAAAAAAAAAAACTTTTGTGAGTCTAAAAATTTTCTGATATTTATATTTATTAAATAAATAGTATTAATTACTTTTGCATATTAAATTTAGTCTTGTGATTAAGCAATGTAAAAGTCATGTTCATTTCTAATTTATATTAAAAGTTTAATTAGTATTACTTACTACAAGTTAATACAGCTTTCTTCATTTTGTTTTATAAATATATTAATTTTGTTTAATGTGAATATGTCCTAAGCGCATGAAACACTGTATTAAGTAAAAAAAAAGTTTTAGCTACCTCAACGTTATTTTAACTTATTCAGTAACTTACCAATTAAAAAAAATAATTAAACACTATAATGCTTTAAATTTAATGAAAGTTTGATTCATGAAATAGACATTATCAACGGCCGAATTGCGTCAAAAGCTGATGCTAAGATATTTCACTAAGGGACTATGCCAGTCTGTTTTTACCAATTGTTTATTAAACGACAAAAAAAAGCGCTCAAAAGATTTAGTCTAAGGATCTGGTGCACAAAAAACTTTTAGGTTATCGAGTCGTACACCACGGATACCTTTTAACGTCTTGTCAAGGACATAAAGAAAACGATAAAAATACTAAAAGTACTAAAAAACTGTTATTTTTGATGTTATTAAATCCTTTTTTTGCTTTTGTGGATTTTTATTTTTTAACTAGTGTTTTATTATATAAGTTTACTTCTACTATACTCTAAATTTATTGTTTTTTTAGCAATTAGTTAAAAAAAAAGATGTATGCACAAAAGTACTACACCACCAACATGGAAGATAACTCTTCAAACCAGTTCGAGAAACTTGATTCAAGTAAGAAAGCATGTAAACGTACTCATGAAGAAATGATTAAAGGAAATCCCGAAAAACATAAAAGTATTTCTAAAATTCCAGCACAAAAATATGTAAAGTATGAGCAGCATCTAAAAGCAACAAACCACGAACAACAACTACAGCAGCAGAATTCACCTAATTATGCAGTTCAACAAACAACAGCTAAACCACTATTTAACCAACATCAGCAGTATTTTAACAATTATTTAGTTCAGCAAACAATGGCTCAAACACTATTGAACCAACAACAGCAGTATTTTACCAATTATTTAGTTCAGCAAACAATGGCTCAAACACTATTGAACCAACATCAGCAGTATTTTACCAATTATTTATATCAGCAAACAATGGCTCAAACACTATTGAACCAACATCGGCAGAATTTATTTAATTATGCAGTACAGCCAACAGTAGTTCCAACAATTTTGAGAACTCAGCAGCTATTTCAGTATCCTGCATTTCCTCAAGCATTAGTTCAACCATGTAAAGTGCAACTAAATGAAGCTCAGTTGCAGGAACCAATTTCGAATAATAATCAGCTGATTGAAATGAATAGCAACAAGTTTATTTATTCACCATACGGTTACAAATTTGAAGAAAAATACCAACTGGGCCAGAAATTAGGTCAAGGTGGCCAGGGAAGTGTTTATACAGGTTAGATTTGTTTTCAACTTAAATGATATCACCAAAAGTAAATATTTCTTAGAAAATTTTTTATTAACTACGTTAAAAAAAAAATTCAAATAAAAAGAACATAGTATATCAAGCTCAACTTTTTAGACACCATTAATTCTATTTTAATAAAGATACCATTTATCTTAAAGTTACTGATAAACTTTAATAGTAGTACAAAATAATGTTTAATAAAATTATTACTTCATTTTAAAAGAATATCGTTTCACACTTTTCTCTAAAGAATCAAGCATTAAGTAAAAACAAATGTGTTTAAACTAATAACTTTTTATAGCAATACATCGTGGCTCTGGTGTTGAGTTTGCAGTTAAGTCGATGGATAAGGGAACTTACAATGAATCTGTTTATTTTGGACACACTGTACCTCAAGAACTAGTACTTCATTTTGAGGCAACAGGACATAAAGAATGCAAAGGTTTTTGTTTTACTAGTTAATTTAAGCTTTAATACGAAATTAAAGTTCTATATAAGTAAACTAGTTGGTTTTAAAATACAAAGTTCTTTTTTTTTTTCGATAACCTATATAGTTTTAGTTTTAATAAATCAAAAACGTTTTGAAACATACTAAATTGTTAATATTTTTTAATTCAAAGTTGACTAAAATTATTTTCTAAGGTATTGTCAGCATTATCGAATGGTTTGAGTATGAAAAAACTTTTTTAATCTTAATGGAAAAGCCTAATGGGTACATTAGTTTGCAAAAATATATTGAAGAAATAGGTACTTTGCCAGAAGAACACGCTAAAAAGATCTACATTGATGTAAGTTCCTTATTTATTTTACTCAAAAAATAAAAATAAATGTAGCTCAATGCTGTTTTATAAAACAAACGTATATGTTTACTTATTTCTCTTTTTATTTTTTAACATTTTAAATTTATAAATCAACTTGATAAAAATGATTATTTTATATTAATCTATTTCAAAAACATTAACAGCTGTTAAATATATTGGAAATAATTCACTCAAATGAAGTTGTTCATCGCGATATCAAGCCAGAAAATATCTTGATTAGTCCACAAAACTTAGGAATAAAACTCATTGATTTCGGTTGTGGAGCTAAAAAACAAGTAATGTGCTTTATTGTCTTGGGTTATGAATAAATTATATAAAACATTAAATAATTAAATTTCAAATCAATAATATTTATTTTTTTTATGATAAGTTAAGTAACATTTACGCTAAAGTAAAACAGACATAGAAGTATCTGTAATAAACCTATTACTTCTTTTTATTAACAAAACTTCTTGAATAAAATACAATACTTTTAGTTGTGTATCCTTTGGTTTTAATTGTTCACTTGTTTTTCAGCATACTGACTTTGATAAACTGATCGGAACTGAACTTTTCTACTTACCTGAGTTTTTTACTCACAAGCGTTACAATGGTGAAAATTTAGATTTTTGGGGAGCAGCTCTGGTTCTATACCAAATGGTCGAAGGTGTGATGGCTTTTGAAACAACTGAAGAAATTATTCATAAGAAGCCGGTCTTTAGCAAAGAATCGTCTGCACTGTTCAAATTATTTCTTGATTTGGCACTGCATAAAGACCCTGAATGCAGACTCAGTTACAGGACGGTATGGGACCACAACTGGTTGCAAAATCCGTAATAAAGCAGAGACGAAAAATTTTCAGAAGATTCAATATTGAGTTTTTGAACAACGTTTTCTGAATATAGTATAGTTATATTATTATAGTTTTTCCAACATTATTTTAATAAACATTGCTTCAAAAAAAATTATAGCTTTTTTTTTAAGTTTTAAACTATTATGATCAAAATTATCTAACGTAGATACAAAACGTAAATTTTTTTTTTTAATTAAGTTAAAATAACTACTTTTTTCTTAATTTAGAAATGTTTACGTAGTTTTAACCTTTATTATACTATAATTTAACTACATGAAAAAACTATTAAAAACATTTTATTTATTTTATATACTTTAGTGTTTCACAACATTCAAGTTTGAAACAAAGGTAGATAAAAATAATTTTTAATAAAGTAGTGTTAGTATATTATTTCAGAAACGTAAATATTGCTGAAAAAACTGGTTCTAAAGAAAATTTAAATAAATATTTTTTTTTTTTTTGATTAGTAGCAATACTTAAAAAATTGCACCGATTATCATTTTTATATGAACAGTAATTGTAGTTTTTTTTTAATAAGTTAGTTTGTTTAGAGTTTAGTATAAGATTGTGATGAACATAGAATAGGACTGCAAGAACGTTAAATACAAACAATTCTAATTACCAATAACTTTTTTTAAGTTAAAATCTTATGCTTGAACAGTTTTTAAGGATTAGCTCATAATAAACCTGACCACAATGTTACAGATGTAAAACTAACTCTTTTTAGGATCATTTATTCAAAGCTTAAACGGTAAAAGTCTGGCTAGCTAGAAACTTAATAAAGTCCAATAAAAAAAATATTTAAACCAGGTTGAGACTTGTGTTAGTACTGGTTGAATTAGAATACTTTATAGATTAAAAAGTAAAATTAAAACTTACCTATCCTTACATTAAATTCACTTTAGAGAACTATGAATTAGTTATAACAAATTATATAAATATAGTTAAGTATTAGAAAAATATTAAAAACAGAAAGTAATTTATGCAATTACGGTAAACTTTTGATTATCAAATGGTTTTTTTTAGAACTCTTGGCTTGACTATTATGATAGTTTGTTATGTAAAATTCTTGCTCTTTTAAACTTAAAGACCTGTTTACTTGATTAATACTAAAAGTTAAACCTTTGAGAAATCTAATTAACCATTTTGTAAAAAGGTTTATGTTAAAGATTTAGAAAATAAAAACAAAATATACAGTAATCTTCCTTTACTCTACCAACATATGTTTCTGTGTTTTTCAATTTTAGTCTTAATATTATATAGTTTTTTAGTTTAAGTGAGATAATTCAATACTAAAGTTAAATCTAGCCCTGGTGTTTAATTTAGCTTTTAGTTTATTGGCCATTTTACTCTCATGATCTGTTTTGGTAATAAATTTCACACATCACTTTTTATATAAACAACTCATTGAAGATAAAACTTACAGCTGAAAAATTGAAATGCTCGAAGCCCATTGACTGTTGCGGAAAAGCTGTCATCCAGCTACTTTCTTAATTTAATGACCAAACTAAAAAGTTGTTTTTTTCTTGTGTTTAATTACTATTAGTAAAAATAAAGAAAGTTTCCTTTTTAAAAAAATATTAATTTTACCTAATTTTTAGATCAAACAGTTATTCCTATAAGGATATTCACATGATAATGATGGTTTTAGCTCAGTAATAATTAAAATATAAAGCCAATTTTTATATTTACAGAAAAGTTAAAGAATTTCTACTGAATAAAAAGTACTATAATTGAGATTAAAATAATTTAGGTATAGTAACAATCAGGGGCGTAGCGTGGGGAGGGACACTGGCGCATGCGTGCCACCCAAAAGAAAAAAAAAAGAAGTAAAAAACAAGTATTTAACATCTTTATCCTTTATTGTTTTTTTTTTTGCTTCATTTGCCTTTTTTTCAACTATGTTTATCTAGTTTTGAAAGAGTTTAATGAAATTTTTAATACGAATTAGTGACAAGTTAGGAAAATTACCCAATATACTGATTCGGTGTGATAAACGAAAGTGCGCACCGATATTGATGAAAAACTCCATAAGGAAAATTTTATAACTTCATTAACTTCATAAGAATTTGACTCAAAAAGTACGCAACTAATTCAAATCTCAGGCCAATTTAGTCATTTTCCAGATTTTGGCTTGAATTGCTTTTTGTATTTTAAAATATCAGGCTAGTTTTGGTCACTCGGACTGACTTTTTGCTTTAAAGAGTAGTAAATTAAATATATGTTTTGATCAATGCACATTGTTGGTTTGAATTAAAATATATTTTAAATTTTAAGTCTTGCAGCTAATATATTTTAAATTAATAATTATATTATTTGTATACATATAAGTCTGAACAATTAGTGTAGCCAAAAAATTCCGGAAAAGTTTGGAATTTGACAATTTACAGTTTAAAATCTGAAAAAGCCTTGAACTTGATGATTACCAAAAATACCTAGAACTTTAAACAACTTTTACATGTAAAGTAATGGAATTTCGATTTGATACAAAAATATCTACCATATAAAATTAAAAAAAAAAACACATTTAAAGAAGCTTAAAAGTTTATTTTAAATTTTTCTATAATACTTAACACATTTATTTTTACCTTTAACTTAATTATTAACTTGTTTATACTAAAAACAGAAGGAAAAAGTTGTACTTCTAAAATCTTTATATTGATGCATTGCAACTTTGATTTTAAAATGTTATTACCCATTGCTTTGCTTTGTATTTAAACTTTACTTAAAAACACTTCTAAAATGTCAAAGTAAGTAAAACCACCTGTAATAAAAATTCTAAAATAAGCAATATCTGTTGTGTTAGTTCTCTCATCTTAACAGATTGGTTTAAGTCCTAAATTGGTTTATGCGGCTTAATAATCTTCAGACATTTCCTAAACACGACTTCTTGTTAATATTAAAAATTAACAAAAATATGTTATTAACTCCAACACATATTATCTAAATCAGTTTTAAACTCTAAACAGAATCTATTTTTAGTAATTACTTTTGCTACTTTATAACTTGCCGGAACAGTTTTTGCTAATCAGTATGAAGTTACTGAAAATAGTTACGTGCGTTGTTAAAACTGATTTGAGCGATTTTTTTATTTCGTTTCTCGCAATAACTCCAAACTAACGTGTCATAGTTCTAATCTAATAGATCGCCTTTAACTCACATTTACTTTTTTAAGTGCATTGTTTTTATTGCATATAAAGAATTGCTATAATGCTCAAAAAAAAAAAGGTTTTTGTAATTCATTAATAGCTTAATAACTTTTTATACAATTGTTTAAAGTGTGTAAAAACTTAATTGTCCTTTCAATCTGAATTATGTTAGTTTTTTTTAGTTATTGAAATTATTTCACTGTAAATAAACTTTGGCATTGCTTTGTTTTGTGAACTTTATTTCAAACAGGGTTGAAAAACAGGCTAGTTTAAAAATTTTAAAAACTCAGATTAGGTTAAACCTGTTTAAGAAATTTCTATAAAACTTAGGTGTATCTGAACCTTTAAATAAATCTTCAAACTCTCAGAATAGTTTTTATGACTGTAGTGTAGGTTACTAATTGTAATTTTTTATATCTATTTACATATTGTGCCTTTTTATATAAATGATTAAAAAGTTCATGCACAATTCAAACACTTTAGCTCGTAAAGTTCGACTAAATGTAGGTGCAATGCGGGACAAGGAAAATATCAAAAAGTTCTCAACTTTGATGCCATCTGTCTCTTCGTCGGACACATCTGCTTCTGAGTCTTGGTCTAGGATCGAAAAAAGTATATATCAGAATGCCTTTGAAACTTTTGGAAAGAACAAACATGCCAACAAAGACTGGTTCGAAGAAAATATCAATATTTTATCTCCTCTTTTAAAGAAAAAGCGACAGGCTCATGTTGATTATCAACGTGACCCAAGTAACACGTGTCTTAATAGACTTCGTGAAGCCAGAAAAATTTTTTGGAGGGCAGCTAGAAAATGTGCTACTGAGTTTTGTTTTTTTTTTTTAAAGGTTAGTGCCCGTATTCAGGCTGCTGCTGACAGAGGAGATACCAAATCAGTCTACGAAGGAATAAGAAAAGCAGTTGGACCAACAAAGAGGTCAATATCACCTTTGTTATCTGAGATTGGTGAAATCTTACACAGTAGGAATGAACAGTTGAGTAGATGGGTTCAACACTTTTCCCTTCTGTATTATACACAGAATATTGTTACTAATGATGCCCTTAACAGAATGGATAGTCTACCAATGATGGATGACCTGGATAGCGTACCAACTACTAAAGAACTCAGTAAAGCCATTGGTATGATGGCTCCTTGGAAAGCTCCAGGTAGTGACGGCATACCAGCGGACTTGGTCCGCAATTGTAAGTCATGCTAGTTACCTTATTTACATGATATTTTAGCCAAATGTTGGAGAGAAGGTATAGTGCCACAAGACATGCGTGATGCTAAGATCATATTCTTATATAAAAACAAGGGTTCCAGATCGGACTGCAATAGTTACAGGGGAATTTCTCTTCTTGCGATTGCTGGTAAAGTTTTTGCAACAGTGGTTCTTCCTCGTATTCAGAAGCTGGCTGAAAGAGTATATCCTGAGTCTCAATGTGGATTTAGGTCTAAAAGATCTACCACCGACATGATTTTTTCTGTACGTCAGTTACAAGAGAAATGTAATGAGCAGAACATGCCTTTGTACATCGCTTTCATTGACCTCACTAAAGCCTTTGACTTGGTAAGTAGAGAAGGACTATATGCTATACTGCTGAAAATTGGATGTCCTCCAAAATTATTCAATATTGTGAAGTCTTTTCATACAAACACAAGGGCAACCATTCAATATGATGGTAGTGTATATGATTCATTTGAAATCAAAAGTGGGGTAAAGCAAGGCTGCGTACTTGCTCCAACTTTGTTTGGAATCTTCTTTTCGATGCTATTAAAGCATGCTTTTAATTCATTAACTACTGGAATCAAGCTTCATACAAGAACTGACGGACACCTTTTCAACCCTTCAAATCTAAGAGCTAAGCGAAATCTGAAGAAAGTCACCATACGAGATCTTTTATTTGCTGACGATGCTGCACTCGTGGCTCACTCTGCTCAAGACCTGCAGACACTGCTGAATCAGTTTTCTTCAGCATGCTCGGATTTCGGCCTTACTATAAGCCTTAAGAAGACTAAAATTCTAAGTCAAAGAACAAATATTTTACCATCAATCAAGATCAATTGTAAGGATATCGAGAATGTAGATAACTTTGTATACCTTGGCTCAAATGTTGCGTCAAACGCATCATTGGACAAAGAAATAAATAGTCGCATTGGCAAAGCATCAGGCACTTTCGCTCGCTTGACTGCAAGAGTTTGGGATAACCAAAAGCTAAGCATTCGAACAAAGGCTAACACGTTTACCGTTCCTGTGTCTGCAGTACTCTGCTTTACGGTAGCGAGACATGGACGTTACCTAGCGTACAGGAGAAGAAAATCAATACCTTCCACCTACGATGCCTTCGTCGCATCCTTGGAATTACATGGCAGCAAAAGATCACCAATGAGGAAGTATTGAGACGTACTGGTCTTACCACTATGTACTTTACCCTCAGTCAGCGCAGGCTTCGCTGGCTCGGTCATATCCTGAGAATGAATACTGAGCGGATCCCAAAGTTTCTATTGTATGGCGAGTTGGTCGTTGGCAAACGAAACCGAGGACGTCCAAAATTACGTTTTAAGGATGTATGCAAGCGCGATCTAAAAAGCTTGAACATTGGAACTGATGATTGGGAGTTGCTTGCAAATGACCGTGCCAAATGGAGATCAACTATACACAAAAGACTGCAAGAAAGAGAAAAGGAATATTTTAGAAAAACGAAGAAGAAGATGAAGAAATAAGAAGCAGAATGAATTTAATTGTTTTTTTTTTCTCTGTGCACAACACGCATAGCCGATCTCGGCTGATAGCGGGCCTTATTATTATATAAATGATATTTTAGTTATTTATTTAAGCTTGAATAACATAATTTTTTTAAGCTAGTATAACTTTTAATATGCTTTAAAAGTATTTCAAATATAATTGATTTTAAAGTGGCAACCGTGTACTAACAAAAAATTTTTTTAAAGTATTCAAAAATTAATTATGCTGAAAAATTGATTTAGCTTAACTACTTAGGTATTAAGTTTATTTAATTAACTAATTACTGAATTTTCAAAAGAATACAAACTATTTAAGACAAAAAACTAATTTCAATAGTTAATATTTTTAAAAATATGAAAATGTGGTTCATAATATAAACAATGTCTAAAAATTACCCATGAATGTACTTCAAGCTCGATTTTTATAAAGAGCTAAGTTGTAAGTAAAGTAATAAAAATAAATTATTTAATTTAACTCATTAAGTGTTTAAGAATGAACATATTTTATTAAGACTTAAGTATGTAAAACAATGTAAATTCTATTCTATTAGATATATATTAAATAGTCATTCTATGTGTAGCTAAAAGTCATTCAAAGTAATAAAGTGAATAAAAGTAAAACTATCTCTGGTGTGACCAAAATTAAAACTAATTTATACACAAGTATAACTAAAACTGTGGCCCGCGAAGTTTTTAAATACTTGAAGTTGGCATGCGAGAACCAACTGCCTGCCGACCCCTGCTCTAAGCTTTTGTATGTAAGTGCAGTACATACTTTACTTGTTTAACATACTTTAATATTAACTATGAAATGAAGTAAGTGTCTTCTGTTTTGTTACAGCAATTTTTTATCTAAGTAGGAACATGTCTATTTATTGATATACAACTTTTAATATTAAATACAACTTAAAAAAAGAAAAAAAGATATTTATGTCATATAGATTTTTGTAAAGTCCTTACATTTGTAGTTCTTTGAAAACATATGATGTCATTTTTAGACATAAATGTTTTACATAAATATACCAATTACTTACAAATAAAATTAAAATCAAATGTGCCATCATAATCTAATACATGAATTGAAAGGAATAAGTAACTCAAAATTAATTACTGTTGTAATGATTGAACAAAATATATTTAATAACTACGTCATAATATATATGAGCTTTTATAAAAAAAAACAAAAGTTCATATATATAAGTTATCTAACTTTATATTAGAAGTTAAATAGCTGTTCTAAATATCTTATATATTGTGACGTTATTATTAAATATGTTTTGTGTACTCACTAGCAACGATAAATAAATTTGAGTTAGCTATTCCTTTCCATTCATGTAAAAGGTTTATATTACGTTTTGTTGTGTATTTTACTTTACTTTACTTAATTTGGACTCAATAATTAAAATATTATATAGTTTTATAATAGTCGGATTTGACATTATGTATTTTATCTATTATAAGCTATTAACCTCTAAAAATATTTAAAAACTATTTTTATTTTTATGAACACATGTATACACCTACTTTAGCTTCTATTCTTTCATTATAGAATTTAATTTTTACAAAAACTAGTTGAAGTGTCTTACTAAAGTTTTAATACCTTTTTTGTGTAATCTAAAAATTTCGTGCACCCCTAAATGAGTTTCGTGTACCCTAAAAGTTTCTTGCGCCCCAAAAATTATTTTGTGTACACTAGTGTGCACTTGTGTACACCTTGAAGACCACTGCTTTAGAGTACTCACTCTCAAGCTTTCCTGGCGCATTAATTTTTTAACCTAGGAATGGTAAGTGGGACCTTATTTTTTATTGGGCTATAAGAGCAGGTATGTGCTCTTCCTAAACTTAAATTGTTTTACCAGTATTGGCACTGTTTGAATCTATATTTACAAATTTAGTAGAATCAGTATGTTGATGAAGCACATTACGCTCCTGTAATGTGAATATTAAGATAAGATCAAAATATAAAAGTTTATGTCATGACAATACAATCATTTGTAGCTGTAAGAGCTTGAAGCAAAACTTTGAAATGAGGTAGATTAAAAGTTAGATAATAAGCATAAACTAAAGTTTTTTAAATATCAGGGTAATTTATGCTCTGTCTTATATTCAGGATGACTCAGGCCAGTAGAAAGTTATTGCAAAAGAATCTAGGTAAAAATAAATAATTTTTCAAATTCTAATCCTTTTTACCATATCAAATGATATAATGTTGTTGCACATTCAATAGTATGACATTATAAAACCAAAATTTTTCAAAAATCTTAAATACATCGATAAGCTTTTAAATTAAAATTAAAATTATTTTAAGCTTATTAAAAAAATTTAGATAATTCAGGATGACTCAGGTGGGTGGGTGTCAGAATGACACAGCGACAAAATGACACGGTGCATCACTTTGGCACGGCGACAAGATGACACTGTGCGTCACTTTGGCACAGCCACAAACTGACACGGTGGGTCACTCTGGCAGGGTGCGTCAATTTGGCACAGAGGGTCACTTTGCACAGCGACAAAACGACACGGTGCGTCATTTTGGCCTATCGACAAAATGATACGTTGCGTCACTTTGGTACGTTGCGGCAGTTAACTGTAGCACTGTACCAAATTTACTGTAGCACAGCGACAAACTGACACGGTGCGTTTTTTGACACAGTACATCATTTTGGCACAGCGACAAAATGACACGATACGTCACTTTGACACTTTTCTAAAAGCAGATAATTAAAAAAAACGGTCCTGGAGGCTAACATAAAAAAAAAATTTAAAATAGTATTATGAAAAGTTAAGAGAAAATTAAGAGTCTGATGCAACTATTCATGCGCCTTTATATATTTATCACTTTTAAGAAAATTAAGTACTAGAGGTTATACATACAACATTGCTGCTGCAGCCTAGAATCAACATGTTTTTTAAATTGTATTTATTTATTGATTTATTGTAAGTGTTTTTCAATCACTTCTTACTACTTTTAAGTATCTTTTGACTTTATTTTTAAATATTTAAACAGCTCTAATTATAAATATTCTAAAATTCTCTGAGTATTAAACTGTGTTTTAAGGGTTTTAAAACATTCAAAACATTTTGTAAATTAAAATGTACCATTCACTCATTTTAAAGCCTAGTTTGTATAAAAAAACAATAAGTACAATCCAGTGATTATTTAGAATAAGTTTATTAATTTAGGTAATTTTGAACAAAAAGAAGTTTTGGTAATAGATTATGTTATAAATATATAACACCATAGTTTTATAACAAATTTCAAAAAACAAAATTTAAAGTTAGTTGTAATAGCAATTTAAGTTTGATATATTTATAAAAATTCTATTCGAAATTAAAAAAAAAAGATTATAAAATAGTAATACACTGTTTTATAACTTACTTTTGTTTTTTATTGTTAATCCTTTCTGGTAAAACTAGTTGATATGTTAGAAAAAAATCAGGAAATTTTCAGAAATTAATATGAGCTAGGGGGTATAACTGCTGTAGAAAATATTTAAATATGCCTTGTTGAACAATTTGTATACAAATAACTGATTTTCTATGCTTAAAGTTTTATTTTATGATTGTTTTATTAAGATTAAAATTAAAACATTTATTCAATGTAATTAGTTTAGGTTTCAATGGAGTCTTTTTAGGTAAGAATCATCAGTTCTTCAGATAAAAGTTTAACTAAGGTAGAAATTTATCTCAATACATTTTACTAGCATATAATCTTTTACAGTTACGGCTGAATATATAAAATTTTGTCGTTGTGGTAAAGTGGCCCTTTGTGCCAAAGTGACGTACTGTGTTATTTTGTCGCTGTGCTAAAGTGACCCTCCGTGCCAAAGTGACGTACTGTGTCATTTTGTCGCTGCCCCAAAGTGACCCTCCGTGCCAAAGTGACGCACCGTGTTGTTTTGTCTCTGTGCCAAAGTGATCCTCTGTGCCAAAGTGACGCACCGTGCCAGAGTGACCGACCTTGTCGTTTTGTCGCTGTGCAAAAGTGACGCACTGTGTCTATTTGACGACCGTGACATTTTTTCGCTGTGTCATTCTGACCCGCTCCTGACTCAGGTCAATTTTTTATCACGCATTACAGATTTAAACAAGGTTACCACACGCAAAAGATATCTCAGAACAAATTTGGTCTTTTAGAGTATTTTGGTAAAAAAAATGTTAGTTGTAAAACTGATTAATGGTTAAAAACTTTATTAAATAGTGAAGTATAAATAAATATTTAAATTAAATTGTTTAAAAATTTTGTCCAGATGAAGATTTAAATTGACAATAGTTTTAGTTTCTTCACATAAAACAAAAACTATGATAAATGATTTTTTCTGTAAATTAGTTGTCAAGTATTAATTTAGTCATAGATAAAACTACAATAATGTTTTTAAGTAAATTTTTAGATATTGGAAATCTAGTCACTTTATAGTGTCCTTTAAATTTTTTTGTTAATTTAGAACTCTAATTCCTCTCCTTTTAAAAATTATTTGTTTATTAAGTAAAATACTTATAGCATATTTTTGTTTTAATATCTTTATAAAAAATAATAGTTTTTGAATAAACTGTAGTAATAAATATAATAGATACATTTTTTTTTCAGTTAAGTAAAGTTATATGCAAAATCTTAACTGCCCCAATATTAATAAAATTAATACTAACCATTAGTAACTTTTTAAGTTTACCTGAAACTTAGCTTGTAATTATATATTGGTTTCCTGAAGAATTTTCCTAGAGTTTACCACTAATAAAAAAAAAAATTAGACTTACTAAATAATTTATACAACCAAAAACTACACCTATGTTAAATAAATTGCTTTGTTTTGTGGAAACTTAATGTTTTTTTGAACAGTGATTATTAAAGTAACAACAGTATATTGAATAGGGAATACTGAAGTAACATCAGGATATAAAACTTTGATGTCATTGAATCTCAATCATTTGTAGCAGGTAGTGCTTGGAGCAATAACATTGAAATAGAGTTCATTAAAATTTAGAGACTCAGGATATAGAGACTGATAATTTAAAATTTTCAAAGTCTCAGTGTAACTAATGCTAGTTATTTTTTTTCAGGATGATTCAATTTAGGGTAGTTTTAGATATTTTTATAAATCTCGGTCCTTTTTTAATTCTCTGAATTATGAATGAGATATTGTTGTTCAATATCAAATAATAATATTTTAATAGCTAAATTTGTTCAAAAACTTGTATTTCTTGGTTATTTATAGTTGTAGGTTTTAAAATATAATATTTAAGAAATATGTAAAAGATTGAAAATATCAGGATGATTAAGTATTGTTTAATATTATTTAAGGTCAATCAGGACAAATTTAAGTAAGTTTGCCAAACAAGAAAGATATTTCAAAATAAATTTGGTCTGTAAGGGTTTTTGGACATAACTAATGGCAATCCTGGCCTTTTTAAAACTGATTAAGGAATAAAGGGTCTTTGAAATAACCAAGTATTGTTTCTTAAAAACAGGTTGTATTTAGTGATATATATTAAAACCTAAAGTTTAGCTTGTTACTTTTATTATTGTTTACCTGAAGTCATTCCTATAGTCTATCATTCAAAAAAACTGAGAAATAAGATTCACCAAATAAATTTTGAGACCAAAAACTACACCAATGTTATCAGGGTTGCTAAATTACCTTGAAACCTTGAAAAACCTGTATTTTGACAACTAAGGCAAAAAAAAACTATTAAAACCTGGAACTTGCTAAATTTTGAAAAAGACTCGGAAAAACCTGGAATTTAAGAAAAATCATTCAAAAACCTGCAATTCTAAACAATTTTCACTTGTTAAGTAGAAAAAATTTAATTTGACACAAAAACTTGTAATATAGATAAAAATTTTGTGTCATCTACAAATGTTTGAGTGTTTTATATTAAGTTTAAAGATAGGTCTAATACTTCTAGTTTTGTACTGAAAAACTTTACTTCAAAAGCAGTTACTAAAAGACTAATTTTCACATAAAAAAGGTTAGTATTCAATTTATATTAATGTTTAATAATTTTCTAGTTTATTCTTTTTAATACAATTTAAATTGCTATATTGATAAATAAATTAAATAATACTTTATATATAGAATAGTTTTGATCTGAAAATTAAAAAAAAACTACTATAATAAGTTTATAGTTTAAAATTTTGTTTTCTTTTAAAGGTTGAAACTCAAACAGGTCTCTCAGGATAACTCTAATTTTTTTAAAATTTTCAAGAACAAAAGTCAATTCAGGCTAGTTAGTAGAATAATTTTAACTGACTTAATTTTATTTTTTATTAGACTGTTTTGGAATTTTTTCATAGCTGGCTAAATTTTCAATTAAAATCTCATTTTGTAAATTTATTTTTTAAGTGATTTTATTTTTATTAATAAAGTTTTAAATGTTTAAGCATGATTAACAGTTTTTCTTATTTTCACGTATATTTTTATGTTTTTCCACAAATCAGGCTAGCTTGATGTAACAAAGTCTAGTATTTAGTTGCCAAGTCAAGTTTTTTCCTCAAAAAAGTTACCAAAAAAGTTACAATCATTTGTAGCTGTAAGAGCTTGAAGCAAAACTTTGAAATTAGGTTGATTAAAAATTATATAATAAGCATAAACTCAAGTTTTTTAAAAATAAGGGTAACCTATACTCTGTTTTATATTCAGGATGACTCAGGCAAGTAGAATGTTATTTTTAAAGATTCTGGGTAAGAATAAATGTTTTTTAATTCTTAATCCTTTTTTCCTAATCAAATGATATATTGTTGTTGCACATTCAATAGTATGACTTTATAAAGCCAAAATTTTTTGAAAATCTAAAATATATCGATAAGCTTTTAAATTAAAAGTTTAAATAATTTTTAACTTATGTTAAAGATTTAGAAAATTCAGGTGGGTGGGTGTCAGAGTGACACAGCGACAAAATGACACGGTGAGTCACTTTGGCACGGAAGGTCACATTAGCAGAGCGACAAAATGACACGGTGCGTCACTCTGGCAAGGCGACAAAAAGACACGGTACGTCACTTTGGTACATCGACAAAATGACACAGTGGGTCAATCTGGTATGATATTAGACTTTAACACAAAGGGTCACTTTGGCACAGCGACAAAATTATACCTTGCGTCAGTTTGGTACAGCGACAAAATGACACGGTGCGTTACCTTGACGCGGGAGGTCATTTTAGCACAGCGACAAAATGACTCGGTGCGTCATTTTGACAGGGTACATCATTTTGGCACAGCGACAAAATGACACGATACATTACTTTGACACTTGTCTAAAAACAAATAATTAAGATAAATGGTCCTGGAGCCTAAATTTATGAAAAAAAAGTAACAGTATTACGAACAGTTAAGAGAAAATTAAGAGTCTGATGCAACCATTCATGCGCCTTCATATATTTATCACTTTTAAGAAAATTAAGCACTAGAGATTATACATACAACATTGCTGCTGCAGCCTAGAATCAACATGTTTTTGAAATTGTATTTATTTATTGATTTATTTTAAGTCTTTTCTAATCACTTATTACTACTTTTAAGTATCCTTTATTTTATTTCTAAATAGTTGAACATCTTTAAATATAGATATTCTAAATAAGCATTCTCTGAGTATTAAACTGTGTTTTAAGGGTTTTAAAACATTCAAAACATTTTATAAAGTAATATGTACCATTCACTCATTTTAAAGTCTAGTTTGTATAAATTAGCATTATGTACAATCCAGTGATTATTTAAAATAAGTTTGATAATTTAGGTAATTTTGAACAAAAAGAAGTTTTGGTAATAGATTATGTTATGAATATAACACCATAGTTTCATAATAACTTACAAAAAATAAAAATAAAAATTAGTTGTAATAGCAATTTAAGTTTTTTATATTGAAAAAAATCCTATTCTAAATTTAAAAAAATATTACAAAAGAGTAATACACTGTTTTATAACTTACTTTTGTTTTCTATTGTTAATCCTTTCTGAAAAGTCTAGTTGTTATGTTGGGAAAAAATTAGGAAAAGCTTTATGAAATTAATATGAGCTAGGGAGTAGAGCTGTTATAGAAATTATTTAAATATGCATTGTTGTACAATTTGTATTCAACGAACTGATTTTTTATGCTTAAAGTATTATTTAATGATTATTCTATTTAGATTAAAACTAAAACAATTATTCAGTGAAATTAGTTTAGGTTTCGATGGGTCTTATTTGGTAAGAATCGTCAGTTCTTCAGATAAAAGTTTAACTAAGGTAGTAATTTATCTCAATAAATTTTACTAGCATATAATCTTTTACAGTTTCGGCAGAAAATATATAATTTTTGTCGCTGTGCTAAAGTGACCCTCCATGCCAAAGTGACGTACTGTGTCATTTTGTCGCTGTGCCAAAGTGACCCTCCATGCAAACGTGACGAACCGTGTCGTTTTGTCGCTGTGCCAAAGTGACGAACCGTGTTGTTTTGTCGCCGTGCCAAAGTAATCCTCTGTGCCAAAGTGACGCAGCGTGTCATTTTCTCTCTGTGCTAAAGTGACGCAACGTGTCGTTTTGTCGCTGTGCCAAAGTGACCCTCCGTGCCAAGGTGACGCACTGTGTCTATTTTACGACCGTGTCATTTTATCGCTGTGTCAATCTGACCCGCTCACGACTCAGGTCGGTTTAAGGTCACGCACGACAGATTTAAACAAGGTTAAAACACACAAAAGGTAACTCAGAATAAATTTGGCCTTTTAGGGTATTTTTGAATTAAAAAATGTTAGTTGTAAAACTAATTAAGGATTAACTGCTCTTTTAAATAATGAAGTATAAATTAATATTTAATTCAAATTTTTCTGAAAATTTTGTCTATATGAAGATTTAAATTGACAATAGTTTTAATTTCTTCACATAAAACAAATACTATGATAAATGGTCTATTCTGTAAATTATTTGTCAAGTTATAATTTAATCATAGATAAAACTACAATAACTTTTCTAAATAAAATGTTAGAAATTGGAAATCTAGGAACTTTATAGTGTCCTTTAAAATTTTCTATTATTTTAGAATTCTAATTTCTTTCCATTTAAAAATTCTCCGTTTACTAGGTAAACTAGTTATTACATAAAATTTTTTTTATATTTTTATAAAAAATAATAATTATGGCATAAACTGTAGTAATAAATATGAAAGATAATTTTATTTCAGTTAAATAAAGTTGTATGTAAAATCTAAACTGCCCGAATATTAATAACAGGGACAGTATTTAAGAAACTATAAGACCTTATATGTGAGATCTGAAATAAACAATTTTATAAAAAAAAAATTAATATTTAGTATCTTATCAAGTTTACCTAAAACTAAGATTGCAATTATATATTGGTTTCCTGAAGTATTTACTGGAGTCTACCACTAATAAAAAAAAAAATTAGACTTACTAAACAATTTATACAATCAAAAACTACACCTATGTAAAATAAATTGCTTTGAATTGTGGTAACTTAATGACTTTTTGAACAGTGATTATTAAAGTAATAACAGTATGTTGAATATTGAATATTGAAGTAACAAAAGAATATAAAACTTCAATGTAAATCTCAATCATTTTTAGCAGGTAGAGCTTGGAGCAATAACATTGAAGTAGGGTTGATTAAAATTAAGAGACTCAGGATGATTTAAAATTTTCAAAGTCTCAGTGTAACTAATGCTGGTTATTTTTTTTCAGGATAATTCAATTTAGGGTAGTTTTAGATATTTTTATAAATCTTTGTACTTTTTTAATTCTCTGAACCATGAATGAGATATTGTTGTTCAATATCAAATAATAATATTTTTAATAGCTGAATTTGTTCAAAAACTTGTATTTTTTGGTAATTAAAAGTTTTAGATTTTTAAATATAATATTTGAAAAATATGTGAAGGATTGAAAAAAATCAGCATGATTAAGTATTGTTTAATATTATTTAAGGTCAATCAGGACCAATTAAAGTAAGTTTGCCAAACACAAAATATATTTCAAAATAAGTTTGGTCTGTAAGGGTTTTTGGACATAACTAATGGAAATCCTGGCTATTTTAAAACTGATTAAGGAATAAAGAGTCTTTAATATAATCAAGTATTGTTTATTAAAAACATGTTGTATTTAGTGATATTTATAATAACATAAAGCTTAACTTGTAATTTTTATTTTTGTTTACCTGGAGTCATTTCTGTAGTCTATCATTCAAAAAAGTTGAGAAATAAGATTAACCAAATAAATTTTTAGACCAAAAACTACACTAATGTTATCAGGGTTGCTAAATTACCTTAATTCCTTAAAAAACCTGTATTTTCACAATTTAGGCAAAAAAAAACTGGTAAAACCTGGAACTTGCTAAATTTTAAAAAAGACTCGGAAAAACCTGGAATTTAAGAAAAATCATTCAAAAACCTGGAATTCTAAACAATTTTTACTTGTTAAGTACAAAACGTTTAATTTAACATAAAAACTTATAATATAGATGAAAATTTTGTGTCATCTACAAATGTTTAGTATTTTATATTAGATTTGAAGATAGGTCTATTACTTCTAGTTTTGTATTGAAAAACTTTACTTCAAAAGTAGTTTCTAAAAGACTAATTTTCATGTAAAAAAAGTTAGTATTCAGTTTATCTTAATGTTTAATAATTTTCAAGTTTATTCTTTTTAATACAATTTAAAATTTTATAGTGACAAATTAAATAAATAATATTTTTGTATATAGAATAATTTTAAACTGAAAAATTCAAAAAAAAAAAAAACTTCAATAAGTTTATAGTTTAAAATGTTGTTTTCTTTCAAATATTGAAACTCAAACAGGTCTCTCAGGATAACTCTAAAATTTTTTTAATTTTTTCAAGATAAAAATTCAGGCTAGTTTTGGTTTTAACAATAATTTAAACTGACTCACTTATTTTTAATAGACTGTTTTGACATTTTTTCATAGCTGGCTATATTTTTCAATTAAGTTCTCATTTTGTAAATCTATTTTTTTTATATATTTTCTTTTTATTTATAAAGTTTTTAATGTTTTAAGTTTTTTTTTATTTTTTACGTATATTATTTATATTTTTCAACATACCAGGCTAGCTTGGTGTAACAAAGTCTTGTATTTAGTCGCCAAGTCAAGTTTTTCCTCAAAAAAGTTACCAACCCATTAATGTTATCTAGTTATTCTATTTTTTAATATCTGACTAAATTTTTTAATTTTTTTTTCTTAGTCTATTTTTTTTGGTAATTTATTATCTATTTATAAAGTTTAACGTGTTTAAGCATGATTAACAGATTTTCTTATTTTTGGCATACAACATTTATGTTTAACAAATTAAGCTAGCTTGATGTAACAAAGTCTAGTATTTAGTCACCTAGGCCAGCTTTTCTCCTAAAAATGTTACCAATTTTGTAGTATTCTCTAATATAATTAAAAAAAAAACAGTTTTATGATTTATTATGCAAGTTTTTTAATGACTTGGTCTATTTTTAAATTACCAAGGCTAGCTTTCTTGACTGCAAGGTCAGCAACCATGCTTTAACTATTAACCCTTTCTTATTAATTTCTAATTATTAAGCTTGTAGATAAGTATTTGTTTTCATAAAGATTTTAACAAACTCAACTTTTTTTAATTACTTGCAAAAAAGATTTATTTATTTAAAATATAGTTTTTTATTACTAGTTATTTAATTTTAAGTTAGTAAATTTGTTATTGTGCAAATACAGAAACTCACATGGACATTAGATTAAAAAATAAGTACATAGCTACAGTTGTTTAGAAAATGTAATGTTTTACTAAAAAATGAGAAATGTTTATTGTTTTGTATTTATCTAAAAATTGTTAATACAACTATATTAAAGTTTTTTCTCAGAAAATAGCCTATTTCTTTTTACTACATTTATTATTTTTATATAAATATTTAATTTAGGAGATTTTTAATTTGACAATGTTAATCCGCAGCACCCTTTGAAAAAGACCACCCGACGCCACTGCTTGTGACTAAGAAAGCTAGTAATAAAACCTTTAAATATACACGGTTGCCATTTTACCTGGAATCCTGGAAAAACCTGGAGTTTAACAATTGAGGCAAAACAAAAACCTGGAATTTTCTCAATTTTCACATTTTCAATAGTGAAATTTCAATTTGACTCAAAAAATTTATCATATAGATGAAAAATTTTGTTTTCATCAAAGTAACTTTACAGTATCTTTTCAATACTATTTAAAACAGTTTCTTACCTTAAACATAACTTTAAACTGAAAATAGACTTAAAAATGTGTACTTTTAAAAACCTGGAAACAATTTGGAGAAAACGAGTGGCAACCCTGTAAATAATTTATTCATTTTTTCTTAAAATTGTATATAACTCAGTTTTTAAAGATTGCATTAATAAACATTTATGTTGTTAGTTTTTTAGATTAATTTTAGAATTGAATACTAATACTTCAATTTTTGTTTTACAAAAGTTTTTTGTTTTAACAAAACAGATTAATTATCAATTTTCATATTTTCTTCCCTAACTTGTCCAATATTAAATTAAGTTAACACACAATGAATATATAAAAATATTAGTTATATCATTAGTTACAGATCAAGTATTTTTGCTAATTAAATTTTCGTCTTAGAGTTTTTAAAATTTTTATAATTAAAATATCTTTACAACTTTGTGATTGAATAAATAAAAATTGTATACGTTTTTCTAACTAAAATTTTGAAGCTTTCACTTAAACTGAGGCTTAGTTGAACTTTTTACTAATTTGGATAGTTTAAATCATCATATAAAAAGATACATGTTTCTTTAAGTCAATGTTTTTACTTATAAATTATTTATTATTGTTGTTGTTAAAGTTATGTTAAAAAGTGTATAACAGTATTTTGTTTTTCAACTTTTCGCAAAAATTACTCTTTTTTCTATTATGAATTTAGGCTTGCAAATTAGTTTTTCGTATATATCAAGCTAAATTTTGATCACTTAGAAAATTTTTATATCTAAAAAGAAAGATTAGCTTACATAAAGTACATTTTGTTTATATTTTGTAGCTGAAAATCATTTCCAAACTAATTCTAAACTCTAACAACGAGAAAACTTTACTTTTAGTGTTAAAAAAAAAACTTTTGTGAGTCTAAAAATTTTCTGATATTTATATTTATTAAATAAATAGTACTAATTACTTTTGCATATTAAATTTAGTCTTGTGATTAAGCAATGTAAAAGTCATGTTCATATCTAATTTATATTAAAAGTTTAATTAGTATTACTTACTACAAGTTTATACAGCTTTCTTCATTTTGTTTTATAAATATATTAATTTTGTTTAATGTGAATATGTCCTAAGCGCATGAAACACTGTATTAAGTAAAAAAAAAGTTTTAGCTACCTCAACGTTATTTTAACTTATTCAGTAAATTAGCAATTAAAAAAAATAATTAAACACTATAATGCTTTAAATTTAATGAAAGTTTGATTCATGAAAGAGACATTAACAACGGCCGAATTGCGTCAAAAGCTGATGCTAAAATATTTCACTAAGGGGCTATGCCAGTCTGTTTTTACCAATTGTTTATTAAACGACAAAAAAAAGCGCTCAAAAGATTTAGTCTAAGGATCTGGTGCACAAAAAACTTTTAGGTTATCGAGTCGTACACCACGAATACCTTTTAACGTCTTGTCAAGGACATAAAGAAAACGATAAAAAGTACTAAAAGTACTAAAAAACTGTTATTTTTGATGTTATTAAATCCTCTTTTGCTTTTGTGGATTTTTAATTTTTAACTATTGTTTTATTATTTAAGTTTACTTCTACTATACTCTAAATTTATTGTTTTTTTAGCATTTAGATAAAAAAAAAAGATGTATGCACAAAAGTACTACACCACCAACATGGAAGATAACTCTTCAAACCAGTTCGAGAAACTTGATTCAAGTAAGAAAGGCATGTAAACGTACTCATGAAGAAATGATTAAAGGAAATCCCGAAAAACATAAAAGTATTTCTAAAATTCCAGCACAAAAATATGTAAAGTATGAGCAGCATCTAAAAGCAACAAACCACGAACAACAACTACAGCAGCAGAATTCACCTAATTATGCAGTTCAAAAAACAACAGCTAAACCACTATTTAACCAACATCAGCAGTATTTTAACAATTATTTAGTTCAGCAAACAATGGCTCAAACACTATTGAACCAACAACAGCAGTATTTTACCAATTATTTAGTTCAGCAAACAATGGCTCAAACACTATTGAACCAACATCAGCAGTATTTTACCAATTATTTATATCAGCAAACAATGGCTCAAACACTATTGAACCAACATCGGCAGTATTTATTTAATTATGCAGTATAGCCAACAGTAGTTCCAACAATTTTGAGAACTCAGCAGCTATTTCAGTATCCTGCATTTCCTCAAGCATTAGTTCAACCATGTAAAGTGCAACTAAACGAAGCTCAGTTGCAGGAACCAATTTCGAATAATAATCAGCTGATTGAAATGAATAGCAACAAGTTTATTTATTCACCATACGGTTACAAATTTGAAGAAAAATACCAACTGGGCCAGAAATTAGGTCAAGGTGGCCAGGGAAGTGTTTATACAGGTTAGATTTGTTTTCAACTTTAATGATATCACCAAAAGTAAATATTTCTTAGAAAATTTTTTATTAACTACGTTTAAAAAAAAAATTCAAATAAAAAGAACATAGTATATCAAGCTCAACTTTTTAGACACCATTAATTCTATTTTAATAAAGATACCATTTATCTTAAAGTTACTGATAAACTTTAATAGTAGTACAAAATAATATTTAATAAAATTCTTACTTCATTTTAAAAGAATATCGTTTCACACTTTTCTCTAAAGAATCAAGCATTAAGTAAAAACAAATGTGTTTAAACTAATAACTTTTTATAGCAATACATCGTGGCTCTGGTGTTGAGTTTGCAGTTAAATCAATGGATAAGGGAACTTACAATGAATCTGTTTATTGTGGACACACTGTACCTCAAGAACTAGTACTTCATTTTGAGGCAACAGGACATAAAGAATGCAAAGGTTTTTGTTTTACTAGTTAATTTAAGCTTTAATACGAAATTAAAGTTCTATACAAGTAAACTAGTTGGTTTTAAAATACAAAGTTCTTTTTTTTTTCGATAACCTATATAGTTTTAGTTTCAATAAAACAATAAACGTTTTGAAACATACTAAATTGTTAACATTTTTTAATTCAAAGTTGACTAAAAAATATTTTCTAAGGTATTGTCAGCATTATCGAATGGTTTGAGTATGAAAAAACTTTTTTAATCTTAATGGAAAAGCCTAATGGGTACATTAGTTTGCAAAAATATATTGAAGAAATAGGTACTTTGCCAGAAGAACACGCTAAAAAGATTTACATTGATGTAAGTTCCTTGTTTATTTTACTCAAAAAATATAACTAAATGTAGCTCAATGCTGTTTTATAAAACAAACGTATATGTTTACTTATTTCTCTTTTTATTGTTTAACATTTTAAATTTATAAATCAACTTGATAAAATTGATTATTTTATATTAATCTATTTCAAAAAATACTTAACAGCTGTTAAATATATTGGAAATAATTCACTCAAATGAAGTTGTTCATCGCGATATCAAGCCAGAAAATATCTTGATTAGTCCACAAAACTTAGGAATAAAACTCATTGATTTCGGTTGTGGAGCTAAAAAACAAGTAATGTGCTTTATTGTCTTGGGTTATGAATAAATTATATAAAACATTAAATAATTAAATTTCAAATCAATAATATTTATTTTTTTATGATAAGTTAAGTAACATTTACGCTAAAGTAAAACAGACATAGAAGTATCTGTAATAAACCTTTTACTTCTTTTTATTAACAAAACTTCTTGAATAAAATACAATACTTGTAGTTGTGTATCCTTTGGCTTTAATTGTTCACTTGTTTTTCAGCATACTGACTTTGATGAACTGATCGGAACTGAACTTTTCTATTTACCTGAGTTTTTTAATCACAAGCGTTACAATGGTGAAAATTTAGATTTTTGGGGAGCAGCTCTGGTTCTATACCAAATGGTCGAAGGTGTGATGGCTTTTGAAACATCTGAAGAAATTATTCATAAGAAGCCGGTCTTTAGCAAAGAATCGTCTGCACTGTTCAAATTATTTCTTGATTTGGCACTGCATAAAGACCCTGAATGCAGACTCAGTTACAGGACGGTATGGGACCACAACTGGTTGCAAAATCCGTAGTAAAGCAAAGACGAAAAATTTTCACAAGATTCAATATTGAGTTTTTGAACAACGTTTTCTGAATAAAGTATAGTTATATTATTATAGTTTTTTCAACATTATTTTAATAAACATTGCCTCAAAAAAAAATATAGCTTCTTTTGTAAATTTTAAATTATTATGATCAAAATTATCTAACGTAGATACAAAACGTAAATTTTTTTTTTTAATAAAGTTAAAATAACTACTTTTTTTTTAATTTAGAAATGTTTACGTAGTTTTAACCTTTATTATACTATAATTTAACTACATGAAAAAGCTATTAAAAACATTTTATTTATTTTATTTACTTTAGTGATTCACAACATTCAAGTTTAAAACAAAGGTAGATAAAATAAATTTTTGATAATGTAGTGTTAGTATATTATTTCAGAACCGTAAATATTGCTGAAAAAACTGGTTCTAAAAAAAATTCAAATAAATATTTATTTTTTTTTATTTGATTAGTAGTATTTCTTAAAAAATTGCACCGATTATCATTTTTATATGAACAGTAATTGTAGTTTTTTCAATAAGTTAGTTTGTTTAGAGTTTAGTATAAGATTGTGATGAACATAGAATGGGACTGCGAGAACGTTAAATACAAACAATTCTAATTACCAATAAATTTTTTTAAGTTAGAATCTTATGATTAAATAGTTTTTAACGATTAGCTCATAATAAACCTGACAACAATGTTACAGATGTAAAACTAACTCTTTTTAGGATCATTTATTCAAAGCTCAAACGGTAAAAGTCTGGCTAGCTAGAAACTTAATAAAGTCCAATAAAAAAATATTTAAACCAGGTTGAGACTTGTTAGTACTGGTTGAATTAGAATACTTTATAGATTAAAAAGTAAAATTAAAACTTACCTATCAATACATTAAATTCAATTTCAAGAACTATGATTTAGTTATAAAAAATTATATAAATATAGTTAAGTATTAGAAAAATATTAAAAACAAAAAGTAAATTATACAATTACGGTAAACTTTTGATTATCAAATGGTTTTTTTAGAACAATTGGCTTGACTATTATGATAGTTTGTTATGTAAAATTCTTGCTCTTTTAAACTTAAAGACCTGATTACTTGACTAATACTAAAAAATAAACCTTTGAGAAATCTAATTAACCATTTTGTAAAAAGGTTTATGTTAAAGATTTTAAAAATTAAAACAAAGTATACAGTAGTCTTCCTTTACTCTACCATCATATGTTTCAGTGTGTTTCAATTTTAGTCTTACTATTATATAAGTTTTTAGTTAAAGTGAGATAATTCAGTACTAAAGTTAAATCTAGCCCTCGTGTTTAGTTTAGCTTTTAGTTTATTGGTCATTTTACTCTGATGATCTGTTTAGGTATTAAATTTTACACATCACTTTTTATATAAACAATTCATTGAAGATACAACCTACAGCTGAAAAATTGAAATGCTCGATGCCCATTGACTGTTACGGAAGAAGCTGTCATCCAGCTATTACTTAATTTAATGACCAAACTAAAAGGTTGTTATTTTTTTATTTTTAATTACTAGTAGTAAAAATAAATAAAGTTTCCTTTTAAAAAAATATTAATTTTACCTAATTTTTAAATCAAACTTATTCCTATAAGGATATTCACATGATAATGATGTTTTTAGCTTAGTAATAATTATAATTTAAAGCCAATTTTTATACTTACAGAAAAGTTAAAGAATTTCTACTGAATGAAAAACTACTATAATTGAGACAAAAATAATTAAAGTATAGTAACAATTATCTTTAAACAGATGCATGCAGGGTTGCCACTCGGTCAGGAAAAGTCAGGAAATCAGGAAAAGTCAGGAAAAATTTTGAAAAATGACAAAGGTCAGGAAAAGTTAGGAAAAATGTGGGTTTTGAAAAAAAGTCAGGAAAAGTCAGGAAATTTGATAAAATTTTTCAAAAAGTCAGATTTTGTCAGTTTAAATTTACAAAATTCGTTGTTTTCTAAAGCCTTCAAATGGTAAAAATTAATTAAAAGTCCTTTAAAGATAGAAAAAAATTCCAAAATTTTCATAGAAAAATATTTAATTTTATTTTCAATGCCTTCATTTGGTATAAATTAGTAAAATATCCTTTATATAATTGCAAAATTTTTCTATTATCATATTGAACAAGTACCCTACTTGAACAAGCAGATTTTGTAAGCTTAATAGTATTGATGATCTGTAGCAAGGACATTTCCATAGCGAAACTGTGATATATCCACAAAAATTTTTAGAATATATCCACAGTTTTAGAACCAAAGTGTTTTTTGTTTAAGTAAATAATTGAGTTCTTTATAACTAAGCAGTTAGTTTAGTATTTTATGTAACAAGTTAATGTGTATACTGAAGTGAAATGCAGACCAGAAATGAAGGAAACCATATTTTCATTAGATGAAGAGGTTAAAGTGCTCATAAAAAAACAGAGAAAATAAATTTTAGTACATACATTTTAAAAAACAGTATTTGATTAAGTTCTTTATTATGTTAATGTTTTAACTGTAAAAGTTAGTTATTGTTTTAAGGTTTGAGTTGTGAAAGTTCCTTATTGATTTAAGGTTTTAATTGTGAAAGTTCCTTATATGTCGTTTCGTTTATTTAGATACATTTAAGCTAGGAATTTCAAAAAAATTATGTTCTTTATTGTTTTAAGGTTTCAACTGTAAAAATTTGTTATTGTTTTAAGATTTTAGTTGTGAAAGTTCCTTATATGTCGTTTGTTTATCTAGATACATTTATGCTAGGAAATGCTAAAAAATTGTGTCTTTTTTTAGACAAACTGTATTTATAAGGCAATAATACAAGTATTTTGCTGATAGAGCTGTTTATTACAAACATCAATCATAAACAGATGGTTT
Source organism: Thalia democratica (assembly GCF_965202585.1). Classification (NCBI taxonomy): domain Eukaryota; kingdom Metazoa; phylum Chordata; class Thaliacea; order Salpida; family Salpidae; genus Thalia; species Thalia democratica. Next base: position 32,976,593 of record NC_139172.1, on the reverse strand, counting down.
AAATGATGTACTGGAAGTTTAATGATAAGATTCAGCAAAAAACTGTTGTTTTTAACTGTATTAAAAATAGACTGAAAGCTTTATATAGTTTCAAGTGTTAGACTATGTATTTTAGAATTAGCTTAATTTATGAGTTTGATTTAGAAAAGTCAGGAAAATTTTGGTAAAAAGTCAGGAAAAGTCAGGAAATTTTTCTCAGCTTCATCAGTGGCAACCATGTGCATGGTAGTAGTAATGAATAAATTTTAAGAAACTATGTTAAGTTTTAAATAATTTAAAATAAGTAATTATATTACTTTTATCCATAATTGAATGGTGCATACAAAGCTACAGAAATTATAGGCTTTAATTAATAGAAAATTGCCATATTCTGAGGCTAATTTGAATTTTATAAACGTTTTTTGAAAATATTAGGCTGGCTCATTATATTCTGGGGTTCTTTTGTAAATAACAAGCTAATTAGGTATGCTTTTTAATAGACTTCTAATAACTTAAATTAAAAAACTTGAAAACTTTTTTTTTGAAAATTGTCTTTATTTTCTACCTGTTTTGTTCTGTTGTTAAAACAAAAAAAAACAGTTGTTTGTTTTTAAGTTTTTAATTTTTATGTTATTTTTTTTTAATAAATCAGGATGACTAGACTAGTTTGATGTAACTTGGGATATATTTTTTTTACTCCCAACAAATATTTTTGCTCAAAAAAAATTCAAACCTTTTTATAAACAGTTTTAGGTTCCATTATGATTCAGGGTTGCCACACACTTAGCCTAGTTAAATTTTTTTAGAAATACAGTCTTACTAAGCATGTTTTTTATGTGAAAGGTAGTCTAGTTTTGGTATTTATTGTTTAATCTCTGAAAACATTCTGTCTAAAAGTTTTTTGAAAAGTATGAATTCTTTTTGTGATATTATTTTTTTATCATAATGTTAATTTAAGTATACTTTCAATAATTTTCATCTTTTGCTTTCTCTTTTCTATTCCAAACTTAAGTTGACCCAAACTAGTTTGTTGTAACTCAAGTCACACACACTTTGTATAACTCAGGACAGTATAAATCCTTTAAAACTCTCAAAATAGTATGAAAAGTTTTTATGAAGCTTATTTCAAAGTGTTTTCTTTCTTTGAATAATTTTTTTTTGTTTTAATTTTAATTTTATGTTTTATTATTGTTAAAATTCAAATATTGTTGATTAACTTGAATTTTTTACTGTAAAATTCATTTATTTCAAATACTTATTTTTAATTTTAATAAGTCTTTCAAAAATCTAAAGCTTAGGATAGACTCTAAAGTAATAACCTTGCTTATAATTGTTATTCAATCTGATTTGGTTTTATTTATAAGAAAAGAAAACTTAACATTTATCATTGAACTGCCAACTAAGGAACTCAGTTTATCGTTTATGAAATATATAAAAGCAACAGTTATAATAAATTTATTAGAAGGTCATAGTAATAGATTTAAAAGATGATCTTATGTTTATATAAAGACTTAATATTTAACAAAAATTCTTAAAATTTGTATTCTAATAATATATAATTTTAAATCAACAATTAAAAATTTAATTTTTATGAAATATTAAGTTTGTTTTTTCTGTTTTAGTTAGACTCACTTAAAAAAACTAGTTTAACTTTTTAAATGTTTCAAAATGTTTTATATTTCTTCAATTCTTTTACATTACTTAATCTTAAAAAAAAACATTTTTTATATGTTTATGGTATTTAAATCTTATATACATTTTTTAAAATGAATAATGAAAACAATTATATTGATTTACAAAACTAGGACTCCGCCGGACCACATCATTTGAAATTAATAAAAAGCATTAGCTTAAACATTAAACTATAGTCGTGGTTTTAAAATCTTTAACTAAAAAGATTGACGTACACAATGTTCTAACACTACACTCTGGAGCATATTTTGTTGATTGATTAAAAATATCGCTAATCAGATTCGGATATTGGTGATAAAAGGTAATATCCTGTTACATACCGATGCGGATACTTGTTAATATGCAGCAGTAAATTATCACACTATGAAACTTAGTGGTATTTCTTTTTTAGGCGAAATCATTTTGTATTTTTAACCTGTTGATCACAATAGTATTGTTTCTATTTCACTTTTATTGGTTTTGTTTGTGAAAGATGTTTGCTTTTTTCTTAAATGTGATTTAGATACTTAAACTCCGCAATTAATAATTAAAGAATTTTTGTTTGGTCTTAGATTCTAAAACGTTGTTTAAATTTCTACTACATACTTTTGATTATGTTCTAGGAAGATAAACTTTTTAATTGTTGACACTCTGACTCCTTACACAAAGATTTTGTTTTTTTTTTTTTTGGTTAAAGTTGTTGTATTATGTTGCCATATTAATTCACAAATAAGATTGATTGTCAGTTGTGACGTTGCTCGACGTTCTTTAAAGCTTAAAGAATACTTTAGTTTTAACTTTTGTATTGAAACTTATATAGTTCCAACGTGAAGATATTGACTTAAAAGTTTTTGATACAAGATTGCTAATTATGGTTATTAAAAGTATTAGAGGCGTTTAGATGGAACGCCGGCTTAACTTAATGTACTAGTACTTACTATAAAAATAATGTTTTAAAACTGGATGTACTAGTGCACGTGATTTATGTAAATATACAAGATTAATATACACTCTGTGAAATAAATAAAATAAATGGTGATGCAATTAATTAAACTACCAACCACTACTAAAGAGCTCAGTAGGTACATATACTAACTACTAAACATTTTCTTGATATGGACAAATAATAGACTAGACGATAAAGTTTCCTATCCTCGTTTAATTACCACACGTCTTGAAAAAGTTTCATTGTCGGCTCACTCGCTTCTCCGTCGTTGTGCCGTTTCCACGTCGTTGTGTCAGTTCTCTTCCCCGTCAATAATCCGCCCGACTTGCGTCTGCAAGCTAAGTTTTAAACTTTTTCTCTCATTTTCTTTTCTCAATACCAATCGTGACGTCACTTAAAACATTGAAATTCTTTATCTTTAACTCTTCTAAAATAAAACGAAACATTAAATGTAATAAGTGGTTTGTTACAGCTATATAATAGAAGATTATCTATGCGCGAATTTTCTTATACTACCTTGGTAGCGTTGCTTTGTAGTTTTATTGTATCCTCAAATCGTTCGCCTTAGATCCACCCGAAACCAATCGATCCACCTGCCGTTGTTTAAAAGAAGAGTCTTATACTTCAGAGGTTTTTAAGAGTCGGTCAGCAGTAGAAAACTCTTAAGTAACTTTTAATATTTTAATCTCAAACTATCACATTATAAAATGCAGTTAATAGTATGCTAAAACAGTTTTTATCCATCTTAAGGCCATAAAACTTTAGATTGCTTGTTTATTTTAAACTTTGTGTCCAGTTAGCGATCTTTATATCAAAATTATTTAATAACGGTAAAAAATAAAATAAGTTAGTTTAAATTAAATTTACTTAAAAGTATAAAGATTAGTTAGTAGTACATGTTAAAATCTATTTTTATATATATTTATATCCGTTATAAATAAATTAAAGTAAAATTCTTTAAGTATAAGAAATTCTGTGGAAATTAATTTGAATTTGTTTTATTAATTCTATAAAACTTTAATTATTTTTTTTTCTAATATATTTTACAAGAAAAAACAAGTCCTTGACTAAATGTTGCTGAAATTTATATAAAACTCTTTTAAATATGCTAATTCCGTATCAAATGTAAATTGCTTAAGTAAATATTGAAATGGATTCTATGCTTAAAATTATACCTATAAAAAACTATTATACTTAAAATACGTTTTATAGCAAAAACTATGTTTATATTGTTCTTTCGATAAACTGTTTTTGATAAGTTTATATAATGGTAGTTATTTAATTTTTTTTACAAAACATTTTTGCGACAAATTTATATATTTAGGATTTTTTAAAAACTGCTATGTATATCCAAATGTACACGTTTAAAACTAAGCCTGGTGTTATCACTTTAGTAATACTTAAAAAGGATAAAAATAATTAATTTTTTTATAATAGATGTAGATAAAAAATTGCTAATAAACTAGGATGATGTCGCACCAAAACCAAACTAGTTCATATTGACTTAGTTTAGGCTCTAAATCTAAACCATAGTTTTAGAATTTATTTATACCAAATTAAATAAACCGATAAAATACGCACTTTATGAAGTACGCATCCGCTTAATTGTCATTTTATAGTTATTTAGAAATTTTGTTAATTTTGTTAATTTTTATATTTTAATATTTTTACATTATATATTTAAGGTACGCTGTAAAATCATATTTACTTCAAGATTAAAAATTAGTTTTCCATTCGTTTGATAATTAATTATTTTATTGTTTTTTTTTTTTAATAACAATAATTTAAGTTTGTTGTTTTTTACTTTATATTTTTACTATCAGTATTACCTTTAGTCCCTAATCCCTTACCATCGGTCGGTTTTTTATTTTTTTTTTATTTTTGTTAATAATTTTACTAGTTTTTTTAACTATCACGTTACCCCTTACCCTTATCCTCGGTCAGTAACTTTTTTTATAAATACTTTACCAACAATTATTTTTTTGTTTTTTTTTTGTGAAAAACGACCGATTGTGCATTATTGATCTTCCGTAGAAAAGTGTCCCTTTGTGAATATATGTCCTGCTACTTATTTTGAAGACGAGTAAAGATTGCAAGACAGAATTTGAATAAAGGGTTACTTTCACTTTTGCATGATAGACAGATCAACACAAGGGTAAATTAATAAACACAATAAATAAATAAATAAAAAAGTATCGAACAAATCTAAGGGTTTTTGGCAGGAGTAGTAGCAAAAGTTAACAAAAAAAAATAAAGGAAGAACAAAAAATGCTGACTTTAGGTAAGGATTAGGGGTAACAGTAATAGAGAACAATAAATAAAATTGAAAAAAAAAAATTAGAAAATATCAAATTGTTTAAAAGTGTCTTCGTACCTTATTTGACAACTGCACACTTTTTGCTTAAATCTTTTCTTAAACTTTTATCTTTAAATCTTTATATTACTTATTCAATTTTATGTTAGATATTTTTATCAAAAACGAAATTTAAAAACATTAAATTAAATAAAGTTGTTTTACGTTTAAGTTAGTAAAAACTTTATTTTTATTAAAAACAATATCTAAATAAAAATGTTTGAAATGAAAAAGAAAAACAATCAGTAATATTAAATAAAATAAAATGCTAATCATTCAAATTAAAAATGCATTTTTACTGTTGAAAGAATCTTAGAACAGTCAAGTGAAAAAAAAGATTGAGTAGTTAAACTTAAGTCAAATACGATAAAAAAGGTTTCCGTAAAATTAAAAAAAAAACTTATACATATCTAAATTGTTTCGTGTTTTAAGGAGGAACTTGCTTTTAAAAGAAACCATATCATGTATGTTTTTTTTTTCTTGATCCTTAAAGTTATTAATATACGTAAAGTAACATCAGAAAGACAAGAAACCAAATATCAATAAAAATCAAGAAAATATTGCTTTTAAAAGTATTAGAAAAAGGCACATTAAAGTAAATAAATTAATTTTAATTTATATACGTGAATTGAACATCCAGCAAGCAAAGTAAACAAAAGAAAAGAGAAAAAATATTTTTTTTTGTATAATTTATAATTACAAATGACAAGTTTTAGATACTTTTTTCTAGGTAGCGATAGATTTTAAAAATTATTGATAATAAACTAACTATTCTAGGACGATATGACCTTAACTTGATAAGCAAATTAAACTTTAAATATTTTTTTGTATTTCATAAGCATTATTTAAAAAAAGTTTCCATAAATGAAAGCAATATAAACAAGAAAAACAGAGAAAAAAAAGTTTTTTGTGTAAGTTGTTACAAACATGTTTGAGAACTAATACGTCCGATTTAGGTAACATTTAATTTTAATAATAAAAAAACTAATTAAATCTTAGTTAAGGGAGTTTTGATTGTGACCTTATTTTGCCAAAGAAATTAAACTTAAAGCGAAATTGATTGTTCTTTATAAGCATTAATTGGAACAGGATTCAATACAAAATCAAACAAAAGGTTAATTTGGATAACAATTGGTCGTTAATTATTACGGTGACCTAAAAGTAAATGTGTAACTAATATAAAAGGGGCGTATATAATAATAACTTTTGGAAACCTAGATTTAAAACAAAGATACAAATTTAGTCAATAATCATTAAACATCATCATTAATTTTTTAATGAATAAAAGAACACTCAAATTTTTTCATTCTAATATATTTCGTCAAGTTCTCTTCAGGGAAACTACAATTGAAACAATAAAATAAAACACAACACGTATATATACAGTTGCAATGGGATCCCCTCTAGGACCGACATTAGCAAATATCCTAATGGGATATATTTAGTATAAAGTGATACCCAAATTCATAACTAAGCACCCAAACACCAAGTATATGAGGTACGTTGATGACTGTTTCATAATAACAACCAGTGAAGAAGAAAACAATTTTTTATTCCTAGAACTAAACAAAGCACATCAATCCATTAAGGTTACCAAAGAATCTGAAACAAGTAACCAATTAGCTTTTCTCGATGTTCTAATTGTTAAGAAAGATAGAAAATTCACAACTAAAGTGTACAGAAAGCCTACCTTCAACAACAACTACTTAAACTTCGAAACATTTTGTAGTAAACGTAGAAAAATTGGTTTGATTAAGGCTCTATACAGTAGAGCACAAAAAATCTGCTCACCAGAATACTTATCCGATGAAGTTAACAATATAAAGTCAATTCTTAAACTCAATGGTTATCCCGAAATGCTGATAAACTGAGTAATTAAGTCACAATCTACCAATTCAAATATAGCCAAACCTTATGGACCGGATAAATACCCAATTTTGTTAAAACTTCCATATATTGGTGTCGAATCGAAACTAATTGAGAAGAAAATAGTGGATATAACAAGTAAAACATATCATGCGGTAAATCCTAGGGTTCTGTTTATGTCAAAACCAACACTTCAACGTACGGTAAAAGACCTAATGACACCTCAAGAAAAGAGTCTTGTAGTTTACAAGTTTAAATGCTGCTGTGACAGCAGCTACATTGGTCAAACTTCTCGACACCTCACAATTAGAACAAAGGAACATGTTCCAAAGTGTATCACTTCATATATTAAAGATGAAAAAGACGAAAAGAGTATTGCAGTCAAAAATGCAATAATAAGATCTGCGATAGCAGAACACCTTGTGAATAATCCAAGTTATGGAAAAAAGTTTGCATTATCTAAATTCAGTGTAATGCGACAATGTTCAAATACATTGGAATTAATCAGACTTGAAGCCATTTTAATACACTGAAACAAACCAAATTTATGCAAAATGAAAGAATTTGATTACACCCTAGCCTTATTTAGTTAAGACCACTTTGTGTTGATTTTTAAAGCTTTGTTGAATACATTTTCGTTGATTACATTTATGTTTACTTAATTGATCAGTTAATTAGTTTGTAAAAAAAATATCATTTTGTATATATATGTGTTGTGTTTTATTTTATTGTTTCAATTGTAGTTTCCCTGAAGAGAACTTGACGAAATATATTGGAATGAAAAAATTTGAGTGTTCTTTTATTCATTAAAAAATTATAAAATAATCTTTAATGTAAATTACTGAAAATATGAATAGAAAATGCTGTGTAAACAATTTTCGTTTAATAAAAATACTCAACATCAGATTGCTTAGATGGTAAAATATTACTTTATTAAAAGTAAAATTAATTATAAGAAAAAGTTTAAAAAAAATTACCAAAAAATGTAGAAAAATATTAAACAAAAGTATTTTGTTTTTAAAAAACACCCTATAAACCAAGGTTTCCCAAAGTGGGCAATATCGTCCCCCTGAGGTCGATTTTAGTAAGTCGGGGGGGGGGGGGGGAGGGGGGGCGATAATTAGTAAGGGGGTGAAAGGGTGGGCGATAACTTGTAAGGGGGCAAAAAAGGGGCGATTATAAAATTTTGGGCTGTCATCAAAGTTTTACTTTTAACTGCTATTTTAATAATTTTAGCTTGCTATTAAATATTTGACCCTAAGGTAAAACTTAAACAAAAAAGTTTATTTTGTTTATGTAACAAAACTATAAAATATTTGTGTTATGCAAAAGAAAAAACTTAACATTTATCTGCGTTAGCTTGTATAAGTAAAAAAATCTAAGTTAAATCTTGTTGAGTTTAGGTTCTTCGATTATAGCTTATAAAAGCAAAACCGATAAGTTATTTATATTGAATATAATTGTTTTAACTTACATTTATTTTTAAACAGAGTATTCACGTCTTCTGCCAGTGAACCATTATATATAATTAGTAAGTATTAGCTTTCTATTATGGGAATGGGTCAAAATAGCACGAAGACAAATTTTCACTAGGTTACTAAATTGCAAGATGGGACTAAACTTCACGAAGACTATTTTACACCAAAGGTCAATTTTGTACGAGTTACAATTTTGCACGGAGGCTAATTTTTGCACCAGAGTAAAAAGTAACAGAAAAAAGAGCTATAAGATAAATTAATAAAAAATACAAAAAGAAAAAAAAAGTTACTGACAGATGGTAAGGATTAGGGGTAGCAGTGATAGTAAATAAAATAAATTTATAAATAAAAAAAAAGTAACAATTATTAAAAAAAAACATAATAAAAAAATAAGTAACCGACCGAAAGTAAGGGTTAGGGGTAACAGTGATTGCAAAGAAAAAAAATATCAAAAAAATAAAAAACTTGTGCAAAAAAGGTTTTCGTGCAGTTTTATACGCTCGTGAAAATTGGACAGCAACCCTCCTATAGTAAAGCAAAAGTATAAAACTGTATTTTGAAAATTAAGTTTAAAAAAAACATAATGTTAAACTTAATGACATTTTAACTACAATCATTAACAATGAATTATGAAATCAAGTTTAAAAGTTACGTTTAAACAAACTGTTACAAAAAAATTAAAAAATCATTGAAACTTACAAGTCTCTTAAACTTGTACTAGATGACATAGTAAATTAAATAAAACGATTGACAGAAGAGTTTGATTCTTTTTGGTTTTAAAATACATAGAAAAAGTAGAAATAAAGTTATTAAATATTTAAACTTATATTATTACTTTTTCAGTAAAAAATAAACCTTTAAACTGTAATTTTAGAAATACTTTAAGAATATAGTACTATAACTATATTGTTTTTAAAAAAAACATGAAAGCTCTGATATGTTTTTGTTTATTTAAGATAATTTTTATTAAAGTCTACGACTTAATTTTTTTTTTTATTAGACTGTTTTGGAATTTTTTTTTTAATAGCTGGCTAAATTTTCATTTAAAATCTCATTTTGTAAATCTATTTTTTTAAGTGATTAAATTTTTATTAATAAAAGTTTAAATGTTTAAGCATGATTAACAGTCTTTCTTATTTTTACGTATATTTTTATGTTTTTCAACAAATCAGGTTAGCTTGATGTAACAAAGTCTAGTATTTAGTTGCCTAGTCAAGTTTTTTCCTCAAAAAAGTTACCAAAAAAGTTATAATCATTTGTAGCTGTAAGAGTTTGAAGCAAAACTTTGAAATGAGGTTGATTAAAAATTAGACAATAAGCATAAACTAAAGTTTTTTAAAAATCAGGATAACTTATACTCTGTTTTATATTCAGGATGACTTAGGCCAGTAGAATGTTATTTAAAAAGATTCTGGGTAAGAATAAATGTTTTTTAATTCTTAATCCTTTTTTTCCTAATTAAATGATATATTTTTGTTGCACATTCAATAGTATGACATTATAAAGCCAAAATTTTTCAAAAATCTAAAATATATCGATAAGCTTTTAAATTAAAAGTTAAATTATTTTAAACTTATGTTAAAGATTTAAAAAACTCAGGTCGGTGGGTGTCAGAATGACACAGCGACAAAATGACACTGTGCGTCACTTTGGCACGGAGGGTCACTTTAGCAGAGCGACAAAATGACACGGTGCGTCACTCTGGCACGGAGGGTCACTTTGGCACGGCGACAAAATGACACGGTACGTCACTTTGGTACATCGACAAAATGACTTGGTGGGTAAATCTGGCACGATGTTACACTTTAACACAGAGGGTCACTTTGGCACAGCGACAAAACGAAACGGTGTGTCACTTTGACATAGCGACAAAATTATACCTTGCGTCAGTTTGGTACAGCAACAAAATGACACGGTGCGTTACGTGACACGGTTGGTCATTTTAGCACAGCGACAAAATGACTCGGTGCGTCACTTTGACACAGTACATCATTTTGGCACAGCGACAAAATGACACGATACGTTACTTTGACACTTGTCTAAAAACAAATAATTAAGATAAATGGTCCTGGAGCCTAAATTTATGAAAAAAAATGTAACAGTATTATGAACAGTTAAGAGAAAATTAAGAGTCTGATGCAACCATTCATGCGCCTTTATATATTTATCACTTTAAAGAAAATTAAGCACTAGAGGTTATATATACAACATTGCTGCTGCAGCCTAGAATCAACATGTATTTGAAACGGGTAGCTGTCTAAGTTGCACGAGCGTACAAAAATGCATGAGGGGACAAAATTGCACGAGTTCACAAAATTGCACGAAGATACTTTTGCACGAAGACACTTTTGCTCGAGGGGATGAAATTGCACAAAGATAAAATTGCACAGAGATACTTTAGCACGAAGGGTCACTTTTGCACGAAGACACTTTTGCACGAGTAGAAAATTTTGCACAGAGACAATTTTGCACGGATTATTTTTTTTTTTTAGATTTTAATATTATTATTTTTTAACCCTAACCCTTACCCTCGGTCGGAAAGTTTTTTTTATCTTTTAAATATTTTTTCTTTTACTATCACTATTACCCCTTACCTTACCCTTACCTACGGTCGGTAGCTTTTTTTTTTAATTATTATTATTTTTTTTAAATATTATTTTTGCTAATTATTTTTTTATTTATATTTTTACTATCACTTTTACCCCTAACCCCTACTCTCGGTCGGTAGCTTTTTTTTTAAAATTAGTTTTTATTAAATTTATTTTTTGTTACAATTTTTATTAGCTTCTTTTTTATTTTTTCTATCACTATTTCCCCTAACCCTTGGACAGTATTTATTTTAAATAATTTTTAGTATTTTTATCGGTTTAATTTTTTTTTTTTTTTACTCACGTGCAAAAATGTAACTCGTGCAAAATTGACCCTCGGTGCAAAGTCGTCTATGTGCAGTTTTGTTCACTCGTGTAATTTTGTGCCTTCGTGCAATTTTGGCTTTGTGCAAATTTGGCTTCGTGCAATTTTGTACACTCGTGCAATTCTGTTCTCGTGCAATTTAGTCGCCTCGTGCAATTTAGTAACCTCGTGCATTTTTGTATTCGTGCAATTTAGACCCGTTCCCATTTGAAGCTGTATTTATTTATTGATTTATTTTAAGTCTTTTTTAATCACTCATTATTGCTTTTAAGTATCCTTTGATTTTATTTCTAAATAGTTAAACATCTTTAAATATAGATATTCTAAAACAGCTTTCTCTGAGTATTAAACGGTGTTTTAAGGGTTTTAAAACATTCAAAACTATTTGTAAATTAAAATGTACCATTCAGTCATTTTAAAGTCTAGTTTGTATAAATTAGCATTAAGTACAATCCAGTGATTATTTAAAATAAGTTTGATAATTTAGGTAATTTTAAACAAAAGTAGGTTTGGTAATAGGTTATGTTATGAATATAACACCATAGTTTTATAATAAATTTCAAAAATTAAAATTAAAAATTAGTTGTGATAGCAATTTAAGTTTTTTATGTTAAAAAATATCCTATTCTAAAATAAAAAAAATATATTACAAAATAGTAATACACTGTTTTTTAACTTACTTTTGTTTTCTATTGTAAATCCTTTCTGAAAAGTCTAGTTGTTATGTTGGGAAAAAATTAGGAAAAACTTTATGAAATTAATATGAGCTAGGAGGTAGAACTGTTGTAGAAAATATTTAAATATGCATTGTTGTACAATTTGTATACAACTAACTGACTTTCTATGCTTAAAGTTTTATTTTATGATTATTTTATTAAGATTAAAACTAATAAATTTATTCAATGTAATTAGTTTAGGTTTCGATGGAGTCTTATTAGGTAAGAATCATCAGTTCTTCAGATAAAAGTTTAACTAAGGTAGTAATTTATCTCAATAGTTTTTACTAGCATATAATCTTTTACAGTTACGGCAGAAAATATATAATTTTTGTCGCTGTGCTAAATTGACCCTCCATGCCAAAGTGACGTACTGTTTCATTTTGTCGCTGTGTCAAAGTGACCCTCCATGCAAATGTGACGAACCGTGTCGTTTTGTAGCTGTGCCAAAGTGACGCACCGTGTTGTTTTATCGCCGTGCCAAAGTGACGCAGCGTGTCATTTTCTCTCTGTGTTAAAGTGACGCAATGTGTCATTTTGTCGCTGTGTCATTCAGACCCGCTCCCGACTCAGGTCAGTTTAAGGTCACGCACGACAGATTTAAACAAGGTTAACACACACAAAAGATAACTCAGATCAAATTTGGTCTTTTAGGGTATTTTTGGATTAAAAAATGTTAGTTGTGAAACTGATTAAGGATTGAAGACTCTTGCAAATAATGAAGTTTAAATTAATATTTAAATCAAATTTTTCTCAAAATTTTGTCTATATGAAGATTTAAATTGACAATAGTTTTAACTTCTTTACATAAAACAAAAACTATGATAAATGATTTTTTCTGTAAATTACTTGTCAAGTATTAACTATATCATAGACAAAACTACAATAATGTTTCTAAATAAAATTTTAGATATTGGAAATCTAGGAACTTTATAGTGTCCTTTAAAATTTCATATTAATTTAGAATTCTAATTTCTTTCCATTTAAAAATTTTTTGATCACTAGGTAAACTATTTATTACATAAAGTTTTTTTATTTTTTATTTTTTTAAAAATTAATAATTATGGCATAAACTGTAGTGATAATTATGAAAGTTAATTTTATTTCAGTTAAATACAGTTGTTTGCAAAATCTGAACTGCCCGAATATTAATAACAGGGACAGTATTTAAGGAACTATAAGACTTTATAAGTGAGATCTAAAATAAACAATTTTATTAAAAAAAATTAATATTTAGTAACTTTTCAAGTTTACCTAAAATTTAGCTTGTAATTATATACTGGTTTCCTGAAGTATTTACTGTAGTCTACCATAAAAAAAAAGAAATTAGACTCACTAAATAAATTATACAATCAAAAACTACACCTATGTTAAATAAATTGCTTTGAATTGTGGTAACTTAATGACTTTTTGAACAATGATTATTAAAGTAACAACAGTATATTGAATAGTGAATACTGAAGTAACAAAATGTTATAAAAGTTTAATGTCATACAATATCAATCATTTGTAGCAGGAAAAGCTTGGAGCAATAACATTGAAATAGGGTTGATTAAAATTTAGAGACTCAGGATGATTTAAAATTTTCAAAGTCTCAGTGTAACTAATGCTGGTTATTTTTATTCAGGATAACTCAAATTAGGGTAGTTTTAGATATTTTTATAAATCTTGGTCCTTTTTTAATTCTCTGAACCATGAATGAGATATTGTTGTTCAATTTAAAATATTAAGATTTTTATAGCTAAATTTGTTCAAAAACTTGTTTTTTTTTATTTAAAGTTGTAGGTTTTAAAATATAATATTTAAGAAATATGTAAAAGATTGAAAATATCAGGATTATTAAGTATTGTTTAATATTGTTTAAGGTCAATCAGGACCAATTTAAGTAAGTTTGCCAAACACAAAAGATATCTACAAATAAACTTGGTCTGTAAGGGTTTTTGGAAATTACTAATGGAAATCCTGGCTATTTTAAAACTGATTAAGGAATAAAGGGTCTTTGAAATAATCAAGTATTGTTTCTTAAAAACAGGTTGTATTTAGTGATATTTATAATAACCTAAAGCTTAGCTTGTTATTTTTATTTTTGTTAACCACTGGAGTCATTTCTGTAGTCTACCATTCAAAAAAGTTGAGAAATAAGATTCACCAAATAAATTTTTAGACCAAAAACTACACCAATGTTATCAGGGTTGCTAAATTACCTTGAAACCTTGAAAAACCTGTATTTTGACAACTAAGGCAAAAAAAAAAATTGATAAAACCTGGAACTTGCTAAATTTTTAAAAAGACTAGGAAAAACCTTGAATTTTAGAAAAATCATTCAAAAACCTGGAATTCTAAACAATTTTCACTTGTTAAGTAGAAAAACTTTAATTTGACACAAAAACTTGTAATAAAGATAAAAATTTTGTGTCATCTACAATAGTTTGAGTGTTTTATAATAAGTTTAAAGATAGGTCTAATACTTCTAGTTTTGTATTAAAAAACTTTACTTCAAAAGCAGTTTCTAAAAGACTAGTTTTCATATAAAAAAGGTTAGTATTCAATTTATATCAATGTTTAACAATTTTATAGTTTATTCTTTTTAAAACAATTTAAATTTTTATATTGACAAATTAATTATATAATATTTTTATATATAGAATAACTTTCAGCTGAAAAAAAAACTACTTCTATAAGTTTGTAGTTTAAAATATTATTTTCTTTTAAATGTTGAAAATCAAACAGGCTCTCAGGATAACTCTAAAATTTTTTTGAATTTTAAAGATCAAAATTCAGGCTAGTTTTGGTTTTAACAATAATTTGAACTGGCTCAATTTTTTTTTTAATAGAGTGTTTTAGAAATTTTTTCATAGCTGGCTAAATTTTTCAATAAAAATCTCATTTTGTAAATCTATTTTTTCAAGTGATTTTATTTTTATTAATAAAGTTTTAAATGTTTAAGCATGATTAACAGTTTTTCTTATTTTTTCGTATATTATTTATGTTTTTCAACAAATCAGGCTAGCTTGGTGTGACAAAGTCTAGTATTTAGTCGCCAAGTCAAGTTTTTCCTCAAAAAAGTTACCAACCCTTTAATGTTATCTAGTTATTATATTTTTTAATATATTACTACATTTTTTAATTTATTTTTTTCTTAGGCTATTTTTTTTAAGTGATTTTTTATATATTAATATAGTTTAACGTGTTTAATTATGATTAACAGATTTTCTTATTTTTGGCGTATAACATTTATGTTTAACAAATCAAGCTAGCTTGATGTAACTAAGTCTAGTAATTAGTCACCTAGGCCAGCTTTTCTCCTGAAAAACATTACCAATTTTGTAGTATTCTCTAATATAATAAAAAAAAAACAGTTTTATGATTTATAATGCAAGTTTTTTAATGAGTTGGTCTATTTTTAAATCACCCAGGCTAGCTTTTTTGACTGCAAGGTCAGCAACCATGCTTTAACTATTAACCCTTTCTTATTAATTTCTAATTATTAAGCTTGTAGATAAGTATTTGTTTTCATTTAGATTTTAACAAACTCAACTTTTTTTAAATACTTGCAAAAAGTATCTATTTATTTATAATATTATTTTATATAACTAGTTATTTAATTGTTAATTTTAAGTTAGTAAATTTTTAATTGTGCAAATACAGAAACTTACATGGACTTTAGATTAACCTGGAACTTGCTAAATTTTGAAAATGACTCGGAAAAACCTAGAATTTTAGAAAAATCATTCAAAAACCTGGAATTATAAACAATTTTTACTTGTTAACTAGAAAAATTTTAATTTCACACAAATACTTATAATATAGATGAAAATTTTTTGTCATCTACAAATGTTTAAGTGTTTTATATTAAGTTTAAAGATAAGTGTAATACTTCTAGTTTTGTATTAAAAAACTTTACTTCAAAAGCAGTTTCTAAAAGACTAATTTTCGTAAAAAAAAGGTTAGTATTCAGTTAATATTAATGTTAAATAACTTTCTAGTTTATTCTTTTTAAAACAATTTGAATTGCTATATTGATAAATCAATTAAATAATATTTTTATATATAGAATAATTTTAATCTGAAAAATTCAAAAAAAACTACTTCAATAAGTTTATAGTTTAAAATAATGTTTTCTTTTAAAGGTTGAGACTCAAATATGTCCCTCAGGATAACTTGGAATTTTTTTTAAAGTAATTTTTGTTTGTTAAAACTTTATTTAACTCAGTTTTTTAAAGATTGCATTAATAAATATATATGTTGTTAGTGTTTTAGATTAAGTTTAGAATTGAGTACTAATACTTCAATTTTGTTTTAAATTTTTTTTTATATTATTACAAAACAGATTTATTATCAATTTATTTTCATTTTTTTCTACCCTAACTTGTCCAATAATAAATGAAGTTTACTCCCAAGTTTTTATATAAAAATATTAGTTATATCATTAGTTACAGATCATGTATTTTTGCTAATTAAATTTTCGTCTTAGATTTTTTTAAATTTTTATAGTTAAAATATCTTTACAACTTTGTGTTCGAGTAAAAAAAGTATGTATACGTTTTTCTGACTAAAGTTTTGAAACTTTCACTTAAACTGAGGCTTAGTTGAACTTTTTTACTATTCGGGCTAGTTTAAATCATCATGTAAACAGATACATGTTTCTTAAAGTCAATGTTTTTACTTATATATTATTTCTTATTGTTGTTGTTAAAGTTATGTTGAAAAGTGTAAAACAGTATTTTGTTTTTCAACTTTTGGCACAAAATACTCATTTTTCTACTATGAATTTAGGCTTGCAAATTAGTTTTTCGTATATATTAAGCTAATTTTTGATCACTCAGAAAGTTTTATATCTAAAAAGAAAGATTAGCTTACTTAAAATACATTTTATTTATATTTTGTAGCTGAAAAGCTTTTTCAAACTAATTCTAAACTCTAACAATGAGAAAAATTTAAAATTAGAGCTTATTCTTTAACACAGTGTACCAAGCGCTTAGAAAATGATTTCATTTAACAAATATCTTGAAAATTCTATTTTGTTTGGCAATTTTTATCCTTTAAAAAGTTTTTCTGTACTTTCATTGTATATATACTTTTGTTTTCAATATCATCTTTTAGTGGTTTTTAAAAACTTTACATTTAGTGTTTTAAAAATTATACCTCAGTGAGTCTAAAAAAGTTCTAATATTCATATTTATTAAATACATAATATTAATTACTTTTGCATATTAAATTTAGTCTTGTGATTAAGCAATGTAGAAGTCATGTTCATATCTAATTTATATTAAGAGTTTAATTAGTATTACTTACTACAAGTTTATACAGCTTTCTTAATTTTGCTTTATAAATATATTAAATTTGTTTATATGTCCTAAGCGCATGAAACACTGGATTAAGTAAAAAAAAAATTAGCTATCTCATCGTTATTTTAACTTATTAAGTAACATTGCAATTAAAAAAAAAATTAAACACTATAGTGCTTTAAATTTAATGAAAGTTTGATTCATGAAAGGGAGATATTCAACGGCCGAATTGCTTCGAAAGCTGATGCTAAAATATTTCACTAAGAGGCTATGCCAGTCTGTTTTTACCAATTGTTTATTAAACGACAAAAAATCGCTCAAAAGATCTGGTCTAAGGACCTGGTGCACAAAAAACTTTTAGGTTATCTAGTCGTACACCACGGATACTTTTTAACGTCTTGTCAAGGACATAAAAAAATGATAAAAATACTAAAAGTACTAAAAAACTTTTATTTTTGATGTTATTAAATATTTTTTTTTAGCCTTTATGCATTTTGAATTTTTAACCAAAGTTTTATTATATAAGTTTACTTCTACTATACTCTAAATTTATTGTTTTTTTAGCATTTAATTAAATAAAAAATCTAAAGAAAAGATGTATGCACAAAATTACTACACCACCAACATGGAAGGTAACTCCTCAAATCAGTTCGAGAAACTTAATTCAAGTAAGAAAGCATGTAAACGTACTCATGAAGAAATGATTAAAGGAAATCCAGAAAAACATAAAAGTATTTCTAAAATTCCGGCACAAAAATATGTAAAGTATGAGCAGCATCTAAAAGCAACAAACCACGAACAACAACTACAGCAGCAGAACTCACCTAATTATGCAGTTCAACAAACAACAGCTAAACCACTATTTAACCAACATCATCAGTATTTTACCAATTATTTAGTTCAGCCTACAATGGCTCAAACACTAGTGAACCAACAACAGCAGTATTTTACCAATTATTTAGTTCAGCAAACAATGGCTCAATCACTATTGAACCAACATCAGCAGTACTTTACCAATTATTTAGTTCAGCAAACAATGGCTCAAACACTATTGAACCAACAACAGCAGAATTTTACCAATTTTTTAGATCAGCAGACAATGGCTCAAATACTATTGAACCAACATCAGCAGTATTTTACCAATTTTTTAGTTCAGCAAACAATGGCTCAAACACTATTGAACCAACATCGGCAGAATTTATTTAATTATGCAGTTCAGCCTACAATGGCTCAAACATTTTTGAGACAACAGCAGCAAAATTTTCAGTGTCCTACATTTCCTCAAGTATTAGTTCAACCATGTAAAGTGCAACTAAACCAAGCTCAGTTGCAGGAACCAATTTCGAATAATAATCAGCCGATTGAAATGAATAGCAACAAGTTTATTTATTCACCATACGGTTATAAATTTGAAGAAAAATACCAACTGGGTCAGAAATTAGGTCAAGGTGGCCAGGGAAGTGTTTATACAGGTTAGATTTATTTTCAACTTTAATGATATAACAAAAAGTAAATATTTTTTAGAAAATTTTTTTATTAATTACGTCTTAAAATATAAGTTCACATAAAAAGAATATAGTATATCAAGCTCAAATTTTTAGACACCATTAATTCTATTTTTATAAAGATACCATTTATGTTAAACTTACTGATAAACTTTAATAGTAGTACAAAATAATGTGTAATAAAATTCTTACTACTTTTGAAATAACATTATTTCACACTTTTCTTTAAAGAATCAAGCATTAAGTAAAAACCAATGTGTTTAAACTAATAACTTTTTATAGCAATACATCGTGGCTCTGGTGTTGAGTTTGCAGTTAAATCGATGGATAAGGGAACTTACAATGAATCTGTTTATTTTGGACACACTGTACCTCGAGAGCTAGTACTTCATTTTGAGGCAACAGGACTTAAAGAATGCAAAGGTTTTTGTTTTACTAATTAATTTAAGCTTTACTACAAATTAAAGTTCAGTATATGTAAACTAGATGGTTTTAAAATAAAAAGTTCTTTTTTTTTCGATAACCCATATAGTTTTAGTTTATTAAAATTTATAAACGTTTTGAAACATACTAAATTGTTAACATTTTTTAATTCAAAGTTGACTAGAAAATATTTTTCAAAGGTATTGTCAGCATTATCGAATGGTTTGAGTATGAAAAAACTTTTTTAATCTTAATGGAAAAGCCTAATGGGTACATTAGTTTGCTAAAATATATTGAAGAAATAGGTACTTTGCCAGAAGAACACGCTAAAAAGGTCTACATTGATGTAAGTTCCTTATTTATTTTACTCAAAAAAGTATAACTAAATGTAGCTCAATGCTGTTTTATAAAACAAACGTATATGTTTACTTATTACTCTTTTTATTGTTTAACATTTTAAAAGACATTTATAAATCAACTTGATAAAATAGATTATTTTCAAAAAATACTTAACAGCTGTTAAATATATTGGAAATAATTCACTCAAATGAAGTTGTTCATCGCGATATCAAGCCAGAAAATATTTTGATTAGTCCACAAAATTTAGGAATAAAACTCATTGATTTCGGTTGTGGAGCTAAAAAACAAGTAATGTGCTTTATTGTCTTGGGTTATGAATAAATTAAATAAAACATTAAATAATTAAATTTCAAATCAATAATATTTAATTTTTATGATAAGTTAAGTAACCTTTACGCTTAAGTAAAACAGACATAGAAGTATCTTTTATAAACCTTTACGTTTTTTTCAACAAAACTCTTAAAGAAAATACAATACAGTAACCTCTTGCATCTTTACGCACTCGTGACGTTACGCAGTCTCGTTTAGTTACGCATTTTAGAATTCTAGAAAATTCATAAAAATAAGAATTTCGATTATTTTAATATTGCACAACTTAGGTTTATTAAAAAAAATTAATTTGAAATATGTTTTGTAATGCTAACTCAACTCTCTATATCTTTAGACTTATCTATACCTTTATATAAAGAAAAAAATATAGCTCCTTTAATTTTATTCCTACTCAAAAAATCCATTAATATATCTTTAATACAATACAAGACAAGTTTATCGTTATATAGGCAAATGTTAAATTAGTAAAAATTGTAGTAACATAAACAATTTTTATTAAACCTTTTTCTTATATTTTTTTTATTTTTGTTTAAAAAAAGAAGTCCATTACAGCACCAAATGTATATTTTTGTAAAAGGCTATAGAAACTAATTTTAATTTAAGACCCGACACTATTTCTTAATTATAAAACAAATGCTTAATTATAAATCGAAATTACTAAGTAGAATAGAATATAACTGTTTAGTATCAAGTAAGTCACATATAAATAAAGAAGAAATCTACTTATTATTAGATTAGTAAAAACTTTTTTATAATTATTATTATGTACAATATTTTTTTCATGTATGTATAGTTTTATTTTTTGTTTTTATACTTGTAAATAAAGTAATAAAATTTTTAAAATTAGAAAAATCCTAAGTCTGCTTTTAACGTAAAGCAGTATTAAAAAACAGCCATTATATTTTGTACTTCTCGTATCTTAACGCATTTTCTGTGGAAACAATAAGTGTAAATAAGCGAGAGGTTACTGTACCTGTAGATTTGTATCCTTTAGTTTTAATTGTTCACTTGTTTTTCAGCATACTGACTTTGATGAACTGATCGGAACTGAACTTTACTACCTACCTGAGTTTTTTACTCACAAGCGTTACAATGGTGAAAATTTAGATTTTTGGGGAGCAGCTCTGGTTCTTTACGAAATGGTCAAAGGTGTGATGGCTTTTGAAACAACTGAAGAAATTATTCATAAGAAGCCGATCTTTAGCAAAGAATCGTCTGCACTGTTCAAATTATTTCTTGATTTGGCACTGCATAAAGACCCTGAATGCAGACTCAGTTACAGGACGGTATGGGACCACAACTGGTTGCAAAATCCGTGATAAAGCAAAGACGAAAAACTTTCAGAAAATTCAATATTGAGTTTTTGAACAACGTTTTCTTAATATAGTATTGTTATATTATCATAGCTTTTATTTTTTTTTGCTAAACACTATTGTGATAAACATTGCCTCAAAAAATAAAATTATAGCTTTTTTTTTGTAAATTTTAATTTATTATGGTCAAAATTATCTATCGTAAAAACAAAACGTGTATACTTTATTTTTGAATAAAATGAAAATAAGAATTTTTCAAAATAGAATTAAGAAATAAGAAAAAAAATTTAGAAGTGTTTAGTAGTTTTAATCTTTATAATACTTTAATTTAACTACATGAAAAAGTTATTAAAAACATTTTTTTCACTTTATTAACTTTAGTGTTTTACAACATTCAAGTTTAAAACAAAGGTAGATAAAAATAAATTTTGATAAAGTAGTTTTAGTGTATTATTTCAGAAACGTAAATATTGCTGAAAAAACTGTATCTAAAAAAAATTTAAATAAATATTTGATTTTTCTTTAATTTGATTAGTAGTATTTCTTAAAAAATTGGATGGATCATCATCTTTATATGAACAGTAGTTGTAGTTTTTTTTTTAATAACTTAGTTTGTTTAGAGTTTAGTATAAGATTGTGATGAATATAGAAAAGGGTAGCGAGAACGTTAAATACAGTCAATACTAATTACCAATAACTTTTTTTAAGTTAAAATTTTTATGCTTGAATATTTTTTAACGATTTGCTCATAATAAACCTGACAACAATGTTACAGATGTAAAACTAACTCTTTTTAGGGTCATCTATTCAAAGCTTAAACAGTAAAAGTCTGGCTAGCTAGAAACTTTATAAAGTCCAATAGAAAAATATTTAAACCAGGTTGAGACTGGTTGAATTGAAATACTTTATAGATTAAAAAGTAAGATTAAAACTTACCTATCCATACATTAAATTCACTTTAAAGAGCTATGAATTAGTTATATAAAATTATATAAATATAGTTAAGTATTAGAAAAATATTAAAATAAAAAGTAAATTATGCAATTACGGTAAAATTCTGATTATCAAATGGGTTTTTTTAGAATTCGTGGCTTGACTATTATGATAGTTTATTATGTAAAATTCTTGCTCTTTTAAGCTTAAAGACCTAATTACTTGACTAATAGTTGTTTACTATAACAAGATACAACAAATAAAACTACCAACAAATTACAGCTAAAAGTTTAACCATTGAGAAATCTAATTAAATATTTTGTTAAAAAGTTTATGTAAAAGATTTAAAGAATAAAAACAAATATACAGTAATATTCATTAACTCTACCAACATATGTTTCTGTGTGTTTCAATTTTAGTCTTACTGTTATATAAGTTTTTAGTTTTAGTGAGATAATTCAATACTAAAATTGAATCTAGCCCTGGTGTTTATTTATATAGTGTATAGTTTATTGACCATTTTACTCTCATGATCTGTTTTGGTATTAAATTTCACACATCACTCTTTATATAACAATTCATGCAAGATACAACCTACAGATGAAAAAGTTGAAATGCTCAAAGCCCTTGCGGAAAAAGCTGTCATCCAGCTACTAACATAATTTAAGAACCAAATAAAAAAGTTGTATTTTCTTATTTCTTATTAATATTAGTAAATTATAACATTTCGCAAAATAAAGAAAGTTCCCTTTCTTTTAAATTATTTATTTTACCTACTTCTTAAATCAAACAATTGTTCCTATAAGTATATTTACCCGATAATGATGTTATTAGCTCAGTAAAAATTAGAATTTAAAACCAATTTTTATATTTAAAGAAAACTTAAATATTTGTACTTAATAATGATAATTGAAGTATAGTAAGAGTTATCTTTAAATAGATGGATGGTAGTAGTAATATATAAATTTTAACTAACAATGTAAGTTTTAAATAATTTAAATTAAATAATTGTATTACTTTATCCATAATTGAATGGTGCATAAAAAATTTACAGAAATTACAGGCTTTAATTAATACAGAGTTGACACACTCAGAGGCTAGTTTGAATTTTATAAAGGTTTTTTGAAAATATCGGGCTGGCTCATTATATTCTTAGGTTCTTTTGTAAATAACAAGGTAATTAGTTATTATTTTTATTAGATTTCTAGTTATTTAAATTTATAGATTTAAAGATTTGAAAACTTTGTTAATGAAAACTATCTTCATTTTCTACCTGTTTCGTTCTATTGTTCAAAAAATAATAATTATTTGTTTTTGAGTTAATATTTTGTAATTTAATTTTTTTTTAATAAATCAGGATGACTAGACTAGTTTGATGTAACTCGAGATATATATTTTTTATTCTCAACAAATATTTTTGCTCAAAAATGTTGCAAACCTTTTAATAACCAGTTTTAGGTTCAATTATGATTCAGGTTTGCCACACACTCAGTCTAGTTAAACTTTTCTTAGAAATATAGTCGTACTAAGCATGTTTTTTTTTTTCTTGCGAAAGGTAGTCTAGTTTTGGTAATTATTGTTTCATCTCTGAATACATTATGTATAAAATTCTATTGAAAAGTATGCTTTTATTTTATGATCTTATTTTTCTATCATAATGTTAATTTAAGTATACTGCTACATACTTTTCAGCTTTTGCTTTTTCTTTTCTATTTTAAATTTAAGTTGACCCAAACTAGTTTGTTGTAACTCATGCAAGGTCACAAACACTTAGTATAACTTAGTATTTTAAAGTATAAATTATTTAAAACTCTCAAGATAGTATAAAAAAATTTTATTAACCTTATTTTAAAGTTTTTTCTTTCTTTTAATAAAATTTCTTTGTTGTAGTTTTATTTTTATTTTTGATAAAATTCCAATTTTGTTGATTAACTTGAACTTTTTATTCTTAAGTTCATTTATTTAAATACTTATTTATAATTTTTTATAACGCTCTCAAAAATTTAAAGCTCAGGATAGATTTAAAGAGTAACAACCCTGCTTATACTTCTTATTTAAGCTAATTTTGTTTTAGTTCTAAGAAAATAAAACTTAACAATTATCATTGAACTGCCAACTAACGATCTCAGTCTCATCAACAGAAAATAAATTTATTAGAAGATTTATAGTATGTAGTCTAAAGGATGATCTTTCTCTATGTTTAACAACAATTCTTAAAATTTGTATTTTAATAATATATAATTTTACATCAACAATTAAAAATTTAACATTTATGAAATACTTAGTTAGTTTTTTTCTGTTTTAGTTAGACTCATTTAAAAAAAATAGTTTAACTTTTTTAATGTTTCAAAATATTTTACATTTCTTCAGTTGTTTTACTTTACTTAATCTTCCCAAAAAAATTTTTTTTTAATGTTTATTGTTTTTGAATTTTATATATTTTTTTAAAACTGAATGATGAAAACAATTGTTTGAAATATTATCTGTGTATTGATTTAAAAAACTAGGACTCCGCCGGATTACATCATTTGAAATTAGTATAAAGCATTAGATTAAACATTATTTAACTAAAAAAGTTTACGTACACCAGGTTCTTACACTAAACAATTGAGCATATTTTGTTGATTGATTAAAAATATCGCTAATCAAGTTCGGAAAGTAGTTATAAAAGGTAATATCCTGTTACATACCGATCCGGATACTTGCTATTATGCAGCATTAAATTATCACACTATGATATTTAGTGGTATTTCTTTGTTTAGGCGTACTCTTTTTGTATTTTTATCTTGTTGACAACAGTAGTATTGTTTTAATTTCACTTTTATTAATTTTGTGTGTGAATGGTGTTTGCTTTTTTCTTATATGTAATTAGATACTTAAACTTCGCACTTAATATTTTAAGAATTTAAAAAAAAATTACTCGGTTTTTAGATTCTTAAACTATTTTAAATTTTCTATCGGATGTTTTTGAGTATGTCCTAGGAAGAAAAAATTTATGATTGTTGACACTCTGACTCCTTACAAAATGAGTTTGTTTCTTTTTCTAGTTTAAGTTGTTGTATAATGTTGTCATTTTAATTCACAGATAAGATTGATTGTCAGTTGTAACGTTGCACGACATTTTTTTAGCTTTAAGAATACTAAGAGTATTAATTTTGTATTGAAACTTATATAGTTTCAACGTGAAGATATTGACTTAAAGGTTTTTGATGCTCTTATACAAGATTGCTAATTATGGTTATTAAAAGTATTAGAGGCGTCCAGATGGAATGCCGGCTTAACTTAATGTACTTGTACTTACTATAAAAATAATGTTTAAAACTGGATATACTAGTGCACGTGATTTACGTAAATATACAAGATTAATAAACACTCTGTGAAATAAATAAAATAAATGGTGATGAATTAATTAAACTACCAACGACTTCTAAAGAGCCAAGTAGGTGCATATAATAACTACTAAACAATTTCTTGATATGGACAAATCTTAGACTCGACGATAAAGTTTTCTATCCTCGTTTAATTACCATATGTCCTAAACAAGCTTTATTCGCCTTGTCGGCTCACTCGCCTTGCCGTCGTTGTGCTGTTTCCACGTCGTTGTGTGCGTTCTTTCCCCCCGTCAATAACCTGACACGTGTCTGCAAGCGAAGTTTTAAACTCTTTCTCTCAAATTTACATCCGCTTCTTTTTCTCATTTTCTATTTTCAATACCAAACGAGACGTCACTTGACATTGTAATTCTTTAACTTTAACTCTTCTTAAATAAAACGAAACATAAAATGTAATGAGTGGTTCGTTACCGCTATATAATAGAGGATTATCTATGCGCGAATTTTCTAACTCTACCTTGGTAGCATTGCTTTGTAGTTTTACTGTATCCTCAAATCGTTCGCCTTAGATCCACCCGAAACCAATCGATCCACCTGCCGTTGTTTAAAAGAAGAGTCTTATACTTCAGAGGTTTTTAAGAGTCGGTCAGCAGTAGAAAACTCTTAAGTAACTTTTAATATTTTAATCTCAAACTATCACATTATAAAATGCAGTTAATAGTATGCTAAAACAATTTTTATCCATATTAAGGCCATAGAACTTTAGTTTGCTTGTTAATTTCAAACTTTGTGTTCAGTTAGCGATTTATATATCAAAATTATTTAATAATGGTAAAACATAAAATAAGTTAGTTTAAATTAAATATACTTAAAACTATAAAGATTAGTTAGTAGTACATATTAAAATCTACATATTAAAATCTATATATTTATATCCGTTATAAAAAAATTAAAGTAAAATTCTTTAAGTAGAAGAAAATCCGTGGAAACTAATTTGAATATTTTTATTAATTCTATAAAATTTTAACTAATTTTTTTTTTCTAATATTTTTTATAATACTTATTCCTCGACTAATTGTTGCTGAAATTTATACAAGTTTTTTTTTTAAATACTAATTCCGTATCGAATGTAAATTGCTTAAGTAAATATTGAAATAGATTCTATGCTTAAATTCAAACCTATAAAAAACTATTATGCTTAAAATACGTTTTATAGCAAAAACTGTGTTTATATTGTTCTTTTGATAAACTATTTTTAATAAGTTTATATAATTGTAGTTATTTAAATTTTTTCACAAAACATGCTTGCGACAAATTTATATATTTACGGTTTTTTAAAAACTGCTATGTATACCTAAATGTACACGTTAAAAACTAAGCATGGTGTTATCACTTTAGTACTACTTAAAAAAGATAAAAATAATTAATTTTTTTTATAATAGATGTAGATAAAAAATTGGTAATTAACTAGGATGATATCGCACTGAAATCAAACTTAAACTAGTTCATATTGACTTAGTTTAGGCTCTAAATCTAAACCATAGTTTTAGAATTTACTTATACCAAATTAAATACACCGATAAAATACGCACTTTATGAAGTACGCATCCGCTTAATTGTAATTTTATAGTTATTTAGAAATTTTATTCATATTTATATTTTAATATTTTTACATTATATATGTAAGGTACGCAGTAAAATCTTATTTACATCAAGATTTAAAATTAGTCTTCCATTCGTTTAATAATTAATTATTTTATTGTTATTTTCAATAGCAACAATTTAAGTTTGTTGTTTTTAACTTTACATTTTTACCATCAGTATTACCTCTAGTCCCCAATCCCTTACCATCGGTCGGTTTTTGATTACTATTTTTTTTCCATTTTAGTTACTAATACTTTACCAACAACTAATTTTTTAATTATTTTTTGTTAAAAACGACCGATTGTGCATTATTGATCCTCCGTACAAAAGTGTCCCTTTGTTAATATATGGCCCGCTACTGTATTTTGAAGACGAGTAAAGTTTACAAGACAGAATTTGAAAAAAGGGTTACTTTCACTTTTGAATGATAGACAAATCGACACAAGGGTAAATTAATAAACATAATAAATAAATAAAAAAGTACCGAACAAATCTAAGGGTTTGCGGAAGCAGTAGTACCAAAAGTTAACAAAAAAAAAGAAATAAAAAATAAATAAAAATTTTGTTAAAAAATGGTGGTGAAAAAATAAAAAAATAAAGGTAGAACAAAAAATGCTGACTTTAGGTGAGGATTAGGGGTAACAGTAATAGAAAGCAAAAAAGAACTTTAAAAAAAAAATAAAAAAATCAAATTTTTCAAAAGTGTCTTCGTACCATTTTGACAACTGCACATTTTTTGCTAAAATCTTATCTTAAACTTTTATTTTTATACCTTTATATTACTAATTCAATTCTGTGTTACATATTTTTATCAAAAACGAAATTTAAATATTTAAATTAATTCAACAAAGTTGTTTTACGTTTAAGTTAGTAAAAATTTTTTTTTTTCAAAAACAATATCTAAACAAAAATCTTTAAATTGAAAAAAAAAAACAATCAGTAAGTTTAAATAAAATAAAATGCTAATTATCCAAATTAAAAATACATTTTTACTGTTGAAAGAGTCTAAGAACAGTCAAGTGAAAAAAAATTGACTTGTAATTAAACTTAAGTCAAATACAATAAAAAAGGTTTCCGTTAAATTAAAAAAAAACTTATACATACCTAAATTGTTCCGTGTTTTAAGGAGGAACTTGCTTAAAAAAGAAACCATAATATGTATGTTATTTTTTCTTGATCCTTAAAATTATTAATAAACGTAAAGTAACAACAGAAAGAAAAGAAACCAAATATCAATAAAAATCAAGAAAATATTGCTTTTAAAAGTATTAAAAAAGAAACACTAAAGTAAGTAAATTAATTTTAAATTATATACGTGAATTGAACATCCAGCAAGCAAAGTAAACAAAAGAAAAGATAAAAAATAATTTTTTTTGGTATAATTTTTAATTACAAATGACAAGTTTTAGATACTTTTTTTCTAGGTAGCAATTGATTTTAAAAGTTATTGATAATAAACTAAGTATTCTAGGACGATATTACCTTAACTTGATAAGAAAATTAAACTTTAAGCCAATTTATTTGTATTTCATAAGCATCATTTAAAAAAACGTTTCCATAAATGAAAGCAAAATAAACAAGAAAAACTGAGAAAAAATTATTTTTTTTTTGTTAGTTGTTACAAACATGTTTGAGAACTAATACGTCCGTTTTAGGTAACATTTAATTTTAATAAGAAAACCTAATTAAACTACTAGTTAACAGCGTTGTGATTGTGACCTTCTTTTGCCAAGGAAATTAAACTTTAAGCGAAATTGATTGTACTTTATAAGCATTATTAAGATCAGGATTCAATACAACATCAAACAAAAGGTGATTTAGGATTACAATTAGGCGTTAATTATTACGGTGACGAAAAAGTAAATTTGAAACTAATATAAAAGGGGTGATTATAAAAATGACTTTTGGAAATCTAGATTTAAAACAAAGATACGAATTTAGTCAATAATCATTAAACATAATCATCAATGTAATTTACTTAAAATCTGAATAGAAAATGATGTGTAAACATTTTCTGTTTAATAAATATACTTAACATCAGATTGCTTAGTTGGTAAAATATTACTTCATTAAAAGTAAAATTAATTTAATAAAAAAACTTTAAAAAAGTTTACAAAGAAATGTGCAAAAATATTAAACAAAAGTTTTTTGTATAAAAAAAAACACAGTATAATCAAGATATACAAGTTTTAATTCAAAATTATATCCAATTTATTAAACTGAATAAATTTTCTTGAGATTGTTTGGAATGAATTTAAAAAAGAAGCTTTGTTTAAAAAACAAAACAAAAAAAAAGTATAATTGTTTCATGTAGCTTATTGCTACATCCTTAAATTTTTTGAAAAATCACAGAGCTCTACTATCAGATTTTATTAACACAATATATTTATTTAGTAGGTTTGAAAAGGCACAAAAAATCTCAAGAAAAAAAGAATAACAGCAAAATATGTAAGACTAGTTTAACAAATAAAAATTACAAAACAGTTTGGTTATTAACATATTAGTTTAGTCGTTTGTTATTTAAAAACAATCAATAAAAATTTAAGTAAATA
Organism: Thalia democratica; assembly: GCF_965202585.1. Classification (NCBI taxonomy): domain Eukaryota; kingdom Metazoa; phylum Chordata; class Thaliacea; order Salpida; family Salpidae; genus Thalia; species Thalia democratica. Next base: position 32,946,991 of record NC_139172.1, on the reverse strand, counting down.
TTTTGGTCAAAACTAAAGCTATATAACTACATAGTTAGTACAAGTAAAAACAATGTAGAACAAACAAATTTTTAGTTAAAATACTATGTTGTACAAAACTTTAATTCATTTTTTACCTAACGGTTCAATGACAATAACCATCAGTAAAAAAAAACAAATAACTCACTAAAAGTGGATGATAATATTTTCAGCATTGTCGACATATCCTGAATTTCTTCTTCAAATAGACCCGATTTAAGACCTCAGTCGAAACAACTACGGATAAAATGTACTTAATTTTAAAGTTTTTGTTGGTGTCAGTATTTTTAAACTCAATGTTATGAATTTTCATTACAACTGATTTCTTTTTTTTTTGTAATTGAAAAAAGAAATTAAGAAAAACCTTTTTCTCTAAAAATCATAAAAGTTTATTAACTAGATATTCCCTATTTTCATTAAACATACCCAGTAAAGTTTTATTTTTTGTTACAAACGTAAGTTATCTAAAACTACCAAACGATTGAAGTACAAATTTCTTTTTATACTTATGTTGTATTTGTTTTATTATTAAAAATACATGAAATAAATTCAGAACACTTTTTCAAGAAAACAAAAACAATTAGAAAAAATAAAGCTGTATTACTTTCAAAAGCAACACTTAAATAGTATTTGAATTCATAAAACCATTATTAAAATAAAATCTATTGATTTTAATAAAGTGCAAGTTTAAAAGTTTATTTAGTTATTAAAAATTTTAATTATTTAATTCACTAACATGTGACCATTCATAAAGCTTATGAATATAAAAGGGTAGTCATAACAACAAAACTATAAAATCTTTGTGTTTTGCAAAAGAAAAAACATAACATTTATCTGCGTTAGCTTGTATAAATAAAAAAATTCTAATTTAAATCTTGTTGAGTTTAGGTACTTTGATTATAGCTTATAAAAGCAAAACCGATAAATTATCTATATTGAATATAATTCTTTTAACTTACATTTATATTTAAACAGAGTATTCACGTCTTCTACCAGTAAACCATTATATATAATTAGTAAGTATTAGCTTCCTATTGTAGGAATGGGTCAAAATAGCACGAAGACAAATTTTCACAAGATTACTAAATTGCAAGAGGAGACTAAACTTCACGAAGACTATTTTACACCAAAGGTCAATTTTGCACGAGTTACAATTTTGCACGGAGGGTCACTTTTGCACCAGAGTAAAAAGTAACAGAAAAATGAGTTATAAGATAAATTAATAAAAAATACAAAAAGAAAAAAAAAGTTACTGACAGATGGTAAGTGTTAGGGGTAGCAGTGATAGAAAGTTAAAAAAAATAAATAAAAAATAACTAATTAAAATTGTTATAAATAAAAGTTGAAATATAAAAACTAGGTGATGAAAAAATAAAAAATAAACCGACCGAGGCTAAGGGTTAAGGGTAGCAGTGATAATAGATAAAATAGATTTATAAATAAATAAAAAGCAACAATTAATTAAAAAAACCATAATAAAAAAATAAGTTACCGACCGAGGGTAAGAGTTAGGGGTAACAGTGATAGCAAAGAAAAAAATATCAAAAAAAAAAACTTGTGCAAAGTGTTTTCGTGCAATTTTATATTCGTGAAGTTTTATCCCCTAGTGCAAAAGTATCTTCGAGCAAATTCGTGCCCTCGTGCAGTTTTCTACGCTCTTGAAAATTGGATAGCAACCCTCCTATTGTATAGCAAAAGTATAAAACTATATTTTGTAAATTGAAAAAAAAACATATTGTTAAAATTAAAGACATTTTAACTACAATCATTAACAATGAATTATGAAATCAAGTTTAGAAGTTACGTTTAAACAAACTGTTACATTAAAATTACAAAAATAATTGCAACTTATTAATCCCTTAAATTTGTATTAAATGACAAAGTATATTAAATAAAACGATTGACAGAAGAGTTTGATTCTTTTAGTTTTTAAAATACATAGAAAAAGTAGAAATAAAGTTATCAAATATTTAAACCTACATTGTTACTTCTTCAGTAAAAATAAAACTTTAAACTGTAATTTTCGGAGTACTTTAAGAATGTAGTACTATAACTATCTTGTTTGAAAAAAAACATGAAAGCTCTGATATGTTTTGTTTATTTAAGATAATATTTATTAAAGTCTACGAATTAGATTTATTTTCTAAAAATCAATTTAATCTGAATACTTTTTTATTTAGTTCATACTCATATACAAAACAATAATTAAAATTTAATTAATAATCGATGAATTAAAAGCTTTTACCAATATTAAGTATGTTTATAAGTTTGCTAATAAACGATTTATCTACAAACAAAGCTACTTAGCTGTCACATTATACTTTTATAAAAAATTAAAACTGGTAAAACGGTAAAGTATTACAAAAAAAAAAAAAACTTAAATTGTTTAAATAAACCTTACTACTGGTTTTAGGTTTACACAAACCATTATCTCTTCAAACTTTACATTAAAAATTTTTCTGTAATTCTTTAGCGAAGTGTTTAATCTAAGTTACATTAAACGATGTTTCTATACATATTAAAAATAAAACAATAGAGTTTTCTATTAGTTATATTTTTAATGGTATCAATAAAACTGTGAAAATTTACCGATAAAAAAATATTTGAAATACTATTACTATAATAATATGACAATATTTTATCATAAATTTTTCATAAAAGCTTAAAACTGCCCAAACAGGTACATATTAAGTAGCTTCAAAATAAAACTTAAAAGATTGTCAAAATTTGTGTTTTTATAAGTGCGATCAAATCAGAAATGATTAAAACATTAACATTTATTCTAACTTAAAGTAAAACCTTACTGTGCTAGAGATAAAAGTGTGAACATTGATATATCGAAGGCTACAAATTTTAACTTTAAGGGTAGTTTGCTCAACCCTGACGTTGACTATAAACGTAACAAGGTCTAGTTTAATTTTAATAACATCTTCAAAAGTTCATATACAATAAGCATCTATATTACAGTTTCCAAAAATGGGCTATTTCTAAGAAATTAACATGCTGGAATGAAGGGCGGTGAGTAGTATAGGGACCACATGGTATCCATGAGCCCACAATTAGATAATAGATATTCTAAAGTTGACGGTTAAGTGCAAAAAAGTAATGGATACTTTAATTGAACATACTTGAATTTTACTCTAGACTATGGCTCAAAAAGGCCATAAGCCGCAAAGGGGGAAGGGCGCATAATGAAAAATTTATACTAGATATTCTAGAGCTGATGATGAGCAAAATGTTTGTTTAACATTAGTTTTTTGAGCAACGTGGCAATAGCGTGAACGGGTCAAAAGTTCATGAAGACAAAATTGCAAAAGGAACTTAATTGCACGAAGACAATTTAACACCAAAAGTCAATTTTGCCCGCAGGGTCATTTTTACACGAGAGTAAAAATAAAATAGACGAATATAAGTATAAGAAAAAACAACAAAAAAAGAGACTAAAAAACTAACTAATAAAAAAACAAAAAAGAATAAACGTTACTAACCGAGGTTAATGGTTAGGGGTAACAGTGATAGTAAAAACAAATATAAAAAAGTTATTAATAAAAAGAATAATAATAAATAAAATTTAAAAAATTTAAAAGAAAAAACAATACCGACCGTTGGTAAGGGTTAGGGGTAAAAGTGATAGTAAAAAAAAATTAAAATTAAAATACATAAAAAGTTCAACCCATGCAAAAATTTCTTTGTGCAAAATTGTCTACCCGTGCAAAAATGTCACCTCGTGAAAATGTGTCTTTGTGCAAAAGTGTCTTTGAGCAACTTTGTCTTCGTGCAATTTAGTACGCTCGTGTAAATTTTACATCTACCCGGCACTCGTTGTTTGAACTTGTTTAGTCGATACTTATAAAATCAAGATCTTAAAAAAATTAAGATGATCCGATCTATATTGTTGTTTAATTTTGATACCTGGGCGAATTAAAATTTTAGGGGTCGGTCTTTTTATGGGTACTATTTTATGGGTACTATTTTATGGGCATTATTTTATGGGTAGAATTGCTGAAATTAAATCTGCCCATAATTTAATGCGCACTAAACTTTATTTCCAATAATTTCCTAAAAACTGTGAACTGATTATGTTGAATACAATAGCTCTTCTTAAAATCAACTTGAATCACTTAACAAATTTGTTAGAAATTATGTGCAACTTTTTTATGTTGGACTTTTTGAGGTGCAAATCAAAAACTGCTAAACAAAAAGTGCAAAAATGACAAAGTTTCTTTATTTCACTCAATGTGCCTACAAAAAGTGCAAATTTCATCAGCTTACTCAAAGTCCTGAACATAAAGTGCAACATTTCAAATTTGTTCACAGCGAAAAACAAAAAGTTCAATATTTCGGTATACTTAAATTTGCTTTCCGGGATCAAATCCCTCCCGATCAAATCCCAGCCGCGCGTAATTCTGATTTAAAATTTTTCTTAACTTTCTTTATTTAACCTTTGTTTTCTAATACTTTTGTATACTTTTATTTATTTTTTACTATCATTGTTATCCCTAACCCTTACCCTTAATCGGTAAGCGGTTCTTGGATTCGACTGGGGGGATTTGATCTCGAATATGAAACGATCGTTGGTTGAAAATGAGCGGTTCCCAATATGTCATATGTTTATTCACAAAGCAAAATAAAGAATGCAGATTAAAAAGTCCTAGAAAAGACATTAAAAGTAATATAAGGTGTGTGTTTTGATAACCGAAAGAATCTTCGTGCACCAAGTCCTGAGACCAAACATTTTGATTTTTTTTTTTGTCGTTCAATAAACTAAAATAATATTTGTTTCTTTAAAGTTATATTTTTGGGCTTAAATAAGTATTTAAAAGTACAGGTTTTAGTACCATATAAACTTTAAAAATATCAAACTGTCAAAATCTAATTTTATATATGTATTAAGTATGACGTAAGGATTCTACTAAACATACAATAAAAATAACATATATATTTGACATCACCTTAATAAAATTTGAGCTTTTCTATGCGATTACGTAAAAGTTACATTTCAATCGAAATCAAATTTTGTAGACGTATATGTAGTAAATTTAAAACAAAATAAATTCTTTTTGTCATCACAAAAATGTGCTTTCCTAGGCAATTACGTCAAAATTACTCATTCAATCGCTTTCAAATTTCGTAGACGTAATAAGTATGACGAAATGGTTCTATCAATTTATAACATAAAAAAAATCATTAAAGATGTCACGAACAAAATTTTTGTGCTTACCTTTGCGATTTTGTCAAAGTTACACATTCAATCGAGTTCAAATTTTTTATACGTAATTAGTATGACGTTAGGATTGTTGTAAATTAATACCATAAAAAAATATTCATTTGTGACGTCACAATTTTTTTTTTAAATATGTTTCTAAGCGATAGTTTAAAAGTTACTCTTTTAATTGAATTCAAATTTGTATGCTTAAATAGTATGACGTAGGGATTCTACTAAATTTAAAACAAAAAAAAATATTTATAACGTCACAAAAAAATGCATTCCTAAGCGATAACGTCAAAGTTACTTTTTCAATTGCACTCAAACATTTTATATGTAATAAGTATTACGTAGAGATTCTGGTAAATTTAAAACAAAAATAAATATTCATTTTTTTATGTCAAAATTATATTTTTACAATGTTTTTGCAACACATAAATAAAGAAATTAACTAAAAAGTTTAGTGAAAATAGTTTGTTAACAATACTTGAAAAAATTAATGTTTTGAAATTTTTCTGTTTGCTTATAATAGTTATTTAATCTGATAAGAAAAATTTTAAAGTAATATTAAACAAATAGTTAAAACATAACAAATTTACAACAAAAATATACCTTAAGACTCCTAAAGAAGATGACGAGTATATTCAAAGTTCATCAAAAAGCAAGGGCATTGAAAAAGATTTTCAATGGGAGCTTTTGGAAGATAATCTAGATATTAGTAATAAAGAGGTTGTTGAACAATTAGGTTAAGGTTATATTCATACTTAAGTAATATATAAAATTTCAGGAGCATACAGATGGGAATAATCCATAAACAAGCAAAAAAAGACGTTGAAAGTGTAGCTGTATTTAACTAAAGGTGTTCCTCCTGAAAAATATAGTTAACAAGTACTTAAAATTTTCTAAAATAATAATAACGAGTACTTATTAAACAAACTTTATTAAATTTGTTAAAGAATCAAGAACAATATGATGAAAAAAACAAGTGTTGAGGAGGAATGTTGACAAAAAGAAAACAAACTAAAATGGGATGTAAATTAGTTTTTGTATTTTTAAATCATAATTTAAATTAAACATACAAATATTTTTTGCTTACAGGACCAGCACATCCAATTACCCTATGTCATCTCATTTCCCCATTTTGTTTTATATATGGGAGTGAAGATGAGATGAATGAAGAACCAGTAAAAAATGTTGACTGGGTGTATATGATCCTTGATATAAATTACAAAAGTTACATTTTAAATATGTTTTGAATTTTTAAGAGCATTATACAGAAATCTCAATTACAAATGAAAACTAATGTAGTTTGTTATAACTTTTTAACGTATTATAGCAAAAAAATATATTGAAAATATTATATTACAAATTGATTGTTCTAGTTGTTCAAGATGGTTTTATAAACTTTGTGCCAAATCGAAAAAAGGGGATTTATTTGTGATTTTTGTACTTGAACTAATTTATTTTCCTTTTTTTATGTGTTTTTTTTTAATTTACTAGAATCCTTACTTCATACTTAATTATAAACAAAGTTAGATTTTTATTAAACTAGTAACTTTGATGAAATTGCTTAGAAAATGATAAATAAAAAAGTTTAAAGTCATAATCGAGTAATTATTTTTGGTTAATATTTACTACAATCCTCACGTCATACTTATTACGTATACGAAATTCGAATTCGATTAAACGAGTAAATTTGACGTAATCGCTAAGGAAAGCACAGTTTTTCTGGTGACATCATAAATGATATTTTATTAGTTTATATTTACTAAAATCCTTACAACAAACTTATTACGCATACAAAATTTGATTTCGATTGCCTGAGTAACTTTGATGTAATCGCTTGGGAAATTAATTTTTGCATTTTTTGCTTTGCGAGAAGTTTTACATAAACTTTTTTCGAGTTAAAATTAGGCTGACCAAAACTTTCTAAAATAGGTTTTACAATTTTTCATCAAACAAAGTTGAATAAAGGTACTTAAACCTTAAAAAAAATGGTTTTGGTTCCTAAAAAGTTTAAGAAAAGTTTAAAAACGTGTAACAATGTTATGAAAGGATTTAAAAAATACTTTATAATGTGAATCTAATAACCTGTTGATTGAAATAAGAACAAAAATAATTAAGCTTCATGAAAATAATCAAAGTTAACTTACAATTAACAACAACTTTAAGATTTAATTTATCACTCAAAACTTTTGTAATTACCCTGAGGATGTTTATTATAAAACTAACATAAAATGAGGCAGAGAACTTTAAAAGTCATATTAGTAAGTAACCCGATAAAAACATTAGTATTGCATACAAAACTGCTAAAAAGCAAAAATAACACAAACGTTTTTATAAATATCAATAAGACCCGATTTTTTTATTTATCTATATTTTCATGGGTTGTGTTACTATAGTGTTACTATTTTTTGTTACTATAGTGTATTATTTCGAATAAACTTAATCAACTGTTAATTTTTATATTAACTTTTCTTAAAGTTCATTGTATACACATTTAACTATTATGCATTAAGTTGTCGTTGAAAATTAAACAGATTAGACTTTATATATCTAAAAAACAATTGTTTTAATGTTTAAAGGAAAAACTTCAAGTTTTATAAACGCAAAGAAATGTGACTATGGTAGTTTTCAATTTATAAGAATTAAAATAGACCTAGAATAGTGTTGAAAACAGCTTCATCGTAGTTTTAATATTATTTTTATTGCCATTATTCATAATATATTAAAAAAAAAAGAGTAACAAGCTTTTTTTAGTAAATGTTAACTATAGCTGTGTAAAAACTAATTGTCACAGATTTATTTTGATGCTGGAATCTTTAAAACAATATCCATTGTAAAACACATGAATAAATAATTTAGCTTAATACTTACCAAGTGTTCAATTCTATTTTATATCTTAGAATTCTTTTTAATTTTCTTGTAGAAATTAAATTTTAATTATTAAATTTGTATGAGCGATTTCTAAACATTATCAAGTTTAACAGTACTATATTTTGTTACCTATTATTTATTTACAGAATAAAAGTTTTCGCTTTAAATCATTTTATTGTAAAAGTCTAAATCGTTCAAATACAAATCAATAAAACAATTAGTTTCATCGAAAGGTCGGAAAGTATTACATAGTCAAATACGTAAATTAATTTTTGGTAAGATTCTAAATCTTAACTTTTAATCAATAATACTTGTTTAACGTAATTAAAACTAAGTAATAGTAAATAATCTCTACTTTAAGCATATAAGACTTCAGCTTGAATGTTTGATACAAAATTATTATAAAATAACAAATGTATAAATAAACAATTTGAAACTTAAACTAAAAAATGGTATGAAATATACAAAAGCATAACCTAGAGAAAATAAACCGTGATAAGTAAATATAATGCATTTTTAAGATTAAATTAAGACATAGTTTTACTTTTTCAATGTTATTTTGACTATAAATAAAAAAATAAGAACAAAAAAATAATAAAAATATTATAGCTAAACAACTTAGGCTACTGGAACTTGTTACATTTCGTCTGCTACTTAGTTTTTAAGTGAAATTTATACTTCATTTAATAAAATTGTTTTTTTAATTTAAACAAATAAAAGAAAAAAGTTCGATCGGATACAAAAAAATATAAAATGTTTAAAAAGTATTAAACAAAAATTTAAACACTTATAATCAATGTTTATATGAGTTTAAAATAATTAAGTTTATATAATTTGTTGTTATTCAAGTTTTCCTGTCATTTTTTAGTTTTCCTATAATCTGTTAACCAAACAGGCATTCTGCAAATAAATAGTTTTTTATACCAGTCTCTAAAGTCTAGACTAAATTGGTTGACAAGGGCAATTGTTGGTTGAACAATGACGCAGATACTTACTTTACTTTTTAATTCAATGTTTGCTATGCATGTCACAAAAATATATATACATATTTATTTAGTTCCAAAAGAAGACAGTGTAAAAAAAAAATAGTATTTTAATAATCTTGCGAAAACAAAAAATCATTTTAATACGTTAAATTAGAAAAAAAAACAGCACGTTTTATTCATTTTTCAAAAAAACATAACTATAGATTGTTATTGAACAAAAATTAGTTTTACTTAGTAATCTATAAAATATATCAATTTTTGTAGCTGTGTTGTGCATCTTTAAGTCAAAGTGTAGACTGTCTCTTTTTTACTTTGGTTGATTTTATATGTAAACTTTTAATTGTAATAATAAAGAAAATTTAGGATATTTTATTGACTACTTTAACTGTAGACTTCATTTTAAATATACTTAGGTTATTAATTATGTGCCAGGGACATAAACGTTTAGTTTGTTTACTTTTTAATGCGGAATGTTTTTCTAGCAGTGACTTATTTAAATCCCTTCTGGTGCATTCATATTAAAGTCTTTGATAGATTCAGCACAAGATTTTTGACATTACATCTCAGGCAAGAAAGTTAGATATTATTTTATTAGAAATCGAGAGCAAAATATTAGCTAGATGCACCGAGATTATCAACAAAACTGCGCGTAGTTTCTGTATTTAACTCGGTTCTAAAATGTGGATTGTTGTAGGTTAGATATTATGCGTTTGTTCTTTCTTGCCACCGATGCGAATAATAGTATCAGTTGTTCAACGAAGAGTCTGCAAACATTTAGTACTTTTGATTTGAACCATAATTTTGATTAATTTAAATTTTACTGCTAAGGATGTTTAGAAAACTAACCACAGTGCTTTTTACCAAGTCTGCTATAAGTTTTACGGTGACTCGATCAGTTGTAGATAATTTTTAAGTATCTTTGATTCTTTATAATTTAAACAGATTTTAATAATTTTGTTTAATTAATACTATGATGAAGTAACTAGTCTCTACTATAAGTACATTCAAGTACAGGGGTCGGCAAACTGCGGCCCGCGAAGGGTAAATCTGCGGCCCGCGAGCACGTTGTTTTTTTTTAATGGAATTCGGCCTGCAAAAAACTATTTGCGGCCCGCAAGCATGTAAATGAGACCCGCTGAGCAAAAATATATTTTGAGTTAATTTTGTCTAATAAATTTTGTTTTAAGTTCCTGTATAACATTTTAAAACAATTCAAAGACTGAACTGATTTAGTTTAAAAATGTGAAAAAGACAGGTTAGGATTTTACCAGTTTTTTTTTCTCAATTTAATAATAACTTTATTCTTGCAACAGCAAACTTATATCTGAAAAAATAGTGTAAAAAGTGCTTTGAATTAATAAAACATTTATATAATACCTTCTTGGTGAAACATAAATGCAAATGTTTTCAGTTTTGTACAAAAGTAATGCACAGTAATTAAAAAAAATGTCATTTCTTTAGTTTAGTTTTTTTACACGTTTTTTATACCTAAGTTTCTATTAAGATGTTTTATTTCTAAATGTTAAATTCTAGTTTACACAAAAACATTTTAAATAACATAATATTAATAATAAGAACAAATAAGGTTAATTTTGTTTTGGTATTGACACCTATGACTTTTTAGAAATTTACTTGCATTTTTTATTAATTACTGTGCACAACTATGAACAAATATGCTAGTACTTTAAACCACTTTTTACTAAATACTTAACGAGATAAAATTTAGCTTATGCATTATTTTCTGACATTATTGTTTCTACTTGTAATATTTAAGTGTGTATAGAAACAATTAAAACAATTTATATGACATAAGTTGAAAAAGATTTTGTTAGGTATACTTTTTAATTTTTCATACCGTGTTTTTTGGCAAATTAGGGTAAATGCGCTGCATACTAATATAAACAGTTGCTTTGTTTTGGAACTACCTATTTAATACAAACTAGATTGAGAAAAGGTAATTTAATAATTTGGTACATTTTTAATCAAAATAGTTCAATTCGATCAAATAAACAAATACAAAATGCCACACAATCAGACTATAACTATTTAAAGACTTTAAATCTCAGGCAAATTTAGTAATTTTCAGTTATTGGCTTGAATTGCTTTTTACATGCTAAAATATCAGGCTAGTTTTGGTCATTCGGACTGACTTTTTTGCTTTAAAGAGTGGTAAATTAAATTTATGATGGATATTTAGTTTAATGCACAGTGTTGGTTTAAATTGGAATATATTTCAAATTAAAAGTTTTTCAGCTAATATAATTTAATTTGTTTTATATTAATTGTATACATATAAGTGTGAACAGTAATTGTTGTTAAAAAATCCCGGAAACATTTGAATTTGACAATTTGTACTTAAGATCTGAAAAAACTCGGATTTTTAAACAATTTTTACATGTAAAGTAATAAAATTTTAATTTGACATAAAAAATCTACCATATAAATATTTTCTATTAAAAAACAAATTTAAAGTATGGTAATAGTACATTTAATTTTTTTAATATTAATTAAGATAATTTTTTTACCTTTAATTTAAATGTATACTAAAATTAAAAGCAAAAAGTTGTAATTTTACAAACTTTATAGTTGTGCATTGCACCTTAGCTTTTAAAATTTCTTTACCTATTGTTGTGCTTTGTTTTGGACCTAAGCCTAGAAGTTCTTCTAAATTGTCAAAATACGTAAACCGCCGGTAATAAAAGTTCTAAAATTAGCAATATCTGTTGTAGCAGTTCTCGCATCTTAACATATTGATCTAAGTCCTAATTTGGTTTATGTGGCTTTATAATTTTAAAACATTTCCTAAACACGACTTCTTGTTGATATTGAAGAAAAAAACAAAAATATTTTACTAACGCAAACACAAGTTATCTAAAAAAGTGTTCAACTATCAACGGTATATTTTTTAGCAAATACTTTTACTACTTTATAACTTGCCTAAACAGTTTTTTTCTGATCAGACTGTAGTTACTGAAAGTAATTATGTGTGTCGTTGAAACTGACTTAACCGATTTTTTTTTTTCATTTCTCGCAATAATTCCAAACTAACGTACTATAGTTCTCACAGCTCGACTTATAATTCACACTTGCTCTTTTTAAATGCAATATTTTTATTGCAGATAAAGAATTGTTACAATGCTCAAAAGGAAATAGGTTAATAAATTTTTATACATTTGTTTAAAATGTTTAAAAACTTAATTTTCCATTCAAACTGAACTACAATAATTTTTTAAGTTATATAATTAACTCACTGTTTATAAACTTCGGTATTTCTTTACTTTGTGAACTTTATTTTAAACAAGGTTGCCAAACCAACAGGCTAGTTTAATTTTTTTTCTTTAATTCAGACTAGATTAAAGCTGTTTAGTGATGATGTTTAGTTACAAAAATGAAAAGCCATCTCGCACCCCCAAAGGGGTGCGAGATACCCCTGGTTGGGAACCCCTGCAATAAACAAATCTTCAAATTTTCAGAATAGTTTTTATGACTGTAGTGTAGTTACTAATTGTAATTTTTTGTCTACTTACATGTACTGCTTTTTATAATAATGATGTTTTAGTTATGTATTCAAGCTTGATTAACAGAAAGTTTTTAGCTATTTTACTTTTCGTAAACTTTTAATATAATTCAGACATTTTTGCTTATAAAGTGGCAACCTGTATAAAAGACTAATTAGTTAATAATAAGGTATTTTAATATAGTAATCCCGTATAAGTTATGCTAAAAATATTGATTTAGCTTATCTACAGTATAAATAGGTAATAATTTTATATAATTTACTAATTACTGAATTTTCTAAAAATTGCAAACTATTTAAGACGCAAAAACTATTTTCTAAAACACAAACTAAACAATTTATAAAAGTGACCCATAAATGTTTTCCAAACTCGGTTTTTATAGAGAGTTAAGTGGTAAGTAAAATAATAAAAGTACTACATTAAGTTAATCTTATTTAAATATTTAATACAGTACACATTTTATTAAAACTTAAATATGTTAAACAATGTAAATTCTGTTACAATAGATATTTATATATTTAGTAGGCATTCTGTGTGTAAGTAAAACTCATTTAAAGTAGCTAATTGAATAAAAGTAAAGCTATCTCTTGTGCGTGTGACAAAAACTAAAGTAAAAACATTTACAAATATCACTAAAACTAAAACTGTGGCCCGCGAAGATTATGAAAACTTGAAATTTGGCCCGCGATCACCAACTGTCTGCCGACCTCTATTCTAGTACAAGGAATTTAAGTAATTAATATCTATTTAATGCTTACTTAACTTCACTATGTTATAAAACTAATGTATAAATGATGACTCAAAAATTAAACTATGTAATAAAGAGTGAAATGTCTAAAAACTTATTTTCACTTCAACAAAAAAAACTAATATGTTTTATTTTTATTTTATGTGAGTCTTACATATTTCGTTGAAACACTTTGTATCGCACAGCTTTTCTGACTTTATAAAAAATATATCAGAAAATATACTTTAAAAATTGAACAAAAAATAAATAAATTAGACTTAAATAAATTAAATAAAACATAATACGATTAATTAATAAAAATATATTTCGGTTTTTTAGGATAAACAAGTTTTCACAAAAACCTTATGAAAAAGTATAAGCTCTAAAAAAACTTCAATCTAAATAAATATTTATTATATAATTGAAAAATAAATTCAGTAATAAGCAGCAGGATTTTACAATACCTATTTTTACTAGAATAACCAGTTAGGTCTCTTAATCAGCTTTTTTAGAAAATTTCCAAGTTTACAATCTCAATAAACAATTTTTAAAATAAAAGATAATTCAATAGTAGTTTAAGAAGACACTGATACTTGTTGTTTACCTTAAACCGCATTAAAATCAAGATTAAAAGATAAAAAGCTAACTAATTTCTATCAACTAAATTATGATAAGTTTGTACATGCGATTTTTCAAGTCTAAAATATGTTGCGGGCTAAGATTTCTACTTTGTTAGGTTCTACTGTACCAAACCAACGCAAGTTTATAGTTGGTATGCTTTGGGTCGGCATAGTAAACTGCAAACGATAACTGATACCTACGCAGAGGGACAAATCAGAAGTGAAAACTATTTCTTTAAACTTTTTCTCGACAAGATGGTTAGCCGAGATGGTTCTCAAGTCGTCATGATAAATTACCCGTTGTGGCTTTCATAACAGTAAATCTAAACATTTACGCCAAGCTTCATCCAACCGTTCCAAAGACATTTTTGTATGTAACCAAATGAAGAGTCCTGAGATATGACCGTGTGTGAAGTTGTAAATTCGATTATCGAAAACTATGGGTTGACACACTTCTGCAAAAAACGTTGCTCCGTTTAAGATGTTATTTAAATTATAAGAAGGTTGGTTAATGTTTTGGAGCAGTTTAATTCGCTGTTGGAGAGAAAGGCATTTTTTGTTATTTTTTTTATCAAATTGTAGGCTCCAAAGTGGAGTACCGCGGGCGATGTCAAAAATGACCATGTGCACGACAAGATCCACAAAAGCCAGCCACTGGAAACTTCTCGAAAGTTCAAAGCATTATATAACTGAATAATCGCCACCAAATATTTAGCTTAATTAAGTTATATTCAAAACAGCATGCTGATTGGATTTTTTGATACTCTGTATACTTTTTCTTTTGGGGTACATAATTTTTTTTTATTTCGCTTCGAAATTGGAAAGGAATTTTTGCCAAATAATTAAACATTTTAATTTTTTCTAGCTGTCTAGAATAAATTGATAGACTTTTGGATTAATTAATTGAAAATAGTTATAAATAATTCACTAAGAGTTGCCAATATATTTTTACTCAACAAAACTACATAATATATATATTTTCAAGAACCAAATTTACTTTCTCTTTTGGTTTAGCTTAGTTCAAAGTTGCTACATAGGTCATTGAACCGCCTCAATTAATTATTTTATTTGGTTTTAGCACTGTAAGTAATATGCTGTACTATAAAAAAGATATACATTTTATCATAAACTTGTTATATCAAGATAGCTAACTGATAGAAGAACGCTTCAAAATAGCAAAGATTTATTTAAAGTAGTATGTCTTTGACTAAAATAGTATAATTGGCAATAAAAACTGTAAATTAACTTTTCAAAGTTTAGTTAAGCATGAATTTTTTTTTAAACTGACATAACTTAAAACTTTACTTAAAATATTTGGATAAAGTCATATAATATTAAAAAATATCTGAGTTACGTTCAAGTGATCTAATAAAATTGATTGACTTTTTTCAATATTAGTTAATTAAAAAAATGTTATCAGAAATTAATTCAAATAAAGATTAATTTTTATACCTAATTGTCTTAGTTACATGAGCATCAATATATACCGAAAATAACTTTATTCTTAAATTATAAATTTTAAGATATAAACAATTTTACGATTTAAAATTATGCTAAAATATTTACCAAAGTTTAACTTAATTTGTTTGATTATATTAACTTGCTGCACTTATTTACTAGAGTATGGTAATTATAAAATTATTCAAAAGTTTTAGAAAAAAAAAAATTCTTATAGTTTTGTATTTAAAGTGAAAAAAAAACAAATTAAAAAATTTTTTTTTAGAAATAAAACATTTGTTCCTTTTTTTATAAGAAACTTTAGTTGAAGGCTTTGATTTTTTTTAATTTTTTGAGTTTCAAAATAAAAAGTTATCTTTTTTGTTTACGTTATTTCTAAGAAATAGTGTATGTAACTTGTTTTAGCAAACTTTATTGAAAGTGAGTCCGAATTTAACTATTATTTTGTAAATGTTAAACATTTATGTCCGTTATGAAGATTAAAATATAACTTCTTTAAGCAGACGTAAATCATCGTAAATATAATTTTAATTAGTCATAAAAACGGCAACGAATTAAAAACAACTGTTTATACAATAAAAAGAAGTACTTGACTAATTGATATTTATTTTGCAGTACTGAAAACTCAAACAAATGAGTTATTAGCTTTTGATTTTTGAACAAATATAATTGTAATATATAAAATATACATGTAAACTGTAAACTATTTTTCTTTCAAATTAAATCTAATATATGTTTAAATACATTTCTTTACAGCATTTGTATCTATACTATTGTATTTGTTCTTTTAAATTAATATCATGCTGATATTGTATATCTTCTTACAAAACGTTTACCGTAAAACTACATTAGCTTGCGATTTGAATAACTCTCCTATGCAAATCTAAATGTTCCAATTTTATATTAAGTTTGGTGTTGTCCCCTAAGTAATATTTTAACAAGCTGAGATTTTTATCAAACTAAGGTGTAGAAGTAAATTACAACTTAATGATGTTTGTTTATTATTTGCAACATTTTTCAAACTTTGATTTTATATTTCTTTTAATAAAATTATCATTAATTTTTTAAATGTTGTTTGTACTGCTTCTAAAATATCTTTAAAAACACATCTACAAATGATATCATTAGTAGCTTTTTTACAAATTTCTTTATTTTTTTATTAATCAGTTCCTATCCATGAAAAAGTTGTTTTTATACAGTGCTTTTTTAAATCTTATGACATATATTTTGCTTATAAACAATGTTATCCTTTAGTATCAGGTAAAATAAAAAGACAAAATAAAAAAACTGTTCAAGACTTCATAGTAAGTGATATTTATTTTTTTTTAAATACTAAAAGTCTTTTAAAAGTGAGCCTAATTCATAAAAATCATGGATCTTAAAACATTTTTTAATATTATTTGTAACATTTGAAATTTTATAAATCAGTTTTTTTTTAATTGATAACGAAATTAAGGTAATTTACCATATGGAGTCTTAAAAAGACTTTTTAATGAATTTGTACAATTCATAAAAATAATAATAAAATAATTTTGAAGAATACATCAAATCAATGTTAGAAATTTTTTTAAAAATTTAGTTAAAAAAATATATTTCAAAAGAAGACGAATAATGATACTTTCAAAATTATAGAAAAATATAAAAAACTAGTATCAAAATATGAAAATGTGTAAACAAAATATTTTTTATAACTCTAGGAGTTTTATGTGTTAATGAAAGTGCTTTTTTTTTTTAAACTGTACTGTCAAACAATTTTTTTTTACTCGAAGTGTTTAGTAGTTAATTTCAAAAGTTCTAAAGTACAGTTTATAATTACTATTAGTATTTTTAAGTTTTATGACCATGGAAAGCTACAAAACTTAAAAACATGTTTAGTTTAAAACTACTAATAAATTACCAAAGGTTTGAAAATTTATTTCTAATTGTTCTCAAAATAAATGTTAAATATTTTTCATACTGCAACAGATAGTAAAATCTTTTTAGTCAAAAAAGTTTACTTTTTTAAACTAACTTATTATACTATATATACACTGGTATACAGAATAAAGATAAAGAAAAGTATTGTATTTTTTGTTTCTTAAATAAATAACTAAATAATTTTTACGGTTTGTTAAAATTTAAAAAAAGTTCTGTGATGTAAATGATCATATTTATGAAGCTTCATAAGTACCTTGTTTAACATTTAAACAAAAAAAACAAAAAAAATACTTCACTAAAATTAATAACTTCCTAAAGTTTTGAATTAATTTTTTAAAACAGTTAAATTTTTGTAAGGTTTAAAACAAAGCTATTGTTATAAAACTGATTTTTTTAACATATAAATAAAAGCTACTATTATTTTGTTTTTTGACTTAAATATTTAGATTTAAAAAAACTAACAAAAAAATCTAAAAAAACACTTTTTAAAACTAAAGGTGTTCAGCACAACACTTGAAAAAAAGTATACATTATCTTTCCATAAAGAAAGATAGTGGCTTTAAGTTCAATGCTGACAGAATCATAAAAATTTAAACTACATTTTTTTACAGTTGTGATAGTATGTTTGTCCTATTGTTTATCGTACTTGACCAGGGCTGCCACTTTACCTAAAAACCTGAAAAAATCCTTGAAAAACCTTGAATTTGATAATTTAGGCTAAAAAAGCCTAGAACTTGAAAATTTTGAAAAAAACCTTGAAAAACCTGGAATTTTAATTTTTTTCACATGTTCAGTAGTAAAATGTTTATTTGACACAAAAAATTTAGCATATAAATAAAAAAACTTTGTCATTATCAAAGTTTTTTTATTTAAGTACATATTTAAAGTAGATTTATAGTATATTTTCAATGTTTTTATACTATTTAACACATTTTTTTACCTTAAAATTAATTTTAAACTAAAAATAGACCAAAAATATGATCTTTTAAAAAACTGGAAGAAATTTGGAAAACCTAAAAAAAATTTAAAAGTCAAATTGCAACCCTGACTTCACAATGGCATATGTAAGTATGTATGTATATGATTTATAATACAGTTTTAAATTTTTCTATACAAAAATTATTTTAAGTTTAATTATTTATCAAAATTTATAAGAATCTTCTGTATTTAATAATTTTGATTAAGTGATACAAATAACTACTTAAATTTGTTACCTTTAATGCAAAAATATTGACCTTAAAAAATGCTAAATAGTTATCATAAACAAAAATTATTATAATAGTACTAATATTGATTCTATAATCAAATTAATAGTGTTTTAACAGTAATCAAACTGTTTGTAATTTTTATTAACAATTTAATTTTTTTTTTTTTTATAATAAAAATATTTGTAAAAATAATAAAAATATATATTGTAACTGCGTTTCAAGTTTTTTTAATTACAAGTGTTGTTATAAAATATTATTAAAGTATATAGAAACACTAGAGGAGAATATAAAACAAATTGCTGAGTGTATTTGAAGTATTAAAAAGTCTGTTTTTTATATTTTATTATTTTATATTTGATATAAATAACTTTTGTTTTATTTAAAATAAATTATGTAAACAAAATTGATAAGTGAATTTAAATTTTTAATAATTAATAATTGAAACTTTAGATATTAATATTATGTCAGTTTTGTTATACTTTTTTATTTAACCTACTATTTTAACCGACAAATTAAACAGTAAATAGTTATAGTCATATGGTTAGAAAAGCCAAAATAAATTATTTCTTTTTTTTATGTGTACATTTAACAGGTTTTTATTACCGTGTTTGACTTAGTGACATTATTTAAATAAATTTTAAAGCATTTTTATTAAAATTAGTACTGAAAATAAAACAAGTGCTTAAAATAAGATCAATTTTTAAGTAACTTAAAAAAAAAATTAATTCTGTTTATAAAAATAAATCAAGATAAAAATAAATAAATAAAACAATTATTTTAAGATTTTTTCACCAAAACACACTTACAGCCAGCAAGTGTCATATTTGTAATTTTTATAAGTTACATTAAGACCACAGAAAAGCTGTAAAACTTAATCTGTTATAGTTTTTTTTCAGACCAAATTTTATATATATTTTGAAAAGTTTAACTTAATTTAAAAAAAAATAGAGTTTAACTAATATTTATATTTTTGTAGGTAGGTGTCAAAAATGCATAAAAGGATACTTTACTACGGTGTCTTTTTTTTTGTTAAATTGCTCACTTTTGCACGTAGACAGTTTTGCACCAAGGGTCACTTTAGCACCAAGACACTTATAGACAGGTTAAAACTTTTTTGTAATCTTCTAAAAATTTTTTTTTCCCCAAACTACTAACTTTGGTCAGTTACTAATTTTTATTTATACACGTTGTTTTATTTTTCTGTCTTTATTTAGTTTTTTCGTATTTGAATTTAATTTTATTATTATTTGTTTTTTTTAATCAGTAATAAAAGTCTACGTACAAAAAAGGTATTTTGTGCAAAAGCGACCATTTGTGCATATTTGACAATTTTCCATTTTTGAAGCCTTACTTAGTTCTGCCACTCACTCAACTAACTAAGAATAATTTCCTTTTTTCACAAAACTTTAGCTTACTCAGGTTTGTTTCAATTTACTGTAAAACTCAGGACAGTTTTACTACTTTTTATAATCTAAATATTTTGTTGTAACTGTCTATTTCTGTTATTATTTTGTTTTTTAGGTATTGAAGTTCCTAATTAGTTCCTTTACAATTTTTTGGCATATTATTTTGTTTTGTACTCGATCTAGTTCTTGGTTTTTCAGGCTAGCTTTATTTTGCATTAATAAGTTGCAACTCTGTTAACAGTTATTTATGTGAAATGTGTAAATTTTACAAACAAATACTGCTATAAATTAGTGTTTTTTATATAAAGTAAGTAATAAAAATAAGTTTTTAACTATTTTTTACCTAAAAAAGTTACAGTTAAAGTATATCATAAAATTAAAACAATGTTTTTTAGATTAAAAAGTTAATATGTAAAGATAAAATTTTAATAAAAATAATTGAAATTCATAAACTATTTAAAATTTTTATAATTAATGTTTTCATTAAATGAATACTATAGTAAGTTTCTTTAGTAGTAATAAATGTAATATAAAAGTATATGTTAGTACTAGTTAGTTAACTTGTTATACTGGCTCTAAGTCTTCATAACTTATAATTCTTGTATTCATTTCTTTTAATTTATTAGAATTACACTTACTTATTACTTTATATTTTTGCATAAAATTATGTATTTTAAAGACTAATAAATTTCAAAAAAAGGTGTTTTTATTACATTAAAGCAATAACAAAAAAAAAACTTTTTTTTACTAGTATATATACAATGCTTAAAATACTTAACTTAGTTTTAGACACACTAGCTTAAAATACCTAGTGATAAACTATTTTAAAGCTTACTTAGTTTTATAATTTTGAAATGGTGTACATTTTTAATATGTAGAATTTATAAACAAAGTACTAAAGTCCCTTAGCTAGTAGTAAAAATGAATTTAGATTTATTTCTGTATATCTAAACAAAAAGTTAAGTTTTTTTTATTTTGTATGTCTAATTAACTTTTTTGTAGCTTTTCATTTGTAAAATATAATTTTAAGTCTTGACAAAAAAGTAACTAATAATAGTTTTTATTATAACTTAAATTAAATTACACTTTTCACTTTAAAAATCTTTATCAAACTAATTTATTACCTTAAATAATTTAAATTAAAGACTTTAAATTTATCTACTTTTTTTGGATTATTTCTTGTTTCCGTTCTGATTTTTAGTAAAGTTTACTAAACTACGAAGTTAAATTTTGTTAATGTATTAACAAGCGTACTTTTTAATTTTTTGCTTAACTATAGTTTTTAAATCATCCTAGTTATTTAATTAATATTAAGTAACTTAAGTGTATTTCAAATTGATATACTTTGCTTTGAAGGTATATTTAATAAAACTTGATACAAATAGGTAGAAAATAACTTTTTTACCACTTCATTTAGATATATAAATAAAACAGGAAATAACTAATTGACTCAAACTCAAATATACTGGAATCTAATGGCGTTGTTTTTTATAAAGGGCAAAGTTTTTACTTCATCATGTTTTTTAAATTAATATAAAGTATGGTTAAAAAACTACAAATACATAAAAACATTGTCAACACAGATGTTTTGTTTATACAACTATTTTAACAGTTTTAAAACATAACTAAATTTAAGATATATTAATCTAAAAATATAAAAATAAAATAAAAAACAAAATATTTAAAATATTTTTAGCTAGATTATGTACACTACATTAATGATCCACCCTAAGCGACCTAGCTTAAGACGATTAAAATTTATAACAGAAATTATTTATAATGCGTTTTATAGTCACCATCAGTTCAATTCATTAGAAAGTTTTCTGTGGAGTTGATATCATCGCTATTCTGTAGAAAAGCTTCAGTTTATTTTTTATCAGCATGAAGTGAGTTAGTTGTTTTAGTTTCGTACTTAGTTGTTAACTGTTAAAAGGAGATACTCTAAGTCTTAATGAAAAACTGCTTAAATGATTTTTTTTTGACAATTTCATAAACATATACTACCTTTACTTTTATTTTGGGATAGGAGTCAAATATGCACGAAGGGACACTTTTGCAAGAAAGGTCACTTTTGCACGGGTGTAAAAAAAAATATTATTTTAGACATTATTAAATTTATAATTTAATTAATATTGTTTTCTAATTAGTTTTTCTTATTACTGTGACCGCAAATCTGCAGAAACGTATACTTGTGTGCGAAAAAAACTTGCTTTTATTTCAGCTTCAAAAGACTCTGCTTTCTTAGCTTTTAGTAATCACCCAAACTTAGTTATGCACTCCTGAGAGATAATTTTGACATATATGTACTCTTTAGCACTTTTATTGTCGTAAAAATTTAACGAACTAAATACATCAAAATTGCAACATTTATCGCGTTAAAGCTTTAATTTGTCAAAAAGCTGCATTGCAAAATTGTTTCTAATGGAAGCTGTAGCTTCAAAAACTAAAATAATACGATTTTATGTTACAAAAATTGCATAACTTGTTGTTACTATTGACTACGTAAAATGTTTGATATTGAATACAATAAAAATGTTTTTGATATAAATTGTGATTTCTTATACTTATATTTAATGCATGTTTTCTTAGTTTACACAAGTGGTATGACATTAAAAGTCATAGGGGGTGTGGTGAAAAATAAATTGCCATGTATACAGTTATCACTCGTACTTCAACATTCCATCTTTGATGTATCAACATAACTGCATGTTGTCAAATTAAATTCAATAACTTTAGAGATAGTTTAAATTGCTGTTTTCCCGCTAGGACGTTATCATGCGTTATTTCAGATGTTTTAATTTTTGCAGATTCGTAACTTTTATGGGCTAGTTACGTCCCTGCTGTGATCCCTAACCCTTGCCCTTGGTCGGTATTTTTTTTCTTCTTTTTCGTTTTATACAGTTTAATTTTACTTACTTTTTATCTTATTTTTTAAGTTTAAATTTTTTCTCATTTTTATAATTATTAATAAGTTTTATTATTGGTGGTTTTTTTTTGAGTTTTTTTTACAAATAACTTATATTAAATATTTTGTTTTCAATTTTTACTATCACTGTTATCCTTATTCTTTTTTTACTTTTTTGAAGACAGAATTGCACGAATTGTCACTATAGCACCAAGACACTTATTGACAAATTAAAATTTTTTTGTTAACTACTAACTAATTAGTTTATTTTACTACAACTGTCACCCTAAACTCCTAACCTTGGTTGGTTCCTTTCTTATACAATTATACATTATTATGATTTTTTTTTAATGTTTTTATTTAGTTTATTTAGTTCACTGTTACCCTTGGCCGGTTTTATATATTTTCTTTTTTATTGTTTTATTTTTTTATTCAATTCATTTTTATTATATTTAAATTGGTTTTTACTATTACTGTTTCCCATATGGTTAACCTAGGTCGGTATCTTATATTTCTATCCATTTATCTTATTGTTATTTAAGTTTTTTACTTACATTGAACCCCTTACTTGTACCCTTTGAAGGTTATTATTTCCTATGGTATTTTAGTTTTATTATTATTAATTCATTAAAATCTTATAAAAAAAGTCATCATTTAAAAGTGTCATATCGTGCAAAAACGACCCTTTGTGCTTATTTCATCCGTTACCGTTTTTGTAGCCGTACTCAGTTTTGTCACTCACTCAGCTAACTAAGAATAATTTCCTTTTTTCACAAAATTTTAGCTTACTCAGGCTTGTTTCATTTTTTACTATAAAAATCAGGAAAGTTCTTATACTTTATATAATCTAAATATTTTTTTGTAATTATTTATTTCTGTTATTACTTTGTTTTTTATAGGTATTGAAGTTTCTAACCAGTTCCTTTACAATGTTTTGGCTCATTATTGTTTTTTATACTCGAGTTAGTTCTTGATTTTTCAGGCTAGCTTTATTTTGCCTTAATGAGTGGCAACTCTGTTATCAGTTATTATTTGAAATGTGTTTGGTTTTACAAACGAAATTGCTTTCACTGAATGTTTTTCATAGTTAAGTACATAATAAAACTAGATTTTTAACTATGTTTTAATTGATAAAATTACATTAAAGTTACATAACAAAAATAAAACAATGTTTTATAAATTTAAAAATCAAATTATGAAGAAAAGAAATTTTTGACAAAAATGAATGAAAATCAAAAAATTATTTAAACTTTTTTTTATCGAATGTTTTTAATAAATGATTAGTATAATAAGTTTCTTTAGTAGTAATAAATGTGCCATAAAAGTATGTGTTAACTATATTTAGTTAACTTGTTATACTGGCTCTAAGTCATCATAACTTAAATTTATTGCATTAATTTTTCTATAATACTTATTGTAATTGCGCTTATTTATAACTTCATATTTGTTAATAAAATTATATATTTCAAAAACTAGTAAAATTTTCAACTAAAATTATTTCCTTTAAACAAAATTCTTAGTAATTAAAAATTAAAAACTGTTTTTATCTGTTTTTATAGATTACATAAGATACTATACATAGTGATAGACACATTAACTCTAAATACATTGTGATAAATTATTTTAAAGCTAACTAAATATTATAGTCTTTCAAAAGGTGTACATTTCTAACATATAAAAGCTTATAAACAAAGTATCAAAGTCCCTTAGCTAATAGTAAAGTTGAGTTTAGAGTTATAGCAGTATATCTGAACAAAATATTTAGTTTTTTGTTTGTATGTCTAAAAACTTCTTTTGTAGCTTTGCATCTTTGAAATATAATTTTAAGTTTTAGCAAACAAAATATACTATAAATTGTTGTTTATTAAAACATAAATTAAGTTACATGATATCACTTTGAAAATCTTAATCAAATTAGTTCATTACCTTAAATAACATAAATTAAAAACCTTTACTTTATCTAAGTTTTTTGGATTATGTCTTGTTTTCTTTCTATTTTTTTAGTAAAGTTTACTAAATTACGAAGTTAATTTTTGTTAATTTATTCAAAAGCGTTTTTTTTTCACTGCTTAACTATGGTTTTTGAATATATCCTAGTCATTTAGTCAATGTTGGGTAACTTAAGGGAATTGTAAGTTGGTAAACTTTACTTCGGAGGTATACTTTAAAAAATTTTATAAAAATAAGTAGAAAATAACTTTTTTATCTTAAATTATTTTTAGTTTTATAAATAAAACATGAAAAAACTGATTCATTCAAATAAAAATCAACTGAAAACCAGTCGCGTTGTTTTTATTAGATGGTAAAATTTGAGTATAGAGGGTGTTTTTTTTAACTAACCTAGGGTATGATTAAATTACGACAAGTACAATAAATCATTTGTAAACAAAAATGTTTTTTTAATCAACTATTTTAACAGTTTTATAAAATAACAGTATATTTAAGCTACGTTAGTGAAAAAAATGTTTAATAAAAAAACAAAATTTTCGACATTTTTAGCTAGAGCATCTACACTACATCAATTTTTCACCCCAAGCTAAGTAGCTGCAAACGAAAACATCTACAATAAAAATCCTTTATAAGGCTTTTTACAGTCGCCAGTCACCATCAGTTCAGTTCATGGAAAGTTTCCTGTGGATTGGATCTCATTTCCGTTATGTAGAAGAGCTACAGTTTTTTTTCATCAGCATGAAAATAGTTAGTTTTTTTAGTTTTATACTTTGTTGTTAACTGTTAATAAAAGTTATTCTAAGTATTAATGAAATACGGCTTGAATATAAACATAGTTTTTGTAAATATTTTATATTTATATGATACCTATATTTTGGGGTAGGAGTCAAATATGCACGAAGGGACACTTATGTACATTTGGTCACTTTTGCACGGGTGTAAAAAAGTGTATTTATCGTAAACACTATTAACTTAAGAGATTAATTAATTTAATTTTTTTAATTTATTATTATCATTATTACTGTTACCCCTAATCCTTTACCTTGGTCGGTAAAAGTATTTTAAAACTATAAAATCAAACTATTTTATTGTTTATTCTTTTATTTTTTGTTTTATTTTTGCTTTATTATTTTGAATATTTTAATTTTATTTTCATCTATCACCTTTACCCCTAACCCATACCCTCAATCGGTACAATGATTCAAGTTTTTTTCTTTTTTTTTAAATTATTGCTGTTTTTTTTTTAATTTTTTTTTATCATCAATTTTTATATTTTTATTTTTATTATCACTGTTACCCCTAACCCTTACTCTCGGCCGGTAGCTTGTTTTTTACTTTTCTTTAAATTTGTCTTAATCTTTTTAATATGATGATTTTATTTTATTACTTTTTAATATACTTTATTACTTTCGTACAAAAATGAGCCTTCGAACTAAAGTTACCCTTTGTACAAATTCTTAAATCTTATTCAGCTTACAGCTAATTGTGCACAAGCAAATGTTGAAACTTACTTAATCTTTAAATTTAAATATTTATCATACAGAAGTTAATTTATTGCTAAACAATTGTAGTCTTCTGAAAAATGTTTAGTTAACCTGTTTACCTGTAATAACTCGAGCGTATGTGTTTAATTTCAAGAATTTAAACAATAAACCAAATCAAGTATTTTTAACAAGATAATTTTGTGGTAATTACTGCACTTCGTTTAACATTCGTAACAAGTTTAAATAAGATTTTAATTGGCTGCTTAACTACGGTAAAGAAAAAAGTTTTGGCATAAAATACCATGAAATTTAATGGGTAGTTTTGATTTTCGATTTTAATAGCTAATCTTGTACAATAGCTATTTTTTCTTATGTTTTCAATTTTTTTTCAATAATTATTACATAGTTTTACAAATAGTCAAAGGTTCTGTACACAAAAATTAAGTTTTCACCTATTTTTTATACTGTTTTAATTTTTTATCATTATGAAGAGGTAAAACATAAAAAAACAAAACTACTCTGTTTTATTTGAGTTTAATAATATAGTAAAATAATATCACGGAAAATAAACTAATTATAACAGCATTAATATACTATTTTATAATACTTTTTTAAGGTTTTTGTATTAGAGGATATGTAGTCCTTCTTACAATAAAATATTAACTTGTAATTTTGTAAATAGAATTTGAGATTAATTTTAACCATTTGATGTACAATTTTAAGCTTGATACTGCTAATTTAACTAAATAAGATGAATAAGTCAGGAAAACAACTAGCTGTTTAAAAAGTTTTTTTTTGAATGTTTAATAAACTTAAGGCTTTACGTAGTGTATTTAGAAAACTGTTTCTTTGTTATCTCAAATAGATTTATAAGTTAAAACTTTGTTTTATTATCATTTAGTTTAACTGTGTTTATTGATTTATGTATTGTTATTTTTTTGTTCTTATTAATATAGTTTTTTACTCGACTACCTTTTGACTATAAAAGTCACATTAAAAATTTTTTTACTGCATAGTAAACAGTTGACAATTTAGCAAGAAGTATTTTTTTTCAAATTTGCGTCGTTTTTTAATCTTTAAAATAAAAATATTATACTTATAATCTTAGACCTGATATTTTATCATTGTCATTTAACTAGTTTAATATAAATAAACTTAAAAAATGTTTTAAGATTGAGATTAAATTTAAAAGTTTAATTTTTTTTCATTTTAATAAACTCCTTAGTAGCTGAAAATTACAAGTAAAAAAACATACGTGAATTTTTTTCTGTATTATAAAAAATCGATAACAGTTGATAAGTTTTTGCTAGAAATAAGTATTTGTCAATTTTAAAACTACTTACAACTATGTTATACATATGAGTTTAAAAAATATAGTATAAAATCTCTAACAATAATAGATTTACCTCTGACATACCTTTAAAAGTAGGTATCTATCAAACGGTTATGTGGTTATTTATAAGACAAGACCTCTTTTAGAAAGAAATATATTTCGCTTCCATTTTTATTTTTGTTACAAATTTCTAAATTTTTTAGGTGTGTCCAAAAACGCGGTAACACTGCTTAATACTAAAATTTTGAATGCATTTCTTTGTAAGGCTACATCAGTGTTTTACACGGAAATTCAGCAAGTTAGTGTGCACCGAAGTTATTCTACCATGCATAGAAACATTTGTGGTATGATAAATATATACTTTTATTTTTTTTTGTATTTTTATTCACTATATAGAATCATAAAAAAAAAACACTATAAATATATACTTATTTTTTCTTAAATGTAGTTTATGTACTAAAACACTTAAAAGGGTTTCAAATACTTAAAAAGTAATGATATTATATTTATGAGTGATCATATGTTTTATTCTATCGTATTTCTGTGTATGGTTTTTGAAAAATTTTAAACCATTAAATTGACTTACACAACAAGAAATTTGTATTTTTTAAATATTGTGCTTTTTACTCTTTCTACTCCTTTTGATATATCAATTTCAATTTTTACTGACGGTGAACCTGTTTTTTATACATCTTTTTTGTATTTTATTTCATTTTATCGTTCTTGTTAAAAGATATTTTTATAAAAGTTATTAAAACACAAAAATCGTTATACATAACAGTACAGATCTTAATTATAAATCCAGTTGTTCTGTTTCAAATTTAAGAAACTGCGTATAATTTTCGTAAATAAAAAATTTTATTAGTCTTTATTCAAAAAATAAATAATTTTATTAGTATGAAACGTTAAAATATATAAATAGAGGGTTGTGAAATAATTCTTAATTTGCGCTCATACGATTTATTATACTTAAAGTATAAGTCTTTTGTTTTTAATTTATTACAATATATTTAGTAATAAAATTAATTCCATTGTTTTTTAATTTTAAGAGAATATAATTGATTTATTATAACAACTGGTTTATAAAATTAGTCTCTTTTAATAATATAATTAATCACTCTTATCTTTCACTTTAAAAATTTTACGATACTAAAATTTAATCACAAAACCTAAGATTTTATTATTTAATGAACTAAAATTACACTTTTCAGATTTTGATATTCAACAAAAAAGCTTCTGATACGAACTTACTGGAAATTTATTGTATAAACGACCAAGATCAACATCTTTATATGGCGTCAAAATGCATATATGGAATTTTACTTCTTCCACTGCAGTTAAAAACTTGCAATAAATATCAGAGTTAGTCTGTTATACCAAGTTTTTTATATTTAAGGGTGCTTCTTGAAAACATAATGATTTGTTTTAATAAGTTATTGTTTTATTTCAACTAGTTTATATATTTTTTCTTTTCTAAAGTTGCTGTGTATATTTCATTCACTTTATCAACATGATTAAAAGAAGTTTTCTTTCAATCAGTCTGTATTGAGCTTTAACTTTTAAATTTAGTATTTTTTAGTTTGTCATCTCATACCTCACACCTTTAAAGGTTGTAATTTTTAACACTCATATTTTCTATGGTCAGTTTGCAATCATAAAAATAACTATCATTTTCTTGCTAAATATTTTACTTGATTTTTCTTGTTAAAGAATTTATAAAAAAACTAAAAAAATTTTGACCAATCGACCATCATGGTGAGTAAACTAGCTATAAAGAAAGACATAATAATGATCAATCTACACAATGTTAAGTTTTAAAAAATATTTTCAGGGTAAACAATTATTTAAAAAAAAAATTTAAACATTTAAAAAAAAATTCATTAAAAATCAAGTTTAACTACAATGTTTCAATCTTTTTACCAATAATGTAAGCAATCATTTACATAACTTCTGCAAATTCTTTCCTCAAAAACCAAAGTCTGACCCAAATATAAAACGTTTTTCTTTTTTATGATAATTTTTCTACCACCATACTCACCGTAGTTGGTGAATTTGTTGTTCAATCAGCTGTTGTAAAAAGTTATTATAAATTTTTATTGCTAATATTTACCACTAAAATCACAGTTTACATCTAGTAGTACTATTTTTTTCTATTAGAAAATCGGTTTATATCAAAAGAATATAATTTTTCCGAAAAATATTAAAAGTTGTATACTTTTATTAAAAAAAATTTAACAAATTTTCATTCATCTTGAAACTAAATCAGCTACTTATACACTAATAAATATGAACTTTAATTTAAAAAAAAAAGCAATTTATTTTGTTACTTATTGCAAAAAAGTTTGTTTTCAGTTACCTTGTTAAATTATTATGTTTCAAATAAACCTTTTAAAATGAATTATAAAACTAACAGTTAGGCAAATTAAAAAAAAACTCTTTCACAATAATTTTTCCGTGATTTACTATTTCTAAACATTAATATTTTATTTTTTAATAAGTCATTAAGTTATAAATAGTAAAAATGTTGTAAATTATATATTTAATTATACTTTAATATTTTTGGCAAAAGCACACCAAACTGTATCTAAAATAATGGATTTCATGTAAATGACAATAATTATTATTTTTTTTTTTTTATGTTTCACATTATTCATATAAAAAAGCAATGGTTTTAAGTAAAATAGTTTTTATAACTATTTAAACATTGCTGGTACGTTTATCATCAATTTAAATGAATTGAAGTGTTTTATATACTTAAAACCGACTCATATAGTAAAAAAAAAGGTAAAAAAAAACAGTTATTTTAATAATTTCCAAAAGAAAACAATCTATAAAACTTCTGATTACTTTTGAAGATATATTTTAATGCTTAAATGATTTCTGATCAATTTTTTAATTGGCTAACAATTTGATTGTTTAGTTGATTAAATGATTCATAGTAGCTAATGTTACTTTGTACTAGAAGTTGAAAAGTTTATCTTCTTAGGACAGATTGTTTATTACAATAGTTATCTCATACTTTTTTTTTCAAGTTCATTTTAAAATCATAATATTTAATTGTTTGTTACTTGTCTTAAGTTTAAGTCATAAGTTTTAAGTATGTTGATTTTGCTAATTGTGTGGTTTGACTTTTGTAATCTATGTATTAAAACTATTTTTTTGCAGAAAGAGTTCAGTACTTGAGTTTAGAAAAATATATTTAAAAATCAAGTATAAGATATTTCTAAATACTAGTACTTATTTTTTTAATAAAACAAAATGCTTTTTTGTAGTTAAATTTATTTTTTAACCTTTAATAAGTATATGTTAAAATTAAACATTAAGTTCAAAATATTTTTGCACTTAAAACTATCAAATTTTAAACTCTATAAAGTTATCTAATGTCTAAGTACATCTAAAAATTCTTTTTTAGAAAATTTATCAAATATTTAAAAATTTTCTAAACTAATTAGTTTGCCACACACCTCTTGCTTCTCAGTCATTCAAGCTAACTCAACTAAGTTCATCCAAACCTAAATATAATTCAGTAATACTTTGAGTAATTTGAAAATTTTTAAATGACTTTAATTCTCAGGCTTACTTATATTTATTTGCAGTTTTTATATTTGCAAAATTAAGACTTTTTAAAAAATCCCTTGCTAATTTGGTTTCACCTATTTTTTTTGAAATATATGGTATTTTGTTTATACATTTACTTCTTTTGCTATTATCATGTTTTTTATTATATTCAATCTTGATTAACACTTATAAAGATTTTACTTTTGTATCTTTTTTTTATGTAACTTTAAGACTGACTCAGACTAGTATTTGGTTACTCATGTTTTTTTTCTTTCAAAAAAAGACAACAAGTTTAAATTTACCTGCAGTTTTAGTACAAATAAAATTTTTGTATCCATAAAATGTTAACCACTAATTTTATGTCTTTTTCTAGAAGAAATATTTGTTTCATTTCTTTACTTAGTTGATATTTACTTAATAGTTGAACATTTCAAACCAAACAACTTATTCTACTTAACAGGGTTGACACAAAACCAGTAATCCTTGAAAAATCTTAAATTTGACAATTAAGGCTAAAAAAAACCTTGAAATTAAGAGTTGTCGAAATAAAACCTAGAATTTTTAACAAAAATCTTTAAAAAAATAGGAATGCTTAAAATTATTTTTTCATGTTAAGTAGTAAAGTTTTGATTTAACAGGAATAAATTTATTATATATATATATAAATTTACCTTTATTCCAAATTTTTATATTGAAGAAAAAGTTTAATGTAGTTTTACACTATCTATTCAAAATTTTGGACTTAAGTTTAAACGATAACGTGACCCAAAAACTTGTACTTTTAAAACCTAGAAGAAATTTCTCGAAAACCAGTGGTAAGCATAAAACAAAAAAAGTTATGCTTCATTTATAAAAGCTGAAAATGTTTTTTTTTTATTGACCCTTTTTATATGGATTAATTATGAACAAAAAGCAATTGATACAGGCAATATCTAAGATGCAGTAACATTTTTTGATAAAACTTAAATTTTTTTTTTGAGTAAGTGTTTTAGTAAGTTCTATAGCTAGCTACAACAATTTTTAGTTTAGAAAAATATTCAAACTCTATTTTTAGTATTTTTCTAAACTTATAAATCACTGATTTTAGTTCTGTCTGATATAAATCTTCTTTTCAACAAATTTTTACATCTAACCTCTGTTCCTCCAAGCGTACGATTGAGTTCTGTATTCCGATGAAATATGACTTACTCTGTGTAGAAAAAAACAATCAGATTTTAATGTTAACTTAATTCAATATGTGTTGTTGTGTGCTTTTCTAAGAGACATTTTATAAATATTTTTTTTTAAATTGACTTGGTCAAATACATGTTTCCCCTACAGTGTTAAACATCTGAATTTTCACTTGAAAATAAATAAAAGAAACACCAAGTAAAGTAGTGAAAATCATAAAGACTATTCAAATTACTAGTAACTCGTATAGTTTTTTTTTAATAGTACGTACAGTTGTTAATTGTTAATTTAATGTGGGATAAATTATACATATATATATATATTAAAGGTTTTATACAAAATTCTGATCGATAGTGCTCGACAAATCAAATTGGAGCTTAATATTTATTTATTTAATTATATAAAAACTATAATTCATACAGCTGTTTCACACATTGAAATGTAAAATTTCATGTGATCTTCAGTGAGTTGTAGTTTCAAACACGAGCAAACACGAGTATTTTATAGCATTTTATAACATTTTTCCCAACAGCTTAAAAAATTTTTCTAATAGCTTAAAACATTTTTCCAAAATAATCTTTTTAAACTTTCCTAAAAAGCATAGAATAATATTTACAGCCTATTTCAAATTTAACTAATCGTACAATAAACTGTACCATTACTACGTCATAATTACTATAAAAAATTCTAAAATCAAAATTTCTGTTCACTATTATAATAAACTACAACTCACTGAAGATCACATGAAATTTTACATTTCAATGTGTGAAACAGCTGTATGAATTATAGTTTTTATATAATTAAATAAATAAATATATATATATATATATATATATATTGATATATTATATAACCAAAAGGTTTTTTTCGTGCACCAGGTCCTTGGACCAAACATTTGGAGTGTTTTTTTGTCGATATAGTCTTATCTTACTGTTTGAATTATAAAATAAAATAAAATTAAGGATCTAAAGAGAAACACTAGATGTTTTTTAAGATATATTTAAACTGTACAATAAAACAGATGCTTTGTTTCAAAGAACTCTGTTAAAAAACAATATTCCGATTAAATATGATCTTCAGTATTTGTTATCCCTTATTAAAACTCTAAAATAGTTAAGAACCATTTAAAGTTTCAAAGTTTTAACAGTCAGTACATATTACAATGGTTATTTAAAAATAAATAAGTTTATAATTTATATTATTACTTTTTTAACCTTTTAAATGGTTAGGCATATAATGTTAGAAAACTATTTTTAAACTACTTTTGAGTACTTTGTATTTAACTTCATTATGTTTAATTTTCAAGGTCAGAGTTAATTATAAAATTTTATTAAATTGTTTGTTTAAATTTCTATTATTTTAATTCATTTTTATTAATTTTTAAATTGCAAACTCCTAAAAAAAAGCTATAAAAGTGCAACTATTTAATTTTTTAACTATCATCACATAATTTCCAAAAGTTTATATAACAAAAAAAGTGATTCATAGTTTTGGCATTTCATCAATCAATAAGCATTCTACATACATCAAATTTTCAAATTAATGGTAAATCTGAGTTAGAAACATATACTAACTGTTATACATTTAGTACAATAAATTTTACTAAAACAGTTACCAATAGCTTTGTAAATAATTTACCAACTTTATTTATTGTTTCAGATACTGGTTGAAAAACATTAGTATTTAAGGCAACTCAATTTAGAAAATTTTTAAGCTGGTAAATGGATTACACTGAAGATAGCTATCAAAACGATGAAGGTAGTTTTAATTTTTTTATATAAATAGTTTTATTTTGGTTTTAAAGTAACTAATATCGTACATCAGAGCTGCCACAGACTATTTCGATTATTTCTAATTTTTCAATATTATTACCTACTCACACTAGGTTAAAGTTGGAAAAATATCAAGATTTTTTTTCTCTTTTTTCTAAAGCAAGTTTAAATTACCTGAAACTTTAACTTTTTTCTTAAAAACACCTTTCTTCTGTACATTAAAATTCTTGTTGTACTTTTAAATTATTTAAATTTTTTAAAAGTTAGATGTAAGTTATTTTTCATAAGGTGATCAAGCTGATAATTTTTTAAAAATATATTTTACTATCTTTTATAACAATAAAAAAAATTTAAATCTCTTTTTTATAGATCTTAATCAGTCCAAGCTTTTTGAGGCTAATTTGCAGATCCAATGCCTAACAGACAAACTCAAAAAGGCAGAGAAAAATTTTGCATTTGAAAAAGAGGAGTAAGTAATGTTTTGGATAAGTTTTCTGTTTTAAATAGATTTGTTAATGATGTTTAAAGTTCGAAAAACAGTAAAAAATTGTTTAAAGTATATTATATGTACACTTCTTATATATAAAAGATAGTATTTAAAACTAACAGTTAAAAAAAAAAACTTTTTTTGATTAATGAAAATTAGTGGCAAGTTTTTAAAGATACCCTATAACATCGGTATTTTATTAAGTGTTGTGGAAAGTTTTGTAATCCAGAACTATTCCCCTAGCTTTTTAAGTTTCTATTGATCTAGTTAAGGACTTTTATTTGTGATATAACTATATTAAATCGTTGACAATAATTTTGTTAATTGAAATCTAAAGTTTAAAACTGCTACAACAAAATACTACTACTGTTAAACCATCAATAATTTTGATCAATTATAACAATTTTTATAAAAAATAAAAGTATTAGAATTATTTCTACCTTCAAAACTTAAAAGTTTACTGTCTGATCAAAAATTATTATAAGAAAGAAAAAAAAAAACATATTTTTTTACACTTAAAAATTAAAACTACAATTTATAAGAATGGTATAAGTTAATAAACAAGTTTACCATTATGAAATAAACCAACTATATACTGTAAAATAAACCTATCAGCAGTATTTTTCCTTCTAAAACTGTTTACATAAAACATTTTTAATATATACTACATTATTATTTAGTTATATTATAGAAATATATAACTAATTAACTAACTATTAGTTTTGCAGTAACTATTTGATACAAATGTATATTTGATAATAAAAACTTAAATTTTTTAGCTAATTTTCTCAGAAGTTTACAAAAACAATAAAAATTATTTTTTTCATTGTTTTAAATGCAACTTATTTAAAATATTTTGAAATGTACTCTTATAGTACAACAAATATACAAAAAGAAAGTTTTAGATTTTTCCTTCAACCTATGTATTTTATTTTTACTTTACCTAAAGCAAAAAAAATTTTTTTGAATACAAGAAGCAAAATTTACTTCCTACATATTGGCTTAAATTTGTTTAATGTTAGACAGAAAACACTTTAAATCATAAAAAAAGAAGTTTACTTTTACTTAAGTATATATTTTTATTGTCATACTCTAAAAGTTATAGATTATTTTAAATAAATAGTACAAAACAAATAGTAGCTTAGTTTTTTTATGGAAAAATAATATTAAATCAGAAATTAACTCATTTTGTTTTTACATACCAAAAAGTTCACTTTTTAAAATAACATTTTTTAGGGATTAAGTGGAAGAATAAACCGTTATGGCTTAAAAATTTCTATTTTTAAGATAAAAAAAAATTAACTGTGTTTTTTCAATAATTCAATTGTAAATTAGTAGATAAAGGTGATAAAAAATTATTAAAAAATACTTAAATTTATAGAAAGTTGTGATTGATACTTTACTTTCTATATTATAGTAACAAGAACAGTTACAAAGTTTATCAATTTCTAAAGCAAACTTTATCCAAACTTGTTTTTTTATAGTTTTTATCTAAACTAATTTCAATGATAAACGTTTAAGTTTAGTTAAAAGTTTTTAATAATATTAGTTCTCTAGTAATCAGTACAATGTCAAAACTTCATTTGTTTTTTAATTTACACTTATGTTAAGAAAAAGCTGTTAAAAAATAGTTTTGTTAAATGAAAAATTTTCATCTTTATTTGCTTAAGTACCTAATTAATTTTTCAAATCTACTGTTTGGTAAACTAACACACTTTTTCATGTTCTTTTTTGATGTAATTTATAGTAAAACCTCAAAGTTTAACAAGGTTAAATACTTTAAGTTTCTAGATGCAAACATGTTATTTAAACTACACATAAAATGTTTATAATTTTTGCTATTGTTTGTTAAAATTTTGTCGATAATCTTGAGTCATTTTTCTAATAAAAGTTTGGCTTGATGCTTTGTTTACAAAAAATTAGTATCTTTAATTTGTGAAAATTCTATATAAATAATTGGTGTACAAAAGATCTGTAACCTATATCAGTTACATTCGTTTTAAACTCTTATTGAATTATTCATTCAGTATTTAAAAAAAGTGTAAAGCAATTTGTTTGTCCCTTAATATTATTTTTGGATACCAAAAATACATAACTATCAAATACAAGTATAGCTGCGAAATTAAAAGCTAATGGTAAGTATTTTTATTTTCTTTAAAGGAGGAATAAGTACACCAGTGTTGCTTTTTACGTGTCGACTCACTATAAACTATGATTTATATAAACTACGATTTTTAAAACTTCTACTAAAATCACTTAACTCTACAAAAAAAGATAAAAATGTGAGAATTTGCAAAAAATGTAACAATAATCAACAATTAAACTGGTAATAAAAGTATATAAAACATTGTTATAAACAGTAGGTAAAGTAAGTAATTACTTTAAAGTGGTCCAATTAAAAATGTTAAGTATATCATAGTAAAATAATTTTAAATTCTATAATCATAATCAAGTAAAATAAATTTGAAAGTTATAAGGATCTAAATACGATAAATATCTTCTTGTAAGTTAAAATTCTGAACAAAAGTTTCCGTCTATTTATATGATGGATTAAGTTTTAAGATTTTGTTAAATCCAGCTTTAACTATATTAAATACATTTTAATTTACTTTATTACTCTATCTATAAGGAAACATGCATTTAAATAAGTTTTATTTTCCATTTCAAACTTCGAAAAACACTGTTTTGAATTTAAAATTCTAAGCTATTTAAGTGGTTGAAAATAACATGCCTTTATACGACATGTACAAGGTTAAAAAGATTATAAAAAGATTTTATATTCTTACGAAACATTTCATACAAAACTTCATTCAAAAATAAGCAAATCTACAAAATTCCATGAAACAGCTCTTTTTTATGTATAAATAGATTTCCTAACCAGTTTGCATGAGAAAAAAAACATTATTCCTAAGTTTTATAGCCCTTTTTATTCAACACATACACAACAGCGGTATCTTCTTTTAAAATATTTACTACAAACATACTATGTTAGTAAACTGTAGTACTTATACTAAAACTAATACAGATTGGAAAAAGAAAAGAAGACTTTGGTTGACACAACGCAGAAGCAAGAAGATGAAATAAAGAACATGAAGAAAAATTTTGAGCTTGAAATTGCAAAGTTGTATTTTCTTCTCACATTTTGTTTATCTACAAATTTATGTATTAGTACAATTCTTTTTTTAGTTTATGGCTTAAGTTTTGTTTAAAACTTTAAAAATACGAAAATAAATTATAAATCAAAAAAAAACCTTGTTTTATTGAATAAAATGTTTAACAACCGAGCGTTTTAAGAAAAGTCGTTTGTTTTTATTTAGTTAAATATAGTCAACAAGTATATCAAAGTTATCTCCAAAAATATAACTAAAAAACTTAACAGAAAGGAAAAATTTAACAAAGACCTAAAAGAAGGAAACATTGTTATACGAAGAAAACTTGAAGTATTAGAAATAAAACTTTTGTCGATGAATGATAAGTTAGTTTTGTATGTTGCAGCCCAATTTTATTAACTAAGCAGTTTATTCAAAACTACTATTTTACGACTAATACTGTCAGTTTGTAATTTTATTTTCATTGCGGTAAGAAATTTATATACAAACATTGTAATTCGTAAGAAATACGAGATGGTAAAAGTAAAGATTTTGTCTATAGATGATAAGTTAGTTTTGTATAAGCCCACTTTTTTTTTTAATTTAAAAGTTCATTTAAATACAATTATCTATTTTATGTTTAAATTTATACAAATAGTTTGCATTTTTTTTCATAAAGATAAAAAACATACATAAGATGTTATGTTAAATTAAAATAGCTTTTAAGTTAATGTACCTTTAAAGTTATTAAAAAAAATCTATTATTTTTTAAGCATAGTGAAAAACAGCTTAATAAAAACCAGAATAGTTTACAGGGAAAATTGTACAACTTTCAGTCATTTTATAAACAATCTAAAAATTTAACTAAATATTTTAGTGTTAAACTTGTTTATATATCAAAATGTTCAATCTTATTTTAAAAATAATCTAAATAGGATAGAGTTCGAAAGACAGACATTATTTGACAAAAACAGAAGATTGAAGGGTAGAATCGCGTCGTTGGAAAAAACGCTAAATTTGAAAAATTCTACGTAAGTTATTACATTCTGGATATTAATTTACTTGTTATGAACTATGTATCGTAACCTATTTACTATATAAACTTTGTTATAAATCAAAATTTTTCTTTTAAATTTTAGACAATGTAAGTTGTGCATTAATGGTATAAAGCCTAAAATTTGTTAAAAACAACTAAAACTAACTCATTTAGATTGGAAAAATTCAATACTTCTTCAAGTGGTAGAGTAACAAAAACAGATTCAAATGTAATTGACAGTGAAAAAAGTGAAGGTTTTTTTTTAAATACTAAATAAATGTTTACGTTTTAGTAAGTTAATTATTTATTTTGTTGCGCAGCTGTGTTTATAAAATTTTTTATAACTCTGTGTATTCTGTGCATATAAATTTTTAGAAAACAAATAACTGATATCGACAACCAGCTGCTATTATTAAGTATTTGGCCACATTTTTTTTTGTTATTTTCACTAATATTTAAAATGTTTAAATGGTTTGTTGTTACAATAACGTTTCTATCCAAAAATGTTTTAGGTGTAGTCGATCTGACTATGGATGAACATGATGACTTGATTGCTGTTCAAACAAACGAAATTACTTTTGATGATTCTGAGTTGGTGCATAACGCTGTAAATTTTAGCGATGGTAGATTAGGTATGTGTTTAATTTATAGATAAAACTCTTTTTATAAGTTATATAAAACTAGAAATTAGGAAAATTAGTCTGAACAATTGCAGATCGAATGAATTTGACGGTAAACCTAATCATTCTGAGTTTGAACAGTTTATTGAAAAATTAAGACTAGTATGTTTTAAATTGTTTACTAAAGGTCTTACAAATCTGTAGAAAATTTTAAGTGATTTTTAGTGTAAATAGAGCTAATATATTTGAATTTTTACTTATACTCTTTTAATTTTGCATGTTTGATTTATACTTACATAAGTAGAAGCTGTTAGTGTTAGTCCGAGCCAACAAAATTCTAAGGATGTTGTTTCTTCATCAAATGGAAAACTCGATAGCTCCAAATTGAAACTGAAAGGTGCAAGTATAAAGGGTACTGGAAGTTGTTAGTTTTAATCTATTAATTATAGTGATTAGATAGTATCATAAAATCTAATAGTTTGTTGTACTTTTGTTTTATTTATCAAATAAGCTATTTTTTTATACTAATTAAAAATATAAATTCACAGCAGGTTTGTCTGAAATCGTAGACTTGACTCTTACTGATGAACTTGACTCTAACGAGAATCAATCAAATGAAGTTTCAGCAACAAACAATGATCCTAAAATTCAGAAAACTAACGTGTTTTCTGGCGTTTACACAACTGGTAAAACTGAGATTTTAAAACTATTATTTTAAGTTTTGTTTGTTTATTTTATTAATTTTAAAAAGTAAAAGCAGCGATTGCTAGTCTAAGCAACCACAAAACATTTGATGATGTTAAAGAAATATTTAAGTATTTTTATTTATTTATAACAGCAGAAACTATGGATGTTCTAAACAATCAAAGTTTTGATGATAATCTGTCTTCACCAAACGAATTTGAAAATAATGTATCTTCGCCAATTGGATTTGAAGATAATATTTCCAAACCCAATGAAAATGTTGACAATATGTCTATACCTAATGAAAATGACGACAATGGGTCTTCACCTAATGAAAATGAAGATCATGTATCTTCATCTAATGTTTATGATGATAGTGTGTCTTCACTTAATGAAAATAATAAAAATGCGTCTTCACCTAAAGACAATGTGTTTTCACCAAATAATAATATTGATAATATATATTCATCAAATGATAATGAAGATGAACCTACTACGCTTGAATTAGGACAAGCTACCGATACATCAAGTGGAAGCAAGAGTAGTAAGTTTTAAATTGTAAAATAAAAAACTTAGAAATTTTAAAAGTTTTTGTTATTACTTTCATAAACAGAACGTGGGAAGCCAAACTTGTTTAAGAAAAACTTAAGTGTTGATAAAGCTGCTGATACAAAAACTAGTGCGCATCCAATTGAATCTGGTAATTTTAGTTTTTACTTTATTGCTTAAATTTACTGTGATTTTACTATGAATGTTACTCTAATTCTTGTTAAGAACTTGTTGTTATGTTTATATTTCTATATGTTGTTAGCTTTTTTTGTACTTTTTATATGATAAATTAATTTTGTAAATTGCTCTGTTTTCCTTCAATTTTTTTATTACTGATGTTCTGTTTTTTAATTTTGTTAAATTTACTTGACTATTTATGAGCCGTGGATCATATTTTAAGAATACACATAACTCAAATTTTAAAACAATATATATTTCGTGCCTAACTGTTCAGTTATTAACTAAACAATAAAAAATAAATTTTCAAACCTAGCTTATATAGTCGAAAAGTAATCAATGTAAAAGTAATAATAAAGAAAAGGGTAGTTAACAATTTATCATTACTTTTAATTACAATGAAACTGAAAATAACTAAAACATTTGTAACAACTTAAAAAATTACTTTTTAAACCAAAGAAAAACTAAGATTATAATATTTATGTTTACACAACTTATGTTTTTCCAAATTATAATTACTTGCACAATCAGAGTTATTTACTAGGTGTTTTGAGATAGCAGATCTTTTAGAAGTATTTACCACTTTTTTAGATTTATTTTTATTAACATTATTATATTGTTTATTGTGCAATGTTGGACTCAGGCATCAAAACCTGAGTTACTTAAACAGGACACACAAAAAAAAAAATTAACTTATATTCAACACTTTAAGATAAATTATATATATATATGTATATAAATACAAAAACATAATTTAAATGAAAACACAAGTTAAACACAATATGACATACAATTGAAATAAATTAAAAAAAAAATCAATTCAAAAAATTCAAACTTTTATATTACTTAGTACACACAATAAAGAAGTTTGTCTAAAATCATCGCTTATAAAACAAAATTCATAATTACAAAATAAATGAAAGTAAACTAATATTCTGTAGGGGAGAGGAATAAGAAAAAAAATATTTTTTTCTTTTGTTTGTAGTGGAAAATTAGTGAATTTTACTGGTATTTATTGTATTTAAATCAAATCTTTTTAGCTTTAAACGAAATTTTTCAACCCCCTCACAAGATACTATGTCCTAAGGTAGTCTGTTCATCATAGCTTTTACTCTGTGAAAAAATGCGCCTTGCAACTGACTGTTTTGAAAATCATGTTTACATTTTATTTTCAAATTATTTTCTCTTAGTTGATAATTATTTTGGTAAAAACAAAAAAAATGGTTAAAAAAACTTTTATATTTGCCATTGATAATTTTGTAAAAAGTTAATAGATTAAATGCCTATCTTCTATATTCCCAGTGATTCTAAGCCAAATTTAATCATTCTATCATTATATGGTGTGTAAGATATGTTGCAACGATTACAAATAAGACGGGTAAAACTTCTTTGCACGCATTCAATTTTATTGTTATCCTTTTTTAAATGGGGGGAACAAATTTGGGTACTAAACTCAAGTTGAGAGCGAACGTATGTTTTAAATAGTTTTGTCAGAATTGAAGGAGAATTAGTTTTAAAACTTTTTAATATTTGATAACATGAAGTTTGTACAACCTTATATTAATAGTTGATAAGTTCATTTCGTTTTAAATTTTCGGAAAAATAAATTCCTAAGTCTTTAAAAACTTTTACTTCTGGTAACTTGGTGTTATTGATTAAAAGGTCAGTTGGAGAAGATTTTTTTGTTAATGGTTATAATTTTACATTTGCTTGGATTTAAGTTTAGCTTTCTTGTTTTTAATCATATGTAAAAATTATCTAACGATAGTTGTAAAAAAGTATTTGACTTACTATAGATTTTTGCATCATCTGCAAATAAGCTTAACTCACTTTTAATACCAATGTTTGAACAAATATCATTAATATAAATTAAAAAAAAGAAGGGGACCAACTACACCACCTTGTGGTACTCCACTGTTAATTGTTAAAGAGTTAGAAAGCGTATTACTCTTTGTGATCTATTATTTAAAAAATTATCACACCAATCAATTTAGTTTTCATGTAGCCCATACTGATTTAAAATATTT
The DNA here is from genome assembly GCF_965202585.1 of Thalia democratica. Classification (NCBI taxonomy): domain Eukaryota; kingdom Metazoa; phylum Chordata; class Thaliacea; order Salpida; family Salpidae; genus Thalia; species Thalia democratica. The sequence goes on along the minus strand of NC_139172.1, from coordinate 32,904,209 downwards.
AATGATTTTGTGTGATACTGAATCAAAGGCTTTTTGAACATCCGTATAAACTACTTTAGTATATTCATTTTTTGAGATAAGGAACTAACCAAGAATGTAAGCATGTTAACAGTTGAATGGTTGATGAGCGGTTTGGGACAAAACCAAACTGTTTGTTAGTTAATAATTTGTTATCAAAGAGGTGATTGAGAATTTTTACAGATACAATATGTTCATAAATTCTTGAAAAGCCACTTGTTAGAGATATTGGTCTGTAATTTAACGCATCGTGTATATTACCTTTCTCGTGCACTGGAATAATAAAAAATGTTTTCTATTGTTTCGGAACATCAGATAGTTCTAGAGAGCAATTAAATATTAATGATAGTGGAAAAATATTGATTCGATAACATTCTTGATATAATAAGGTGGAATGTTTTCTGGCGTTCTAATGATTTTATCTTTTAGGTGGTTAATTGAATTTAATGTCTTCATAAGTTATGAAAAATTTTGCATCTTACTACAATCCTTTTGGGTAGCTTAAAAATCTGGTAACTTTCATCTTTTTTAAAAACTTTTTGAAAATTTATGTTTAAAAGTGTGGCTTTTTCAAAATCTGAGGTTACTGTTTTGTTTTTATCATTATCATATAAGAGATGTATGGAATTATTTAACTTAAGTTTAGATTTCACGTAGCTATAAAACTTTTTTTAAATTTGGGTATATGCAGAATTTTTTTTTCATATTCAAAATTGTATATTTTAACAGCTAATCGATAATCTTTAGTCTTGTTTTTGTATTTTGTCAAAAGTGATTTATCTATCTTCCTTTTTTTGTATAGATTCGCTTTTTCTTTTAATAACTTTTTAATATGAGATGGATATTTTTACTTTTGTTATTTTTAGAATTAATTGGAACAAAACGTTTAATTTAGATTTGGATTAAGCTAATGAATTGATCATAGAAATGCTGGAGAGTTTCTGAATTTTTAAATAAAGAGGTCCAATTACTTTTTGACAGAAAATCATTGATGCTTTCAAAATCTGCTTTTTTATAGTCATATGAGACTTTTTAAACAATAGGTACTATTTTATTTTCAATTTTAATTTTTAGTGAAAGCAAGTTATGGTCACAAGTGTTTGTTAATGTAATATTAGTTGAGTGTGATATAATTCTATCTAGACCAAAATGATTGCAAATTATGAGATTAAGAATGTTACCATTCTTATGGGTTGGACTTTCAATTACATTTGTTAAATAATTGTCTGTTAAAAAATTAAGTAAAAACTCATGGGGTTTATTAAAATCTGTGGTAAGAATTCTCCAATTTATGTTTGGTATATTAAAATCCCCAAGAATATAAAAACAACACTCTTTTGGAAAAACTGTTTTAATCTTTTTAATTACATTTTTAACAGTCAGTGCGCTTCTCGCAGACAGTGGAGGAAGGTAAACACATCAAAATCTTAGTTTTATCTTTTTTTAAATTACATCTACACATAAATATTCAAAATTGATGTTGCTAGTAGAGATAGAATCGTTTTTAACTTTAATAACTTTTAGTGAATTATTGAAAATGATAGCAACACCTTCACCCCTACTAGACCTATCATTTCGATAAATATTATAGTTAGAAGGACACAATGTGGCATCGTTGACCTTATTAATCAACCATGTTTCAGTCAAAAAAAATAAATCAATATTATTCAAATTTATATAGTTCTCTAAAACATAAAAATTATTTAAAACAGATCTTTTATTAGTGTAACAAACTTTTAAATAGTTGTTGTTACAATTTATATAGGAAAAGTTGTTAGCGTTAAAACTAATCGTATCAGTTAATATATTTATATTTGTTAACTTACGATTTCCTCCACTAATCCCAGATATCCTGGAATCGGTAATGAAAGGGCTGTCTTGTTAATTCAACTATCTTGTTGTTCCTTATAACATATTTTATGTTCAATTTTTTCTCATCAGCGATGGCTTGCTTTATTTTAATTTATTTTCTCAAGGCTTTGAATCCTTCAATTTCAAAGAAAGTTCTGTCAGGGTTGATGTAGACTTTTGATTCAATTTCACCATTAATAACTTTTAAATTTCTTAGCTTTAACAGTCTGTGTTTGGATGCTAAATTGTTTAATTTGATTATAATGGAACTGATTTTGTTATCTGCAATTTTACCAACTCGATAAACTGACTTAAACTCTTCTGTTTTCGTTTTATCTTCTCCTAATAATTGTTAAATAACTTTTAGATCATTTTTGCAATTTTCTAGTGCACCATTATTTGGATTTTTACTTTCTAGAATGTTAAATATTATGACATTTAAAGCCTTTTTTTCTTTCATGTTTTGTTCATTTTCAGCCTCTATTTTTCTGCTACTAAATCTAATTTGGTACTAATGTTTTTGATAATTTCTGTTGGTTTAATTTTAAGCATAAATTCAGCACATTTTAAAAATTTAGTTTAAAACTTAACAAATTTAGAAGAAAACTCAGACTTAAATTCTGAGAAACGTTTTTGTAATTCTGTAGTACTATTTTATATATTGTCTATTCTTTTAGTATGCCTCGAACTTTTGTTACAGCTGAATTCATCTTTTTGTATCTGATCAATGTATTTTCAATGATCTTACTTTTTTTATTATAATCTTCCTTCAATTTAAGCATCTCAGCTTGAAAACGACTAAATTCATTGTCCTTCTTACTTCCAATTGCAATCAGTTTTTCTTTCAGCTTTTTTTCAATTTTAGAGGACTCAACAAATGCTTTAATTTCGGCTTCAACAGACATTTACTTTTTTTAAATTACCAGACCTTAATCAAATAGAATTTACTTATTTATACTTTATTAATTGTACTTGTTTTACAAATTTCATCAGTTCTTTTTGGAATATGTTCTTACATTCTTTAACCAAACTTTTTTAAAGTTATACTGACATAACTATCTTTACAGAAGCAGTTTAACTGGTAAACTACTAGACTTCTTTTATAATCTGCAGATACTAAAATGGCTATAGTATTGTTAAAATAGCTATAGTTTTGTTAAAATGGCTACTTTTTTAATAAAATAATATCTAAAAAAATCCATAGCTCTTCCCTAATATTATTTTGTTCCATTCAATGTTTGTGCTAATTGCCTAATAAATAAAACACGTAATATTTTAACGAACTGTAATGATTCAATTTTACTAGTAATAGTAGTATTATATTTTAACCATTTTTATATAGAACTAGGGATAATACAAAAGCAACTAAACTTGTAGTTAATAAATAAAGGTAAACTACATATAAAATAAAAAAAAGCCTATACAATTTTAAGATTAACCTTAAAATAAAATTTAGTATAATATAGATTTTTCACAGTTTTGAAAAATATAAATCAAGCATTTTTTAATTTTTGACTTTCTCTAATTTAGTTTTATTTTTGTTTTTGAGGTTCTGTATAAGTATTTCTTAGCTATAATTTTAGATTTGTGTTAGTTATTAAACTTAATACATTTTGTTTCAGAATAACATTTTTTGTTTATCTATATCAAAACTTAAAATTGGAAATATATCCTATAAAAATATTATTTTTTAAATAAATATTTTCTAATTGTTTGAATTCTTTTGTCATAAGTCTTTACACACGAAAAAAATATATCTATTTATGTTAATTCGTTTTCAAACAGCTACCTGCCTTTCACTTGAAGACTCCAACTGTACAGATAGAGTTGGAAAGTCCTCTGCAAAGCAGAAGAATTTTGTTTTAGCTCGTTTAAGTGCTTATAACAATCCTGGATTCTCTGAACACTTTGCTTGCAATGAAAAGTCATCAGAAAATAAGCTGCCTCGTAAAAGAAACCGAAAATTTTTTTTTGACTCCTTAAAAGGTACCTACAAACTTTTATATAATGTAGTTTACTTTTATTGATTTTACTTAAGTGACTGTTTTTACAAAATTATAAAACTTTTAGAAACAGAATTCATAAACCCCAAGTTGGTCAAGAAAAATACAGATCAACAAAAGAAAAAAAGTGCCGATTTTACTAAGACTAGTAAGTTTTGATTTATTATTTTTATGGTAACATAACTTTTTCCGTTTGATCATTTTTTATCATACTTATAGTTTTGAGCGTTGTTGAAATTTGTTGTATACTTTGTAAGTTTTTAAGTATACTTTAAGTAAGTAGTCGGCAAACTGTGGCCTGCGGGCCACTTTAACTTTTTTCATCATCTAGTTTAGTATATTAATATTCTCAAAAAATAAAAATAAAAATTTGTGTTATCTTTAAAGAATAATCTATCGCCTAAATTTTTTAGTTCAAAAAAAAAATCTTTAAATATGTTTCTTAAAGCACAAAAAAAAAACGTTCCTTTTTGACTTGCCGACCCCTTTTTGACCTTTTTGACCTGCCGAAAGTTTAAGTATATCATTAAAATATACTATTTTTTTAACTTTTATCTTTCTCGGTTTTTGACTTTTCAATTTTATCTAAGACATTAAACTGCTCATTAAATACTGAAAAATAGCAAATTTATATATATATATATATATACTATAAATACTTTATAGGAGTGTATAAGTCTGATTCTAAATGAAGAATGATTAAAATATGGTTAGACAGGTTAAAATTAATGTAGTAACACCTTATATTATGCTTAGTTCTGCTCTATCTAATGCTTTTGTTGTGTTTATTGTTTTTGCATATTATCCTAGTGTATTTTACAGAGAACTTTTTATAAATTTTAATTGTTTGATCTTCAAGTTAATCAAAACCTGTACACACTGCGTAAAAAATATTCTGTGCACGTTTACTTAAAAATTTTCTAGCCACTAGTGGTAGCAACATGTTAACTCTTAGTTGTTAATATTATTAATATACTGTAGTTTCTACGTGTAAATTATCTTTGTTTCTTTCTACATGTTATCTTCAACAAACTGAAACTATAATTAATAACTGTTAATTCTTTTTCTTACATATATATCAAAATATCTCTGAAATCGGTATCTACTAAAATTAAGTACTCTTAGTTCAGCAATCTACCTATTCAAAAAAGTTAGGATCAGGTCGGTTTCCGATGCGGTCATTTTTTAAAGTTTGAAGGAATATCTAATACAAGTTTTAATACTAACCGCAAAATATCTTAGGACCCTTTTATTTGTCCTTCATTACAACTTCCGTTGTTTCTTATGTATTTTATTTAGATTAGTTTATTATAATTAAAATCTAGTTTCTTTTGGATCCGTTTTCGAAATTTAGATCTGGTACACCACTTCTCTTAATATACCTTGCTAGTTCACAAGTTTAAACTTCATACAACTTTATGATTCATATTTGGCTGATTCATAAATAATTTATATATTGTTTTAAAGTGTTGTAGAAACAAAAAAAAAATAAAACAAATAATTCCGTTGAAAACTTCTCGGGTAATTTTTTTACAAAATTGTATAAAGCCCAGTAAGAGGTTATAAAAAGTAGTTATAGGATTTTTTGATACAGTAAAAGTTACTATCTTACGTTGTTCATGTGAAGGCTAATATATATTTAAATGTTTTCAAACTATTCTTAGTTTTTGCAAAAAATATTGAGTTAAAAGACTTATTTGAGCAAAATAAAGATGTATAAAGTACAATAGTTTGTAAAAAACTTATACATTTTGAAAACAAAATTTAAATTAAATTTTTCTCGTTTTTAAATGAAGTTATTTGTATTGATTTTAAAATTTAAAGCTATATTTGTGAAACGCAGGATATTTAAACCTTACTTTATTTTTTTACTATACTATTTTGAATGTATATCAAATATATTTTCACTAAATCCTATAGAATAAATTCTAAAGATATGATTTTTTAAATATTTTCTTTAATATGAAAAAAGTTTTATTTCACATCAGCTAAACTTAAAATAACTGTCATTTAAAAAAAAAGTATGGCCATGAGGGTTGGCTTACGTAAAATTAAAAAAAAGAAAACAGCCGCAGGGATCTATAAAAAAAAACTATAAAAATTGTAAAACCAAAAACCTGAAACTAAAATATCATTAAGAAGTCAAAAGAACTTCAAATAAACTTTATTTAGGCTAGTTTTTTTCAAAAAAAAAAAAACTTCGAAAACGTTTAAACTAGCTTATATCAGCTAGCATTTTTAACTAGTTTAAAGTTTTTGAAATTTGTTGCAACACTATGTTTATAAAATATAGCTAAATATTTACTATTTTTTTCTTGTATTGGTCAAATATTGGATAAAATCAAAAAATCTTTAAAAAAAATCTTTGCTAACTAGATGTCAAAAAAAATCTTATTTTGGAAGAGTTAAATATTAAGTAAGTTACTATGCTTTTGCAAAAAAAGCGTAAATAAACTAGTTTTTAGAAAAAAAAAGTACTAAATATTATTAGTTAACACATTAGTAAAAACCTATAAAACTCCAAATCAAAAGTATTAATGAAAATACTTTTAAATTATCATTATAAAAAAATAGTTTACTTTATAAATGCAAAACTTTGAAAAATAGAAAATTAGTTTTAAATAAGTTATTTGGAAATTTTTACTAAAATGTTGAAAAGACAGACCTTTCACGCTTAAAGCAAAATATATAAAAAGTGCATAAAAAATTAATTTTATCTAGTAGATAATCATGATTTCTGCTATAAGTTTTAGTTTTATAGCATTATAATTTTACAACATAAAGTTTAATAAAAACTTAAACTATGTTTTCCTTTTGTAGATAACCAACTTTCAATTGCTTTTTAAGATTATAAACTTATTGAACTTTATTACATTAAATTGAAAAAATTACCATAAAATTGCCATGTAGATGAATAAAGAAAGAATCAAAATAAGTTAGTATGGCTGACAAGCTTTAAACTAGAGTTATGTTGTGTTAAATATATAGATACAGGAGAAAACGTTTTTGATTACATGCACAGTTATACGTGATGCCCCTAAAAATTTTATGCACTAAAATTAAGATTTTTTAACACCAGTCAACATGTATGCATACCGTGAAGACAGATATTTTATTGTATTAACCAACTTAACAAGTATTTATATAACATATATTAAGAAAAATCTAAATTTTAAAGTTAGGATAATGTTATTTCAACTTTAGCTAACTAAGTTTTTTTTTCCACATTGATAGTTATTTTAAAATAAAAAATTGTATAAAAATTTATTTCAAACAGAAAAATCCAGCTGCTAACCTAAAATATACGTGTTTTTTTTTAGACACCAGGAATGCAGTAAAAAACTACCAGTGTCTAAGATGCGAAAAAAGTTACGCTAGTGCAAACAGTCTAGCTCAACATCAGAACGTACACAATAAAACTCATCAGTGTGAAGTGTGCCTGAAGTGTTTTTCGAATAAAAAGGATCTCACATATCACTTTAGAACGCACACGGGAGAAAAACCCTACGCGTGTTCTACCTTTGATATCACTCGTAAACATCACTTAAAGGATCACCAGGCAACTCACAGTGATTAGAGAAAGTTTAAGTAAATGTATGTCCAGATGATTAAAATTTTAAAACAAAAGATTGCCTGAGAAGACACATGCTACGCCATTAGAACTAAAAATCGATTGTAAATTTAAACAGTAACAATTTTTTTTGGTTACCTATGTTTTAGTATTTATCTACATGATATTGTACAACTATATTTAGAAAAAAACGCATTGTTTTCACATTGAAGGTATTTATTAAAAGATAAAATTTATTTACATTTAAGATTTCTTAGTAGCTTTATTTAGATTTAAAAAAATGATTTCCTTATTAATAGATTTAAATTTTGTTGGTTAATTTTGAATTTTTTATGATAAAATTATCTAATATAACTTACAACAGACTTTATCGGATTAAAAAAGACTGTTTAAAGATTTTAAACACAGTTTTAAAAAGACATACATAGACATTTTTTTCACTTTCAAAAGACAAATATATTTCGCATTTTTCAAAGTAGTAATAAAACAGTTTAAGTTCTTTACGTTACATCTTATCTTGAAAAATTTGAAAAAGAAAAGAATTATTTACGTTTATACTTAAATATAGATGTCACAAAAGATGTTCTTGATTTGCATTTTAGCAGTTTTATGCTAACAATAATAATTTTTATCATGCACTTGTTTCTTGTATATGTGTTTAAATTGTTTTAATTTAATTAATTGCTTGGTTAAAACTTAACAAAAACAACTCGATTTTTCTCAAAGTGTTTTAGTTGTCTACCTGATTTTAGTTTAGTAAAAAATTTTTACTGAATAAAAAATATTTTTAGGATAAAAACCATTTCATCAGTGAATTTTACTCTAGTTATATTAAATTCTTTTTTTCTAAGTTTTCTATAAATTCATTCAACATTGTTTAACTATTAATATAGTTCATTTTTAAAGTTACTTAATTGAATCGTTTAGTTTACAGCAAGAAATAAGCGTTAAATATTATAGTCTAAGGCCTAGTATTCTAAAATATTTTGGATATTTAGATAAACATACAGTTTAATGATTTCTTTAGGACACTAGAAAACAAGTTATTTAAAATGAATGCTCAAATAAATAATAATTTAATTACTTTGTTTAAATTTATGATACATAAATTAAAGTAATTAAGATCAGTAATTGTGAATGTAAACAAAAGTATACATTCATGTTAACTAAGAACGGTAAAAAATTGCTTGACGGGACAAAACTGCACGAAAATAATTTTGCACGGAGTGCAAATTTTGCACGAGTGATATTTTTGCACGAAGGATCAACTTTGCACAAAGCTCATTTTTGAACGAGAAAAAAAAAAAGAAAAAAAAAATAACTTAAAATAAATATAAAAAAATACCTATTGAGGATAAGGGTTAGGGGTAACAGTGATAGCAATAGATATAATTGTTATAAAAAAAAACTACTAAGGGTTAGGGGTAACAGTGCAGCAAAAATTATTAACATATGATAACTTAACGGAAAAGTAATTGACAAAATACTAACAGTGATAGTAAAATATAAATAAATATATAGTTTAGTAATGAAACCAACATTTGATTTTATAACTTTTAAAGTTTGTTAATAAATACGGGGTTTTGTTAAAATTAACATTCTATACGCTTTTGAAAAACGAGTTTCCCAATTTTCAAAACAACGTTGTGTATTCAAAGGAGTTAATTCCTTTCATCAAAAACGTAAGAAAACATATTTTTCTTTGTTTTTTATAAAATAGAGAACATTCTGAAAGTGTTAGGCGTTCAGTAGTAATTAGTGTGCTTTTTTGTTGTGGTATAAACATGTTAGACTTAAGAATATAATGGTTTTTACTTAAGTTCTTTCATTTATTTGATCATTGGTGCTCAACTGTAGTTTTAGTATAGTATGATGTAGTTTAAATGTATCTTTGTGCTTTTTTGGTTCATGTAAACAAAATACTAGTTTTCATTTAATTTGTTTATTAATTTATAAATTTCTCAACCTTATATAGCCTTTTTATTCCCAATTAAGCATAAGCATCTCTATATTAAGCCATTAGACCCATGCAGGGTTTAGCCTATTAAGGTAAAGAAGACCACGAGTAGCCACAACTTTAGGAATCTTCTAATAGGAGTCAGACGCATTATCAAATAAAAACGCAGCGAGAAAATTAAACATTAGTTTTTTACTATACAATATTTTAACGAACTTAAAATCTTGACAATAAAAATTGCGACAATGTTTTATTTTGCCTCATTTTATTATGATAACAATATAATAATTGTTTGAAAAACTTTTAAATTTGAAACAGCAAGTCTAAAAGTAGTTTAAAAATGTGGGACAATGGTTTGTTGAGTTTTAATTCTTGATATTAGGAATGTTTTGCTGGAAATTCTATTTGATTTTGGCGGCTACCTATACTAATACTCTTGTTTGTGCTTTTTATGTGTTAAGTACACAGTTTTACATGTTGACAAAAATAGTATTTATTTTTCTAAGTGCACAATAACTAATAAAAATGTTGCAATTAACATAAGTCGCCAGGAGCAGAGTATTTTAGTGCAAAATTGCATCTTATTAAGCAGCCATAGAAAGCGCAAAAATTATTTTTTAAGCATCGAACTGTAAAATAAGAACCGCATAAGAATTAAAAATTACAACAGCAGAATAGTTGTTCTCAATAACGTCTTAGTTCTAGATAATAAAACTAGTTTTTCTATGTGTTTACCGCTAATTGTTTTTTGTTTTTATCTGCTGATTGATTGTTCTAGAGCAGGAGTTGGCAAAATGCGGCCCGCGAGCACGTTTTTCTTTATAAATGGAGTGCGGCCTCGAAAGAAAATTTGATGGGGCCCGTTGAGCAACAATGTGTTTTAAATTATTTTCTTTGTGATTTGGTTGAGTTTGATTAATTTCGTTTGAAGTTTCTGTATAATATTTTAAAATAATTAATTGACAAATTTTAAATAACTTAGTCAAAATAAAAAAAAGTTATAATAGCTATTTTTATACCTAGTTAAAAAAGCAAAAAACAAGAGTAGTTTATTGTATACAACAACAATTTTAAATCAAAAAACATCGATCATCCGACTAAAGCGCTAGTCTCGAACCCATGTTTCATTATCATTAAAACTCGTCAGTTAGTCTTAAATTAAGAAACCTGCAGTATTAAATCTACAAACACTTTTGTAATTTTCTAACGACGCTTCTATTCACCTTGGTTTTCAAAATAATCTAGAACCCTAAGTATACCTTGAATTCCACAACTCACACTAAAACGAACCTGGAAAAACCTATAATTTAGGTAAAAAAAGTTGTTTGAATAAACATCAAATAACAAACCTAGAATTTATTCTTTTAAATTTAAAGCAACAAATTTATTAAATTCAAAATTTATATCAATAAAACGAAAAACATTCGTATCATTTGACGTTTTCGATATTCATTGATTTCTTCAGTTTCTTAATATGTAATTTTTTTTCGGTTACAAAAGATAAAGGGTTTTTTAAAACCAACATTAATTGAAGTAAAGTTTGAATTTTTTTTCAGTTCATTTAAATCAGGGGTCGGCAAACTGCGGCCCGCAAAGGGTAAATCTGCGGCCCGCGAGCAGGTTATTTTTTCTGAATGGAATGCGGCCCGCGAAACAAAATTTAGCGGCCCGCGAGCATGTAAATGTGGCCCGCTGAGCAAAAGTATATTTTGAGTTAATTTTGTCTAATAAATGTAGTTTTAAGTTCCTGTATAACATTTGAAAACAATTTAAAGACTTTACTGATTTAGCTTAAAAATGTGAAAAAGATAGGTTAGCATTCTACCAGGTTTGTTTTCTCAATTTAATAATAACTTTATTCTTGCAACAGCAAACTTATATCTGAAAAAATAGTGTAAAAAGTGCTTTGAATTAGTAAAATAGTTATATAATACCTATTTAGTAAAAACTAAATGCAAATGTTTTCCGTTTTGTACAAAATTAATGCACAGTAATTAACTAAAATGTCATTTCTTTAGTTAAGTTTTTTTACACGTTTTTTATACCTAAGTTTCTATTACAGATGTTTTGTTTCTAAATGTTATATTCTAGTTTGCACAAACACAATTAAAATAACATAATATTAATAAAAAAAAAAAAAAAGTTAATTTTATTTTGGTTTTGACACCTATAATTTTTTAGAAGTTTCCTTTGCATTTTTTTTTAAATTCCTGTGCACAAGAATGAACAAAGATGTTAATATTTTATACCACTTTTTATTTAAAACTTAACAAGATAAAATTTAGTTTATGCATAATTTTTTAAAATTATTGATTCTACAGGTAATATCTGAGTGTGTATAGAAACAAATAAAACAACATAGATGACATAAATTAAGAAAGATTTTGTTAGGTATACTTTTTGATTTTTAATTTTTTTTTTGGCCAAATAAGTTAATTTTTATGCGTTGCATACAAATATAAACAGTTGCTGTTTTTTGGAACTACTTATTTAATACAATCTAGATTTAGAAATGGTAATTTATTAAGTTTATACAATTTTAATCAAAATAGTTCAAATTCAATCAAATAAACAAATAAAAATTGCAACTATCAGATTATGACTATCTGAAGACTTAAAATCTCAGGCCAATTTAGTCTTTTTCAGTGTTCGGCTTAAATTGCTTTTTGTATGCTAAAATATCATGCTAGTTTTGGTCACTCGGACTGACTTTTTTGCTTTAAAGAGTGGTAAATTAAATTCATGATGTATGTTTTGTTCAATGCACAGTGTTGGTTGAATTAGAATATTTTTCAAATTTTAAGTCTTTCAACTGATATAATTTGAATTATTTTTTATATCATTTGTATACATATAAGTGTGAACAGTAAGTGTTGTTAAACAATCCCGGAAAAGATTGGAATTAGTCAATAAAAACTTGAAAAACTGAATAAAAAAACGGAATTTTAAACAATTTATAATGTAAAGTATGAAATTTTCGATTTGACACAAAAAAGTTGTTATATAAATATTTTTTGTTAAAAAACACATCAAAAGTACTTTAACAGTATCTTTTAATTTTATAAATATTACTTAAGACAGAATTATATACTAAAAATAGAAGCAAAAAGTTGTACTTTTAAAAACTTTATATTGGTGCATTGCACCTTTGCTTTTGAAATGTCTTTACCTATTGTTGAGCTTTGTATTGGAACTAAACCTAGAAATTCTTCTAAATTGTCAATATTCGTTAAACCACCTGTAATAAAAATTCTAAAGTTAGCATTATCTGTTGCAGGGGCGCGTCTAGACTTTTTGCAAGGGGGGTTCACAATTTTTTTTTGTTCTTAGTTTGCCTGAAACTGTAACCTGTATTAGAGTCCTCCATGTTAGACGATTTGTCCGTTTTGTCCTTGGACCGCAAAACTCGTTGAAGGGAAAGTTTCTTCGACTTGGAAGTTTTCCCGCGCGTTTGAGGCATTTATATTATTACTAAACTTCTGCTATTTTATACAACTTCAGTGTGATTAAGTAATTGTGTTTTAATAAGTATAAAGTGCAGTGACAAGATATAAAACACACTAACACGTTACAGATATCCGTTTGAAAGTCGTAGCAGCTTTGATCGTAGTAAACCTTTCCTGCGGCTTATAGTTGAGTTCCGCGCTGTTTCAAGGGCATAACAAAAAGCGAGCACTGTTTCTTAAACAACCGCTTATATATGCATTCGGAAAGAACACATATTCTCTCAATATTGGCTTTTTTATGGGAAAATGATTATTGTTATGCAACTTTAAATGATTTTTTATGAGAAAGCTTATCGCAGTTTTATTGTTTACGAAGATTCCGATGAGAAAGCTTAACGCAGTTTTGTTTTTTAATGATATTTTGTTATGCAACTTTAAATGATTTTTATGAGAAAGCTTATCGCACTTTTTATTGTTTACGAAAATTCCGATGAGAAAGCTTATCGCAGTTTTTATTGTTTACGAAAATTTCGATATTAATTCACACGGTTTAAAATTATAAAATAAATGCTTTGGTATTATGACATTTTCTTTTTTTACTTTTTAACTTAGTAATTAAAGCCTAGTTAAAAGACAAAAACTCTTTCCCTACTTTTCTTAACTCACGAAAAAATGATCAAAGCTGCTCTTCAAAAAGATATTTAAACAACATAAATTTAACTTGTAATAAACACATAACACAAAAAAAAATATTCTATTAAATATAGTGTTCATTGTTTATAAATTTCTTATGTACAATGTCTGTTCCTTCTTCCACCAATTTATGTATTGATTCCAAGAGCAGCTTTCAACACAATGATAACCATTGCAATGAACATGGTTATTGCTTGTACTCTAGCGAAAACTTGGTAACACGTTTCCAACTTCTGGATAATTCGATCACTCCTTGACCCTGTATCCTCGCTGTCACGGATTTTTATTGTGGGGGCATCCCACTCAACTTTAATTCTTCCTGGTGTTGATTACCTAGACCTTGTTCGACGACGATGAATTGGGCTATAATCTCTATGGTACATCCTAATGCCAAGTGTACAAAATTTGAAACAGCAACTTCCAATGTCCGCTCTTCTTATGTGCCAGTAGGGAAAAAATCAAATTGAGAGTTGATTTCTCGAAAGGTCGATGTATTAACGATTTGAAAAATAAAAAGGATTCGTTTTAATAACAGAGAAAAACAACTGGGAGTTAAATTATAAAAAAAAATTACATTTGTCAGATAATAAAACTGATTTGTTTTGAGAACAGAACAAAAACTGGTTGTTAAATTGTTACAAAGATTATATTTGTCAGATAATAAAACTAATTTGTTTTGAGAACAGAACAAAAACTGGTTGTTAAATTGTTACAAAGATTATATTTGTCAGATAATAAAACAAATTTGTTTTTGCGAATCACACACAAAATTGGGAGATGTTATCAAAAATTGATATGAGTTATCGATTAAAAGCAAATTTCGTCGTTTAATCTAAAAAGTAATTTTGTTTCTAAATTTATAAGTCCTTTGAAAAATCATTAACTCAAAAAAAAAAAGGTAAAACTTTTTAAACACAAACGACCCATAATGTGAATAGTTAATAAGTTTAACAAAAATATAGTAGATAAATCGTTCACTGGTAATCAAAATTTTAGTTTACTTTAGAGAAAAAACTAGGAAATTATTTGAAAAACAACAAGTTTAAAATACTATATTTAAATCTAACTTTTGCAAAACAGAAAAAGTTGTTATTAATTTGATTAACGATAAAACTACAATTGCGAATTTCGTGAGTATCTAATAATTACACTTAAGGCAATAGGTTTTTGTATTTTAAATCTAAAAATTTATATAAAAGTTTAAAATAGATTTATTAATCAAAAAAAGTTTTAGAAAAAGAAAAAAAAACATGTGTAAACTTAGTTTTTGTTTAATGTTTTAATTTAAGTTTCAACCTGTATCGCCCTTCTTCTTCCGCAAACTTTTGACATTCCTTCTCGTACTGATTGAACAATGACCGTTATCAGAAGCAAGGATATTGCAATCGTATATACTTTGGTCAGAATATCGATGATTTTTCCTGTCTTCCCCCATATTCCGGAAGTTACTGATGTGAAAATGTCCGTAAGAAAAGAAAAATCGAACCCTTGGCCTTCCAATAGATAAGGTTCGATATCAATGCCTTGGGCCTCGTATGTTTTCTTTGTTAAATAGATGAGGTTTTTCAGCTGTTCCTTTGTATTTTCTTCTTCAGAACTAGTAATAAGTTCAATGTCTTTTGCCATTTCGCTTTCATTGATTGCAAATAATTTTTCTTTAAGATTTAAATTTTTAATTGTTATTCGATGAATCGAAGGTCGCTCGTTCACAAGCGTTTCGTTTTCAAAAAGTAAAACGTTGTCACGGAACTCAAAGTGTTTTTGTTTTGCGGTAAAAACAGTATTTGAAATATGTTTTGACAAGAAACGCCCCTGACGGAGGCTTGTCATTACCGTCCCCAGACCAACATAGGCCTGAAAAAGAGGTCGGTCAGAAATGCGACCTTTATAATTAAGACTTGGTTGCAAGTATGCCTCAACCATCTCGCACTTAAGTTCGCGTAACAATCCAGCCGAGAAAACAGCATTAACTTCCCTTTCCAACAGGAAGCTTAAAGTTTTCGAAGGGTTAAACTTTTGAGACCCCATTAAACTTACTAAACTAGTTCGTGCGTTCTTGCATAGCGCGTTTTCGAAAGCACGCTGCAGTAGCTGTGTGTTTAACAAATTTATATTTGCGACTGTTGCTAGTGCTGCATACAATTGTTTGAATTTTGTTGAAGTGTTCATCAATAACCCTTCTGTCGATGAAACATTTGCACTCTCATTGATTTTAATGACGTGACCGGAAAGAAAGCATAATAGTTTTTCCCCTTCCTTTGTAGGTATACATCTAGTTACTTTATCGTCACACTTTGAAAGAATCGTGGAAATGAGATTAGTTTGTTTAATCTCGTAAATTACGCCGTTTGCCGTAGTGTGCAAAACCAGACTGGTATTTTTTATTTTTGGTGGGTCTTTGCAACTGTTTTCTATTTTTTCCTCGTATACGATGATCCAGTTATCAGCTGAGCAAACTTTTTCTTCTGGCTTACATCTTAAAGTTCCAAGTGTTATGTGAGAAAACGTTTTCGAAGATCTCTCTTTGTTAACCGTTATAAATGCGAGTATAAAATTCTCGACTTTATTCACCGTGGTCCACGGGTAACTAAACACTGGTTTAAGAATGTTTCTGGATGAAAGTGTTTTATCAGTTTTTGGGAATAAGACTCCCTGCCTTGTAACCCTATTTCTTTCTGCACGCTTGCATGTATCAGCGTCTACCGGTCGATATTCGACCCTTTTCAAAATACAATTTTTGGAAAAGAAAAAATAATAAGTACACTCATGATACTCAATTTTAACTCTACATGCAATTGCTTTTAATGTTTTCGTGTCGTCTATTGGTCTGTAAACGTCAACAGGGGACACTATTTGTGTGGCGTTATAAGATTTGCAAGGGCCTGGGTCTGTCAGCTTGTAGGCTTTTACTGGAAAGTTTTCGCAAAGCGGTAAGTATTGCTTACGGATAACCTCATCCGCTTTTATAATAAGGACCAGAATCAGACAAACTACTACACGGAACATCTTTAAACAAATGTTTGCTTCAAAACGATGCTCGCTATATATCGAAACAAAGACGGAAAAGAGAAAAGAAAAGTTTGTCATAGAAATTTATAAATACCCATTTTATTTATAATCAAAGGAGTACGGTTTAAAAATAAACTAAATATCGAGATAACATTGATTTATTTTTGTTTATGCAGGTGTTTCCGTTTTGTAATCTTTTTTAAACGTGCATGATTTGGTTTACATTTTAACTTTGAAAGCTTAGTATGTCTATAAAACATTTAAGTTTCACAAAATCACTGTTTTAAAACTAGAGGCTTGAATATGAATAAAGAAAAAAAATTCTCGGAATTGTAGTGAAAGCAAAGAAAACTGTATAGGTTTTTTTGAAGTTCGTAACAGAACACTTAAAAAGTAAGGGAAAATAAAAACCGCAAGTTTACGCGTGTAGCGAATGAAATTCATTAGGGAGTGAAAAGAAACACTTTCGATAATTTTCGCTTGAACTTGCTAATGTAATAAAAACTGACAAGTGTTTTAAACTTAGGAAACAATTAATTTAAAACTTGATAAGAGATGATTTTTTTATTAAACTGGTGTCGTCAAAGTTTTTTCTCTTTGCTTAAACACAAAAACTTTGTTTCAAATTAGTTTCAGTATTAAAATATTTCAATAAATTAATTTCAGCATTGTTTCACAACAAGTGAAATGATAAGAAAATATTGATTATCAAAAATAACTTTTGCTGATTTTACCAGTAAGTTTATACTTAGAAAATCAATATTTGTGATTCCGAAAAAAACTGAAACTATAAGTTTAATATTTTTTTGCATTTACAGCCAGACTTATATTTCGTCATCAGATGAACTTTCTGCGTAATTAATTTTATTTCTTCGTTCTCTTAAATCATACGCTTTATTTTTCCCTATTTTTTCGCCATTTTTGTTAAGATCCTCCCTAGGAAAATACGCTTTAATGTTTCTAATACTAACCTTAATAAGCTTTGAATTTTTATCAATGATAGCCGAGTGTTCACTAAATGAATGCACGGGGTAAGGCCCTTGGTATAAAGAACTAAGTTTTTTTCTACTTTTTCGTTTTAACCATACCTGTTCACATTCAAACAAACCCGGTTCGTAATAAGCTTTTTTCTCTTCATGCTTTCTATGAACTTTACTAACTTTAGACATTGTATGAAGGAAAATTTTAGTGTCGAATACGCTGGTTTCTGGCTCGTTATCATTTACTTCGTTTAGCATTACGCGACCGCTAATATTTACGCACGTTCCAAACGCATATTGTGAAGGTGTGAAAGGCGACCCTTCCATAAACGAGTTGTTTATGTTTATCGTTATTAAAGGCAAATGCAAAGGCCAGTTTGCTTTATCAGAAAGTGCCCTAAGTGCTACGTTAATGTGATTATGTATTCTTTCCACAAAACCATTAGTTTGGGGACTGTAAGGAGGTGTAAATCTATGGTCAATAACAAGCTCTTCAAAGGTGCGAGTTAAGATTAAATTTGAGAATTCACGTCCATTATCAGTCATTACGACCTGTGGAATACCATAGTGTCCACACCAGTTTTGTATAAACGCATCTCTAACTGTTTCTGCTTTTTTGTCTACGATTGGAGCCGTGGCAAGAAAGCCAGTTGATCTATCTCTCATTGTAAGAATATAATTGAAAGTTCCTGAATCTTTTTCAATTGGACCTATGAGGTCGACATGAACAAACTGAAAACGCTCAATGTTTTCTGGGTAAAAACCCAGTTTCGGACGATTGTGTCTCGTCGTTCGCGTAGCTTGACAGGTTGAGCACGTTTGCACGTAATACTCTACATCTTTCCGTAACGTTGGCCACCAATAATCTTTTGCCGTTGCTAAAACAGATTTCTCTTTCCCTAAATGTAAGTAGCTATGTGCTAACTCGTAAGCAGATAATCTTAAAACAAAAGGTAATATAATTCGTTGTTGGTCGTCTTCTACTATTACTGCTAAATTTTCTGGTTTTAAAAAACGAACGTCTTTTTTATGTTCATAAGCTGCTTGTATTAAATCAGGCTCGTCGCTTTGTAACTTAGCTATCTCTTTTTTGTTTAAAGATTCTGGGGTAATGATTTCTTCCTCACTTTCAGATGACTGGTAGTCTGATAGACTGTTTTCGTCATCTTCTTCAGAGGTATAGATGTAATCCGAATCTTCTTGCGGTCCTTTAATGTACATGGCCGTCACTAATGGGGGTCGACTTAAGGCATCCGCTACCTTATTTTCATCTCCTGATACATGAGTAACTATTGGATTAAATTCTTTAATTGCGGCAATGTATCTCTGTTCCATTGGAGATTGTTTCCCCATAGGGTTATTGATAGCTTTTGCTACAGATAGACTGTCAGTCCTGACAATTAAATTTCGACCTATAACGCGACTTTGAAAATGTTTTAGACTTAAGTATAACGCACGCAATTCTTTAAAAAACGTCGATCTGACAGTTTTTAGAACTGGAAGTTTTTTAGAGAAAAATGCGAGTGGACGTTTTTCCCCGTTTTTACCCTCCTGTTCGAGTACAGCCCCAATGTGATTATCGGATGCGTCTGAATAAACGATTAGTGGCCTCTCATGGTCTTCAAAGGCGAGGGTCGCTGCGTTTGACAATGTATTTAGAGTATCGTTATAAGATTTAATTTGGGTTTCATTTAAATGTAAAGGTCTCCTATTAGTAGATTTAGGGCCCCCTGATATTTCATTAAGTGGAGCAGTTACCTTGGCTAGCTTTGGAATGTGCCGATTATAATAATTGCACAAGCCAAGAAAACGTTTTAATTCTTTGCGATTCGTAGGTATAGGTAAGTTTTTAATTGCTGCTACTTTATTTTCTAGGACATCAACCCCATCAATACTTACTGAATGACCAAGAAAATCTAGTTTGATTCTGGCAAAAACACACTTTTGTAAATTAAGATATAACCCACTCTTGTGTAAAGTTTGTAAAACTTTTCTGAGATGATTTAAATGATCATTCTCAGACTTGCTGAAAATCAAAATATCATCAAGATACACAAATGTATACTCAGAGCAACTTGCTAGTATGCTTTGCATCATGGACTGAAATGCCATTGGGGCATTTTTTAGTCCAAAAGACGTGCGATGGGGTATGAATACCCCATGGTGAGCTATTATTGCGGCATATTTTCGAGAACTAGGCTTGATAGGCAAGCTATAGTAAGCTTCCTTAAGATCAAGACACGAAAAATACTTAGTTCCTTCAGGGATGATTTCTGCAAGTTCATCAATCCTAGGCAAGGGGTAAGACATTGGGCGTGTATGTGCATTAAGAACTGTGTAGTCCACACACACGCGAATGGAATTGTCTTTCTTTGGAACTATCGTAATGGGCGAAGCGCACATATCTGCCGTACCACGTGACATTGCACCCCTATTAATAAGGTCATTAAAATTTTCTTCAACCTTCATTCGTCTTACACCATTACATCGGCGCGCTTTTACTATTTTAGGGCTAAAATTTTCGACTATAATTTCCAAAGAATGCCCGTGTTTTACTGGTCGAGTGTAATCAGGTGTCTCTGTAAGTTCTGGAAATTCATTAAGTAAGTTTTTACATTTATCCTCAAAGTGTGAAATAAATTCGTTATCAGTTACTTTTAAATTGTGTGAGGTAACTACAACCGATTTTGGCAATTCGTTAGCCGTATATAATTTAACTACACGATTGGTCTTATTTTGATACAACTTAGAGTTTTCTAACGAAATAGATAGTTTATAAGTTTTCAAAAAGTCAATTCCTATGATGCCGTATTCTCTATTTTCTTGAGTGACCCAAAAATTATGTTCGATATCTTTTAAATTACCAAATTTTAAAATGACCTTAACACTACCTAAGGGATGTATAGGAGTATTACTTATTCCCTGTATGGTCTTACTTTGCGGTCGAAAATAGTGATTAATACCATTTGTTAGATTTTTTGGAAGAATACTGATTTCACAACCCGTATCGACCAAAAATAATGCTTCGGAATTATTATCTACTATAAATGGTAAACTTTGTGGTAATTTTTCAAATCTAACGTGTGAAGCTTTTTTTATTTCAAATTTCCAAACATCATCACTTTTCAAATTATTCGTAGTAGACGTTTTACTGTTTAATAAATTAGTATTTGCAAGCGGTTTTTCATTATTATTTTGAAATGGTTTAGATTTTTTTGTAAGCCTTTTGGCATCATTAAAGTAAAGTTTATATATAGGATTATTATTTTTGTTTGTAAGTTGGTTATGATATTTACGATGAGTTACATTAGCTACTTTAGTTGGGCTATTTATAGTGTTGTTAAGAGGATTATTGTTGTACCCATCGTCTCTTCCTCTTATTGTCGGGACGACGGGGACCCGTTTCCCTGTTGTCGATTCTGATTGTTTGTGCGAGCATAAGGACGTGGATACGAATTAGAATCGTTTCGGTCTCTGTTTTCATTATATCGGTAGTTTTGATAAGATTGGTTCGAGTTGTTATTGTTCGCATAGTTTCTATTTCGGTTTTGGTGATTGTAGTTATTGTTTGTATTATTATGCCTTTGGTAAGATTCTTGTTGAGGCTCAGCGCGAAATCTACCTTGATAGTTTTTTCTAAAGCTATAATGATTTTGAACGGGTTTGTGTAGCCTATTGTAATTTACTTGACTAGTTTGTAATGCGCTTTCTTTATGAGCATTCCATATAGCTTGACTTTTACGTCTAAAAACATCAAGGTCCGCGTCGTAATACTCTTTAATTTTACTTTTTATTGCGGAGGGCATTAAGTACGCGAGAAAAAACTTTATTCTGTCGTCTTCTGGGCATTTGGCCCATTTTGTGGCCGTTGAAAAGATTTGATTAAATGTAGTTTTGGTTTCCCAGGTCGGAATTTTGTCTAAGATTTCGGTTAATTCATTATCACGGTGTAAACAGAAGTTTTTAAGTGAGTTATAATTTCTTTCGCCTCTTTCAATAATTTTATAATAATCTGAAATATCTTCTCTTGGCCAAAACCCTATTAGATAATTGTATTTTTCTGAGTCGCTTATGACGTTTTCATCGTACAGTTCCTCCTCGAAATAGTTTATGGTGTCTCGCGGGTTTCTTACAACGGTTAATCTTTTAAATTTTTTACTTAGTCTTTGTGCTCTAAGTGTATCGTTTAAATTATTGTTAGTATTATTTTGGCTGTTTTCATAATTATCGAAAAAATGTTCGCTTTTATGTTGCAAATCGCGATCGTAATAATCTGGCATTTGTTGTACTTTGTTTTGATTTAACCTAATATCTAGTTTTTTAATATCATTTTGTAATTTTACTAATTCCTCCTGCGCTTCTAACTTTTGGACCTCTAATAATTTTTGGTTGTACAATGATCGTGTAAGCGCAAGATCTTCCTGGGGATTAGTTGACGAAATAAAATGTTCCCCCTCACTTATAACCTTATGTGAGTCTAAATTATTAGGACTTATGTTAGACTTTGCGCGAGTTTCTTCTGTTACGTTTTCGTTTATACTGCGCTGCGAAAATTCCGGGTTATTATCGGACGGTGCATGGGCGTGGTCTCCATTGAAACTGGAACCTGTATTAGAGTCCTCCATGTTAGACGATTTGTCCGTTTTGTCCTTGGACCGCAAAACTCGTTGAAGGGAAAGTTTCTTCGACTTGGAAGTTTTCCCGCGCGTTTGAGGCATTTATATTATTACTAAACTTCTGCTATTTTATACAACTTCAGTGTGATTAAGTAATTGTGTTTTAATAAGTATAAAGTGCAGTGACAAGATATAAAACACACTAACACGTTACAGATATCCGTTTGAAAGTCGTAGCAGCTTTGATCGTAGTAAACCTTTCCTGCGGCTTATAGTTGAGTTCCGCGCTGTTTCAAGGGCATAACAAAAAGCGAGCACTGTTTCTTAAACAACCGCTTATATATGCATTCGGAAAGAACACATATTCTCTCAATATTGGCTTTTTTATGGGAAAATGATTATTGTTATGCAACTTTAAATGATTTTTTATGAGAAAGCTTATCGCAGTTTTATTGTTTACGAAGATTCCGATGAGAAAGCTTAACGCAGTTTTGTTTTTTAATGATATTTTGTTATGCAACTTTAAATGATTTTTATGAGAAAGCTTATCGCACTTTTTATTGTTTACGAAAATTCCGATGAGAAAGCTTATCGCAGTTTTTATTGTTTACGAAAATTTCGATATTAATTCACACGGTTTAAAATTATAAAATAAATGCTTTGGTATTATGACATGCCGCTTAAGTACCCATTTCTTAGGTATGCACTATCAGTTAAGTACGCAATATTTAGCCGAAAAACTTTGCGTTTAGAATGCTTTTTTCTGCCTAGAAATTAAAAAAAAAACATATAAGCAAGAGAGACGTGTCTAGACTTTTTTAGTGAGTAACACCATTTTTTTGTTCAAAAACAAAGTATTATGTGTGGTATTTTAATAAACACTTTAGAAATTTCCATGAATGTCTATCATATAATTGTCGAAAGCTTTCTCATCTACATAATTATTTTTTAATTTAAAAAATTAAAATTAATAGTTAAACAGAAAGCAAAAAATTGATAAGTAATAAAATTCTTTTAATTTTAGTAAAACAATTAAAGGATTTAATAGGTCATTTAATAATAATAATTTTGCATTAAAAAGTGAAGCTAACATGAATAACAATAATATTTATTAACACGACACTGAACACGTGAACTAATCAAAATTAGTAACTAAAGTGTCTTAGAATTAGTAACCAATATTTAATGATATGTAAATAAATTAATAAATAAAACATTAATTAAACATAAATTCTAGTTATAATTTTGAAAATGAAATATATAGTGAAAGTTTCCAAAGTTAAAAGTGAAACTAATTGAGTTGAATTAACATTTAGAATTAGTTTTTAAACAATTTTGATTGGTTTAATTTATATCAAAAGTTTAATTTTTTATATGTGCATCTTTTTGAATTATAACACTTTTATACAGTTTTTACTTTTTAAAACATAAAACCTTTTAAAATTACGTAATAATAGATTAAAACTATTCAAAAGTTTAGCAAAGAAGCACAGCTAAATCTATTTAGTTATGTAAAATATCCGATTTAGATAATGTTTTAATTGAATAATTTAAGCTTTTTTTCTTATACTTTTTTTCTATACTTCTTTTACTTTTTTACACGCCCCTGATCTGTTGTATCAGTTCTCGCATCTTAACAGATTGATTTAAGTCCTAATTTGGTTCATACGGCTTTATAACTTTTAGACATTTCCTAAACTAAACTTCTTGTTGATATTGAAGAAAAAAACAAATATATTTTCGTAACGCCAACACAAATTATTTAAATAAGTTTTCAACTATCAACGGTTACTTTTTTTAACAAATACTTTTGGTACTTAATAACTTGCCTAAACAGTTTTTTCTGATCAGTCTGTAGTTACTGAAAATAATCATGTGCGTTGTTGAAACTGTCTTTAGCGATTTTTTTTTCGTTTCTCGCAATAACTCAAAACTAACATATTATAGTTCTCACAGCTCGTCTTATTATTCACATTTGCTCTTTTTTAAAATGCAATATTTTTAGTGCAGAAAAAAAAATTGCTATATTGCTCACTAAAAAATAGGTTTATAAGTTTTCATACATTTGTTTGAAATGTTTAAAAACTTAATTGTCCATTCAGGCTAAAATACAATTTTTTTAGTAATATAATTAATTCACTGTTTATAAACTTCGGTATTTCTTTATTTTATGAACTTCATTTTAAAAAAGGTTACCAAACAAACAAGCTAGATTTTTTTAATTCAGACTAGGTTAAAGCTGTTTAATGGATTTTCATAAAACTCAGGTGTATCTGAAACTTTTATTTCAAAGATTTGAACAAATCTTCGAATTTTCGGAATAGATTTTTTGACTATAGTGTAGTTTACTAATTGTAATTTTTTGTCTATTTACATGTTGTGCTTTTTTATAATAATGATGTTTAAGTTATGTATTTAAGCTTGAATAACAGAAATTTTTACAGCTATTTTAACTTTTAGTAAGCTTTTAATATAATTCAGAAAATTTTAATTTCAAACTGATAACCGTGTAAAAGACTAATTAATTACTATTAAGGTATTTTATTATAGTATTCTAGCATTATTAAGCTCAAAAATTTAATTTAGCTTATCTACAGTATAAATAGGTAATAATTTTATTCAATTTCCAAATACTGAATTTTCTAAAGAGACTATTTACGACGCAAAAACTAAATAATGTATAAAAGTTATTTAAATTTTTTTTTCAAATTCGGTTTTTATAGTGAACTAGGTTGTAAGTGAAAAAATAAAAGTAATATATTAAGTTTATCTTATAAGTAGTTAAGATAGTACAAATTTTATTAAGACTTTAATATATTCAATAAAGTAAACTCTGTTAGAATAGATATTTAAATATTAAATAGGCATTCTATGTGTAGCTAAAGGTCATTTAAAGTAGTTAATAAAATAAAAGTAATGCTATCTCTTGTGTGACCAAAACTAAAGCTAAAACATTATACAAATATCACTAAAACTAAAACTGTGGCCCGCGAAGATTTTGAATATTTGAAATTTGGCCCGCGAGTACCAACTGCCTGCCGACACCTGATTTAGATGAAACTTTTTCTTAAATTGTTTAAAATTAAGATTGATCTTTTTATTTAAATTATACGTCTTTTAAGGGATGTTTTTTATTTGATTCTAATAAAAGATTATTTCAACCAATTTAACTATCGGGAACGAGTCACTTTTGCCCAGGGGACAATTTTGCAAGAGCCTCACTTTGCACGAAGGGTCACTTTTGCACGAGGGGACACTTTACACGGCGACTCTTTCGCACGAGCGTCACTTTAGCACGATGAGACACTTTTTTTACTGAGTCACTTTTGCATGCAGGTCATTTATGCACGAGGAGACACTTTTGCACGTCTACTTTTTGGCATGGTCGTCATTTTAGCACAAAAGCAAATTTTTGCACGGCGACTGTTTTGAACGGTGGGTCACTTTTGCACAGCAACTCTTTTGGAAGGAGGTCCACGTTTGCACACAGGGTCATTTTCGCACGGTGTCACTTTTGCACGGTTGTCACTTTTGCACAGTGACATTTTTACACGTCAAAAATTTTACAGGACTTTACATTTGCATTGCGACATTTTTGCAAAGTGTCACTTTCGCACGGAGTTATATTTTTACAGATATAATTATGAACTGCGAAAATTTTAAACAATCAATCAATTTTGAACGGAGCTTCACTTTTACACGCTTCTAATTTTTATTTTCTCAAAAAAAAAGTTTGAATAGATATTTGTTTTTCAAATTAAACAATATTCCCTTAAACCCAAGGTGTTTTGAATGAATAAAATGTGGTAATTTATTAATGCAATTTTAATGCAAAGTTTTTATTTTAAGTTTTACGTAGAACAATACAGTAACGTACTACAATTCATTAATTCATATTTATATTCTTAGTTTAAATAAACTAGATGAATACGCATTTTCTAATTTTAAATAAAAACAATTTTGAATACTTATAGTAATAATAGTCTGATTTTCGGGAATTTCTAAACTAAAAGATAAACTTAATTTAGTAAGGCTTTAAAAAGCGAATCTTGAGTTTTTGTTTTTACTTATACTATTTTGATTTCAAATTTAGCAATATACAGTTGTTAAATAAATGTTTTGAATTTATTTTAAATTTAAACAATAAAACAAAAGATATACTTAATTTATAAAGTGTAAAAGTATTTTAGATTTCACTTGATGTTTATTTTTTAGGTCTCTTTAATTAGCGAGAGAATAAAAAGAGCAATAAAATAGCGTATTATTCATGATTTAAACTTGGATTATTTCTTTACTATAATGTTGCATGATCATGGTCAGCCAATGAGAAAGTAACATTTAGAAGTTCTAACTTATGTTTATGAAAAGTATCAAGAGATGCTCACATCAGCATTGCGTGATCATGAAATAAGCCAATAGGAGTGTAATATTTGTAAGTTTAAACTTATGTTCATTCAAAGTATCAAGAGATACTAACACTAGCATTGCATGATCATGATCTATATAAAATCTAAGATTAAGATAGCACCTGCTTTTTCAGTTTTGCATAACAAAAACAGTTTTACAATAATATCTGTTTATGATAAAACCTTATTTTTGTTTAAGGTCTTCCCAAAGGAATTTAATAAGATGTTGAAAACAAAATTTTCAAACTTATTGATAAAAGTATTGTAGAAGTAATTTTTTAATAAGCAATGATGAAATAAATAAACCTATCACTCAATTGAAAGATAAAATAGTACGAACAACAGTTAATATTCCTTCGTATTATCTTAAACGTACTACTTATTCTATAATTTTTCAAATATATCACTAATCTTCAATTGTTCTCTTGCCAAAAAAATGAAAAATTTTGTTTGCTTTACCAATACACAAAAAACGGTAGCAAATACAACCCTTTAAATAACAGAAAAAGTTCTTTGACAAATTACCCTCCGTGCAAAAGAGTCGCCGTGCAAAAGTGACGCTCGTGCAAAAGTGACACCCACCCATAATAATCATATGAAGAAAACATATCCCGAAAGTTTAATTACTGGTTTTGTATTTTTATTCGTTTTAAATTCTATGTTAATATAGATATCAAGTATTATTTTTAATAAAGCTAATGGATGTTTATATTTTTTAAGCTTCTAGCTTTTTTATTTGTTTTGTATATTTGAAGTTTTTTTTTTAACTTGATCGTTATAACTTGAAAAAAAAAAGCTTTTAAATTACATAAAAAAAAATTTAACAAAAAGGTATCAAAATGCTTTTTAAAAAAACAATTGTCTGCAACTAAACTAAATATATATTGTTTTATAAAAGTTTATAAATTTTATAATTAAAATATCAATTTTAATGTATCAAAAACTCCAGAAAAAGAATTATATGTGTAGCTTTGTAACAAAAAAAGTCTTAAATGTTTTTAATTCAAACAAACTTTGTTTAAGCTATTTTATTTTATTATGTCTCTTGTACTATTTATAAAAATTTATATGTAAAATTTTAATTTAAAGCTATAAAAGACCAATAATGAACAAGATTTAAAATGGATGTTTAGTAAATAAATTTAAAAATATAATTTTATAGTTTTTTTCTCCTTTTGTATATCTTTTATTTCTTTGTATCAAATTTTCTCGAAAATGAGAATAAAATAAATGAAAACACTAAAATCTAGCAATTTCTTTTACAAGTGTAATATGTTGTTGCTGTCTCTTTCAATTACATTTTTATGGCATTATACTATTTGACTTTTTATTACATATACAATTCTTTATTTAATTAACCTAATTTATATTGGGATAATGTTTATGTTTAATCTTAATAAAAAAAGTTTTTATTGTCAAAACATAAACATTTATTCTTTTTTAACCACTTAAAGTAGCCCACATACTTGCTGCTTAAGAAAGTGTTGCGCAAAGAAAAATTACTATATTTTGTAATAATTAAATAAAGTAAAAAGTTATACTTAGTTTAAAATACACAATCTAAATTAAATAACACGAGAAAAAATTACAAATTAGCAACTTTTTCAAAGTTATATTGCTGCAACTGAAATGATCGACAAGCAATTGACATTTATATATGATGTCATATAGTGTAGGGGAAAAGTTTGTATTGTAGGTTTGTTTGATTCTTCAGAGTTTTGTTTAAATGTTTGCATTTTTTTCCCACATTTTATTAATAAGAACAATATTCAAAATAAATTCCATAATTTTTGGATTGTTTTTGTGGCTGTACATCTTATAACTCATTACGCTTCGCCGCTTTTTGAAACACCAAATGTTTCTTATAAAGATTAATGCGTCCTTGTTTTAAAAAAAAAGCAACTATATAGATTAGGGCTCCTCAAATTTTTCAAAAAAATCCCCTAAACAAATTAAAACAGTTATAGTCTCCTCTCTCAAAAAACTATAACTAAATCGACCAAGACCTTTTTTACTTTGCTCATTATCAGCTTTAGAATATTTAGTAAAAGTTTTAAGTAACTGTTCTATGCCTCCCTGTTAATTATAGCCCCCAAAAATCTAGTGTAAGTTTTAGGCTACCCTTAAATCCGCCAAAGACCTTTTGTTTTGCTCAACTCCAGAATACCTAACATTTAGTTTTAATACTCCTTTTAAGTACGCCTACCACCTTTTTATTTTGCTATTTGGTGTCAATTTTAGAATACATACAACTAAAGCATGGCCTCATTGCTCCCCTGTTGCTCCTTTACTACTCACCGCCCCCCATTGCACCTTATAGCACCCTAAATTTCTAAAATGGCTCAAAGGGGATCATATGGTCAACTTTGGGAAACCCAAGTGTAGATGCTTCTTCTATTTGAATTTTAGAGGATAAACCTATTATGCAAATAAACCATTAGTTACATTTAGCCAACATCATTAGTCAACATCAGGGTTCAGCAAACTGCCCTCAAAGTTAAAACTTGTAGCCTTTGACATACTTATTAGTCAAAAAACTTACTCTTCGATAACAAAGGAAATAGCTACTTTTGTAAAAATTAAAACTTAGCTCTTTTTTTGATTAATTAATAGCTTTACATTACTGTTTATTTAATAATTTTGTTGTTTTAAATAGTATTATTCTTGATTAGTTCAATTTTATTGAATATCCGCGTGCAGTTGATGACTTGAATACTTTTTTTAGCATGCCTGATAACATACCTTCTATGATAAATGGCTTGCAATTTGAAAATTATGCTGAACCTATTATGTAGTTAAAAGTAAATTCTAACCTTAAGTAAACATTTTTTTAAACTAAAGTTTTTGCAAAAAAAAATAGAATTCTTTGTTATTTAAGAATGTATCATAAAAAGTAGATTAACTAAATATTATAGTTAATTATACATGTTAACAAAAAAATTCTATTTAGATCTATAAGTTTATTTAATTTATAAAAAAATAAAATTAAATGATAAAGCTAAAAAAAAAATTCAAATACTTTATATATTTTCTATTCAAACTTAAACTAAGTAAATTTTAAAAGAATCAAGCATGTTTTAAGTTGTATATTGTTGTAATTAATCTAAAATAAAAGTATTATTAAAACATGAAGACAACGCAGTTTTAAAATCATTTTAGTTTTTTCAGTAGTAATTGACGTAATAGTACTCTAAGTATCACATGGGATGAAATAAATTGTAAGGCTATTGTTAGAGGTCAATTCTACGTCCTGACAAATACTTGTAGCTATAATAACATTTTTTTCAGAACAATCCCAATTGTAACTAATTTACAGCTTTTCTTGCATAATTTTGTTTAGGTTTTTGATTACAGTTAAGCAAAAGGCGAGTTCCGATATCAGTTCCGTGCTCAAATTTCGCGCTGAGCAAGGGCTGCAATTTAGGGATAATCCATCACCGTTACAAAGAGGAACTTAAAACAATGATTTTTTAACATCAATACAAGACTAAAGATATCTAGATGTAGATTTATAAATATCAACTATCAAAACGTTCTTTTTGATTTTTTTTTCACATTTGAACAGTGCTTTGTGTTACTTTTTGAACTATTTACGAGTCACAGAAACATTATAAACTTTTATCGACTCTTCTTAATTGAATGAAATCTAAATTATACTATTTTTATTTTTATTACTTGATTGTGATTTGTCAAAAATTGAACTTCTGACCAATTTAAAACTTCAGTAATAAATTCTGGACAAGACGTTAAAAGGTATCTAAGTGGTGTTCGACTTGATAACCAGAAAGTTTATTCGTGCACCAGATCCTA
Source organism: Thalia democratica (assembly GCF_965202585.1). Classification (NCBI taxonomy): domain Eukaryota; kingdom Metazoa; phylum Chordata; class Thaliacea; order Salpida; family Salpidae; genus Thalia; species Thalia democratica. The sequence goes on along the minus strand of NC_139172.1, from coordinate 32,873,849 downwards.
GAACTAAATATTTTAGCTTCTTATTTTGGCGTTCAGAAAAACGTTTTAATGTAAATAAGATTTTACTTTAACTCATCAAAAATATTTAATTGCATAATTAAATCTTATTCTTTTTTAAAGAGGATATTCTAATTTTTACACAATTACTGAACAACTTTTTATTGAAGAGTAATGATGAACAATTTTTTCTTTGAAATTTTAATCTATTATTTACATTGAACAAGTTACTCAGACTTGTAGGATACTTTTTTATCGCTTTTTACGATACATTAAATAAAGTCTTATGAACTATTTGGTAAAAACTCAAGAGTTGTTTAGTTGTATTTTTTCAGAGAAAAATGAAAAACAAAACTTTATAGTAAACAAAATAATTTTTTGTTGTAAAAATACTTGCATAGTGGCTCACTAAACTAGTTTTATGAAATCATAATAAACTATGTTATTAGTGTGAAAAATTTTACCAGAATTCATATGTCGAATTTAATTTATCTTATATTTGTTTCAGTCGATATAACTACTAAAAGTTGTTGTTGCAAATTATAAATATTTGCAGTATTTCAGTAAAACACAAAATTTAGCTTTGCATTTAAAGAAAGTAGAAGCACGTAGTTATATAGAAAATATCTAAAGTCGTTAGTCTCTTCATGAAATAATTCAATTTTAAACTTTTAAACTAACAAGTTAGGGTAACACAAAATACTACTAACATTTCTTTTTAATTACTATATTTAGCGAAAAATATTTTGCTATTCTATAAAAAATATATACTTTATTGCAACATTTAAAATTATTTAAATCAAAAACTACTTATGCTATATCTTTTAACAGTGTATAAATTAAAAGCTAATAATCATATTTGTTTAATCTCCTTATTCAAACTTGATTATTTGTTTGTCAAGTATATTTTGAGTTTAGGTAAGTTCTCTATGTTATATAATTTAATATTTAAAAAAATTCAACTCATGATAAAATCGGTAGCTTTATTTTAAAAATTCTGGAACGACTAAACAAAGAATGTGAAGAAAAAAATTAAATTAAGTGTTCTGACAATACATAACAATTACTAAAATACTAAAACCAGTTTACACTTTTTAACGTATCATCTCGATATTGTTAATGTGCTCTGGATCCTTTTATTTTACAATAAAAAGTTATCATATCAATAAAAATTAAAGACCATTATGCAAATACAAAATAATTTGACATTGATTGTAAGTAGAGTAAAACTATTAACGTAATTAGCTCATTTACAATTTTTTTCAATGTTGTATAACATTATTATTTAGTAAAACTTTAAGCATTTAAAAATACTTTGTTTGTCGGTTATACTAATAAAAAAGAATATTTATTTATAGACATATTAGTATCAACAACACAACTAGACTTAAACAAGCTTATAGTATAGTATAAATAAAGTTTAAGTTAGTAAAGGTTTTCTAATACTATACATTATGTATTACTATTTTGAGTATTTTACAATAATGAGAGCATCATAATATATTTTTAAGACAAAGTAAATTTTAAAGTTTTAATCAAAAACTTTTATTTTGTTGCAATAATAGTTGTTGTTGATGTTCTAGTCATTTGTGTTTAAAAAGTAATTCCTATGGTATATAAAGTTAAAAAAAATTACTTTAAGTAAATAAAAAGCACTGGATTTGTTTTTTTAATATTGATCCGAACAAATTAATAAATAAAATACTTAGCTTATTATTTCTTCAAATCTTAAATTACTTCGGTTATCAACTAAAAATATTTACGAATTGTTTTACTTCTTTAAATGTAATATTTTGTCATAAACTATAATATTTGTTTAGTAGTTTGAAAAGCTACTGGTTTATAAAACAAAACACACATTAAAATAATTCAAAAATTTTAAACTTACTCAACCTATGAAAGTTTATGTGCATGAACACAATTTATCTAAAAAATTAAAATTTATTTTACTTTTATCTTATTTTAAATCTAACGCGTTTAACTCTTATAATTGTCCTTATTTATTTCGCGAAATAAAATTTAAATATACACTTAATCTGCAATGAGTTGAAAATTTGTAAAGATTTTAATAGTCATTGAATACACAAGATTTTAAGATATTTTTTAAGATCAGACCTCGTTAAGGTGTGTGGAATGTTGACTGGTAAATAACTCTACAACTAACATTTGTCGTTTGAAGTAATTTGATATATTTTTTTCCATACCAAAAGTAAACAAAAAACGTTAAAAAAAATTTTTTCAAACAACAAAAACAAAATTAAAACCATGGTTTATCAATAAAAACAACAATATTGAGAAACTACGTATAAAATATCTAAATTAGATATATATGTTTTGAAAGTTAGAAAATATTATTCTGTTCAAAGATCAAATTTAAAATGATTACTTTACTTATTGCTAAGAAACTAGTACATGAGACTAATTTTAACAAGGTTCTAGAAAAGTCTTTGAAAAAAAACTATATCGGGATATTCTAAAATTTATTAATTTACTACCGAAATTGGTTAATTTCTAAACTTGACCAATTTTTACTTTCAATTAAGTGAGTAGTGTGCGTAATTTAAAACCGTTACCACATGCATCTCTTTACTGGAAATAGTCCAATATGAAAACCAGAACCTTTTTATAGACAACCTTATTTTGAATGTGGTAATGAAAAATTACACAATGTTATAGACCTTTGACAATTTACTTCTTAATTTTGCGTTAATCCCTTTGCTAGTGTTAACGTCACGTTAAAAAAAACAAAGTTATAGGTGTCTAATTAAAATATTTTAATAAAACCTACACAAGTTGTCATAGCTACATGCTAGTAAAATTGCAACAATAATGTTCTAAGCTAAAATAAAAAAAAATGTGTGAAATATTCATTGGAAAAGTTTAATTTAGGAAGTGATCAAACAGGTTATGAATAGTAAATAAACACTTATTTCAAGTATATGAACAGTAAATTTCCAAAATTAGGTTTCTATTCAAAACTGCACGCAAACTGCTTTCGGAAAATGTTTGTGTGTAAATTTGAAGTGTGAAATCGTGAAATTTTTAAGTTTGTATCTTTTGTTTTAACATTGACAACAATTTACTTTTGATTTTGTGAAATATTTTATATATTTTAAGTTTTAGTGCAGTCAAATGGACGTTGTCACAGATTAATTATTATTAGTTTTTTGGTTATAGTCGTGGTTCTATCTATGGTAACATTAGCTTGTACAAAAATACTTCAAACTTTTTTTCTAAAGTTAACAACAGATTAGACTGGTCATTTTTACGGGAAAAAATTATTTGGGTGTTGTTAAATTAAAAAAAAACTGAATGTACAACTTAAACAGTATAACTATTCACAAGGTTTTAATGTCTAATGAAAACTCAGGTTTATTGCACTTCACAAAAACTATTTTATCAAAATAGTTTTTATATCTAATGTTTCTTTAAGCAGGTAAATACCTCTTTAAATGCGTACTTTATCAGTATACATGAATCAACTCAATTTTAATTCAGGTATAAAATATTTCTAGTTCTAGCTAAACTGAAATTACGTTCAAAAGTTTAAAACGCTATTAAAAAATTCTTAATCGTTTAACATGTCCTCTACATATTCATTTCATTTGTGATTTTAATTTGTTTTTTTTTTTTGGAAACAACTTGTATTACTTCTAGTAATAATGAAAAACAAACTTTAACACTATAAAAAAATCATTAAATATTTAAAACTAAAACAAGTAGAGTTTAAAAGAAAACTAATACAACTGTTTTTGTATGTTTATTAACATACATTAAAACAAACAGGCTTATTTAGAATATGTATCTGTAAAAAGAACAAATTGTCATTCAAATTTTTTTAAAAACAATTTTAAATTTTTTCTTTTTAACAATCTTATTCATTTTTTATATTGATTTTATTTTCTTTGTATATTTGTTAAACACTAGACCTGTTTATTTATACGAAGTATAAACATGTAAGAATAAAAAAGTATTAGCTTTTGTAGAATATTAATTAACGTATTTTCATTTAAGTTTATTATAACTTTTTTTATGGAAGTAAAAATATGTCAATATAACTGCTTATTTTTGAACATTTGGTTTGTTTACCGACTCAATATAGCTGCTTATATTTTTATTTTATATGCACATTAACCTGAAATAAAATTTTCCTATGAAAAAAAATTTCCATTAAAGAATGTTAACAACCAAATTATGGTAAAACTCATATTAATCCAGGAGTCGGTGTACTAAGACTCATTAACTAAAACTATGGCTCTCAAAATACAACTTTGAAGCTTGTAGATACACTAGATATTTAGAGGTTAGTAAAGAGAGAAATGATGAACTTAACACTAATATAGTGAAATTATTTTCATTGCCCTGAAAAATACGTTAAAAAAAATATCTCTTGTGTATGATTTGAACCTAATACCAAACATTTTGAACATAATTTTTTTGCGTTCAATAAACTGTAATAGAAATAGTTTTTTAGAAAGAATTCTCGATGTTTTTTTTTTCTCGTTGTTTAGAAAGAAACAAACAGAATATTTAAAATTACAGGTCATAAACAGGTATTGATGATTAAAACCAACAAATAAACTTCGATTAAAGAAGACGCCATGAAAAAAAAAATGGAAAAATATGTTGTGTAAAACAGCTTATTATAAGTATTTATCATCATACTGTTTTAGCATATGAGTTTTGCAGGAGTTTATTTAGTACGACATTTCATAAGATATTTTAAAATTGCATTAACTTAGGACTACGATTAGTGACATAGATAAAAATTGTATCAGCGACATACATAAACTTTAATGACAAACTTTAAAACTAATAATAATCGAAAGCTACAAATGAAGATTATTAAAGTATAACTATTCAAAATATAGTTTTAATTGTATGCTAACAAAAGATCCTAGTGAAGTAGCTTCACTGGAATATAAATAAAAACAAACTAAACAGTAATCTTCCTTTATTCTACCAACATATATTTCTGTGTGTCAACGAATCAACACACTTCAACTGGGTTCTGTAAAAAATAATTACTGTAATGAGAGAATAGAAGCATAGAATAAAGTAGGTGTATACATGTTTTCATTAAAATAAGATATTTTCTACAGATAATATTTATTGGTAGGTGAAATACTTAATATAAGATCCGACTGTTATAAAACTATATAATATTTGTGATTATTTATTCTAAAATAAGTAAAGTAAGCTAAATTACACAAGAAAACATAATATAAACAAACAACTCACGTTAATGGGAAAGATAACTAATTCAAATTTTATTGTCGTTATTAATGAAAAATACATTCATTGCAACTAATAATTACGTCACAATGTAAACGAGGTTATTTAAACTATTTAATTTGTATTGCAAAGAACATCAATTTAGTTTTTATGTAATCTATTTTGAACAAAAATAAAACATTAACCATTAGTAATTATTATTATCATTAGTAAACATTATTATAGTAATTATTTTATATAAATAACAAATTAAATACTCTATTAAAAATGTTATATTTTGAAGTAATTATAAAAATCTAAAACAAACTATATATCAGGTTTAATAAATTTTGACTTTTTTTAGCGTTTATAATCTAGTTTTTATCATTTACTAGTAACATACTGGATCCGGATCTATTTTTACAAATTAAAGTCATAAATGTTTCAACAGAAGAAAAATTATAAAAATTAATTACTATAGTACCATAAATTAAAAGAAATTGTTTAATACTAAAAAATTGTTAAAAAAACTCAATTTTATTGTCTAAACAATTTGTTTGACCACTATAAAAAGTAATGTTAAAACCTTTTTTTTTTTTTGATAAGCATAAAACTATACTTTTATTTGCAGAGTTTCGAACTATAAGATAAACAATAACTTCTTTAGCAACTGTTTAAACAAATAAAAGTAAGTAATTTAGTAAATAGCATTTATTCATACCAACGCCATTAAGCTACAAACAGACTTACTCTTGTTTGGTTCAAGTTAAGTTAAAAAAAATAAATAGCATCAGCTTCTGAAAATAATCTTTCAGAATAGATGGAAGTTGGTGGTGCCGAAAGCTACAATATTGCAAACCTAGCACGATTTGTTTTTTTTTTTTCTTCATTGAATTTAACCAAGACAAAATACAGCTTCTTTACAGATAATAATATAATATTAATAATTATAATATATATATATTTATTATAATATTATATATATTATAATATAAATATAATACAGATAATAATAATATAATACAGCCAAAAAAAAATTGTCTAAATCTCTTGATCAACTAATTATTTTTGCTCATTTACGAATGATTTTGCACTTGTTTCTAAGTTAAATGTTGAATTCAATGACAGAACTTTTTTGCAAACATGATTTTAGATAATTGAGCTTTAAGCTTATCAGGCGGTACTAGAAATTTATGACTATTCTCACCACAGCTATGCTTTTTAATTGTGATTTCAGTAGCTTTAAAATATTCTGTTTGAGATTAGCAGGGATAAAGTAAAGTCGATACCGTGAATCAACAGCTGTTGTGAGTCAACCCAAGTCGTAGTCTTGAAGGTTTGTTTGTGTCTTTTAGTAGTAGTATAAAAAATATTTAGAAAACCATTTTAATATTTTCTGTAAAGGTTGCTTAGGTTGTGTAGCTAATTTGACTTAATAGACTATTGTCCTGGACGAGACGTTGAAATGTATCGAAGTGGTGTGTGACTCTATAACCGTAAGGTTTTTTCGTGCACCAGTTCCTACGATAAATTTAGTTAAGCGATTTTTTTGTTGCTTATTAAAAATACTAGCCTTATATTTAAATTTTTTTATTAGTACTGTTGCATGCGGGATTACACTTGACAGTAATGCGTTGTTTTTACTACACTTCTGCTTTATTATACAAAAAGGTTCGAGCGAATCATTAAGGAGGCTAGTAAGTTTCCATTCATCAGCTGTAAGAATATTTTTGGGTTCACATTTGTTTTAGCGTTATTTTTCTGAACATTTCTATTTAATATTTCTAGTCTTTTCAGCTTTAAGTAGTTTGAGTTCCACCTTGTTTAAACATTTTGTCCAAATAATAAGTCTTTTTGAATTGAAACTGATAAATCTAGAGTTTTTTGGGTATTTTAGTTTCTTACACGCTCAAGAAGAATGATTAAAGTAGCCAACAGTTTGACGGGCTTTGGCTATTAACACACTTATGTTATTTTCTGAAAACGGCGAATCTTTATCTATCAGTTGAAGCGTGTGAATGACACATGGTGCTGATCAGGATTGTAAGAACAACATACCAGTTTTCATATTAAAATAATTGTCGCGCAGAAAAACGTGAATGCGGTTCATACTAACACTCCAATTTTTAAGCATCTCCTTTATGTTTTCACAAATTTTAAAGCTTATGTGAGAACCTTATATTTCCTTACAGTGTAAATTAGTTTAAATTAAATATTAGGTTGAATTAAGAATGGCTTAATTAGCCTTTTACGCTTAACTAGTTTTATACATATTAAGTATTCTAAAAACATCTATGTATATAGAACTAAAAAATCATATGGCGGAACTCAAGTCTTTCCAAACTCACTAGATCTGGATCCAGAAAAATCTTAGATAGGATTCGGCTTGCTCCGGATCCGGATTTTTAAAAAAAGTTAGAATCTGGCCGGATCTTGACGGATCCGGACCTTTTGTCTAGTTAATTACTATTATTTACTGACTTAATGTTTTAAAAAACGTTTTTCCGGATAGCAAAGAAGGTGTTCAATTTAAATCATGAAGAATGAAAGTTTATATGAAGAAAGTTACAGTAGAGTATAACTAAATTATGTATAACATAATAAAAAGTTTTACACTTTTTAAGCAAACTGATAAGCAAAATTCAAAACTTACACTTAATCAAACAATTTGAAATTGAAATATTGTATTTTCAATTAATTAAAAGATTTGAAAAAAGATTATGTATAACTAAACATAATTGTAAATGATTTTTATAACATTACAATCAAGACTTGTACAAAAAAAATGCCAATAACTCATAAAAATAAAGTTTAGTTTTTAAACTGTGTTTACGTCGGAGACATGGAATATTATTTGATGAATTATGAGAAATAGTTTTAAAAATACATATCTTTACCTTCACAACTTTAATAAACCTTTATAAATTTGTTAGGTTCATAATTTAGATTAATGTACTGTTTTATTGTAAACTAATTTTAAGTTTTTTTTGTTATTTCATTATTACAGTTACAATCTTTATTGTGCTTATGTTTGAGTCAGGCATCAAAACCTAAGCCACTTAAACAGGACACACAAAAAAAACAACTAAAATTAATATTCAACAATTTAAAACAAAAATTAACATAAACAAAAACTAAAATAAGTTAAATTTTTTAAAAATTAAGTAACAAATTTAAACTTAATTGTTTAATATAAGAAGCGATAACTTAGTACATACGAAAAAGAAACAGTAAATCTACATCCATAAGAAAGTAAAACTAAAAAGATGAATCCTAGAAGCATTGTTTATAAAAAATACATTTATATAAAATTAGTAAACATAAAGTAAGAGTTATTTAGGGGTAGCCGAAGGAAAAACTTTTTCTTAATAACTTATTCAAAGGTTTTCTTAGATTTTAACGCGTTTAAAAAAAAGAAAATTTTCTAAAGCAATTTATTTTAATCATAATTTATCGGAAAAGGAAAAAAAAGAAACATACTATTACCATTCTACCTAGACTTTTTTGAGGGAATCGCCTTGCAATTGTTCAATCATGGCATATTAACTTAAAACAAACAAACTTTAGTCATAATTTATAAACACTAGATTTCTTAAAGTTTTTTATATTAGCATTTTTTTAATAAGTTTATTGTACGTAGTTAAAAAAACATATGTTAAAAATAATAAACATACTTAATAGTTGTGTTTTTATCTCTTTGATTTAAGTTTAAAATGTTAACTTATTTTAAGTTTCGTAAACTAATCAAAACTTATTTTAAAAAGTATTGTTATTTGTTTATTAAAAACAAGATAAATAATATACTGTTTGTTTTTGCAAAGTTTTATTTTAATTTTTTTTATTTAAGTATTTTAATTAATTAAAACTACATAAAAAATACGTGTACTTTTTTAAGATTGTTTCATCTGCAATGTATGTTCTTTCCGTAAACTAAGCTTTTTCTTTCACTAAATACTCAATATTTTTTTAAGTATACTTTTATAAATTATTTCAAAATACAAAGGTGTTATTTTTAACTAAATTCAAAATTGTATATATAATTTTTTGTAAAAGTAAAGTTTACCAAACATTTTTTACAGGTAAAAACCACTTATAGTTGCATAAAGAATGAAACGCTGGTTCTATAACAAGTAGCATGACGCTTATATACTTGAGTGATGACAAAAGCTTTGAAAAAATGATCTTAAAAAGTAATTAATAAATTAAATTATTAAAGTTAATTTATAGTATTGGTTTTTTAATTATCTCTTACGTTGATACATAAAAAGTTTATAAAATTTGTTTATTAATAGTATTTTTTATAGAAAGCTTTTAAATTTACGTTGTTAATAACATTTATTATTTTATAGTTTATAGTTTTAACACAATGTTTAAAAAAAGTAAATTGTATTATTCGACAAACTTTTCACTATAAGTACATCTTAATTTTTCTTTCTCTCAAAAATGTCTTATTATAGCAAGTTATTTACCGATTACATTGTTGAACAACTTTATTTTATATAAAAAATTGTTCTTAAGAGTTTTTAGTATTTACTTCTCGGATATCATTACCGACTTTTGTGCAATTTACTTTTGTATCTAACGTGGTAATGTCCCTAAATTAATATTTTAACAAGCTTAAAGTTTCTTGTCAAATTACTTGCTTATTTTACAAAAGAAATCTGTTTCTTCATTATTATTTTGTTTTATTTTCATTGGATTTTTGAAATATGTTGAATATACATTTGTTGTGTTCAGATTAATTTGCAGTAATTATATTTGATTTTTTTTTTTATTATTACTATTTTCATTGTTTGAGCTTTTAAGTTGAGTTTTTGGTGTCATGATTGAATAGTAAAAACATAATAAAATTAATTCTGACATACTATGTTGTATTACTTTAGTTAGTATTTTTCTTAAAAATAAAATAAAAAGTTAGAATACGTATTACAGCTTTAAAATATTTATGAGTAAAATGTCTAAAATATTTGAATATATACAAATAATTAAAACAGATTTAAGTAGTTTTCAATTATTTTGTTTGTACTTCCGAACTTGTTCTGATTTTAATTTTTTTAAACTATAAAGAATGCGCTTTTGGTATTTTAGTACTTTTTTATTTTAAAGAATAACTAAACTTTGTCAACTCATTGTAACAGGGTGGTCATTAAACTAGGAAAAACCTTGTAATTTGAGAAATAAAAAAGAAATGAAAAAACCTGAGATTTTTGATAAAAATCACTAAAAAAACCTGGAGTTTTAAACAACTTTTACATGTAAGTAGTAAACTTTGATATGTCACATATAATGTGTCATGAAGATAAAAATGTTTTTTTATCATCGTTTTAGTTTTATTAAAATACATTGAAAGTACTATTACAGTATTTTTTTAATGAAGTTATGCTATTTAACACAGTTTTTACCTTACCTGAAAATAGTTTAAAAAACGTCTACTTTTAAAAACCTGGAAGAAATTCAGAAAAACTGTATAAAGTTTCTGAAAAACCTGTGGCCACCCTGCAGTTTTAACAATGAAACTTACCAATAACTAGCTCACTCAAGCGTATAAGTACAAAACTGCATGTAAATCAAATGAGCAGCCTTACAAATTTGTAAAACACTTTGTAGCATAGATATTGCAAGCAATATTTATAGATATGCTCTAACTAAGTGGTTATCATTTTAATTAAGAGGACAAAAAACGTAAGATTAAATGAAACTGCACAACTAGATAATAACTAAATGCTTTTAATTAAATTCAGCTGAATAAACCCGAACTATTTTGCTTCTGTCAAGAAAATATTCATAACCGAATTGTCTGTAATGCAAATTTTAATAAAATTTCAATTTCACTGATTAAATCGGTGGAGTGCACTATCTTTTAGTTTTATTTAATTTTTTTATCGTTGGAAATTTGTAAAACAAATAAAAAACACGAAACAAATTAGAACTACTAATCATTAGGAGACTTAAGAATGTTTAGGTTGAGGACTATAAGTACACCGTACAGATAAAAAGTTAAACTCATTTACAATCAGAAGTGCAAATATAAGTTATTTTATAATTTTTTAAGCCTATATCAGATGTTTATATGTCTTTAGGGTTCGTATTATAACTGTATCTTACGCTTTAAATGATTTAAATGAACCATAACAAATGTTTTTTTTTTTACTTTTTTCATTATGTACTTGTATTTTAGTTATTTAAAAAGCAACACATGGTTTTAGTTATGCTTCCGAGATAAATGATAAAAAAGTCTTAAAAACTTTAAAATATATAGTCTAAAATTTTAGTAAGATGGTATTCAAAATGTAAAAGGTATTAAATTTAACAAAAATAAAAACATAAAAATAAAACATTGAAATTCTATTTTGAGAGGTAATTTTTACTATATAGTGGTAATATAAAAAGAAAACAATATTAGTAATGGTTAGTCCTTAACTATTTAGAATATTAAAATACTTTTTAATCCAGTAATTGTGTGTAGTTATTAAAAAAGCCTTTTAAATTTTTCAAAGTTATTGATTTTATTTCAAACTGTACTTAATTAGACTAACCAGTTTTTCTTTAAAGTGATCAAGAAATTATGAATACATAAAAAAATTTAATAGTAACGATAACTGTGAAATCAATAGGTTTTTAAAAGCAATTAAATAAAAGTTAAATCAAGTAAAACAAAGTATAAAATTAACAAAAAAAGACCGTTACACAATAACTAATCAAAATAATTTTTTGAAGGCCTGCCAAAATATGTAAATTCTTATTATTTAGATCCGGTTTTGCTTTATTTCCTAGATAGACAGTCTTTTCTATGTAATATTCTTTGACATGTACAACAAAATAAATCTTATTCGAGTTTAAATTTAATTGTTGGCTATTTTTCAAAAACAAAAAACGATTGACTAATACCAACTACTACATAATTAAAAAATATAATTTTAAAAGGTTTTATTAAAAATTACTTTGAATTGTCAAAAACTGACTTATAAGGTAGTTACAAAAAGCAATTGAGCTTTAAAGATCTTTTTTATTCACAAGCATTTCTTTTACGTATTTTAGTATATATTGATTATATTTTCCTTAAGTGGTTGTGTTATTTTATATCAATACTAACAAAGAAATTATTGTTGAAAACAAAATAAATGTTTTACATTTTTTAAAAAGTATTGTTTAACTTTATGGTCTTTCTTCTCTTTCTGTTTCTTCTGAAATACTTGAAATTTAATAATTATTGATATTTAATACATTTATGAAAATCATTTTAGTCAGTTGCTTTGCTTTAACAAACTTTATTGTTTTACAAATAATTTCAAAAAATTTGTTTAATTTTTATATAATTATATCATACATAAATGTCAAACAAACTGTCAGGTATGTTAAATTGATTTAAATATTTCCTAATGTAAAACTTAATAGTTTTATGTTAAGTATAATGTATAAACTAAAAATATTCACTTATTGATATAATTAATACTTTTAGAACTAATAACTTTTTTAACTTTTAATTAAAAATTTTGATTTATAGATATTTAAGTTTAAACTATTTACCCATATATCATAAAACATATTGTTCAAAAAGTATTTAATTGTGATGTTATTAAAAGTTGTTTTAACTTTGCAAACATTATAAAATTTTTAAAGCAGTTTTATTCTTCTAACAAATAAAGACCAACTTTTTAATTTTTTTCTAAGTATATTACTTTTGATTTACTATTAATCATAAAATACTAGCATTTTTTAACCATTAATCAAATGCTAGTTTTAGAGTTTTAATTATTACAATCAAAGAAATTCAACCTCCTTTAGTCAATCATTTCATTGTTTTTACCTTCTCAGCTAGCACAAAATGAAAAAATTAGTGAGTTGTATTTATGGTTACTTTTGTTATTATTGTTTATTCAATGAATCTTATAGTTCAACTTAATGATTTATTTATTTTTATCATACTAAGTGTAAAAGTACATACCAAATAATAATTTCTTTTTTTATATTATTTAAATATATTTAAATATAAAAATAGTTTTATATTTCTAAACATAGTTTTTACAATTATGTTATCATGTAGTTAAATAATTTTAATATATTTAATTTTTATAAAATACAGACCGTCGAAAGATTTGTAAAAACTTATACATAAATTTAATTAACTTCAAAACATTTTAGGGTTGCACAATTTTTGCTTTAACAGTTTTCAATCGAAGCTCTTAATACGAGCAAGTTTTGAATGAAGTTGATATTTGGTTTTTTTAGGTAAATATGATAAAAAATTATTATTTTTCTAAATATCATAAAGCTTTTAAATCATTGACTAGCATTTTATAAAAAAAAATGTCTATAAGTCTAAGTGTTTCACTTACATTTTTAAATAAATTATCATAAATTATTATAAATTTGAGTTATTGGATTTAATTTTAGTAAAAATTTTCTGCATTAAAACTTGTTTCTATTTTTCGTGTTATAACTAATTTTCATTGAAATAAAATTACTTCAGTTTGTGTAAGGTAAATGATTTTCTTTAATAAAATTTTATGTTTACAATTAAGATATGCGTTTATTTTAGTATGTATTTTACGAATGTTACATGATTTAATTTTTGTTTACATATTAAAACTGATAGCATATTTATTTAAAAATTTCAATAGTTCAGTTATCGGTTTTAATATAACTATAAACATATAGACTTACTTATCTATTATTTATTTAAATTACAGGCTAAAGGTAACCAAAATGTTGAATCTTTTCAGTAAGTCAAAACTACTGACTGCAACAAAAACACAAAAAGTCAATGCTCTTTAGTAGAAGGTTTTTTAATTGAGAAATAGAAGAAGAATATCAATAGAAAGATAGATCTATTTTTACCCGATTTTCGTAAGTTACTTGCATTTATTTCTGATATTATTTTAGTGTTATAAGTTGTTGTACGACAAAAGGAAACTAAAACTTTAAAATAGAATGACTATTTGCACATGAAATACCATGTATCTTATAGTATGTTTCTTTTTTTAATAACTATATTCTTATTTAATTTTTTTGTTTTTTATACATTTCAGTTTAGTTCTTTTATTAACTTAGACAAGCAACTAATTTAAATACTGACTATTTAAGTTACCATGAGTACTAGTTAAAATACTTGTTTAGTTTTCTATGTTTTTGTGTAATAGTGGATTAATGTTTTCAACAATGTTTTTGTTTATTTTTAATCTAAAAGTAGCGTTTAGAGTTTTTATTTTATTCAAGTTTGTTTAAATCTCTTAAGACTTTTATTTGGTTACAAACTAAAAAAATGACTCTTCTTTTTTTAGAACTAAAAGTTTTATTTAAAATATATTTGTAAACTTTTAAGCATTGATGCTTGTCTTTATAAGAAAAACATTCGTTCAATATGGTATCTTGTTGATAAATTTGAGATTTTGTACTTTTTATTTATTTCTTAATTATTCGAAGATGCAGTTTACATTTATATTTGTAATTTTTAAATTTTAGTTTATTACTTACAGTTTTGCAAAATTTAGCAAAGCATACCACCGTTTAAAAGCTTTTTTTCTAGCATATTTAGTGATAAATAGTAGTATTTTATAACTGTGAGCTTTTTTTTCAAAAATGATTTAATTATTTGTTATTATTTTGAAAAAATCTTTTGTAAGAACTTGGTTTCCTGAAAAAGCTATATATCTCTCAAAAACTAACATTTGAATATTTAGGCTATAAATAAACCACAAAAGTGCTCATAAATGTTTCATAGTTAACATAACATGTCTTTTAAAAAGAGTAAAATAATTTTTTTCTTTTAACTTTAATTGTTTAGAAAATATATCCATATTAATCAATGAATTTATATTTTATTTTTTTTAATAACAAAATATTTAAAAAACATTAAACTTGAAATGTACTTTTTGAGAAAAGTTGAAATAAAATTAAAATTAAAATTTCTTACTTTTTCTATGGGCTTCAGTATGTACTCAATAAACACAAACTCCAAAAAAAACAATATAACTTTTTAACTGTGTTATTGGGCTATTAAAATTTGTAAAAATTGTTTTTTAGAACAGGGAAATTGATGTGTTTCAAAGGTTTAAGTCAAGAAAAATGACTAAAGTTTTCCCTTATTTAAGATTAATTGTCATTTTTATACACAGCTATTGTTTGAAATTAGTGAGATTTCATTTAGTTTTGGATACATTAACTCAGACAATTTGGTATTTTCTTTTTAGAATGATACTTACTTCACATATATTGTTATTTGTTTTACCTGTTCGATAATTTTAAAAGCATTATACAAACTTTTTTTTAGTTGTTGTTTCACGATTTTTTTGCATTTACTAGGGGTTAGTGTGCTTTTTATTTTCAAAAACTCAGATTTTAGCATATGATTCGGATGTATAAAAACATAAAAGTTTGCAAAATAATTGCACCTAAATAATCACCCATTTTTTGGTATCTCAACCCGTTTATTTTAAGTATAACCGTACATCAATGGCAATAAAGTCACTTATCTATCTCCGAAACTTTAAAATTATATCTTAAATGAAATATACTTGTAGACTTACATTAAAATATATTTTAACAGCTTTTGATGTGTATTGACATCATAATCAAACTAAATATGCAAATTTTTTCTTTAAAATGGTGCTTTTTAAAAAATTAAAAAGCATAGCTGATTGTTTAACAATTTTTATTATAAAATGAAACTTTGCAGGTATACTTAGTTACCCTTACAATTTAGATGATGCATAATATATATTAGCGGGATATTTGATATCATGTTTTATGTAGCTATTAATTCTTAATTTTTATGATTTAAATTAACAGTTTTTCTTTTTGCATTTCAACAATATAACAACATATTAAAAAGTTACAATTTGTTCTTAACAAGGTAATTTTGTATGGCATTAAACTTTAGGCTAGTGAATGGAAAAAAAGACTATAATAAAGAAATACAGAATATTGCACAGTAAAACGAAAATTGCACTTTATCATTTAGTATTAACACTTAGAATTACTGCGATATTACTGATACTTTAAAAGATAATACTCAATATAATTGTCACATAAATAATAAAATCTAAAAAAATATTTGTGTTAAGGTATATAATACTAATAAAAATATAAAATACTATCATTTAAAAGTACTTAAAATACACTAGTTTAACTAAGAATTCTATTTGGATATGACTTCTGAGTGAAAAAATTACATTCAACTTTACCCTCAAACGGTCGCTTCAGTACATTGTACTTAAGCCCGCTTGTTTAAGATCACAATAGCGGTTTCTCGCGACTATTCCTGCCTGATGAGTCCTAATAAGGACAAAACCGGTCGTAGGATTGTCTCGGATGCTGTTGTTGTTGATCTTGCGGTAAAGTTCATTGTTTATTATGAACTCTAATGAGTTAGTCCATCTTGTAAGTTCCGCCATCATTTTTACCTGATACAAAAGTACCATTATACCATGTGTCTTGTGACTCTTCACTAACTAATGTGGCAAAAAAATGCCCTACCATAACATCTTCATTTTTTATTTCTGTATATTGGGGAAAAATCCTATACAATCAGTAGTGCATAAACGTTTGTAAGTAAAGAACACAGACATCAGTCATCTTTTTCTGGATTAAGAGCACATAAACTTAACAGAAAAAATTGGGCGGAATTTTGTTAAGAATTTTACAACATAACTCAGAAGTTGACTTTAACACATTAGTAAGTGAATTATGTACAACATAGTCATCCAAAATGTTCATTATTACATAGCTGAGATCTTCATATAGCTTAGAAAAATCTTCTTATATAGCTAACCTCAATAAAATGCAAAATTGTTAGTGTTAACTTGTGAGTAGAGTTAAAAAGTGTTTCATGTTCAGTGACTAGAAATTTAGAGTCAAGCAGTAGTTTGACAACTTCCACATGCTGGTTACTTAGAAGTGTTACATTTTAAAGAATTAATTGAAAAGAAAAATAATAAATACGTGCAAAAGCGTTTCAAACTGTGTAAAAGTTGGCCTTTAGTGAGCGTGGAAGAGCTGAATTCTACTCAAATCTTATCCTGATCAAAATGAAGGTATTGTTCGTAATGGGTTAGTTTACTTTAGAGAGTCACACTAACCGGAAGTGTCACACAATTTACAACTTTTTAAAGTAAATGGTAATACTAACAAGGGAAGACTTCTAAATTTACGTTTCATTGATTCAGAAAAAAATGAGTGCTCTCTGTGTGCTTTACTTACAAACGTTTATGCATTCTGATTATATGGGACTTTTTCTTCACTGTACAGAAATATAATTACACATATATATTATCATAGTTTAAACTTATTTTAAGAGTATTTTATAAGAAAAATTTAATCTTTATTGACTCTTGAATCAATACTAAGATTAAAAGTTTAATATTGCTTATTATAAACATATTAGTAACAACAATTTTAGTGTTTAGTTACGTTTATATGTAGAACTAAGGTCTACTGCATTGTACACTTTAATTTTTTCACCTTCATTTACAACGTTTTTATTTTGTACTCGTTTTTAATAAGTCTCTAATCAATCACATTTAAAATGATAAGTTTACAGCTTTGAAATATTGGTATCAAAATGATACTCAAAACGTTTCCAATTATTTCCCTTAATTTTGGTACCATACTAGTTAAACATTTTATAAAATGTTGTTCTAAAATGAATATAAAAAAATTTTAATTTAGTATATTTGGTGTTTAATTTTACCAAAAGAAAAATATCTAATCCTTTATGGTAAATTGTTATGTAAGAAAATAGTACTTAAAAAAAATTGTTATAGCAATTGGTTGTATTTTCATTACAAACATAAGTTGTTATATATAATTAAAATACATGTTCATATTGCACTTATATTTTTTAATTTGTATAGAATAAGTGCAGTAGTCTTTAGAATATTTATTTAATACGTTGAATAATTAAATTTAAAGCATAAGTTAATAATAAAACAGAACTAATTAAATGTAAAAAAAGCATAAGCTTGTTAAATAAACTAGAAAAATAAAAAAAGCGCTAACAGATTTAAAAAAAAATACTTTATCAGATTTTGGTTATTTAACTCTAAACAAAACAATAATTTTTAAGGAACTCGACCACAAAAACCAAAAACCGACTAGCAACTTCTTGTTCAAACAGCCGAAGTAGCGACGTTTGTGCCATCACATCATCCAAAGGTAGACAAAATGTGGCCTTCTATGGAAAATTGGTTGCCACTGACGTGCTTTTTAGCTTTAAAACCACTAACAAAGTTAATTGAAGTAAGTATTTTTTTTATAATGGAAGTTTACATATATCTTTTTACTGATCGTTTGTTAACTGTTGCTTATTAATATATAAACTTATCTATTTTTAAATACAATAAGTTCTGAAAAGAAATATCTTGTTCAACTTGTATTCATTTGGCACTGTTAAGTTTAGAAAGCTTTAGAAAATTCAAGGTTAAAATCTAAAACAAAAAAACTAAATTAAGTAAATTGATCATTTTAGCATTACAGTTTGAATTTGACAAAGTATGAAGTACTTCTAGGTAAAACTTTTTTTGATGGTTCGAAAATACAGTACATGCATTTTCATAAATATTGACATAAACGTTTTATTTCATTTAAAAAAACTTATTAATAAAATGCTAGTTATACTTTAATGAAATGCAAAAATTTAGAGTCGTTGGTAAAAATACTAAAATTAACAAAGTTAAAAAATTCAATTACAAAACTCGTAGAACTTCGATGTTTTATTAATGTGTAATATTTGCATTTAAATCACTTATAACTATTTGATTTTTGCTTGTATAAACCATTATTTTAATTGTTTAAACTATTAAAATGGTCAACTCAATAACTAAAGCTTAAGTATTAAAAAAAATATATATTAATCGCATTTGCTTAAAGTTATTAAAAACCTCTATGTTATAAATTTTTGTAATCTTAGTTGTGGCATTACAAATAATACTTTATTTTATTCTTTTTGACATAATGGCAACACTGAAACAAATACCCTGAACAGAAAGTAGAAAATTTAAATGCATGCATCAAAGTTGACTCTTATACAGGAAAGCCATAAAATTTGCTTGTCAAAATTTTGTTTTAAATATTTTTGTCACTTTTATGTCTAAGAACATTTTCCTGATCACATCAAAATAACATGTGAGGTATTTTTATACATTCTTATTAAGTAAAAGTTATATGTAGTTAAATTTTTCTTATACACTTCTTTTCAAATGACAGTTCTGGTGTAATTTACAACTTTTTTTGAAAATTAACTGCATATTTAGTAATTTTTAATTTTACATTTATTGTGTATATTTTTCAGAATATCTTTTATTTATAGTTTTACTCAAACAACTTTACGTACTTTAAGAATATCTTAATTTACCGAGTATTTTCAGAAAGTACTTAAAAATTGTAGAGAGTTGTAGATTGTCCTTAGTCATTAAGTATTTTTTTTTTGTTCTTTATTTAAAGCTTTCATGAGTAATGCATAATTTCTTTAAATGTCTTATATAATTATAATTTATATAATAAATAATATCTTATGTGTATAAAAATACTTTAATGATCTATTAATTTGATTTTCAATAACCAACAAAAGTAACTGAATTTAAATTCTAATAACACACTGGTTAAGTTTTTATAATATTTTTAATAGTTGAATTTGTTCTACTATACTAAAATAATAATTTTATTTTAGCTTTTTATATACAATCAACATAACTTAAAAAATTCTTGGCTATAAAAATTTTGTACATCCAATAATTATATTCTGATTAAAACAAATTTCACCACAGTTTAAATTTTGTCTTAAAATAAAAACAAGTTCTCTGCACCTTTTTAGTAGCACTTAACTATATATTGAAGTAAAAAAAAAACTACTACTAATGTTTATGGACTTTAATGAAATGTTTAAAGAAAATTTTTTTAACTACTGTTTTGTTTACATTACTCTTTTTGCATTTATACCAAGTTTTTGTAATAATCTTTAGTATTTTGGTGGTTTTAACATTTATATTCATACATCTTATAGTTATAACTGTTTAATCTCTTTTTATTTAATTTTTCAATAAAGTTTAAGTATTTGTCAGTTTTTAAATAATTTAGAACAAGCTTTAAAATATAGTTTGATATATTTCATATACATTATTTAACCACTAATAAAACTTATTACAAATCAATTTTCAATCAAATGTTAGATCTTTTGTTGATTACCTTTTAACGTTTTCTTTATAAAACTAATAAATTTTATTTTATTTAGATTTTTGGTGTCAATTAGTTATTTATACTGACAAATCAAGGATTGCCAAAAACACGATACTCAGCACACTTAAACTATACAATAACTCTGGATAATTCTTTGAAAATCTCAGGGTGACTCTGTGCAGCTCAGGATATCTAAAATCTTTTTTTTTTACTTGTCTTGAATCAGGATAATTTTGTCTATCTACAAAACTCTCAATGTAAATCTGTAAAAACGCAGGATAGTTTTCAGATTTTTAATCTCAGGACAGTTTTTTATAAATTTTGAATGAGTTTATGTTCATTTAGTTACAATATTTTGTTATTCTATAAACGAATTTTTTAAAGAACTTTATTTTTAGTGGTAAAAATAATTCAAGGACTTGAAACAACCCAGTATGACTAAGGACAGTTTAAAGTAGTCAAGACCAATTTCTGGCTTAAGGAAAGGCGATCCTGTAGTTTAATGAAAAATCTTTATATGATATATGTAAAATGGGTAGTTGTTAAATCTGCAGGAAGGGAAACTTTTGATGAGGACATTTTTGCGTGGTGTTATTTTTGCATGAGGGGTCGTTTTTTTTTGCACGACGACACTTTTACACACTGGACAAAAATATGTTTTATTTTTGTTAATTTATTTTCTATATTTAGTACTACTGTTACCCCTAACCCTTACTCTTTGCTCATTTCTTTTTATTCCTCTTTATACTTTTTATTCTTTTTTTTCTTTATTTATTTTTATTACTTTTCATACTAAATAATTTTTTATGTTATAATTTTACTTTTTTCATTTCATAGTTTTGCCCATCCCTTTCCCTTGTTTTTAAGTTTTTTTATTGTTTACATTTATTTTGATTTTTTTTTCTATGTGAAAACAAGCTTGTTGTTTATATTTTAATTTTTGTTATACTCTCTGCAAAAATGACTTTTCATGCAAAAGTCTCTTCGTGCAAAATTGACCCTTTGTGCAAAGGTTTCTTTGACCAGTCCCTATGTAATAAATTATAACAAATGCTTTCAAGTATTTTGACTAACTTCATATAGTTTTGACTTATTTATATTTGTAGATTGGAAGACAAATATATCTTCTTGGTTTGTAATACCTTATATGCTTTTTTTGATTCTAATTTCTTAAAACATATTCAATATATGTCTTAAAATATTTTTTTATCTACAATTTAGTAAAAGTTTACCAAATAATCTGCCAATAAAGCTTTTTGTTTTTAAGTATATAAACTTTTATAAAATTTTTATTATTTATTTGTTTATAGTATGTAAATTAATAATTATTATAATAATTACAAGGTTGGCTTAAAATTAAAAAAATGTTACTAAAAGTAAAAGTAAGTACTATTGTTTTTCACTAAAGTTAACTCATAACTAGTTAAAAAATTATTAATGAAAATAACTTTTTTGTGTTTTTACTTTAATTCCTGTGGGCTTCCACTAACAAATTTTAGTATAAAATTTACAAAAATATAACTATACTTATACTGTACATTTGTTGTAAAAATAGCTGAAATGATATCAAGACTTCAATATGGTTGAATTTTTAAAGTTCTAAAACTTAAAAATCAAAAATTTTATAATGTTTATTTAAGGCTGTAGAAAAGTACTTTCAATCAAAAGTGTAATATTGTTAACAGAATTGTATTTTTTATAGTTTAAAATTGAAAAAAAAAAGACTTATACTGGTTCAACCAATCTATTATTAATTTAAATTTGTTATAAAAAAACAACTTTTTTGCCTTTCAAACCAATGTATTTTAAAGTACTACATAACAGTAGTCTGCTTAAAAGTTGTTTTATTCGGATACAAAACAAGATGAGAATCTAAGTAAAAATTAATAAGTTGAATGTATTTATACAGTGTTTTTCAAATGCTCAGTTTTCATAGATAATTGTAATAAAACAATTGAATTTCATGGATAGTATAAAAAAACAGAAAACACTTATGATTGATTTTAGTTTATTTTGACTGGTATATGTTGCCAAATACTCGGGATAACTTAGAGTATACTTAAGTTTTTGAAAATCTTAAAATAACTCAGGATTTTTTTTTATAAAATCTCTTGACATTTTTTTAGATTTAGTTGCAATATTTCGATATTTTATAACCATTTTGTTGAAAACTTATTTCTTATTAGTTATGAAAAATTGAAAAATACTCTTTAAGGTTTTAACTGAGGTTGATTCAGGATAGTTTTGTTATTTTATGAAAAACTTGAGAAAGTTTCCTTAATAATCTTAAAATTAAACTTTGTATACTTTAAATGACTTAATTATCAACAGTTTAAAAATTTATAACCAATTTTTTGAAGAACTTGATAAATATTAAAATTAACAATGAAAATTTAACAAAAAACTTTTAAATATTTAAAAAACTTCAGGATGGCTCAGGACATTTAAAGTCACTCAGAAAAATATTTTAGACTTAAAGAGTTGCAACCCTGCTTATAGTATTTTTAAATTTAATAATTTTCCTTACAGTTTTTGCTAAAAATAATAATTTGTAACTGAATTAATAACTAACCAAGTGAATAATAAGTAAGTGGATTTTGAAAGTATTACAAACACTTTTTTATTATACACTTACAAAATCCAATTTCATTCACGTTTTTATATATATTCATTAGAATGTTTACCAATATAGTGTAAAAATGGATAAACTTGTTGATAACAATGAGCTGGATGAACGTAAGTTCTATTATAAAAAAAATGTATAATTAATTTTCTTGTTCTTTACTTAAATTAAACAGATTAGTAAACCAATATTCGGAAACTTATATTAATAAACTGAGTATTTACTTTAAAGAATATGTATCATAAAGTATTTTTTTAGACTTGGTCCGAGCTAATTTCTATGTTAATGGCTTGAAAAAAAAAATTGAAGATCAAGACAATGAAAATGATCATTTAGAAGAAGAAAATAAAAAACTAAAAAATAAAAATCCTACAGATGTAAATATAAGATTGAAAGAAAAACTTTACAAATTAGAAAAGGAATCTAAGGAAAAAATTTCAACGTTTTTAATTGGCTTATTTATTTTCAAGAGATAATTTTACTTTATTAAACAATTAATTTTATATTTTAACAGTTTTGTTCAACTCATAATTAAAACCTTTTTTTATTAAAAACTATTTTAACTTACAAAAACTTTTAATGTACAAAGAAATTTAAATATTATCTTATCTAGAGATGGTAAAACAAGACAAGAAATAAAACTTTAAATAAATATGTTGTTAGGTAATTAAATAAGATTTAAACACTTTGGTTTATTGATACAAAAAAGTGATTCTGTTAATAAAATAAAAAAACAAAAAGCAATTCAGCAAAAATTAACTTTAAAAGACATTTCTTAATACGTAAGTTTCAAATCACTAATTAATTACAGTTTGAAAAGAGAAAATAAGAAGGTAGTGGAATCTAATAATACATTAATGGAGAAGATTAAAATATTAGAGGAAGAGCTTATTATAAAAAACTCCAGGTATTTATAAATATCTTAACAGTTTGTAGTTTAATAAAAAAATATGTATAAACTTTTTTTTAAACTGATAGTGTTAATGAAAATTAAAAGTAATAATATATCTGTTTTATTATTTGTATAGTTTACTTAGTTATATTTATATACATTTTAAACAAAATGTTGTCAACAAGGTTCCCTCTTCCTTAGAATTCCCTT
The DNA here is from genome assembly GCF_965202585.1 of Thalia democratica. NCBI lineage: Eukaryota > Metazoa > Chordata > Thaliacea > Salpida > Salpidae > Thalia > Thalia democratica. The sequence goes on along the minus strand of NC_139172.1, from coordinate 32,849,742 downwards.
GTTAAGTTGAGAAATTTTAAAATATCTTGATTTCTCTAGATTTTATATTCTTTGCATATTACTGAAAAGTTTTGTTATAGAATGTCAGATAATTTTTTGTTTTATAGATTTTTATATGTAAAGTTAGTTCTTTTATCTTTGACTATTTTTAATAGGAAAAAATGTATTTACTGAGTCACTATGTTATTAATTTAAAATTTTAGGTTTATAACCTTGATTAATAGAAAAGCTTGTAAAAATTGAGGTGTCTTTTAATAATAGTTTTATTATAAACTCATGCCAACTTAGGATTGAATTTTAAATATTTCACCAGAAATTCATAGTTTTCAAGCTTTTCTTTTTTAGAAACTTGTTACTAGTCTTTTTCAGTTTATACTTTTTGAACTTATCTTGAAATACTTTCATCATTTTATTTAAATTGTTTTAGCTCGGCCATTTAACATTCAGACTTGGTTGGATCTGATTAAGCAAAAAATAATTAAATGTAAAAACGTATCTATAAAAACTAAAAACCAGCAGTTTTATTTAATTTTACTCTAAAGATTTTAAAACTCAAACTTACGTCTATCATTTGTTAATTTTGCAGAAATGTAATGATAAAAATTTTATTTAAACTTTCTTTTGTTAAAATTATTGTTGTCTTTTAAACATTTCATTTCATTTTTTACTTTTATAGGACATCCTTTAAAACATAATGTATTTATAAAACGTTTTAATATAACTGCATCATATATTGCAAAAAATATATTAGTAAGATTAGTAGGTCACCTGTTAAATTTTCTGATATTCTTTATAACATAAACAGACAATAAGTTTTTTTTTTTTTATTTATTAAAGTGAATTTCTTAAAATTCTAAGATAAACTGAAGTATTGATAAAAAGACTTATAAGTGTTAAACTAATATATGCCAATAAGAAGCTTATAAATAATGGGATGTTTAGTTTTCTGGTCATTTTTTTTTTCATTTGGAAAATACCATTAAAATAACCTGTACAAAAATGTTTATGATTTGAAGAAACTTTTACCGTTGCACCACTAAATTTTCTGAAAACCACTCCGATACAAACCTTAAGGGGCCCAAAAAATGCCTCAATACAACTTACTTAAATTTGAACAATGTATTTATGTAACAATTACTGAATGTGAAATAGAAAAAACAGCTATAAAACAAGGTCGCAAACAGTTTTCACCTGGGTGGTTTTCAGAAAGCCAAGATGAAAGTTTCTTCCACTCATCTAAAATTTCATTCAGGGTGTTTTAGATGTATGTGCTAAATGTAAAAACATTCTAAGCTGAAAACTCAAAGATTGCCATATTTAAAAGCACCCTAATGTCCATTCTTCAACTAGCGAAACTATTAACAACCACTTAAAAATAAAAAACTTGAATATTTTACTGAATATAAATGTACTAAATAACTTAAGAAAACATTAAATAAAAGTTTTAAAAATAGTTAAGCTTATAAACTTCAACAACTACAATATTATTCTAAATATGCATCTCATTAAACCTTTAAAACTAAAATTTACATATTTTAGTATTGGAATTTTAATAAAATCCAATAGATAATATATTGATTTTATCTCACCTAGAAACAAGGTAGGAATTTACTATCTCTTAGGCTTGTCACCACAGATTGTTCTGTTGCTTTGTAGCTACTGTACAAATTCTAGCATTTTTATCTTTTATTCTATTTTTAACTTTAAGTAAGCCTAAAGTACAACATGGTTTCAAAAAACCAAAGAAAGTGTTATCAATAACGACAAAGTAAAAAAGAAATAGCAAGTTTATAAGACTAAGCTTGATAAATTACACAGAGTAAATTATTAAGGGAATAGGAGAGTAAACATTTTTTTTAGGAAAAATAACATTGGCTCTTATATGAAAGTTCTAATTCAAAGCTCAAGCCATATTTTATAAAATAAAAAAAAAACATTTTTTTACTTTTGAGATATTGTTATTTTTGTGATAAATATCCATACAAACGTATAGACCCTAAATTATTGGGGGTTATTTTTCTTGGAAACTTGAAAAAAATCACTTAAAATCTATCCTCTCCTTCATTTTTTGAGCTAGAGACCTAAAACTTGCAGTAAGTTTTCATTTTATGGTTTCAAAGACTTTGAATTTTGCAATTTTCAAAATAGTAAAAATAAAAATTATTTTATATAAAAAAACTTGTTTTTTTTTAATAAATATTTCATTTTTTCACATTAAAAAATTCCTGCATCCATTTTTTTAAATTTTATAATAGACTTTTTGTGAAAATATTTAGAGTATTGGTTAAAAAGTAAAGGAAGAGATAATTTTTTCATGAAACATTTTTTTTTTGTGTTTTTGTTTGTACCTTCCATTGGGACCTATTGATGTGCCTGCAAAATATGTTTTCAACGGACTTGAATTAAGTTTCACAAAGATAGTTTTTTGTATTTTGAATTTTTGTTAGTTTCTACGTTTTTAGTATAAATCATAAAGTTTTTCCATGAAACTTTCTTCAACTCATTTTTAATTAACTGCAATATTTTTTTATTACAGTTGCTACATGCAAAAAGTTTTTCAGCTAAAAAATTATAACTGCAACTTTTTCAGTCCCAATATTTTTATGTTCAATTGCCACGTTTTAAATACTTTTCAGCTAAGTAACTGTAATTTTTTTGGTCCCAATAATTTTTTGGTACTATTGCCACATGTTGAATAATTTTCAGCTAAAAATTTAAAGGTCAAATCTTTTAGTACCATACACAGAGTTGCCAAAAAAACCTGTAATCCTGAAATAACCTTCAAAACATAAAATTAGACAGCTTAGGATAAAATAAAACAAAAAAACTTAAGTTTGAGAAATTTTGAAAAGAAACCTGAAATTTTGAACTAAAAGCAATTTAATACTTGGAAAAAACCTGGAATTTTAAACAACTTTTACACTTTAAAAAGTATAACTAAGATTTGACACAGAAAATTTTTCGAAAAGTTTTTTTTTACTCAACTTCTAAAACATTAAAAACAAACATATTTAAAGAAGCTTTATCTTTTCAATGTCATTATCTAGTTTACACAGTTTTTTATATTAAACTTAACTTTTTAATAAAAATAGACCCTAAAACGTGTAATTTAAAAACCTGGAATAACTTTGATTACCTGGAAAGAATTATCCAAAACATATGGCAACCCTGCTTACAGTTTACATTCAAGTTGTGTAAAAAAATTAAAACTAGCTTCAGTATTTGCTTCTTTGAATAATTAAAAAACAAAAGTGTTTTTTTGATATTTTCTATATGTAATTTTTTCCAGTTCAAAATTTAGAGATTGCCATTTTTTAAGCGCCATATTAACTATATATACACAATCTCAGTTTAACAAAAATAAAAGTTTTACAATAATTGAAGGTTGCAAACACTAAGTAGAAGACTAGATCATACAGAAATTCAAAAGGACTCAAGTGACACTGAAAAACTTACAGGTATTTTTAACATAATAAAAAGTTTTATTAAACAATATACTTTTCTATTGTATTTGTTTAATAAATCATTCAATTTACCTTTGTCATTTTTTAGTTTTGTAAGTAGTTTTTATACCACAATAGAGTCACCAGAAGCCATCTCTGATAGTCAATTCGTTCATGGTTTGAATGAAGTCAAAGTAGAACAAGGTGGTTTTCATGATTCTAATGAAAATCCTTCAAACGGAAATGAAGTTACATCTTGTAATTGTGATTTAGAATTTAATATTAACCAATCTAAAAGTATAACGACTGGTGAGTTGATGAAACTATTTAAATTTTTAATGATTTCTTATTTATCTTCTTTAGTATAGTTATATTTTAAGTAGTTGTTTTCTAATTATATTAAATGATCCTTCTTTTATATTCCTCAGATCAACTTATAGAAGAAATAAAGGCAGAGATAGAAAAATCTAATGAACTGGTAAACAAAGAAACTGAAGTTACTTCAAACACCACTTCTGAGCAGCAACAAAACGATGGAATATCTCATGGTAGTAAGTTGATTGAGTGAAATTCAAAATAACTCCACTTTAGCTAAAATTTCTTATCACCTCTATTAACAGCAACCGTAGTTTTCAACAACAACACCATATATGAAAAAAATGTTGAAATATTTAAAATATTTGAAAATGAGCCAAGTGAAACACAAGGTGAAAGTTCACATATGGATGAAAATGAATTAGCTGCTGTTGTTGAAAGTAATATAAGTTTATTATTGTTCTGACAAGACATTCCTACTTGTGTAATGAATAACATTTTGTTGATTTTATTGGTTAACAGTTTAAGTAAATAAAAAATTTAAAATTATTTGATAAAATCTGCAATGAAAAAATAGTTTTAAAATATTACCATTAAACATTGAATTAACAGTGAATGAAATAAGTTCAGTAAATTTACAAATTAAAAATAAAAAATTAAAGAAACTGTAACTGCTTAATTCTTAAAGTAAATAAACTTTTGACTTTATTTGAAAAGGTATAAACGAAAACTGAATGTTTTGTTCAATTAGAAAATGAAAATAAAGTAGTTTTTAATTCTTTCTTAAAAGTATGTCATTTATGTCACTATTTAAATTTATTTGTTTTTAATGGTAAATTTTTTGCTGTTAACATAAAAAATACTTTTCTTGCAGTTTTTCATTTGTTAAACTTATTCAAAATAATAAAACAATTTAGCTATTTACATAATGATAAACACTTTTTTATGAAAATAATTTTTGTTTAAAGAAGATGGTAATCAAGATCAAAATGACATTGGAAGCACGAGTTTTGGTGAAAGTCAATCAGAACAACATATGGATGTGCAAAGTTAGTTAATTGTTTTAAACTTTGCTTTTAAGTAAAATTAAACTTAAGAAAAATAAATATTTTGTTGTCAATTAAAGTATTTTTATAATTTATTTTGGTGCAAATTTTACAAATCAGACTTTTTTAAAGACTAGAAATGCCTTTTTGATGATTTAGGCAAAAAACTAAAATTTTAAAATAGATAACTTTAAAAAAAATTGGAGTTTTAAACAAAATTTGAATGCAAAATAACTTAATTTTCTTTATATAGTAAAATTTATCATAAAATAAAGTATTATTAAGGTTTTTTAATTAAAAAACACATAAGGTAACACTATAGTATTTAAAAATGCTTTTACACTATATAAAACCTTAAGTTAAATTTTTTATTAAAACTGGACTAAAAAGTTTGTACATTCAAAAGAACAAAATTAAAAACATCTAGAGATAAATTTCAAAAAACCTTTGGCAACCCTAATAAAAGTACATGGATAAATAAAATCTCCAATTTTAACTGATTTTATTTTTTCAGATAGTTTATATCTTTTATAATTTAAAGTTTAAACAAGTTAAGAACTAAAGTTTAAAGATAAATACTAGTAGTAAACATATAACGTTTATTGTTTACAAATTTGAAACAATATTTATCATAAATTACTTTTAATAAAACTTTTCAATATGTTTTTAAGTGCAGGATTGTCACACATTCAGCCTATATATTTTTTTTTTGAAACAAGTTTTTTAAAAGACTCTGGCTGATTCTTGAATTTTGGATTTTTATTTTAAAATATTAGACAAGAACTCTCAAAGTTAACCATGACAGATATTCAGGGGGCCATGAGCATCAAAGGAGCCACAGGGGGCAATGAGGTCATAGTTTTAAACTTAAACTAGATATTCTGGAGTTGTAGATGAAGAGCAAAAAAAAGGTCTTAGATATTTTTAATGAAAGTTTTCTAAATTATCTTGCTTGAGAGGGCCATAGCTTTTTTAAATTCTTTAAAGGGGGCCTTTTGAAAACATTTTCGGAAAACCTGACATAAAATTATCATAAGTTTTTATTTTAAAAATCTTATCAGTTTCTTCAGTAATTGGCCTTTAAATTTTAATATATAAATTTAGGCTGGCTCTGGCTAGTTTAATAGAATTCAGGCTAGATTTTGATAATTCAGGTATGTTTTTTTTTTTTGCATAAAATAGTGACAACTTTGTCATTCTTCAGCAATTTTTATTAATACTTTAAGTTGCTACTTCATTTTGAAAACGTTAAATTATACAGATTAATTCAGGTAAAAATGGAAAATATTAGAAATTTTTAGAAAAATAGTGACTTTTACTTATTTTTGTTAGTGGTTAAGCATTTTTTAATAGAGTAAAACAGTTTAGAGGAAAAAATTTACGTTGTGTGACAAAACATATATTAAGCTCTTAATTTCAAAGCCTTAAAATATGTAAAAAAGATATAGTGTTTAAAAATACACAGTTACAAAATAAACTTTAAACCACAAGCAGGGTTGCCACTCGGTCAGGAAAAGTCAGGAAATCAGGAAAAGTCAGAAAAAAAAAAAAAAAAGACAAAAGTCAGGAAAAAATGGGGCGTTTTGAAAAAAAGTCAGGAAATTTGATAAAATTAAAAAAATAAGTCAGATTTGTCAGTTAAAATTTATAAAATTTTGTTTTCCAAAGCCTTAAAATAATAAAAACTAATTAAAAGTCCTTTAAAGTCAGAAAAAAATTCCAAAGTTTTCCTAGAAATTTACAAAAATATTTAATTTTATTTCCAATGTATTCATCTGGTATAAATTACTTAAATATCCTTTACAAAACTGCAAAAATTTTCTATTACCATATTGAACAAGTACCCTACTTGAACAAGCAGATTTTGTAAGCTTTTTAGTATTGATGATCTGTAGCAAGGACACTTCCATAGTGAAACTGTAGTATTTACAAAAAGTTTATCTAGCATAATTTTAGAATCAAAGTGTTTTTTGTTTAAGTAAATAATTGAGTTCTTTATAACTAAGCAGTTAGTTTAGTATTTTATGTAACATGTTAAATGTGTATACTTTAACTCTTTATAATTTTTTCAAAGTTGTTTAAATTTATAAAATAAGTTATAAGAGAGGTATATGCCAATATTAAGTTAATTTGTATTTTTTGTAGAGTAACTTAAGTTTTTAAAGTATATAAGAGTATATTTATTTGTCACAAGTTTTATACTAAATGATAAGAAGAAATATTTTATAAATGAAAGTAAAAATAAATGAGTGCCAAAAGATAAGAAATGAAGCCCACAAGTTGTGGCTTGTTTTAGAGAAAAGATTCTCTTCAACAAGTGTAGGGGCAGCAGATGTGAGCGATTTAAATAAAATGAGGCAAGTTATTTTAACTGCAAAGAAAATGAAACGGAATGCAGTTCAGATAAAGGAAACCATATCTTCATTAGATGAAGAGATTGAAGTGCTAATAAAAAAACTGAAAAAATAAATTTTAGTACATACATATATAAAAAGTATTTGATTAAGTTCTTTATTGTTTCAATGTTTTAACTGTAAAAGTTCGTTATTGTTTTAAGATTTTAGTTGTGAAAGCTCGTTATTAATTCAAAGTTTTAATTTTAAAAGTTCCTTATATGTCGTTTGTTTATCTAGTTACATTTATGCTAGGAAATACTAAAAAATTGTGCCTTTTTCGGACAAGCTGTGTTTTAAAGTAATAATACAAGTATTTTGCTGATAGAGCTGTTTATTACAAACATCAAACATACACATATGGTCTAAGTGATGTACTGGAAGTTTGATGATAGAATTCAGCAAAAAACTGTTGTTTTTAACCTGTATTTAAATTATATTGATGCTTTATATAGTTTTAAGTGTTAGATTATGTAAAATGATATTAGATTATGTGTTTAGAATAAGTATAATTTAAGAGTTTGTTTAGAAAAGTCAGGAAAATTTTGGTAAAAAGTCAGGAAAAGTCAGGAAATTTTTCTCAGCTTGATCAGTGGCAAACATGCACAAGTGTGCTAAATAACCTTATTAAAAACTCAATAATGTCAACGGATAGACCACTTAAAAATAAATTGTTCACAATAGATAATTAGAGGCAAACAAATCTAAGCATACTTTATTACCAAAAAACAACTCTTACACAGAGGTCTGCTCTAATTATAATTTTTTTCGCGGCTCAACTACAAAATTAAACTTTTATTTGAATGAATAGTTAAAAGATTAATTATAATACACGGCTTTAAGAATACTTGCTGAACTTATAAAATCTTTTCTGCACTATAAACATACTACCGTACAACTTTACACCTTTAGAAATCTGACTTAAAACCCTTAACACACTTCAACTTCTAACTTACAAACTTTAGACTAAAATCAGCAATGTAAAATTTGCTTATTAGCGGATAAAATGTTTCACAAAAGTCAACACATGGTTTAAATTTTCAACAGAGGATTTATAAGTTTACTTTTTGTCACTGTTTATAATAGTAACAAAACTTTGAGTACAGCTATTCAAAATGTTGTAAAAAGGTAACTTTATTAAAGCTATTTTTGTCTGTATTAAGACTATTTGTTTTTTATCCCTTTATTTGACTTATAAGCATAATTAAGAGTCTATCTAACAAAAGTTTTTATTACAAAAGCAAATTTAGTAAAACTTGTAATATCATTAAAATTTGATAAATCTTTCAATTTTCGTTTGTCATTTTTTATTAGTTTAGTAAGACGCTTTTATACCACAATAGAATCACCAGAAGCCATCTCTGATAGTCAATTCGTTCATGGTTTGAATGAAGTCAAAGTAGAACAAGGTGATTTTCATGATTCTAATGAAAATCCTTCAAACGGAAATGAAGTTACATCTTGTAATTGTGATTTAGAACTTAATATTAACCAATCTAAAAGTATAACGACTGGTGAGTTGATGAAACTATATAAATTTTTAATGATTTCTTAGTTATCTTCTTTAGTATAGTTATATTTTAAGTAGTTGTTTTCTAATTATGTTAAATGATCCTCTTTAATATTCATCAGATCAACTTATAGAAGAAATAAAGGCAGAGATAGAAAAATCTAATGAACTGGTAAACAAAAAAACTGAAGTTACTTCAAACACCACTTCTGAGCAGCAACAAAACGATGGAATTTCTCGTGGTAGTAAGTTTATTGAGTGAAATTCAAAATAACTCCACTTTAGCTAAAATTTCTTATCACCTCTATTAACAGCAGCCGTAGTTTTAAACAACAACACCATATATGAAAAAAATGTTGAAATATTTGCAAATGAGCCAAGTGAAACACAAGGTGAAAGTTCACATATGGATGAAAGTGAGCTAGCTTCTATTGTTGAAAGTAATATAAGTTCATTATTTTTCTGACAAGACATTCCTACTTGTGTAATGAATAACATTTTGTTGATTTTATAGTTTAACAGTTTAAATAAATAATTAATTTTTAAATTTTTTTATAAAACCTGCAATAAAAAAAATACTTTTAGAATATTATCATTAAACATTGAATGAAATAAGTTCAGTAAATTTACAAATTAAAAACAAAGTACTATATAAACTGTAACTGCTTAATTCTCAAGGTAAATAAACTAATGACTTTATTTGAAAAAGTATAGACTAAAATTAATGTTTGTACAATTATAAAATTGAAAATAATTTTTTTTTTCAATTTTTTCTCTAAAAACATGTCATTTATGTAACTAATTAAATTTATTTTGTTTTTTTATGGTATATTTTTTACTGTTAACATAATAACATTTTTACTTGTAGTTTTTCGTTTGTTAAATTTATTCAAAAAAATAGTAAGATATTAATAAAATACTTTTTTATGAAAATAAAGTCGTTTATTTTTATTTATAGAAGATGGTTATCAACTTCAAAACTATATTGAAAGCACAAGTTTTAATGAAAGTCAATCAGAACAAGATATGGATGTTCAAAGTTAGTTAATTATTTTAAATTTTGCTGTTAAATAAAATGAAAGTTAAAAAAAATATGTTTTGGTATCAAATTAAAAAATTTTTATAAGCTGTTATGATGCAAATTTTACAATGCAGACTTTTCTTAAAGACTAGAAATGCCTTTTTGATGATTTAAGCAAAAAAACTGAAATTTTAACATTTGTTACTTTTCAAGAACAGGAGTTTCAACAAAATTTTAATGCAAAATATTCAAATTTTGTTTAGATAGTAAAAAAAATAAAGTGCATCTTTAGAAACCCTTGACACACTTTAACTTCTAATTTACAAATATTACACTAAAATCAGCAGTGTAAAATTTGCTTATTAACGGATAAAATTTTTCACAAAAGTTAACACATGGTTTTAGTTTTCAACAGAGGAGTTCTAAGCTTACTTATTGTCACTGTTTATAATAGTAACAGTACTTTGAGTACAGCACTTCAAAATTCTGTAAAGAACTACCTTTAATAAAGCTATTTTTGTCTGTATTAAGACTATTTGTTTGTTATGGCTTTTTTTGACTATTAACATAGTATAATTGAAGAGTTTATTTTACAAATGTTTTTATTACCAAAGCAAGTTTAGTAAAACTTGTAATATCATTAAAAATTAATAAATCATTCAATTTACCTTTGTCGTGTTGTGTTAGTTTTGTAAATAGTTTTTTTTACCACAATAGAGTCACCAGAAGCCATCTCTGATAATCAATTTGTTCATGGTTTGAATGAATTCAAAGTAGAACAAGGTGATTTTCATGATTGTAATATTTATTCATCAGACGGAAATGAAATTAGATCTAATAATCGTAATTTAGAACTTGGTATTGACCAATCTAGTAGTATGACTGGTAAGTTGATGAAACTAATTTAATTTTTAATGATTTTTTTGTTATCTCTATAAGCATAATTATACTTTAAATAGTTGTTTTCGATCTATGTTAATTGATCCTTTTTTAACATTCATCAGATCAACTTATAGAAGAAATAAAGGCAGAGGTAGAACAATCTAATGAACTGGTAAACAAAGAAACTGAAGTTACTTCAAACAATTTTGAGCAGCAACAAAACGATGAAATATCTCGTGGTAGTAAGTTTATTTAGTAAAATTTAAAATAGTTCAACTTTAGCTAAATTTTCTTAACACCTCTATTAACAGCAGCCGTAATTATAAACAACAACACCATCTATGTAAACAAAGGAGAAATGTTTGAAAATGAGCCAAGTGAAACACAAGGTGAAAGTTCACATAAGGATGAAAATAGGCTAGCTGCTGTTGTTGAAAGTAATAAAAGTTCATTATTTCTCTGCAAAATATTCTTACTTGTGTTATGAATAACATTTATTGATTTTATAGGTTAACAGTTTGAGTAAATAAATAATTAGATTTTTTTTTGATAAAATCTGCAATAAAAAAATAGTCTAAAAATATTATCATTAAACATTGAGCTATAAGTGAATGAAATAAGCTCAGTAAATTTATAACTTAAAAATTAAAATACTAAAGAAACTGTAACTGCTTAATTCTCAAGGTAAATAAACTGTTGACTTATTTATTTACCTATAAGTATATCTAAAAGTACCATAAATGTATAGACTAAAATTAATTTTTTTGTTCAATTAGAAAATTGATAAAAAAAGTTTTTCAATTTTTTCCTAAAAATATGTCATTTATGTAACTAATTAATTTTTTTGTTTTTTATGGTATATTTTTTCCTGTTAACCTAATAAAATTTTTTCTTGCAGTTTTTCATTTGTTAAACTCAAAAAAAAATAACTTTATAAATATTGATAAAACACTTTTTTATGAAAATAAAGACGTATATTTTTATTCATAGAAGATGGTAATCAACGTCAAAATGATATTGGAAGCCCAAGTTTTAATGAAAATCAATCAGAACAAGAAATGGATGTTCAATGTTAGTTAATTATTTTAACTTTTGCTTTTTAATAAAATGAAAATTCAAAAAAATAAATATTTTTTGGTATCAAATTAAAGAAATTTTATAAACTGTTATTGTGCAAATTTTACAAAGCAGACTTTTTTAAAGACTAGAAATGCTTTTTTGACGGTTTAGACAAAAAACTTTAAATTTTATCATATATAACTTTTTCAAAAACTGGAGTTTTAAACAAAATTAAACAGACTTTAACTTCTAACTTACAAACTTTACACTAAAATCAGCAATGTAAAATTTGTTTATTAATGGATAAAATGTTTCACAACACATGTTTTAAATTTTCAACAGAAGAGTTATGGGCATAGGGGGTCCACCTTGATTTTTACAAGTCGATCTTATTTTATAGAATTTTATCTGATCCATCAGAAATTTTTAACTGCTTGAAAAAATTCAAAGTATTTTTTGAGATATGAGCGATTAAAGTTGGTAACCTCAATAGGTTCCTAATAGAAGGAGCAAACTAAAAATGTGAAAAAAGACCATTTCACTAAAAATCTATCTCCTCCTTCTTTTTTCAAGCAATATTCTTCAAATTATCACAGAAAGTGTATTATTGAATTTTAAAAGGATTAAGTGCAAGATTTTTTTTAGTTTTAAAAAATTAAATTTATATTATAAAAAAACCATCTTTTTTTTTGTTTTATTTATCTAAAATTTTTATTTTTTAATATTTAAAAAATTCTAACTTTCAAAGTCTTATAAACTATAAAAGGAACGTTACCTGACAGTTTAATGTCTCTAGCTAAAAAATGAAGGAGAAGATAAGTTTTTAGTGGTTTATTAAATTTCCAAGAAAAATGATCCCGAAAAGTTTGCGGTCTATACGTTTGTATTGGAAACTTTTTACAAAAATTTCAATATCTTAAAAATCAAAAAAAAAACTTTTTAATTCTATAAAAACTGGCTTGTTGTTTGTACTTTATGCTTTTTTATAACATCCAATTTTATTTTTAGTAAAACAAAATGTCGGAAAACCCCCCCCCCCTATGCCCTTATAAGGTTACTTTTTGCCTGTATTTATAATAGTAACAGAACTTTGAGTACAGTACTTCTAAATTTTGTTAAAAACTAACTTATTAAAGCTATATTTGTCTGTATTTAGACTATTTGTTTGTTATGGCTTCATTTGACTTATAAACATAATATACTGTAAGAGTTTATTTTATAAACTTTTTATTACTGAAGCAAATTTAGTAAAACTTGTAATATCATTTAATTTGTATAAAATAATAATACTTTCAATGTTTAATTATTTATAATAAGTACTTTAAAGAAATTTTTATTATTTCAAATAGTTATGCTTATAGTTTTTTTATGATCTTTGAATATATGTTTCAAATTTTGGTAGTTATAAGTTTAGTTTATTAATTATCAGTACTTTACTTAAAAACAGCAGAGTGTTCAAGTGAAGAAATATCCGATGACTCAGATGAGGATTATTTACCTGAATCTTCAAAGCCGGATCTAATTACTAGCTCTACTGATCAAAGTGAGTTGTTTTAATTATTATAACAAGTTCAGATGTAATTTAGTTTAAAAATATAACTAAATTTTTTCTCACAATGTAAGCTTCAAAGACCTAAAATGCAAATAACAAAGCATTCAAGCACTAATATGATTAAAATAAATTTATTAAATGTTTCCTAATCAACGATTGTTACTTTAGCTGACATTGTTTCTTCTAATAGGGGCTTAAGAGTTTTTTTAAGTAACAATAAAATAACACGAAGCACACAAATATATTTGGTAATATTAAGTAATGAGAAAGCAGTTAATTAGTCGTTTTATTAATGTACTTAAGTAAATATAAGGAAAATTTATTAATTTTAAAATGAAAACTAAATAAAAATGTTCGTAAAAAAATAATAATACTTATAAATAAACTGACAGTAACAAACAAAACTTAGGATGGTATAATTAACAAAAAACTACAACAATACAAAAAAATAAATGACTAGATCTAAAATGGTGGCATGTAGTAATTAGTTCTTTTCTTACATTAAGTGCTTTGATTTTTAACACCATACCATTTAATTAAGGAGAATTTGATGTTATTTGATTTAGTAAATTTAGCAAGGGCTGTTGCTTTTAATTTATTGAGAATGCTATACTTGTCTTACTACTATTTTGTTTTGAAAGAAACTGCCGTAGAACCTATGTATTTTCCTTATCTCTGAATGTTGGTCTATATACAACTTTCAAAAGGAATTCACTTTTAAGAAGGCAATTCATCTTGTTACTACAATTGCACGCTCTGCATTTCTCAACTTTTCTTAATTATAAAAGAATGACCATTGCCGAAGCGGACAGAATCAAAGCATTTAATGTAAGAAGAGAACTAACTTATACACGCCCCATTCTAGATCTAGTTTTTTTTTCTGTTTTTAATTTATTGTTGTAGCTTTTGAAATTTTTTTCAATCTTAAGTTTTATTTATCTTTGTCAGTTTATTTATAAGTACTATTTATTTTTCAATTGTTTTACATAATTTCCCTTATATTTACTTAAGTACATTATTACAAAAACTATAAAATTAATAACTATTCTCTTTCTCATTACTTGATCTTACTAAATATACTCGGGTGCTTGTAGTTAATTTATTGTTACTTAAAAAGATCTGAAGATCATCCTAGGTCCTAGGAGAAACATAGTCAGATAAAGTAACAATCTTTTAATAACAAATTTGTTAATAGTTAAGCTGTTATGTACTGAGCACTTTAATTCATACAGTTTTAAAACTTATGTAATATTTGTTAGATTCGAATATAGTTTATAAACGTTCTTTTAATTTTTAATTTCTACGAATTGATTAGGTGTTTTTTCTTTATATGTTTAATTATTTGATAATAACATCAAAGTTACTTTACATTTGGAAAACTCAATAAGATCAATCTCAAATGTTTTACTTATATGAGTCTGTTGATACCAATGTTGCTAAAATTATTATAAAAAAACTCATATTTTTTTGTTTTAAAACAAATCAGTGTGCAATTTTATGTACTTTTGCAAACTCTTAAAAGAAGTGTTTCATTTTAAACTTTTTTTTAAATTCATTTGTATTTACTTTAAAAATTTCATTAAAATAAACAACAATATACATTTTTTCACTTTAAAATTCAACTGCTTGCATATATTCCTTTTGTCTGTGTTTGCTTTTTTATGACACAAAAAGTGTAGTTTTCAAAAAAATTGTTAATTTCTGATTGAGTCAATACAAACACTGCAATATTACAAGAATGTCTGTCGCTTTTTACCTTTTTTTACTCACTCACAGTTAAAGATAAAGCTTCAGATTTAAAAATAATTTTTAACAATGATTTTTGATATAGAAAACCTTATATAACCTAATTGTATAGATTTAAATTTCGTTTAATTTATACGACACTTGAAGTACTAAAGAGTACATAAATGTCAAAATTATCTTTCAAGGGTGGAATGTTATATTTAAATTGGATACCAAAAGCTAAAAAGTAGGGTCTTAAGCTGAAGAATTAAAACAAAAGCGATTTTATTCGCACAAATGTATACGTTTCTGCAGATTTGTACCAAGCCTGCTATATGCTAACCATTATTTTTTGTGATTTTTGTTTAATGACATAAGGTAGCTAAGGATAATTTTTAACAAAACTTATTATTGCTTTTATAAGAAATCATATAGTATAAACTGTAAACCAGTTTTAATAGAATGCAATAAATATTAAGTTTTGAGAGTTAGTTATTTTTGTAAAAGATCCTGATGCAAGTATGTGGACCGCAGTTTTGTTAATCAATTATTTTAGGCAGTTTAAATATTTACTTAAGTTTTATCTTCTCTTTTGTTTTTAAACAGTAGACTTAATATTTTTTAGTGAAACTTTTTAAGCAGTATAGAAAATTTTAAACGTTGAACTTTTTTTATTTAATCAAAATAACAACATTTTTCCACCAAAAAAGGTGTTTGTTTTGTAATAATTTTATTTTTTCCTATAGTATAAAAATAAACGTCTTTTTAAAAAAATTGAGAATCTCTAATAGACTTACTGTAAAAGTTTGAAAAAAATGATGAAAAAATGAAAGAGAAAAAGAATTTTTAGTGAAAAAGTGTCTTTTCACTTTTTAGCTTGTGACATTCTATTGAACTTATCAAGTTTGATCGCTTGTACCTCAAAATTTATTTTGACAGTTAATTAATAGGCAAAAATTACATGATAGAAGAAATCCTTATAAAATAATAACAATTATAAAATACATGTTTCCTTTGTAGACTCAACTATTACTATACATTTCAAATCAGGGAACGATTCCTATTTTAGAGTATTTTTGTTTATTAATTGCCTCTATTTATACAAAGTGTAGTAGTATTGAGATCAAATACTTTATATCAAGTATTTTGTTGCAACAAAAGAATAACTATTTCTGTAGTGGTATGACTGGAAAGTTACTATTTTCTTTTTTCTTTGAGATATAGTAACTATTATTATTTTTTTTGACAATTTTTAATCAATGTTAATATTGCTTATTTTAACAGAAGCTGAGAACTCCAATCAAATTACTTCAAGTGAAGTTGAAGAAATGGAAACAAATACTGATGAAACTACAGATGAAACCATTTTAACAGGTGATGAAATTGAAATTAAGATTAACTTGTAGAAATAAAAATACTAAAAAAGTTATATAACATGTATATTAACAGGTATTATAAATGAAGAAAATTCTGATGTTTTAAATGAAGATTTTGTACCTGAATCTTTGCAGTCGGATCAACCTTCTGGCTCTAATAAACAAAGTGAGTTGGTTTTTATGGTATAAAAGTGTTTGACTTTTTCGTTTATCTGATAAAACTACATAAAGTTAAACCATCAGTTTAGTTTTAAACTAGTAATTTTGTTTTTACTGTCTGAACATTATTACCTGTCTAGTTTACTGCATCATTTAATGTTACTTTAGTTTATTGAAAACTTTGCTATTGAAACAGATATGTTTATCTATTTGTGAACCAGTATATGACAGGCATTTAGTGGTTGCGGTCCAAATTATAAAATCAAATGTTTGCTGTCGTGGTAGATTTTTATTATTATAGTTAGTACCAAATATTTAGTGCAATTTTCGAAATTTTTATAATTTGTACCGTGACCTCATTTTTGCACTTCATTTCTAATCCCACAGTATATAGTGTTGATCCCTTTTCGATTGTTGTAGAACATCTAACAATTTATAAATTACTTGAAATTCTGTCATTATGAAAAACTTTTAATAAAGTATTTTATAATCTTTTAAAGATTAGACGAGAAAGTTTAAAACCAGATTTCTAAAAATTAAAATGAATAAAATTTAATGTTTTTTTTTTCCTTTTTAGTTTGCTCCTTTTCATAAGAAACCTATTGGACTCTTTAATTTGAATTATTTATCTCAAATTTTGATTTCAGTTATAAAAAAAAGTAAAATTAAATAGATAGCACATTTAAGAATGAAAAAAAATAAGATAAAGTATTAAAAAAAGACTATTTGTCCTCCAGCCCTTATGGCAACCAAAAATTTGAAAAAATTTACAAAAACCCCAAAATTAACCAAAGTTTTTAAAAATTTTTTAAATACTTTGAAAGTATACAAGCTGTAATATTAATTGTTTAGTTTAAATTTTTTACTTTATTGTCAACTAAATATTTATGTTGTCAATAAAATAGTTCTGTTTAAGTAAGATTTTATTATTTCACTAAGGATCTCGTTTAAATTTTTCAAACAAGTAAAACATTTATTTGACAATAAAATTTATAAATTGAGTTGATTATTTTCGCTAGAGCAAAAAGTGCACAATATTAAGAACATATTTTAGTTATAAAAACTGACTTAAAGTTGTTTTTTTTTTAATTTTGACTAATAAACATAGTATTCACTGAGTCTGTAAATTATTAAAACTTTGGTGATTTTTTAAATAACGTCAAAAAATAAATATCAAGATCATTACATTTAAGCTGTTTAAGTTAAACCAAGCCATTCAGTCAAATTTAATTGTTATGTTAGAACTAACTTTATATTGTTTTCTAGACGCTCGACCTGAAAGAAGCGGAAAACATTCCGAATTCTCTGCATGTAAGATAAAGTTATCTAAAACAGAAGCTTTAAACAAGCACAAGAGGATACATGAAAAATCTCATAAGTGTGGAGTTTGCCAAAAGTGTTTTGGTACAAAATCAAATCTCACTGTTCACATGAGGACTCACACGGGAGAAAAACGCTACGCATGTTCTATTTGTAATAAAAGATTTGCTACAAAGAATATTCTCACTTGTCACATGACAACGCACACTGGAGAAAAAGCCTACGCGTGTTCTGTTTGTGATAAAAGATTTGCTACAAAGCAAAATCTAACTCGTCACATGAAAACGCACATTGGAGAAAAAGCCTACGCCTGTTCTGTTTGTGGTAAAAGATTTGCTACAAAGCAGAATCTCACTCGTCACATGAGGACTCACACGGGAGAAAAACCCTACGCATGTTCTATTTGTAATAAAAGATTAGCTACAAAGCATAATCTCACTAATCATATGAGAACTCACACTGGAGAAAAACCCTACGCATGTTCTGTTTGTGATAAAAGATTTGCTACAAAACAGAATCTCACTAATCACATGAGGACTCACACTGGAGAAAAACCCTACGCGTGTTCTGTTTGTGATAAAAGATTTTTTAAAAAGGGTTCATTGAAAACACATCAGATAACTCACATTAATGAAAGAAAGTTCAAGTGCAATATATGCCCAGATGACAGAAGTTTCAAAACTAAACATGAATTGTCTATTCACATGCTGTATCATTATGAACCAAAATACAGTTGTACTCAATGCCAAAAGAAGTTTCATACTTCATCTAATATGAAAAGACACATGAAGATTCACTTTGAACCAACTTATTCATGCGATAAATGCGGCAGGAAATTTAATACATCTGGAGATTTGAAAAGGCATGAAAAAATAAAAACAGAATGTTAGTTGTTGTTTTCTTTTAGTAATTTCTTACTACTTTATTTACAAACTAAAGAACTTTAAGTGAACTAATAGATAGTCTTACTTATTTTTTAGTACTTATATTAAAATATTTGACAGACTAAAAATATTTTTGATTAATTATTATTCAAAACTTGTTTTTCGAGTGTTTCATTTTTTCTACCTATAACTTAAGCATTGCTAAGTATTAAGTTTTTTAAAATTGAGAAGTATTAGTAGTTTTGAGGATAAGATTACCTAAAAAAATCGTTATTTTTTGTTTTTAACAGAAATTTTATTTTTTTAAATTCATAAAGCTAAAATTTTAAAACTTAAAACAAATCATCCTTAAAAAATAGTATTCTACAAATTGATACAGAAATTAGTCTACTGTTTCATTACTAATAAACTATGTGACTTGAAAGAACAAAAAAGCTCTACAAGTTTTCAATTGCTACAAACCACTAAATTCTGTAATAAAATTTTGCAAAAAGAATAGTTAAAATTATAATATTGATAAAAACCAAGTATAAATCTGATAACGTAGTGGGTTGGAAACATCATTATTTTAAAAAACATCTTCTAGTGTGAACTTATATGTAAACAAATAAGTATATGTTAATTAATTTGACTATTTATTCCAAACTAAAAATTAATTAAGTCAGCTTTTTATAAATGACCATAAAAAATTGTCACTTTGTTTTTTGCAAGGACCTAACAAAAAGTATAATGTAGTTCAAAAAAATATCTTTTCTAAATCTTTAAAACTAGTTTAAACTATTTAAGTCACTATTTTTATTTTTAAAAAGTTTAGTTTACACTTAAAATTATTGATAAAGTCCATAACTTTAACAAAAGTTCAAAATACGTACAGTGGAACGAGAAAGCCTGGAAAAAAATTTATAGACAGTGAATTTAGTATTTTAAAGTTTTAAAAAACTGTTAAATATTATATTTGAACTTGCAAATTTGAGATAGTTTCAGTAAATTATTGTCAATATTAGAAACTCGACTTAAAAGAAACTAAACAAACAGGTGTTAAAGTATATAAAGAAGAATTCAATGCAAATAAACAATCTGATAATGGGAGTTCTGAAGAACACCAACCAGACAAAAAAACTGACTCTGGTAATCAAGGTAAGTGACTTTTTTAGACATTAACAGTAGTCTTTCCTTTAATACGCACTCTTGTTTCATCCTAAAAAAGTTTACTGGATGAGAATTGCGTTAATAAAATTCCTCGTCATTTTTGATGCTAAAATGATTTTTAATGTTGTTGATGTTATGAAAAGATCTATATTTTCCTAAATCAAAAGTAAAAATCTGTTGAAAAGTAAAGCTTTTTGAAATTTATTAGAAATATTTTGCTGTTCTTTTTTCTGTTTACCACAGTTTTTTTTCAAAATAATTTCAGATAAGACATTTTAAAATAAATCTCCAAAAGATGGTGTTACCAGAAAAATGTACAAAATTAAATTTTATTTCTAATATAAATGTATTTTGATGCAGTATTTTTGTTATACACGCATTGTGGAAAAATATATGAATATCGTCTATTTTTTCAAAGGATATGTATTGTATCAGTTTCTTTATATTAGATTTACAGTTTTTAAAAAATTTATCAAAGCTTCAACTCATATGTTTAATTGCTTTCATTTGTTTCTATGTTTACAAGCTTGTCCGTTACCTTGTTTTTTTTTTATTACTTAACATGATTATTCAAACTTTATTTTCAGTCAAAATGTCTAAAAAATTGAGATGTAGTGTTGAAAAACTTAAATGTAAATTTTGCAACAAAGTATATCAGTATCGTTTTTTGATTAATGTTTATTTCCAGGTTGTGTTAAAAGCTGTACAAATATTTAAATAAAAATTTCAGTAGAAAACTTAATTGTGATAGTTTTTTACACGAAAAAAGTTATATAACTTTTTTTGCATGCTTCAATAAAATTATAACAATTTTTTTTGTATTGTTTCTTCATTTTATAATTTTTGTATATAAGTTTTATATAAGAAACTTTTTCTGTATTTTATTCCTCAAAAACATGATTTAAATAGTTTTCACGTAATATATGTGTTTATGTTTTTTCATGTTAATTTATTATGATTATTATAAAACTTGTAGTAAATTAACTTCAGTAAAAACACTGAATTCTTTTATACAGCTAAAAATTATTGTTTTAAAATATTTTTAACGTTATTTCTGTGTTATTGTTTTTTTTTTTAATATTTTAAGACTTGTAATAATTTAATTTTATTAAAATCAATTAATTCATTTTTTGCAGCTAAAAATTAAATTTTAAAAATTATTTTTACGTAATTTCTCTATTTATTTATTTTTATGTTAATTTTTTCTACAAATCTTTCTTCAAATAAATTAAGTTTAGTAAAAAAAAATTTTTTTTTTAAACTAAAACTTATGTTACTAGTGCTAGAAAATTTATTCAAAAAGACATGTACTTTTTATATTTTCTCAAATTATTTTTGTTAGCAGTAAATAATCGACATGTGAAAAATATATTAACCCTCTATACAAACTATGTAACTTTAAACAAGTAATCTAAACATAAATGCTTGATTTAATTGAACTTAAGTTATATCTTTTAAACAACCTTTCTTTAATATTTAGTATGAATGTAAACTTTATTATTGTGCTTTTAGGTGGCAGATCTCATCAGTGTGAAGTTTGCCAAAAGTATTTTACGAGAAAGTCAAGCCTTACTGTTCACAAAAGAATTCATTCAGGCGAAAGACCGTTTGCATGTTCTCTCTGTGATAAAAGATTTACAAGGAAATTTGCTTTACTAAACCATCAGGCAACTCACAGTGATGAAAAAAAGTTTTAGTGTGGTATATGCCCAGATAAGAGAAAATTTAAAACTAAAAATCAATTGAATGTACATATTTTTAAGCGTCATTATGAACCAAAACTCTCTTGTGCAAAGAGCAGTGAAAAGTTTCATACATCAGGAGAATTGAGAAGTCATAGTAAAAGAAACGTATGTAAGTTGAACGTTTGCTAAGCTTTTATTAGAATTTACTTTTTAGAAAAAGGGACTGTTTTTAAAATAGTTCAATTAACAGTTGAACCCATCTGTTAAGCATTCTGAAAACTTTTTGGCTCTGAATATTTAATTTTGTGGTAATATTGTTGTTAAAACGAAATTTTTTAGATTTTAAAAGCAATTTAGAAAATTTTAAAACCTGATTTATTTAATATGTATTTTTTAATGTTAGAATTCTTTTGAACATCACTTTTTACAGTAACAAAAGTTTGATTTAGTGACTTAATATATTTTCAAAGTTTTTAAAGTGGCAACCTGGCACTGTTTTAATGACACCAATGTATAAAAAACAGTATGGTATTTTTTTCTAAAATGAATATTTTAAAAAGTTACTCGTCTGTTTAATTACAGTAAATATTTAATTAAAGCAAGTTTTACTATGAGCATTGAAACTTATATGTGTTTCTGTTTTAATAGCAATTTGGATTTTGTGTTTTTATAACATTTAAGCGTAATCGATACTTGAACATTTATCGAAGCTTACATCTTTAAAATTTTATTTAGTTTGATCAACAAGATTTGTTTTTTTTTTATCGATTGCTATCTAGTTTTAACCAGTATTTATTTTCGTCATCATTAATTACAAAATAGCAGTTAAATTAGTACAAACCGGTCGTAGTTTGTCTCGGATACTTTTGTTGATGGTCAAGTGGTAAAATTTATTGTTTACTATTGCTATCAAATAAACTATAAATTGTTTCATTGAATAATGATTGAAAAGTTATGGAGGTTTTAATTTATTATTTTGCTTGTAAGCTCCATTTAGAGTTTATCTAGAAAAACATATTGAGCTAAAAGTATTGAAAAGACTTTCGATTTTTGTGTGTTAAAATCAAATTAATAATAAAAATGTTTGTATGACAATTAATTTCTATCAGTCTATAAAGCTTCATATTTTATTATTGTGTGTGAATAAAAATTTTTTTCGTAATCAAAAATTACTTAACAAATAAAGAAAAATTTGCTTTGTTTTTTTAATAAACTAACTTTAAAGTTTAAATTCATGTTTTTTAATCAATTTCTTTAAAATAATTTTAACCAATAAATTTTTAACTAGTGCTTGTAAGTAAACTTTAGAAAGTAACTTTAATCAAGAAATGACTACATTAAATATGAAGTATAAAAATAATCAACTCTTATAACAAAAATATCAAATAAGTTTTTGTTTTGCTTGTTGTACTTAATGCATTGTAACGAAACTAACATTTCATTTTAGTATTTTAAAGCTTGTGAATAAATATGGAATTTTTTGTAACAATAAAATCTTTTCCAAAACATTTTTCATTATTTTCAAAACAAGCTTTTCCAAAACAATTTTTATAACTCTTAAAACAATTTTCTAAAACAATAAACAATATTGTTTACTTAAAGGAGTTACATTTATTTTAGTGCTTATAAAACGGAGTTTTACTTGCAGTAGATGTTTCGGCAGAGCATTCGGCAAGTGTGCTTTAAGTTAAAATGTATTTTAAACACGTTAGATTCAAGAACTAATATTTTCTTGTGTGTTTAACTTTAGTTCTCGTATAGAGTGATGTAATTGTATCTTTGTGTTTTTTAGTTTATGTAAATAAAATATAAGTGTTGTTTTGATTGTTGTACTAATCTACTTTAATAATCCTATTACCCCTTAATAAAATCTGTGTATCGAGACAGCATTATTAACATTTTAATTATAAGAAACAAGCCAACCTATAAATATAAGTTGCAGTTATTGATGTTTTACTGATTATATAATTTTGTAAGTCAGTTTCTTTGAAGCTCCTATACAGATACAGTGATATTTTAGAATTTTTTGTTATATACTACTTAATTAAGTTAATTAGGTTTTAACAGTTATTTTTTAAAGATCTGCCCATTAAAATTTAATTCAAGTATAAAATCAGTAATCATAAACATGTGGAATTAAAAGGCAAAGAATATTATATTTTAAGTTTTTCTTTGTCTATATATTTTTAGTACAAAAAATTAATTGACAACTTCAAATTATTTTGTTTGTTATCTAATGGGTAACGGGTCAAAATTGTATGAAGACAAAATTGCGCAAGGTTACTAAATTGCACAAAAACAAAATTGCACGAACAGTCAATTTTGCACGAGGGGACTAAATTGCAAGAAGATAATTTTGCGCAAAGGGTCAACTTTGCACGAGTTACAATTTTGCAGACAGAGTAATTTTTGTACGATAGTAAAACAAACTAAAAATAATTTAAAAAATACAGAAAAAAAATGAAGGATAAATTATTTAAAAAAAGAAAAAAATACTGACTGAGGGTCAGGGGCAACAATGACAATAAAAATGAAAATATAACTAGTAAAAATTTGATTAAAAAAAAACTAGATAAATTATTAAATAAAATAAATTAATTAAAAAGAAAAAAAATGACGGAGGGTTAGGGGTAATAGTGATATTAGAAAAATATAACAATAATAAGTCACCGACCGAGGGTAAGAGTTAATGGTAACAGTGATAGTAAAAAAAATTAAAAACTCAAGTAATAAAAAATTTTAAATTAATTAAAAAATAAATAACAAATTCAACTCGTGCAAAATTGTCTGCTCGTGCAAAAAAGTTCCTTCGTGCAATTTTGTCCGCTCGTGCAAATTTGACATCTACCCTATCTAAGGTGTATACTCATTTGTTTGTAAACAACTATTACTTGGTGTGGTTCTGGTTTTCCTAAACTCAATTTAATTATCATCCACCTGAAACAATCCCCTTTATCGTTAAATATCGCCCGTTGTAAATAAATAACCATTTTACTTTTACACCCCTTTACAAAATATTGCTCCCTTATAGCTCATATCACCCATATTCGAAAACCCCGCCGAAGAAAATCATGATGTTTTTGTTTAGATATTAGGATCTAATGTTTTTGATGACACCAGTTTTATACAAAATTTTACCCCTAAATAAAGATTGTTTCATCTGGCTTTTTAAATATTTATAACGTCATAATTAGTATGTACTAATCATATACATTAGATGGTTTTATTAAATATTTGTTATAAGTAGAAGAATAAAAAAGTGTATATCATATAGTCAATAATGTTATTAACAATAGGAAAAAAATAACTAGAAATTTTAAATTAAATTGTTGAAAAACTGCTTTTAACAGATTATTTTTTTTTAAATAAACACCAAGTACCGGAGAATTAAAAATTAACAAACTGAGTATTTATTACAAATATATATTTAATAATATATTTTTAAGGCCAAATGCTTAGTAACGTAGTAGTGGCTATGCATTATCAAGTCGTTTGCTGAGATAAATATATAAGTTTTTTTCTCGTACTAGTTGTTTTATAAATAATTACAAAAACTTAACCAAAATCAAATTAGAATACTTAAAAAAATGTTAATTTTTGAGGTTTTTTATGCGGTAGTACATCTTATGACGCCGTGAAATGTCGACACTACTTTCAAATGAATTGTTTCCTGATGCGATAAAACAGAAAAAGAACTTTAGAGTTACTTGTTGCATTTAAATTAGTAAAAAAAATAGAATTTGCATTTACAAAAATAATATTACTAAAAAATTAAGTAATGAAGGTTGTTAATTTCCTCCAGCTAGGTTGGTGTCAAATATGATCGAATAGACACTTTTGCACTGAGACACTTTTGCACGAATTGTATTTTTTAAATTAATTTGTTTTTTTTTACTTACTCTTATTTTATTTTTGTTCTCTCTGATTAACACTATCACTTTAATACTTACCCGTGTAGGTAATTTGTTTTATCTTTTTCTTCTTTTTTTTAAGTTTTTTTTATTAATAGTTTCTTCTATATATTTTTTATTTTTAGTTTATTCTATCACTGTTAGCCCTAACCCTTATTTACCTTTTTTTTCTTGTGCAAAAGAACCCCTTCGTGCATGTTTGATTCTTCGCGCAACAGTGTTTTCGTGCATGTTTGACCTGTCCCCACTCAAGCCTACACTTACAAATGATAAAAGTGAATATTTATTAACTGCTTTAAAACTTTCCTAATTCAATCTTAACTTAATAATACCACATCGTATATAAAAGTTGTTTTAATAATTTGTTTTATAAAAAAAAGTATTGACTGTTTTCATTGTTTTTGTCCAAACTTTTTTATATTTTCTTTTTGTTCACAATATATATAAAAAATTAACTTTAATACAATTTTAGACTTAGACAAGTGTTCAAAATATTATATTAAAAAAAAAAGAACATTTGTTGTTGTTAACATTGTTATTCATTATTATCGTTTTTCTTAAGTGCATAAATGTTACAGTACTTATCTTTATATTTTAATCTTTAAAAGTTAAGTTCAGTTATGGTAGAATTCACTTCTTGAAAACTATTTAAAAAGTTATTCAATAATTTATTTATCTAATCAAATTTAAAATTGTTTTTACAATTCAATTAATATTCTATAAAAAAAAATACACTTTTAGCACAAAATACTGATAAAACTAAACGTAAAAGTATTTCAGCATATTAAATTTTTACTTCCTTTAAAAAAGTTGTAACCTATCATTTAAGTGGATAGCTGTCAAATTTGAATGAGCGTTCAAAATTTTACGAGGGCTTTAAATTGCACGAGGGAACTAAATTTCACGAAGACAAAATTGCAAGAAGACACTATGCACGAAGAGTCACTTTAGCACAAGTTGTTTTTTTTATTTATTTAGTTTTTTTTTGTCACTGTTATACTAACCCTTACTCTCGGTCGGTAAGTTTATTTCATTTTATTAATTAATTAACTTCTTTAACTTTTTCTTCACTATCACTGTTACCCCTAACCCTTACCTCGGTCAGTAATTGTTGTTTGATTTTTATAAATTTATCCTTTACTTTTTTCTTTTTTTTTTGTTACTCTAGTGCAAAATTTTAACTCGAGCAATTTTATCTTCATGCAATTTAGTCCCCTTGTGCAATTTGTAACCTTTTACAATTTTGTCTTTGTGCAATTTTGACCCGTTACCCATTCAATGATGCACATGTTTGCCACTAGTACTGTTTGTCTCTTTTTATATATTAACTTAAAGTTATATATTTTTCTTTAAATCTTATATTAATAGACAAGTTTTTAAGTACATTTTCAAACACAGAATCCAGTTAAAATTTAGTTTTATTTTATTAATTTTGTTTAATTGATTGTTTTATTACTAAAAATTAAAATATTAAATAAAAAAATTATGTGTTATAGCTCGTAAGAAGCTTTATAAGCAAGTGGTTTACGACTTGATAACCGAAAGGTTCCTTTGTTCAACAGGTCATTAGACCAAATTTTTTGAGTGATTTTTTTTTTGTTCAATAAACAATGATAATAATTCAATGAACATGTCCTATAAATTTTGAAGATAATTGATATAAAGACAATAAAAAAATTATATTTAGTAGATTTTTAAAACTTTCTGGAAAGTTTGCAATGTTTTCTTCTTTATAAACTTGTATAAGAAACTTTTTGTATAAGTATCAATCATTTAATTTTTTTTATCTTACAGCGTTCTACTTATTGAGTTTTCAAAGCCGTCATCATATTTAACCGTATCTTATAGTTTATAACATTACCTTTCATATGAATAAAAACTGTTGAAAACTTAGAAAAAATTCAGCCCCTCTAATTGTTTTATGTATTATTTGTTATGCAATATGTACCTTATTAATCCAGCCCCCTAGTTAATTTATGTATTATTTGTTATGTAATTATATGTACCTTATTTTGTTAAGTTTTTTATAAACGTAAATGATTAATTAATTGAACTATTTTTAACTTATGTAAGTTCAGTTTTGAATTTTTTATTTTTTTAAATTTTTTGGTTTCTCGATGATGATTACTACTGAGTTACTTAAATATTCTTTATTAGTTATTAATTTTATTGAGTTTACACCAACTTATATAATTTATTGTTAATTACTTATACATTACATTTGATACACATTTAGTTTAAACTTAATTACTATTTTGTATCAATTTAGTTGTTTTGTGTTAGATATAACATTTTCCCACATAAGTTTCAGTATAATTTTGAATAATAAACTTCACCACACGACCAATAACAACAGCATCCGAGACAACCAAAGACCGGTTTCGTCCTGAATGTTAATTAATGTTGCTGGTCGTGTGGTGAAGTTCATTATTTATTGTTGATGGAGCTAACATCTCAACTTTGTTGATGATGGCCGAAATAAAAATGGGTTAGAAATCGTTTTAAGTAAGCTTTTATTTTATTTTAATAAGACTTTATTTTTCTAAAAAATTAAGTGAGTTTTGTTACATTTTTATATGTATCTAAAACAAATAATTGGTTGAAAATAAATTTTAGATTTTATATTAAGTCTGGTTTACTTAAGTTACAAAAAATATTTTATTCTTTACTAAAATTTTAAAAATTTTATTTAGAATTGATTTTAATTTTTTTATTGAACGACAATAACTAAGGCTTAAAATAATTTGTCCTAAGACATTGTTAATGAAAAACTCTTTCGGTTATCGGGTCGTAAACAACTTTGATTTTGTTTAACGTCTTGCCAAGGACAGTTTAAATTAAATAACTAATAATACAGTAATTAATTAAATGTTTTGCAAAAATTTTTTGTATGCGGTATTTAATTTTTAAGATTAAAAATTAGTTATGACGTCACAACAAACAATAAACACAAATTTAACATTTTTTATTTTATTGGTTTAGTTTAGTAAAACTTATTTGTGCAACTACAAAAACAATATTTTCTAAAACTTTTAATTAATGATATTAATGCTCGGAAAACTAAAGTTCTTACAGTTCTTTTGGCCGTTAAAACTATAATATAGATGTAATTAAATACATCACGTAATAAATAATCATTAATATATTAATCTTATGAATGATTAAAAAAATACTAAGCTTATTTAAGGATTGCATTTGTTTGTTTGAAAGCTAATATTACTTACATTTAGACCAACCGAACCCAAAGTGGTGACCACTTAAAGTAAATTTTTGTTAATAGGGGGCAACAACTAGTAGGGAGGAGATAAGTTAGAATAAAATCTAATAATGGAGTTTATTTTTTAATTTATGCCAAGTAGGATATTTATAAAGTGAATCTGGAAACCCTTACCTTAACGATTAATTTTTTTTAGTTTGAAATTAAAATATAATAACTCGATGAAATTAGTGTTACATAAGGTAAATTTCAACAACCAAAATTGTGTTTTTGCTTATATTCTACTTGGAGTTTTATAGGTTTATGATGAATAATAAAAGTCTTATTATTGAAAAAACTTAAAATATAATTTAATTTTATTCCTAATAAACAACATCTTTGTATTTTATGAAATTAAGTTTGTTGCAGTATAGATGTTGCAGTATGATGATATAGAATTAATTTATTAGCACTTAATTTTTATTCAAGTTACTTGTATTTTGTTTTTTATTTTAGAAGAAAACTTTATTTTTTTTTTTTTTAAATGGTTGTTCTAAAGAAAACAAGTATAATTGTCATAAAGTTTTAGCTTTAGAACTTTTTAATTCGCTAAATAAAAGTCTCTGTATATCTTTTAAATTTTAAAGTGTAATGCAAGTAAAAATAATAGCTCTTTTAAAAAGTTTATTTTGAAACGTCTGTTTTTATAGAAGAATGTTTTATCCTAATCTAATTTAGTATTTAAAAAGTTTTAAAATCAAATTCTGACTTTATATTTTTTATTTGATTAAACTTTATTAATGCAATAACAGCTAATTAATATATAACAAATCAATTGCCAGTATTTATCTTTATAGATTAATTAATATCTATTTTTAAGCTAATAATATACAGTTTTTTAGTATTCAAAACGTTCCTGTCTGTTTGAAAACTGACAGCAAATTTTATAATTAAAACAACAAAAGGTTGTTTATTAATAAACAGATATTTAATTTACCATGTATTTTTAAGAGTAAGTCATTATAAATTATTTTTATTAACAACATGTCGACAACTTTATAAAAATTTTCAAACACTGATCTATATTCTTAAAATTCATCTTTATAATTATAATAAAAAACTTATAAAAGAAAAAGTAGAAAAAGTGTGGATGTAGTTTTTTAATAGTAAACAATAAATTCATCTATTTTCTTTCAATTAACCTTAACTTAAACTGTTTTATTTCTGATACAAATTTTCAAACTTTTTGTGCAACTTTATGTGAAGAAAATTAAAGTACAGTAACCTCTCGCATCTTTACGCACTCGTGACGTTAGCACTCTCGTTTAGTTATGCATTTAGAATTCTAAAAAATAAGAAACATTGAAAATTTGTTTTTTTATTATTATTGCACAAATTAGGTCTACTGTATATTTTTAATTTTTAATCTTTTTTAAATACTAATTCACCTCTCTATATCTTTAGACTTTGTAAACTTATTTTTGTTGACTAATTGATAAACATTTAGTTATACATCAGTATATCAGAAGTTTTGTTAACAATAAGAGATTAAATTAAAATTCTGAAAGAAATATGACTGTGTTAAATAATAAAAGTATACTGAGATAATGAGAGTTTAAAACACAAATGAATGTTACAGCAATCTTACCCTATATATGAATAAACATATAAAAAAAGAAATCTGTTATGTACCACATGAGTCACATATAAATAAAGATAAAGATATATGTTCTTATTATTAAAAATATTTAAATTTTTTCCGCAAGAATTATTGTTTAAAATAAGTTTGAACCCTTTTCTTTTTAAATATGTATAGTTTTATCTTTTGTCTTCATATTTGGAAAAAAGAAAACAAATTCTTAAAAGTGAAAAAGTTCCCAGTCTGCTTTTAACTAGAAGCAATATCGAAACCAGGCATTATAATAAGTTTAGTTAGTACCTCTCGTATCTTTACGATCTCTCGTATCTTTACACAATTTTTCTGTGGACACAATGTGCGTAAATAAGCGAGACGTTACTGTATACCCAAAGAAAAAGACCAACTATAAACTAATTTTTTTATTGGAGGATTTTCAGCTAAATTCAAAATTAAAAATTTTATAAAACTTAATCATTCCTTATTTTTTTTACCGCTAAAAATTAAAAAAATTTGTAAAAATAAATTAGAATACCTATAAATATATCAATGTAAAAGAAAAAATCTTTAAATGAGCTTCATTTGTTAACAGTGTCTCTTTTGAGATTTAAACCATTTAAATTCTTTTAACACAAATAATTCTTTAAAAAAACAATAAAAAATTTGCGTACATGTTCTTAAACAACTAACCTCATTAATAATTATCATATAAAATCAGTAAATAGAGTGTTTTTTTTTGTCATTAATTTTTTTTCTTAATTTATTTCGTTTTGTTCTTTAAGTTTTTTGAATATTGCAAGAAACGTTTACTAAATGTAAGAGAAGTTTATTTCAGAAAACGTTGGTGGAAATCGATCTTTAGTGATTTCAATTAGTTCGTCGTTTCAGTTTTCTTCTTCTATAATAAGCCCTACTGTATTTTTCAACTTATCAAACTATATTTTAAAAGTGTTCTTTAATTATAATAATCTGTTAAAACCTATTTGTCGCTTAGTTAAAACTTTACAAAATAAGATCAACTGTGACAAAGAATATATTTTCCTATGTCCTTAAAAAAGTTTCTTTTTTACAAATTGTTTGTTATATGTTTGGATAAGACCGATTAGGGGTAAGGATCAAGATTTAATAGTTTTATTAAAATGTATGAGGGATAGCGTTTTGTTAATGTAAGGTATTCTATTACTTTACGTCATTTGCCTAATTACATGAACAAAAATCATTAACCTTTCTTCTAAAGCCGACCCGTTATGGAATGCTTAAAAATACAAAAGTTTTTCAAACAAAATTGTTTTCTAAACAAAAAAAAATTCAACAAAAAGCTTTTAAAATAAAAAAGTTTAAATACTAAGAACGTTACTAAAGTATTTTGATGACCAGACTGATGTCCAGGACAAGACGCTAAAATTATCCATGATGTGTGACTCGGTAACTGTAAGGTTCTTTGTGCACAGGTCCTAGGACCAAATATTTTTAGCGTTTCTTTTTTTTTTGTTCAATAAACTTTGATGACAACATTATAAAAATAAAATTAACTATAGTTATTTAATTCAAATCTACTGCTGCAACTAGAACTGCTGTAAGTTAAGCTATTAATTTACCAACAAACAGTATGATAATGCTGATTCATGATGACGCCATATATGGTATAGAGAAAAATTTCAAGTTGTTCTTGTACAGCAGCCTCTCGCAAATATATGCACAAGAGCTGTAAAAATCCTAACAGTACTTATGTTAATTAAGCACTAAAGCTACACTTGTTTTGTTATTTTTAAGTTAAGAATTTCACGATCGAGTAAATCAAAAACTTCCTTTTCATTAGTATAATCAGCACATTGTGTCCACAGCAAAGGTGCCTAAATAAACAAGAAAATATAGTTAAACGAAAGTAGAAAATATACATATTATAATTAGTGTATTCTAATTATAACTTTTTAATTTAGAAGTTTTTTTGTATTTAGAGTATTACATTTAACAAGTTTAATACATTGTTAATTCAACATATACATTTAGTTTGTTGTATAATTTTAATGTTATTTTAATTTACTATTTCTTTTTAGTATTTTAGGATTGTATAATACATAACTAAACGAAAGCGATTAATCAAATGAGTGCGTAGTTTCGCGAAAGTAATGTATGAAATTCCTTAAAGTTCTATTTTAAATACTTTTGCAGTGTTTTGCAAGTGTTATTGATTACTACTTAAAAGAAAGAAGATTTTTTGAGGATTTTATTTGCGGCTGCAGTTTTCATGACGTCATCATATGTCACCACTGTTTTTAAAAATAAAACTTTTCTCAGTTACATTTTAATGTGCCCCGGTATTAACAAAAAATAAATACTAGCTGCTTAGTTTATGTAAAATTTTGTGGATGTTACCTGCAATTTTAAGCAGAATCTTTTATTTTTTTAATTTATGTCAGGGTTCAGAAAACTGCAAGTTTTATAGTAAAAATAGTTTGCCCTTTGTGTACCTTATAAATAAAAACGTGTTCTTTCATAACAATAGAAAATAATGTT
Source organism: Thalia democratica (assembly GCF_965202585.1). Taxonomy (NCBI): domain Eukaryota; kingdom Metazoa; phylum Chordata; class Thaliacea; order Salpida; family Salpidae; genus Thalia; species Thalia democratica. The sequence goes on along the minus strand of NC_139172.1, from coordinate 32,816,963 downwards.
TGGTAAAAACTTATAACTACGTTTTCATATCACAGTTAGTAATTATTAGTGCTTTATTACTGGTTATTTTTCCACTTTTGTGTATTAATTCAAAATAAAGTTTTGATCATACCACTTTAATCACCAGACCACCACCTCTCGGTAGACTGATTTATTAATATTCGCATTGATTCCTTCTTAAATAAATCAATACTACAAAGTTGTTTGAAAATTTTGTAAGTGTAATACAAAACTAAAAGATAATACTCAAAAGTGGAGAAAAACAATAACTACTTACAGTTGATTTTAAAATAACAAAGTGTCTTCTTAGTACATAAACCAAACTCTAACAGAAGATATATTCATGTCTTCAAAATCTAAAGTACTAATCGATCATGACGTAATTCATTGCATATTTCAAAAATAAGCGTACCTAGTACTTTATATATTCTATTCTTTTATAAAATATGGCCTAACGGTACAACTTAACATTATATCAGGGGTCGGCAAACTGCGGCCTGCGAGGTCCTTTTTAGCTAAAATCATAGTTTGTTCAAAACAATAAAAATAGGAAGTTTTGTTTTAAAAACTTTAGGTTAGTCTCTTATTTTATTAAATGCTCTTACTAGTGCTTTTTGATTGCTTATCTCATCATTTTTTGCTTAAAAACAGTGTTTTTATACTGATTACTATTATTATTTCAAAGTAATTGCGGCCCTCGAAGAGTTATTTCTAAAAAGTGCGGCCCGCGAGCGAAAAAGGCTGACGGCCCCTTTATTATAAACTGATGTACTTTTTTTTATTGCAATAGTTTATTGCAATTGATAGTTTTTTATTGCAAAAAAGCAAGTAAAGTAAACGTTTTCCGAAGATAGAAAAGCAACATTTTCATGTAATTAAATTCAAAATATTTTGAACCTTATTTTTTCATAAGAAGTCAAACTAATTTGATGACTTGAGCGAAACATCATGGTATTAATAATATAACAATCATTTAAGAGCTTATCTGGTAGAAGCAACCTGTTTGTAAAACTTGCTTTAGTTTTAAGCATTCTCTAGCTTCTACTTTAATATAATTTAAAGAAAATAGATGAATAATTAAATGAAGTTAAGTTTATTTTTTTAGTTTTTTTTACATCAGTATTTTAAAATAAATAAGACTTCTTTTGTTATTAACATACCAATAATATGTTTTGTTAACAAGAGCAATGAAATCAAATCTTTTTTTGCAGAGAAAAGATCTTATACTTACTTAATAAAGTTAAGAAAAAGAAAAGCTAGCCCTATAGGAAGTGACTATGAAAGCTTATTTATTTTATTGAAGACTAAAATAAAAAGAAAAAAAATGTGTTAAAATATTTGACTAAATTTCAGTCTTCAAGTCGTTTAAAAATATTCGTTATTCAACGATAGTTTACGTTAACAACGCGTTTAAATAACATCTTTATTTATAGTATTTTGTATAGAGTTTATATACGTTTTTAATAGTTTATTATATATCATATAATAATATAGATACAACTTGTCTTTTTCAATGAGAAAATGTAGTATAAGATTTAAAAAAGTTACAATAAGTACATCTTATTTTAGCATCTTTTATTTTTTTAATAATTTTTCATATACTGTTTATTTTGTTGGACAACTATATTTTATGTATACTGGACATTTTTTTAGTATATTGTTTATCGAACACCCGTACTGAATTTTGCACATTTTGTTTTCTCATCTTACTTGGTGATCTCCCTAAAGTAATATTTTAAAAAGCTTAAGTTTTTTGTCAAAGCACTTGCTTATTAAAAAAAAACAATTTCTTTATAATTTTTTAAACTGTTTTATACTTTTGTTCGGTTATTTTAAAACCAATATGTTTATTATGTTTTTAAATAAGGTTAAAAAATAATTAAAATTAAACAACCTGTTGGAAGCAATTATTTTTGATATTTTTAAGTTTTATGAACACTATTTTTCATTAAAATGCTTTAAATTGTGTTTTTTTTATTTTTTATTTTTTAATATAATGAGTAAAAAATATTAAAGAAATAAAATAAAAAATTACCTAGTATGTTGAAATACTTTAATTTATAATTTAGCCAAAAATTATTATCAAAATTTATAATAAAATTCTTAATACTTTCTTCAAAACGCTTAAAGTGTTTAAACACTGTAAAATTTGATAAAAAAGGCTTTAGTAGTATACAATCTTTTTATTTAAACTTCTAGTCTTTTTTTTCTTTGATGTTTAATAATTACAGAGTATCTGAATTGCTTATTTTTGTTAATTTCTACAATAATAAGTTTTTTCTAAACTATAATAACAATAAAATTTAACTATAATAACTAGCCCACATCTTTCAATTGTATAGGTAAAAAACATTAGCGTCTTTTTGGATCACATTTTTCGAGATCACATTTTTGTTGAAAACAATTTTCTAGACAACATTTTTTAAGTGTTCCGTGATTGGCTTACTAAAAGGTTACTAAAGGTTAAAGTTAAATTTATTTTATACTTACAAACAAATATATGATATAAAATAAATATTACGATTTTCACGTTAATAGAAAAGTAAACAAAACAAAATTTAGATAATCAGCAAAAGTTATTTTATTAAATAAAAATTACAAAAAAAAAAATTAAAAAAGAGAAAAATAAATAAAAAAAAATAAATTAATTAAAATACACATTCAGAAAAGAAAAAAAAATCAATAGAAAATATTGAAACATAAGTTTTATAAAAACCTGAAAAATATTTTAATAAAATAGTAACAAGTTTAAGAATAGTTATTAAAACCAAAATACTAAATAATAAAAAATTATGTTAATGATATAAAATTGTTTTGTCTAGAAAATTGTTTTCAACAAAAATGTGATCTCGAAAAATGTGATCCAAAAAGACGCTAATGGTAAAAAACTATGTATGTAATTAAAATGAAGAGATCCTATGAATGTGTCAAAAACTTTGATCTTCCCTGTAAACATAGGTATCACAAGCTATAAATACAGGCAAATTGAATATTAATATACTAAAGTGTAAGAAGAAAATATATTGCACCATAGTTGCAATATGTTTCAAACTCTTTTAATTCAACCCAAACAGACGTAAAAAGTTTACTGTGACAAAGTTCACAGAAGTTATTCATAATTTTTTTACTGTTATTTTACATCTAATATATTATTTACATGGTTGCCACTGACTTCTGGCAAATATTTTCCGGGTTTTCAAAATATCTTCCACGTTTTTCCAAGTTTTTAAGCAATTTTGGTTCAAAATTCCAAGTTTTTTTTTCAAAATTTCTCAAATTCCAATTTTTTCAAGGTTTTCAGATAAAGTTTTAATTTGGTATTAAAGAACAATTTTGGTTGATAAAAGTGAAACAACTTAAATGTATCAGTATGCGGAGCTGCTAAGATCAGTTCAAAATTCTCACCTGATTAAATCCTAGTACCTACTTACCAAAAGTTAGGGGCAACAGTGATCATAAAAAAGAAATTGAAATAAAATTAAAACAATAGATAAATTCTATTAAAATAACTAAAGAAAAAATAGGTGGGAGTTATGAGTTATATATGTCCCAAGTATGCTAAAACGGTTAAATATTTTTTTCTGGTTGAATAATAAATAAGTTAAGGGGTTCTTTAAAATAATCGAATTTCTACATTTGTGTAAAGTTACTACTATATTATATAAACAATTTTTAATGATTTTTATATTTAATCATATTTTGGAACAATATTGTGAAAATTTTTTGGGTCACTTTACTCTACTTTAACCCTATGACTACCACCCTTTATGCAGGGTTGTAATAAAGCCTTGAACTTGAAATGTTTAGTTAAAAGACCTAATATTGGAGAAATTAAAAATTTACATAGAATTTTAGACAATATTTACAAGTAAAATTATGAGTTTTATATAAAACACCAAAAAATTAATATGTACATAAATTTTTTTGTAGTTTTTCAAAATTTATTTAAAGTAGTTATACAGTATCTTTTATATATTTTTATGCTATTTAAGATAATTTTACCTTAAAATAAATTTTACACAATGAAAAGTTATACTTTCAAAAAACTAGAAAAAATAACCTATTGCAACCTTGATTAAGGTTACTTAGGCCAAATCAGGCTTGCTTTAAGACACTTTGAAAAATTTAAGCAAGTTTCTTGTTAAGTTTGAATGAGTTTTAATAAATTCAGTTTCAACTATTTTGATATTTTCAGTGTTCTCACACACTCAGGAAAAGTCAGAAGATTTTGAAATTTTGCATATCTCAGAGTGACTCAGATAGTTTAATTTTATTATAAAAAACTCATGGTAGTTTTTAGATCTTTCTTCAAATCTTAAAACCTATTTGTGCTAGATCTTGAATGATATTTAGTATAGCAATTTTCAAAACCTTGTTATCTTGTTTGCTCTTCATTATTTATTTTTGCTCTTCATCAAAACTTCAGTATATCTAGTGTAAATTTCAAAACATTTTTCTATAATATCTAGTATAAGTTTTAAAACTACCACTTAAAACGCCTATGATTTTTTTTTTAATTCTAGCATATCTAATGTAAGTTTCAAAAATTAGAATAATTTTTAAGATTATGTTTTTTGCACCCTAAAATAAATTCCGTGCACCCAAAATGTTTAGTGCGTAAAATATATTTTTGTTCAATGGGTCACATTTACATGCTCAAGGCTGCAGATTTTTCTTTTTGCGGGCCACATTCCATTAAAAGAAAAAGTGTGCTCGCGGGACGCAATTTTACAACCTCTCTTCTAGACTTATAAATTTTATCTTAGATGTAAGTTTATAAATATAGGCATTCATATAAAGAAATTTCAATTGCTTTTGATATATTATGACGTCATATTCACACTAAGTATGCATATTTTGTCAGTAATTTGAAGTAGTTACCTCACTGTTACAATTTTGAACCATAAATTAAACAGCCTAATGTAAAGCTACTAGTACTTGTTTACTAAAATGGTGAAAAATTGTAATTATTAACTAAAAAAAATCATGTAAGTAAGCAGAGTAACAATTTTTTAGTCAAACTTGTTAAAATAACTAAAAAATGTTAATTTTTTATTATCAATCAACAAAAAAGAGCACAAGATGTATAGGAAAATTTAAAGTAAACAAACATTTCTAAAAATAAAGTTGTAAAAGACGTCCAAAAGTGTGCACTTTTTGAAAGTACAATGGAAGGAGCTTTTAGATAACTGTAAAATAACCAATATTATATGCAACTTTTTCGTTTTACTTTATATACAAAACTTTTATTTTTATTATTTCAATAAATTTTAATGACTAAAGTTAATAACTCCTAAAAATAACTACAAATACTGATAATCTTATGGTTACTACTTATAATGTAAATTTTCTAACAATTTTTTCTTTAATTAAAATATTTATAAAGGTATTGAAAAAAAAATGGAAACTTTGAACGAAGATCATCATGTGAATAACAGTGAGTTTTGATGTGACTTTAGTTTTTTAAATAACAAAATCCTAAATACTATCTAAATAAAATTATAGCTGGAGTAATGACTCACGATAGGTTAAAAACATTTTTGTAAAATTGTGCTTTTTGAAAATTATTTCTCAGTGATTAAGTAATGAATCTCTCATTACAAACATTCCACTATCTATTAATATTACAATCAATTGTAGAATCTAAATGTAAGTTCAGCAAATCACGTTTAGGTGAGTGTTTTAATTATAAATTTTTTCCATCTTAAATTCTCATGAGGTGGTCCATCTTGTGAGTACCATCACCAGTTTTACCTTAACAAATAGCAACATACCATGTTTCTGATGACCCTTCACTGAAAAATGTGCCATAACAATGCCTTACCACAACATCTTCCAACCCAACTTTTACACAGTTTGAGACGCTTCTGCACTCATTGATACCTTTTCTTTGCTTTTAAAATTATTTCTTTTTACTGTTTGAGCTTTAAAACTTTTTCTTTCACTTTCCACCTTTGCTCATTTAGAAGTTAAACAAATTCATTGAAGCTTTTTTCAGCTTTACAATGAAAAAAAAACAGGTTTAAGTAATGTACAGTCGTTTGTTATCTCTTTTGCTATAAAGCGTTGGCTCCTAAGCTCTCTTTCCAAATCTAGCAAGGTGCCTTTCAGATTTCAAGTTATTGGTTGGAAGTCCGTTCTTTTAATAAGTTTTTCGCAGTAGCACATGGTAGATTTGACATCCAAAATTCTCATATCTATGTTCTACCTGTTTGGCGATCAAAAACTTCATGTAGACACATCTTGTTAAGAATTTTACTATACAACTCAGAAGTTGGCTTAAACACCTTAATACGTGGATAGTGTAACATATTTTAATTCTAAAAGTTCATTATTTCATTGCTGAGATCTTAATACAGCTTAGGAAATACTTTAAGAATGTCTTGTTGAGAGCTAACCTCAACAAAAAATGAAAACGGTAGTGTTACCTTGTGAGTAGAGTAAGGAAATCCTTAAGTTCAGTGACTAGAAATTATGAGTTAAGCAGTAGTTTGAAGACTTCCACACGCTTGTTGCTTAGATGTGTTTCATTTGTAAGCATTCGAATAAACGGAAAGCTCTGCAAAATAGATGAGGCAGAATTTCCGAGTTGAGTAAACCTGTGTTCGTGAAATATTACAAGGCAATTGATTTGGCTCTCTGTGCTTAAAGTGTAATCAAAGTGATCCGATTGTTTTGTACTGTGTGTTGATTTTTCATGGCTGACCAAACTTTATATGGAAGAAATTGCATTACTTTGTAAGATGGTTTAACTGTTTGATTAAATCTTGAAGCTTTTTTAAAAAGTCCAACATAGTTTTTATATTAGTCAAAACTGTCAAGTTAGAGCAATCAAACACTTCAATGGACGGGATTTGCACAAAAAATGAGTTAGAGGTGGTACATCTGATTCAAAAACTTTACAAACTAACTCCCTTATTTTTAAGTTTTTGCTAACTGAATCTGTCATGATGGAATTCGTATTTTTCCAAAGCTGAACAAGTAAACAATTTTTTGAAAAAAAAATAGTTGAGGCTAACCTTTTATAAGTATCAACAATAACCCTAATAAAATTTTGGCTGTCCCCAAAAGCAAAAAAAAAAACAATGGCTTCAAAGTTAAACATTGGTGATCAGAAAATGCTAAAATAAAAGCAGGCTAGTCTAGGACATGGAAGTACAGCACAATTTTTTGGTCATATCGTAGTATTCATTCAAGTCCATATGATTTAAATGTTTTTTTGCTTCATTAAGAAAAATGTAAAGAAAAAATAAAATTTAAATATGCTTGCAGCCCTAAAAACTAATTTCAACCCCAAAAATCAAATACTTTTCGATTTTTTGGCTTAAACAGTAATAAAATCACTTATACATGTCCTGAACTTATAAATTATGTCTTAAATAAAAGCTTATACTTATTGACATATATTTAAAGACATATTAATTGCTTTTGATATATTATGACGTCAAATCACCCTAAATGTGCAAATAACATTCTGTAAAATGTAGGGCTAGGGAGTACAGCACATTTTTTTAGTCATATTGTAAAATTCAAATAAGTTAATATAAATTGTATGTGATTTTGCTTAGTTAAAAAGAATCTAAGAAAAAATTGTAATTTTGCAAAAAAAAAATTGCTGCCCAAAAAATGATTTTAACCCCAATAAACAAATATCTTTGATTTTTGGCAGCAACTTTTTTTTACAAAAATTTTATCCAAAAAAATTAAAAAGTATGTGATTTTTGGGGTTGAAATTAGTTTTTTGGGCTGCAAGCATACTTTTTGTTTCAGACTCTTCTTAATAAAGCAAAAACACATCCAAATCATATGGGCTCGTAAGTCTAGCAAACATCACCCAAGAACTCCCTACCCCTAGCTAGTCTCTATCAATTTGGGACTTTGATGTTGCGTCAAAAAGCAGAGTTGACTTTATGTTGTCTTTTTTTATATAAGGTTATTGCTGCTTCATTTTCATGTTGCACAGCATTATGCTGTTTTATGATCTTTCAAAATGCCTGTGCTTGGAAAAAAAAATTCATAGATCCTCTAAACTTGAGTAAAATGAGGAAGGTTTTTAGCGGCTACAGACAAAGAGAAAGAAACTGTCTTCTATATCTAGAAGGTTTAATGAACAAAGAAGAAGATGATAGGGAAGAAGTACTTAAAACTAGTTCTGATAGATCTTTTATGGCTTCTTCTTTAGATAAAAAATACTTATGGCCAGCTACATATCTCAAATTAACATATTTGTTTATACTGGGAACTTGGTTGGTCAGTATAAAAACGTGCATATTTACATTAAGAGAATCAACGTTTTTGCCTATTCTAACAAAATATCAACAATTAGAGTACAGTTATTATGTCTACTTTTATTTATAGTAGATTGTATCCATTCTTTCTTGAGCTGCCTTAAACTGTTTTTGAAAAAAGGGACACTTTTTTTTTTCTTTTTGAATTCCTATTATACATTTTGTTATAGTTAGCATTTATTACTGTTAACAAGTTTCGTTTTACTTGGTCCTTTGATAAAGTAAATACTTTACCAAATGCTTTGGTCCACTGCAAACTGAGGGCTTCTAAATATGTTAAAAAACAATCTTGCATCTTATTTGATTTTGGACTAAAGATACCCTTATCAACATAAGTTGTTGGCAGGCAATCACCCACAGTTATATTAAAACATTTTTAACTACTTTTATTCATCTGTTAAAATTAATTAAATTAAATTTATTAATTAAAATAATGGTAAAATTTTTGAAAACAATGTAATACTATTTTTACAAAAAAGTAAATCACAACTACTATTAACTTATCTTATAATTTTGTTCTGCTACGAATATGCTTTAGGATAATATTTTTTTATTTTTTAAGAATAGATTAAATAATACTTAATATTAACTCAATACCTTGTAAATTGTAGTTCTAGTATGTGTAAAATATGCGTAAGTGTCTAATATGCATGAAGGAACACTTTTGAACGAAGGGTTAAAATGCACGAAGAGGCTTTTGTAAAGACACTTTTTCACGAAGAGACATTTTTTCAAGAAGATACTTTTTTACAACGTCAATTTTGCACGAAGACACTTTTGTACAGATTAAAAAAAAAGTTATAAACTTTAATTTTTTTTTACTATAACTTTTATCCCTAACCCTTAACCTCGGTCGGTAATTTATTTTGTTTTTTAAATATTTACTTTTTATTTTTTTCATGGTTTTGTTTTTGGTTAATGATCTTCACTTGGTTTATAATTATTTTTTTTCTATCACTGTTACCCTTAACCCATACCCAGGTCGATAACTTTATTTTTTTATTTTTTTATTTTTTATTTTTTTATTAGTTTTTTTTTTCCTATCATTATTACCCCTAACCTTCACCCTCGGTCATTTACATTTTATATATTTTATAACTGATCTTTTAATATTTTTTTCTTGGTTTTTTTAGCTTAAATATATTTTACTGTCATGGAAAAATGACCCTTCGTGCAAAAGTGTCTTCATGTAAAAGATACCATGAGTGCAAAAGTTACCCTTAGTGCAAAAGTGTCTTGGTGCAAAAATGTCACTTCGTGCAAAAAAAAATTCCTGTTAAAGTGTCCCTTTGTTCTTATTTGACCAGTTGCCGTAAAATATAGCTTTTAGCTAAGTATATGTAATTATAAACTATATAAATGAGATTTTATACCTTGCTAAGAGCTAAGTCTTGTAAATAGCATTTATATAAAGTGAATATACCAATAATCTGCTTTGAGTTTAAAACTCAAATAAATTTGATACAAAGCTTTTACATTAGATAGTTCAAACATTTTAAAAAACAAACAATAGAAATGTATTTAATATAATGTTAGAATTTTTTTTAATTTAAATTAATTGTGAATCAATACCATGCTTTAACCTTACTTTAAAGAAATTAATACAAACAAATGGGTACACGGCTATTCAAATTCGGACAATTCAAATTCGGAAAATTCAAATTCTTCAAAAAAATTTGTGAAGGCCACGACTAAAGAAGTAATGTGTATTTGTCAAGTATAAAAAATATATTTGTAGGTCCTATTAATATCTTCAAGCCATTTTTTCTTTATGCAAAATATTAAGTAATTTTCGAGATATGGTATAAATAAAGTAAAAAACATAGTTATTTTTTATTATTATTAAATATCTTTAAAAATATTTAAGATTTTGCAAAAAAGAAAAAGAGGCTTGTAGATCTCAATAAGATCAACATATATATATATATTTTTTTTAATTTTTATTACTTTTAGAGAAATAGTTTTTCAAATGTTTTATAAGAGTTTGAATTGTCGGAACTTGAACTGTCCAAATTTGTAGAGTCATGTAACCCAATCAAATATTTATTGTTTAATTAAACAAAAACTCTTTATATAAAACAAATAAAGTTACAGTAATATTAATAAACTTACATGCATTTCTTATAATATATAGATGTTATTATTTTAGTCTTAGTCAGGTATATTTATAAACTTGCAACTGAAATCACATTACATTGGTAGTTATATGTTTTTACTTGAATGACTCGTTCTGGACGACAAGACGTTAAAAGGTATCCGTGGTGCGCGACTCGATAACCTGAAGGTTTTTTCGTGCACATGGTCCAAAGACCAAATATTTTGAAAGTTTTTTTTTTCTTTCAACAAACTATACACACTCCACACATTTAACCTTCTAAGTTGAAGAAAATATAAGTAAAATCAGCAGAAGATTTTTTTTTATATATTAGAAATACAACCATTATACAGTCAAAATTTGTGTGATTATGATGTTTTATGATGTTACGATATGTCAAAAGCAGTTAATTGTCTTAGAATGCATGCCTATTGTTATAAGATTTCATTAACTATTTGAATTATAAGTCTAAGACATGTACAAGTGACTTTATTGCTATTTAAGTTGAAAAATCAAAAAATAAATTATTCTTGGTGTGCAAAATTTTTATTTTCAAATTTTTGTTAATGAAGCTAAAACACATCCACATCATATTTATTAATATGTTCCGCAAACATCAACCAAGTACTCCCTACCCCTAGTATAACCATTTTATTATATAATAAGGTAACAAAATTTTAATCATAAAACTGTGTTAAGTTTCAGGAAATGCATGAAATTTATTTCATGCTATAGTCTAACACTAACTGAACATTTTTTGAACCCAGAATTTAAAACATTGTAAGGAACTATTGAATAACAGTTTAGATCCAACATTTCTAATTCTATATGATATAAAAAAAGGTGTTTTAAAAATTAGAAAATGTAACATAACGTCTATTTAATGGTAAAATTGAAAAAAAAATAATTACAAGTAACACTTTATGCTACCCATGCCTTATTAACTTATATACATTTTAGTAATACTTAAATAAAACTAGTAACAAAATTTTCAATTAATAATGAATTTGATTAAAATTTCAATAAACATAATTAATAACCTAAAAGTATTGAGTTTAGATCAGTGAAATTTCAAAAATTAGTGTAATTGAGGAGGTTTTAGTCAAGTAATTAAAACAACATTTTCAAAATATATCAAATTTAGTTAAATTTTCAAATATAAGAAATTAGAATCTTTTGAACTAAGGGATAGCTGTTTTATAAAAAGTCTTTTTGATAAAACAGAATAAGTTATTAATACCTTCTTTACTTGAAGCTTTTTATTTAGATTTAGCCCATGCAGGAGTGCATCTATCAAGTGTAGAGAAAATTATTTCCAACCAGCATGAAGAAATTTTAAACCTCCAAAAGAAACTAAAACATCAAGCAGTACATCTCGAAAAGCAAAACAAGGAAAACGTGGCACTTAGAAGCAAAGTTGTAAACATGCAGACAGTTCAAAATGAGCTGCAGGATATTGTTTCCAAAGAAAGCGCCAAAATATCTCAGTTGCATTCCGAAAATTATAGCTTAAGCTTAGCCAATGATAAACTGACCGATTCAAAAGTTAAGCTATCATTGAAAATGAAATGTTAGAAAAAAAGTTAGTTTAATAATAGTAGGTAAAGGTTTAAAAAATTTTGTAATTAATAAATAAAGCTTGGGTAATATATAACTTTGTTTTGAATGTATTTGAGAAGAATAAAATTGAAAAAATTTTAGTGAGATTAAGTTTAATAAACCTTTTACATAACTTCACTTTAGTTATTTTTGATAAATAGCTAAAGATTACAACTATAAAATTGATATGACAGGTTTGAAATGAAGGAAAAACTAATGAATGACAAGAATATAAGTCTGATGAAAAAATACAGAAATCTAAACAGAAAAGTACACTTGAAAAACAAAGAGTAAGTTAAATTAAAATATCATAAAAATAATTATATAAGTTTATCGTTAAATAAAACTTCAGTTTTTAACATAAAAAATTGTTTAAGTAACTTGCTTAGTTTTATTTTGTTGTAGTTTTGCTTAGATGTTTTGTGATGGTAAATAGAAAATGATTCTATTCACATTTTTATTAAATATCTATTTAAACGTTAACAAGTTCACGTAACATTAAAAAAACTAAAAAGGAGAGTTAGCTAAATGTTGTGTTTTGACTCTTGTATAAAATGAAAATATTTACAGTTAAAGCTTGTTGTAATTTTTAGGATGCACGAGTTGTAAATCAAAGTTTCAAAGATAAACAACAACATCGATTTGACTCAAACTGCTGAAAATTCTGAAGGTAGTTGTTATAAAATAAAATAAAACTACTAAAACATTAAACTATTTAAAACAAGTGCAAACAACAACTATAAAAATAGGGAACAGGTTAATATACAACTTATGCATGGAGGGTCACTTTTGCACGAAGGGTAATTTTTGCATAAGAGTAAAAAGTAAAAGTAATAAAAAGAAACAAAAATTATAAAAAAAATAAGTAAAAAATAAAGATTAAGTAATAAATAAGTTAAAGTTACCGACCGAGGGTAAGGGGTAACAGTGATAGTAAAAATAAAATTAATTAAAATAAGAAAAAATGTATGAACAAAATAAATAATAAAGATATACGAATAAAAATACAAAAAAAAAGTTACTGAACGAGAGTAAGGGTTAGTGGTAACAGGTAAAAAAAAAGTTGAATAAAAGTTATTAATAAAAAAAAATGATAAAATGATAAACAGTAATAAAAACTGAATTATCAAAAAACAAAAAAAAACACCTAGGATAACGGTTAGGGATAATAAAAACATATTTATAAAAAAGTTTGATAACAAAAAAATGAAAAATATTTTCAACTTGTGCAAAAGTGGCTTTGTGCAAAAAAAGTCCTTTTGTGTAAAAGTGACCCCTTGTGCAAAATTGACGCCATGAAAAAGTTTCTCTGTGCAAAAATGTCTTTGTGCATATTTGACCCTTCGTGCATGTTAGACTCCTACCCACAAAAATATGTTTACGACTTATGAATTTACGATTTAGAAATCGGAATGGAGACTTATGAAGCTGAAAATGACATATATCGTGTTATTCAACCCGTAGGAGTCACAGTATCTGAGTTACATCAAAATAATTACAATTTCTCTGAGATTGTGACTCAAAGTGAACTGAGCAATAATTTAAATCAAACCAGAGAAGTGCAAGATGAATTTATGATACCAACCATAGTTGGTCGTCGTTCTGATTTGCAAGATAATACTTGGAAATCGGGTAGGACTTTTTAGTTTTGCTGTATGAGTTTATATTTTGAGTTTTGTTTAAAAGTTGAGATAAAATACTAGAGTGTTTTTTGTTAACAGATGCTGGAGATTCAGGTTCAAACAGAAATTGTGTAGATGTTCAAGTTGAACTTAAGGAAGCTGGACAGAATTCCAAGCCTTGTGAGCAGTCCTCCAACTTGATTTCAAAAGTGAGCTCCGGAAAAAGTGCTACAAGTTGTTATTTTATTCTTGAATAAACATTAAGCATCTAATACACTAAAAATATGTTTTGTAACTAAAGACTAAAACAAATTAAAACATACTTTTTAAGAATAAAAAACATTATAGTAACATTAATCTAATATCAATTACTGTTTTCAAATGCTACCAAAATTAAAATATCTCATATATTAGATATAAAAATCTTGACTTTGATTCTCATGGTAAATCAGCTTGGTTTATATAAAATGTTTTTTCTTGCTTTAAAAACAGTCTTTTTTTAAATAATTTTTAGTACTTCTTTTAATGTATGCATCAGTGCTTCTTTGATTTTTTTTTTTTTTTAGTAATCATTTACTTTTTTTCAATCATTAGCATAAAAAACTGCTTATAGTTGTATAAATAACTAATATGGCCCATGTTATATGGAAGTAAACAATTTAAAAACAAAGTACTTTAATACAAAGTCTGTATGTACTCTACTTAGTCTGTAATAGGTTATAACCTTAAACTTATTTGATTTTACATTGTTAGATTATTATAAATTTCAACAAAATACTAGAAATGTTATAGCAGGTCTTGTTAGTTTTGTTTTATAAGTTAAATTTGAAATTTGATTAAAAACTAAAAATTAATTTTTGAATCCTTTTTGTTAACACATGCTGAAGACTCAGGTTCTATCAAAAATATTGAAATTCAACAAATGGAAACTGAACTAAATTTCAGTGATTGGTCCTTCAATGGATTGTCAAGACTGAACTCACGAAAAAGTGTTACAAGTAAGCGTTTTTTTTCTTGAACAAGTATCCAAAATCTTCAAAACCCTTACACTATAGTCACAGATTGTAATTAAAAGCTACAGCTAGATTGAGCATACATTTTAAGAATAAATCACAACTCAAAAACATTAATCTAACAAACATTTTGTTACAGATGCTTCAAGTAATACAACATATCAAAAAAATGTTGGAGATCAAAATGTTGTAACTATCTCTCAAGGTAAGTAAGCTTGATTTAGATTAATTTACACTTGCAATAAAACTAGTCTTTCTGAAATAATTTTGAGTACTACTTTTGATGCAAGCAACAGTGCTTCTATATTAGTTTTACAGTATTTTTAGTAGTTATTTACTTGTTTTGAAATTAAAGCTTCCTTAACTAATTGCAATTGTATTTATAACTCTTGTAGCTAATTATAAAAACAAAGATTAAGATCAAAACTGTATGCACAATAGCTAGGTAAACAGTTTATAACCTTATATTATTATGAGTTTTACAATGTTACTTAAACGTTGCAACATAGTACATATTAATAGGCGTTTAGGTAGCAGGTCTGGTTTGTTTTATTTTTAAGTTTAATTTGAACTTCGTTTAAAAGTTAAAAATTAAACCGAATATTTTTGTCAACAGATGCTGAAGATTCAGGTTCAAAAAACGTTTGTCAAACTTTTCAATTTAAAGTAATGAATATTGAAAACAACACCAATGCCTCCATTTTGAATTCAAGATTGAATTTTAGAAAAAGTGTCACAATTGGTTATTTATTTTTGAATAAAAATCCAAAACCTTCTTATCTCGTAAACTTAACTTAAAACTATAAATAAAGGCTACATTTATTTTAAACATACATTATAAGAATAAAACCGTACAGAAAGATAGTTATTTAATATAAATTGATATTTTAGGTGCAATGGCAGGTTATGAAAAGTCTCAAAAAACTGCTGATCAAATTATTGACCCTCAAGGTAAATCAGTTTTATTTGTTTTAATTAATTTTTTATACTCTGTAATAAATTAAAATTTTAGAGCTTCGAGCACTATTTTGATATAAACAAAAGTTTTTGATTTAATTTTTTAGTAATTATTTCCTTGATCTAAAATTTTAGCTTCCAAAAGTAACTATACACTTTATACAGAATATCAGTGTATGGTATAAAAAAATACTTAGTTAAAAACAAAATTGTATATCTAAAGAAGTTTATAACCTTTCTATTCTCGAGAATTTTGCTAATGATATTTTTATTTTAAAAAAGAACACTTAACCTTAAAGGTTTACGTTCCATTTAAAGCAGTTTCTTATTTTATTTATGCACGTATTATGTAAATTTTTACTAGAACTTGTTAAATAATGATTTTAATTTTTTCTAGATAAACAAGTTTTGCTGAAGTCTGTTCAACCATCGACTAGCTCTACTACTCAAAAATCTAGATCTAATGGTAAACGTGAGTAGTTTTAGATATACTTTGTAATAAAATCTAAACAAAATTGTGTTCTTTAATTTTTTTTTTCTGTAGTGATACTGTTTTATAAAAAAAATACTCTTAGAAAACTTATTTAGTTGTATGTAAACGCATGTATTTGAATTACGTATCTGTTTTATTTTTTCATACGGCTCTTAAGTTTCAAAATTTAAATAGATAAATTTTTTTTTTAATATTAAGGTTGCAAAAAAAACCGGGAAAGACCTAGAACTTGACAGCTTTGAAAATAATTTTATTTTTTAAACGTCAATAAAAAGCATGCCTTTTCAAACAGTTATATAGGTAAAATATTAAGCTTTTATGAGATAAAAAATCTACCATGTACAATAGATTTTTTTTATCGTTTAACGATCTAATTGTTTTAAAACACATTTAAAATAGTATTTCTAAAAGTATTTAATGTTTTTATACTATGTAAGGCAGCTTTTTTGTCCTAAAATTTAGTTTTTAAATAAAATTTTAAAAAATCATTTATCTTTAAAAACCTGGAAAAATCAAAAAACTTGAAAAAATAACTATAAATACATTTGGCAATCATGTACTATCTAAATTTAAAAGAAATCTATTGTACCGTTTACTGTACTTTATTGATATTTATATTTTTGTCAAAAGTAAGACTTTTTTTTCATAAATAATGTTTCAGTAATGTTTGGATGTTTTAGTGTGATCATTACATTTAATTTTTGTATTTGATTAATAAAATTGATTGTTTATTAATACAATATTATAAAGTTATTATTGGGTTTAAACCATGTTTTTCACTTATTTGGTATTGCCTCTTATATAAAAGCTCAAAGTGTGAACTATCATTCAAATTAGATAAAACATAGAATTTTAACATATTTACCTTTTATGATATACACAATTGAAAAAAATATTAAATAAATTCTTCAATTCTTAAAATTGTTGTAATAAATTATTTTTTTAAATATATTACATTAAAAGTTAATTTTTGAGAACAAATTGAATTTTTATGACCAATGAAAGTTTTTTTAGCGTTTTTTTTTTTGATATTTAAACTATTACTTATATATTGTCTTGATTTAAGTGTTGACTAATTTAAGATTAGACTAACTTTTATAACTATACAAGAAGATAGATACTTTAATAAAATAGTATTTTTGAATATTTTCAGTTTGCGCCGTGCACAAATATACCTCTCCAATTTCTTTTGCTCATTCTCATAAATTACTTTAAGTTTTTACAATTAGATAAAAGTAACTAGTAGCTTAGGGTTAAAAAAAAGACTTTGCTTCTAACAAACACCATAATCAGGGTTGCAAACGGACAGGCTAAGTCAGTTGTTTTTTTTTTTTTTGTAAAACTAAAAAATTATAGCTAAGTTATTTTTTGGTTCACAACGACCAAAAGTCAGTTTTTTCGGGTTAAAATGGTAAAAACATTCAAAAAAATCTCTTTAGTCAAGACTACAAAAAATCTAGAAACAAATTGAACTATTACCTTATTTGAACAAGTAGTTGTAGTGTGTAATCTTTTTAGAACTGATGATCTGTGGCAAGGACACTTCCATAGTGAAACTTTGGTATATACATAAAGGTCTATTTTGCAAAATTTTAGAATCAAACTGTTTTTTGTTAAAGTAAGTTATTAAGATGCACTTATTTTAGTATTTTATGTAACAAATTTATGTGTATGGTTTACCTCTTTATATAATTTTTTCAGAGTAATTTCAATAAAAAAAATGTTAGCAGATTATATTATTTATTTTTGTATTCTAAATATTTCATAACATGTATTAGAATTAGGAGGAAGTGTTTTTTTAAAACAGATCTATGGTTTATTTTATATAACTATTATTAAGTTTGTAAAGTAAGTATAAGTAAAAAAAATATTTATTAAAAGGTTTAATTTTAAAAGATATAAGATAATATCAAATTTATATAACAGAACATGGTTAACTTTACTTATTTGTAATATTTTGCAGTTTTACTCAAGTTTTTAAAATAAATGAGAGCAGACGTCTTTGTTACAAATTTATAAATTAAACGTTTTATATTTAATGATTAGAGGAAATATTTTTAAAACAGATGTATAGTTTACTTTTACATTTATTAGTTAACAGTTTATATTTAGGTCATTTTTAAGAATTCTCTTTTTTTTTTAACTCTAAACTGTTTCTATGTCAGAGTTCATCATAATTTAATAAATATGTTAGTTTGAGGTTATATTTTTAAAAAGTTTTTAATAAGAGCGTTATGCTCATATATTAATCATAGTTATTATCTCATTACATATGTTGTTTTCTTTATTTTTATTTTGTTTTGTAAGGTGTGTTTAAATATTTTATGCAAGAAATGGCTAATTCTTTTGGGTGGGTGTCACTTTTGCACGAGCGTAACTTTTGCACGAGGGAACACTTTTGCACGAGCGTCACTTTTGCACGAAGGGTCACTTTTGCACGAGAGGACACTTTTGCACAGCGTCACTTTTGCACGAGGGGAAATTTTTGCACGGCGTCACTTTTGCACGAGCGTCAATTTTGCACGAGGTGACACTTTTGCACGGAGGGTCATTTTGCACGAGGGGACACTTTTGCACGGAGTGTCTTTTTTGCACGGCGTCACTTTTGCACGAGGAGACACTTTTGCACAGTTGTAACTTATGAACGCAGGGTCCTTTTTGCACTGCGTCATTTTTGCACGAGGAGACACTTTTGCACGGCGACATTTTTCACGATGACAATTTTTTACGGCAGCATTGTTGCACAACGATACTTTTGCACAACGTCACATTTTTACGTTGAAGTTTTTGCACAGCGACAATTTCTCACGATGAATTTTTTGCACAGAACATCAATAAATCATTTTGGTAAAAAGTTTTCTGTAACATAAAAAGAAACTGAAAACTAAAATTTTATAACATACTTATATTAAGGGCAAATAATGAAAGATTAAAAATCTTAGACATTAAAAGTTAATGTTTGAAACAAACTAACGAAAATATAAAATAATATTATTTACAAAAGATTACTACCAGAGACAAAAAATTTAGTTTATTTAGAAACAAAAATAATTTAAGTGTGAGTAAATTATTCTAGTTTATTTTGTACTATAATATATTAATCAATAGCTATGCCTTTTTATATAGTTTACTATACGGTTAGAAGTCTATTGTCCATGTGATGGACCTAGGCATCACTACCTAGACCACTTAAACTAAAAGATACATAAAGAAAAAAAAAAGAATAGACACAAATAGTTTCTTTATTAAAACATAAATAAAAACATATTTTGATATAAAATTTATAGGTTAACATAAAAAGCAAAATTTTAACCACAAACTTATACTTATTTACGCTTCGATGTAGAACGATTAACATCAAATATTTAACTGCATTGACTAACAACAAAATAAAAAATCTAACGCTGCAAGGACATTAACGGTAGACTGGCCCGATGAATAATCATTAAATACATTGAAAAATGACTCATTATTAATAGAGTAAATATGCTGCTAACAGAATTAACCTATAGAATAAACTAAATCTTAAACTTAGATCAACGGTTGATAAAAATTACTTATAATTTTACTAACACAAATATGATTAAGATAAAACCTTTTTAACTTGAATCAAAATTCTTTAAAATTCTTGCAAGAAACTAATATATTTGGTAGTTTGTTCCATAACTCAACTGACCGATAAAAAAAAAAGAATTCTGCCAAGCCTCACTATTGAAGTATTGCAGCGGTTTAAGACTATTATTGTATATTTTATTAGAAAATAAGTTTAAACTTCCAAATGTTACTCTCTCATTGGCTTATCATGATCATTCAACATTATAGTAATGAAACAATCCAAGTTTAAATCATGAAAAATGCGCTATTTTATTGCTTTCTTATTCTCACGCTAAATTAAAAGATAAAAACAAATAAACACCAAGTAAAATTTGAATACCTTTAAACTTCATAAATTAACTAAATCATTTTTTTTTAGTTTAACGATTTTTTGAAATTAGAATAGAATTAAAATATTTTTTTAACAACTATATAATGTTAATATAACATCAAGAGAATATTAGTAAAAAATAATACTCAAGATTCGTGTTTTAAAGCCTTACTAAATTAAGTTTATCTTTCTGTTTGCAAATTCACAAGATTGAGGCTATTTTTATTTAAAGTATTCAAAATTTTTTTAATTTAAAATAAGAAAATGTGTATTTATCTAGTTTATTTAAATTAAGATTATAAATATGAATTAATGAAATGTGGTAGGTTGAAATATTGTTTTACGTAAAACTTCAAATAAAAACTTTTATTTTAGAATTTTATTTAAGCACTTACGAGGTCTTTAACCGAAACTTAAGTTGTAAAATAAATCTTTAAAAGAATAAATTTATAGAAATTTTACGTTAAAATTTCATTAAAAAAATAGCTAATTTTATTCATTCAAAACAACTTTCGTTTAAAAGCGAATATTATTTAAGTTAACAAAAATATTATTTAAATTTATATATGAGAAAATAAAAATTAGAAGCGTGCTAAAAAGAAGTTCCCTTTAAAATTTGACTGATTGTTTAAAATTTTTGCAGTTCATAAGTATATCCGTGAAAATATAACGCCGTGCGAAAGTGACGCTTTGCAAATGTAACGTCGTGCAAAAGTTTTGATGTGTAAAAATGTCTCTGCGTACAAAAATGACACTGCGTGCAAAAATGATGCCGTGCAAAAGTGTCCCCTCGTGCAAAAGTGACCCTCCACGCAAAAAAGTCGCCGTTCAAAAGTGTCCCCTCGTGCTAAAGTGACGCTCGTGCTAGAGTGACGCCGTGCAAAAGTGACCCTGCGTGCAAAAGTGACGCTCGTGAAAAAGTGACCCCTCGTGCAAAAGTGACCCGTTCCCAATTTTTTTTAGTATGCATCATGATACAATTTTTTCAAGTATTAACGAAGTTGAGTACAAATGTATAAACTTTAATACTGATTTTATTTTTGCAGAACTAGTTAAATTTTAATTTGAGTATTTTAGGTAAAAATTCTTTGCCAGTAGTTTACTTCACACTTGTTACACTTAGATATTATTTTTAAAGAGGAAAACAGTAAGAAAAAAGTATACCTAGTTCAGTGCAAATTTTTTAACAATTAATTTTGTATTATTTATTTTTACATTGCAATAACTTATTATTACAGTTATATTTTACTGAAGTAAACATTCTGAACACAGCAGCTACTCAATAAAAAGTTTGTAGCTAAGAATTATTATTCAAAATAAAAAATAAATTTGACTTTTTTTTTGTTTCACAGATGTGTATTAAATAAGAAGCGCGAACTAAAATACGTACTTGTCAAAATATGCGTATCCAGAATGCGTAAATAACTTGAAGTGCGTACTTAGAACGCTTACCTAAGAAGAATGTAAAAATCAGGCTAAATCGGTCAAAGTTTTGAAAAGTCAGGATAAATTTACAACATTTTGCATGGCAACCCTGATAAAGAAATTTCTTAATATATAAAACATGAAATAGAAGCTTTGAGTTACAAATTTACAAAAATCATACAAATTTTTTTTAACTATAAAAGTATATAACTATATTTATAATTACTAAATAATATATTGTAGAAGTTTAATTAAAATTGGTTTAAATAAAGTGTATGTTTTAAGCAAATGTTTTTTTAGTTTGCCTTTATTAAATGAACCTATTGAATTTTCCAAATTTGATCCCTTATACCTCAAAAATTACTTTTAGCTTAGTTACTTCATGTTATAAAACTCTACAAAACAAGAGCAACTTGTTAAAAGTAAGCACAAGCCCCTACAGCCTTATTAAGTCCCTTTTACAAACCATATTACAACAAACTGTTATTATCTGTATGTATAGAAACACGCATAAAAATTTTCAATTTGAATTTTATTTTTAGCTAAGCGTCGTACTACGTGCGGAATATCTGTCAAACCAATCAAGTGCCCAAGATGTCGCGTGAATTACGCAGATTCACTCTATGCACAGCATTTGACTAAGAGGGAGAACGGTTATTCCTGTACTGTGTGCAAATCATCTTTACTCACCAGATGCGAACTAACAATCCACATGAACAGTAAGCATTTTGGCGGGAAATCAGCCGGTAGAAAAAGGCGCCAACAGGATATTGGAACCAGTGTTGCGGAAAATTCAAAAAGATCTTCAATTTAACAAATGAGGTTTGTTTGATCATGTAGTGATTTTTTCATGCAACATCGCATTACAAGAATCAATGTTTTCAAGTGATTCGAGTTAATTAATTAATAAAACTAATAATGATCATATAGATATTGAAACTTGAAGTAAAAGTTAAAAAAGTTGTATGAAAGATATTTCACAGTTTTTTAAGTATTTTAAAAGTTTAAAAAAAGTGGTTTAGTTGTGCTTTTATTTTTAATGTTAAAATTGTTTTGGTACAAAGTTTAGTATTCAATAAGTAAAAGTTTTCCTTATATTTTTGACCAAAGTATGTCATTTTCTGTTTTAATTTGTTAACTTTTTATAAGTAGAAAATTTTATTAGTTATTAATGTTAAAATGATCTAAAGTAATATCATTCGACTTGTAACACTTTTTAATAAACCACAACTATTTGAAATATAAATTTTATGATTTGCTTGCAAAATTAAAAAGGTTATACGTCTTGTAACTGTATTTAATTATATTGCTCAACAAAGTTTTTTTTTTGAAAAATTATTGAATCTGTTAACAAATTTGCTATCAAGGTTGCCACTTGCAAACACCACCGACTCAGAATATTTTATTTTTTGGAAATTTAATTTAAGCTTTTTAGCATACTTTTAGTAGGGCTATTTAAACGGGCTAAGGCTGGTCATTTTGCATAATTCTGACTTGCTTAATTTAATCTTTAGTTAGATGAAATTTTGTCTTTAGTAGATTTTTTCCTAGGAAATACTTAGGTTAGTTGTTTTAATTTTTCTGCTATAACTGTTTTGGTTTGTAAATTAAAGCAAAAAAAAATATTGCTAATTATAGTAAACAACGTATGATTTCAATGATTTATTTAACGTTTTATCAGGGTTGCCAAAAAACATAGAACTCTGGAAAAACCTCGAATTTGAAAATTTAGGGGAAAAAAAAAGGAATTTTAAACTATTTTTACAGGCAAAGTAACGAAATTTCAATAAGTTACGAAAAATCTATCAAAAGCAAAAAAATATTGATTAATATTAAACATTATTCATTTAAATACACATTAAAATTAGCTTGATATTTTTTTTCAATAATCTTGAAGAACTTTATAAAAAAAATAATCAATCTTGTTTAACTTTTATAAGTGGCAATCTTATACTTTTTAAAATTATGTTAGAATAGTTTAATCTTGTGTTACTTGTTTGATGATTGATATTTTTTTTAAAAACATTGTATGTAAAACAAAATTACTGGTATGAGTTTTTGAATTAACCCCTATTGTATAATAAATATTTAAACTTATAAGCATCTCTTTTCCTACTTAAAAAAATTAAATATACAATTTAGTTTTTGCTTTTTACATTTTAACCTAGCTTACATCAAATCGTAATTTAATGAAATTTTAAAGCTTGGTTGTTTAAGTGTTAATGAGCCTACTAATCAAAATTAAGTCTTTTTTTTTGCTTTATAACAAACAACTTTCACACGTTCTTTAATTGAAAATAATAAAAAGTTTATATATATTATTTTCAATTTCATTCTTAATTATGAGAAAATTTAGTATAGATCTTAAAAATTTTGACTTTAAAAATACATCAGTTAAAGCTGTTATTTTTCTTGTTATTATTTTTTTTTTTTTTGAAATAAGTGGTTGAAACCATTATTTTAATTCTAAACTTTATTTTTTTAATTTTTTCTAGCGTTTTCCTTTTGTCTTAAAGTAGATTTGAAAAAATTAATTAAATAGTTTTATTTTTTATTGTTGATAACTTAAAATGAAAATGAACTGGCTTTGTTTTATTTTAAATTTTTTATAAATTACTTTCGTCATGGTTTTAAATTGTCTAAAAATAAATTTTTCCTATCAATAAATGTTGTGATTTCTATTTTAAAATAATAGATTTACTTAAAAAAATTAATTAATAACTACAACTTACATTAAATAAGTATTAATCACTAGCTCATATGTAAGTCTGTAAAGATAGTGTTAATCCTAAAGCATTAAAGTTCACAAAGTGAAATGGAAATTATTTCAAGTTGTTGCTTAAGTATTTTATAAGAGTTGTAAATTTTAATAATAATAAACCAATTATGACATTTTATCAAACTCCTAAATACCAATTAAAAATTTTAGTGTTTTATCCAGTTAAGCAGGGTATTTTTCTTACTTTTAGCCATAATAATGGTTGAAAAATTCAAGTGGTAAAGGTTTATTGGTTAGTATAAATCTAATTTTGATTCACTACATCTAATTTTTAAAAACTAGTCTATTTAAAAATTAACATATTCAAACAAATCTTCAATTTTCTATGGTTTGCACTTTATTTGTTTGCAAGCAGCCAAAGTTTTCTCAAGTGGAAAGTTTTGACTCCTTAAGGTCAATTTTGATTTTAAAGAGAAAATTAACAGTAAGGAGACCAAAAAGTAAACAGGTATTTGATCAGTAAAGGTGCTACAGTTAATAAGATGTGGTACTTGTTTGTTCCTGCAAAGTCAATTGTTTTTAACGTGATTTTAGCACAAATTTTTATAAAGGTCAGGGAAACGATATTGGCTCCTTTTAGGAAACTTTTAAGCGGACAATTTAGACGTTTCAATTAAAAACAATATCACTTCAAGAATTTTTTTATTCAAAATGGTTTCCAATAATAACCATGTTTATTTGTTATTTAATGCCAATTCGAAATTTACAAATTTAAGACGTCAAAATATACTGGTTTGTTAGTATTTATTTATTTTCTATATATTAGCAGTATAAATTTTTAAGTGTAGATAAAAAGTCTAAGATCTTGAGCTGGAAGGTTGCATGTTATGTTAAAGTTTTACAACTGCTTTAAAAAATAATTTTACAAAATATAAATGTACCATATCATAAAGTTTTATAAATGGACTAGTTTTAGTACTAATTGTTTATTACAAACATTTATTTAAAAATAAATTTACCTTAAATTAATTATTTGCATGCGAGTGAATTTTTTTCATAATGATTTTATTTTAATAAATTTGCAAATGAGAACTGATTACCAATAAACTGAACATTAAAGTTTACAAAAAGTATAATTTTATTTCTACGGCAGTTTTCAATTGGTATTAGGCCAAAGCGTAGTAAATTAAACTTTTATCAATAAGTAATTTTTCAGCAGATGTAGTTCATACATGAATTATTACAAAAACTAAAACATTATTAAAATCAACCTATTTAACGAGCAATATTGATCATCCACAACTAAAACTTAAGTGCAATACCTTATACAAAACCAACAAAAACGTCATGTTAGTTGCGATGTTTGATGATGTCATAAAGGGTTTTAGGAATTTAAAAGTTTTGGTCGTAGTAATTTCTTGTTTCTCAACCATGTATTTTTATCTTTTAACACCGTTAACACAAGCTGCCTCCATAAATACATTAAAACTAATTATTTTTTGAGGTTTTTTATGCGGCTATACCTCTTATGACGTCATCTTGTGTCACCCATGTTTTTAACATGCGACTTTTCCTGATGCGATATAAAAGAGAAACGACTGTAAAGTTACTTGTTATGTGTCATTTTGGAGACAAAAGTTTAATTTCAAACCGTAAAAAAAAAAATTAATAATCAGTATCGACATTAAATACTACAAAAAAGATTCATACCAGCGAATGCTGAAGAAAAGTTTTCAGTAAAACTCTTTTATTTTTATTTTTTAGTTTCGTTTTTAAGACTACTACTACTTCAAGTAGATGATTATACTTTTATTTTAGTTAAAGAATAAAAACATTAAAGTATAAAAAAACTATTAATGTTTGCAAAAATTGTATTATAAGCAAAAACTTTTATTTATAGGTCCATTATTTTTTTTTTAACTACTGCTTTATTGTAATTCAAAAAAGGTAAATGGGCATGTTAAAGTAAAATATTAATAAAATGCCATTAAGAATGGAAGTAAAGATAGTATTTTCAGTTAACACCATTTTAAAGTGTTTTATATCTAGAGTCAACTGCAAGACAGCGCAGTAAAACATAGATATAAATACATTGTAAATATAATATTACCGTTTAAGCATATCTTGTCGGTGCAATAAAAAATTAATGTAGTTGAGTAATGAAAGTAACTATCTAACAAGATAAAGTGAGCAAATTATCAAATAACCGTAGGATTTACTATTAAACTGTAAAGTTTTTTTTTGTCTAAGTATGCACTTTAAACGGTTAGATGTAAAAAACGCACGAATGGTCACTTTTGCACCGGTTAAAAAAATGTTTGTATTTACTCATTTTATTTAGTTACTTTTTTTACGATCACTCTTACCCCTTACCCTTGATCGAGAACTTTTTTTTTTATTTCTTTTTTTTTTTTTACAACTATCACTGTTACCTCTAACCCTTGGTCGGTATTTTTTATTATTAATTTTCGTGTTGCTTTTGATTAGTTTTTTAATTTACACATGCAAAAGTGTATTTGTACAAAAGAGAACCCTTCGTGCAAAAGTGTCTTTCTGCAAACTTGACCTTACGTGCATGTTTGAACCTTCGTGCAAAAGTGTTTCTAAGTGCATATTTTGTTTTTCTCTACTTCAATCAAAGCCAAAAAACGCATACTTAACATAAATGCTTGCCGAGAGTTTTGATTAAGGCAATTGTACTTTGAAATCTCAAAATCTATATTTCAAAAGAGTATCATTATGGCTGGGCCTAGTTATGACTTTTGGGCTCACTTTTTGATATTCTGAAACGTACAGCGTTTTTTAGAGTTTTGTAATAAGCTAAATTTTTAAGTAACCAATTCTAGTTATTCAAATTTATTTTTTGTTTTTAGTCAAAACATTTAAATTTTTAATGTGTTTTTCACAATTGTCTGTACCTAAATTCTAAAGTTGTACGTTTGCAGTTGTATCCATTATGCCTCGGCAAAGCAATAACAACAAATGAAAAAAATAAACGGTTTAGCAAATGTTCAGAGCAAAAATCTGAAAGTCATGCTTTGCATACCGGGTTGGTGTTTGTTCAAGAAGAAAATTTGATTCTTGAACTTTTATTGCTGTTTTGTATCTTGAAATTCTAGTGTGTTCCAGCTGACCCAGAAAGCTATTTTGCTGTAGAAGCGCATGATATTTTCAGCTGCTAAACTATGTACCAGAACCACTAAACTGATTGACTTGAGTATCTTAGTAAGTTTTTCTTAAATTTTGTTGAGAAAGTTTTTTGTTGGTTAGAAGCTGGAAGTTGATGCTAAAGTGAAATTCATGTAACTTTTTCTGTTGTTTTTGGATCTCACATATTATAAAAAAAAATAATGACAAATTTTTTTTTTATAAAGTGTAAAGAAAAGATATACTAAAACCTTCTACACCAAAGCGTTAATAAGTTCATAAATATAATTTTGTGTATTAAAAATTTAAATTTTTATGTTAATTAAAAAAAGAAATTTTTTAAACAAATGGTCCTTTTATGTTATTTTTTGTCTCTTAACAAATGTATATCAATTTAATTGGCCTAGATTTTGATGCCTGCTTCCATCGTATTTACAATAAAATTGCAATAAAATTATGAACTAAATGCGTTATTTAAATACTTTGGTGTATCAACCAACTAGCAATCTTCAATAAACGAAAACCTACAAAAAAAATTACAAAACTTTTATTAACACATTTTATAAAAGAGTAAATTATTTTTTTTTCAAACTTTCATTAAAATTTTGATTACTGTATGATGAATATTATTTTGAGTTTGTTGTTCAATAAACTTTAACTTTGAAATATATACATTTACATTTTTTTTAAATAAAAAAAAGCAAATAATCTTAAATAGAAGGTTTATGTGCTTAATTAAAACTTTTGTTTTGACTAATACATCAATTGCAACAAAATGTCATACAAACAAATTACTCAACTAACTTCCAAACCATTTTTTTACATAGTAGTTTTATAGTTTTTGATATAAAGCTAAATCTACGTTGCAAGGACAGTAATTGTAAGTTTTTTGTTTTTAAAGAAAATAATTCTGTTTAAAAAATATACACAAATAGTTAATCAGTTATCTGTGTTTAGTTTTTATTTTATTTTTAATAAATGATTTTATAAACTTTCATCAAAACCTTTTGCACTACTAAAATTAAATATATTTAATTAAAGTCAGTGAAAATAACATAATAATAAGTTGAAAACTTTTTGTACATAGGACAAATATTTTTTAGTAAAATATGAAAAAAAAGGATAGTATGCGTTGAAAGGAAAATATTCCCTATGAAGTATTTGATTTCTTGAAGTTTTACCATTAAATTTAAGAAATCTATTTACATTTGTATAGTGCTTTTATACTCCATTACGGGTTTATAGATTTTTTGTTGGTTGCTTAACATTTTTTAATTACTTCTTACCGAAAGTCTTAATACAGACTTTATAAAAACTTCTATCAAAAATACGTAAGATTTAAATGCACTTAAGCAACGTTTTTGAGAGAGTACTTGACAAAATTTCGGGTTTAATACTGATTTTTATGGTTGAGCTAGTTTTTTAACTTTTTATATGAGTAACTTTATGTTGTATAAAACTAGAATAATTAACTTTTTAAGAATATTTACATAAATGCACATTGAATTACATAGTTATTACTTCTTTTCATAGATCAATAAGCGAGTTTTAAATGTTTTTTTTTATTCTTTCATAAAAATTTGATGTAGCTTTGTTAAACAATACGTAGTGATGAAGCAAAATTTTTTGTTTTATTATAAATAGTAGTTTACATATGCACATAGATTTTTATTTACTAGAGAATACTATTAAAAATATTAAATATATTATATTTTCCTTAAAATTAATTCTAAGAGCAAGATATTCAAGTTTAAAAGGAACTTTAATAACGTTTACATTATGCATTTAGTGATTTATTAGTAAACTATTTTTTCATTTAAGGTTAAGTTTTTTAGAAGTGTTTAAACACTTCTGTTTGAAATGTTAATAGCAATCAAGGAAATACAAATTTATAAAAAAACAAAATCAACTCATATATTTGAAAATAATATTTACTTTGTGGTCAGTTAGTTAGCTTAAATGAAATCCTATTAGATTATGTTAGAAGTGTAAAAAATTCAACTATGTGATTACGAAAAAATGCAAAAGTTTTAAGTAAAACTTCATTTCACAGATATTTGTTGTAATTGATTTAAATAATTTGTTTAAAATAGTAGCAAATATGGAAATATTTCGGTAAATTTAGATTTCTATAGTAACTTAATACAACAAAGAGATTAGCTTAATGTTTTTAAGTAAGTTGTATCAATACTTGAAACGAAAAACTCTAATGAGGCCATAAAAGCTTTCGAAGGAAGTAAGTTAAGCTTATATTTTACATACCATACCAACTGTTTAAACTATTTCAAAATACTGTAAATAATAACGATTTTTAAATTACTAATTTAAAGTTGAAACATCTAGCTACTGTAACAAAAAATCTTAACTCAATATCGTGCTACAAAAAAATAAAGAATGTCACTAAATCTTTAATTAATGTAAATGTTAGGAGTTTATTTATACTTGAACTGTTTATGCTTACTTGTTTGCTTGATCTCCTTTTTCGAAAAAAACTATTTTAGCCAGTAAAGTTTATCTAAAAGTAAATCCCTATGTTATTGAAATATATATTCAGATAAATAAAAAACATGGTAAAAATATATTTTTATTCTAAAGACTCAGGATGTACTAAACATAATACATAAAAAAAAACCATTAAGAAAAGAGTTCTAACAATAATTAATAATTTGAAATATACCGAAATAAAAACTATATACCTATAAACTTTGGTTTCCTATCAAATGAATGTTTCATGCTTTTTATTTAAATTTTGTGATTTTGTATATTTTAAAACTAAATGTTCAAAAAATAATCATTTTTTAAATACAAAAGATATATACATAAAACGTATTTTAATAATTAAAATTACTTTTTGATAAAGTTGTTTTAGTAATAAGCTTAATTTACTTATTTAATAATTGAAGAAACTTTAAAAGTTGTTAAAATACGAATACATGTTTCTAGTGTACTAAAGTTGCACAACTTCAGCATACTTAAATTATCATTTGAAAGTTGTGAAGTTTTTTAAAAACTTCAACGTGATTTTAGAATAACATTTTTACCGTTCAATCTCGTGAGATCGTTAAACAAATACCAACTTAAATTATTCTTCAAAATAGTTACGCTTTTGATACTCAAAATCAAACGTAATAAAACTTTTTGATGTTTATTCACATCAATCATCAAAGAGTTAAACCTAAAAATGAACAAAAAGATACGTTTGTCAAGCTTAACTAATGAATAAATTACATTATAAGAAATAATAAAAAACAAAAAGCTGTGCGAAAGTTTGCAGTATAAATGTTTACAAAAACTTTTTCCAGGGGATTTTGTATTTTTCTATTTAAAAAAGCTTTTACAAAATCTTTTAAGCGTTAAATTAATACTTTGGCATTATTACACGTTTGACATTAATGGCTATTCTTTGCACATTCGAGTTCAAGACATAAAACGTTTTCTGCTTATCAAAAAACTTTTTTCTTACTTTTTTCATTTGTTGAAAAATGTATTTGCACCAAGTGCTTTTTTTTTACTTAAAGCTCACGACTATAAAAGTTTAAAGTGTTTCATTGTCTAGTTTATTTTAAATACCTATATATTTTAATTAAAGCGTGTTTTAAAAAACTGATCAGTTACAACAGAACTTTAATTATTGTTTTAGTTCGATAAAAGTGATCAATTGCAACAGTTAGTATAGTTACAATATTAAGTTTTAGCTTGAAGTAGCTGATATCAGAATTTTTTATTAAAAACAGTTAAAGTTTTGAAAACTTTAAAACATGCTTTTATTTCAACTGGTACTTAGGCTTTTTTAATCCAATGAATACATTTAATGTTTTTTGCAGCTCTTGGAAAAAATAAAACGACAGTCACTTAAATAAATTAATACAATGTAATAACTTTGTTTCAATTTAATACATATATGATTGTTAATCAGAATATTTTTAAAGATTTAAAAATGTTTTTATCATACTAGTTGCAGTAATAAAGTTAAAAACAAAATTTTGTTTTTACTTTAAAACTTACTTGAATATTTTCGGTATACTACCTTTTTAAAACTAAAAAGTTTTCAAGTCTATTGTCACGAAAATGATTACAAATATGTAAGACAGGTTGTGTAATTCACATGATTTATTTATTAATAGTTAACAGTAATTCAAAGATATTTAGTATGGTTTTGTACCACTTGCTTATTTTATGTTAAACTTTATTAGTATAAAACAAAACTACTTAGTAATTTCGTGTATGGTAAAAAAATAAAACAATGTTTTTGTGAAAAAAAAGCAGCCTTACTAAGTTTTAAAACTTTTAATTTTTGATTTAAAACTTTTAATCTTACGACAGAGCGTTCAATTTTATTTTATAAACTTAATACCATTCAATCCAGATTTTATAAAAATAATTTCATACTTACAACCTTCAAAAGTTTTTCTAAAATTATCATTTTATTGTTTGGAAGCTTTACATACTACTTCAACCGTAAAAAAGCTTTTTTTCGGTAACTGACAAAGCGTTAAGCAATCTTTTAGTTTTGGCATGCGTAGCTCGCTTTAGCGTGTTAGAACAGAAATTTATTAAATAATTCCAATATATATGATATTAAGTAACTGCTATATATAAAAAAAGAGGATTTAACTAGTTAAATATGTTTTATTTTTAATCTTAAATTAATATAATTTTTCAAACAATAACCTTTAGTGTCTTTTTAAAACGCTTTAATAAAAAAAGCTCTTATTGACAAGCGAAATCTAAGTCTTAGTTTTGAAAATCGCTTATTGAACATTTGAAAACAAACGGATAATTTTTTAAAAGACAAGTATTTTTGGACTGCGACAGTGGTAAGTTTAGAGTTTTTTTTCAATCGTATTGTCTATTTTTTCTTTTATTCTAAGCAATTTTTTAGAAAAAGACACGTATGTTGTTTTCAGGTATTGCTGATTAAAAGGCTTAGAGACAGATATTAACTTTAGTTTCTTTTAATCGATACTTGTTGTT
The DNA here is from genome assembly GCF_965202585.1 of Thalia democratica. Taxonomy (NCBI): domain Eukaryota; kingdom Metazoa; phylum Chordata; class Thaliacea; order Salpida; family Salpidae; genus Thalia; species Thalia democratica. The sequence continues at coordinate 32,784,706 of NC_139172.1, read as the reverse complement.
TAGTTTGCAGGTATTTTTTTTATTTTTAACAAGTTAACTTTCATCGATTTGAATTATGTTTTTCTGAGAATTTTTATAAAATTTAAGCTAAAGCAGCTTTCTATTAACAACAGTTTTTTTGTTTGTACACTTTTACTTACGTCTTAGCATATATTTTTTATATTTTATTATATATGTTTACGTACTAAAACTCAATCAAGGAGTAGTTGTTTGTTAGTTCACTTGTTAAAACTATAAGTTGCAGTATTTTCTTATAAATCTTTCATAATTTACATTTAAAAAACTTATGTGGTTATGCATTTAGGACATTGGTCGGAAAATTGCGACATACAACTTAGCTAATGACATGCTGAACATTTTTAAAAAAATTGTTCTGAGTTTATGTAGTAAAGACCTACAGTTAGGCTCTTAAATTGATATCAGTAGTCAGTAACAATTTATTAATTTCAAGAATAACTACTTTCAAGAATAAACTTATGTAGAATGACCAGATTTCTGTTAAAAATCTACTGAAATATATAAGCCAGAATAGCTCTCGTTGCTTTTGGAGCAGGCGCAGTGGTCGATTGGGCCGGCTACAAGTTGTACGCTTATCTGTCTCCAAGGAGTCCACAGGTTTTAGGCTATCACTGTTTTAAAGCAACAACATTGACAACGAATATAATGTAGTCAATATATAGATGATTTAAAACTTGTGTAAATCTTTTGTTAAGTTTCTATTGAAAAAAATTCCAGCTTAAAAAATCTAGCACATTTTTTAGTTAATTTAAATTCAATTAATCAATTTGATAAAGTAAGTATAATTAAACTATAGTAATTACATTGAACATTTTTGAAGTAAAAATATATTTACTAGTTAATAAACAAAGCATAAAAATCATTTGTCTACATAGAATAGCATTTTATTATGGAATTTTAAAGCAACTTAGTAAACAGTTTCCCAGATCAAAAGTGAAACTTAAGTGGACTACTTTTATGTAATATCACTGTAAAAATTTAGTTTTAATTTTGTTTCAGCCGGCTTAAAGAGCTGCCCAGCTAAATGTGAAACTTTCTAAATGTAATTTTATTATGTAATAAATCGACATTTATTATTTAAAAGTTTAGCATACATGCATAACCAAACATATAAACAAAATTTTTAATAAACAATCTGAGCTTCTTTTCTTTCCCTTTTCTTCTTTTTTTTCAGAGGATGCACAGGAAACAGGAATGCAGTCAAAACACGTCCCTGATAAAGACATACAGTTAAGCTCTTAAATTGATAGTTACTAGTTACTAACAACTTACTAAACTTCAAGAATAACTACTTACAAGACTAAACATTATTACAATGGTTATAGATTGCTATTAAACGATTGTCAAAATATTTTGCACCAAAATGGCTCTCGTCAGTTTGGGAGCAGGCGTTGTGATAGGGTGGGCCGGTTACAAGTTGTACGTTTATCTGTTTAAAAGGAACCCACCAATTCAGGAGATCATTGTTTCCGAGCAAGCAACGTCGACAACGAATATAGTGTAGTTATTGTTAAGATACTTTAAATTTGAATTAAGTTTTTCTTAAGTTTCTACTGAAAAAATTTTTAGCTAATAAAAACTAGCATTTTTTTGTAGTTTATTTGAATAATTAGTTAGAATTTTCTACTGCTATAAAAAGTAAGTACCATGTTTTAAAAAAAAAAAAACCGGACAATCTTATATTTTATCAAGACCCGACGAAGAAAACAATGCTCAAGATTCTGGATCAAGAAGTTTAGTTATGTGGGCCGGTAACAAGGTTCTGAACAAAATCGCGGACTCGATTATAGTTAAACTGATTAAAGAATTCGGTGCAGAGGTGATTGAAGATTTGAAGCAAGTGTGGTAAGTTTTTATTTTTATTGATTTTTTTTGCTTGGTATCTTTTTTTGCTATAACATTTATCGTTTATGCTAATAAAAGTTCGACAATTTATTTTTAAAAGCTTAAATCATTAAAAATAACTATCGTATTAGTATGCTTAACACTTTACAAAGATCCCAGCATAATAGTAAAATCTAAACCACAAAATTTCCATATAAAGTGTTTTGTTAATTTTTAAAGTTTTATCTTTGCTGAAGTTTTAACACTTTGATTAAGTCCGGGGTCAGCAGTTTTTTTAAGGGAAACGGGCCAGTTTAACGTAACAAAACTCTTTGTCAGCAATATTAAAAGAACGAAATACTTTCTTGAACACAATACTTTTGAATAAGTTTATTTTTAAATATAGCAAACACATATACATGAAAATTCAAATTCAGACAACTCAAGTTCTTATTAAAATGTTTAAGAGACCATATTTCAAAAATAAAATACTTTTTTTAATAAAATAGTGGTTGTAGAACTGACTAATGAATTATGATGATAAAAAAAAACTATCAAAAATAATTCTAAAGTCTACTAAAAAAAATATGTTTTTAAGCTTATTTTAGCCATATCTAAAAATTTATATAAAATTTGGCAAGATTAAAAGTGATCTGTAGGTATTTATTAGACCTTGATGTGTATGTTTTCATTTTTCTCCGATAAACTTAATTTTTTAGATTTTAAACCTTTAATTATTTTTAAAGAAGTTAAATTGAACGAATTTTGAATAGTCGTACACCCAAAAAAAGATAAAATAGAGCAGTCTGTTTACAAGACAAAACAGTAAATTTATAAACTATTATAAAGTATTTAAATTGCTTATACTAAATTAATCAGATTTTAGCTGTAAAGTTCTTGCTAATTAAAACTTTTACTTGTTGCGTCAAATTTAGACTGTGAGCCGTAGTTTTCTGCCTCTTATTTAATTTGATTATATTTTAAATGTTTACAGTAGTTAATAACTTACCAATACTTAAATGATTATTTAAATAAAAATTTAAATAGCTTAGTAATTAAGTACGCATATATTTTACTTTTAAAATTAGGTAGATTATTACTTTTTTTTATAATTAAAGTTTTAAATAATGGTAATATTTTACTCTTAATCTTATAAATTTTTCTAAGCAATGAAAATTAAAAGGCATTACTGTGTGTCTAATATTTTATACTTATTAAAAGTTAAGCGTTTTCAAAACTCTTACATTTTTATATACGTAACCGTAAAATAATAACAACTAGTATCATTTGAAAAGGTCGTGTGAAAAAAATAACGGTTTAGTATCTGCATCAGTAGCTTTAGTCGGTTGTATAGTTGAGAAAGTCTTCAGCTTTGTCTGTGAACTTGGTAGTCGAGTTTTTAAAATACTATGTTCAGCTTGGTCTTTCATGAAGCCTTACATTTGTGAATTGCTCATCAGTGGCGGGTTGTTAGTTATTATATTGTATTTTTTACTAATAAGTAACTATTGATTAAATATATTTTAAGTAACAATATTATTACTTTCTTTAAAAAAAAAATGTTAATTTTTTTTCAAAACAACAACCTTGTTATAAACTTCTATGCTGTTTTGCTGAAATTAAATTAAATTTAAGAACAATTTATACGTTTCAGTATAAAAATTTGCATTCATTTTGGTATAAGATAAATCGTTTAAACGAAATAAGCTTAAAAAGCTTCAAAAAAAAGTAAAAGTCGCTCTGCAATGTTGATTTTTATTTTGTATAGACTAAGTGACAATATAAGTTACTTCAAGCATTAAAAGTTCTTTTGTTCAAGTAAGAAAGCATTGTTAAAGCTAGCAATTTTCTTAAATATATCATTTTAGCAATAGAAACAGATAAAATATCTTCTAAAGATTTGTATATATATATTTTTTAAACTCCATCATAATGATTATATTCCAAATATTTTTTTTACTATTTACTACATAACCAAAAATATTGAAAAATTACTTAAAACTCAAACACTATTCTCATTATTAGTTTTTTCTTAAAAAAAGAAAGCTTACTGTCTCTAAAAACAAATACTTAGTAAACAATTTCAAGTATGAACATTAACATTATTTAGTAAAAAGGTAAATATCAAATTACTAATTTTAATACAACCTGTAGATAGTCTATTTTTTATGTTTAAGTGAACTATACCTTTTTTTTCAAAGGTTTTGTGACAAAATTGTCTTTGCTTTTGGAGCAGGAGTTTTGATCGGGGTGGCCATTCACAAACTATACAGCTACCTGAAGAACTCCGGTTTAGGAAATCGTATCTGCAATTTTTTCGCCAGAATTTTTGAAGCGTTGCGTTCAACCTTTTTGAAAGTAAAGAGTTTTTTTCTGAGCTTGTTAGGTAACGGTGCGGGAGAAACGGATAATGATGACGTCGATTCTAGAAACAGCGGCACGAACCGCAACGAAACGGAAAACGGCCGACCGGTTAGAATTGCAGAAGTTGACGTCACCAGTAACTCATCTAGCGCCGCAAGCGATCGAAACGAAAGCCGTGTAGAGTTAACTGAAGGCGGCCAGCCGGTGAGAGCGGCTGATGATGACGTCACAAGCTCTTCTGGAAACAGCGCCGTTAGCCGTAACTTCTCGTCTGCGTCTAGTTCAATTATCAGGTTGAGAATTATCAGCTAATACTTACCTGATGAAGTTTTGCTGTGGAGTTTTGATAATAAATTGTACAAATATGTAGTTATTTTTTTATTCAAACTTTTAACCCTGCTTTGACAAGTGTTTATTTTTAATTATCTAAACAAAATTGTACGATATTTTTATATTTTTATAAGTTAAAAGTAAATTTAATAAGATACCGTTTGTGTTTTATTTAAATAATTGTTAAGAGATTTGTTATCTCTGTGTCTATTCTATTTGTGAATGTGAAATATAAAAACTTTCAGTAGTTTTCCTAGTTTTGAAAATAAACTTGTATATATATGCAATTGTTGTTTTATTTAGTTCAATAGTTTGATTTCAATAACTATTTATTGTTTGTTGGTTGTTTCTATAAGGGAGTGAAATCAAGTGTTGCAAGACTCGTAAATAACACTTTCCATATTAAAATTTTTAAGTAACATTTACAGATATATAGTTTTTGTTTTGTGCTTAGAGACTAGAATGAACCGCAAGTCTATTAACAACAGCCGTTATGAAACCGTTTGTATTCTGTCATGAAAACTGTCGTTAATGGTCATGTGGTTCAGTCTAGTGCATATTGCAAAAACACCTTTGCTTTGATGAAGACCGCCAAAATATTGCTAAAAACATGTTTTTAGTCTTTAAACATCAAAAAGTTTGGGACACAGTTTTAAACGTACTTTTTAATCAGATTAAGTCGTTTTAAATACCAAAAAAAAATATAATGCATTTAACATAAGCACAAATAAATTCATTTGAAAGTATTTAAGAAGTTTTTTCTACGTCGATGGTATTTAGTTCTTAACTGCTTCATTCGAGCATGAACTACTTTACTTAGGAACGTAATTATAAAAGTTTTATTGTCCATAAGTAAGAAAGTTTATTGAGAAAATTTGGAGATAGAGAACAAAGTTTTGCTTAAAATTTTTATAATAAAATATATAATAACGTTTATTTATTATAAAAAGGTGTATCGAAAAGTTTACTGTTAAGACTATTCTTATTTTAAGTTTTATTTGAATAAAAATAGTTTTAGAGTAAAATTCTATGAACATGTTTAAAAACACTAAAAGGCAAAAAGTGTTGTTGTGTAAACTATAGTTATAATATAAAGTTAATGATGTATTTGATCTTTAAATAACACTTTGAAAATTGTTTTATCTTAAAAAACTAATTTGTTAAGAAAATTAATAAAATAAAGTTATGTATAATAAAAAAGCGTTATCTTATAAAGTGAATTAAAAAAAATAATTTTTTACATAGATTTTTCTATTTTTAAACTATAAAGGATTATAAGATTTAAGTATTTTTCTCTTAAAAATTAGTTTTAAATTTGCTTTAATCTATAAATTAATTTGTTTGTTACTTTTTTATCAAAGTGTTTAATGATGTTTTTACTCAGTTTTGACTTTTGTTTGTGGCATTATCTCGAAAAAAAAAACTACTCAAAATTTCAATTAAACGATTTGTACTTTTAGTAAAATATAAAGTTTTATTGAGCTACTTTTTACAAAGGTAATTTATTTATAACTTCTCTCATCAATTAAATAGTGCAGTAAAGTACAACAGACAATGAGTTGAGAGCTAAGATTAAAAGTAATGAATTTCTTTAATCTTTATTGCTATTAAAGTTTATATTTATACTTTAAATACATTGTTGTTGTAGGTCTCGTGAAGACTTGCGACCAATTACATAACATGTGACTTTTTTTTCAAATAAAAATAAAAACATTTCTCTTGAAAAAATACTTAAATTGAAAAATTTTGCATAATAAAAAAACTTATTTTTGATTATTTATTAAATTTTTCTTTTTTCAATAAAACAAAACTAAAATTCTTTGAAGGTCGATTAGTTTATAAGTATCTGTTTAAATCTCTAATAACTAATTTAAATATTTTTTTTAAACAGTGATAGTTTAACTTTAATTTTGTAATTTTAGATTTTACGGAAATTTAAAAACAAAAGTTTTTCAGTTTCTATTTAACTACAAAAAAAAGCTTGTTTTTATATAAACTCCGCTACTTATTAACTATTCATAGCTAAACGACAATAAATAGGGCAATGTTTATCAAACACAATCAGAAATTTAAATTTAATGTTGTATAGTTTATGAATGAAATATTTAGAAAAAAAAACCTTTAACTCACTACAAATTTCTATAGGATGCATTTAGAAGTACTTAATAAGTTTTTTTAGTTTGATTTTGCAAGTAAATGCAAATACCTGATTTCTATTATAATTTTAAAAATTACCAAATATATCTATCATTTTGGAAACCATTTCTAGTATATCAACATTTTAAAATTTGTTCTTTTATTCAATCAGTTCGACGAGTTTAGTATAGCAACTAATAAAATATATAACAGGTTACACAGCTGTTTACACACTAAAAAAGGCGCAAAATATTATTAATCTTTAAGGGAAATTTAAGAAAACGTTTCAAGGTTTAAATCAAAATTAAATGCTTTCAAAATGTTGGCATAGCAACAATTCTAACAAATGTACTTTAAATTTCATCAAAAAACAATCAATAAATAGAATTACAGTTATTGCTGTAATAGAATAGTTTTGTTATAGTAGTGGAAAATATATTATTAATAGTTTTATGTTGATACACAATTAAATATTTCCTTTAGCAAATAGATAAACTATTTTGTGTTTTATTGAAAGTATATTAATAAACAATAAGTTTAATTTATATGATTTACTTATGTTAACTTTTGACTTAAAATTTGTTGGTATGGAGTGTAAAAAGGTGCACAAAGTAAACAAAAAATTTTAACAATAACAGATTGAAAAGATTGTTAGAATAGTCAGCTGATTATAATATTTTAGAGCAACAAAAAAAAATATTTTATAATTTTGTAAGTTTAGAAGTTTAAGTTGTGTAAAAGAAATTTTTTTATAATGTAAATTTATAGTTTTATTAAAAAATATTTAATATTTTATCTAAATAACTTAATAATAAAACATATTAAGAACTTAAAAACACACACAAAGTTTGCAGAATACCAAATATCTGTATAATATATTTTTAAAATTTTAGTACTGTAAAAGTATGTACGATGAAAAAGAAAAGATTATATAAAAGATTTTAGACAGACAAGCTTTTGAAAATTACTCACTTTTATTTATTATTTAACGAGAAACTTAATTTTCAAGTAAGTTGTTAGCAGCGTAGTGCTTGCTAAAAATTTTCAGTAGCTAGCCATGTTAGAAGGACTTGTGAAACGGTCTAATTGTTACGTCGCTACATACTAATTTGCTTATATAAACGCTCAAACATCAATACTTACGTGGGCCTGGCTAGCTCAGTCGGTAGAGCGTTGGACTTTTAATCCAACGGTCAGGGGTTCAAGTCCCCTGTCAGGCTCTATTCATACTTTTAAACCTTATTTATTAGATTATATATATTATAATTAAGAGTGTACTTTAATGCGAAATATTCATCTTAAATTTTTAAGTTTAATAAACACTGTAACTGTTTTAGAAACAAAATTACTAAAAAATAACAATTAGTGCCGAAAATGTAAAATACCTTCTTTTTTTTTTAATGAACTTTTTTTTTAAAACTTAATGCAATTATTTTACATATCAAAATCAATTAAAATGAGTAAATTTTTCTACAGTAATATTCTTTTGACTTGAAGATTTATCTTAGCGGTTTAAAATTTTGTACTGTACACTAAACAACTTATCTTGTACTATTAAATGCAGATAGAGTTAACAAAATACTTTAAAATAAACCCTCTGATTACCTTATTTAATGCCACTCTAAAAAAGAGGTGACTTAGGGCTCTTACTCAAAATAAAATAGGCGTTTTGGTTTTTAGAGTTTTTTGAAGTTTATAAAACAGTGGTGATTATTATTAAAAAAAATTAGTTTAGTCTGTATTTAAATTAATCCACAAAAATTAGCTTGATTAAAATGAGGTCCCGCCGAGACTTGAACTCGGATTACTGGATTCAAAGTCCAGTGTGATAACCATTACACCACGGGACCACTTATTTAAGAAATCGTTTAAGCGTTTATAAACTATCATAAGTGCTCATAAAACAAAACTAGCTCTACCAACTTTAAAAATTTGTAAGCTTTAAAGTATATTGCTTAAAGTGTTTTTTATTTTTAAGACTGACGCTTTTGAATTTTACTATGCAAAAATTTTCGGAAAAAAAAAATACTTGTTTGTTTTTTATATGTTCCACAATTTTTTATTTTATGTGCTTAAATAAAAATTTCAACGATTATTGTTTTTAAACTAGTTTTAATACTTTATACAACTTGACAGCTATTTTTAATCTAGAATCCGAAAAAAAAAAATTGACTTAAACAACTAAAGCATAAAAACTAATGCAAAGAAATTTAACTTAAGAACTAATCTTAACATACACAAATGTAGTTAAAAGAAAGCAATAGTTTAACGACAAGTTAAGTGTTTATTGAAAAATTTAATAGCTTGTTTGAACTGAAATCAAATGTTAGAATATTTGTTTATATCAATTTCAATCAAATTAATGTGTTGTTTTAAAACATGTTTTAAACTAGTTGTACTTCTTTTTAAGTTTTTATTCAGTTATTAAAAAATTCATAGCTTTGAATGCTTTTAAGTAACTTTTTATAGAAAACCAAACAAATGTTATTTATTTCTATAAAAAATTAGTTTACGCAACATGAGTTTACACAAAATAAGTTACAAAAAAAAACATTTACAGACAAAATAAAAATGTTTTTATTATTCGTAAAGTATCGTGTAACCATAAACAAAAAAAAACAACTATAAGATTTAAAACATAACTTGTGTATAAATAAAGCTTAAAAAAGGCTTTTACTTACTTATCAATTGTTACAGTTAAAATAAGTATTTTTACTTAAAACAATTTTTACTAATAAGTTAAATAGAGTTAGTTGTATTATCTTGATTGTAAACTTAATATACTTTCAACATCTTTACATTCTAGCTAAATCAATCAGCTTATAACAACAAAGCCTCTGTCGTTACGTCACTATGTTTAAAACTCTCCTTTATATACGCTCCAATACCATATATATCACGAGCCTGGCTAGCTCAGTCGGTAGAGCGTTAGACTTTTAATCCAACGGTCAGGGATTCAAGTCCCCTGCCAGGTTTTCCTTTATTATTGGTGATTTCTTAAGATATTTATATTGTCGTCGATTCTTATTTACTGCTGAATAAGTGGAACAACAAAAGTTAATGCTTTTTTGAAAGACTTAATCTTGTGTTGAAATATTTTGAGCTTTAAATCACGTTTTAAGCATTGAATATCAGTTTTATACACAAGTTGTATTTTATGTTTCGAAAATAGTTGCTTTAGTTTGTAATGTTATTTTACATCTATTGTACCAATTTTTAAAGATACAGCAAATATTGTTTTTGTACTCTTTTATTGAATTTTTGGTTTTAGAATAATTTTTAAAGCCCTTGTTTATGTATCCAACTGATCTATTTTCTTATACGAAAAAAAAACTACAAACCAAATATCTAGTATCACTGTATATATCTGCCACGTTTTCAAATGTACTTAAATTAAAAACAAAAAGTGTTTATTTCAGATTTACTTCTATTTATCAATGTTGATTAAAAAAGTAAGTTTTTTGTTAACGAAATATGTTGTATCAAATGTACTTAAATTAAGAACAAAAGAGTGTTCAATTCAGATATTTTCTATTTTTCAATGTTGATTAAAAAAGTAAGTTTTTGACAACGAATTATGTTGTAAACTTTAACTATTTTAAAACTTAGGGTAAACGTTTAATCATAGTTGGCAACTAGCTAAAATAAATAGTTCACAAGCACCTGCTATTTTTGTAATAAGCATCTAAAGTTAGAGTGTTATAAAATAACTTTGCTTATTAGATTGAATAGAACTTTTGATAATGTAACTTGGTACTATAAAAATTTATTTATTACTATAAAGAAACTAAAAGAAGTGGCAGCAGTGGAATTCGAACCCACGCCTCCGAAGAGACTGGAGCCTTAATCCAGCGCCTTAGACCGCTCGGCCATGCTACCAGCTGTCTGGTAACGAAATAACGGGTTTATAAACTTAGCGTTTACACACTGCTGATATTCATACATACAATCTACCAGTGAAAGAAAAACTTGTTGTGAAAACCTATTCCGTTGTTTCTTTTGTATTTTAGAATGATTTTGAATTAAATGAACTGACTTTGACATAGTTCTAAAAATCTGAGCAGATTTGCCCTTCAACTTGTATTCTAATAAGGTTTGATACATTAAGCATCTATTCTGAAAAATACGTAAAACAAATGCTTTTTTTATACTAAATCCATATTGCTTTGTTTACCAACAAATCTTTTAACGAAATTTTTACAGATAAAAATAAACCCTTTACTTTTCTTTTTTTCTTTTTAACAAATAATATTTATTAAGTTTCAAATGTAACTCACTTTTGTTCTGAAAATTACTTTCTTAAACGTTTTAGAAAAACTAAATACTTTTATAACGAAAGAATAAAAACTTTTATAAAGTTATAAACAAACATTGAAAATTAAGCGTATTTTTGATCCTTACAAAAAGAAACTCATCTTAAAATTGCTCAAATTTTTAGTTAAAACTAACTTTAAGTACAGTTAAAGTAGCTATAAAATGAAAAACTGGAAGTCAGACTTTTATAAAAGCTACAACAGCTATATTTTGTTTGTACTACATTACGCTCTTTTATATTAAGTTCTAATAGTTTTTACAAACACATATAATATATATTAAAGATTTTTCACTTTTAATATTCAAAACCGCTAAAATATTCATCTAAAACTTAGACTTTTAGTTATATGATGTGAATTGTTTTGAAAAACACTTTAAAAGAGTGAAAATTTATAAAACTATAAAAACATAAAACCAAAACTTATTGTATTTTTAAATAAAAAGATATAATTAAGTATTAAAGTTATATATGTATATAAACACAATGATCCAATGAATAAATAAATAAAAAAAAATTAAAAATTAAAGTAAATTAAAATTCAATACAAAAATATATATGAATAAAATTAATAATGCTTTTAATTTTCATCGTCGGCTTCGGTTTTTTTTAAAGTATTGATATCCCTTCTTTTAAGTCTTTTTTTTACAGTAGATCGCCGTTCGGCGCGATCATTTATAAGCAACTCCCACTCATCAGTTCTTATATTTTAGCTTTTTATGTCTCGCTTGCATACGTTCTCAAAACTTAGCTTTTGGGCGACCTCGGTTGCTTTTGGGGCGTTCAGTCACAATCCTGCAGATGGTAGCTTCATACCATTGGCTCATCAGCCAAACATTAACGGACCAAATTTCTGGATCTGCGGTGCCTCTCGTACTAAACAGAATTACTATCGCAACAACGCTAAAATAAATAAAAGTACTGTGCAAATTGTTTTTGTTATATATTCAAGCGGACTTGCTTCGTTAGGATCTGTACTACCAAGCCATTACCTTAGTTAAAATAAAATAAAGTTATTATATAAGTAGAAAATTTATGTACTTTTCAACAAAAAGCTTTACTTACTTTGAAAATTTGAAAGACAAATTGCAAAAGCCAATACAAGCCTTGTTTATCAACAAACTGATTTTTGAATAAACGAGCTAATAAATTCTGCATTGTAACGTGAAAAATTTTAGGTTTTTTTAGTTTTAATAAGCATTACTAAATTTAAAATTACCAAATATATTTTAATTAATTTGATGAAAAGATATTAAACTTAATTTAGGCTTCAGTTCATCAACGAAATGAATTTCTTGCTAAAAACTTTTAGGACAAGATTATTTGAAATGAGTTTTAAGAGACTTCTTTCAGCTGTTTATATATTTTTCCATTCTATTAATGTTTTAAGGCTTTCAACATAAACTTAATTAGAAATAGAAATAAGACTAGCTTGAGCTTACATTAGGAATACTTTTGATTATTTTAAACTTTTAGATTTTTATAAAGTCGTTGACTTAAATATTAAAAAACAATAAAAAATAAAGTTCTACAAATCAGTTCTTTAAATTGTCCTAGTATGTCAACAGCTTTTTTGTGATTATTTCGTGTTGATGTTGTATCCGTAAATACTTTACATATAATTAAACATCTCAAAAACTAATACTACAATAATAGTTTTTCCCATTAACTATCTTAAAACCAAACGATTAACATTGTATTTAAAAAGTGGTCAAGATTCATATTTACCAACCTTATCTAAGCTAACTAGACTTAAATCAAATTTAATTGTTACGTTATAATATATTTGCAATTATTTTGTATAGAAAATAGCTGTGTTATCAATTAATTGTTTTTGCTTTCTGGAGAAAAAAGCGAAAGTCTTTGAAGAAAAAACAACAAGCTTTTTTAGTAAATTGATTACATACAATAAAAAAGAGGGCTCGTCCGGGATTTGAACCCGGGACCTCTCGCACCCAAAGCGAGAATCATACCCCTAGACCAACGAGCCATCTGTCGACAACTGTAAACGCAAATTTATAAACAGCATTGTTACGTCACAATGGCTGCTCTTAGCGTAGCGTTTATATTGCTATATTGCTCATTGTAAGCGTGCGGTCCTATGGTGTAATGGTTAGCACACAGGACTCTGAATCCTGTGATCCGAGTTCAAGTCTCGGTAGGACCTTTTTTTATCTTTGCTAAAGTAAGTTTATAAATTAAAGTTTTATCCTTTTACTAACACATATAAATATATTAAAGTTGTTAACGAAGCTAACACTTCTAATTTGTACAATTTTTATAAAAGTAAATATACCAATAACTTTAAAAACAAGACTGAACATCTTATAAAGCGAAGTGAAATTATAGTTAGCATTAAAATAGACTGGTGCTTATTTAAAAAATATAACATTTTTAAACTTTTAAATATAGCCAACTGTTAAAAAATATCTAAAATTAGTTAACTAATATTTTTTAAACTAGATTTAGTATTTTTAAACAAATTTTATTGAAACTAACGTTTGTGCACAAGTTTGAATTATGTAAATTACTATCATATTTTTCATTATAAGAATTTTAAAAAACATCACTAAGTTTTTATTGATATTGCTAAAAACATATAACTTATCTTACGAAATTATTAAATATTGTTGCATATTTAAAACATGTAATATGCATATTTCAACACTATAAAAATACTAGTTATAAGTCGTTTCAATTTTTATAAAACTAATCTATAACTAATTTGTATTATAATTTCATTTTGATAAGTTAAATTTCATGCTGTTATATTATAAGTATATATACAAATAATAACAGTTGTAATACATAAGTAAACCTTAATCTAAAATCTTCTCGAGCTTAAAAAAAAATTTTAATAGTATTTATATTGAATGGTTTAGGTTAAATCTTATCAATCTGTTTTAAATTTTAAATTACACAAAAATTATCTACAATGAAAACTTTAAAAGCGATTTTTTTAATTAAAATCATTAACGTTAGATATGCTTTTTGTTTGATATACAAATACATTTTTTATTTGAGAAAGACTTGTTGGTAAAAAAAAATCTTTTTTTAATCATACAAAAATTTAAAACAGGCTGTGTTTTAAAAACGATAAAATAAATTATTATGATAAAACTTTGTTTTAAATCAAACTTCAAAAAAATAAATACCTAAACAGTGTTCAATTTTAACTATAAAATAACTACCTAAAATTTACTATTCGCGCTTGTATTTAGAGTTTGACTTTACTATATCTCCTAAACTATAAGTTTCGAAATATACTGTATTTCAAAAATAATATACTTAAAACAGTACAAGCTTATGGATTATATATAAAACATATAAATCATATATTTTTAGAAAATTTGAAATTATCATAGACTTGACAATTTTAATTTTTGAAAATAAAAAGCTTTGAAGTTAACGAAAATATTAAATTTAACTCTGAATTAATATTAGTAAACTGCTTTTAAATTTACATAAGCATACGAGTAAAAATATAAGTATTAATATAATCCATGAAAATTATTTAAAAAACTTTAAAATAAAACTTTAATTTAACAAAACAAAAACTATAAAATAAAAAAAATGACGTTTATAATCGAATGACAAGCTTAAAACAATGTTTTAAGGAAATATTGATGCAAAAACAAAGAACTTTTAAAAAACAAAATGTATCTAGTGCAAGAGAATTATAATCAAATACTTCCAATTTTTTTTTTTTAATTAAGCTACTAAAAAAATAGTAAAAGGTGGAGGTGCCGGGCATCGATCCCGGTACCTCTCGCATGCTAAGCGAGCGCTCTACCATCTGAGCTACACCCCCACGCATTTATTATGTGAAATTATCGTTTATAAACAGCTAATGTGACGAAATAATAGCGCGTAAGTGACAAACTAACACTCAATGTTTTAGCTTAATTGTGCGTCTAGTACAGCAGTATTGTTAGTTATAATTATTAACGACAAGTAGATTTCAAAAATATTATTTAGCACAAAAACTAAGCATAAGTTTATTTTTGAAATTTAGGGACTGTAAATCAAAATATAAGAAAAAAAAAGTTTAAGAAAACTTTTACGCAAACGTCTTAGTTTTTCTATTTACTGTTGTAATTATTAAACTAACTGCATTTTACAATATTTTAAAGCAAACATCTAATAAGTTGTTAATTTAATTTTTTAGATTTTTTCAGAGCAACTTTTTTTAATAAAAAAATTCAGTTAATTACACCAACAAAAATTTACACTTAGTTTAATACTTACAACAGTATGAACTACACAGTAAATAGAAAAATTAAGACGTTTGCGTACTTTGTAAACAGTGAAACTTACTTATTGCTCACGTATTAATAATACGTATTAGAATTTTAAACAGTATACCGATTTAAGACAAAAAATACATCTGAACCCAGGGTGGTCATGGCCACAACGTGAAGTACTAACCACTATACGATTACAGCGAAATGTTCCTACACCGGGAATCGAACCCGGGCCGCCTGGGTGAAAGCCAGTAATCCTAACCACTGGACATGTAGGACTTAATTAAAGAGCGCTTCTTGCGTTTATAAACTAATAAAAGCGCATTGTGACAATAAAGCTATGAAATTTAGTTCAGCGAAGCTAGTTTAGCACAATTGTAAATGAGAACTTATTTTTACATTGGTAATCATCTAATTTGTTTTTAAAATATTACGGTAGGTTACAAATATGGACGGTTTAAAACCTAAAGTACAGTCCAACTTCCATAAAATATTTAAACAGTTATAAATTTCTTTAACAAAGTATAATCTAAATAAAGCTTTTTTACACTTGAAATAAATTAAATCAATTTACAAATATGATTTTGTTAGTTATTTATGCTTTTCTTACTTTATAGATCGCAACAAAAGTTCTCGACTTAATGATAAGGAGAATGATCAATTCAAATTTTTAGATTTTATTAACAAAACAATGTTTCTTTGAACTGAATCGAACGAGATCATCAGTTAAACAAAATCTTACTCAAATTCAAACGAAGGTTTCTGCTTATAAATTTAACTGAAGCGTGCTTATTTTTGACTATTAAAACAACTTTTTGTCTACTTACTTAATAAAGCACATAAATAAATGTATTTATTTAAAAATTTTCATATCTATTTATAATGTATTGTATATTCAGAACATTATTTTAATACTTTTAATGTTAAGTATAAAAATAATAAAACTATTTACTTTTAGTATATAAAACATTTAACCTAAATTTCAAATGCAAGAGGGTATATTTATTGTATTTTGAAATTATAATGTTAACAAAATAAATAGTGATCTGGCATTATTAGTTTTTTCTAAGCATAAGTTGTACGAATTAAAATTTAAGATTTATGAAGTAAAAATTAAAAGATCAAACATAAACATATTCTTATAAAAAAGTTTATTAGTTGTAAAAAATATTTAACTTTAAGAGATCTATTATAACTTTAAAAACTTATCTTAACTTTTTAAAACCTACTTAAAACATACTCCCTTTTTAATTCGATAAACAAGCTTCACCAAAAACAAAACACA
This sequence comes from Thalia democratica, assembly GCF_965202585.1. Taxonomy (NCBI): domain Eukaryota; kingdom Metazoa; phylum Chordata; class Thaliacea; order Salpida; family Salpidae; genus Thalia; species Thalia democratica. The sequence continues at coordinate 32,768,193 of NC_139172.1, read as the reverse complement.
GTACTTGCTTTCAGAACATGAATTTTTTAATTCCATATCATTGAGGTAGTTTAAATTCACTATTCGCGCTTGTATTTAGAGTTTGGCTTTAATATGTTTCAAAACTGTATTTCAAAAATAATATACTTATAACTGTACAAGCTTAAGGATTATATATAAAACATTTACATCATATATTTTTAGAAAATTTGAAATTATCATAGACTTGACAACTTTAAACCTGGAAAATAAATTTACTACTAAAAGCTACTAAACTTTGAAGTTAACGAAAATATTAAATGTCAATCTGAATTAATATTAGTAAACTGCTTTAAAATTTGCATAAGCATACGAGTAGAAATATAAGTATTAATATAATCCATGAAAGTTATTTAAAAAACTATAAAATAAAACTTTAATTTAAACAAATGATGTTTAAAATCGAATAAAAAGATTAAAACAATGTTTTAAGAAAATATTGATGCAAAAACAAAGAACTTTTAAAAAACAAAATGTATCTAGTGCAAGAGAATTATAACCAAATGCTTCCAAAATTATTTTATTTTAATTAAGCTACTAAAAAAATAATAAGACGTGGAGGTGCCGGGCATCGATCCCGGTACCTCTCGCATGCTAAGCGAGCGCTCTACCATCTGAGCTACACCCCCAAACATGTAAGGCGTGAAATTATTGTTTATAAACATCTAATATGACGCAATAATAGCGCGTTAGTGACAAACTAGCATTCAATGTTTTAGCTTAATGGTGCGTCTAGTACAGCAGTAATGTTAATTTTCAATTATTTACGACAAGTAGATTTCAAAAATATTATTTAGCACAAAAACTAAGCACAAGTTTAGTTTTGAAATTTAGGGACTGTAAATCAAAATATAAGAAAAAAAAATTTAACAAAACTTTAACGCAAACGTCTATTTACTTTGCAATTTTTCTATTTACTGTGTAGTTCATACTGTTGTAAGTATTAAACTAACTGCAGTTTACAATATTTTAAAGCAAAAATCTAATAAGTTGTTAATTTAATTTTTTAAATTTTTTCACAGTAACTTTTTTTAATAAAAAAATTCAGTTAATTACACCGACAAAAATTTACATTTAGTTTCATACTTACAACATTATGAACTACACAGTAAATAGAAAAACTAAGACGTTTGCGAACTTTGTAAACAGAGAAATTTACTTATTGCTTACGTATTAGTAAGTATCAGTGGCGTCGCGTAGTATTTTTGTTAGGGGGTGCTGCAGATTAAGTTGTCAACTTAAAAAAATCCCCTAATTTGAAACTCTGAAATATAACTGAAGGAGTTAGAATGAAATAGGGAAACTTTTGAGTTAAAAGTCTTTTAAATGCTTCTTGTTATGAATATAAAAAAAAACATGATATACTTCAAAATATATATTTTATACTTTTATACTTAATTTCGAATGAGGAATTTGTTTAAAAGTACTTTATGAAGGAAATAGATTACTATGTTGCTAAAAATTTTTATCATAATACAGTACATAAGTTTACAATATATCATACATTGATAAAAAGTTTGTGTGTATTAACATAACTTAATTATATAAGCAAAATTATTTTTTTTTTACAGATTAAAAAATTAATTATTTTTAATGTATAAATAACTTCTTACAATACAACTTTTAAAAAGATTTAAAAACTACGTATTTAACTATTTAAGCATCAATGGTTTTATAAACAAAAAAAGAAAATATTTTTAGCAAAATAAAATTACGGATCAAAAAATATCATTAATAACTTTTTTGTAGATTATAAAGTTAACTCAAAAAGTAAAGAAACTTTTAATGCAGCTAAAAACAAATTGCTTTAAACAGTAACTTTGTTTCTTTTGAGTTACCTACTTATTTTTCACTAGTAAAAAATAACATTATAATTGAAAAAAAAATCACACTAGAAGGAATTTTCTTTTGAAACTTTTACAATGCAACACAAAGGTCTTGAAAAAGTTATAAATATTACAGCAGTAAAAAAAAATATTCTTAAAATAATTTTAAATACTAAAAAAAATTAAATAAAATTCTACTTACTTTTTGAAACATATTAATTTAAAATCACTTATAAAAAACTAAAAAGCAAAATTTAGTCAGAATTAGCTTTCAATATAGATAATAAACAAATAAAGCAAAATTTGTTTAAAAGGTCTTTGTTTGCAAACTAAATAACTACAAGTTGAAAAATAACCTTAAAAAGTTTTTATCTAGGATCAAAAAATTATTATCTAAACCAAATAACTTTTACTAAAAACATAATTAAAGTTAAGTCAGAATTAGTTTTAATATACAAAATTAACAAACAAAGCAAAATCTATGTGATAGTTCACAATTTGTTGACTAACAAAATTAAAATTTGTAAAATAACCTATAAGCATTAGCATCTAATTAATTAAATACAAACTACAAACATATAATGTATCTGAAAAAAAAAAGTTTAGTCAAAATTAGAATTCAGAACAGAGAATTAAAAATAAAGTAAAATATTTTTAGTAGTTCACTATTTGCAAACTATAAAAATTAAAAGTTTTAAAGTAACATATAAACTTTAATACTTAACAACAATAAATATTAATCAAAAACACAAAACAAAATTCTATCTTTTTTTTAGAAAATTAAAAAAAAATTACACACTATATTAATAAAAAAAACTCTTCATTCTCATTATTTAAGTGCTATAGTTGTTACAAAATCTGATATTTATTATAAATACCTGAAAAGTAAATATATAAAAAAGCTCTAAAAATTTCTCCTTTGCTAAAGCAATGTTTCAAATACATCTTAGCTCTAAAGACTTTAAGTTATAAAGCTAATACTTTAGTTAAAACTGCAATAATCTTTGTAAACATAATAACTTTTTCCTCATAATATCTTTTCTATTTTAAGTAACAAACACATTTATAAAATATAATAATATTTTTATATAGTTCAAACTTTTAGCTTAGTTATATAATAAACTTCAAACCTGTTGATGTATACTCTTCGTATTGAAATATCTGGTGTGGGTCTGCTGTTTTTCAACTTGAACTTTTCAACTTCAGACAAAGCATCTATATCAAGGCGTTTAAGCTGGTCCACAGTCCATTCACTATAATTTGTAGTTTGCATGTTGTTTTTTTTTTATAACAACCTAAAGAATTCATTATGTTGAACTATTTGTGAAAATTTTTACACGGTACTGATATTTTAAAGCTGATATTATTATTTTTTTCAATGTGAAAAGTATTTTGTAATACATAAGTAACGCTTTCATATAATTTCTAATGTTAATTTTTGTTATAAAAAATGATAGACCCCCTATGTCCTTAACAAACTTTCTATATACTTTTATATACCTTAAATAATTTTTTCATTTAAAATAAACAGATGAAACTTGTTAGTTTTAATACAGGTTGATATAAGTTTAACTATGAGAATTGTCTTTTGTTGTGTAAGTAAGTTTATCTAAAAACTTTAATGTACTTGTCTAAAAAATCAAATTGGAGATAAAAAATTAGTTTGATTTTGTTAAGAAAGTTTGTACTTCCCTCTCATTATAAAATTTTAGTGCTCTCCAACTTTAATTAACTATTTGTCATAATTCAATTAAAAGAGCAATTTAAAACAATGTATAGTTTTCTTAAAAGTCTACAAAATAAGCTCAAGCTGTATAAACTTCTTTTATAAATGCTTTAATATCAATTTAAATTTCATGTCAAACCATACAGAGATCATGGAGTGGTATCAGAGTTCTTGTAATTTTCATTAATCAAATAAATGCTTAAAATAAAACTAAGGCAACAACAGGTTCTTTATGTAAGGAATTAAAAAAAAAAACTATTTCACTATATCTAACCTTTTCCTTTATTTTCAGCAAATCTTAACAAAGTTTTTTAGCAAAATAATTAAGATTTTTTTAATTTTTAAAGTTTTTAGTTTAAAATATTTTTTTATATCTTTCATCATAATATTGTTCTAAAAATTTTTACACTAAGTTGAGAAAACTTAAGGTTTTAGTTCTCAACTTGAAAACTTTTATTTTTTAGGCAAATTTTATTATCAATATAAAGCAGTTACATTTAAAACTTGCATGTAACTTGTTAGCCACATATTGCTTATTGCAATACTAAAAATTATCTAAAAACAAAATTATTTATATTTAAAAGAAATTCAATTATTTTATGTAAATAAGATAGGTAGCCTTTGTTTTCTTTTACTTTATGGTAATCAGGAATAGAAAATTATAATATATGAAAAAAAAAATTCAATGACCATTTTTTAAAGAATTATCAATAAAACACACACAAATTTCTTGAGTTTTTAAATTTTTTTAATAATGTCCTTTAAAAACTTGTTACAACTTTTGGCTTATATAGTTTTTTATTGTATATGTGTTGACCACTGGGTTTTGATCTTGCAACTTTCACCTCAAAAACTAAACTTTACTTTCACTGTATTCAAGTTGTTTACATCTAGTAGTTGTTTCAATGTTAATGTTCAAAAACTAGTTAACAGTGTATTCATATTCACTATATTCTATATATTCAGTTTATTTCACACAGCGCTGCATTGAATGCAGCTCTAAAAATTGTATAGGAAATTTGTATATGTTTAAAATGCAGCACCCACAGTTTTAGCTTGCAGCGCCAGCCATTTAACGAATATTTGAAAATTGAATGTAAAATTTGAAAAACTAACAAATTTATCTTAAGTTCAATGAAAAAAAGCAGGAAAACTGAAATAGAGGGAAATTTTCTTTTTTCTTCTTTTTTTTTTTAATAGGTGGGACTGCAGCTCCAGTGTGCCACCCCACGCGACGCCCCTGGTAAGTATTAGAAATAAGATTTTTAAACAGTATACCGATTTAAAACAAAAATACATTTGAAACATAAAGAAAGTTCATGTTAATGTTTTAGCATGAATTAACCAGTCTAGCTAAAATGTGAGGCATTAGTTACAAAAGAACAAAAACTAAACTTTCGAGTTTAAAAGCAAAAACAAAAGCAGCAAATAAGGTAAACTTAGTATACAATTATTAATTACTAACCTGCATGGATTTATTTGCAGGGTTTTCTTATGAAATTAGCTTCATGCTTTTCATTACAAATTTTTCCTACATCACCATCATACGTTATCGTCAAGTTGCAGCAATATAAGTTTAAACCTCCTTTTTCAAACAACGACGTTTGCCTTAAAAAATTGACGGTAATTAAACAAAACCTAAGTAAATACAAAGAAAACTTGAATTTTGTTTATAGCAGGAGTTAAACTCAGCTAGAGTTCAGTTTAAATTTTAAACCTTATATCGAAATGTTCAGAATGAAAAAAAAGCATGTAATAGACAAAAAAAGAAGTACTAAATACTGAAAAATATTTACATCAAAACAAAAATTTTGACAGTATAACTAATTTCTATTAAATCTATTATTAATAAATTGACCTTTTGTACCAAAACAAGAGGCGGCAAAAATAAATAACAAATGTAATTGAAGAAAAATGAGTTGAAGCAATATATTCAGTTTTCATGTCAAATAACAATCAAAAAACTAACTTTAAAAGTAAAAAATAATAAAGTACACAGAGTTCAGCTAAAATCCGTTCACAAATTCAAGCGTTCATTAAAAAAATATAATCAAAAATGTTATAAAATATATTCACTACTAGTTTTATTTATATAGAAATAGTACAAAAATACTTTATTGTCAAGCTACAATGTTCAGTTAAATAAAAATTGAAGCATACTTTGAATACCTTTTTTAAAAACAAAAATCACAATTATCAGAAAATAAAAATCATAAAGTAATTAAGGAAAAAGTTGTATAAAGGGGTAAAAAGGCTAGGCACCACCGAGATTCGAACTCGGGATCTCCTGTTTACTAGACAGGCGCTTTAACCAACTAAGCCATGGCGCCGCACATTCGATGAGAAAAGTTGCGCTATATATAATCAATTAAATTCTTATGCTTTCCGTAAGTTAACGGCAGTTTTTATTTTTAGTTTTATTATTATTAACAAGTTAAAAAAAATTTTAATCGACTAGTTTTCTTAATAATATTCTTAAGCACTAATATTTTGATATAACACTTTTTTATCTAATTTACGCAGATAATTTTTTTTTGTCTAGTTAAAATTATTTTTATAGTTTAATAAAAAACGTTTATATAAGTTGACAATTTACCTATTTATCTACTAAACAATTACAAAAGTTTCGTTGACAAAAAAGTTAAAAATTGTAAAAAAAACTGCATAATGTTTAATTATTGAACATAGCTTATATGACGTAACCATATAGATTTATTTATAACAAATCTAACTTTAAACTTTTTAAAACAATTTGTTGCCTACAAAACTGTTTTTTTTTTGAAAAGCTCACAACAAATATATGTGTTGTTACAAAATTGAATTGTTGGTAAAACAGCTTGAATTCAGAAACAAATTAAATAAATTATCATAATTTGGAATTTAAAAAAAACGTCTTAATTTGTAGTTAACCTTTGCTTTTAAAAATCGAAAGCTAACTTAATTAAAATAGTTAACAATAAACCAAAAATCTTTTAACTTTTTTTTAAAATGAAGAAACACATTATATTAAACTTAGAACGATCTTACAAACTTAAAAATAAAATACAAAGTCTCGGCATGGAACTTAAAGATAAAGCGAAATGTTTTTTATCAAAAAGCGCTGCGAGCAGGATTTGAACCTACGCGGGGAGACCCCAATGGATTTCAAGTCCATCGCCTTAACCACTCGGCCATCGCAGCTTACGATTGATCACGTAAATATGTGTTTATATTTTAAAGCATTACAACAAGCGGCACGTCATAAGTAGCACAAACTATTTGACATGATATAATAGTAGTTTAGTTGCAAAACAATGAAATGTTATGTACCAGGGGCGTAGCGTGGGGAGGGACGCTGGCGCATGCGTGCCACCCAAAAAATAAAAATAAAGAAGTAAAAAAAAATGTAATATCTTTATTCTTTATTGTTTATTTTTTCTGATTAATTTGCCGTTTTTCAACTAAGTTTTTCTAGTATTTGAAAAGTAAAACGAAATTTCAAATACCAATTAGTGACAAGTTAGGGAAATCACCCAGTATACTGATTCGGTGCGTAATTTCAAATGTGCACCAATGTTGATGCAAAACTCCATAAGGAAAAATTTTATAACTTCATTAACTTCATAAGAATTTACACTCAAACAGTACGCAACCAGTTAGTGCACCGCAGTAGTATAACCTTGTGAGAGAATTTTCTACAAGGACAAATGCTAACATTTTGTTAGCAAACCATAAAGCTAAACCTGTTTTATAGTGATAATGATTCAATAATAAACAAATAGTAGTAAAAATAGCAATTAATAACTGCTAATAAAATAAAAATAAATTGATAATAAGAACAAAAAATATTAACAACATTATTTAAAAGATAATTAACAAAAAAAAAAAACAAAACAAATAAAAAATAAACAGTTCATACTGTGATTGCAGTTTTAATCTCACTGTACAAAAAGTATTCTTTAAATTACCCTAAACTTAAATTTTTTATTAAAAGTAGTTTCTTTTTTTATTAAGATAACAAACAAATCAAACTTTGCTATTCTATCAGCCATAAAGTTTAAAAATTAATCAATTTTTGTAGCTAGTTATTTTAAAATTTCTTCAGTCACATCATGAATAATATTATAGCAACTTGTAAAACAGATTTTTTACAATCAATATTTAGTCTTAAAGACTTAATTGATTAAGTTTAAATTTAAATTTATTTAATTTTACATCAAGTCTAAATGGTATTTGAAAAAAATTTCTTTCTACCCACTGTTTGTAGTATTTAAAAATTGCTATTCCTTAAAGATCATAGAAAAACCGATTTCAAGATAAATGAAAAGCTATATTTCTTGTGATTTTTTAAAAGCATGGAAAAGGTTGACCTTCAACAATTTATCTTTTAAACTTTTTGTTTTGTATCAGAAACATTTAGTAAAATCTTTCCACACACTAAGGATAACTCAATATTCTATGAAGTTTTGGAAAACTTTAGTATGACTCAGTTAAAGCCAGGATAACTTTTTTAATATTTTATAGAATTAAGTATTTTTAAGCTCAGGCTGACTAAGGATATATTTGTTTTTTTTTGTTAACTCAGGGTAGATTTAGTGGTTTTAAAAGCTTTTTTTTAAGAGCCTAGTTTCTATTAGTTTAAAAACAATAAAAAATATCTTTAAAATAATTTAAAATGCCTATGATGACACATGATATTTTTAAACTAACTCAGGACAGTTATTTTGAATCAAAGAGTGGCAAGGCAATCCTGATATCTTCAAAGTCGGTTATTTTTTGAAAATTTGTTTTATAATACTAAATAAAAAGTAAAAATCTGTTTTCATTAATTTTTAGATTATTATTTTAAAAAAATATGCAAAGTAGTATTGTATGGAATGTTGCAAATTTTAAAATATGTCAGATAGGAAAACTATCTGAAGTTCAAAAACTTGAATTGAAAAATAGCAGACCAACACCAGATATTGCTATTACTCAAGACTGCAGTTCAAGTGGTATGAAATTTTAATTTTTGTTAAAATTTCAGATTTTTTCATTTCTTAAGATATATTTTTACAGTTTTATATTGTAATATAGCCAAAAATGTAGAAGTTAAAACAAAAAAAAAACTAGCTCTTTAGATTTTTTTTACAAATAAATTAAAAATTTAAGACTTTTAATTTTAATACTGAAGATTTAACATTTTTATATAAAAGATAAAGATAGTATATTAAAAGCTGCAACAAACTAAAAGTATGAGTTATTTTGAGTTTAATACAATTCTATTTGTTGATAGAAAATAGATATTGAAAATTATCTAGAAAATGCACAGAGAAAATGTTTAGAGGCATTAATTTTTATACTTAGTTGATTATTTGTTTGTATTTTAAGGTCATAGGTGGGGGGTAAGCCATGTTTTTTAGAAGTTGATCTTATCTTATAAAAATTTTTCTAAGCAATAAGGTGCTTTTTATTGTTATAAAAAATTCGAATTATTTTTCGAGATATGACTAGTCAAAGTTGGGCCGCATAATAGGTTCCCTATGGGAAGGGAAAAGTAAAACAGCGACAAAAAGACCATTTTGTTTAAAATCTATCTCCTCCTACATTTTTTAAGCAATCTTCTTCAAACTTTAACAGTTTAATCTTTTTACAATAATAAAATAACATTACTTGTGAATTTAAAAAAATTGTAGTAACAATGTATTTTTTTATAAAAAATAAAAATAAATTTTAAATTTTTTTTTATAAAATTTTTATTTATCTTAATAATCAAAATTCATAAATTACATTTTTTTTTTGTAAAGTTAGGATCATTTTCTAAAATTTATAAAGATTGCTTGAAAAATGAAGAAGAAGATAGATTTTTAATAATCTTTTAAAATTCTCAGAAAATTGACCCCGAAGTAAGTTTACATTTGTATAAGTATAAGTAGTTCTAATAAAGTTTATACTTATTTTTAATTATTTAATTTTGTAATAAATAATTATTTTTTAAAACAGTTGCTATGAACTTATTTTACTTAATAAACTTATTTCAATTATATTACTTATAAAAGATCTTTTTATAGCTAATTACAAAAGTTGCAACTTAGGGGATTTTTTGAGAAAAAAAATTGCGCACCCCCTGACCAAAACACCACGCTACGCCACTATTATGTACTATACTTGAATTTCTGAATACTTTGATTTCGGTACTGATTTTAACTAAAAAATTAAAACATAAGCCACTCATTTAAAAAAAGGTTTATTAATTAATTTCTTTTAGCGCGTCATCAGAATAATCTTGCTAAAAACGGATAACAATATAGTGTAAATTTAGTTATATACAATGAATTTAAAAAGTCTAGCTAAAAATAGTTACGTCATAAAGTATAAAAGTCTGTTTAAAATGTTTAAATTAGAGTTTAGTTATACTTTGCTAACTTCAAGTTATTCATAAGACAAAATTGTTAAGACTTATATTTTAGAAATAGTATAACGGTTTTTATTGTGTTCTTTTAACTTTTGAGATTACAATAATAGTTCTTAACTAATAACGAAAGTAACATAACTTCTAATTTTTAAACTTTATTGTCAAAAAAAAGTTTCAAACACTAGAATCTATTTGAATAAGATTTTATTAATCGGATATCGTTTGGACTATTTCAAACGAGTAAAACATTTTTTAGACAATAAAGTTTAAAAACTTATAAAAAAATTTATACTATTTCAAAATAATTTGAATTTCAAACGCGCAATCGGTTAAGACAGTAAAACAGAAAAAAATGTGCAACAATATTGTACATTGTGATTTATTATAAAAAATATGCTTTTGTGAACTATTTGCTTAGGTATTTTAACTTCAAAATATCTTATTTTCAACTTTAAGTGTTAAATTTTTTAGTTTATAATAAATCATATAACCCATTTTAATTAAAAGGAAGATTGTTAAACTTGCTTAATTAATTGAATTTTTAAATTTAAAACAACAAAACCCAGAAACTGTGCGAATATACTAAATAATTCAAATTTAATGAACTGTGCTATTTTAAATGATATGATCAAAAGAGTAGTTTTAGTAAAACGTTTGGCTTCTTATAACAGTGTAGCAAACTAATTTTTTCATTTTAAAAAATTGAAAGTTTTTAGCTTTTTAAGCCAAAATATAACACAACAAATATTTAACAGATTAAGCTAAGTTTTTAACTATTACATAAAATTTAGTCTTAAAGTATTTTACAGGTTTTTTAACCTTAGTTTCTTAATTTTTATGCTCTATAAATTAAAAAAAAAAGTCTAGAACTTTAAAAATCCAAGTTATCAAACAAATTTTACGAAAAAAAAATCATGTTGAATATTTTATCTAAAATATGTAAATTTAAACAATATTGTTATATAAGTTAAGGCTTTATTTTATTTGAAAGACTCAATGATGTTAGAGTTGAAATTGAAAACAATGTGACTTACTCAGTTGAGTTTCATGAATCGTTTATTGTCGCACAGGGAATAATGACTACTAAATATTGATAGTTCTACCACCTTGAAAAACATTTTTTGATTTAGTAAAAAAAATAACTTTAAACTTTTTTCTTAATATTTAAACCAATTAGTTTCTCGACAAAACAATATATCAAGTGAAGAAAAAAAACCATTGAAAATTTAACAAAAGAAAATTACAAGCTTTTTCTTTGGTACGATCAAAAAGTAGAGGCAGACTGGGATACGAACCCACGCCTCCGAAGAGACTGGGGCCTTAATCCAGCGCCTTAGACCGCTCGACCATATACCAATTGACGATCAATATTGTTTTAGGTTTATGTACTCAAAATATACTGCAGCAATAACAACACTGCTAACACTTTGAACTATAAATCAGCAAGACAAGACAATTTGATTATCAAGTGAAGTAAGTAATTTTTTAAAAGTTGTAATTGTGAACTACTCATACATATATAAAGTATTAATTCAGTTCAAACTAAAACTTTTCAAAGTTTTGAAGCTTTACAAGTATCGTTTATAAAACCTGCATTTTAAATTAGTGCTTTAAAAGTTCTTAAAGCTTTATGTTTTTAAGTTGTTAAACTTTAAAAACATAGAACTACTAACTTCTAAATATATAGCTGGAAAAACAAGTATTACTAAAAAGTTTGAAGCATACAAACGGTTAAAAGTAAATCATGTAACAATCAAACCTATTGTAAAATATGTAAGTGTAGCATGTAGGTAACACGGTGAAAAATTACTAAACTGTCAAAAAAACACAAAACAACATTGTACAGTATTAGTTTATTACTGTAATTTTTAGAAAACAGAAAGAAACTTGAAATATGATAACATATGTAAAAAATACTTTATGTATTTAATTTTACAATTGAAATGATACTGTTTAAAAGCAGTTGTTATGGAAATAGCATAGGCTTCATAAATAAAATTCAATAAAGACGAAATGATTAATCGAGGTGCAACAAATTTAAATAAAATATTAAATCTTAATAGTATAGTTAAAACTTTTAGTGTGTTTATTATATAAGTTATCTGATGTTTTTACAATTTAAGGTTAATACGTAGCAAAATTTTTAGTGAATTCTCTATAAATAACTTTTAGTTTATAGAGGCTTTAAGTTGTTAAGTTGAAAAGAGAGGAAACATTGAATATAGATAAGTGTTCTTTTATTTTATAAAAACTACTTATGGATTAAGTTTTAAAAAATAATACTCAGATTAATTTTTCAACGGTTTTATTTTATCAAGATGTACAAACTTAAGTTGTTACTGCTCTTCAAAACAATTAAGACCATAAAAAGGTTAATCACTTTTTATTTTATTGATTATATTTTATACAGTTTTGCTATAGTTTGATTTTTACAGATTTTCAACATTTAAACTAATTTTAAAGTACAGCCGTAAAAGTTGGAGAGTACAATAGGTTCCAAATGGGAGATGAAAACTACAAAGGAAAAAATTATGATCAACAAAAGTATATTTTCTCCTACTTTTTCAAAAATGAATACCTCTTAATTTTTAGAAAATGTTCCAGCCATATTATTAATGGTTTGATTGGGAGAGTTTGAGAATTATTATTTCGTATCAAAGCTACCCAAATTTTTTTTTCTAAGATAATACTTTTTTCTAGGTTAAGAAAATCTCCTGCACAAAATCACATATTTCACTCAAACAAATTTAAGATTACCTGTGAAATGATGAAGAAGACTGATTTAAAACTGTTTGAGGAGATAGATTTTGAATCGAATAGCTTTTTTTTTAATTGCACCCCTATGAAGAAAGTATTGAACTTACCATTTTCGACTCCTTGTACCTAAAAAAATAGTTAGAATATTTTAAACTGTGAAATTTATTAAATAGCTTATATACTTAAATGTATACCAAAATTAGATAAAAGTTTGTTAAAACAAGCTAGAACACCCTGAGGGCTTTTAGCCTAAGTCAGTCTCTGCTTACTTCATCAATAAACAACTAAAATAACAATAAGTAAATGCAAAAAAACTTAAGTAGTTTTAAAAAGGACAAAATATAAAACAAATGAGATTTCCAGAAATGTTTTATCAAAAATAGATAATGAACTCAACTTTCAATGACATTTTTTTAATGTTTATTATCATTATGGCTGGTTTTAAGATTGATAAAAAATTTGCTGAAATATTACCAAAGAAAACTGCACTGTAGGGAAAACTTAATTAAGTTACCAAAAAGTACAAGGTATTTTTAAAAAAAATATTTTAACAACATAAAAAAAACAGAAACCATAGTTTTACTAATGCAAATCAATTAAGTATAAGCACAAACACCTTTTACTTATAAATACTTCATTTCCCAAAATTATACTAACATTTCTTTTTATGAAATTGCTACTTTATATAATATTTACAAATAGTAGTTATAAACTACTCACATTTTATGAAACTATATTATAAAAAAAAATTTAAAATGTTATTTTAAAGTTTCATTAACTTCATACTTGTAATGTTTAGTGCCAAGTGTTTCAGTACTAATTAACTTTTTACAAAACTTGGTTATTTCTAACACAATTTTTTTTTTATTCTGGTTAACTTGAAAATATAAATTTAAGTTAAGGTCATCTAAAAAATTCATCAGGAAAACTTTGGTGAGTAAAATGTTTGATTGTAATATATTTATATAAGTAATTATAAATAGATTTATCAGTCACTACATGTATTTAAGCTAGAAACTTGGTTTTTATAAAGTTTAAAACTATTTTCAACAATTTAAAATTAAGGCCATAGAGAGATAGGGATATTTTTTTACAAAAACTAGCAAACTGTTACAAAAAAACTAAAAGTATAAAAAATCAGGCAGTTTTTATAAAACAAAAAAAAAATCAATTATTCTTCTAATAAGCTTTCTTTTTTTAAAGTTTCCATAAAAAAAACTTTAAATTCATAAAAAATCCATCTCCATATTTTTTTAATTTTTGCACTAAAACCTCAAATTTCATAATATTTATACACAAATTTCTTTATCTTTATATGCTTTAGTTGATTTGAATAAATTGACATGTTGAAATTTTACAACATTAAAAAAATGGTTCTAATGATTATATTATTTTCAAAATTTTTAATTTCTGCTAAGTGACTTGTTCATACATTTTTGATCAATTTACTATAAAACTAGAAACAGATTGGTTAAGAAATTATAGATAAAATTTATTTTTATTGATATTTTTTTAAGCTTTGGTTTGTGACTTCAATACAGAACCTATCAAACTAACTTTTTGATCACTTATTTTTCCAAATTTACTATGAATTTTGTTAAGCATAAAAAACCATAACACCTATGACAAAAAACTCTACAAAATAATATTAAATCGTCAAATAGGCCACACACCCCATACCCTTGATAGTTGAATCAATTCTTTAAATACTAGATTAATTTAAAACATACTGTTGTAATTTCTTTAACGAAAAAAAAGAAACTTTTAATTTAGTTAATTTTTGTTACTCAACTTTGTTATTGTATATTGAATTAAGAGGTCCAATAAACTAGTGAAACTATGTTAACATAACTTTAACTTATTAACTGCTTTAATATGCATAAACTACTTAATAAGTAGTATGCATAAAATAATAAGTAGTTTATTTCTAACATTGAAAGTAATAACTTAATAGAGTAAAATTGTAGGTAAATAGCATTAATATTTCTTACTCACCCTTTTAATAACTACCCATAACAATTAAAATTTTTTTTATTGAAATGCATTACACAATTGCTTTAGTTATTAAGTATTCAATAAAGTGAAGCTGAAGTTTTACAAAAGCATTATTTTTGACTAAGTAGCAACTATATATATATACACATTGTATTATTTAATACTAAAAAAAACTCCTTTTTTGTCTAACTGCCAGAAAAACTTGCCTGAATAAGTTGCAAATAAATATTTTAGCTTGTAGACATTTCAACTTTGGATGTAAAAAAAATATTCATTTATTTCAGATACGAGAGAATTGTACAAAAATGTAAAATATGTTTCAATGAACTGGCATGCAGTAAAAACTTAAGTTTAAACTTTTTCATATGTTAAACTTGTTTAGTTTTGTTGCACTTTGCCATTTAATTTCATTGAAATCTTGCCAAAAAGGTACAAGGTTTATGAGGTTATCAATAAAATGGTTATTAATTTTTTATTGTAGAAATTTAAAAACCTGAGGTTCACTAACCTGGTTTTCTTTACTTTTTTGATTGAAATTTCCACTTTACAACAGGACTAAGTTTCTCAATGATTAATAAATTGCACATACCATTTGTACTAAAAAGAATATCTTATTTTTATCAACTCTTTTATGAAATGTTGTGTTGTTAAAGCCAAATTTTAACAGTGTTTCATAGTGAGATTACTAAATTAGCTTTTAGTTCTTATGTTCAAGGCCTCTAAGTAAATATAGATTATAAGTACTATTAATAGAAAACTAAAGTAATATGTATGTAAACTATATTTTCTTTTAAACTAAGATTATATAGTTTTTTTATTACATTCTGTATTTTAACGATACAGTATAACTTCTTGTTTTCAACTTCCAAACTAAATACACATTTAGAATAAAGCTTGCAAGTATTATTGGAAGCTAACAATCAGTTTGAAATTTCTAAAACTTTGTTTATAATGTTTTATTAATTTTAAACAAACGGCACTAATTTAATTTGTCTACAAAAAAATAATTTAGTGCAATTAAACAAGAAGCAAATAAAAATTACTTTTGTTTAAGACACGTGATTGGTACAAGCAAAAATTATTTCAATTCGTAACTTAAACAAACTTAAATGAAATCTTTTAGTAAATATTAAAAAAAAAATAACTAAAACCATTAAAAAAACATTACCGAAGGATGGTAAGGGTTAAGGGTAACAGTGGTAATAAAAATAGTGATTAAAAAACAACTAATAAAGATTAAAATTAAAACAAAAGTAAAAAAATAATTAATTAATAATATTAATCAAACAAACAATATATTATTCAAAAAGTTAGCTAATATTTAAACATTTGAATAATAAAAAGTGTATGATATTTACATTTCTAAAAGTTATAAAAATAGTTAAAGTGAATAAAAATCTTAAGTAGGACTCTATCTATACTGTATATAGTCTTTTATAGCTTTGGATAACTTATAATAGGTATAACTCAAACTTTATTCTCCTAATATATACTTTATTAGTGATAAGTCCAGTCAAGTCTTAACAAATAAAAAAGCAAATATTTTAGAACTGCTAGGTTTAATGGAATAAACCTCATAAGGATTTAGGTTAAAACAGATTTAGGTCGGCAGACAGTTGGTGTTCGCGGGCCAAATTTCAAGTTTTCAAAATCTTCGCGGGGCACAGTTTTAGTTTAAGTGATATTTGATTATCTTTTGGCTTTAGTTTAAGTCACACCAGAGATAGTTTTACTTTTATTCACTTTATTACTTTAATTGAACTTTAGCTACAAAAGGAATGCTAATTAATATATAAATATCTATTAGAATAAAATTTACATTGTAAAATATACTTAAGTCTTAATAGAATATGTACTTTCTCAAACACTTAATCAGTTAAACTTAATAAGCTATTTTTATTGTTTTACTTACAACCTACTTTCTATAAAACTGAGCTTGAAAAAACATTTATTATTCATTTTTTTACATTTTTATATTATGAACCACCTTTTCATATTTAAAAAAGTTTTTAATTTTAAAAATGAAATTTTGCGTCTTAATAGTTTGCATTGCACTCTTATGAAAACTTAATAATTAGTTAATTAAATAAAATTAATACCTATTTATACGTATATAAGCTAAATAAAAATTTTAACATAATTAATGTTCGAATACTTTAATAAAATACTTTATTAGTATTTAATTAGTCTTTTACACGGTTTCCACTTCAAAACCGAAAATGTCTAATTTGTATTAAAAATTTATTAAAAGTTAAAATAGCTAAAAGCTTTTTGATAATCAAACTTAAATACATAACTAAAATATAGATATTATAAAAAAGCACAATAACTAAATAGACAAAAAAAAACTATTTGTAAACTACACTACAGTCATAAAAACTATTCTGAGAATTCTAAGATTTATTCAAAGAGTATGAAAAAAAGTTTGAGATACACCTGAGTCTAAAAAAAAACTTACTAAACAGCTTTTATTAGTCTGAGCTTTAAAATTTTTTAAACTAGCCTGTTTGTTTGGCAGCCCTGTTTTAAAAAAAAATCACAAAATAAAGAAATATCGAAGTTCATTAATAGTGAATTAATTATATAACTAAAAATTCATTGTAATTCAGCTTGAATAAACAATTAACTTTTATACATTTTTAACACATGTATAAAAATTTATCAAACTTTTAATGAATTAGAAAAAAGTATTTTTTATTGCGCATTATAGAAATTCTTTATCTGCAATTAAAATATTGCATTTAAAAAGAGCAAATGTGAATTATAAGACGAGCTATAAAAATTATAATACGTTAGTTTGGAGTTATTGCGAGAAACTAAATACGCTTAAGTCAATTTCTACAACGCACATGATTATTTTCAGTAACTACAGACTGATCAGAAAAATCTATTAAGGCAAACTATAAAGTAGCAAAAGTAATTACTAAAAAAAGATAGCGTTTAGAATTAAAAGCTCATTTAAATAATTTGTGTTGGGGTTAGTAAAAGATTGTTGTTTGTTTTTTCAATAACAAAAAGAAGTCGAGTTTAGAAAATGTCTGAAGATTATAAAGCCGCATAAACCAAATTAGGACTTAAAATAATCTGTTAAGATGAGGAACTGATACAACAGATATTGCTCATTTTAAAATATTTGTTACAAGTTGTTTTACTAATTTTGACATTTTAGAAGAATTCCTAGGTTTAGTTCCAAAACAAAGTATAACAATAGGTAAAACCATTTAAAAGCAATCTGCAATGCACAAATTTATAGTTTTTAAAAGTACAACTTTTTTCTTCTTTTTTAATATAAAACTAAATTAAAGGCAAAAAAAACTGTCTTAAATAATATAGAAAAATTTAAAAGATACTGTTAAACTACTTTATTTTTTTTTTAATAAAAAATAACTATATGGTAGATTTTTAGTGTCAAATCGAAATTTCTTTACTTTACATTTAAAAATTGTTTAAAATTCTAGGTTTTTTCAATAATTCTTAAATTTAAAGCTTTTTCATATTTTTTAAGTATAAATTGTTAGATTCCAAGCTTTTTAAAGTTGTTTTGGCAACACTAATTGTTCACAGTTATATGTATACAATTAATATAAATAATAACTCAAATTAAATGATCTACAAGAATTAAATTTTGAAATATATTTTAATTCCAAAAAAAACTGTGCATTGAACAAAGCATACATTATAAACTTAATTTACCACTATTTAAAGCAAAAAAGTCAGTCCGAGTGATCAAAACTAGCCTGATATTTTGGCATAAAAAAAGCAATTCAAGCCAAAAACTGAAAAATGAATAAATTGAACTGAGATTTGAAATCTCCAAATAGTCATAGTCTGAGTGTGTGGCAATTTTTATTTGTTTATTTAATCGAATTTGAACTATTTTGTTTAAAAATGTTTAAACTTAATAAATTACTATTTCTCAATCTATTTTGAATTAAATAGGTAATTTAAAATAAACAGCAACTGTTTATATTAGTATGCAATGCATAAAAACTAACTTATTTTTCAAAAAACATTGTTTAAAAAATAAAAAAAGTATACCTAACAAAAACTTTTTTTAATTTATGTCATATATATTGTTTTAAATATGTGTTAGTACACACTTAAATATTACATGTAGAAACAATAATATTAGAAAGTTTTTGATAAACTAAAGTTTGTCTCGTTAAGTATTTAAAAAAAAGTGGTTTTATATGTAAGCATCTTTGTACATTGGTTTGCATAGGAATTAATTTAAAATGCAAAGAAAACTTCTAAAAAATTAAAGGTGTCAAAACCAAAAAAAAATTGACCTTATTTTTATTATTATGTTATTTTAAATGGTTTTGTGCACCTTAAAGTATAAAATTTAGTAATAAACCATCTGTAATAGAAACTTAGGTAAAAAAAAACGTGTAAAAAACTAAACTGTAAAGAAATGACATTATAGTTAATTACTGTGAATTACTTTTTACAAAACGGAAAACATTTACAATCAGTTTATTCACAAAATGATATCAGATAAGTATCTTACTAATTTAATGATTTTTTTATACTCATTTTTTAGAAAACAGTTTGCTGTTGTAAGAAAAAAGTTTTTATGAACTTGAGAAAAAAAAGTTGAATGCTAACCTGTCTTTTCCATATTTTTAAACTAAAAAAATAAAGTATTTTAATTGTTTTAAAATGTTATACAGGGACTTAAAACTAAATTAATCAAACAAATTTATTTTAAAATATATTTTTGCTCAGCGAGCCACATTTACATGCTTGCGGGCCGTAAAATTTTCTTTTGTGGGCCGCATTCCATTCAAAAAAGTAACGTGCTTGCGGGCCGCAGATTTACCCTTCGCGAGCCGTATTTGGTCCGCGGGCCGCAGTTTGCAGACTTCTGGGTTAAAATATAGTAAGGAGAATATTTTCATAAAAAATAAAAATAGTTTTATGTGGTTAGAATGGTTAATATCTTAAATAGTAGACTTCTTTGAATACTTAAAAAAAAATAAAGGTTTATGTATACTGCTTTAGTATTTAATTAGTTTTAGTCAATTTATATACATAAATAAACAATAAAAACAAATTCAGCCTCTGGCTTTATTAAATTTAAAAATTTGAGGCTTGTTATTTTTTCACTTTGGGATTTCCCCTTTGTGGAAACATTTAGATGTGAACACAATTTAAGAAAAATAAGCTATTAAAACTGAATTTTATAAAATAGATTACACTACATGTTCAAAATTTAAAAGCATGACAAAAGCATGTCTGTAATATTTTTGTAATAAAAATTTATTAATTTAGTATACACTTCAAAGTTAAAGTTGTATTTGGCAAACAAGTTAGTGATTTTTACAACATTGAAACTTTGGTTGTACTTTTTGTGGGTAGGTGTCAAAAATGTACAAAGGGACAATTTTGCACCAAGCCTTTTTTAAAAGTTTTTAGGTTACCTAGCAGATGTCGCACTTATGTCAATCTGAAATTATATTATATTTTAATTCTTTTTAAACCATAAATTTAGGCTAATCATCAATGTTTTAAGCCTAGTATGTATAGTCTGAAAAGATACTTTGTCTAAGACAAGCTATAGGTAATTTCCTAGGATGATGTCGCGCCATTATCAAAATGAAAATATTTTACACTTTAAATTTTACACTTTGATAAGACAAGTATAAAATTAATATATAGGTAACACTAATACCCAATTTTGAACAATAAACTTTTTTTTAATAATTTTTATCAGTTTTTTTTTAACCCTGTTACCTCTAACCCTTACCCCTGATTGGTAGCTTTTTTTTTTGTGTTTTTATTAATTTATTTTTTACTTTCATTTTTAGAACATTTTTATTTGTTTATTATTTTATTATCACTGTTACCCATAACTCTTTTCCTGATCGGTAGTTTATTTTTATTTTTATTAATTTACCATTTAGTTTTAATTTTTTAATAAATTTCTATTATTTTATCTTTACTATCACTGTTACCCCTAAAACTTACCCTCGATGGGTAGCTTTTTTTTTAATCAAAAATTCATTTAATTTATCTTGAGGTCTCTATGACTAAGGTGTAGTTAAGATTTAGAGCTTTACAACTCTATACCTGTCTTATCAGAATGTAAAATTAGAAAGTGTAAAATATTTTTGCTTTGATATTGGTGCAACATCATCCTAGGAAATTACCACTATAAAAATAGAAAACAGATTTAAGTTTATTTATTACAACTTGATAAAACTTAATTATTTAATCACTTTTACTTTACAATATAGTTATCAATATAAAGTATTGTATTGATTTAATTGCTTTATATAATAAAATTAAAGCATTTCACAGGGTTGCCACTCGGTCAGGAAAAATTAAAAAAAATGACAAAAGTCAGGAAAAGTCAGGAAAAAATGGGGGGTTTTGAAAAAAAGTCAGGAAAAGTCAGGAAATTTGATAAAGTTTAAAAAAAAAGTCAGATTTTGTCAGTTTAAATTTACAAAATTCCTTGTTTTCTAAAGCCTTTAAATATTAAAAAATAATTAAAAGTCATTTAAAGTCAGAAAAAATTCCAAAGTTTTCCTAGAAATTTACAAAATTATTTAATTTTATTCCCAATGCCTTCACCTGGTATAAATTAGTAATATATCCTTGATAAAACTGCAAAAACTTTCTATTAATATATTGAACAAGTACACTACTTGAACAAGTAGATTTTGTAAGCTTTTTAGTATTGATGATCTGTAGCAAGGACACTTCCATAGTGAAACTGTGATATGTACACAAAAGATTATCTAGCATAATTATAGAATCAAAATGTTTTTTGTTTAAATAATTGAGTTCTCTATCACTAAGCAGTTAGTTTAGTATTTTATGTAACAAGTTAATGTGTATACTTTACCTCTTTATAATTTTTCAAAGTTGTTTAAATTTATAAATTAAGTTATAAGAGAGGTATACAGGGCTCGTGCGCGTCAGGCTAAGTCAGGCTAAATCAGTTTTTTTGAAAAAAGTTGGAAAACGTCAGGCTAAATCAGTTTTTTTATTTAAAAATTTGAGAATCTCACTTTTTCTCAGTTCAAATGCTTAAAAATTTTTGATAAAAAAAAAAGATAAATCTTTTTAAGATTAAATTGAGATGTGAATTTATTTCTAAATAAAGATTTAGTTATTAAATTCAATATCAGTCAGTATTTGTAAATATAAATGCTTAAAACCTTTTGTTGAATATCTGAAAAATTTTTAAGAATATTCAATATTTGTTTTGATTAGATTATATACGTCATAATTATGAAAGTTCATAAAAAAATACAGTTTAAAACATTACAGTTTAGTTCAACAACTTAGCTGTTTGTTTGAATTTGTTTACATCACCTATGTTTTTCAAAGCTTAGTTGGTTAAACTGTTTTTATTTCTAATTTAAAGGCTTTATACCAAATACTTTTTAGGTTAAAACTCTTAGCAGTTTATTCATATATTTTACTGTTTGTTTAAAGTTATTAGAGATATTCACAACACTAAAACTTAGCTTTAAGATATAAGTATTAAGTTTTGTCGGAGTACAAATTTTAGGTACAATTCATTTTTCTGTACAAGAACAAAATATTTAAGGTTTTTTTTAGTCTAAGTGTTAGCTTTTTAAATCTGATATGACCTCAACAATCACTATATTTATTTAGAGTTTAGGATTTATAATTATGTAACATTTTTAAGTACTAGCCAAAATCTATAAAAAATATTGTTTTACTTATTTTTAATACTCTTGTAAGCATTTCATTTTAAATTTTAATAAAACACGACAATGCACGTTGTTTTGTTATAAGTTTTCTGTTTATAATGTTTTTACTTAGTGCTTAATTAAATTGAAAAATTGTGTTAAGTAATATATATTAAATTTTTACACTAGTAATAGATTAGATATAAAACGTATTTTAAAACTTGTCACTAAACTTGATATGTTAAGGTATAGGGAATGGGGTCAACCACCTTTTTCACAATTTAGTCTTATTTTATTGATTTGTAACTAAGCTATGAGTTGCTTTTTGCAGACTATTAAAGCTCAAAATATTTTTGAGATAAAGCTGGTTGAAGTCGGAGACTACGATAATACTAATTAAGACCCCCCAATACCTAAAATGACTTCTAAAGGGGATTTTCCTTACTTTAAAAAATGTCAGGCTAAATGAAAAAAAATTCGCGCACAAACCCTGGGTATATGCCAAGATTAAGTTTACTTATTATTTGTATTTTTTGTAGAGTAACTTAAGTTTTTAAAGTAAATAAGAGTATATTTATTTGTTACAATTTTTATACTGAATGATAAGAGGAAATATTTTATACAACAGATATATAGTTTACTTTTTTATGTTTTTTTTTTACAGTTACTTAAGTATATTTTTTTTAATCGATTTTTAGTTTGAGGATTTTATATTCAATAGTTTGGGTAGTATTTTATTAAACTAAGTGAACAATTTATATAAGTAAAACTGATTTAGAAAAGTCAGGAAACTTTTGCTAAAAAGTCAGGAAAAGTCAGGAAATTTTTCTCAGCTTGATCAGTGGCAACCATGATTTCATGTTAAGGGTGTATCAGTTTATGATAAATAAGTTTAATTATATTTATTTATAAAACATTGATTGTTTACCTAAAATTATGTTTAAAAAAGATATAAAATATAATGCAATTTTAACCTGATATTGGTGCCACAACCTGCTAGTTAAATACCAATTTTTACTATCCCTGTTACCACTTACCCTTATTTGATTATTATACTATTGTTTTTATTTGTATATTTTTTTTTTACTCTCGTGCAAAATTGGCTCTCTGTATAAAAATTAGATCTGTGCAAAACTGACAGTCTCCACTTTTTTTAATAGTTTTACCATTTATTTCTGCAATTAATACTTTTTTTCAATCATTCAAAACAATGTGAAATGTTTAACTTTTCTGCTTTAACAATTTGAATTCATGCTTTCAAACCATATGGGGTTGCAAAATTTTTAATACAAAACGTACATTAGTTTTTCAAATATAAAATATATGTCATATTTTTAGTGTTTAACATCTAAAATAAACTTATTACAACTCATTTTTGTTAATAAATAGAATACAAACGTTATACTACACTTTTTATTGTAAAATATATTTGAAAACTAAAAACCTTAAAAATATATGTAATTTTTATTCTATAGACCTCAATTTTTTATAAAATAATACTTGGATTTTTGATCTGCTGAAACAAATTAAAAAGAGTGTACTTTATATTCAAATAGTTAAAAAAAAGAATTAAAATTTAAAAGTCATTTTCAAAATACTTTTTCAAATTCTATAAAATTTAGACCAGGGTTTACCAAAGTGCGCCATAAGCAGTAAAGAGACCAAAGGGGGGGGGGGGGTACATGAGTAGTAAAGGAGCCACAGAGGGGCCATTAGTACATATTTTGAAACTTAAACTAGATATTCTGAAGTTGATGATGAAGAGCAAAAAACAAAAAGGTCTCAGGTGTTCTTCAGGTAGTTTTGAAACTTACACTAGATATTCTGGAGTTGCTGATGAAAAGCAAAAAAAAAAGTGTTTTTAAGGTAGTTTGAGTCATCTTGGTAGAATGGGGCCACAAGAAAAAAAAAGTTTGGGAAACCCTAGTTTAGACTAAGAAAGTATGATTTTATATCTAAAATTTTTTTACCTCATGTACTTTGAATAAAATAGTCTTTTTTGATTTTTTGATGAACTTGTATAACTGCATGTTCGACCGATTATCCTACAAAATGTATTTTATAAAATTTTTTAATTCAATAAAAAAAAATAGGTAGTTTTATTTAGATTGTAAAAATAAATCTGATTTATCTACCCTAATTTCCATCAATGATATAAACCAGTAGGCATTATTTTTTTAATCTTTATGATTTGTTTAGCAATTTAGCTTTTAATGGAAATAAAAAGTTGTAAGATTACACTTACTTGCAACCAATAATGTATTTATTTAACTGGAAGTAAGAATTATTTAAAATTATATTAAAGTAGATACTTTATAAGCATTGAGGTTAATTTCTGTTTTAATAAAAACTATTCTTCAAATTTATTTATACTTCTATCAGTACTTTAACAACTTCTAAATATTAACATTATATAAATTGTTAATCTAATTTAAGTTTGAATGGAAAGAAATAAAAAAATCAGACACTAATATAACTTAATAACCTTTAAAAAATAGTCTTAAATTATATCCATAGTGGGTCAAAGCATTTTTATTACCTTGGTTATTTTACACAGAAAAGAACATTAAAGTATGTACTTTTTAATAATAACTCATAGAATATAATCAGAAGATATTTAAGTAGTTCAGAAAAGCCAGTTTAAATGCACAAAAACCTAGATATTTATATTCATATGATCTTTTGCTATACTTAACTGTACATAAATGTTTTAAAAGTAACTCCTCTCATTTTTAAGTTATTATGATTCCATTTTTATAAAAAACAGTCTTGTATTCTAAATGGTATTAATGCAAGTTTAACAAAACAAAAGTTTAATATAACAATTTGTATGATTTTGCTTATACAGCTTTTAATTTGTATGTTTAGTGAAGTAAATTTGCCAATCATAACAGTTACTTATAGGTCTTGATAAATGTTAATAAATCTACAGAAGAATTGTTCATCATGTTATGTAATAAAGTTCAAATTAGTTATAGTTGTTTGTTTAAAAGTGTTTCAATAAAAATGGAGAACTTATAATGGTCTTTCTTCAATTGATTATAAACTTCACTTATAATAGTTTTCAGTTTATATTGATTTTTTTTCAACAAAAACATTAAAATTATTAGCTGATTTGAAATGTCTGTATTTAATATCTTTTAAACTTTTGAAAAGGAATTTAAAACTAGTAAAACCATACTTGGATTTTAAAAATCTTTTTTTTTGTAAAATCTTAAAAAAAGAACGTTTTGTATTCCATCGAAGCCATTTAGTACTAGTTTTATAAACCACATTTATATTTACATTTTCTAACAGAAAGTTTTAATATTGTATTGTAACTGCTTTCAAAAATAGACCAGCTTGGAAAAAACAATCTTATGAATAAAATTAAGTTATGTTTATTTATTAAATAATAAGCAAAATAATCTAAAAAAATTCATCTTATTTAGTTGAACAGGTTATTAAACATTCAAACATAAAGTTACTTCAGATTTTGTATATTCTACAAAAGCTATATCTACTGTGTTATGTTTATATGTTTTAAACAGTTTAAACTGAAGTGATTTGGATAAATAAATTAATGAACAAATTCAATTAAAAAAATCAGTGACTAACTAGAAAATATAATTAAAAACTTGTTATTTTTAATGTTTTTACAAATAACAGGAAAGAATAAAAATCAAAACCCTGATGACGATGATAAAGTTTCAAAATCTTTCCACTCAGATCAAACTTCTGACTCTATAAATCAAAGTGAGTTTTTTTATACCTACTAAGCATAATGTCATAAAATATAGTCATTAAAATTTAACATTGTTTTTTTTTATAAATAGCTTTAAAGCCACGGTAATGTTGCATATAGCTGAACAGCTTTCAGGGTTGCCTCACACTTTGGAAATTCAGAATAACTTGAAACAATATAAAACGTTAGGAAATCTCAGAAAAAAAGATTATTATTTTATCTCAGGATAACTTAGGTTAACTGAAAATTTTTATGAAATCTCAGGAGGCATTGAACAGATTGTTTTTATTTAACTCAGAACTTTTTTGATAACTTCATCAAATTTCAGTAGAATTTTAAGATGTTGAATGAGCCTAGGCTTTTCCAGTTTCAATTTTTTGAAACTTTGTAGCCAAAAGATTTTTAACAGTTCTGAGATATTCAGGATGAATAAGGTCATCCAGGAAAGTCATTTTAACTTAAATGTGGTTACCAATGGCGTTTCATGGTCTTTTTGTTAGGGGGTGTTGCAGATTAACATATTAAAATTTAAAAGTACCCTAGTTAGCAACATTTAGGTAAAAATCATAAAGGTAATATAATAAAGTAGACAAATTTTACACAAGAAAAACTTTAAAATATTTGTTTAGTTAAATCTGACATAAAAAAGTATACATAAACACCTATTTCATACCTTTTCATATTATTATCCTTTGTGAAAAACTGTAGCTACTTTTTATTAAATTTAATTTCCATGTAAATTTCTTTATGTGCACAACTATAAATACAAGACTTAAATTAATCATAATAAACTAGTAACAAAAAATAACAACTTTTTAATTAAAAAAACTTAATGTAAGTAATAAAAAAAAAACTTTCTAAATATTTCCAAATAAATAATTATTTCATTTAAAATAAATGCATGAACATTTCAATTTAAATACAGGTTTATATAAGTTGTGTGTAAGTTGTGTAAATAAGTTTTTTGTAAAACTTGAATGTATTTGCTTTAATAAAATTAAATTAGAGATAGATAATAAGTTTTTTTTGGTTAACTACTTAGTATTTCCCACACATAGAAAATTTTTCTACTCTTCAACTTTAACCAGCAATATATCAAAACTTAATTCCACAGAGTAGTAAAAAACAATAAATATTTAAGTAAAAAATCTACAAAGTGAGATCAAGCTGTTAAAACTGTTTTTATTAATGCTTATATATCAATTTAAGTTTCAAGTCTACCCATACAGTATTCATGAATAGTACCTAAGTTATTTAAAAAATATATTTATTTATTTTAATCAGAGTTGAAAAAATAATTGAAATAAAACTAAGGCAACAACAGGTTCTTTATGTCCGGTGTTTAACAGCAAAATAAATATTTTACTAAAATCCTACCTTTTCCTTCATTTTTTAGTAGTTATTTACAATGTTTGTTAGCAAAATAAAAAAGATAATTTTTTTTTTTCAATTTTTTTAAATTTTTAAATTTTCTTTAAATGTAGGAAATTCTTTTCATAATTTTTTCATAACTTATTTTCTTAACTTCTTCAAAGTATGTCAACAAACTTGTTTTGAATCAAGCTAGGAAAACTTCTTGAAGTTTTTAGATCACAAGCTTAAATATTAAAAGAAGAGTTAGTTTTTAATTTTTTTTTCAATTATTGTTTTGTTTTTCCTCCAATAAGATACTTTTACTTTAACTGGCTTCATCTAAAAGGTTAATTTTAATTAAAAAAATCAGTAAAATGAATTTGCAGGCGCTAGCATAAGATTCTTGAAATAGCTTTTTAAAAAAGTTTTCTCTCCCGTAACAGCAATTAATAAAAGGTTGATGATCTCACTCTTATTTGAATTTTATATAACATTTATCTTACTAAGTGAATATCAAGCTCATTTATAAGTGAATAATGTGAATTTTTTTTTTTGAAATGTTTTATATTCACATATGGTGCTATCAATATATGGCAACTACATTTTAAACTTACATGTAACTTGTTAGCTACATATTGCATATTAAAAATGTAAAAAAAAAACATTAAACAAAATTAATTAGTCTTTTTTGAAACATGTAATATGTCAATAAGATAGGGAGCTTTTTTTCTCTAAATGATTTAAGGTATTGTGAAATAAAAGAATAATGATGTCAAAACGATAGTTAATTTTTTATGAACTATTCAGGGTTTGTGCGCGTCAGGCTAAGTCAGGCGAAATCAGGCTAAATCAGTTTTTTTGAAAAAAGTTGAAAAACGTCAGGCTAAATCAGTTTTTTTATTTAAAAATTTGAGAATCTCAGTTTTTCTCAGTTCAAATGCTTGAATTTTTTTTTTAAGTAATTGAGAAATATTTTTAAGATCAAGTTGAGATGTAAACTTATTTCTAAACAAAATTTAAGTTATTTGTAAAAATAAATGCTTAACACCTTTTGTTGAATCTCTAAAAACAATTTAATAATCTTCATTATTTTGTTTTGAGTAGATTATATACGTCATAATTATAAAAGTTCATAGAAAAATACAGTTTAAACATTACAGTTTAGTTCAACAACTTAGCTGTTTGTTTGAATTTGTTTACATCAGCTATGTATTTCAGAGCTAAGTTGGTTGAACTGTTTTAGTTTCTAATTAAAGGCTTTATACCAACTACTTTTTAGATTAAAACTCTTAGCAGTTTGTTCATATATTTTACTGTATGTTTAAAGTTATTAGAGATATTAACAACACTAAAACTTGGCTTAAATATATAAGTACTAAGTTTTGTGGGAGTACAAATTTTAGGTACAATGAATTTTTCTTTACAAGAACAAAATATTACAGGTTTTTTATTAATTTAAGTGTAAGCTTTTTAAATCTGATACGACACCAACAATCACTGTATTTATTTAGAGTTTAGGGTTTATAATTATGTATCAATTTTAAGTGTTAGTTAAAATACTACAATAAACATTTTTTACTTATTTTAATACTCGTGTAAGCGTTTCATTTTAAATTTTAATAAAACACAACAATGCACGTTGTTTTGTTATAAATCTTCTGGTTATAATGTTTTTACTTAGTGCTTAATTAAATTGAACAATTGTGTTTAGTAATATACATTAAATTATTAAACTAGTAATAGATTAGATATAACACTTATTTTAAAACTTATCACTGAATTTGTTATCTTAAGGGCATAGGGGGTCAATCAACTTTTTCACAATTTAGTCTTATTTTATTGAGTTGTACCTAATCTATGAGTTGCTTTTTGCAGACTATTAAAGCTCAAAATATTTTTGATAAAGCTGGTTGAAGTCGGAGACTGCAATAGTACTAATCAAAACCCCCCAATACCAAAAATGACTTCTAAAGGGGATTTTCCTTACTTTCAAAAAATGTCAGGCTAATTTTGTCTTAGTCAGGCTAAATGAAAATAAATTCGCGCACGAACCCTGACTATTACTGAAACAATTGTCAGTAAAACACACACGAAACTATAAAGTTTTGTTATATTTGACATTAAAGCCTTTTAAGAATTTGTTATAACTTTTAGCTTTGATAGCTTTATTTTTGTTGTATACCTGTTGACCACTGGGTTTTAATCTTGTAAAATTCAATAAAAAAGTAAAGTTTACATTTAGCATATTCAGTTTGTATACATTCATTACAATTTTCAATGTATACTGTTCATAAATAGTTTTTAAATTTATACAGTGCTAAAATCCATGCAGCTATAAAAACAAGCTTTTCAACAAATTTTTGTATAAAAATTTGTATACATTTAAAATGCAGCTGACACAAACTAAGCTAGCAGTTCTAGTTTTAAAAATATCTGATTATATGATGGTCTTTTTTAATATTAGAAAAATTAAAATTAAATTCAATGTAAAAAAGTGAAAAAGCTGAAATTAATGGAATTTTATTTTTCCTTCTTTTTTTATTTATTGACTATGTGGAACAACAGCTTCAGTGTGCCACCTCACGCGACGCCCCCAGTGGCAACCCTGAGCTTTATAAAATTCATGTAAAAGATTAAAGTTTTTGAGTTATAAATATCACATATTGGTTGTTCAATGTAAAATAGCAAAATATGAAATAATTAAAAGTTTTTTTAGTGTTGCCACTTTACCTTGAAACCTGGAAAAACCTTGAACTTGACAATTTCGATAAAAAAACCTGAAATTTGAGAGATTTTGAAAAAACCTGAAATTTGGAATTAAGATCACTAATAAAACATAGAAAAACCTGTATTTTTTACAATTTCCTCATGTAAGTTTTAAAATTTTGATTTGACTCAAAAGTTCTATCATATAAATAAAAATTTTTGTCATCATCAAACGATTTTTTTTATTAAAATCATATTTGAAGTATCTTTTCAATGTTTTTATACTATATAATACAGTTTTTTACCTTAAACTTAACTTTAAATTAAAATAGACCAATAAATGTGTACTTTTGGAAGCCAGGAAAAAATTTTGAAAAAAACGAGTGGCAACCCTGTGTTAGACTAAAAAAGTTTATTAATTTATGCCTTATTGGTTCTAACGTTAGACAAAAGTTTATATTTGGTTTGAAATACAAGCTTAAAGTTTGAGCTTAAAATAAGTTTTCAATTAGTTTTTGATATATATCATTATTTTTTTATTTACATGGTATATATGTATAAATTTAATCATTGATAAATTTTTCAGAAAATTAAAAATCACTAAAAATCAAACTACTATTTGTTTAAAAACTGATGAAATTTGACTAAGCTACAAATTTTAGTTCATTTGTAACAAATTAAATAAATCTACAGAAACTAACAATATCTATTTTTCAGACTGTACTACTGCGCAAAAGAAAAAAAAAGAAGTTTTTTCCTGCACGATTTGTAACAAGACTTTTGCTAGTCAAAGCGGTCTATATGGTCACAAAAGGGTACATAATAAAACTTATCAGTGTGAAGTTTGCCTGAAGTGTTGTGAAAGCCAAGTGAATCTTACAGCTCACATGAGAACTCACACGGGAGAAAAGCCATACAAATGTTCTACTTGTAATAGAAAATTTCCAACAAAACAAAACTTACAAAGGCATGTGGCAACTCACCGAGATGAGAAACAGTTTAAATGCGAGATATGCCCAGATGATAGATACTTCACAACTAAAGTTCAACTGAGCAGACACATGAAGTTTCATTACGAGCCAACTCTCCGGTGCGAAGTTTGTCAAAAGGGGTTTTATAAAAAACAAGATCTTGTTAGACACGGTAGAAAGCACACGGGAGAAAAGCCCTACGCGTGTTCTACTTGTGGTAGAAGATTTGCTCGAAATTGTACTTTAAAAAGACATCAGGCAACTCACAGTGGTGAGAGAAAATTCAAGTGCATGATATGCCCCGATGATAGATACTTCATAACAAAACGTGAGTTGAAAGTTCATATGCAGTACCATTACGAACCAAAACACTCTTGTGATCATTGTGATAAAAAGTTTTACACTACATCAAGCTTGAATGTACATATGAAACGTCATTTCGAACCAACTTATTCCTGTGTCAAATGTGGTAAGAAGTTTCGTACATCAAAAAGTTCAAAAAAACATGAAGAAATATGTAAATTATAATTTTGTTGTGCTTTTAGTTGCATAATTAGAATATCTTAAGAAAAACACATAAACGAATTTTTATATTATAACTTTTTAATTTGGTGTTTTTTTGTTTTGTTTTTCTAAAATTTATGTAAACTTGTGTTATTACAGTCAATATTTTAAGACATTTATACTAGATCTTGCTGAAAATATGAAGTATACATGTTTTTTATTATAAAATTGATAAGAAAAATGAAGTGATTGTTTAAAAAAATAGGAATTTGACTAAAAACGTGCAGTTCTTATAATAATCTATTATCTATAGAAGCTTTACTATTTAAAATGCTTCAACCAAATTTAAATAGTTTAATCATGTAAAGATTTAAGAGTAATTATTAATATATTTAAACAGTCCATTTAGTTTTAATTGGTTTTTGTTAAAAAAATATTTTGTTGTCAAGTACTTGTGGTTTTAATTAATTGTGATTTTTACTAACTATTTATTTTCACTCTTTTTATATTGTTTTTTTTTTGTTTGTGAGTGTTAAGTATTTTTGTCAAGAGAATTTGTGAATTCCAAAATTGCTTAAATTGTTAATTAAAGTTATAATAAAATGTATGTTAAATACAAAAAATACATTCTAATTAACTATCAAATTTAAAAAAAAATTATTAGATTTAGCTTTAAGTTAATTTTTTGCTTAAGAAACTACAGTTTTGCAGTTTTGCTTTTGTTTATTGCAATTATTTGTTTTTACGTCTCTCTATCAAAATTTAATTGTCTTTTCGCTAACTTAGTTTCTTTTGTTGTTAAAGTGCTATGTTTCTTCGTTTTATCTGTGTATTATAGATTAGTTTTATTGAATATTGAAAATATATTGAGGCAAAATGTAAATAAGATCATTTGGTGAGTATTTTATCAATTATATAAAAACTAACATTTATTAAACTATTTTTTAATTTGGGCTTTGGTATATATTTAAAACCACATGAAAGCATATAGGTGAAACAACATACTACTAAGTTTAGTATTTGTTCTTTTTGCAATTATGTAAATTTAAAAATATTTGAAAATAAATAGTAAAATTTTGCCATTCCAAATATACAGATTTACTATTGTAAAATGCCACAGCTACTGTTTTATATATATATATATTTAAAATTTCAAACATTTAAAATAAAAGTGAGTAATTTCTTTTAATAAAATAAAAAAGCTCACGTTTACATAATTTTTTTACTACTGTAACTTGTTATATAAACTATAACTAAATTAATTTTTAATTAGTTTATTACTAGAACCTAAATTTTACTTCTAACTAATTAAATTAACCAAGTTATAAAAATAAAATTAAAATAGTTCGGTTAGACTCTAAAAACAAAAAGACATTTTAAGAAAGTGAAAAAATAAGCTTAGGTATATATTTTCTATAATTTATTTTTTGAGCATTATAATTATGATAAAATTAACTTAAGACAAATAAATATGCTTACTTTAAAAACCAAGTTTGTAGAAACCATTTGTAAGCAAAAAATATTTTGTTATTCTTTAACAAAACTAATTTAACAGTGATTAATAATAGTTGTGTATAAACCATAAGAATAAACTGTAAAACTGTTTTTCATCCAGTCGCATTTTTTAAATCAAAAAGAAATTAACCAAAACTATTTTTTTCTAAATATAGTTTTGTTATAGAATTTTAAATTTGATTAAGTATTCTTTGTACATGAAGAAAAAAATAATTCTGTCAAAAAATTTCTGTTAATATGCGAAAAAATGTCTTAAAAAACTTAAACATCAATTACCTGATGGTTGGTTGACACTTTTTGAAGTTTTTTGCATTTGAGGAGGAACTTCGAGAGCAGCATCATTCCTTACTTTTTTAGAAGCCTCACCAGATCCTTTGAATTAACACAATTTTAATAATTTATGTTTAATAATTACAAATGTTATATAGTTTTGTTACAATAGGGTTCAACAGTATATTTTATATCTATTATTACCATCAATCAATAGTACTTATTTTTAAGAAACACATGTATACAACTTGATTTATATTAGCAAACGATTAGCTTTGAATAGTTAATTTTAAAAGCTCAATTTAAATCAAAAGTGTTTTAACTTTTGTATAACATAATTATATTGAACAACGATTACTCAAAGTAATGATATGAGCAAAGTTCACGGCTTGAAAAACCAAGAAGTTTATAGATTGTTATTTACTATTTGAAGGTTCGTCAAAATAATTGTTAAAACATTTTTCATCAACACGTTCGTACAAGAAGTTGTTAAGAAAACTTCCTGTTATCAAAACTTGATTTCAACGCACGACAACTAACAACAATATACGAGACGTTCTGCGGCATAGTTTCGCCCTCATTTTTATTCGACTGGCATACAAAGTTATGATGAATTGTTGTACTATTCGCAACCAAACGGCTTAAACACATTAGTACTGAAGCTACCGTTTTTGGGTACAAAAAATTATGCAAGTAAATCGTTCAAAGTGATATGTATTTTTGACATTGTACTTTTAAATATAGTATTATAAGTAGCCCTCGTTTAGATTTTTTTTTATTAAGTTGGTGATTGTTTTTTTTGGCCATCATCGGCAAAACCAAGAGTATGTAGAAATGTATATCAAAATGAGTACTAATACAAATTTTTAGTTGCAGCATTTAATAAATACAAACTTATGTTATTAGTGTGAATTTTTTAACAAAAACAAATATTAGTAATTAAAAATTCTGTGCTATAGTTATAACTAAATAAAACAAAAACTTGGTAAAGTTTGCTCAAGCCAAAAGAGTTTAAATTCATATAAAAGTTACAGAGCTATATAACCAAAAATTGCTTTATACAATACACAAAGAAAAAAAAGTTTTTTTTTTAACTTTTAGCTATTTAACAAAATAGTTACTTTTTTCTAAAACAACTAAACACTTTTTACCTGAGCTGGATTTCCTACGTTTCTTGCCTGTGATAAACAAATTTATTTCTAATATACTGAAGTATAATTTTTAGAGAAATACAACATTTATTTTAAAATAAATAATTAAAGGTTATCATCTACTTACCAAAGTTTTTCTAGATACTTTATAAAGTTCTAACTTTAGATATACAATAGTACTTTAGCTAGTTTCACAAAATACCTTTCTGTTTATCGAGGCTTTTTGGTGTTTCATCATTTTCCACCGTATTGGTAATGTGTTCAGGTGTTTTTTGCAATGACGAACTTTCACCGTCAGTTTTCTTTATAGGCGTTTTTGGTTGAACTTTATTAATTTATAAAATATTATAACCAGAAAAAATAGCGACTTCTGATTTTACATTTGGTTAACTAATGGTAATTACTTTTTTATGCGTATAATAAACACTTAAGTCACGTATCAAGTATGAAGTATGTATTGCTTTAACATGTTCAAGCCTGCCGTTAACTTAAGCTTTAGATTGTTAATTTACATGTAATATACAAAAGGACATAATATGTCTTAGAAGTACACAAAAACACGGATACGACAGAAAGATTAGACAAAAATCAAAAAACCACTGTTTGTAATTTAAAAATAATAATTTAAATTAATAACAAGTTTGTTTATTTCAAAGAAAATATGCAAAAAAACTTAGTAACAAAACATTAGTGCTTTTAAATTATAGTTAAGTTCTAAAAAATTATTCATTAATTGCAAATTGCGTAATAATCTACATTACAACACTACAAAAAAGCTAAAACTTAAAGTTCAGTGCTATTAATTTTTTTTTTATATAACATTTTTAAACTGTAGTCACAAGTTTTTATTTTCATTTTAGAGTAGTCATAAAGTGAAATTACTCTATCGAAATGGTTTTGTTTTGACTTTTCTTACGTATTGTAGGTTAGAAAATAGTTAATTTTATTTATGTTTTTGTTTTTAGCCAACAACTTTAGAATTAATGCACCTATTTCAACGTAGTTTTTTTTTACCAAATAACTCATTGTGTGTTTTATACTTACTATATGTTTCTGACTTACCCTTATCAGCTGGAATCACAACGTTTATTGGTGAAGAGGGAACAACTAAAACATTTTGTTTAATTAAATAAAAAGTAACTACTAGTTTCTATAGTACACTTGTTTACAATAAGCATGTGTATAAAATACTCAAAAAAATCAATGTTTATCAAGTGTAATTTACTATTCAAAGAAAAATGCTATCAAGGAAACCTAATTAATTTGATAAACATTTTTAGTTGCTTTTTTGTTCTGCTATAAGTACTTCAACTTAAGTATATTTATATTGTATTGTATAAGCTATGAAATTTATTATATACAATACGAAATGTTATCAATGTATAAACTAAAAATTTATTAATTGTAAAGTTGTTTGTTAATAAGTTTTAAACAATTATTGTTATCATTTTCAGAGTAAAAACTAAAACATATTTGTAAATTTCATACTTTTTGTTAGAAAAGCATGCTTTATTAATTATTTAAAAAGTTTAGAAATAAGTCACTCATTTTAAAAAGGTTTATTATTTAATTTTGTTTAGCTCTTCATCAGAATAAACTTGCTAAAAACTTATACTAATATAGTGCAAATATAGTCATAAATAGTAATTTTGAAGTACATAGATAAAAATTGTTACGTTATAAAGCATAAAAGTAAAATGTTTATATTATAGTTGAATTATACTTAGCTGAGTTGAAGTTGTTTAATAAACAAAACTGTTAAAACAAAAATTGTTAAAACAAAAGTAATGTAGTAAACATATTCAAATGTCATTGAAGAAATGACTACGTAGGTCGAACATCTCAACGTTTTCACGTCAGGCGAGAGCAGCATGTCACGAAAAAGCTAAAAAGTTTATTTTTAATTACGACGTTAAGCCGAAAGGAGAACAGTTATCTATCCAAGAGCACCTTTTCAAAAACCCTGTTTGTGCTAAGAACTACCTGGATATTAGATTAAAAATTTTGTCTATAGCAAGAAACACTTACCATCTCTCAGTTCTAGAATCTTTGTTTATTAGAACTCGTGAGCTGAAAATTTGCAAACAAAGAGATTTTTACAATTTAAAACTTTATAACTAGCGTGTTTTAGTATTTTTAGTTGTCGCTTATTGTCGTATTTTTGTAATGTAGTTTTTATTTAATTTTGTTTTAGGTAAAATTCCTACTATCTTTAATGTTTTTGTTTTAACAATTTTGTTTTACAAAAAACTTCAAGTCAGCTAAGTATAGTTTAACTATAATTAAAACATTTTAAACATACTTTTATGCTTTATGACGTAACAACTTTTAGCAATATATTTGAAAATAAATGTCTATAACTAAACTTGTACTATGTTAGTATAAGTTTTTAGCAAGTTTATTCAAATAAAGAGCTAAATGAAATTAGATAATAAACCTTTTTTAAATGAGTGACTTATGTTTAAACTTTTTACTTAAACCAGTACCAAAACCAAACTATTTAAAAAGTTAATTAAAAGTTTATTTTAAAAAGTTGTAGATACCCAGATATTTTAAACTTACATTTATCTATCGGATTAAAACAAGCACATGTTGTCATACGGCTAAGATAATCAACTTTAACACATTTCTTGTGATACTTTGTATTGCAAGTGTCACATTTCAGTATTTCCTTTTTTAATATATTAGAGTTTATTATCAAAAGGTAGTTTATTTTTCTGAAAACAAAGCGTAGCTTTTGAAAAGAATTTTCCTTATTAAATGAGTTGATAAAATAAACATAGTTGTTAAAATTACTTAGATAGTAACCACTGTGCATTTGTATGTATAAATTTAAGGCAGATAACTACTTGCAGGAACCTCGCTAAACGAACATAAAACTACAAGGAACTAACCTGGCCTTTACATAGTGATCTTTCATCCTTAGCATCTGGTGAACAAAGAAAACCTTCCGAGTGAGTCCAAGCACATACCTCACTTTTATCTTTTCGCATATTTTCTGAAAAAAAGCTTAAGTAAGTAAAATAGCTAACTGCAACTAAATAAATTTGGTAAACTTTAACGTTATTTTCGCAAAAGATTATTAGTATAGTGTGCTAAACTAAAACACTTTTGTATATAACTGCATGTTAATGTTTTACAGTTGTGTCATATATATTTTATTCATATACAATAATTTGTATTAACAGTACTAAATACTTTAATGTATTAGTAAAAGATGATTTAGTTTTTCGAATCATATTATTATAATATATATATATATATATAATTACACATTTAGAAAAAAACATGATTAGATAAACTAAATCACTTTCCACAGAGCCCACTTGAAGGGCTTTTAACTTCTTTAATAAAAAATTGACTTCTTAAAAGAAAAAAAAGTGAATATGTTCTCAAACAATTAATTAAAACTTTTGCTTGTAAAAAATGTACAGTTTTTTTTTTTTGAATTCAATTTTTGCAATAAAATACACACGTATATATGAACTTATATATATAATTAAAATACACAAAATAAAATTTTGCTCGGAAAAGCTGTTTCTGCAAAAGTTTAATACGCGTCTTCAGCCAAGTATTTTATCCAATGAAAAGCAAACTTGTAAATACAGTAATAAAGTTATGCAAAATTACGTATTATGTAATAATAGAACTGTTAGTTTTCAGACAAAATTATAAACAGAGTTTTGAAATAAATTATTTTCAGTAATGTATACAGCCAGTTTGTAATTCATTTATTTTCATTAGAAATCAAGGCTTTTTTACGATTAAAATTTTGATTTTTCCACATTGCATAATTTACTACCATCTTTTAAACTGTAGCTGTTTTTCGTTCTTGTTAATATTTCCCAGTGAACTTTAAAAAGAATTTTGTTATTTTTAAGTTTCCAAATGTACTGTGATAAAGTTGTCGCATTTCTATGTTTTCCATGTTTGAAGCTGTGCTTGTGTTTTGTGTAGCGATTCTTGAATCGGTAGTCCAGTAGAGCCAACATAAAACTTGGTTTGATTTTCAGTTATGACAGTCGCTTTATATATAATATTTTCCATAAGAAACTTTCATTTATCCGGCACTCTTGTTTTTTGCAGTCATACATTCGCCTCTCTTTGTCCTGCGTGTCTAACATCTTTCGATTGTGTGCCATTATAAGTTGTTTCATGTTTGGCATAAAAGAATAGGACACTTTTAGTGTCTTTTCTGTTTAAAACTTTACAATATGGATGGTCTTCAGTAAAGTTGTTAACCACAATCTCTAGGAAGCATTTCCCAACCCGCGTTGCTACGCTTTTGCAGAAAGAAGCATTGAAATATAAAATATTTCTTCTCCTTCTTTTCTTATTCTTTCGTGTTTGTGGTTATAGGCTAACTCGTGATCGTACCCATTTTCTCTTATAGCTTCCTGGTTTTTTTGGGTTGTTTCCTTGAAAATGCCTTGACTGCTAGAAATCTTTTGGAGGCGGTCACTCACAGGCGACCGGTATGTGTTTCAACACATTCTTTGGATGGTTTGACTCGCTGTTCACATAAACCGTATGCACATTTGTTTTTCTATACAGCTTGTGTCTTTCATTTTGTAGATCTAAACTATATCTAGGAAGTCTGTTACAAACAGATTAGCTTCAGTGGTAACATCAGATCCATTGTTTTTAAAAACTTTTCTAAAATATAAATATAAGTATGTATATAAAAGAATAAAAAAAAAGTAAGCTTATTCAACTTTCACAGAACCAAATTAGAGGGCTTTTAAATAGATTAGAATAGACTACTTGTCGAAATATAAAGTATTAATACAATAGTTTTATACAAGCTATTGCTTGTAATCTCCAGCTGTTTAAGTATAAATTGATAAATTAATATATATTTACTAACCATGCATAATGGTTTCGGCAATTTTCCACCGATAAAGACCGGTTGCCATATGCATTTGATCGATGTTTATGCGCTGTGGTGGTTGGAAAGTCTGGTTAAGATTTTGCAGCTCTTTAATATGTTTCAGCACTTGCTCTTGCATCTGTAAGTAGGTAATAATTTAAACAGTAATCAAAAATAACGTTACAAGTATATTTTTATACTTAGTGCATGGTGCAACATATGTATTTCATAAAATATTACCTTCGTTTTTTCTGCATATTCTTTATCAAAACTTTTAGTTAATTACTAAAAAAAAACTCAACATGCATCGTACGAGTGCTTTTCGCTTTACAGAATCGATAGCAAAGTACAATGTATGGTAGTAACAAAAGAATAACAAAGTTTTGCAACTACTCATTTAAATGAACAAGAATCACAAATAGTGTAACGTAAAAACTTAAAAATTAATCATTAAAATTGTCATCGAAAACATTAGATATAAATACTTCAATGACGAAAACTCCACAATTAAGACCATCAGTTTGAATTGTTACCCTGAGTGAGCTCACAGTTGTTATGTTCCAGCAAAAGAAATTATTTTCTTTGTTGTTAAAAAAGGCTTTTAGTGCTTCCAGTTTCTATAAGTTTATTTTTAAGTTTAGTGCTTCTAAAGACTTATTTTTATGTAGAATGTAGTGTACTTACTTAAAAAACGAAGACTTTTTTCTAGAACGTTTGTTAAATACTTTATGTTTTTAACTATACAAAAATTACAATATTAAAAGCTGTTATTATTTTTTAATAATTTATATAACTTAACAGTATGTGTAACAAAAAACTCATAAATTTTAAAGAAAGATCGAAACCGCAACAAATAGTTTCGAGTACAATAGTTTATTTTTAAGCATTTAAGTATTGACAAAAAACATGTAAAAGTAAAAACTTTTAAATCATCTTTATCCGTAGGAATCGAAGAACTTAGAGGATCTGTTATATAAAGTGTTTCTTCATCTTTACATGCAATCTAAAAATATTTTTTAAACTTATTATAACTTTAATCAGTGTAAAAAACAAAATAATTCTGAAGTTTTGGCCAAATGTTTTGAAATAGTTGTATTTGTTTAGATAAAAACATTTTAAACGCTTATCTAAAAAAACTATTGTTGTTTTTGTTATAAACTTCGTATAATTTATTAAGATTGTAGATATAAAGTCGATTTTTGTTTATAAAAGAAAAAGCTCTTCATAATGTTTTTTAATAATTTCTGTAAATAATTTTAAAAATAAATTTACGTTGTTAATAGTAAAAGCTAGAAGTTTTGTCTCAGGTATATTGTGCTATAAAAACTTTATTTTTACACTCAAATTATACTAAATTTCTTATACTCAAAAATTTTTACTCAAATAGTCTAAGATACTTCATTAACTTAGCTTATTTATTTTTTAGCAAATAAACTTTACTTTAAAAAAATATAAATAAAGATAAATTAAATATCTACACTTGATAAACTTATGAGATTTGGACTTGTAAAAACAACCGTTTAAAAAGATCACTATGCTGATCCAATGACTACTGCCTATAAGAAAGCCTCCAACGACATATTTTTTGCCCTCCATTTTCATGAGAAGATCCAAATACTTCGGATCGAGACCGCTAACATCCTGGTTAAGTTTCTCAAATTTACCCTGAAAGCCGTCGTTGTAAAATGGTAGAAAGCAGCAGAGCTTTTCCAAACCAAACAGTTCAATTTGCAGCCGAGTGTAGTACTCCATCAGGTCTGCATCGACGAAACCGCCGTCTTTTTTGTACAACGAGTGAATTGAAAAGATGTCGAGACTCTTGTCAGTTTTCGAAACGGCGGCCTTTGGTTGCCTCATCCTATAATCGTCATCAGTAATCTGTCTACTGAAAATAAGCCTGACCTGTGGAATTACTTATTTTTAGTGTTTAACATCCTGAATATATTAAAAGTTTTAGTTATTTATTTTAAAATAAAATGTTTGTGCTAGTATTACACAATATCAAAAATAAAATGTTTTACTGATAGCCTTGCAAAGCTCGCTTTGGTATAAATAATCAAAACTGCTTCTGTCATTAACTTTTTTGTTTATATTTTTTAAATTATAGTTAAATAAAGTAAACAATTTTTGATAATCTCAGCTTGTAAGTTTAACTAAACT
Source organism: Thalia democratica (assembly GCF_965202585.1). NCBI lineage: Eukaryota > Metazoa > Chordata > Thaliacea > Salpida > Salpidae > Thalia > Thalia democratica. The sequence continues at coordinate 32,726,604 of NC_139172.1, read as the reverse complement.
TAACTTACGTCCTTGCTAAGGTGATCCATAAAATTTTCAACCCAATCTGTTGATGACACGCTATACAGTCCATTTATAGTCTATGTAATTTATAGACATAATAAAAAAAATGAAAGTTTGCAAAAACACTACATAGATAATTAACTAAACTTATAGAACAACTAAATTGTTTGATACAGATACTAAATTAAAAAAACTTTAAACAAGCTAAAGTCAGTTAGAAGGTAGCTTAAATTTAGTTTAAATGTTATAAACTAAATTCTAACATTTTAAATATGTATTATTGAAACCAAATGTAAAAATTTTACGATTTTATTATACTTAAAACAAACTGTAAAAATACTTTACTTTGTTTATCAACTGTATAAATAAATTACAGTAAACATTACAATCTAACAACCTAAACACAACTTTTAAGATAATTCACAGTAGGAATATACTTAAACTTTAGTGCAAAGTAATTTTAGTAAAACAATAACAAAGACTTACATTATTAACTCTTTCGTTGTATAATCGTTCATAAACATCTCGTATCCCATCTTTGAATGTTTTGTTGACAATAAAGTCAAATATTCGATCTCTTTCATTTACATTGGGGACTGTTAAATTTAAATGCATTAAATGTCTTCAATAACAAAGTGTTTAGTATAGTCTACTTTCTCTGTAGTTTTAAATTATTGTACTAGATATCAAAAATTTATTAATATAAAAGTTTAAATTCAAACTTTTCTTTTTACTTTCTTGCTGAAAACGATCAAGTTAAAACTATTATAAAAGATATTATATCAAACTGAAATCAAACATACCGCCATTTCTGTTGGTGTTTTGTGAGACCAATGTTGGATAAACAAAAAGTTCTTCATCTTTTTGTATCGGTTTTATTGTCTTGTAATACACATCGTCTCCATCAACCCAAGCAACACAGTTTGCTAATGAGCTGTTCATTCGTAGTAATTTTGAAAACATTGGTAAAAAAAAACATTTTTTAAGCAACTCTCTTATTACTGTTATTTATCGCTTTCAGTTTGTTTGTTCATTAGTAATTAAAAAAAAATCATTTCCAGTTATTTTTTTATTCTGAAAACTATGTTTTAAATATTTATTTAAATGTTTTTGATCACCACTTGTGGTATAATCAAAAGTATAAGGTTTATTTATTTAAGATAACTATGTGCTTACAAAATAATTGCAACCTTATTGAAACATAATACTAAATATAACTAGTTTAAAAACACGTGTTTACTTACAAATAACTTCTTGCCTAAAACGTAATATGAAAATGATAAGTACACACTAAGTTAGTTTGTATCAAGTTTTCCTTGTGAAATATTTATTTATTAGTTAAATATAGTATCAATTTAAACCTGCTTCTTCTTATTCGCGACATCCAGTTGCTGGTAAAGCAAGACTCTCCGTTTTTTGTTATCACGTTGTTTTTAGAATCAGTGAACTGCATTTTTTTAAACATAATTAAGAAAAGTTTTTAATTCTATTTTCACAACAAAAAAGTTGTAGAGCTGACTATGAAAGTACTTGTACAATATTTACAAACATTGAAAGTTGTAAGTATCAAACTATTTTCTAAAATAAAAAACTAAACTAAACAGGCATTATGCAAGACTTTTGTTTTACAAAATAAAGTTTCATTATGAGTTTATTAAAATACTTTACTTAAAATCCATTAAAATAAAACAAAACGAGAAAAATTCCTAACACTTACTTCCCAAATATAACCAGAGTCTTTTGATTTTTTACTTGTGCCAACATATGGACCAAACTTAGTGTACTGCTTTATTTCTTCACTCGCAGTCACAGTAAATTTTTTATTGTCTGTTGGCCGCATTTTAAATTTGTCCGGAAGTGTACTGAAAGCCAAGATGTCTAAAGAGTCCTGAATTTTGTTACAATAAAAGTGTTAAAATATCTAGTCTTTTTGGTAAAAACTATTTTAGCAGGCCCAATGTATCTAAAGTTACAAATTGATATAAAAGAGTTACACAACAAGTTTTCTTATGCGATTAACTTTGAGTTTTGCTTTATTGAAAAATCTGTATAGCGCACATAAATCAACAACAACAAAAAAAAAACTGTACCTACTGAAATTTCAGAAACAAGTGTTATTAGTTATGTTTATTTATTCCATAAAAATAAGTATTTAACAATATGCAAACGACTGTTTACTTTTTTTTCTTTACTTTCGATAGTTTCTGTGACTGTGTTAGCACCAACTAAAAAAATATTTTAGTTATTATGATATTATTTTCTTTTTATCGATAATTTCTTTTTAGAAACAGTAATGTAGTTATTCAAACTATAAGTAACATGATTAGTTGTTTCATATTTGTTCTTAAATTACTTTTTACATTTACCTAACAAAATCAAAAATACTTTTTGTCAAAAATTTTACTGCTAGCAATTAAACAAAATTATTTTTACCAACAATGTTTTGTAAAATCAGTTTCGATTCCATTTGTTGACTCATGTAAGTCAGGCACAGGTGACTTAATTGGGCCACAATACATTTCTTTTATTTTTATTTTCCAATTCTCGCCAAACTTATTTTTCATCATTTGTTCCAGCTCATCTTTGGATTTGCCACAAATATCACAAAACTCACCTTGAAGAGGTTACAGAGTTTATTTTAGTTGAAACATTGTGATATACCTTATCAGAAGGAAAATAAAGTTACACAGAACTATTTAACCAACTGAAAATTGTAGTAAAACTGCTTAACTTTTTGAAATACGGTATTAATTAGCAGAACCAAATGAAGCATTTGATAAAAAGTGTCTTATATTTATAAGTAATCAAAAAATTGTATAGTGAAAATCAAAACCTTTATAAAAATGTTTTTTAATTTTATTAAACTTCACTAAATACAACCCATAATTTAAATTTAATAATTTATTACCATTTCCACTCGGATAAGGTTGACAACTCAAATCCTTTGCTAGATCTGTAAATATACATGAGGTATTGTTTTTTAAATTGTTAATATAAAAACAAGTGTCTTGCCTTCAGTTTAGATAAAAAGAGATAAACAAAATACGTATAAAATAAAATCATAAATTTTTTTCATAATATAAAACTTTATTGTTTAGATATGCGGAATTTCGATTGAGTTAAACACTTAAATGGACTTGTATTCTAATAAAATTTACCTTTCTTTTTTTAAGGCAACATTGGTAATTTTTGTACATAAAAAAACACATCAAAGTTTTGTTTAATTTTTCTACTTTTTTATTCATTTACTTTATGTTCATTCTAAGAAAAAATCGCTTACACCAAATGCTACTTTTTTGTTCTGTTATACTGAGTCAAACTCAAAAACACAGTGTATAGTAACTTTCAAATTTGTCCTTTTTTAAGCTAAAAACTAAACTACTAGAAAAGTTATAACTACTGTTACAAAATTAAATTTTTTATTTGATAATAGATAGAGGCTAAATAATGACAAATCGCTATGTTAATTTTCACAAGTGTTTTATTATTTTATTTGTTTTGTTCAACAATTAATTACATTTACTGAAAAAAATATGATAACATAGATTTTTTATATTAGCAGTATGTATTTTTGGGACACGTTCAAAATCCACCCGCAATCAAAATCCACCCGCGATCAAAATCCACCCGATCAAAATCCACCCGATCAAAATCCACCCGAGTCAAAATCCACCCGATCAAAATCCACCCGGGTCAAAATCCACCCGATCAAAATCTACCCGGTTCAAAATCCACCCGATCAAAATCGACCCGGGTCAAAATCCACCCGATCAAAATCCATCCGAGTCAAAATCCACCCGAGTCAAAATCCACCCGTTCAAAATCAACCTGGTTCAAAATCCACCCGATCAAAATCAACCCGGTTCAAAATCCACCCGATTAAAATCAACCCGATCAAAATCAACCCGAGTCAAAATCCACCCGAGTCAAAATCCACCCGTTCAAAATCAACCCGGTTCAAAATCAACCCGATCAAAATCAACCCGGTTCAAAATCCACCCGATTAAATTCAACCCGATCAAAATCAACCCGAGTCAAAATCCACCCGAGTCAAAATCCACCCGTTCAAAATCAACCCGGTTCAAAATCAACCCGATTAAAATCAACCCGGTTCAAAATCCACCCGATTAAAATCAACCCGATCAAAATCAACCCGAGTCAAAATCCACCCGATCAAATTCCACCCGGTTCAAAATCCACCCGGTTCAAAATCCAAGCGATCTAAATCAACCCGAGTTCATTTTTTTTTCGAAATAAGAATTAATTTCTAATAGAATTTTGTAATATTGAATAAAGTTATATGTTTAAACAACTATTGGTATAAAAAAGAGTAAGTATTTATAAAGAAAGAAATTTTAATTGAATTAATAAAATAATTAAAAAAATAAGTTAAACAATATAATTAAACAGCATTAAAAAAAAATTCATAGTAGCTTTACAAGTATTTAAAATGTTTATAATTTATTAATGTTAGTAGTGTTGGTGTTACTTTTAAAAAAAGAAGTTAAAAAAAAATAAAAAAAGAATTACGCTCAGTTTCAATCCATTTAAACTTCCTTCTAATTTAATTTCCCAAAGCCAATCATAATTAAATAAAAATATTTACTAAGGATAACTCATAGTAAATTAAAATATCAAAACTATAGAAGTTTATAAATTAGAAGAATCTTTAATAACATTAATTAAGCTAAAGAAAATTACAAAAATCAAATACCATATAATGTAAATTTATGGAAAATGTTAATTAAATGTTACAAAAAGAAAATTAAAATATTAATCTAAAATTTTTGAGCTTTTTTTTTTTGATGTAAAAAGTTTTGTGTTTTGTGCTTTACTTAAATTTCAAAATAGTATTACATACAATATTTTATTATATAAAAATTTTCAACTAACAGTGTTTATAAAAAACAAAATATAGATACAGAATAATATAAAATTGCTACGTGATAATAAAATAAAAATCCTTTGTTAAATTTGGAAAAACTATCACCTATTAATTATATTTTAAACATTATTGTTTTCGACGTGGAAAAGACGTTAAAAGATATTTTTGGTGTGCGACTCGATAACTTTGAGGTGTGTTCGTGCAAGAGGACTTAGGACCAAATATTTTGAGCGCTTTTATTTGTCGTTTAGTAAACAATTTATTGACGTTTCTTTTATTAGTAATTTTTAAAAACAGAACATAAATTTTAATATAAAAATACGAAAACTAATTTACTAAAAATATAAATGAGGAATATGTAAGAAATCAATAACTGTTTTAAAACAATTTTATTGTTTTCTATCTAATTTTTGTTACAAATATTTTTCAGTTATTTTTTTTAATTTATACAATAATTTTAGCTGCTATTATCGTTTTTTCAAAGTGTTTAAGTTAATTGAATTTTATTTTATTAAATGTTTTTTTTATAAACCATCTATTTTTGAAAAAACTAAAAATTGTTTCGTCTAAAGTAACTAAAGTTATAAGTTATTTTTAATTAGATAACAACTTAATTTGCTAGTTTTTAACTAATAGTACAAATTAAAAAGCTAAACATTTTTCTATGAATTCTAAAGTCCTTTACATAAAACAAATATCGACTCTACAATTCATTGAGTTTGCTCAAATAGCTTGTAAATTGCAACTAAAAAAGTTAATAGTTAGACTTGAGCTAGGGAAATTATATACTTTAGAATTGTAGTAGTAAACAAATAAGTTGAGTTTTTTAGAAATGACACTATATTTATAACAAATATTACGAAAAAAAAACTTATAACATTTTTAATTTATTATTAAAATGTTCTATTTTTACAAAGGTTCATTAAAAAAAGTATGTATTTCAGACAAGAGAGTTTAAATTCAAGTATAAGTTATTTTTATGAATTTTTGTACCAGACTGTATCAACTTAAACAATCGTATTATTAATTTTATTAATAGGTTAAGGCCAGTTTTGAAAGTGATTAATTGAGTGGTTTTATAAAATTTAATCTCTTTTGGTTAACGTTTAAATTTTAAATTTTAAATTTTCTAATCTAAAACTTTTAATTTACATGCGATAAATTTTCTTGAATTAATTTCCGACAATTTAAGTTAAAAGCTATAACTGCATGTTTTTAATTAATTAGTTGTAAACGTTTTATGTTTTTTTATAAATATAAAGTTGCATAGAAATTGTAATTAAGTAAGATAAATTATTATTTACTGTTCAATATTATATTGTTAACTGATATTTTTTAATTCATAGAAATGGAAATGTTATTATTTACCACTATTTTTTTTAAATATAATCTTCATATAAAAATAGTCCATTTGTTAAAACTTAAGAAATTTTAAGTAATTTAATTAAAAATGAAACAATATTAAAATTAAACAAAATTTTATATTGGTTATAACGAATTTAAACGGTAAAGACAACTATTGTTATAACAAATTGTTTAGTAGACAAATTAACTTTAAAAGCGTGAAAATTTTGTCTAACAAATAAAGCCGAAAATTAATAAATATTTAATTTAAAGTTAATATTGAAAAATCTTTAAATGGCAATACAGTAAAGGTAACTATCTAAAGTAAATTAGTGACCTTTTCTTAACAAAGAGAACTTTTATAGATAAATATCTTGTTAAGACCTTTCACATAAAAAAATTATATTAAAAAAAACACAAACTAAATGAATTTTAAACGTTTGCCTTTTACTTTTTTGTAATTAAAAGTAACGAAGATGCAGTTGGATTTAATCAGAGTCGGCAGACAATTGTTTATCTCGGGCCAAATTTCATGTTTCAATTTTTTCCGCGAGCCGTTGTTTTATTCAATTTTTGTTTTTAATCTGTTTTAGTCACGTTTATCTACTTAGAGGGATCAGGCCTGGCATATTTAAAATGTATATTTTTTTCTAAAGTCGAAAACTATTTTTTTTAAAAACTTGTGTCATATTATTATTTCTATCATTATTTACAAGGTGTAGATCATTAAAAACAGGTGAAGATCATTATGTACACTTTTTATAATCAATTTCTATTATTTTATTTGTATTTTCTTTTTAGTAGTTAAAAAAATCTTTTTTTATTTAATGCACAGCATATCACGTATTTAAAATTTTAGTAATTTTGTTAAACTAGTTAAAATATAAACAAATATTAATACTTTCATTTTAAACAGTGTAAGTTTTTCTTTTAAAACCTTTAAATACCTTAATAATCTATCTAAAGTTTTTCGGGTTGCAACTTTTTGAAACAAAAAAAGTACAACAGTTACTTCAACCCAGTCACCGTGTTTTTAAAAGTTAAAAACATGTAAAATTGCCAATTAAAAAAACTTTGCAATATTATATAAGTAATTTATCCAAGTACGTAAGCTTTTGTTGTTTAAAAGGAAAATTAAAGTCTAAACTTTAAAGAAAAACTTCTAGATTTACTATCTGTCTTTTTTCACATCTAAGGCTTAAGCATAATAAATGATTTTTAAATGATATTCAGAAACTTAAAAACAAACTATTATAATTTCTTTTTCTTTTTTGAAAATTTTAATTTAAATTTTGTTTTGTTTAGTTGACCAAATTTACATGCTCGAGGGCCACATATTTACACTTCGAGGGCCGCAGTTTGCTGACCCCTAAATTAAATGGATTAATTTGTAGTATAAATGGTAGCTTTCACTTGTAATACTCAGTTTTTATAAAAATTATATCGTGTGACGTATTTGTTTAAAAATTACTTAAAATTTCTAAATTATTAAATTTTATACCTAGAAACAGTAAATTATAATTGATTGTCGTGTAATTGTGATTGAGATAATACAAGATTATTTTTTCTGGCACATCCTTTAGTTTTCTAAAAGTTTTAACATAGTCATATTTGTATAGTAAAACTTTAATTTATTTATCCTGACGTTGTTAAACTTTTATTAGCTCTTATAGTTATACTTATATCAAAAACAACAGTACCTTTAAAAAGCTGCTTGCCGGCTGTAGCTATTCAAAATTATATTCAGTAATCAAAAAAACAAAAATATTTTTGTCAAAAATTCCTTATAATAAGCAAAAATACCAAATAACAACTCAAAAAACCTCACAAAATAAGTTCAATCTGTAGTACAGTTTTTATATTCTTAAGTCAATTTATAAGGGACAAAAATACAAGATTTTATAAGTGTTTTTTAAATAAAACTTGTTTAAGATTGGTACTTTAGAGTGGTGAGATTTGTTTAAATGATACTTGATTTAAAAAAAAAATAAATAAACAAGGTGCTTGTTTCGATTCGGTTGGATTTTGACTTTGGTGGATTTTGACTCGGGTTGATTTTGATCGGGTGGATTTTAAACCGGGTGGATTTTGAAACTGGTGGATTTAGAGTTGGGTTGATTTTGAACGGGTGGATTTTGACTCGGGTGGATTTTGACTCGGGTTGATTTTGATCGGATTGAATTTAATCGGGTGGATTTTGAACCGGGTTGATTTTGATCGGGTTGATTTTGAACCGGGTGGATTTTAACTCGGGTGGATTTTGACCGGGTGGATTTTGATCGAATGGATTTTGAACCGGGTAGATTTTGATCGGGTGGATTTTGACTCGGGTTGATTTTGATCGGGTAGATTTTGACTCGGGTCGATTTTGATCGGGTGGATTTTGAACCGGGTGGATTTTGATCGGGTGGATTTTGAACCGGGTGGATTTTGATCGGGTGGATTTTGAATGCGGGTGGATTTTGATCGGGTGGATTTTGAACGCGGGTGGATTTTGATAGTATACCGTATTTTTAATTGAAAAAGACCATAAAAAATGTTAAAGTTATAAACCATTTTGTCACTTTGTTTTTTGCTCTAGAGCTTTTTCCAAAGTAATATTCTAAACTATGTAATAATAAAACAAGTATGTATTAACAGTAATGCTAAATAGTTATTAATTATTCAATTAGTTTCGAGATACAACAAGCAGATTAATATTTTTCATTGAAATTAAATTTTTTGTTTTAATTAATGGTCTGATAACTCACAGCCAGCTGCACTTTTTTCACGGATGAACCTTCTGTAATCCGAGAAAGTAGGTTTATCTGCTGAAAAATAATTGAAAATATATTTCAAGTTATGAACGTAAAAAGAATTAATTTGAAATAAAGTAAAGAGCGAAGAAAAAATAAATAAAGACTTAAATTAAATAGTTAAAGTTATATTTTATACAGCTACGATTTCAGTTATTTGAAGAAAACTTGTTGAATAAACCATGTGCCTAAGAAAACAAAACTAATAAGCATTCGCTAAATGATATAGTAATTAAAGTCTACTTAAAAGTATTAAACTTTGTTTTGTTTATAACTTAGTTTTACCTCTAACAGTTGACTTTAGTTAGTATGCTTTAGCAGATTTATGTTATAAAACCAACTTTGTTTGCTTTTTACGACATCACGATTATGTTTCTTGACTTTAAAACTCTTTGAAGAGCTTCTTTTATGTGAATAAGACATCTGGTTTGTTTATAAAACAAAGGCTAAAGCTTAAATGCTGCGTTTCTTTTTCGCAAACTTACTTATTTTTTTTACTATAAAGTGCTGTAAAATTATTTTAAATAAAAAAAATGATTTTGTTAGCAGTTTGTAAAAAACTGTCTAAAGCAAATACCATAAAATAAAACAACACTGCTTTAAGTATAATAGGAAAAATACAAATAGAAATAAACTTTGAAAATGTTCAAACTTATTTAAGTATATACATAGTTTATCTTTTGAAACAACTAATATAAAAGTTTACCAAAAGTAATTTATCTATTATCTTATTTTAAAACAAAACTTATGTAATATACTTTATATACTCTTAATATTTTGATTAGTTTTACAGAAACGCTTTGATATTAACTACTAAATATCAATAAATTTTATCCTTATTAGTTAAGTTAACCTTTATTTTCTTACCTTGTGAAATTTGGTCCCATAATAACTATTTTAAGTTCGAGCGAAAACTATCATAACTATGTTAACTTAAGACTGTTAACAAAATGTAAAGATTCGAAATGATTACAGGAACTAAACAAAAATTTGGTCAAAACGTAGTTACGTCATAATACATCAGACACATTGTACAAAACTTCATTTTTTAATAGGAATCAAATTAACTTTTGCTTTAAGTAAAGTTGAGGACCAAATTTCGAAAAAAAAAATTTAAAGATTAAAGTTTTTTGTAGGCTACAGCTATTTTAAACAGTAGTAGTAAATAAGAATGTTAAAATAAGCAATGATAAATCAATAGTGATAAGTGAACATTAAACAAAGAGTCTTATTGTAAGTTTTAACTACACTTTTATTTCTTTTACTGCTATGTATTAAAACTACTGTAATTCTAAAATATCAACAAACCTTTTGTTTAACACTCATCACATTGCTTGAGTGTAAAATAAAAACTTTGTTGATATATAACGAATATTGCTTTTCATATATAGCAGCTAAGATAAAGACAAAAAATCCGGAAGAATAATTAACCTAAAGGACGATTCGAGAAACTTAAATACTATAAGATTATTCCTGTATTTTCTTTTTTTTTTGTTTAAGCTAAAAAGTACCTCGCGGACCGCAGTTTTTTGCTTTACACAATTTTCCGACCACTGCTGTATGCGGAGATACTTTTTGTTTCGTTAAAAAAGTAACAATATTATTAGTTAAAAATGCTTCTAAGTTTTCAATTAGCAGGAGACAGTGTTTTTATGTTTTATAAAACTAAATTTAAGTTCATTATAGACTTAGTTTTACCATATTATGAATAGATGTCAACTTTTATTATAACAAATTTTGAGTTATATAATTTAAAAGAATTAATATGTAGATCATTTTCTAGTGCTTGATTGACCTTTAAAAACCATGCAAAAATGCAACTGAAAAAGAAAAAAAGTAGTATTTTTGAATTTACTTTAGATTTGTTTTATTAAAATTTAATGTCTACTCTGTACATCAGAGTTGCCGTTATTCAAACTTAAAGAGTTTTAAAAAACCACTTAATTGTTTTACTTAAACTAAAATGTATTCACTGATATAAATCTGGCAACTATGCTGTACAGAATAGTTAATACTTTCACCCAAACTTTGTAGCGAAGTGTATACTTTTTTAAACTAATGTTGTTATAAATAAAAAAAATATCTTTTTTACTGCTTTGCACTTGATTTATCTATACCAACGGCCAGAACACTAATCAAGCAGAAGTTTATTACCATTATTTTTTTAAACTATTATTAATTCTTTTTGATTAAGAACTATAACAGTTGAGCGGAACTATATAGATCACTACAAGCTGATCATGTCGTTTTTAGTTTAGGTTTATCAACCAAAACACTACTGTAGTGACATTGTTAACTTCTGTTCATTTGTTTTCTTAAAACTTTTCAGCTGCCTAAATATTAATTGTGTTTAATCTTTAAAAAAATCTATCTGATATAAGAACTAAAACCATTAAACTTCGTATTTCGGCGACAATAAAACAGTTTAAATGCACTATGATAAAGTCTAATGTTTAGCCTTAAAACATTCATTCTATTTGAACGAGCCGTTTTCACTTAAAAGTTTTTTGTAAACAAACAAAAGTAGTTGTCACAAAAAGCGTGTTTTTGCGTAAAAGTTAGATACAGTTTAACAACATTTTTTATAGTTAAAACAACTTGTTCTGTAATAAAAAATATCAGTTTACTCTCTGAACAAGTAGTTCACATTCATTTTGGACACCGGTCATAATTGTTTAAAGATACATAAAAAATTGTCAAACATTAAAAAAGTTAGCATCAAAATGAAACCCGCTCAAAAAGTTTCCGCTTAAACATAATTGATTTTAAGTGTACTGTTAATAACTGCATTTAGTACCTATATTTTACGTTGAAATTTAAATTTTATGTTCGTATCTTTTACTGGTATCTTATTTAACAATGAATAGTCTTAATATCTTTAATATAGTATAAACAGTTTTGAATTTAGGTTGGTGCATAAATTTATTTTAAAGGTTTTGATGGATAGATTATAAAGTTATCAAATGTTATAGTAGTACGAATAAGTAGAGTACTTTTGTATAAAAACAAAAATGTGTTTTTAATTCTATTTGCTTATCTGGGACTCATTTTTAAAATTTTTAAATGACTTAGATATTTGAAACAATTTTAAAACTTAGATTAACATAATTTTGAGTCTGTTTTGAATTTTCTTGAAGATTTGTACAAGTTTCAATAGAATAATATTTTTAAATTGAAAATTGTCGGACCATATGCGATGTAAATCGAACTTATCTCTATTTGTATGAATTAAATGTTTAGTAAAAAAATCTAAACTAAATAATTAACTATAAACTACTTTGTTATGATTTTTAATTTATGTTTAACTGATTGCTTTCACAGTTTAGTAAACAACTAAATAGAAAATGTATTTAAATGAGAAAAATTAAACACTTTTATTCAAACAAAATTTTATGATCTTTAAACACTTTACGGGACATATGCAAGTTGAAAAAGTACAAAGCAACTAAAAATATTAAAAAGGGAAATAAAAACTAAAAAAAACAAAACAAAAGGACATCTTTTGAATTAACTTAATTAAGCGTTTCAGTACAACACTTCGATCTTCAAAGTATTTCCTTAGGGACTCAAATACAAACTTAACCTTTCAGATGATAAAAACCCAGATTCCAAGCTTCTGAAGAATATTCTCGGTTTAAGCCATAAGAAAGACAGCTTTGCACGGATCCCAGGCACAAAATGCAAAAACCTCGAACTTCACAAAGTGAAAGCGCCAATCGAACCTGAAACTCCAAGGTTGCTTTCGCTGCACGGAACCAGGGATTTTAAAGAAAGGATTTAAACCGTCTGAAGGCGGCAGGTTCTAGCAGTACAGTTTATTGAAAAATAAAAAAAAATACTTAAAATATTTTGTCTGTGGTGCACGAAGAACCATTCGGTTATCGAGTCGCACACCACAGACAACTTTTAACGTCTCGTCCAGGTTCGGCCCTGGCGTTTATTCAACCAACAGCTTTTATCTCGCGTTTGAATATGGGCGTTGTCACGTAAACGACGACGTATTTCCTAAAAAAGTTATTTGTTTATTGGTGAACAAAGTCAAGCAGACTGGCACGCAAGGACAAGGTGGAGGCTCAAACAGGGACATACGTGGTGAAAAAACCTAAAAACTTTTTACGCGAGGCCTAAACCTCACTTTCAAAGATACACAAACGGAAAGATAGCGCAGATAAAATTAATGACTTAGTTCAAACTTTCTATTATATTTATATAACATAACAATACTTTTTTTACTAAAACGTGACTGTTTAGTAGTATGTTATTAGAGTTAGTTTATACCTTTTTCGATTTATTATCTAGTGCAGCGGTTTTTACCTTTTTTTCATACTTTAATCATTAATGGAAGCTTATTACCAATTTTACCCCCAAAATTTAAACTTTTTTATTAATTTTGGGTAAAAGACTAGATGTCTTGAGCTTTAAGGTTATTAAAAAAAAGATTAAAAAAATTGTTTTACTAAAAAAATGTAATACCAATTAGAATATGAAAAAAAAAGTTTAAAAACATTAATTTATATAACTTAATCAAAAGAACTTTCACGCTAAAACAAGGTAATTTACCCTAGGGGTAAATTTTCCCAAGTTAAGAAGCGTTGATCTAGTGTTTGTACTAGATTATAAATTTTAATTTATGTAACACAAAAATAAATTAGTAATATAAAACACTAATAGGCTAAATTTCAATATTATTTAAAACTATTAGCTTTACTTTCGAATGTCTTTTAGAAACTCTAAAGTTATTTGTAGTAGAATACAGTTTAAGCTAACAGGAGTACATAAAACTCGTAATATAACTTACTTATCTGTACCAGCTTCAAATATATATTTTTTTTAATTTTAATAATATTGGTAAAAATCTAATACTTTAATAAAAACAACAAGAGTTCAGTAACCTTGTTTTATTGTATGCAAATTGTAAATTGTATTTTTCAACCAATTGAAAACGTGGATAGTTCATTTTACAAGATCAAGCACTTAAGTATACAAAAAAGCTGAACAGCATCAAAGTTAAATCAAATTATTTTCTTATAACATTAATTAGCATGAGTGTAAATCTAAAATCTACGTTAATAAAACGGCAACTTTTTTTTCTTTATTGTAATCACCAAAAACTTTAAACTCTTTTACTACAAATAAGCTATTTTTTTTTAAATATTTAGTCAAATGCATTAGAAAAAATAAATCGTTTTTATAACCAACTGAACTACCAATAAACTTTCAAGCACTCTGAATCACGCCTGTTCACCAATCAGAAACTTCTTCAATCCAAACATCTTCGTCAGCGTCGTACAACAGAGTCTTGGAGAACTCTTCGCAATAAATCACGTATCTGCAATCAACCGAGACCGCTCTCAAGCTAAGTCTCGAACCGACGACCGCTGAGCCGGCCACGAGCGCAAACTTGTCTGAACGTTGATCAAAAACCTCGAAGCTTTCCCTGTCGACAGCGAAGAGTTTTTGTTTTACGGACAAGAGGCTGTGACCCGACCTTCGCACAACCATGTCCGGCATGCGCGCCCACTGGTTCGTGAAGCGGTCGTAGCTTTCAACGGTGTTCGAGTACATCTCCATGAAAATGCCGTCCAAATCGTGCCCGCCCGCCACGACCGGTTTTCCCGCGAAAACCGTGCTCGCCGCTTCAGCCCTGGGCTCGTTCATGCATGCAATTTCCGACCACGTGTTAGATCCGGTGTCGAATTTCGCGCAGGTGACTCTAGGGTAACTGTCCAACTTGCCGCCAAATATAAACACATTGCCTAGCTGTCCGCAAGTAGCGTACGAGATGCGATCATCGTAAACTTGAGCCACGGTTTCAACGGATCCGGTTGCAATTGAGTATTTTTCAACGTGCTTAGACCCACAGTTTAAAAAGTAAACGTTGCTTTTCAAGAAGACTATAGATGAAAAACAGCTGAAATCACGGGCTGCTGTAGCGTTTTGAAAGTCAGCTAAACTTCTGCCGTTCATCAATCGACGAAAGCTTGTTTTATCCGTGTAATGTTCATAGTTTGATGTAAGTATTCTTGAGCCGTTTAATACGCTATAGTTTTTGTTGAAGCAGTATCTCGGCATAAACTTTATATCAGAGTATTGGTTATTTCTGATACTGTTTACTAATTCTGAACACCTTTCAACTTTTTTAAAGGATAACGAATTCTCTAGAGCATGTTCTAACTCATGTTCCTTCAACAAAGAAAGTCGGACAGTCGACAAGAGACGTTCTGCGTATTTGCTTCTTTCATTGAAATTGTAACTCATCCAAAAATCTGCAGCTAGCAAGACCTCAACTTCTGAGGTTGTATTTAGGTTCGAGCACAAAAGAATTTTTTGAAGTAAATGAAAGTCTAACTGTAAGAAATTTTCAGTTTCAGCAACTGCAGTGAACCAACAGTTGATGAACTTTCCTGCTACTTTCATAAGATTCGGAAGCCTGTAGAACTCACACAAATGATAGAACGTAATGACGTTTTGCGGCTTAACAAGACATTTTAAACAATCATAAATATCAGTTTCCATGTTTTGATCAAGTGTAATGCCCAACTTAAGAGCCAGCTTCACAACTGCAAGTAGTTTTTCTGTTTTTTCATGGAGTTTAGCTGGAAAAAAGTTTTTTATTTTAGTTTATTCAACCTCGGAATTTAACACAAACAACTTGAAATATATGTATGTGTACTTAGAAGCAAGCGTTACTTTGGCTCGAATAGCTTTTATTGCAATTTTTGAAAAAGTCCAAACTTTAGATCCAATTATTTTCCTTAGCTTTAAAACTAACTTAGAATTTTTTTTTCTAGAGAACACTCCTTTGCCTTAAAACTAAAAAATCATTAGATTGGGTTGGAATTTAGTGGTGGGACCCCTTTAAAAATTTAACTTTATTTTTAATTTTTTTACTTATTTAAGCTTTTCTCAAAAAATAAAATAAGATATTTTTTTAACTTAATTATTAAAAATAGGTTTCTATGATGAAATTTTTTTTTTCCTTTAATTTTTTCTTCAAATGTCCATAAATAAAAAAAAAAAAAAATTTCAAAAATTCAAAATCATGATGGCTTTACTACAAAAATATAATATTTTTCAAGTAATATTTATTTTCAATTTTCTTATTTAATTAAGTTTCTTGTTAAGAAAATGCTAGTTTTTCCAACTTTTTTTATTACTATATGACCTATGCAAGTTTGATAAATTAACATAATAAATCGAGGAATTTCTGACTAAGTGCTATGAATTTATGTAAAATTGCATAGGTCATATAACAAAAAAAAAATTAATATTTTCTTAACATAAAACTTAGTTACACAAAAATATTGATAATAAAAATTATTTGAAAAATATTATATTTTTGCAGTAAATCCATAATATGTTTGAATTTTTTTGAAAGTTTTATCTGGGGTATTTGAGGATATATTAAAGAAAAATATTTTAACCATAAAAAACTTAGTTTTATAAATAAGGTAAAAAAAAATCTTGTTTTAGTTTTGGAGAAAAGCTAAGATAAGTAAAAATTTTTAAAAACGTTAAAAGTTTAAAGGGGCCCCACTACTAAATTTTAACCCCAATCTAATTATTTATTTTAATTAAAGGCAAAGGAACGTTCTCTTGAATAAAACAATCTGAGTTAGCTTAAAAAATAAGGAAAATAATTGGATCTAAAGTTTGGACATTTTTTAAAAATTTCAAAAAAAAAGGCTATTCTAACCAAAGTAAGTAACCTTGTTACTTAGGGTACTTGAAACTTAAAATTTTTGTAATTATTGAACTTTAATCTAAATGTTTGATCAAAGATTTAAGATTTAAAAATATCTTAGTAGTTTATCAAGTTCATATTTGATTCCTACCTACTTAGTATACTTTATTCATTATTTATTAAAATAACTTAGTAATTTTTTTCAATCAATTCATTTTGAATTTTTAAATCTTCATTAGTAACGTTCAAAAAATTTGACAAATATATAAATACTTACGGACAAGAGTTACTTTGGCTCGAATAGCTTTTTTTGAATATTTTCAAAATGTCCAACCTTTAAATTCAATTTTTTTCGTTATCTTTAAAACTAACTTAGATTTTTTTATTCTAGAGAACGCTCCATTGACTTTAATTTAAAAAATGCATTATATTGGGGTTTGAATTTAGTAGTGTGGCCCTTCTAAAAATTTAAGTTATTTCATTTATAATTTATTTTAGATTTTATCGAAAAACAAAAAAAAAATAACTTATTTATTAAACTAAGTTTTTTATGATGGAAATGTTTTTTTTTCCTTTATTTTTTTTCAAGATATCCCGAAGTATTACCAAATAAAACTTTTAAAATTATTTAAATTTATCATGGCTTTACTAAAAATATATAATGTTTTTCAATAATTTTTTATTTTCAGTATTCTTAATTAACAAGTTTTAAATTTAGGAAATATGATTTTTCCATTTTTTTTTATGACC
Organism: Thalia democratica; assembly: GCF_965202585.1. Lineage (NCBI taxonomy): Eukaryota > Metazoa > Chordata > Thaliacea > Salpida > Salpidae > Thalia > Thalia democratica. The sequence continues at coordinate 32,709,143 of NC_139172.1, read as the reverse complement.
TATGCAAGTTTTACATAAATTTACATAATAAATCGAGGGATTTCTGGCTCAAGTACAATGAAATTATGTAAAACTTGCATAAATCATATAATATAAAAAAATTGGAAAAAATTATGTTTTCTTTAACATAAAACTTAGTTAAGGCCATACCGGAGTCCAACACATTTTTTACAGAAAATAACTTTGACTTTTATTTGAAAGCTTCAAGTACAAACTACAACCTAGTTTTTATACAATTCAAAAATATCATTTAACTTTTAAGAATTTATTTTCGTAAAAAGTTTCCGATACCAACGTATAGACCGCAAGTTTTTTGGGGTCAATTCTCCCGGAAATTTAAAAACTCACTTAAAATCGCTTTCTTTCTTCATTTTACAAGCCATCTTCTACCAGTTTTCAGAAAGTGTTTCTTACATTACAAGAAAAAAAAACGTTACTTACGAAATTTAATAAATAAATAAAAAAGTATATTATAGAAAAAACTGTTTAAAAAAAAAGAAATTTTCACTTAAAATTTTTTAATAAAATTGTTTTTTTTATTGTATAAAGATTAGACTCTTAAAGTTTGAAAAAGATTGCTTGAAAAATAAGTGAAGAGATAAATTTTAAACATTTTTTAATAAGTTAAACATATTAAATATAATCTTTTTTCTTATTTTTCCCACCGTAAGGAGTCCATAAAGCGGCCCGACTTTGACCAGTCATATCTCAAAAAATAATTTAATGAATTTTAAATGGTAAATAGCAAATTAAAGCTTAGTAGAAGCTCTAAAAAATAAGATTAACTTGCAAAAAACATGGCTTACCCCCTATGGCCTTAAACAAAAAAGTTGATAACAAAATTTATTTGAAAAATATATTTTGGCAGTAAAGCCATGATAAGTTTAAATATTTTGGAAAATTTTATTTAGGGATATCTTAAAAAAATTAAAGAAAAAGCATTTCCATCATAAAAAACTTAGTTTATATATGAGTTAATTTTTTTTTTTTTGATAAATGTAAATAAATAAAAAAGTAAAAATAATTTAAGTTTTTAAAGGGAACTCACTGCTAAATTCAAACCCAAATCAAATTAACTTTTTTTTAATTAAAAGCAAAAGAGCGTTCTCCAGAATAAAAAATCCAAGTTAGCTTTAAAGATAATTAATATAATTGGATTTAAAGTTTGAAACTTTTTTAAACATTAAAAAAAGTTATTAGAGCCAAAATAACCTTCGTTACTTAAGGTACTTAAAACTTTATATTTTTACTTTTTAGTTAATTTTATTCTAAATGTTTAATCAAAGATTTAATATTTAAAAAAATCTTATTTGTTAATCGAATATATACTTTATTTATACTAATACAATATACTTTATTCATAATTTATAAAAATAACCAAGAAACCTCTTTTAAACAATTCAATAGCGTTTCTTAAATCTTCATTAGTCGCGTTCAAAGGTTTTTCCATGCACGATCTTACGTAATCAGCATTTCTATTCAAGTCGGCACTATCATCCCGTGACTTTATTGTGAGTTTTTCAGATTTACGATCACTGATATTTTTTTTGACTTCAGCCAACTCAGTCAGATTTGATGCTGCATTACCCATTAAAACTATAACTTCGAAAACTAATAGAACTGTAAAAACCATTGTGTGCTTTAATTATACTACCTCGTATGAATTAGAAATGTTCAAGTGTTATTTATAAAAAAGCTAACCATTATAAAACTTACTTACAAAATTTACTTAAAAGGCAAATGTTTTAAAAACAAAAGTGTATATAAACTTTGTTACAAAAATAAAGCAATATTCCCGTATAAAAAAATATATCTAGTATTAATTATTTAAGATTACTATTTAAGGACTAAAACAATTATTTATCATTTTCATTTATGGATTTAACAATTATTCAACTTGTGGAAATTACCATTAATGGACTAAAACAGTTATTTTCACTTTTAAACTCCGAACTTCGATATAATTTTTTTTACTAAAAAAGTTCAAAATGTACTTTTTAAAAACTTATATACTGTTAAAGTCTGCTTTGTCAAAAAATTATTTAAGAAATAAGTTTAATTTTAAACAATTAAAGATAGGTAGGCTAGACAAACTATTTAATTAAACTTTATTTGTGAACTTATAAATTTATTCATATATGCCTAAACAAATTTATTTGTTTTTTTAAGTGCAAGTTTAAAGCTAAGACTATGTAAGGGGATTTGATTTTCTTGTGCTTTTTTAAATTGAGTAACAGTAAAACTAGTTATGAAATAGATATCTATAATAAACTAAGTAGCTATAAAATTTACAAAACATCACTTTTTTCTAAATATACTATGTTAGTTTTTTATAATATAAGTAAACACACTTAATATTTTTCATAACCTCTTAAATCTAATCATAAAAAGTTTGCACAAAAAATTCTTCTTAAATTGAGTTCTTATAACAATAAACCACAAATTAAGAAAAATATTATTAAAAAAAATCAACTTTGTGATACTCAACTAGCTCTGTTCTGAAATTACCTTAAGTATCATTGTTTAGTATTTTGCTGATAAACGTTAACTATTATAGTGAGAGTGTATTAAAAAGTTCAACCAAAAACTTGCTGACTTATTAAAAGAATCTGTAATAACATTACTTTTGTAATTATAGTTTATGTCTTACCATAATTGAAATAATTTCAAATTTTTTGTTTTGATTCAGATTTAAGCACAAATAATTTTGTTTATATTATAAAACATTATTACTCTTCAAGACGTAACAAAATAATATATATTTCATTGTTTATCCTCAAGCAGTAGAGATCTCTCTATTTGTTTTATTAAAATCAAAACACATAATATTTTATTGTTATGAGGTATTTCAAAAAAATAGTACTGCTGACTGAGTTTTACAAACTTTTTAATTTCTCTTAGAGTTTTCTTCTTACATTTTAAATTAAATGTTAATTAAATAAGCTAACGGTAGCTTTAGTCATCTAAACTTGTCAACAGAAAAAGACTTTAAATTGAAACATAATTTCATTAAGCGAACATCATATTGGAGTCTTAATTTAAAATTTATTTTAATAAATGCTTAATGATAAAGGCTTTTATACTTGATTGTGTATATTTGTTATCAGTAAGTTAAGTAAAGTTATTGTAGAAAAACACAAAAACATTTGTTCCAAGTACCATGGTACACAATAAGACCTCTCGGTCATCAAATTACACACAGCACTTAAATCTAACTTAAATTGAACTAAAAAAAACGTAACTCATAACTCTTTTAATTTAAAGAAAGAAAAACTCTACGTTGAGGAGACTATAAAACTTGAAAAGTTTTAAGGACTGACATAACTTAACCATAAGGTTTATGTTCTTGTTGTCCTGTTATTGTTAGTATATACATACTTGTTTCTAAACTTTTCTTAATAAATTACTTAAAAGCCTTTTTAGTGGGCTATGTGGGAAGTGTTTATGTTTATTTAACCACTATATTTTATGAATGCACATCAATATTGAATAGTTTTCTAGGATGATCTCATTGAGTGTTACTTAATGTTAATTGTCTTTGAGCATACAAACTACTTTTATCTTTGAACCTCTTTGTTTCCTTAAACGGTCAGCGTAAATATGTGGTCCAACACTTCTTAGCTCCTTCAGCAGTAAAGAGTTCAAGTATTAAGGCCATAGGGGGAAGGGTTCCGACATTTTTTTTACAAAAATTAACTTTGGCTTTTTTATAAAAGCTTAAAATACAAATTACAAGCCAAACTACAAAAGTTCAAAAATATTATTCAGCTATTTAAGATATTTTATTTTTATAAAAAGTTTCTGATACAAACGTATGGACCATAAATTTGTCAGGGTCAATTTTTTCAGAAATTTTTAAAATTAGTAAAATTTTATCTCCTCCTTTATTTTTAAAGCAATCTTCTTCAAATTTTTAGGAAATATTCTTTATATTAAAAGAAAACTCGTAACTAATGAATTTTAATAAAAAAAAAATAAAAAAATTATAAAAAAGATAAAAAAAAAGTATTTTCCTTAAAAAAAAACAGTTTTACTTTAAATTTTTCAAAGTCCAAAGTAACGTCTTTTTGTTATTGTATAACGTATAAACTGTAAAAGTTTGAAAAAGATTACTTGAAAAATGTAGGAGTAGATATATTTTAAATGGAACAGTCTTTTTTCGCTGCTTTAGTTTTACCTTCCCATAGGGTACCTATTATGCGGCCCGACTTTGACTGATCATATCTCAAAAAAAAATTCTAGTTTTTTAAAACGATAAGAAACATCATCTTAAAGCTTAGAAAAAAATTATAAAATAAGACCAACTTTAAAAAACATGACTCAACCCCCTATGCCCTTAAAGTATAGATTAGAAAGAAATTTGTCTTGAGATAATTAAGAAATCTAAAAGTATCCTGAGACTTATATTAAGTCAGACAGAGTTTAAAAAAACAAAAATAAAAATATTCTCAGTTATCATGAGCTGACATGAGTCGTTCTAAGATTTTCAAAATTTTCAGATTAAAAAAACTTTTAGTTAAGGCAACCTTTAAACAAGTTATATACATATTTTTTTTTCATTTAGAACATATAGAAATTAAACTTTTTTTTTAAGAAAACTAATATTTGCTCGTAATTTAAAACATTTATGTACTATAACATAGTTATTAAGTAATAATTAGTTTATTAGGCACAGTCAGTTTAAAAAAAATTTGTGATAGAAAGGTAAAGGCACAACATTTTTCATTATTGATTTTTTTCAAACTTTAATAAAAATCAATTTTAAATTAATTAAGCATTAATCAAGATGTGTTTGATGTACCATCAAGAACCTTTATATTACAATTATAAAACAGTAAAAAATTAAAAAAGTTATGACTTGAAATAAAAATATTGTATTTTACACTGTTTTTAACAAAACTTATATTTTTAATAAAAAAATTTTAATATTTTCACAACAGTTTTGTTTTTATTAAATTAAAGTTTTACTAGGAAATATTAATAACAGTTGCTTTAAACTATCGAAAATAGAAGTTTTTTAAAATTAATCTTATTTTACCTTAAAATTTAAGCCCTCCATAAGAAACTTAAAAAACTTTTAGAATTTGTACTTCTCTGTCTCTAAAAGTAATTTGAACACAGAAAAAACTCTAAAGTAAAATTCTTAGCTTAGTTTAAATAAAATTAAAATTAAGTCATATACTTAAGTACTTTGTCTCAGTATGACCCTAAATTTAATATTTTATCTTACTAGCAATTATTCAGTTTAATCCAGGGTTTCCCAAACTTTTTTGCAAATGACCCCCTTCAACATATAGGTTACTCATAAACTATACACATAAGACCTTTTTTTTTGCTCTTTATCTGCAACTCAAGAATATCTAGTGTAAGTTACTAAACTACCATCAAATACACATAAGACCTTTTTTTTTGCTATTCATCTGCAATTCAAGAATATCTAGTTTAAGTTTCAAGTTATGGCCTCATGCCCCCCCCCCCCCTGTGGCTCCTTTACTGCTCAAGGCCCCCCTCTTCCCCCTTTGCTGCTCATGGCCCCTGAGTATCTGTCGTGGCCCACTTTGGGAAACCCTGGTTTAATCCATTAAAAAGTGTTTGTTTTTCATTATTTTTTTTACAACTTTGTTCAAACTATTTACTGATCGTGGCAGGGATCAAAAGATAAAACATTAATGGCTTTGTTAAGTTGTAATATTTTTTATCGTTTGATGTATATTAGCTTCATAAGTTTATAAAATTCCTCTTAATATTTTTTTTTATGTTTTACCCCTTTTTGGAAGGTAGTATACAATTTTACCTCTAACAGTTTAAATTAGAGAGAAAAAAAACTAGAATTTTTGGACTTTTAGATTATTAAATATAAAAAATCATAAAGCTTAAACTGTTTATTTAAACTAAAAAAATTACTACCTATACTAATTTATAAATAAATAATGCAATTAGTAAACATTAATTCACATAATCTTTAACAAAAATTTGTAACTTATATAATTACCATCTTGAACAAGGAAATTAACCCCAGGGGTAAATTTAACATAGGTTAAAAATTGCTGTTCTATTCTTTTAAATGCTAAAACTTTAAAATCAAAATTCTTATATTTTACTTTAGATCGAGGCATAATTTTTTTTTTCAATAAACCGCTTAAATTAATGTTTAAATTCGTGAATAGTTAAATGATAGTAACTAAGGGGTAGCATGCAATGTTGTTTTTACGGAGTCGGAAAACCTAAACAGAAAATGTTTACTAATCTTAAGTAAAAAAAATAATCCAGAGTTTGTACTTTTATCAATATACTTAAAGTAAATATCTAGTTAAAACTGTTATATTTAAACAGTAATTCGTAGGCTTCAAAACACGACCGATTTTTTGATACTAGATTTATTAAATTTAAAACGCTTTTAAAATAAACTTTTGCTGTTCACACTAGAATCTGACGTTCTCAGTCTCTTATTAACTTTTAGTTGATTGAAATACTGTCATTGTAACATTTCAACTGTCTCTTAAAAACAATAACGAAAAACTATGTATAAATTACCTTGTTACTTCTATTTGATAATGAGTTTTAGTTTTTTTTTTCAACTTAATGCATTGTGAAGTTTTAACTATTTTAATTTAAATTAAATTTAATACTATTGTTATTATATTCATGGTATGTACTTAAATGGTACAAGAGTTGATACTTCAAAATATTTATCATAGTAGCATTATAAATAAATTAAAAATTCAAGTTTTACTGAAAACTTTTTTACCTAGTTATGTAGAATTTATGCAGCTTTATTGGTTTACAGATAAATTGAATTAACATTATAGTATGTAAAATACGTAAGTAAAATAAAGAAAATATTTTGAGGAAAAATATTTTATTTTAATTAATAATAGTTGAAATGACAATATCACTTTTTAGTGTACAGATAAGAATTAGAGCTTAAAAAGTTTTAAAAATAACAAAGTATATAAGAACATCAAAATAAAAAACTTACAGAAACGTGCTTGAATATACCAACTAGTGTTGTACAGCACATCACTGGTGTTTGTATAAGTCAGTGTTTTCCAAATAGGGCCAAGCTGCCCCTTGAGTTCATTACAGAAGTTTAGGGGGTCATGAGTATTAAAAGGGCCAATTAAGGCCATGGGGTCATAAATCAAAATTTACATTAGATATTCTGGAGCTGATAAAGAAGAGCTAAAAATAAATAAAATATCTTAAGCATTAGTAATGGTAGTTTTTGTTTAATCTTTTCAGAAGGGGCAATAGCTTTTTTAATTTGTTTAAAGGGAGCCTTATTAAGAATAGTTTGGCAAACCTTGGTATAACTTATAAGCACTATAAAATCTCTAGAACATTTCTCTAATAACATTAAAAACAAACGTAAAAAAATTATGACCATTGTTCATGTCAATAATCATTTTCAACTAAGTTATTATCAAATCTTTAAAAAAAACATGATTTCCAAATATTTTTGGAAAATTTTCTCCTGGTTTTCAAAATTCCCTCCAGGATTAAAAAGTAAACATAGTTGAGTCTATTTTTAGTTTAAAATAAAGTTTGAGATAGAAGACTGTGTTAAATAGTAAAAAAACATTTAAAAGATACTGTAAAGCTATTTTAAATAATAGGTTTTTGAATATATTTTTTGATTATGTCAAAAAAAACTTATCTCTATGATAGATTTTTCGTATCAAGTCGAAATTTTTCTACTTAAAATGTAAAAATTGTTTAAAACTCTTGGTTTTCTACGTTTTTTTCTCAAATTTTTTTCAAAAAACTTCAGGGTTTCCATGTTTTTTAGCCTAAACTGTCAAATTTTAGGTTTTTCTAAGGTTCCAAGTTTTTTTACTATTCTGAGAAATTAAAGACATTTTTTATTATAAAAAGAATTTCTATTTGGAAAAAAAAAATTCTCAGATTTAATAAACCAAAAAACTAAAAAAAAATTATGCTTAGCAAAAAACTTATTTAATTAAAAAATATTCTAAAACAAATCTAAAACTTAATGAAAATCTATTTTGTGAGAAAATAAGATTTAATTGCTATCTAGTCCAGTACTCTTAAACCTTCTTAAAAGCTGTGCACACTAAATTACTGAAAAATAAATTCTGTGTACACTTGAAAATATAAAATATGCAAAATTGTTAAATATTTTGCATATTTTTTATGTTTTGAGTGCCTTAGTACAACATTGACAGTTTAAGAACTGTTAATGTTGTTACAGTTAGCTTTTTTCCCATAGAAAAGACAAAACATATGTTATCTAGAAAATAATTTTTCACAATACTAATTTTTCTATTCACAGTAATACAATTTTTATGCACATTAGTGTGCTCTGGTGCACACTTTGATGACCACTGAAGGTTTTACACACGCTTTTAGCATTATTTGCAGGAACTTTTTTCTATTTTATATGATTTTCAATATATGTTTACTAACCAGGTCCAAATTCCTACAACGTGTCTTTTGTCTTTTAAAAAGTAAAGACATCGGTAAGGTACGCACTTTGAGAGGTACGCATTATTTGTTTTACTTTTCTTTTAACTATTTATAATTGGTTTGAGATACTTATTTAAAACCAAATATTTATTAACTTTTTACAGAGACAAAGACAAGCTCTTCAAAACAAAGATAGATAACTGTAACTACTAGTGACATTTGAACTACGTTTGACATTTTTACTATATCAACCCTTTATCGTCAAATAATAAATAAAAACTAAAAAAAAAAAAAAATTATATTATGTTTAAATTAGTTTAGACAAACTCGTATTAGAAGTGTTTTGTTTAAAAGATTAATTATATTCATCAGTAGATAAAAGCTCAACCATTTTAAAGAATTGAAACTATAAAGTTTTTTAAACTTAAAATATATAATAAATTTTTAATTTTAAATTACAGACCATTTTTTTTTTATAAATAAGTAAACAACTTGAGTTTAATTTTCAAATTTGATGTATCAATTTTTGTCAGGAAAAACCTTAATCAAAGCAGTACAAGATTTAACTAAACAACTATAGTATAACACCTAACCTCATATATAAACAGAAGTTTATTTAACAAAAGTATTTTTAATGAACACTAAATGAGTTTAATTATTGTTAATTGTTTTTACACAATTAAGTTTTTACCATTTTAACCACTGAGTTGTAAAACAAGAATAACAGTAATATATAGCATAATTTGTTTATCATTGTTTTAGTAATATTCTTTTAAATGTTAACAATTTAAATCAAAAAAGATATCAGCGAAAATGATCTTACAATGTCGAAATCCGGATTTTTGTTGGCTGAGAGAACATCATAAGTTAACATAAAGTTTTGATTATACTAATTCAATCTTTTGACAAAGATTAAGACCAACTTATGCTCTATAAGAAAAAATAAGTTTTTTAATATAAAACTCCACTAAAAATTATTAAAGAAAGTAAAATTAAACGAGTATAGAATATATTTAATTGAAATAAACAGGTAAATCTACTAAAGGGTAATGATATTAACTTTATTTATAGTTTTAATATATGTTTTAAAATAGTAAAGAATAAGCTTAAACATTTTTGACTGTACATCTGTACAAAGACTTCAGTCGGGGTTCACATACTTAACTGTAATAAAACAATATATAAACCTATTTGGCACGCCTTTTTATAACTCTTGTTTAATTTTAATGTTGTTAGAATAGTTTTTGTATAAATTTTGTTTATAATTTACTAAGTAAATATACTAGTTAAAGTTTTCGTTATACTAAGTCTAATTTTCCTTTGTGTTATTTGTGAAGATAAAAAAAGCCTATTTTATTAGATCGTAATAGGTTGTATAAGCATGTTGTGTACGACTCGATAACCCAAAGGTTTGATCTACCACTAGGTATTTAGACAAACGTTTTTGAGCGTTTTAAATCGTTAGATTAACAATATTATAAAGTATAAGCTTCAGTTGAACTTCTAAGCTAAATAAAAAACTAATAGACAATCTTAAGTATACCGCTCTTAATTTTTTTCAAAAAGAACTATTATTTTATTCAGAAGCATAGCCTCAAAAATACTTTAAGTTTAACCTTTTTTGTTTAAAAACAGCTTCTACCCATGACTCATACTTGTTTTGGAAACTAAAGATTATCTTTTAAGTGTAACTACTACATTGTATGACTGACTTGACCTTAACAAAACATAATATTTATTCTAATGTAGTTATAAAATGCTATAATGTGCAGATACTTATTAAAAAGTAAAAATGTATTGAAAGTTTTATTGTTTTATCACGCACATAAATAGTGTGTGCAATAATTTTAAATATAATAAAACAATTTAACGAAGTTTTGTTTTAAATAAACAAGAAATTTTACACGTGCATAAACTTGTAGAGAAAAAAAAAACAAGTTAACCCAAGTTTATTGTTACATAAAGCAAAAAATAACAAAGTTTATAGTTTTTTTTTTATATACGTTTTTAATATTGTTAGCATCAATGTTTTACTTCTGTTTTTTACATAAAAAAAATAAAAAGAGCGTATAGCTGTTGACAAATGTTTAAATATTTTAGAACAAATTTGTCTTGAAACTATTTTAATATTTTTAAAATGTTAATTGTATAAAAACAATCTAATATTTTTTTAATTTAATTTTCAGCAAACAAAGCAAACGAGAAAAAAAACACAGTTAAACGATACTTCGAGTAGTAAAATTATTATAAAAATGTAGTTTATTTATTATACTTAGTTAGTTTTGAAAATTAAATTCAAGTTGTTTAGTTATTTATTTAAAAAAAATGGTCTGTAGTTTAAACTAAATAAGTTATTATGTTTTATTTAAGTTTGATAAATTTTAGACTTTCATTTCTTTTAAATATTTGAATTTTTATCTACTGATGAATACAATTGATCGAGTTTGAATAAACTAATTTAAACTTATTATTAAACTTTTTTTTTTTTGGTTTTAACCAAATACTTTTTTTTAAATAACAATATTTATATTAACTTGACGATAAAGTTTTGATATAGTAAAAATATCAAACTCAGTTGAAATGTCACTAGTAGTTACAGTTATCTATATTTGCTTTAAAGAGCTTGTCTTCGTCTTTTTAAAAAATATAGATATTTGGTTTTAAATAAATATCTCAAACAAATTATAAATAGTTAAAAAATAAGTTAAAACAAATAGTGCTTACCTCTCAAAGTGCGTATCTTACCGATATCTTTACTTTTTAAAGGCATATTTTAGAAATTTAGACCTGTTAGTAAATATATATTGAATATCATATAAAATAAAAAAAATTCCTGCAAATAATGTTAAAAAGTGTGTGCCCGATTCGTGTGTATAACTCCACTGATCTAGTCTATCCAAATATAAGCAGTATTCTAGGGGTATATTGAAAACTCATTTTTTTTCATTATAGTCATTTCAAACTCACTTTAAAGTAACATTTTTCAATTTTATATTCAATATAAACTTAATACCAGGTCCAAACATTTACATACATAGGGTGCACGACTATTTAAACTTGGACAATTCAAATACTTTTATTCAATGTCACAACTCTAAAGGTACTTCATATTTGGAAAATAATAAAAAATATCTATGAATGTTTTATTGATATCTAAAAGCGATTTATTTTTCAAAACTTTAAATACTTTTTGAGTTATATTTTAATATGTTTTATTGTGTATTAACTTTTATAATTTATCAATATTAAATAAAAACAATTCAAAAAAAAGCTTGTAGATATTGATAAAACCGACACACTTGTTTCTATTTTTCTAATTTATATATGTTTTAAAATGTGGTCTCTTAGATACTTTTCAAAGAAATTGGTTATCATGTTCCACATATATGTCATAAAAAATAAAGTTTAGTTCAACTTATTATGAGTAAAATTAATACAACAAAAATGAAAAACTTTATTTGTTTACACACTTTCGGTGATACATATTCTATATTACAAATAACAAAAAATATTACTTTTTATATATTTTGTTATTTTTTCTTCAATTTTATTTTAATTTTTAAATAACAACAATTTTCACGTAAATCATAACTACAAATCGAAAACTATTTTGGTTAAAAATAGTAAAACGCTAAGAAATTATTAATTTAAAAATAAATAACGAAAAGTAACACATTTTCTTTTTTTTTTATTATTATGTTGTTTCTTTTGATTATTCAAAAACTTAAAAGATGATAATTAGGTAGTTGCATATAAAATCAAACTTAAAACTAAGTAAGTATAAATTTTTTATAAAAATTTTTATATAAAACGTTTTTTATAAAGTTGAAAAGAATATGTTTATAATTTTAATTGTTACACATAATAGGTTTACAACAAGTATGATTTTTTGTAAAGTTAAAATAAAACAACAGTTAAAAACTGTTTACATTTACTGAAATTTTAAACTTGACCAAAAAATTGTTTTTGACTATTTTAATATGGTTTTAATATATTTAACCATGCTTTTTATTTATAAGTCACATATGAATTACAAAAAGCGACTAAAACATAAAAAAAAACTTATTTTTATGAAACTATTGAGTATTGACTGTAGAAAACTTTTTATTTAAAGAAGACTAAAAATAGAAAAACTTTAAAAGGGGAGTTTAGTAACAATTAATTATTTAAATTCAATCAAAGTTTTACAATCAGGTGTAGAAGTAGATTAAAACAAGGTAAATTTATTAGTTATTGTTTTAAACAAAAATAAATCCAACAATAATGTTTAAATGCTCTTATCGTTTATAAATGACAATACTGAAAATAAACATGAATTTTGACCTATTTATTAACTCAAATAAGAGCAGTTTTAGTAGAACAATTTACTTTATTTAACTTTTACATCAAAGTAGACATGAAAATAAACAAAATATAATATTTTTAGTGCGTAAATGACACAAAGTTGTAAAGTTGTAGTTTTAGTGTTAAAACTAACAACAAATTAATTCTATTGCCAAAAAAGTTTTTCATTTCACTAATAACAGATTTTTTTTTATACAGGTCTATAAAACTTTTTGCTACCATGTAAATATCATATTTAATTACTTTTACCATTTCTGCTTAAACTGTATTTTTAGTATATTTGTTATAATTTGAAATAAAGGTTATCTCGGTTGTTATGTTTATATCAATTGAAAATCAAAGCAGAAGCAAACACTTGTTATTTTAAAAAGATAAAAGCAGCTTTGTTCTAATTGGCTTAACAAAAAAACGAGTTTTTGGTCAATCCGTATTCTAGGAAAGATAAAGGATTTTGTTCGGTAATTAAAAGAAAGAAAAAAATAAAATGAAAGTACAATAGAACATCATAAGAATTATAAATAACCCACGATAAAAAATTCAAAATATTGGTTTTATGTAAAAACAATCAAATTATTATTTAAGCAAAGAAAAAAAAAAGCTCAACAGTTTAAGTTTTAGATCTTAATTTAAAACATCAAACAATTTTTTCGATATTGAAACACTTAAAAATTTTTTGAAAATAGAGTTTATTTAAGTATTACAATTTTATTAAGCACTTTAAATGTCTTAATCATATACGTCAGAACGTTTATTAACACAAATTTCAATTTATGTTAGTAATGTATTTTTTATTTAAAAAGACGCGTTTTAAAACTTTGAGAACTATTCAAAAAAACGAAATATTAATAGCAAATAAATAAATAGAATGTTTTATGGAAATTTTGTATAAGTTTACTTAATATTTAACTTATAAAATAAAACAATTAGCGAAAGTAGTTTTTTGACTAATATATAGTATTCTTTAAGCTTAAAGCGCAGCGGCATTGAATTAGAAATATCCTAGGAAGTTATAAAAAGAGCACAGCCTATAGCTGACGGCAATAGTCCAATATGTAGGCTGTGCCTCAAAGAAGCAACAGCCCTTGTATACGCACTGAAAGACAAGAGATGCCTAGATAAAAGAAGCGAGTTTGTATCGTCTTGTAGACATATAAAAAAAAACGCTTTTAAAGTTTAACAAGTTTTAATCTCATCTTAAAATAATCTAAATTTCAATTTGTACCTTAATTTTATGTTTATCTCTTTCAATTATCTGTTGTAATATATATTTACTCACTGAAGTTTTATGAATTTTCGCCAGTTTATTGTCGATTGATAAATTGATTTTTGCACAAGCCGATTTGCATGATTTTCTATAGTTTCAAAGTTACGTCATAATGTATTTATGCTAAATTTGTTAAATTTCATTTGTGTGTTTTGTTTTGTGCTTTATTTTAAACTTGTTTTGAAGTTGATGAGTGCAATTGCACGAAACTCGAGTCCTTCAAGTTTTACATCTTGATTTAAACCTTTTTATTTAAAGTGCCGTTAAGGTGGGATCTGTGTGAAAGATTTAAATTATTAAGTTAAATAACTTAATTCTACATAAACATATATATATGTACCAAAGGTACATTAAAATTTTAATTAATTAGTTTTTGTTTATGTTATTTTTCTTTTTTATGTAGAGCAAACCCTCAATTGAACAACCTCCTGCATCGCTATTCAATAAAACATTTTAGTAAATATTTATTTAATGTATTGAATGAAAAAAAAGTCAAAGCTTTACTATTTACTCCAATTTTTTTCGTTGTTTTTATAGATTGGATTTAAACAACAAAGATTTTTAACTTTTTTTATAAAGAATCTTAACTGTTTAAAAATCAATTTGATTGCACTCGCAATATTCTAGAAAACGTTTAATCTTTGTTGCACAATTTTATTTTTCATAAAACATAAAAAGTAGTTAAAGGCAATTATTGTATTGTTTGGGTTAATCACATAGTAAGGGGACGATTAAAGAAAGGTTTGATATAATAATATTATTAATACTGCACTATTAAATTGAAGAGTAATTGTATTAATACTACCAAATCTGATACCAGCTTAATAGATTAATAATTAAATGTTAGAATTTCAGAAACAAATTGTTTATAAAGTCTTGTAAGAGTGGGGTGCTTAATACCTTGTTAAGTATTAGAAACTCTTGATTAGAGAAACTAGTTTTAACGTAAATAAAGTATTTACGTTAAATTAAGTTTATACGAGTAGATGGGCACAGTAGTATTTATTACTATTTGTAAACAATACTACATAAAAATACACAAAAACGACACTATCAAGCTTTCAAAAATGATTTGATACTCCGGAAAAATCCCGTATAGTTAAACCACACGAAAGGTTAAGCTGGGAGATAAATTAGGGCAACTTTCTTCAGGTTTAGGATGGTAACTGCTTGAGTCAGAAGTAAGGTTCACTGTCTGACTTTTAAAGCTTCTTTACTGAACTTTTAACTCGATTGAGAATCATAAAACAGTGAACTTCAACTAATATTGTGTAACGGATGACGTAATAATGGCGAAAGTTTATAACCCTAAGAAAAAAAAAACCAAAAACACTGTACCTTAGTAACTTAAACTTTAGACTTTCAACTTATAAAAAAACCCTTGCAAACTTTGACTCGTATAATTGAAAAGCCGCACTTCATTAAGCAAAACTAAGCTTATATGCAAAAATAATTCAAGAGAACTTGCTTTTCTCTTGGAGAAAGTTTATTTTTTTCGCAGAAAAACTTAATAAGCATTTTCCTATAATTCAATCAAGTACTTATGGAACACTTCCGAAGGCGGGTATGTGTCATATATTTTCAAGAGGCGACAAAAATGAGAAACGTTTTAAAGTTAAAACTTATTTCATACTTTATGAAAAATACAAGTAGAGGACATTGTACTTACGATTGTATAATGTAAAAAAATAATAGAAAAGTTAAAGTTAAAAAAGTTTAATAAAACTGGTGTTTGGTTTGTTTAAAATTTTATTATGCGGAATTAAGTAGTAAGTCAATTCAAATTCTAAACAACAGGAACTTTATCAACACTTGCATTCTAAACAAAAAGTTTACTTTGTTGATCAAAGCATAAAACGAAATAAAATTTACTGTTACATTTCCGATCAGTGTGTTTTTTAAATCTTTTTTTTTTTGATAAATGATAGTTCTAATATTATTTAAAATTATTTTAAACTAATTGTACAAAACTTTCTTCTAGTCAAAATTTTATAATTTCAGTTGTGTATATGTTTTAAAGAAAATTAGTAAAAAGTATGATAGTTTAACATTTAAAAAAGAAGCAAAAGTGGAGGAACGAATTTTATTCCATGAAAATATTAACAAATATTAAAATGAAAACACAAACTTTACTACGTCATGTATAAAATTTAACTTCAAAGTAATAATATCTGTATTTAAACTAAGTAAACTAAAAATACTACATCAATTTTGTTTTATTTGTTTATTAAAAGCTACATAATTGATATGTTAAACCAATATTAAAAAAACACATATAAATAAAACTTTAAATAAATTTATTTGTAAAAAAAGATTTTTTTTGTTTGTTTTTTGGTTAATAAGGAAATATGTTCGTCTAAAAGTCTGTAGAAATTTTTCTTAGCATCTGTTACAAAAAAATAGTTGTTACAAACTATTATGAATGGAATTTTTTTAATATTTAATGTCTTAGTAACAATGGTAAACTAAACTTCAAAAATTAATTTAAATAACACTTCATAACTTCATCTAAAGTGTGTTTTATAAAGTCCAACAACTGGTAAAAATATTCAAAAGGACTTATAAAGGAAATAAATTTAGTTGAAATTAAAAAAAACACAAACAAATAAGTTTATTACTACTTTAAAATAGACAAACATTGTTTTATGTTACTTAAACAAAAAAAAGTATTGTAGTTATTGATTATTTTCAGTACACACAGCTAATGTACTTCAAGATCAGTCTGGGTTTCATATTAGCTGAGTACTGACAAATTTTTTAAAGCTGATAAATTTAAATAATTTATTTTAAATACAAAGTTTATGTATACCTGCTAATTTTATTTATGATTCTTCAGGAAAATATTCGTTATCAACATAGAGAACGAAAAAGTTCAGGTACTTGTTGTACTTGGAGAAAACCTGAAAATTAAGATTAAAAGTAAGTAGTGTAGATATTAAAACATCAAATACAGGAGCAGTTAGTGGTGATATGTGATGACATCATATTGACGAACAACATAAACTACCTTATAAAGTTAAAGTTTCTATATTCTACTTTTAGTAAAACATTTCTAAAAAAATCATATATATTAGTTAGTTTAAAATGATTTAGGTTTATGAAGTCATAATCAAAATAATCAAACTCACCAGAGCACGGTCGCTGAACTTCTGGTTGCCAAAAACTCTCTTGTCCTGCAAGATGCTGGAATCTCTTTCCAGGTAGAAGGACATTGCTCGGTTCTTATTCGTTCCTTGGACGTAGTCTGGCTCGTCTATCAGCAGCACAGTGTAAACTTTGAAGGTATTTTTGAATTTGCTACCGGTTACTTGGACGTAAACAAACTGAAAAACAGCAATGATAGAAAGAATATAAATAGATAAAGTACAGTGTTAAAAGAAATTTTTAAAGCTTAACTAGCTGATAAACATTTAAGTGGAGTAAAATAATTTTGCTTATATTTTGAAATGATTATTTTTTACAGAATATAAATATTTTGATAATAGTATACATTACAACAACAGACTATCTAAATGTTTTTGTACCATAATAGATAGTTTTAAATTTTCTGTAACTTAGCTGTTCCTATGAAAATACATTCTCTTACATAACTGAATTACATGTAGTTATCAAAAATTATAAAAAAATTATTTATATTTGTACTTACAGTTGGCAATTTTTGGTTTCTTGATTGGTAAAACTGCTTGACTTTTTCTCCTGCAGATTCTAACCTACTAGTTATCAATACTCCTTGCTGAGTCAACACTTCAACGTTCAACTTTGTTCGTATTTTCAATTCGGGCGTCTGTTAAATTTTATTAGTATTAACTGTTAAAATTTAAAAGTTCTCTTGGAAAATAGTTTAGTTAAAAACACTGTAAGTTTTATATTATCTTAAAAAACAAAAATATAAACAGTTGTTTCAGTAAATTACGCCTTGAATTTTTAAGATAACTTTTGCGAAATGTATGTTTAATATTTATAACTAAAACACAAGAGTTAGTATGATATAAAAGTTTTCATTTAATTTAAAATTTATAATTTTATAGAGATTAATAAATATTTAATTTATACACTTATACATTTAGTTAAATAACATTTTTTATTAGTGAAAAGGAGCGTTTTAAAATATACTTTTTTTAATTAATTTACTTTTTTATCATAGAATTTTAAATTTTAAATTTCTTATATCACTTTATTTTTTCTAAATAAAAGTAGTAAAAACTTACCAGTATTGCTGATGAAAGTACAAAAACTGAACAGAAAGCAATCAAAAACAAATTCATTTTATTGTATTTAATTTCTGTAAAAGTGTATAAAAAAAGAATAATTACGGTTTCTAAATAACTTAAAATTAAATACTTATATTGTTTGCTTTACAATTTAGAGGATGTTTTTACCAAAAGCTGGTTTTAAAGGCTACTATGCTTTTTGAAACAAACAACTTATTAACGATTTTAAGTTGCTAAATCATAAAATAGTTTTATATAACTAGAATTAAGTTTCTTATATTGATAACAAGTTGAAATGATTACAATTTATAAACCATTATTTTAAAGTATACTAGTTAGACACACAGTTTACTTTAAAAAGTGATGAACTCAATTTTTGCAGTTCAATGTTTCATTTAATTTCCGAAACTTCTGTTCATAATACTTATTTGTTTAATTACCATTAAGTAAAACAAAACTCTAAAAAATTTTGTAAATAAATTAACTACAGATTATTAAAAGTAATTTATTTAGTGAATCCAAAATAACCGTAGCTCTCCGTAGCTCTTAACGTTTATAATTGTATAAAGTTCTATGCTAACTTCAAAACATAACTGACAACTAAATAACTGCACTCTTTTTATACATAAAGCTATAACTAGTAAGCATAGTAACGTTTGAAGTTATCATTGTCTTAGAATAATACAAATAGTAGAAAATGAAAATAAGGATTTTTTTGTTTGACACAAAAATGTAGTTTATTATATCGATGAACCTAAATCAAGTTTGCTTTGACACAAATATACAGTTTATTAACAAATACAAAGTAAAACAACGTTTTTTCTTTGACGCAATAATGTTTTTTATTATCTTACTATGCTAAAGAACTTTTCATATTCATTTTAAACTGAAAATTAATCTGTATTCATTAAAAATATAATTTGTTTAAACTATTGTTCTGATGAGTTCTTTCAATCTATTTTATACTGGAAATAATATTTTAATCATATTTTACTTATTGCTTAATTATCTGTTTTCAATGAAACAAACTTTTGTTCCAATTGTTGTTCTAAAGAATTATTCCAAACTATTTTACACTAAAAAATAAATTCTGATTATTAGTTATTTTATAAAAATAATAAGTTTTATTGAACTTAGTAATAACTAAAATATATATCAGATGTTTTCAAAAGGTTTTCAATTGATGTTAAAAAAACTAAAAAATAGAGTGATTTTTGAAATCACATAAAGAAAAAAAAAATAAAAACATTACTTAATTATACGACAAAAAATTTATTTAAACTTACTGAGCTACACTTTTTTCAATGTTTTACTCAAGTCGGACTGAAAATTTTATTTTAACATATAATACTGTTTTCTTTTTTATAATAACTAACGAAAATTTTAAAATCTCTAGATTTAAGTATTACCGACGGTGTTTAAAACAAAACGAAATTCTAAGTTTACTATTATTTTACATTTTGTGTTGTTTATTAAAAATTTTACGCTATCTTAATACCGAAGTTTAATACACTTCTTTTTTATTACTTTGGCTTTGGTATAATAGTGTAACCATATACACTAAAAATCAAGAATTTTTAAGTGAACTCTTAGAAACATTCTATTATAGGTAAATTAGGGACATCAATAAGGTATACCTCTTAAACCTATACGAAATTACTTCGTGTGAAATGCGTACCTTAAGGTTTAAAGACAAGTTTTACTCTATCTTATCTAAATCTACTTATTTTTTTTAAAAACACAGTCTTTTTTTCTTATCATATACTTAATAATTTCGTTCAATTAAAATTTTTCGAAATGTTTGCAATAATCATGTTAAGATATTTTTTTTGTCCGTTTGCTTCATTCATTTATAATATATCATGTAGCTTTTTTCAAACACTATTTAATATAGATATTTTTAATTTTAATTGTGTACTGTGTCGATTTCACACTGTTTGTTAAGTATTATTATTAGTTTAAAACGTAGTTTAAGCGACAAAAAGTTTTTATTTCAAGGCAATAAATATTAATCTACAATAATGTTTTAAAAATACTAAAAATAAAAGTACATATAGTTGCACATAGCTTTTATAATAGTTAAAAAACTATTACTAGAATTAAAACAATATGCATCATGTTTACAGATAGAAATATATTATGCAGTTTTATAAGCTCCTATCGAACTTATTAAGACTAGTTTTTATATAAGATTTCAATCCAACTTATTGTTTGTGACAATAATATAACCGTCAATATTTTAAGGTTTTATTTTGAAAACAATACTTCAGTCAAAAAAAAAAGATCTTCGGTTAATAACAAAACATTATTGAAATTAGATAGTCTTGAGCAGTTTTAAATCATTTTAAACTGAAAACGATTTCCAAATTTTTTACAATAAACTTATGCCGGAAAATTTTATTATTTTTATTCAAACTAACTAAAGCAGACCGGAGATCGCTCATTAATAGCCACTGTCGCCCACAAAATATCGCACAGTTTGACTGGAAACCTGGTAACCAACAAGTCCTGGGAAGACTTTTAGTTGAACGAAGGTTTCACCATGTTTCTCGAACGTAGGATTATTGAAAAGACGAAAGGCAGACCAGAGGCACAACTTCACGCGATTAGGGAAAACGAGCACTCGAAGAGACCGTTAGTATTAATATTTAACTTTAATAGCTAAAAATAATAAGGCAGTTGCTAACATGAGATATAGATAAAATTTAATGTGTAAAAAATTAAAATTAATTAATAATTTGTTAAGTTATAAATTGACCTTTAAAGATTTTTTAAATTTATTAATTTAAAGTTACAAAAATCAAACACAAATAAACAAATATCACATCAAAAATATAAGCCCAAAAAATCCCCTGACATATCTGGTTCCTGACCTGTCGATCACCCACCCGGATGACGCGTTTTCTCTGGTTCCCTACGAAAAAGGTTCCTCTTTCTTGAATTACTTGGAAAGCGTTTTGGGCGGCGATGAAGTTTTTGAGGCATACATTGTCAACTACGTGAACAACTTCAAGTACAAGTCGCTTTCAACTGGCGAGTGGAAGGACCATTTTTACCAATACTTCGGCGACAAGGTTTGATGTATTTTTGTCGGTAGACTATAATAACAAAGAGTTATTTTTTGGAAAAATCTTTTACGCAAGTTGCTTTTAAGCAAAACAAAACAAACAGATCTAAAACAACAGAAAACAAAAAGCTTTTTTTCTCAAAGATAAATACACCATAGTTTGAAACCAACTAATAAAATTTTACAGCACGAAGTACTCAACAAAGTTGACTGGGACGCCTGGATGTACACTCCTGGAATGCCTCCTGTAATTCCTGATTACGATGATTTCTTGTTGAAAGCCTGTAAAGGTCTCTGTAACAAATGGGTCGAGGTTCGTAATGTTTTCGTTTTACTAACACTTTTTCTTTTACTTGCATTTAAAAAATTACACCTTGTGAATTCTTTTTTACATAATTTTATGCTTTAGTGATTTAAATTTATATTTAGTAAAGCAAACGTTTTTTTTTTTTTGTTTGTCTAATACTTAAGTTATTTTTGTAGGCCAAAGATACTAGCAATTTTGAAAGGAAAGAAGTTGAAGATTTGTCTCCAATGCAGAAGTTGGAATTTCTTGCAGAGCTTTTGACCCAGGTTTAATTTACAATAATTAAATGACTCTTCATGAATAATATCACTAAGCCAATGTTTAAATACTTACTAAGTTGAAAAATTAACGAGCTAACAATTGTCTACTAGGAAACAACACTGACAGCAGACATATTGGCTACCATGGAAAATTTGTACAAGTTCTCAACGAGCCCAAATGTCGAACTGCAGAACCGCTGGTTTCAGCTCGCGTTGAAAGAACACTTGCAGAGTCAAGTGGACGCGGCAATCAAATACGCCGTGACGCAGGGAAGAGAAAAGTTCATCAGGCCGGTGTACCGAGCCTTGTACGGGTGGGAGGTGAGAAGGCCTATGATAATTGAAGCGTACAACAAGAACCTGTCCGCAATGCACCCGATCACCGCGCAAACAGTCAAGAAGGACCTCAATCTCGAAGTTTTCGATGTATATTAGTTTTAATGAGTTTTTTGAGGAAACTTGTTACGAAATGTGTTTTTTTTTTCGATCGTAGGTTTAGATAATAAACTTTAAATTAGGATTAAAGCTTAAATACAAACTGTTTCTATTTTGTTGTATTTTTCGAAAGTTTATACATATATAGCTTGAAACTTAAGTTAAAAAAGGACACATGTGTTATCTCAAAAAAGAAAATTCTCAAAGTTGTAAGTAAAACTTATGTCTTAATACTGGGATTTCACCATAAAAGCAACATTAAAAAAAACAAACACTATTACTACTTAATTGTTATTTGTTTATATACACTACTAACTTTCTTAATTGATGGATGAACATATAAATGACAAAATAAAGGATTATGAAATTGTGTCAGTTGTGATTTTGTTCAGAAAATTAGTAATATATATATATATATGCATATTTCATGATGGCTACAAAACCTGGACACCAGAAAAGTCAAGAATTTGATAATTTCGGCAAAAAAAAAAAACTGAAACTTAGGAAAGTGTAAAACAAAAGTACGGAATTTTGAAAATATCATGAAAAATTAAAAAATTTAAAATTTTTGCAAATTTTTTCAGTTGTAAGTTTTATTATTTTTATTCTTATAAAAACAATTTACTTCAAGTTTTAAATAAGTAATTGATATATTATTAACTAAATAATTCTTTCAATTAATGAAACTACTTTTTTATTTTATTTCCATTATTTCGAATGTAAAGAATGTCAACAAAACTTTTTTCTAACTGGTGCAACTTATTAGAGTTTAGATTAAGAGAAATTTAAGAGTAAGAGAAATAAAATAAAGCATGTTTATACCTTCTTATAACCTTAACTCAAACATTATAATATTATTTTTAATTCTAACAATTACTAAATGACAACAATTATAGGGAAACTATTGCCCAATGACAAAATTAACTTTATCTAGTAATTTTTAAAGTATTAAGTTAAATAACAACGACCATTAGCTACACACTATCTTTTTGATTTTACTTACTATGAGATTTATTTCAATTTCAGTTTAATACTTTTGATGTAAAAACGTATAATGTGTCACTTATTATGTTATGTAAATATTATTCGTTTTATTAAATTTTAACTATGTTTTCATCGACTGATGCTTAATTTAGTAAATGGTGTTTGTCTTTTATATTAGAAAAAAGTGCCATTATCATCTATCTACTGGTTAGTTATTGTACTTGATTTTATATCCATAGAACAATTTATCAGAATAGTTATGATATTTAACTTAAGAACAAAATTCTCTTGTCTCATATAATTTAAAACAGACTGTATTATAATGTGTTTTTTAGATAACTTCCAAACTCAATAGTGTTGTAGAGAACAAAAAATACACATTGAAATGATTAGTTTTAGTTTTGTTACATGAGCCTTGAACTTACACTTAGTTTTACCAATATTGATTAAATATACATACCATAAATTATGATTAAAATCTATGTTAGACAAAAAACTTTTAGTAATACATATAGACTAATCACCAAGTAGTGTAAACAAATATATTTGCTTTTGTTTGTTAATCTGTATTAAAATACACAGTACAAAATGCTAAATCTTGACTGATTTATTTTAGTACCTGATTTCAGTGGGACAAACTGACTTATGAAAACAGTATGAATTTTTTTTCTGCTTGATTGTCGAATAACTTTACTTATAATAGTTTGTAATTTACATTTTATCCAACTTGATTTTACTTTTGCTGATGAATTTTAAATAATTTTTTTGTTATCTGAGCTAGACATTTCTATTCAGCATTTTTTAATGTAAAAAGCAGAACTTTTATGTAGAACAAGTTTTTTTTAATTGTTTATACTTTTACTCAATCGGACTCATGTAGTACTTTTTTATAACTCATATTTATATTACTAAAACAGATAGTTTATAAAATAACGTGTATTTAGTTTTTAAAATGAATCAGCTTGGAAGTGACAATATGTTGAATAAAAGTCAGTTTTTTTTTATGTAGTAAAATATAAATTAAACATTTTAATATTTAATTTAGTTTTTTTTTAAATAAAAATGTTTGAATTAATAACTTAAGTATTTCATTATACAAATATCACATTACAACACTTAAAATTAACTTGTCTAAAGATTTTATATAAAAAAAAAAAATTAATTAGATATTTTTTTCTTGTTCTCTCAAATATAGATGCTGTTACTAATGTCTTTATTACTTGACACCTTAAATAACTAAATGCAATTGTTTATAAGTAAATTTCTAAAAGTTTAAAAATAAAAGTATATTGAAAACTCTTTTTTGTTTAATATAAACTAGCTTTGTGTGTATGTATTATTTTACAAAATAGTTATTGTTTATTTTCACTTATTTACAAATAACAGGAAATAAAAACGATCAAAACTCAGATGATGATTTGGAACATAAAATTTCAGAAACATTAAAATCAGATCAACAACCTAGCTCTAAAAACCAAAGTGAGTTGTTTTTAACTTACCTAGAAAAGGTAATAAAAATATAGTTTTTAAACTCTTAACAATATATTTCTTAAACAATTTCGAAACTAAATTATTGTAACTTATGGCCATAATATAATCTAGTTTGTTTTTAGAAGTTAATCTTTTGTTTTTATTTTTTCATATTTACCAAAGACTTTTCATAGCTTTCTAAAAAACATGTAGCTTTTAAGATGTAAAGGATTATAATTTGTGAATTTTAAATGTTATTTAGAAAACGTTTAGAGTAAATAAAGAAAAAACTATTAAAAGTTTATTTCCTTCAACACTTTTCAATTAATTTCTCCAAGTTTCCAATATGAATTTTTCA
The DNA here is from genome assembly GCF_965202585.1 of Thalia democratica. NCBI lineage: Eukaryota > Metazoa > Chordata > Thaliacea > Salpida > Salpidae > Thalia > Thalia democratica. Next base: position 32,684,016 of record NC_139172.1, on the reverse strand, counting down.
ATTTGAAGTTATATTTTTCACCCATAAAAAAATTGTTGTGAAAATGATTTCACCAACAAAATAGTTAAAAAAAAACGTATTTTTTTAATTTTAAATCAAAAGTGTAATATGATTTTGACTATAGGAGATAAATTGGATTCGGCATTTCTTTTACAAAATTTAAAATTTGCTTTTATATAACAATCTAAAGTAAAAGCTACAAAGGAGTTTCTATAGAATAAAAAAGTTTCAATTAACATTTAAGATGTAGTGAATTCTGTAACAAAACTTTTTAGTATTATTGTATGCACATTTTCATTGAGAAGTTTGTCAGAAACTTTGGTACACACTATAAATAAATGTTCTGTATTATTTTTACTTTTCAGGGACCTTTACTTACAACATTTACTAATTTTGTTTGTACATTTTCCATTAGTTTGAAAATAAAAAATATGTATGATCAAAAAACTTAAAAAGTCTATCTTTATGTTGAAATTAAAAAAGTAACAATTAAAAGTTAATTCCTGACTAAATTTCATAAAAATAGAACAAAAAAATTTTTTTTTTTATGTTAAATTTTATTTTTCGAAAAATGTATATTTATAGTGAAATAATTTTTTTATTGACTTTTTGTTTTTGCCCAAATAAAGTACTCATAAAACTGTCAAGCTATCTATAATCAGTGTTTTCTTAAAAAGTACTTCGAATTTTTAAAACCAGTAAAAAGTTAAAAGTAGCTTATCAAAATATAAAGAAAACAAGTATAAAAGATGTGTTTTACTTTATAGTCTTTATATTTAATTAACATGCATTTCAGTTTTAAATGATCTAGTTACTGTTAGATAAAACATTTGTGTAAGAACAAGTTTAAAGCTGAAACAAGTAAACCTTTTTGAATAATATTTAAGCAAGCCATAATATACAGGATCAAAATACAAATTCTAAATAATTTTTGAAAGCTTTAAAATTTTTAATGAAGATAAGTACACCAAATATTTGAAATTATGTACAAAATTTTTAATGAATTGACTGTATCTGAATTAAAGCTGTGTTGAAAGTTTTGTTATAGCTATAATATAAACTCAATGCTAACTTTTGAATAAATAGTTCTGGATTTCCTTTTTCCTGTGGCTTTAATATTTTATTGTACAATTGAAATTCCCAAAAAGAAAGAACTTAATAGATAAGAGTCTTATCTTAATAAGCAAAGTGTCATAAAAGCAGGGTTGCGCAAAACCTGGAAAAACCTGAAGTTTAAGAAATTAAAAAAAACCTTAAATTTTTAACAAAAATCAATATAAAGTGTAGAAAACCTGGAGATTTAAACCATTTTTACATATTAAGATTTTTTTTTGATTTGACACAAAATCTATCATAGGATAAATAAGGATTAATTTTGATTTTGTTGTAAAAACATTTAAAGTAGCTTTACAGTATCTTTTCAATTTTGCTATACTACTTAACACATTTTTTTACTTAATACTTAACCTTAACTTAAACAGACACAAAAACGTGTGCTTTTTAAAACTTGAGAAAATTTTTCAAAAATTAGTGGCAACCCTGTAAAAGTAGTAATGTTGCTGGCTGTACATTAATACTTGTAATACATCTTTTTGTTCTTATTTTTATTTTAATAAAGATTAAAGAGAATTTGTATACAAATAGGTATACCAAACACTTAAGATTCTCATATTAAATCAGGCTAATGTATCTTTTTTGAAAAAGTAAAGCTTTTTTGAATGTTATTACAAATCATGGACAATTTTTAGTATGTATATAAAGATCTTTTTTAAACTTTGTTTTTCTTTTTCTTACATTTTATAACATTTCGGTAATGATATAGTATTCTATGATATTTAAGCTTGAGTAACAGTTTTTTTTTCAGTTTTTGACTCTTAATACTTTATTTATATTTTATTAGCTCAGACTAATTTTTTGTCACTAAACTAATCTAGCTTTCTTTTTTACTTTGAAGAGTTGCTACCCTGTTTTATATTAATAAGATACTTTCATTTTTATTTAAGAACATAGGGGGGGTAAGCCATGTTTTTAACAAGTTAATCTTATTTCTTAGAGTTTTATCTAAGCTTTAAGATGCTTTTTATTGGTTTAAAAAAATCAAACTATTTTTGAGATATGACCAGTCAAAGTCGGGCCGCATAATAGGTTACCTTTGGGAAGGGAAAACTAAAACAGCGAATAAAGACTATTTTATTTAAAATCTATATCCTCCTACATTTTTCAGACAATCTTCTTCAAACTGCCATAGTCTAATCTTTATACAATAACAAAAGCTTTACTTTGGAATTTAAGATTTTATTTGATGAATTTAAGATTTTTTTGTAAAAATATTATTTAAAAAAAAAACATTTTTTTTTAATTTTTGTGATAAAATTTTTATTTTTTAAATTATTAAAATTAATAAATGATATTTTTTCCTTTTTATATAAGGATCATTTCCTGAAAATTTGAAGAAGATTGCTTGAAAGATGAAGAAGGAGATATTTTTAGTGAATTTTAAAATTTCCAAGAAAGTTGGCCCAAAAAAGTTTGCAGTCCATACGTTTGTATCAGAAACTTTTTACAAAAAATAAAATATTTCAAGAGTTAAATAACATTTTTAAATTCCTTAAAAACTGACTTGTAGTTTATATTTGAAGCTGTCATATAAAAGCCAAAAATAGTTTTTGAGAAAAAAAGTGTTTTAACCCCCCCCCCCCCCTATGGCCTTAACATTAGTTACACAAAAGTAAATTTTTATTACATAACTGAAGTTACAAAAATGGATGACTCATGTTTTACTCTATTTTGATAATTAAAAAAAAAGCTTAAGAAGAAAATTATTTAATTTATCAACTTGTGCCATATTCTTAAGTGTTTAAAATAAATTATATTCAAAACATAACTATTTCTAAACTTACCTTGAACTTTAACAAATTTCAATTTTTTGTTTTCTTTCAAAACTAAATAAAAGTTTTAAGTTTTTCTTATTTTTTGTTTGATAAAAACATTTTAGTTTTTTAAATCATTTAATACTCGAAAATGTAATATACTTCTTTTAATATGACCAAAATTGCTTCTTGTTAAGTTCAACACTTTCAAATTATATTATGTGTGTTAGGGTGCATCTGTTACCCCGATATTGGAATTTTGCTTAGTCCATTTTTTGTAGGTGAGAATTCACACAAATAGACAGCATAAAAAATAGCTTCCTAGCTTTTACCACCGTCAAACTGTTTATATTTTTCTGAAAAGAAACCCCTATATAAATTGTTTGTGACCTTAAAATTTTGACTTTCAAGTTTTTGGCTGAATCTATTTTTCGTGTAGCAATCATCACAAAAACACATTTGACAAGTTTTCAGACCGTTTGAAAAAAGTTTCATTGAGGTATTTCCTCCAAGAAACTTTCTTCAATTTGTCTGAAAACGCGTAAAATGTGTTTTTGTGATAATTGCTATATGTAAAAAAAAATCAGCCAACAATCCAAGGTCGAAATTCTAAGGTCCCATACAATTTAAATAGGGGTTGTTTTCAGAAAAAATGTAAATAGAGTGTCCGTGGTAAAAGCTAGGAAGCTAATTTTTTTTTTGTTTATTTATGTAATTTGCCTAATTTGAAATTTAGACTAAGTTCTACTATTAAATCTTCATTTTGAGGGGCAACGGATGCACCCTAATTTGTATTTGTTTTTGAAAAAAAATAATCAGATCTTATCTACTAGAGAAGAAATAATGTATTTAGTTTTCAAGATTTTGTTATACAAACTAAGTTTCGATCAAAGACCTAGTTAGTGATTAAATAAAAAATCTAAAAAGATACGTAAGAGTCAAGAAAAATAGTTTTAAAAAAATAAAATATAATTTACTTAAAAACTTTCAAATCATTGTAATCGATATAAATTATATTTAATTTTGAAAATTTTACTTTGTTTCATCTTAAACAGATACTAACTCACTTCTTTTAGTACCAATTTAAAACCTTCTATAAATTTTAAACATAACGTTTTATTTGTAACACATATAAATTTTATAATTTTTTGTTATTTGTTTATTTAACTATTTAAAGTTACTATTAGGTTTTTTCATTTTTTAAAATAAAAATAACAATAAGTTATTTAATATATATAATTGTTCTGTTGTTACACTGGGTATACAATAAAAAATAAAGTAAATTTTTTTATAAGGTTTGAAAAAAGTTATACTTAATTCAATTTTGTATAATAATTCCAAGTACCTATTTTATTAAGTCTGTATTTTTAAAACTAAAGTAAATATAATTGTTTGTGTTAACGTTTTTTTATTAATTTAATGTTATATTAGTTTGTTATTTTGCCCATTTGATTTAGTATTTTATTTATTTTTTAGTCAATCGGTATAGATAAATCATAGTTATTATAATTTTTAGCAACTGATAAATCCCAGCAAAATTACAAAACTTACTTCAAAGAAATGAGTTCATTTAAACCATGAATATATAACTTTCAGGTTGTAGAGCTGCTCATAAAGGAAACAATAAAGAAAAGTCCCGCTCAAGTTGTAACAAAACTTTTTCCAGTCAAAGCAGCCTAAACAAACAGAAGAAGATACATGGTAAAGCTAATCAGTGTGAAGTTTGCCTTAAGTGTTTTGCTACTAAGCAAAATCTCTCCATTCACATGAGAACGCACACAGGAGAAAAACCCTACATGTGTTCAAATTGCGATAAAAGATTTGCTCAAAAACAAGGATTAAAAAAACATCAAGCGATTCACAGTGATGAGAGAAAATTCAAGTGCAAGATATGCCCCGACGACAGATACTTTAAAACCAAAGATCAACTGAGTAAGCATACGAAATATCATTATGAACCATCTTACCAATGCGAAGTTTGCAAGAAGTGTTTTTATTTTAAGAGAGATGTTGTTAAACACATGAAAACGCACACTGGAGATAAACCCTATGTGTGTTCTACTTGCGATAGAAGATTTGCTCAAAAATCTCATTTACAAAGACATCAGGCAACTCACAGTGATGAGAAAAAATTCAAGTGCAAGATATGCCCAGATGATAGATGGTTTAAAACTAAAGATCACTGAGCAATTATATGAAGTTTCATTACCAACCGAAACACTCTTGCGTGCAATGTAACAGGAAATTTCATACTTCTTCAATTTTAAAAAGACATATGAAAAAATTGCATTCTAGTTAAGTTTATGCTAGTGTTTTGTCGTGCTTCCACTTGCTAATAAAACATATTTAAGGGTATAGATGGCTTTACCTTGTTTTTTAAAAGTTGGTTTTTTGTTATGTTTTATTTGAGCTATTAGACGTTTTTAACTAGTGATGTACCGGACCCACAGTTTCGGGTCCGGCCGGACCCGGATCCGGACTTTTTTTTCAAATTAGAATCCGGCCGGATCCGAATATCAGACAAAAATGGCAATATCCGGCCGGACCCGGATAGTGAGTTTGGTGCATCACTATTTTTAACCGATTAAAAAAATCAAAGTAAGTTTTAGATGTAAGCGTTCATAGTCAATGTGCTCTATAGGTTTCTAATGTGAGGACCTAAAACACGAAAAAAAAACTACTATACTAAAAACTTATCTTCTAGTTTATTTTAGCCAACCTTCTTCAATTTGGCTCTCACCATGCCCTTCAAGTATAAAAGTACTCAATTTTTTTGTTTGAAAACAGTTTTTAGCAAGTTTTTTCTACTTTTCTGTACTCCTAAAACTTAAACTTGATCTTTAAAAACTTATAAAACATTTTTTAAGTTGTTTATTGCAATAATTTTTTTGATACTCTTAACTTAAATACTTTTTGCTAAATTTAGCTAACATGTTTAGGACGGAAAAGGGTTCTCTGAACAAATTATTGTAAGTAGACTTCAAGTGTTTTTTTTTTGTGGATTGCAATTGTGTTACTGATTTTATTTTAATAACATTTTGGTTTTTATAATGTTAAATCTTTTAAATATATAATAACTAAAAATTTACAAATTAGTAGGTAAGTTAATGAATGACTTAACTTGTTTTTATTTTGTTCACTTTTTAAATTAAAAATCATTTTGTTTATTTACTGTCACAATTTAACTTGTTTCAATTTAAATCTGCTAAAATTATTTGAGAATAGTTACAATACAAAAACTTTTCGTTTTTTTAATTAAAATTTAGTTTTAAAGCTAATACAAGCATGGTTTTTTTAGTTAATTTTATCGTTTTTGAAATGCTTTTTCATAGTAAACATTGTTTTTTATAATAAACAATAAATGAACTGTATTTTGTCTATAGTAATAACAGAATATAGCATTCACTTAAATTGACATATTCAATTAGAATAACTGAGCTTAATAGGTTTGGTGTTCGCTTTTTAAACTTTTTTAATTGTATTGTCAATACATGTTGCTGATCACAATAAGACTTATAGACAGTATTGTTTTTTAAGCTTTGGATTTATTTTACTACTGGTTTTAAAAGCTATTTGTTAAATTAGTCACTAGAAGTAACTGTACGTTCAAAAATATATATTAATTATTAATGGTTAAAGTACTAAATACTTAAAACAAGGTAAGCTACAAAAGTTAGATCACAAACCCTTTTAAATATAACAGAATAAATTCCTGTAACATACCCAATACATTATATAATAATAGATTAGTTAATTTTGGATCAAAATCACTAGAATAAAAAATATAAAAATTTGGTACATTAACTTTTTATAAAGTTTTCATGGCAAACATAAGGTTTTTACATTAATTGTTTTTTAGTTTTTCCCATATTAATAACAATTAAAAGGAAATTATTGAAAACAAAATTGTAACACAAATCAGTCAGTAGCAAGGTTCAACTGTTCGCAGAGCTTATACTTTGTGTAACGAAACACCACGGTATGTAGTATAGTGTTGGGACATTTTCGCTGATAGCTAAAACAATTTAATTCAAATACCATAAACATCAGTAAATATAATACTTTTTTATTAAAGACAAAAGAAAAAAAAACATATACATCAAGTAATTTATAAAATTATGTCTAACTAACTACTGACTTTTATTTCATTTATGATAATATATGTCTATTATGATATCTTAATTATGATAATATATTTAAAATAATACAAATGTGTTATGTCTCATAAACGATGATTCTAGAAAATTATCTCTTGAGTTGTACTTTTTTATAAGTATGCATTAACAGGGTTCCCACTTCCCTATTAACCCCTAGAACTTTGCAAGTTTTTGAAAAATTCTCTTGAAAAAATTTAATAATACATATGTGAAAATCCGTAGAAATCCCAAAAATTACGTTTTTTTGGTAGGTGATTACGGGACGGATTCTAACTCTCGGTTTGAAAACTCACTTTTAAAATAATGCTAAATCATTTGTAAAAATGCAAGCTAGAAGTAGCTGATTGTAGATAAAACATGAGAATCAAAAATATTTACACTTAGTATAGGAAAAAGTGTTGGTATGCTTATATAAAAGCATTTGTATTAAATTTTTACTCATTCTTGTAGTTAATATGGTGATTAAGTGGTAAATGTCACTTTAACTAAACTGCAATAAGTATTGTACTATTGTAAATTTTTCATTTTGTTTTTGTTTGAATGTAACATTGCAAATATATTCTTAATTTGTTTTATATTTTGTATATTTGTTGACCACTGGGTTTTGATCTTGCAAGGTTCAACTCAGAGTCAACAAGACCCCTTCACCATCAGGCCACAAATTTTGAAATTGATTTTAAGAAAAAATGGAATTTTGAAACATGTTAATTATTTAATTCTTATATATTTAGTAAAGTATTCTGGTTAGTTTATAGTAAGAAAAAACAGGTATTTAAATTTTTGTATATCTGTCAACCACTGGTAATCAATGTTGCAATGCTCAAATCAGAAGCTTCATTAAATTTATTGTTAGCACTCTGTTTTAACAGCTAAAATAGTATTGAAATGCTGATATGTTCTTTTGTTGTTAGATAACAACAGCTTATATTTTTTTATTACTCTTTTGTATGTAAATTAAAAAAAAAGTTCCATTTTAATTTTAAGTTTGCAAGTATTCCTTTTAATTTAAAACAGGTTTATTTTTTAATTTTATTTATAATTTTTTTCCAAAATTTTAAAATAAACAATTATTCTTCATAAATCTTTACTAATTTTAATATCCAGCCTATTAAAAATAATATACCTTATTTGTTTGTTTACTTTTCAAATGATGATTTTAACTATAGTTGAGCTTAGTTCAAAAAATTTACAATGTATTACATACCATATTTGTTAAAATTGAGATAATAGCTATGTTAATTATTAATTTAAAGAAAAGGTTATTATGTTCATCAACAGTTGATCAGTTTAAGTATTGATGAGAATAAGTTTTAAATTTATATAAATGTTAAAAATATAGATGTATAGATGTTAAAAATTTAAAATTAAAGCCTTAGCCTGGCACTAGTTCTGGTTGTTCTAAACCGACCCTATTAATTGACCATAAATGTAAACAAGAAGTTTTTTTCTTCTTGTAAAGAAGTTTGAAATAAAGTTACAATTTATACTTTACAAAATTTTTACTAGCTTTAGTTTATTTTGAGTTTTAAGTGACAATTTTTAATTCTGATTAAATTTGAGTTAATTTTGATATTATTTTTGTTTATTTATTTTTTTTGCTAAAAAGCAGCTGATTATGAAAATAGTTTGGTGGGTATTATAAGAAAAATCAGATTGCTTGTAATTATTTACTTTCTGTGTCAGTAAAAAGTTGCTTTGGGATTTGGGCTTAATGACTTTCCCACACTTAGTAATTTTTAATTTTGAAATTTTAACCAAGCAATTATTTACAGAATAACATTCCCACCATGGGATTTTTAGTTAATTTTTTTGGATGAGTTTAATAAAGGAACTTTAAAAATATATGATGAAGTCTTATTTCTTAAATTAGTTTATATTATTATGAAAAAAACCTTGACAGGTGACATTTTTCAAAAAACAAAATAACTTTAATAATAGAATACAATATTTTATACTTATATATTTTACAGATTTATACAAATTAATTGTAGTATAACACAAATGGAAATGACTAAAACACCAGAGCAACTCTTGGAACACAGAGTATAGACAGCATTTGCCATCTCAATTCGGCAGGGATCCTATAGAAGCAGATCCTTGACCATCTCTAATGGTCGCTCCTCCTTGTAGCAACAAAATAACTAAAATACAACGGACTGGAGAAGGATAATGTGCTTTCGAATATGCCCAATAAGTACCTGCTAACTGCAGATGGTTAACACATACAGAGGATCAAAAGTAGTTATCTTCATAATTTTATATGTTATCAGCCGTACTAATTTTTTTTTATGTAAAATTTTATTTGAAGACTTTATACATCTTAACAATAATAATTGACAATGATACAAAAAATTTTCAATATGTTGTATTAATTTAAATTTTTAGTTTCACTTATTTATTAATGATATAATAAGTAATTTTCAAAAAAAGTGTATGATAATGATGAATAATATATTAATTCTTATTTTCATGTTGTTTGGCATCAAAAAGTTTAAGATTCATAATTTTGTTTATTTATATTTTATTTTGAAAAATTTACTGAATTGCTTTTTAAATTTGTTTGTATGTTTCGATACTTATCTTTAATCTTAAAAAATATAGGTCTTAGTTTTAAATGAACATATCTACTTTGTTATATTTATTTTTAACAATGAATCGATTAAAAGATTTTGATTTAAGTGTTCTCTTTTAAAAGTCAAGTTGATAATTAGTAAAATTTCATCAGTTGTTTTTCAAATTTTTTTGTTGGAAATATGTACATTAAAATGTTTTTTAAGAATAAAAAAATTGTTTAGTTATTTTATGAACATTTGAGATTACATATCAAAATTATTTTATTCATTTTGTGAATATAATTTAATATAACATAATTCATTTTTAAACTTGAAATGCAAGCTTTTTAAACGGTCATACATAAGTCTAACATTTTTTTTTATATAAAATAATATTGGTTACAATTTACAAACTTCAACTGCAAACTACCACACATATTTATTTAAGAAAAATATGTTATTTATTTTATTAATACAAGTTACTTTTATTTTTTCAAGTTGTTATGTTTATTTATTTTGTTATGTTGTGTTTGATTTGATCGCTCAAATTTCAAAAGTTATTTTGAATTTTCTCAAGCTGTTAAAAACTTCTGGTGCCTATGTTAAAACTCTTAAGATATAATAAACCATAAGTGGATTCCCCACCCCTATTGTTTTAATTTATAAAATATAATTCATATTTTAATGGTCACAGTTTCAACCTTGTTACATTTTTATGTTACCAAAACCGAATTGTATAATCGACTCATAAATTAAAAAATTTATCAAATATTTTATAAATCCTCAAATAAACTAATTTAAGGACATAGGGTGACTAAAACAGTTATTTCAAATTTTGTCTTACTTTTTACATAATCAGATAAGCTACATCTTACATTTCTTTCTTCTTACATGTTAAATTCAAAGTAACTTTAGAGATATAAGCGATCAAAGTCAGAGCATTCTACTGTTTTCTAATGGGATGCGCAAACTAAAAGAGCATAAATAGACTTTTTCAATGAAAATCTATCTTATTTAATTTTTGAGCAGTTTTTTTTAAAAACTTTCAGAATAATTGTTAAAATTAAAAAAAATGTATGTAACAAGTTTTTTTTTTTTTTTAAGCAACTATTTTTTTTTAAATAAAGATTTTTTTTTAATTTCAATTTTGGCTATATTTTTTTAATCACTTTTTTTTTAATCCGCTTCCTACAAGTTGTTTGCAATATTGAAAAAAACATTTCCTAAAATTTTGAATAAATATGCTTTTAAAATTGAGAAGATAGATTTTCAGTATATTTTTTAAATTTCAAGAAAATTTTCCTTAAAACTTTTCAATTCAGTACGGTTGTATCGGAATTATTTTACAAAAATTTTTATACCTCAAAATTTAGTTGATTTTTTTTGTTGTCTGTAATACCTATCTTACAGTTTATACTCTAAGTTTTTAAATAATAGGGGTGCACGACTATTCAAATTCGGACAACTCTAATTCCGATAATTCAAATTCTCTAAAAAAATTTGAAAGGGACACTACTACAAAAGTAATGTATATTTGTGAAATGTAAAAAATACATATGTAGGTCCTATTAATATCTGCAAGCCATTTTTTCTTTTTGCAAAAAATTAAATACTTTTTAAGATGTGGCTGAAATAAAGCAAAATACATAGTTATTTTTAGTAATTTTTAAATTTTAAAGATTTTAAAAAAAATGAAAAAGTGGCTTGTAGATATTAATAAGATCTACATATAAGAGTATTTCTTTAGATTAATAACCCAGTTGAAGTGTGTTGATAAGTTAACACACAGAAACATATGTTGGTACAATAAAGGAAGAATACTGTATAAGTTGTTTTGATTTATATATATTCCAATGAACTTGTTTCACTAGGATCTTTTGTTAGCAAACGATTAAATATAAATTTCAAACACTTAAGATCTACATATATGTTTTTTTTTTTCAAATTTATATCAATTATTTAGATAAAGTTTTTCATATATTTTTTTAAGAATTTGAAGTTTTGGAAATTGAGTTGTCCGAATTTGAATTGTCATGTAACCAATAATAGTCTTTTAAATTTTTCTTATGTAAGATCTTTCCTATGCCCTTAACCGTAAAATTTTAAATATTAACCTGTTAAGAGCAAAATAATGGAAAATAGTAGGTACTGAGGTAGACAAGACACATCTAAAAGAATTGTATCTAGTACTTTAAAATACTTTTTACAACTAGTTTTATTATAAATTGTTAACTTTTACAAAATACTAGTTTTTGAAAAAAATAAATACAAAATTTCTACCTTTTCCTATGTAAATCGTTTATCAACCATTGATCTAGATGTCAAAATTTTGAAAGAAAAACCAGTTAAGACTGTAAAAAAATTAAATGCTTTTCTTTATATCAAGCTGCAAGCTATAAATTTTAATTTTATGGTTTTCATTCATACGAATAGTATGATGTGTAGAAAGGCTGACCTTAGATTAATATATTTATTCATACCATAATTTTAAGTTGTTTAAGTAAAAATTATAAAATTAAATGTAAACAGTGTAATTGTTAACAGTAATTCAAACATTTTTATGTTTTTACTCATCTATGAAAAAGTTTATACAAAATCTTTGAAAACAAACTAGAAATTCGTAGGTTTTTAAGTTAAATTAGTCATTATAATGAATTCGCCTAGCTTGTATCTTATATGCTTAGTGTTTTAGGCTGGTTAATAAATAACCTATACAGTTTCAGTTATAGTATACGTGCTAAGATAGACAAAAAATATTATTTAAAGTTTATTCTAGTAAATTTTAGACCGTAAATGAAATTTTCACGGTTTTTCTTTATTAAATACCAGTTTTATTTAACTAACTTTATAATTTAAAAGAAAATTGTAAACATTTTTCAGTTGAAACAATTAATAAAAAGCAATTTTATTAATTTATCTTATTAATTAAGGTAAATACCGATGTTTATAATTAAAATTTTGTGCTATAACCGACATTAAAATTTTTTAACGTCAATTTCTTTTTTTAATTAAAAAGTTAGTTTTAAGTGAAAAAGTTTGCTTTAGAAGAATTATCGTTGATTTAAATTTAGTTAGACTGTTTTAATTTCAAATTTAAACTTAGAATATTTTATAAAAATTCGTAATTAGTGATTATACAATTAATATTACAATTTATTTGTTTATTATCAAATTAAGTTTAATCAAAAAAATTAGCAAAAAACTTATAAAATAGTTAAAAGTTAATACTTTATTACATTTTTGTAACTACTAATTTATTGATCGAGTTTGTTAACGTCAAATACTTTTTTGGTAAAAAATTAACTTTAAACTTTAAAGTTTGCTTAAGAAACTATCGTTGATTTAAAATTAATAAGACGATTACAACTTTACTTTCTATATCAAAAATATTACTTAAGATTTAATTTTTATTTAGTTTGTTTTAAATTAAACTAGTTCTAAAAAATTAATAAAAAAGTTAAAAAATTGTTAAGAGTTAAAATTTTATTATAATTATATAATTATCAATTATTTGATCAATTGCTTAACGATTTATAACACATACCTTGATCAGATAGAAAATACAGTTATTTTATTTTTTGTGGTACTTCTTTTTGTCTATTAATGGTTTGTTTGAAGTTTATTAAAACCTTTACTGCTTGTTTCTGTTTTTAAGCCCTGTTTTTACTGTTCACAACTATCGTTGTTAACAGTGAGTTTTGGTATATGTGAAATATACAAACCGAGGGTTAGAATCCTTCCCGGTGATTACTTGAAAGCCAAAACAGTGACACCGCGTGGTAAAAAAACATGTTAAAAAATTTGAATTATTTTTTAAAATCTTAATGTTTGCAATCTCCGTCTATAAGTTTAAATTCAATGGCGCCAACTAATGGATACTTTTTCCCTTCATTTATATTAAACGCATTTTATCCAAAGATTGCTAATTTTAATAAAACTATAGCTCAAAAATCCTCGAACTTTCGTAATTTTTTTGTAAGATTGTGCGTATAAACAATTAATGACTTATTTTATATACCTTAAAAATATGTTTGTAACATTTAAAATTTGTTGTTTTCTTTGATAATTTCCTCTAAAATTGCTATATTTTATGGATTTCCTTATATATTTTTTTGAAATTATAGTGGGAAACCTGCATTTACTATGAAATAAAAACAAAATTTTTGTTTAAATCTTGTTTATGTTAATTTTTTTATCTTAACTTATAATATTTTGTTGAGTATTGATTTTTTTTTTCCTTTTTGGTGTCTTTTTTAAGTGTCTCAGATTTTGATGTCTGAGTCCACCATTGCACACTGAACATTTTTCATTTTATTTCGTAGAAATAACGTAAAATAAAGCAAAAATGTTAAAACTAAAGCATAATTTAGAAGATAAATAATTATCGAAGGCTTTACAAAAGAAAACTGCTTTGTTACAGCTAGTTATTGCTATATTTTTAAAATTAATTATAAACTAAATAGTTTTATTTGTTTATAATATTTACATACGTTAAACTAACAAATATATTTTTTGCACAGCTGCATTGGTTAATTCACGTTTTCATAGTGAGAAACAGTTTTAAGAAAGTATAAACCAAAAAAGCAACAGAAAAAACCCTAGAACATAATTTGCCTTCAGACAACTTAAAATATAAATAATCAAGTATATAATTTTGATCATAAGCAAATTCTGCCGTAACCTAAGAAAGATTGACTCCTAAAACTAATATGTAAGAGTTTTACTTGTCATACTTTAATGTTGACAGTTGCAAACCAAAATTTTTAGCTTTTTTTTGTCTGGTCTTATTTGAGTTTTGTTATTAAAATATCAATACAGAGTATTTTTGTCTAGATTTTTGGTAAATGCAGGTTTTATTTTTTATCTTTTGTTAGTTTATATATTGTGGTTAATCGTTAGTAAAAACTATTACATTAACTGGTCTACTATCAAAAACGTTTATTAGTTTTCATGTTATCAAATAACACAGTATTGCAATAGCGCACAAATATTTAAAAATTATGACGTGTGAAACAACAGGTGTTGTTGAGACTAATGCATTACAAAAAAAGGAGTTTGGTCAAGAGTTGAAACAAATACAAGTTTTTACGTCACAGATGTGGTTAGAACACATAAAAGATTAAGATGCTTGATGCTTGAAATTATCAACTAATCTAGTGCAGCTTATAATGTACTTAACAGATTTATAAGCCAGTCATCTTTTTATACAGTTTTCTACATAATATTTGAGCCCGTTGTTAGCAAATTAAGACGTCACAGTTGGTTTTGGAAATGCAAATCTTAAATATTTTAGTACAAAAGTTTTGCTTTAAGTTACTTTTATTGTTATTAAAACAAATATTTAAAATTATAAGGTTTTATAGGTAGAATTAAAAAAATAAGTATTTTCTTGTTTATAACCATTTTTAAAACAGCGAGTTACATAACTTTAAGTAGGAGCTATTTAAATATATAGAGTAAAGTCTAATAAATTTTCAAACGTAATTCAGTTTTTCATTTTAAAAAAAAAAGAATATAGCTATAGCGTTAAATTGTTTACAAAGGCAAAATTAGTTAATTAAGTACCACTACGCTGTTGTATGTAAATATGTTATTTTCACCTACTAAGGGTGCTCCCGAAAATTGCTGATTAATAAATTAGTTTATTGTTTCCTTTATTACTTTATTTTTCAAAGAATTGTTGTCGTTTCAACATAATTTAGCATTTAGCTTTCTTTTGTTTTCTCTAAACATTTTTTATGTAAAAATTTGAGTTTAAGTAAACGAAAATACAGATTTTTTTATTGCAAACTTTTTATTTATTAGCTTTTGTCTTTATTCTTGTTTAAATTTGTGTAGTTTTGAAAATAAATTGTACTTTTACATTTTTACAGTTTATAGAAAATTTTGTTGGAAAAAGTTATAAACTTTAGAAAAAGAAATGAAAGCATTACTTTTTTTAGTAGGACTTTTAGTTCAAGGTAATTAAGTATTTCAATTTATTAAAAAATGTACTCGTTTGCTGTTATAGTTTTCTAAATCAAGGTTTTAAAACTATAACTAGTAACTTAGTTTAATAAGGTCAAAACTCTCTACAAATTTATTTTTCTTTTATATAATCATCAACCTTAAAATTGAACCTAGTTAGTAACATATAGTGTTAAGTTAAACATTTAATAATGTTAACTAATTTTTGAACACAATTACAAGTTTATTCTTTTTGATTAAAGGTAAGAACTGAAGAAAAGCTTTTTCATAGAAAACAATTGTAGTGTTAAACAACTTTTGAAACATTATTTATTATTATTTGAAGTGTTTTTTTAACACTTTACGTATTACACTTTAAAATGTCTATTTTAACGAACTAAGCTTTTGTATTTTATCATTCTAAAACATTATATCTACACATTTACATAAGAAACAGAGTCACTTATTTATCAAAAAATTCATGAAACTGCCTTAAAATGTTAAAAACGCAAGCGTTTTAACCTAACTTAAGAACTAAAAGCTTTAGAATTTACACTAAACTTAACAGTTAACACACATCACCTTTCAAAAACTTGACTGCAATCGCAAAGTAATTTTTTTTTTACCTGTGTAGATGCAAAAAAAACACTTCTTTAATCTTTAGTTGAAGTAAAATATTAAAATGAAAGCATTTCTTTTTAACGCAGGTCATATACATCACAATAGCGTCACGTGATTGCGACCTTGACGTTAAACAAAAACAATATAAAACAACTATTTTCTAAAAAAATGCTTTTGTACAAAAATAACTTTCATTTTCAATTTCACGTAGGTCATCTCACTATAGCGTCACCTGATTGCGACCGTGACGTCACGGTCAGTTCGGGCGACGAGGGCGTGATGACGTCACCGGGGTTTCCCGCGCAGTACAAGCACCTGGCAGATTGCACGTACACCATTGGAGCGCGGATGGCGAGCAGTCACGTGAACGTGGAGTTCACGGTGTTCGGCATCGAAGAACATCTGAATTGCGAGTTTGTTTGTTTTTATTTATGTTTTTTTTTATTATTTTTTTTAATGTAGAGTTCACAGTGTTCGGTATCAAAGAGCATCTAAATTGCGAGTTTGTTTGTTTTTTGTTTTATGTTTTTTATTTATTTTATTTTAATGTAGAGTTCACTGTGTTCGGCATTGAAGAACATCTGAATTGCGATGTTTTTTTGTTTGTTTTTTATTATGTGAGTTTCACTGTGTTCGGTAAGGGAAGATCAGAACAGAACTTTTGTTTTTTGTTGTACAGTAGTATATATTTGTAAATTAATTTACATGTTTTTTTGTTTTATTTTGTTACTATGCTTTTATTAAGTTCACTATGTTCGGTATTAAAGAGCATCAAGATTGCGACTTTGTTTTTATTTTTTCATTGTTTTGTAAGTTTATCACACATTTTAACTAGTCTTTGATAATAAAAACGCTTAATTTAGAAATTTATAAACTAAAATCAGAATTGTTTTTTAGAGTTTTTCAAATTTTAATAATCTTTCGATAGGATTTTTTTGTTACTGTAAAAGTTATTATTTTTGTTGTTTTTTATTTTGATTATTTACTTTTGATAGCATTATGACTATAAGAGAAAGTTTGACTAAAAATTAAAAAAAATTGAACTTAAATAACTGTATATCTATAAAAAAAAAGCAAAAAGTAAATATTGGACATTATAATTGACGCAACTATTTTCTAAGGAGAAATAAAAATATACTTCAAACATTTATTAAAGATATATTTTTGTGGATGCTCAAAAATAATGAAGTTATAAAAATTCATTTCGAAAATTAAAGCGGAAAATTAAAATCACCGTAAAATCTAGCTAAATCCGTTAAATTAATTATTTCAGTACGTCAAATATTTTTTTTTAACAAAACTCAACACACACCAGGTTCGACTACTTGGAAATATATGACGGGCCGACGACCCAGTCAACCAAACTGGGCAGGTTTTGCGGTCACAACAAACCGCCGATAACATCCTCCAGTGGGCGCTACATCACCATTGTGTTCAGAAGCGACCAGTCCGTTAACGAAGTCGGATTCTCCTTCAAGTACTCTGCTGGTTTGTTGAACAATTTAAAAGTGAATTATATAAATAAAAACATTTATTAACTTTTAGTGAATTTTTCTTACCATAGTGCTCAGCCTTTTTTTTGTTCCTGTTAACTTGAAAATTTCGTCTAGTTTTTTTGTTTTATTTTACAAACCGAACATAAATTATGACGTGTATCGAGCGACATGCGTGGTTTATAGCTTTGTATGCTTGACGTTTTCGTAGTTTTAAGTTTGTTTTTGTTTTGACGTTTTCAAGTAGTATTTCATTTGGTACAAGTAGTTTTCGATAGTTTTAGCTTTTTTTAATTTCCAGCAGGTTTGTATTAGTAGACATTAAAATGTTTCAGTAAATATATTTAGAATGGCCTTAGCGAACGGGGTTTTTTTTTTAATCATAACAAAAAAATTTTGTATTAGAAAATTATATTAAAGCCATACGAATTTTAATTGCTCAAATATTTTAAAAGCTTTTCAAGATAAACTTTAGGAGATAAACCAATGTGTTAGTTACAATAAATTGTTATCGTTCCAAGGTTGCGCATCAACGTTCACCGAAACCGATCACGTGTTCACCTCGCCCGGGTACCCGGGGGATTACCCCTCCAACTTGGACTGCACGTACACTCTGGCGCCAACCAGCGGAAGTCAGTTCCTCGTCTCCGTCCTGCACATGAGGTACTTTGTTTTCACAGTATTTACCAAGTTGTAAACTTTTTTGAATTTTTTTGTTGTTTTTTTTTAAATTTGCAATCTGTTTTTGTTTTGCTATTTTGTATAAAGCCAGTGTAGATTCCACGTTGGAGTTATTTTAGTTTTTATTCGAAAAACACACTACACACTTTCATAAACCTTGCGCAAATTTGTTTTTAAACATATTTAGCTTTTTTTTTTTTGCCCCCATGCTGTTCAACCATAAAGTGCATGCGTAAACATCTTGAAAGACATAATAAACAATAAAAAAAATTAAAAGAAATTAACACTTAATAATTATAAATATCTCAGCATCGAAGAATCGCCGAACTGCAACTACGACTACCTGCAGGTTGACAACGGGAAAAAGGGGAACTACCTGAAAAAGTACTGCGGGGAGCGACACCCCTTCAGGTTTCTGGTCAACGGGACGCAGCTGAACTTCCGGTTCGTCTCGGACACTTCCGTTTCCAGGGCCGGCTTCCAAATCAGCTACAAAATGACAAGTTTGAACGTTGTTTGATAAGGTTTGAAAATATATGCCTAACTAACAAAGTTACCAAAATGAGTTTTTTTGGAACGAAACGGTTTGTTACAAAATGGCAAGCTCTTTTTCATTTGAAATAACAGATAGCACTTATTCAAGTAAAACTATAAGCTTTAGGTTAGCTTTGCCACAATAAACTAATTTCATTACTTGTATAAAGATTTTTGTTCATTTTATGTTTTGCATGTTTTATACCAAATAGGGTACAAAACAAGTTTAATGCTATACTCTTTAAAATTTCGTTTATTTATATTTTTTTCAAAACAACACGATTATTACTAATAATAAAAGTTAAAGCTATGTTTTCACCACTATAAAAACTTATTAAACACAAAAAAAGTAACAAAAAGCACTTGATAGTTTTAACTTTAAAAACATCAAAAAACAAATTGTTGTTCTCTCATGTAGTTAAGTAAAGATAGATGTTTCTAAAATTTATTCAATGATTATTAACAGCGTCTTGTGCTGACAACAACGGGGGGTGCGAGCATTCGTGCAACGAGATTTCAAAAGGAAAAATTTACTGCTCTTGCCCGACCGGCTACCAGCTGGACAGCGATGGACGTACTTGTGTGGGTAAGAACAAACTTATGTTCGTTTAATTTATAAGGGTCGTACAAGTCTTGGAATATTGTGTTAAACGTGTATAAATTTTAAAATATATTTAAGCAAAATTTAAAATTCTACTGAACTATTTACAACTCTTAAACCAAAAACTCAGCTTAGTGTTTTACTTAAAATAAAACCTTAAAATACAATTTTAAACTAATGCTTGTTTATCAAAACAAAAACCAAGGGATCCTCACACAAACAAATTATTACTTCAGATATAGACGAGTGCTTGGAATCGGGATGCAGCGAGAGGTGCGTGAACACTCCCGGCTCGTTCCACTGCGAGTGCACCTCCAAAGGGTTCCTGCTCGCTCCTGATGGCCTCACTTGCACTGGTTTGTGCGCATTTTTACTAAGCAATGTTCTAAAGTGAAAGTTGTGTAAACTACATTAAAGTTCATTAAGATCTGAAATTTAAACTTCTTTAATTAAGCTTAAACAAAATGAAAGCAATTATCTAACCTAAAATACTGAAATAAACACTCTACTTTTTCAAAGGTAATTGTAAAAAACTGAGTATTTACAAACTCTATCTTGCAGTAAAAACAAAAACGCTCACGTTAATAACATTATTAGACAAAGCATGTAAGGAAGTAATTAAACAAAAAAAGCTTTAAAACTATTGCTTGTTTAGTATAGGCTTATTAAAAAACATACATACAAAAGTTATCACGCAATAAAACGTTTTTTTTTTTAATTTAATACAGTTGCTTACTTGATAAACTTTCAATACATCACCAGACAAAACATGCAAGGAGGGAAACGGCGGTTGCGAGCACGTTTGCCAACCTTCGGGTAACGCGCAGTACCATTGCGCCTGCCACCCCGGGTACAAGCTGGCTGAAGACAACCACAACTGCACTGGTCAGTTTGTTGCAAATAAATTACAACGAAGTAAAAGGTTACGAATTTTAATTGTTTTGTTCAACAGTTGCGGAGACAAATTTAGTGAGCCTTTATTCTTACATTAAGCTAAGTTGCTTCAAGCTTCTGAATTTTTGCTATAACACGTAGCAGAAAATGCTTACTCTTTTTCTTTACATAATCTGTTTTAAAAACAACAGTGCTGATAGTTTTAAAGTAAGCAAGCAAAATTAGCTGCTGCATCTGTAATTTTAAAAAGCGTTAGTCGAAATATTAAAAAATGTCATTGAATTTCAGATATCGACGAGTGCTCGTCACTGAACGACGACTTCCAGCACAAGTGCGGTCAGATTTGCATGAACCAGCCGGGCAGCTACTACTGCGAGTGCGGGGACGGGTACACCTTGTCCCACAACGGAAGAACCTGCGAAGGTTGCAATTGAAGTTTTTGTAGAACAACTAGTGTTATGGTAAAAAGTTTAAAAATTATAAAACACATAACTACAAGGTTTCCACATTTCGTAAAAACAAAACTTTCTGTTAAAGTTGTGCTACTTTTATTAAACAACTAGTGTTATGATTAAGTTTAAAAAAAATCTAACAAAAAAACACACATAAGCACAAGTGCTTCACGTTTCTTAAAATAAAAATTCGATGGTATAAATGTATATTGAAAATCGTTTGATTAGATAAACTAACTCACCTTCCACAGAGCCCACTTGAAGGGCTTTTAAACAGTTTATTGAAAAAGTTCGAGCTTAAAAAGAACTGTAGCTGTGTTTCATAAAACAGAAAAAAAAAAAGTTTTTAATCCTCAGCTGTGGTTCGAATTGAATTGCACTTGTTTGTGGTTTTGTGAATTTTTGCTTTGAATATTTGTCCTATAGAAAATCTCATAATTACGTTAAAGTGTTTTTTTGAATTACTTTTGTATCAATGTTTAGCATAGTGCGATTTAATTTGAACTACAGCTGAGGATTAAAAACAATTTTATTGTTTTTATGAAATTTTCGATTTTTTTTAATATAAGTTCGAACTTACGCAATAAACTTTATATATATAAATATCCTAAAACTTCAAATTTTTAAAAATTTATTAATTACAACGCGATTTTATAATCTTTCTTCTTATTAATTGCGCTTTACGACTTTTAAGCCTTACAATTTGGAAATTCCGACTTTTAACTTTACTAGTTGTGTAAACCGAATACGTGCAAATAGTATATAGTATAATTAGATTTAACATATTTATCATAAAGATGTTGACGAATGCGACGACCACGAGCACGTGTGCGACCACTTTTGCGTCAACACCCCGGGAAGCTGGACGTGCGCCTGCGACCCCGGATACGAGATCGACCCGGATGTTGAGGGGGGCTGCGTCGACATCGACGAGTGCGCTAGAGGTAACTGTTTATTTTTTTATAAGTAGTAGATTTGAAAATATGCTTGGTCATAAGAATAGATTAAAATGATAACTGCTATGGAAGAGTACTGTATGGTGCAAGGTGTGTGTCGGTTTAATCTGTTTCATCGACATTTATTAGTGCGCTGGAGGTAACAATTTGGTTCTATGCACATAAACTGTAGATTGAAAAATATGCTTGATAACAAAAATATATTAAAAAGATAACTCACATTCAAGAGTACTGATTGTTGCAAGGTATATGATGATTTTAGCTGTTTAATCGACACTTATTAGTTCGCTAGAGGTTACCAGCTGTACAACGTAAAAGTGTTGTTGCAAACTGTACTTTTTAATTAACTCAGTGCTGCTTATTTTATGTGAGTAAAGTAATTAGGAAAATCTTAAAATAATATTTTTTATTTTACTTTAGGTGATAACGTAAAAACTACAGCAAATTCAGTATGATAAGTTCGATTTATCATGGTTGGTAACAATTCGTACAACTAAAAACTTAGATTTGTGCGCTTTGAAAGATAAATAATTACGTCATCTTTGAAAATATTTTCTGAATAAAAAGAATTGTAAAAATAGAGCGGAAACTAGCGTACAAAAGTATTGTAGGATTTTACTTTTACAAAAGTTAATAAAGACTTAAGTTTTTTAATATTCACACACATAAATAACTTGTCAGGTTTGGCCCCTAAGGTGTGCCAGCACTGCGTGAACTACGAGGGGGGTTACGAGTGCTCGTGCCCGAGGGGTTACAACCCCAACATGAACTCAACCGACTGTGACGACATCAACGAATGTGACGTCAACAATGGAGGCTGCAATCAGGTTTGTTTAAAGTTTTTCGTTAAATTTATAAATTTCATATTCAACTTTGAAAAAAAAAGCATAAGTCAAAAACTAAAACTGCATTAGTAGAAATGTTTTGTAAAGTAAAACTATTAAAACTATTTTTCGACCTGTAGAATGAGTTTCTTATATAAACATAAACTTTTAAAATTTAAATATGAAGTATAAATTTTATAGCTAGTCTTTGTTTTCAATGTATTTTTGTTACTTTAACATAAAATTAAAGAAGAAACTTGTATGTTTTTTAAAATTATAAAACAGAAAGTACATCAACAAAAAGTTTTTCACTGCTACCAGTTTAAAGAAATATCATCTTTTAGAAACACTAACTCTAAATAGGTCTGCTTGAACAAGCCTGGAAGTTACATATGTTCCTGCGACGAAGGCTTCAGAATGAACGAGGCCAGAAAATGCGTTGATATAAGTTGGTTGACAGTTGTATAAAAATTGTACATGAATTTGCAACTAGTATTTTCATGTGCCAGTACCAGCTCATTTTCTGTTTTTTTAGTTTAATAAAAGTTAATATATCTATCAAAAACTACAAAAGTTGCGTTATGCGCTTAGCATTGTAAGTACTACAACTGTCTCACGCAAAATGGAACAATTTCCAATGTAAAAGCTGAACTGATAGTTTAATATTTTTTTTCTAAGTTTGAATTTACATTACTGCACGTATTAACATTTTTTCAACAGACGAATGCGGAACGAACAACGGCAACGGTCCGTGCGATCACTACTGCGAGAACTTTGTGGGAACTTTCGAGTGTTCCTGCCTGACCGGCTTCAATCTGCAGGGAGACAAGCTCTCTTGCAAGGTTGCTTGCTTCTTTCTTCTTTTATTGTAAAAAATATTGTGAAATTTAAAAACATAGATTAGATATAAGTACAGCTGGTTTAAATTCTATTTTGATATAAGCTATAAATTAAACTTATGTTTGTTTATATCGTTTGTTTATATATGTAGGTATATTGTCTTACTATATTATTGTTTTCTTAAAGTCCGTTTAAAGATGTTCTTGTTGTACGTGAGCTTAAGAAAGGTAAAATAATTTCAACTAGTTCAAGAATTTTTTAAAATATTATAGGCTTAAGTTGCGTTTGTTTTCTTAAAAAACATTTAGTAGTTTTATTATGCTCTTACGGTTACTTCAAGTTAAAACAGTTATTCACTAATAAATAGTTGTTTTAAAAACAAAAACACCTGTTAATACTTTTAACTAAAAACATTAAACGAACATTTGAAAAACAGGATATAGACGAATGCACAGACAATACGGAATGCGAACAAAATTGCGTCAATTCACCCGGATCGTACAACTGCCAGTTGGTTTTATTTTTGTTTGATTTTTATTTGAAAATATTGTTTTAAAAATTTAAACTTTGTGTATAACTAACAGTACAGTTGAATCACATTAACTAGAACATAACATAAAATAAACTCGTAAGATTGACTGGTACAAGCTGGCAAGTTTGTCAGTGATAAATATAAGAACTAAAAGAAACAGCTATGTCAGACCTACCGCTTTTTTCATTATATATTATATACTAACAACAGCGATAGTTCTGAAATAGCTGTTTTCTTAAGCAATGTATTATATAAAGGTTTTTCAAATTTTACTGAAAGTTTTGATGATATAACTGTTGAGGAAAATATCAAAATGACAACATATTATTACTTCAGGTGTTATGAGGGTTACAAGGAAAATGATAGTGGTGAATGTGTTGATGTTGACGAGTGTGCACAAAACCCATGCAACTCGCACAAAGTATGCCGTTTTCAATTTTTCTTTATCTAATTTATTCACAAACTTACAAACTGTGTTACATTTTTCTGCTTATTAACTTATAAGTTAAGGCAACCTAAAATACAGTACTTAAATGTTCTAGAAGAAAACTTTATTTCATACTTATAACTGTACTATAAAAATAGTCAATAAGCTTAAAAGTTACAGATTGAAAACTTGTTTTTAATTACAAGAAACTCATGCAAACTTTCTATAAAACATTTAAAACTGTATTATGTAGTAATAAATAATTCTAAGAACGATACAATTTTACTCCACTGCTTGCTTATGACGCACTTTTTAACGGTTTACTGAAGTTTTTTTTTCAAGCAGTTTTAAAATACATGCAATCATTAGCTGTCAGCTGCAAATCTCAGGACCTTCTGAGTAGCTAATGTTTTCCTTTTTTTTTCAAGTTATAGTCATTAAAACTTATTTTTTCGATTATATTATTATGTTTTTGGGTAAGGTTAGTTAGGGATAATGGTATAGATTTAAAATTTTAGGTAAAGATTGTTAGGAATAGGGGTTTAGATGTTATTAATATGCTGCTGTATAGTTGATTTACCTCATTTACAAGAAATTATTATGAACAAATAAATTCAAAAACCTTATAACTGCAGCCGACCCAAGCATTAGAATTAAAAAAGCAACTTTTTTTGGTTTGTTTTAGAGAACTAAAAATAAAATATTCAAAAATAATATGCAGAAAAGTTTATACAGTGTATTCAAAACTACTACAACCAAGAACAGAATGTTTACAACATTGTAAAGTTATAGTGCAGTTCTAAAGATTGACATTTTGTATTTACAGTTAATTTTTAACTTTTATACGCACTGCACATTACAGCTGTTATTAATCATGTGAATCAAAAAAAAAATGCCGACTTCAAACATGGATCTAGCTAAGAAATCTTGTAGATATTTTTTTTTAAGATCATAGTATACTTTTATAGAGTTCAAAAAGATTGGACTAAAATTCATTGTTTATTTTATGCTTGTAAATAACCTTTAATTTTTCAAAAACTTAAATCCAAATAGTTTGCTGAGCTATGTTATTGCTAGCTTGACTAAAAGATATATGTAAAAAAGTTAAATAGAGCAAAACAATATGTTGTATTCTAACAAAAAAATTTGTAACAAAACTGAAATAAGTTTTCAACATAAGTTATTTGGCTGTTATCGTACCTCTTATTCTTTGTTGCATTCACTCACATAACAATTGATGCAGTAATAAGCGGTTACTAAACCATTTAGTTTAAGTGCTGTCATTTTTTAAATCAAAATATATTGAAGGACGCTGAAAAACTTTACAAAAACATCTCATTAATACAAAAAGTTTAAAAAAATATTTTTTAGAGATTAAATAATTACTTTACTTTTATCTCCTATCACAGGTCAGTTTTAGTCTAACCAAAAAAAACATTACAAAAGTTAAAAAATTGATTCGCGCAAACAATCTACTGTTTATCTACCTCTTGTGGCAAATATACTCACATAACAATCGACGCGGCAAAAAATTGTTTTCAAACCTTATTTTCCAAAATCGAATAGTTTTTGAAAATAAATAATATTTTAAGTCTATCTCAAAACTACTAAAAGTTACTAAGAATAACTTTTTATCACATAAAAAAAAAGAAAAAATTTGTAAGCTCCATTTATTGTTTAGTACTAAGTATTAATTTTCGATTAACTTCTATTTCCCATCACTTGTCCACAGGACGATGCAGCAGATAAAACAAGGGAAAAATATAAGTAAAAAAAATATAATACAAAATACTATTTATTACCTCTAACATCCGCAGGACAGCCAGTGCAGCAACACTATCGGCGGCTTCTCGTGTTCCTGCCCCGCCGGCTTCCTCATCCACAACAACACGGTGTGCGTGGACGTGGACGAGTGCACGAACGGTGAGCACGACTGCGATCAGGTGTGCATCAACACGCCGGGCACCTTCACGTGCGGCTGCCGGGACGGGTTCACCCCCTACCCGCCCAACAGCTCCGTTTGTCAAGGTGAGTGTTAAGATAAAAACATTAAGGTCTATTTAAATGTTTTCAAACATCTATAATTTTCAAAAACTTTTGAAATCAAGGCGAAAATGAAATAGTTCAGTTTTTGGGAAGTCGAGTTTTGTTTTCATAAATCTTATGAACATAATCAAGAAAACTTTTGTTTTAATTACACTTAGACTTTGTCAGACTCTATATCAGAGTTTCCCAAACTTTTTTTAAAAAAAGCCCCTTTAAAAAAATTAAAAAAGCTATAGCCTCCTTCAACAAGTTTTTTTTGCTCTTCATAAGAAATATCTTAGTATTTAATTAATTAATGATAATTGATGATTAATGATAATTTGATTTTTTCAACAGACGTTGACGAGTGTTCCTTCAATGTGTTTTGCGATCAACTTTGCTACAACAGCATCGGCTCTTACGATTGCGACTGCAACGAGGGCTACTTCTTGCTGGACGACGGAAAGAAATGCTCCGGTAACTAGTTTGTCTTGCTTACTAGTTTGTAAAACTTAAACACTAAACTAGTTTGTTGAGTTTAATGCACGTAAGCTTAAACGTGTTAAACTTTGTAATATTGTTTACAAACAAGCCAGTAAGTTGTTGATGTTGGTTGTAAAAGGAACCATTTGTTATATTACTCTTGTAATAAATATTTTCTTTTAATATATCTGTGTTAAAGTAAAGTTGTTATCGTTTATGATACCTGATATTAATATGTTGCATGTTAAAGACGAACTAAAAGCTTTAATTAGTGCCCTTTGTAGAGGTTTTTATATTCAAGCCAAATTCATATTTTAATTACAACTTAACAAAAGTTTTAAACTGTTTTAAAAAACAGTAATCTTTTATATAAGTGTTCCTAATACAGAACTTATGTAAGCTGATAGAAACCGAACTAAAATTAAAAAGTCGAAGTCTAACCTTATTAATATTTGTTTTCAAAATACATGTCAAACACGAAGGTGAAAAAGTTTAGATATTTTATACTTAAATGCTGACTTTAAATGCGATTAGGAAAGCTGGGTTACAAATTTTTATGACGTTAAAAAATCGTTACGCCTAAAAAATAACAAGTTTCACCAAAAACTCCACATGACATACTAATTTTCAAATATGAACGGTTTTAATTTTTTTTATTATGACATAACAGACGTGAACGAGTGCACGGAGCAGACGGACAACTGCGAGCAAATTTGCATAAACCACGTGGGACACCACTCGTGCGACTGCAGGGACGGATACAACCTCAACAGCAACAACTACACTTGCGATGGTGCGAAGTATATTATGTATTTAAAATTAGTCCTTATACTTTTATAGTTTTGTATGATTGTTTAATATAATTTTCTCTTAAATTAGTTACACATCGCTGCATTGTAATTTTGTTTCAGTAATTCAGTCGAACTTTTAGTTATGGTGCAAATAAAGGTACTTTTAACACGTGACATCACGTAATAAAACTTAAAACGTGTACCGTTTTTTGAGTAAAAGCTTTTACTCAAGCTTTTTAGGAGTCTTCAGAAGATACAAAAACTCAATATTTACGACTGGTATGTTAAAACAAATGCAAGGCGAACATGTCTGTATGATCGTAATTTAAAATGGAGCGACCGTGTAATATTTTCCCATGTTACAATAATAGCTTACTTATGCAATTTAAAGTCATTAAACGTGTATTAGTGCAACACGACTGATACTATGTTCTCGACTAAACAACTAATCATGTTATTTAAAGACATAAACGAGTGGAAGGTTAAAATGATTTAATTTTTTATTTTATAGTTTGTTTTATAGTTTATTTTAGTAGTTAAAGTAAAAGTTTTAACCGAGTGTTTTAAAAATGTTTACGAGATGTAACAACTCAATATTTTTTATAATTTGATGTTATAGTATTTATATTAAATGTTCAAAGACATAAACGAGTGCAAGATGAACATGTCTGGATGCTCGGATGTGGATCACTGCATCAACGTCCAGGGATCGTTCTTCTGCTACTGCGACAACGGATACATGCTCGACAACGACAACAAAACTTGTATTGGTAATTCAATTTATTAATTATAAAACCTTATGATAACTGATAGAAGGATTAAAAAAAAAGCAATTTTGTATAAGTTTAGTTTTAGTTATTAATTTTTGTTTTTATTTTGAAATAAAAATGTATTATTTCATCTAGATGGAAAAGTCCTACTTTCGCATTTAAACTTCTCATTTTTTAATTTTTCTTAATTCTATATACGTCTTAACTAAATATTTAGATGTGAAAAAAATAACTTTTATGATCTGAACCCAAGTTTAATATTGTCTTCAGTAATATAAGTAAGTATATTTTCTCAGTAGTTTATTTATTTAAGTTGTTTAAAAAGTTAGATTTTTGTATGGTGCATAAAATTTATATAATCTATAAAAATTAAAAAGAGTAGTTGTTTATAGGATTGTTTTAAATAGTTTCATTTTAATTACAATAGGCTAAACTTAACAGGTTTGAAATTCAAAACTCAATTGAAAAAAATTTAACAGTTTTTATTTCTAAATTAAATATGTCACATGATTATCAATATCAAATTAATGTTTAGATAATGATGAGTGCATAAGAAATAACGGTGGTTGCGACCATATATGCACAAATACTCTGGGAAGTTTTAAGTTTGTTTATGTTTTTCTTCCAATTTTTTAAAGGCATATATAGTCTTTTGTCTAACAAAGGCTAAAACTATCTGGTTTAATTGTAGTACTACTTTTTACTTTGTAATTAATATATTACACCTATGTAGCTTACATATTAGAACTGAAACTGTAAATAGATAGTTAAATATTTTTTTTTAAACTAGACTTAAAGCGTTTTTTTTTTATTTTTTTAGTTGTAAAATGTAAGAAATTTCAACCATAGTACATACTTCAACTGTAATGAACAATGTGCATATATTCTAAAATCAATGAGGCTTACTTAAACTGTTAACTATTGTTTACTTTATTTAACTAAATAATAAGTCAGTTCTTTTTAAATTACTATGTTAAAACACTTTTGAATTAAAAAGCTATTTGTCTTAATACTTTAACTTAGTAATATTTCGTTGTTGTTTGTATAGACCATAAGCAATATAAGTTCAAGTGTGTACTGTATACAGCTGTTCTTGTTTTAAGATTTTGAAATTTTTTGTAAAGTTGTTATTTATAAGTAAGTTATGATTAAGTATTATGTTTGTTTGTAATAACTCAAAATAAGCCAAATATCCTGAATTAACCAAAATAGTTTGTTTTAAACAGTGTTCAAATTGCGTTCTTTCTGCAAAGTTCTAAAACCATGACTCGCTTGTTGGAACCCAGATCTTATTTGTTTTATTTTTCACAGGTGCGGCTGCTCGCCGGGGTTCGAGTTCCGCCCTCCCACCAGCTGCGTCGACATAAACGAGTGTGACGTCACAAACGGAAACTGCTCGCAAACTTGCAACAATTTTCCGGGCGGGTACAACTGCACTTGCCAGGAAAACTTCAAGCTGCTGGCGGACGAGAGGACTTGCCAGAGTCAGTTTGAGGATTTTTGATAATAAAAACTTACTTGAAACGGTTTTCAATTCAGATAACAGTGATCAGGTCAACATTGACTAATTAGTAAATTTCAAAATGTCATTTGTTTCGAAGTGAGTGTATTTATACAAATATTTTGAGAAAGGTTTTAGTAGGAAAACGTTTACTGCATCCTTTGGCAAATAAAAGCTGCTTGTAAAAAATTATAAGTTGCTGATTAATGATAAAAAAATGGTATTGATGATATTGAAATTGTTAAGAATTGCTAGCAATGCGAAAACAAAAAATATTTAATGAATACTGAACAGTTTTAACCAAAAATAAATTGCTTTTTTTAAACTGTGTATGTTTAAAAAAAAATTAGTATAAGTAAATTCAACTGGTTCATATTAAATAAAAAAATAAAATAGTTTTCCATAAAAAACTTAAGATAGTTAGTTTTTAAGTAAGTATCATTACAATTATTTACAGATAAATTCTTTCTATAAAACTATTTTATCAAAAACAAAAATCTAAATTTTCAACTTTTATGAATTATTTTTCTGACCAGTGTTTTACTGAATAAGTTATACTCTAATAAACGGTTTACACTTTAAAATTTAAGTCAAGTATTAAATAACGCATTTTATTATTTTGAACTCTCAAATGTTTTATTTTATCACTAGTAAAGTTAAAACTTAAAAATCTAATGTACAAATACATTTTTCATTTAAAAATTCATAATTATAATCAAAACTTATTTTTACTTGATGTAAAATTTTTCATTAACACCAGTGTGTCCGACTTGCGAGACATTCACGGATCTCCAAGGAAAAGTGGATGGAGTGTTGGACGTGAAAGACTCACTTTCTAGAGTCCTCGACGATCTCATGAGACTGTCGGCTGATGTTAGTTCGAAATTTTAATTGTATAATTTATATAAAGACTAACTTTAAATTTGGTGATCTCTTGATATGGGAGGTGAACCTAAAGGTCAGTCTGATTTGCATATTTCCTGAGTCAGCAAGTTTTTTTAAAGCTTTTTTATTTTCTATTTTATTTGTACCCCTATTCCAAACCCACCTTACTCAAACATATTAAAAGTTAAGCAAAAAAAATAAGTTTTAATAGTTAAAATTAAAATTAATAACGTTTTTTTTTGCTGACTCAGCAAATATGAGTGACTTTTATGATCACAATCGATCTATTAAAGTCACTTTAGCGATTTTTCAATGTGTAAGAATACTTTACATTTGTTTTTTCATGCCTAAGTTAAATGCTGTCAACTGAAGTTAGTTTGTTTTTTGAATTTATAACTAAATTTTGGTTAAGTTTTACCATAACCGATTAAAAATTATTGTCATCTTTAAATGTATAAGAAACGTGTGTTTTTCACTTGCACATTATCAAAAAATACTACTTACTTTCATTTACTGAATAACTTTTTTCCCTCCTAACTTAAAATTTTTTCTCAGCGGTTTAAAGCTAACAAAACTTTATCGAACAATGGAAGCTGCTCTTTAAAATTTAATGATGCAACTTTTAACATATGCTTTCGGCGAAATACTACTTTTATAACAATTTTGGGCTTAATATTATAAACTGACCAAAAATAATTAAAACGTTTATGTTTTATATTTTAGTTTTTTATTTTAAGACACTCAAAACAAAAACTTGTATTTTATAATTACAGGTTGCAGAGTTGAAGTCTAAATTGGCGATTTTAGAGAACAAAGAGAATTCAAACTGATGAATGAATTTTATACTAAACTTCTACTTTTTCTAAATAAGTCTTAACTTTTGAAAAAGTTTATGACTTAATTTCTTTATGACAAAAAAGTTATTTGTTTCATCGACATATCATATACATAATATTTTCGTTTTGTTATGCAACTAAGCTTAGAGGTTAATCTCTTGAACATTATTAGTTTATT
The DNA here is from genome assembly GCF_965202585.1 of Thalia democratica. NCBI lineage: Eukaryota > Metazoa > Chordata > Thaliacea > Salpida > Salpidae > Thalia > Thalia democratica. The sequence goes on along the minus strand of NC_139172.1, from coordinate 32,652,167 downwards.
TATTATTATTTTGTTTAACCTTAAAACTTTTATATGGTTTTCAAGAAAGTGGTTGTACTTTTTAATAGTAGTTAGTCTAATAATCCGTCTAATAAAACATTCAACCTATATGAAGATTTAATGTTTTACTTATTCTATCAACAAAAGAAGTATGTATGCTAAATTTATCTTAAACATTACTTAGTAAAATAGATAATTTGTTTATAGACTTTCACGAAACACAGGAATTTTTTTGTAAAGAAAAATGTTATAGTAAGTATTAATTAAGAAATTTTTGCAAATTTTATGGTGGTAAATGTTTATGTTTTAAAATACTAAGAACGCCATTTGCGTAGTATCATGGTTTTTGGAAGTTAAATAAAGTTAAAAACCACTGAACCAAAATGGCTCACTATTAACCCCAAAAGTCATAGCCAAAAAGAAATCTAATAAGTGTGATTTTGTAGTTTATCAACCTTTTTTTTAGTCGTTTTACGCTATGTTTTGATAAGAAAGTTTAAGTTTTCTAGTTGATTACGAAAACCTTATAATTTATAGTTGAGCTTAATACAAATAACAACTTTGGTTTAAACCTTTAACTATTTGTTTAATTAATATGTTTATGTACTTTAAATAATGAATATTCTTTTTTTTTTTAATAAAGCTAAATTCTAAGTTCATGTAAAGAGGTAAGCTTGTTAAAAAGAACATTCATTACTTTAATATTTTCTTGTTCTTCTTAAGAAATTTTAAACTTACGAATTGTGTTATGCTATAAAAGTTTTTTTTCTAAAATCTATTTGTTTAATTGAACTAATGTACATTTCTCTGTGTTTAACTAATAAAATAATTCCACGAAATAAGTTCAAAAAGCTGTTTGAGTCCTTTTTTATACAAACATTTTAGGTAGAGTACAAAAGTGTCTTTTTTTGTTAATTTTAAAATTAATTTTATAACAGTACCGCCACTTAAATTCAACTTTCGTATTGTTAAAGATAAATATATAAAATATTAAAGTAGAAAATGCAACTTCATGAAATTGTTAGTTAATTTATCATTGAATTCAATGTTATACTGATTTTTAAAAATAAAAGTTTTAAATGTTCGTACACTATTCTTTTATACTTTTAATACTTTTTATACTTTAATTTTTAGATTTAAGCGATATCTTTACAAATATAAAAACCTTTAAAATTATACGGTAACTTAAAATAAATAGTAAATCTTAAACTGTAAAACCATTTATTAAATGTTCAAGCATATTTTTATATCGGTATTGTTTATTACCAACAAAATGCTTTACGCGTAGTTGTGTAAACTTAAATTGTATTTAAAGAACAAGCAGATTAAATCTTTCAAATTCCAATTATGAAAATATTCGGACTCAGACTCGGATTTAGCCGGATCCAAATTTCAAAATGAGGTTCGGATTCGGCCGAATCCTAATTTTGAAATAAGATTTGGATTCGGCTGAATCCTAACTTGAAATTAAGACTCGGATTCGGATTCAGTAGATCACTATCTTATAGCTTATACAGGATCAAAAAAAATTATTAAAAATAAGCTTATTGTTTAAGTAGTACTCTAAAAAAAATTAGTATTAAACAAATAAAAATACTTAGTTAAATAGTTTCTGTAATGCCTTTATCCCTAACCATCTTCAATAATAACTTAAACTTCTAAACCAATTTTAAAGATTCATATGTTTTATAACGTAATCTGGCCTTGGTAAAGATTTAAATTGAAAAATAAAAAGTCTTATTAATAAAATTGCGTTTGATTATTTGTTTAAAAGTGTATAACCTAAGATAAATTGAAAAGAATTAGAAGTGTAATTTTTTTTTCAAACTTGTCGACATTTTTATATTTCAACAAGTACTTTGTTCATAATTTTTCCCTGGTAGTTATAAAACAGTAAAGCTGCTGTGAAAGTGTTTTTTTAGAAACTAAAAGTTAAAAATGGCCATAAACTCTTTTATGATTTTTTTTTTGCAAAAGTTGACTTTATTGTTTCATATAAATCAAAAAGGTTAGAAATTTAGATGAACTTTAATATATACAAAATTATTTAGTTTTCAAAGTAAATTATAGAGTTATTTTAAGTATCAAAAAAATTATTCTTGGTTTGTTGGCATTTATATTTCAAATATTTCAATTTTTTTACTACAGAGATTCGTTTTTTAGTTTTCAATAAAACTTTAAAATCTGAGTAAGTTTTTTATTTAAAGTTATTAATAAATTAAAAATAAATTAAAAATTCAGAATTGAATATTTTTATTTAGTGAAGAAGCACTAAAAACACTTTTTACAATTGAACTTTGTCAATTTATTGTTTAGCATGTTTTGTTTGAGAAATACAATAATATTTAAATAAATACATTAATTGACCATTGTTATTTTGAAAACAAATTTTTATCAAAATAAATACTCTATCCATTATTTTTCATAAACACAAATAAAACCAAATTATTTCAAAGTAAGTTTTTGCAGGGCTGCCACAATGTCAGAAAAGTCAGGAAAATCAGGTAAAGTTAAAAAAAAACTAAAAAAAATGACAAAAGTCAGGAAAAAATGGGGGTTTTTGAAAAAAGTCTGGAAAAGTCTGGAAATTTGACAAAACTTGAAAATATGTCAGATACTGTCAGTTTAAATTTACATAATTCCTTGTTTTCAAAAGCCTTCAAATGGTAAAAATCCTTTGTCGGGCTAAAATTGCAAAATATTCCTAAAAGTTTACAAAATTACTTATTTTTTAATGCCTTCATCTAGTATAAGTTAATAAAATGTCTTTTATATAACTTCCAATTTTTTCTATTAACATATTGAGCAACTACACTACTTGAAGAATTAGTTTTTTAATGCTTTTTGTATTGATGATCTGTGGTAAGACACTTTTATAGTGAAACTGTAATATATTTACAAAATCTTATTTTGCATAATTACAGAATCAATATTTTTTGTGTACATGTAAATAATTAAGTTCATTTTAATTAAGCACTAAGTTTAGTATACTCTTTAACAAATATATGTGTATACTTTACCTCTTCAATTTTTTTAAGTTGTTTAAATTTTAAAATTAGGTATGCGAGAGGTTTACACTATGGTTAAGTTTACATATTTGTAAATTTTGTAGAAAAACTTAAGTTGTTCAAATAAATAAGGGTATATTTATTTGTTACAAAGTTTATAATAAATGTTAAGAGGAAATTTTTTGAATAACAGATATATGGTTTAAATTTTTATGAATTTTTTTACAGTTACTTTAGTATATTCTTTTGTAATTGATTTTCAACTTAAGGGCTTTATATAAAATGATTTAGGTAGTATTTTATTAAACTAAACAAACAATTTATATTAGTATTACACTTTTTACATATTTTTTTTAGTTATTAGATATTATTATCTTCTAGGTTATTTTTCAACTTTTATGCCAAGTCTAAATGTATTTTGCTGATAGAGTTGTTTATTGAATATACATCAATCATATACAGATGGTTCAAGTGATGTAATGGAAGTTAGATGCTAGAAATCAGCAAAAAAAATGTTGTTATAACCTGTAAAAATAAGATTGAAAATGGTTACAAGTGTTTCATTATGTATTTTAGAAAAAGTTTAAATTAAGAGTTGGATTTAGAAAAGTCAGGAAAACTTTAGTAAAGAGTCAAAAAAAATTAGGAAATTTTTTTCATTTTGATCTGTGGCAACCCTGGTTTTTTGTTTTACTACTTGGACTTATTTGGTACTAACTTTACTTTCTTCCAGATGTTAAGTAGATTTGTAACAAGAAGCATAAGAAAGGTAACACCTTTATGTTTTCCTTCATCGAGAGCAGTGTCTTTGAGCCAAAGGGAAATGAGTAAAAAAGATCACCCAGAAGAATGTGCACCAACTGCATCAGAGTCAAAGGTTTTGTGCTGATTGTAACACTGCTTATTTAATGGGTTAACGAAAACAAAACTACATTTTTGTTAAAAACCTTAATTTTGTTTAAAATACTTTTTCTTTAGTGTATATTAAATTTATAATTTTAGGTAATTGGAAAACCACCATTTAATTAGAGTTTGAAAAAATTTAGTAAATTTCTTATTTAGACTGTGCTAATAAACTTCTAATGACATATTTTACTTGATTACCTTTAAATATGTTTGCAACCTTAAATTTTTTTTTATGACAATTTTCCTATAAAATTGCTGGAAACGGGTCTAAATTGCATGAAGACATAATTTTACGAAAACAAAATTGCACGAGAACGAAATTCTACGAGTGCACAAAATTGCACAAAAACGATTTCGCACCAAGGGTAAATTAAAAAATTACTGACCGAGGCTAAGGGTAACAGTGATAATAAAAATAAAAATTAAAAACAACCAAGAAAAATAAAATAGAATAAAAATTATAATGAAAAAATATATCAAAAAAGAAGTGCTACCGACCGAGGGTAAGGGTTAGGGGTAACAGTGATAAAAAAAAAATTAAATAATGAAAAAAATTAAATTTCAAAAATATATATATTCTAAAAATAATAACATACCGACCGAGGGTAACGGTTACGGGTAACAGTGATAGTAAAAAAAATACTAAATTTAAAAAAAAATCATTAAAATAAAATTAAAAATTAAAAAAAAATTAACCCGTGCAAAATTGTCTGCTCGTGCAAAAGTGTCTTTGTGCAAAAGTGTCTTTGTGCAAAAGTGACACTTCGTGCAAAAGTATCTTCGTGGAATTTAGTTTAGTAAACTCGTGCAATTTTGTCTATTCGTGCAGTTTCGTACACTCGCGCAATTTAGATAGCTACCCAAGTTTGCTATATTTTATGGATTATCTTACTTTTATTTTTGAAATTTTAGTAGGAACCCTGTAATTAGTCTCATTAAAAAAAATTAGTAATCTTACAACTTTTACTACACAGAAAGATCTAGCTGAAGAGATAAAATGCTTGAGAAAAGATCTACTAAAGTTTGAACAAAGATGGCAGAAGCATGAAGAAAGTAACTACAAGAAAGCAACAGACAACATGATTATCATGGGTTCATTTTTAGTTATGTCGAACTGTATTTTATCAATGTTTTAGTAGTATAATAGATTGAAACAGTGAGATAATAAAACTTCTTTGACTAAACGTGTTGTTATCTTTTTAGTGAACTATATTACATTTCTTTAAAACAATTAAAGTTTATTTATTTATTATTTACATGCTTCTTGTAAACAACTACTATTGCTATGTTTACACGAGCGTTAAATTGTTTACTTAAAAGCAACTAAATTTTGTACGCTTCAGTGTTTAATTGGAATCACAATCATTTGCATTTAAACAACTCCGTCACCTGTCCTGTTGCACTACTACATTTTTTAGATAAATAACGGGTTTTCTTGGAAATTTAACTTTAGTAAAGATAAAACAAGAAGACAAAAACGTCGACGATATTCAGATTTATCATTGTCACAGGAGCTCGATCAACTTTAAGACCGCTTACGCGACTCAAATTACTGATACTTACATCTGAACTTTGCATCTCTTTGAAGATTTTAAGTACGAATCTAAAGAGCTCCCAAGTAACTAACACATACCCCTTATTTATCCTAAAGATTTATTTTCGAAACCTTAGCTTAACCCAAAGTATTCACAAGGCAGTGAAAGGGAGGAAGTACAAAGTTGATGCCAAATAAGCTTCCAACCAAAAAAAGAAAAGTTTTGTATAAAATATATTAACAATGACATTTTTTTGTAGTCTAAATTTCGTGCACCTTTGCAACTAATTTTTTGGGAAAGCTGTACATAATTAGAAAAATAACAATTAAAGCTTAACAATAAACATACTTAATTGGTGATTAATTCAAACTTCAAAAGAAACAATTTTGTTGAGGGAAGTAAAATAAGAAATATTTGACATCTTTTAGTTCAAAATAAGTATGTTTAGTTAAGTCCCTGTATTAATTTTTCTATCTTTAACGATAAATATATAGCTGTTTTATTGAAATCGAAAGATTTTGATAACCGCGAAAAAGTAATAATTTTTATTTTTTACTAAATGGAAATTTTAAGATTATTTATACTGCCATTTTAATTATGCACAGTTTGAAGTTTAGTTTATGTTCATAACTACAAGCAAAATAATATAAGCAATACTAACGTAGCTGTTTATTAACAATAGTTTTTATTTTTAGTAAGATAGGTCAATTCGTAGTCAAGTTGTATGAAACTTATACTCTGTTGTTTTAAAAATTTAGGTTGTTTTTCTAACTCAATTAAAATTAGGTAAATTTTGAGCACGTTATGTTAACAACAAAAATTTAAATTCGTATTTTTCTACTTTTGATAAAAGTCGATAGATTATACTATTCTTAGAAAAAAAAATCTAGTTATACAAATGCTTGAGAACTATGGCTTTATTCAAAAAATACTATTTAAATTTTCAACTCTTTTAATAAACAATCTCTTTTACAGTTTAAGGAAAAAAAATTCAATTGCAAAACATACAAACTCTAACCGTATAGATAAGTTATAGTTGTATAATTATATATAGTACTTTATTATCAGTTTTAAAATTTTTAAAAAAATGCTTTGGCTAAGTCATTTTATATTTTCTTTGTAAATGTTAAAGCTTAAGTTATCTAGAAAACTTAGTAAAACATCAGTGTTTCCAAATGAATATAAAGCAAACTGTTTTATATAATTACAGCTAGTATTACATTGTTTATTAATCGAAATAAATCAAAGCGGTCAAAATACTTGGTCCTAGGACCTGGTGTACAAAAAAAACGTTTTTTATCGAGTCGCACACCACTTGGATACCGTTGAATGTCTTGTGCAGGACAGTTATAGACTATAAATTTTGTTTTAGATAAAAATTAAACTGAATATTTATTTTATCACCTATAAAAAAATAACTTGATTCCCGAAATAAACTCAGTCAGAGCAAAACTTCATGTTAGTTTTTTTCAATCCTAATAAATTTGTAAAATACTAATAAATTAATGATACTTAAACGTAAAACAATTTGAAGACTTAGCTCTTTTTAAAATTATAATATTAAAGCAAGAATGTTTTCTGTAATTAAAATAATTAGGTGTATCTTGAATATCTACCTACAGGTGTATTAATTAACCTTATAATATTTTTTCTATAAAAGTATTTAGTGATTTTTTATAATTAGATATACTTTTGTTCTAAGTAACAAGTCTGTACAATACTTGATTGTTTTCGTTTGTTAAATTTTTAGTTAAAGTCACAAAGTCGCTTATTTTTATTATTTTATTAATCTTAAAAAAACTAACTTTTTCAAGTAGTACATAAACAATCAAAATAACTAGCTTTTTGAGTTTATCAAACAGTTAATTATAAATTTAAGCAGGCTTATTGATTGCTTCAAATATCTAGTTTTACTATTATTTGTTCTGTTTTTGTTAAGTAAACTTTTATTTTTTTTGCATTTAGAACTAAAACATTCCTAAAATATTACTAAACTTTTCTATCTTATACATTTAATTTTTGTCTAACTTTAGTAGTACTTTTTAAGCATATAGTTTTAAAAAAAAAAGTAAAACGTATTGGGTTCCACTTTTAGAACTAGACATTAAAATAGAAAAAAAAAACTGTTTTAAAATGCGTACAATTTGTAACTAAATAAACAAACGCGAAATAAGCTTTATTAGAAAACATCAATTTAGTTCAAAAGCAATTAAGAAAATAACTTGCTTCTATCTTCAGACAGAGATAATACGTGCTTGATGTTTTAAAGTGTAAAACTAATAAAATCAAAACATTTTTCTTAGGTTTGAAAGTTTTTTATAGTCAAAAAGAATGAAGAGTATGTAAAGAAACTGTGAATAGTTTCAGAGAACGATAGTTAACTAAAAACGAAGAGACTTACAATAAACACAAGATAAAAACTAACAGTTTTATCATACAATAGTCAACTTAGATTAAGTATCTATATGTATAAATAATCAGAATCTAGTTTCCTTACAGTTTGACGCACTTTTAATAAGTGAATTAAGTATCTAAATATTTATTACCATAAATTTAATTCTATATACAGTTTGTCGTACTTTTACAGCTGGGTAGTCATTTTAGTGTCAAGTTCTTCATACTTTGGGGGATCACGTGATCGGTTTGCATCGGTTGTCATGGCAACCAACTGGTCATTGAAACCAGGTGGACTGTTTATTGGAACCATTTGAATTAGTTTCGGTTGGTAAGCTGCGTTTGGAAAACCTCTTGAGTGACTAGATGTACCTAGAATATTTTTTCTTATAACTTCAGAAATAAATATTAGTTTCTTATCGTTTTGTTAGATACCTATAGACAGTTTATGATTGTAAAACTCCAAAAACTATACTTAATTGATAAAAATATTAAATATTACATATTAAATAACTACTTTTAATTATATGATTGATCTCTTCCTCTGTTCCGGATGAGTATTAAAAATAAGAAGTTTAAGTAAACATTTTTTTTAGTATTTCTTTTTAAGAACATTTAAAATACAAACTTGGTTCACTTCGTTGATTGGGATTATACGGAATGTAGATGATTCTGTCTGATGCCTCAGCAGTAGTCTGTAAAATTTTAGTAATTAAAAAAATAGGAGAGTATGCTTAAGTTTGAAAATTGTATTAAAGATTAGTTCTAACAAGGCTCAACTGTTAATATGTTGCAACAAGTAGTAAAGTTAATGCATTAAATTTGAAAACTTTCAAAAACTTTACAAGTATCAACTGTTAACATGATAAATAAGAAATTTAAAATATATTTTTGTAAAAAGTTTTTTTTTCTAGTTTATACTAATTGATTTTAAAAATATACTGAATTTCTGATAATTTTGTAGTCCTTAACCATTTTGTAACAAAAAATGGAAGTTAATTGTTTCAACACAAAATAAATAACTGAAAGTATTAAACTGACTCTAATGCAACATGTTTTGCACAAACAACAAGTGTAACTTGCACTCACGACCAACACAAATAAGTTGATGCAAGCTATGAAGCAAATGAATATTTGAAGTCCGTACAGAACTGAATTTCTTTTGTTCACCATCTGACACAATAAATAATGTTTTTATTTATATGAGTAAAAAAAATTAAAAATAAACAAAATTGAAATGTAAGTTTCGCCAACAAAAATGGATAAAAGTAGAAAATGTATTAAGAAAAAACTACAAACACTTTTGAAAAATGTTAGTTTAAGCATCATAGCTATTTATTGTACTACTATAATATGTTTTATAGAACTAAAGTATAGTTTAAATAGGTTTGAATTCTAAACAGTACTTTAATATATGCATATCTAATGACATTTTTAAAAATAAATTAATCAGCAAGTTAGTTTTTTAAAACAGACACTGAATATGATATTTTAGTATTTATATACTTTAAGTATTTTCTAGTACCTAACTTTAACTAAATAAACAACATACATATTTTTACTTGTATCACATTGTAGTTGCGACAGTTTAAATATTTTGTTTTCATTTTTTTAAACGGTATAAATATAGTTTGATCACTATTATCTAAAATTACTAGTTTATTTAAAAAACTAAAATTTATTAGTGGCACATTTAGAAATTAAGTAGTCCATTTACTACACTTAAGACTACTAACATTGTTTGTTAACTCAGCAACTATTGGCTGAATAATTACCAATATACTTGTTGTGATAGCCCCTGCAATATTGAATCCCATTGCTAATCCAACCTTGCAATTGAAAAAAAAAAACAGATTAAAAAAACTGTTAAAAAATGTGCTAAAACACTCTTTAAACATTTAAATATTAGTTATAATAAACATGAGTTCTTAAGTATTATTTGTTCAAATAAATAATACGTTTAATTTAAATAAATAATCACAACAGTTTTATGTATTACAAAAGCTACTATAAACCTTTTGTTGTGATGTTGATCTTGAACCGATTGAAATTCCAAAAATCCCAGCAATCAACGGCTAAATTAGTTTTTTATTTTTGCACATAATTGATGTTAAATACACATTTTAGATTTACAAACAAGTTGCTATAAAATACAAATAAAATTAGTTTAAAGATTACAGTTGTCGTCGAAGACCAACTTTTTAAGTATAAAATTATTAAATGTAAACAACAATTTAAAGTAAGACTAAGTACACATGTCATAGATAAATCATGAAACAAACAATAATAGAACACCATATTGCTTGTCCAATGGACGCGTTGTAACACCCGATTACGTAATAACCCCTGTAATCGAAGATTTTTTCGCAAGGGTCAACCAGCGCCTCTGCGGTTCCTGTTCCAAGCAACAACACTGCAAGAACTACTGTCGTTTTCTGTATATAAAATATATATCTAATGAGAATGTGTGATATCAGTAGCATTTATTAAATCATAGAATAATATAAAGTAAACTAGTACTAGATGCATACATTGTTCATTAAAAACAGAAAAAAGCGCTTAAAATATTCGGTCCAAAAAATCAGTGTGAACCTTCTGGTAACTAACTTAATTTTGATCAAAACCGCAAAAAAAACTAATGTTTAATAAAACTGAAATCTCTGTAGTCTTTTTTCAGATATAACATAAATAAATAAGAATACGTCGTTATAATTTCCATTTTTTGAACTCATACAACCCTAAATGAATTAGTGCATGAAAAGTAGCATAACATGAACCAAAACTTTATTTGGAAAGACATTTGATGTCATATTAAAAAAGAAATTTCATTAGGAGCCTTCATTAGTAGTTTTTCAAAATTTTTACTCTATGCACAGAATATTTTAAATTTATTGAGTGAAATAGATAAGCAATTTTGGCTGTTGATATATATTTTCAAGTTATACATTCAATAAGTATTTATACTAGTTTTATTCAAAGATGTTTTTATTTCTAACAAGTTTCAAGGTGTCTAGGTGTTTAAGTTAATTCAAATAAAACTCTTTGCAGTGGTTTATTTGAAATCAGTTCACTTATTTACCCAATATACACCGAGCTGTTTTTAATTATGGCGTTTGTTTAGTAAATATGGAGAAAGTACTTAAGAATAGAGATTATTGATAATTAAATTAATGATATTATGTTTATCTTTTTAAACTGATACTGTTTTAATGTTTCTCTATTGCAGTACTAAACAAAGATTTTTATATTAAGGCAAAATATTTTATTTATGTTTTTCTATATGTTAATTTTAAAAGGAATTTTATATTAATAACAACTAACACATAAACACATATACAGTTATGACATTATTAAATAAAAAAAACTTATTTTTTAGTTACATAATAAAAATTTACTAGTTTCACCGCTAAAGTAAAATCTCATGATTTTCTAATGTCAGAACAAAAATTATAAACAGAAGCTAATAAATTTACTTTTATACTTTAGAAACAACTGAAAAGTTTGTACTTCTATACTTTTATGAAAATACATAATATAATTTGTAAAATTATAGTTAGTAAACGAACTTTACTTTTTTGTTAATACAGATGCGTATAATTTTATCAATAAACAAATTATAGTTTAGTCGGATAGGTCTTTTTATGTGTACTATTTTATGGGCACTTTTTTATGTGTAGAATTGCTGCATTCAATTTTTGATGTGATGTCATCAAAATTATGTGTAGTATTTAGATGTTGCTGCAATTAAGTTGCTGCAATTAAATGAAAAAAAATTACTGTCCAGGCCTTATATAAATATTATAGATAGTTTTTGAAGTTTTAAATTTATAAACAAACAAATAAAAAATAACTTGAATACACATAAACCAATAGTTTGACTTATTTGTACATTTATTTAAATTATATTTTGTAAACTAACAGAAGTATAGGCTAGACTTATTAAAAGATTATGGATATTTTTTTCATTTAAGATTTAATAAAGAAAAAAAACTTGAATACACTTAAACCAATTGTTCGATATAAAATTATATTTATGTAACTTATATTTTTATACTAACAGAAGTAATGGCTTGGCATATTATAAATATTTTGAAAAAAAAAATTATTTAAGATTTTATAAACAAAATAAAAAAATAAAAATTGCACACACATAAACAAATTGTTTGATTTGTAGTTTTATATATGTAATTTATATTTAGTAAACTTATAAAAGTAGTGGTTTGCTCTTATGTGTACTATTTTATGGGCACTATTTTATGTGTAGAATTGCTTCAATCAATTATGACCATAGTTTTATATGACTTCATTTAAATTATGGGTAGTATTTAGATGTTGCTGTAATTAAATAAAAATAAAATACAGTCCTGACCTTATATAAATGTTATGGATAGTTTTTGTAGTTTTAAATTTATAAACAAAGAAAAAAAAAAAACTTAAATACACATAAACAAATAGTTTGATTTAGTTGTACAATTATTTAAATTGTATTTTGTAAACTAACAGAAGTAGTGGCTAGACTTATAAAAAGATTATGGGTAATTTTTTTTTAAGATTTAGTAAAGAAAAAAAAAGCTTGATTACACTTAAAGCAATTATTTGATTTAATAGTATATTTATATAATTTATATTTTTTATACTACCAGAAGTAATGGCTTGGCATATTATAAATATTTTGGATATTTCTTTATTTAAGATTTTATAAACAAAATTTAAATTTAACACACATAAACCAATTGTTTAATTTATAGTTGTATATATGTAATCTACATTTAGTAAACTTATAGAAGTAGTGGTTTGGCCTTATGTGTACTATTTTATGGGCACTCTTTTATGTGTAGAATTGCTTCAATTAACTTATGTGGTTTCATTTAAATTATAAGTAGTATTGAGATGTTGCTGCAATTAAGTAAAAATAAGATACTGTCTACTTTTAAATCAAACAATTGGTTTAAGTGTATTCAAGCTTTTTTTATTAAATATTACATAAAAAAACTATCCATAATCTTTTAATAAGTCTATCCACTACTTCTGTTAGTTTACAAAATACAATTTAAATAAATGTACAAATAAATCAAACTATTGGTTTATGTGCATTCAAGTTATTTTTTATTTGTTTGTTTATAAATTTAAAACTACAAAAACTATCCATAATATTTATATAAGGCTTAGAAAGTCTTTTATTTTTCATTTAGTTGTAGCAACATCTAAATACTACCCATTGAATATAATTGATTGAAGCAATTCTACACATAAAATAGTGCCCATAAAATAGTACACATAAGAGTAAACCACTACTTTTATAAGTTTACTAAATATAAATCACATATATACAACTATAAATCAAACAATTGGTTTAAGTGTATTCAAGCTTTTTTTATTAAATATTACATAAAAAAACTATCAATAATCTTTTAATAAGTCTATCCACTACTTCTGTCAGTTTACAAAATATAACTCAAATAAATGTAAAAATAAATCATACTATTGGTTTATGTTTATTCAAGTTATATTTTATTTGTTTTTTTATGAACTTAAAACTACAAAAACTATCCATAATATTTATATAAGATCTAGACAGTATTTTATTTTTCATTTAATTTCAGCAACTTAATTGCAGCTACATCTCAATACTACCCATAATTTGAATGAAATCACATCAAATTATGGGCATAATTGATTGAAGCAATTCTACACATAAAATAGTGCCCATAAAGTAGTACACATAAGGTCGAACCTCTACTCTATAAGTTTACAAAATACAAATTACGTATATACAACTATAAATCAAACAATTTTAGATTTAAATCAAACAGTTTATGTGTGTTCAAGTTTAATTCATAAATTTTGTTTATAAAATCTTAAATAAAAAAAAAACCAAAACTACTTATTATATGACTAACCATTAATTCTGTTAGTATAAAAACAATAAATTACATAAATATACATATAAATCAAACAATTTGTTTAAGTGTATTCAAGTATTTTTTTTTTCTTTATTAAAAATTACTTAAAAAAATCTATCCATAATCTTTTATAAGTCTAGCCACTACTTCTGTCAGTTTACAAAATATAACTCAAATAAATGTAAAAATAAATCATACTATTGGTTTATGTTTATTCAAGTTATATTTTATTTGTTTGTTTATAAACTTAAAACTACAAAAACTATCCATAATATTTATATAAGGCCTGGACAGTAATTTATTTTTCATTTAATTGCAGCAACTTAATTGCAGCAACATCTAAATACTACACATAATTTTGATGACATCACATCAAAAATTGAATGCAGCAATTCTACACATAAAATAGTGCCCATAAAATAGTACACATAAAAAGTCCTACCGAGTTTAGTCAATTTCAACAATGACGTAGAAAATTATGGTTTGCTGACGTCACAATAAAAACCATAAACAATTGTCAATAAATCAAACGTGCCGATTTGGAAATTTCTTGTGCTAAACAACAACTAACACCGAGTGTTCGGATAATTGAGCTGATTTTTTTGATTCTTTCCGCTTGGGTGCGCTTTTGAGCGGGAAGCTGCTGAACTTGTATTTGCGTCTGTTGAGCTGCAGGTTGGGGCGGTGACGTCATTTCCATTGTTTTGCTTATCTATTTCTGTTATCTTTGTTTGTTTTGATTAAAAAAATCATAAATGGTAACGAAAATATTAGAGAAAAATATATTAATTGCATCCTTGTTAAAAAATATTAGTTGTCCAAAGTTGGTTAGAAACATATTTTTAGGGTTGATAAAAAATTATGATAATCGATATATTTAAGTTTCGTTTTTGTTTATTTTAAGATTTAGTATTTACTTTTCGTAAATATAAAACGTTAGTTCTACTGTAAACATACTTTTTAGTAGCTTTTTTTAATAAATAAAAATGACGAAGTTAAATTTATTAATAAGAAATTTAGAACTATTAAACATGAGAATTTTTTAAACGGTAAGAAAGTTTACTTTACTTTTGTTTCAATTTTGTTTGTCAAAGTTTCTTCTGACTGAAATCACAATAAAATAAAGGAAAAAATTCAGTTTTTTTTTTGTTGCTAAATTGTTAAGTAAACAAACTAGTTTTACAATACCAAAGTTTCTAAAGGTTAAATTATTTGTTTAAAAACATTAAAAAGTCTTGTTATTGAGTTATAAAATATAGCTCTATTTTACACTTCAAACATTAAAATCTATAATCAAGTAGAACAAAACACAAAAATTAACTCACATTCGGAAATATAATAATGCATAAGAATAAACTTTTGTTCAACAATCAAAAATGAAAACTTAGATCATTAAAATGCTACCTACACGGTATTGAAATATTAAGTATTTTTACTATCAAACAACACAAAAGCGTTTTTTTTTTTGCTGTAGCTGCTGCCCAATTAAGAAAGAATATTATAAAAAGTACGAACAACTTAAGATTGTTTATTCCCTTTGTAAATGTTTTTTTTTTGACTTAATATAAAAGGTATTTTTTTCAGTTACAAAAAATCTAGAACTAAACAAATAGTAATCTAAGTCTACAATTAAAAACTCTAAATTAGATACTTAGTTAACACCATTTAAACTTATAAATACTATTATATGCCTTACAATTAGCTTTTTCTCTTTCGAAAAATACTCAAAACATATTTAGAGTTTTCAATAAATGGTTTTTAAATAACATTTTAATGAATTCTCAGAATTCAGTCATAAAACTGTTTGGTTCAGTAAATCTTTTTAAATATAAAGAACTTAAAAGTAAAGCTAATCTCTGAAAAGTTTTTTTTTAGTATTTTGATTTGCATTCAACAGTACATTTAAAAACTTAAAAGCTCACATTGCACTTATTTTTTATTTCAAAGCAATAAGAGTCTGCCCACGCAGTTTAAAATTTTATATTAGACGTAAAACTTTTAAAAAAATAAAACAACAACTATTACTAAATAAATAACATTTTTGTTTTCTATTAGTATATGGATCTTGATATTAGTGCTTTAATACTTAAATAAAAAAGCGAAAGATATAAATTTTAAAATCAATTATAAGAAAATTGTTTTATTTAAAATATCAAGTAACTACTTTTATACTTACAATAAAGTTTTGGTAAATGTACACCAAAAGTTTTTTTCAGTATTGTTTCGAAAAAAAAATATTTTGTTTAAAAATGTTTAGTTAAAGTGTTTTTTTAGTTAATACTATTCTATATCGAACTCAAATTTTTTAACTAGTTGTTTTTCGCTTTTACATTTACAACCTACTCTAATTTATGAACAACCTGTTTTCTTAATTGTTTTTAAAGTACTTGATACAATATAACTTTTAATTCTTAATAAAAACCATTTTTGATTTTTAGTGACTTCGCAGAATAATATTTTTTTTTTTAGTGAACACATTTTTCTACAGTTTTTATTCTTCATCTTCCATTTTTAAGCATTTATAATATTTTTTTTTATAAATGTCGATAAGAATAGGAAAAATTGTAAACTATAAAATAGTTTCTGAGTATATTCAAAACTAAATCTATATTACAACAACCTAAATTTACCACAAATTAAATAACTTATTATCGAATAAGACAACATAAAAAATTAAAACTTAAGATTTAGTAAAAACGCCGTACATAATCTTAACTAATACTTTCATGAATATTTACCTAGTACTATTTTTAATACGAAACGTTTTTAGAAATAAGTAAAAAAAAAAAACACTCTATACTGGCTTAGCTACATTAAATATGATTATCTTAAAAAAATCATCACAGTCCTTTGCGAATAGCTCATTTTTAACATTTGTAAGTTGTTGTAGACAAATAATGATTAGCAAAAAAAAAAGTATTAAAAGAAAAGTAATAAAATTTAAATTAGGTTCTCCGAATCGTTTTAAACCACTTTTGTTGTTTATGAAGTAATCTCAATCAAACTTTATTTTACTAACTTATTTTTAAAGTTTAGTTTAAGCTTATGTTTGTTATATTTTATTACTTTCTTGTTGTAAATTATTTCAGTTTTCTTCCAAAGTTACTTAAAAAATTTATTTTAAATATAGTTCTAGATTTTTTTTTCTTTTAGTTAACGTAACATACTTTAACTTAGTTTGTAACTAAATAATGTTTTATTTAAGTTTTACAAATTTCAACCTAGCAAAAGTGACTTTTTGTAGAAGAGTGTCACTTATGCAAAATAGACGACTTTTTCAAAAGTGAAAAAATTAAACCCGTGGAAAAGTAATGAACAACTTTCGTGGGAACGGTAATTGATCGTGATCGGGTTGAAATTGTCTTAACCTTTCTAAAAAGCAACTAATTCGGATTAAATCTGATCCGAGTTGGAACTTCTTTTAGTCAGATTGATCGGGTGGGGTTTGAATTATTCCGTCGGAATTTAAACCGATCAATCAGATTTAAACAAATAATTTAAACCGAGTGAGATTTAAACGCTTTGGGAACTGGTTCTAGCTGCAATGCAGTCAAGTATATCGGTTGAATTCGCGCGTGGAAACTGTGAGTAAAATACTAAAAGTTACCCGGCTATTTACCGTGAAGTAAACTGAATAAAAGAGCGGGTTTATCCGTTATTGTATTAAAAATGGAGTTTTGCTTGTGTTTTTGAAACTTTCAGTAATTTTTTAATGTTTTTCTTTAGTATGGTACCCTGTTAGTAGCAAAATATATAAAACAGAAACAAAAAGTAATTTAACAGGGAGGTTTTTTACTAGTTTCCTTCAGATATTTTAAGCTTCTTCTTATATATTTAAGTATAAGTTTTCTTTTCTCCACTCAGTATTAAATAAATTTTAAAGTAAAAAATATATTTATGAAAATTTTTTGAAAATATATGTTTTTTATCTAACCTAAATTTGATTACTTTCACAAAAGATTTGTTCTAAATTTAAATTTTTCCGAGACTTTTTATGCTAAAAATTCATAATTCTGCAATTTTCTAGCTAAATAAAAAAGCCATTGTACTAAACGTTTCTAAATAGTATTTACTATCTATGTTATTATATGAATTTAGTTTTAATTTATACATTATCAATTTATACAGTATTTGTACAGTACAAATTATACAGTATCCTTTCTTTATTACACTAACACATGTTTCTGTGTGTTTTAAACAATCAATAATTTTTATGAAACCAATTTAACTGTATATAAGTTTTTGAAAACAAGTTTAAGTTTTGATGCATTTTTTGTTTCAAAAACTATCGTAGACATAATTGAGAAAAAATATTTAAAACAGATTAAAAAAGTAGGCGCTGGACAGCAAGCCGATTTAATTTCTCATCCAATAACTTCTATAAAGCCAAGCTAATTGTATATGAAATTTTAGCAACAAGCTTAAGTTTCAATACATTTAAGGTTTTAAAAAATATTAAAGATATACTTTTGAAAAAATATTGAAAAAAAGTAGTAAAACGTATATACTTATTTAACCAAACTATTAATTTAAGTTGTGTAGATCAAATTAACTTAAATACTATCTTTAAAAACAAAAAGTATAATTAAAACTCACGCAATTACAATGTTATACATGTAAAAATGTTTATGTTGATTATTTTGTTACAGTTAGATACTAAGAAACAAAATTACTTGAAGTTAAAGATAATACTTAAATACTAAAATATAATATTTAATGTCTGTTCTAAAAACAATCATACTAACTTGCTGTAATTTATATTTACACATGCCAATAGATATGCATCTATTTAGATACTGCTTAGAATTCAAACCTTTTTAAACTAAACTTCAGTTTTATTATAGATATTATTTTAAAAAAGCAGCTATAATGCTTTAACTAAACAACTTCAAAAATGTTTTTAATTTTTTCTAAATACACTTTCTACATTTACCCATTTTTGTTGGCAAAACTTACAGTTTGATTTTGTTTCTTTGTTATGTTTTTTTTTACTCATACTAACAAAAACATTATTTATTGTACCAGATAATGATCAAAAAAATTCAGTTTTGTAAGGACTTCAAGTATTCAGTTGCTTCATAGCTTGCATTAACATGTTTGTGTTGGTCGTAAGTGCAAGCTACACTTGCTATATATTTTTCTTTTTTAAATAACTTTTCCCAATTATGTCTACAAAAGTTTTTGCAAAAAAAAAGTGAAGCTTAAAGATGTTTTCAAAAACCTATATACAATCAAGTTAGTTTCATAAAAATTATTGATTTTCTTTAACAATATTTATTGAAATTAAATGGTTTATATACCGTCATTAGAATAGACAGGTGGGCGCCCGTATGGCCCAGAAACCTGATTCTCCAACTGCCGATCCCTCGTCCCGAGTTCGAGTCCCGGTGGTTGCTCTTTATGGGGACGATCACGCAAGTATATAAGAATGCGATAATCTGCTAGCACCCTTGTTAGCCCGATGTGTATTAGATTGAAAACCTTGTAAGGATCTCTTCTAACGGAGATGGTAATTCCAACGGCATGTAAACTTGGTACAAAGGACCGACAGCCAAAACCGAATCAGCTGGCTGTTCAGCACCTACTTTTTATCAACATTTTTTAATATTTTTTCAAAAATATGTCTTTAATAATAAATTTTAAATTTTTTTAATTGAAACTCAATTTTTTTTCTAAAACTTCTTATAAAATTGAATTAGTTTTATAAAAGTTATTGGAACAGAAACTAGATCGGCTGGATGTCCAGCACCTACTTTTTTTTTTTACTTTTAAAAATTATTTTTCCCAGTTATGTCTACAAAAATGTTTTTAACAAAAATGTATTGAAACTTAAACTTCTTTTCAAAAACTTATACACAATTAAATTGGTTTAAATAATTTTAAGTTTATTCAAATAACGAAATATGTTGACTAGCAAACTTCAAAAAGTTTGAACCGTCACGTAAAAAACCAAAAATGTTTTAAATTAATATTTTTTTATAAAAAATTAAAACTATTGTTTCACAGTAATTTTTTTTTTAAGTAATTTAACAACTAGTATATTTAAATGTTTTTCATCAATATAGATCTTTGAAGTGTTTTAAGCATATAAATTATTTTTAAAAGATTTTAAGTTTTTTTTTAATTGTGTACTATACTTTAACAATGTATACCATAATAAAAAATTTATGACATGTAAAAATGTTAAATTTATAAATTTTTAGATAGATTCCTGGTTCCAAAAAAATAGTAAGTGTAAAGTAGTTGTCAGTTCGCATAAATATGTATTGAAAATTATTCAAAGTTGATTCGTTGGTATAATCTATTAGAAGTAGCTATGTAAAATGGCATGACGATTTATTTTTGCTGTTTTAGCTATAATTTTTTGTTTTATAAAAGAAAAGATTATAAAATTATATTTATAAGCAGCTTAAAAATCTACGCCAGTAGTATTGTTTAAACTTTAATGTAATACTAGAAATAATATCTTTGTTATTGATATTAAATTCGTATTCGTTGTTTTAAACAACTATGTTTTATTCTATAGGCCTTATCTCCAACAATGATATAAGAAATACTTTAGTTAGGATTTAGATTATGTAGTTACTAAGAAACTAGTCTGTTTTCTATAAAAGAATACATTTATTATAAAATAAATTTTTAGTAGAAAATGGATTAAAGTAAATCTTTGGAACAACAGTTTAATAACCAACAAATTATTTTTTAAAGTGAAGCTAGTTTTTTTATAGTTTCATTATGAATGAAAATCATTTTCCAGTTGAAAGTGGATTAAAAGTTTCATTAATAAAATAAACAGAAATTTTCTACTGTATATATTAATCCAAGACAATGATAGTTTAAAAGTTTCAGTTATTATTAGTTATAGCTTTATGTAATTGTTTTTTATATAAAAAGGCCGCAGTTTTTATATTTGTGAGTTATGGTTTTCAAACTGACATAAAGCTTTGTATGACTATTTATGTTTAGAGCTTTGTTAATTTAAAAACGCTAACCTCAACGACTTTTTTAGTCCTTACCGAAATAAATGTAGCATAATCTGATTATAAAAATGTGTGTGTTTTAAAGACTAAATAAATAGACACATGTTAAGAATGATTTTTTATAAAAAGACTTATTTGTATATGTTGAATTGCGAAAGAAATTAGCAGAATAATTTTTGTATGATAACTTGCATTTCAAAGTAACGATAGTTAAAAAAATACTAGTTCAAAACTTATCTTTAAACACTTTATTAAAAGTTTAAAAAAAGTAAGTAAAATTAATATGTAATATCAGTAAATTTTATAGTTTTGTTTAGTGTAAAAAAACGAAACAATATAAAATAATAGTTTAAACTAAAATCTTTAAAGTCAAAAAGTTATAAAACTTTTTATTTGCATTTTTTTATTAAATAAAGTCTTTATTTAATACTGATAGTGCGAAACATCTCAAACTTTGTTGACGATGGCCGTAATAAGCACTGATGTTTACTATCTGGAAATTTATATTACGTAGATAAAAAAGTTTCTTAATAAACTTTTTCATAAAGTTTTAACAGAATAAAAGAATATAAAAATGAACTTGTTTTTTGTTGCCTTCTGTTCAATTGTTGTACTTTCATCGGCTTCATTGGTGAGTTTGTACTAACTTGTTTATGTTTAAAAAGACTTTTGAAATCTAAAGTTATATACAGTGTTGATTTACTTTCATTTTTTTAGTTTAAATTTGTAATTTAATAAAACTTTTATTAAGTGCAAAAAATAACATTAAGTTTTAGTAAGTTTGAATTTATTTATAGTTTCTTGTATTCAAAATCTGAAGTTCAAGTGTGTTCTACAAAAATAGTTAGCACTTTAGCAGCATTGCAACTATAAATTTTAGATTTTTAAATACGAATTAAAAATAAGTTGTATATTTATTATAAGTTAAACTTGTACAAAAACAAACAAGTGGAACACAAATGAGTGTTTTATAAAAAAAATAACTTTAAGACTAATATGTATTTTATCTTTTACTTCAAATACTTTATTTGAAGCTTAAAAAACACAAAAAGTTGATACAAATCAAAACAATAGACGCCTGACGAAACAATTCGAACAAGTTTGAGCGTTAAAGTCATGAGTGAAAATGGAGTTTTGATAACTGAAAGGTTGGAATCCGCTGGCGAAGAAGTTACTGAGTTTTACCAATCAAGAAATGAAGATATGTCTCTGGTAAGTACAAACACTTTAGCTATTTGTTTAGTTTGTGTTAACCTAATACTGTTTGTTTATATTGTAATTAAGTAGATTGTAGTATGGTAAAACTAGTAATAAAAGCTTTTTATGAGTTGTGAAAGTTACACTAGCTTTGATTTATTTATATTAGTCACTTTGCTAAGAAAAAAAATTCTAAAAAAAACATTTTATTAAAAAAACACTAGTCATACTTTTGTTTGATATTAATTTATACTCAGCTAATTAAAATTAATTACTTTTATTTATTGTAGTAAAACTGCTATTCTCTTTTATAACGTTGCTTAAAACCAACTCATATTAACTATAAAAATTGCAGCTAATTAGTTTTAAGCTGTCTAACTAAGTGCAAAACATTTCAAATAATTGTTTTTAAGTACTTGCATATGATGTTTTGCTTTTCGCTTCATGTATATGAATGTTAGTTAATCAGTTCCAAACTATCTAATTGAACAAAGTATTCATTTTAGTACCAGTTATTTTTATAGCAATATTTGTGCTTCAATCTAAGTTTAATTATACTTAACTTTAATGTTACCTTTTTCATAGTTCTTGAATATAGTTTTTTGCTTTTCAGTTTTTTGTATACGAATGTTAGTTAATTATTTCTAACATTTTTTATTAAACAAAACAGACATTCCATTACTTTTTATTGATATATTTAAGCCTAAAAATTTCCATATATCTGTTCGTATACATGAATGTATTGCAAAAAATATCTCAGCATTGCTGAAGTCGAAATACTACTGACTTATTGAGTCAAGTATTTAAAAGACAAAACTTGGAACATAACTTAAAAAAATAGATTTTTCTCTTTTCAGTTCGTGTACATGAACGTCACCGGCCAACAAATCCCGCACGGCTTCTCCTTCAAAGTTTACACGGACCTCCTGGTGGACGAACCGGATTACGTGCAGGGTAAAGACCACAAGGACAGGAGTGTGTCCTACTACCTGGAGAGAGACTCCAGCGCGTTGCAGGACGAGAAGGTCTTCGGAGGGGAGAAGTTCAGCGAGCAAGCTCTGGTGAGCTCACATTTTGCATGCAATAAGATAAAAATAATTGTTTAAATTTTTAAAAACCAAGTTAATTTATTTTAGTAAATTAAACACAAGTATAAAATGTAAACGATATAAGTACTTATTTTTTAATGATTTTATAACTACTTATTTATCTATGTGTTTTTGTTAAATTTGTGTTATTATATTCTGTATATGATTAATTTTCGAGCACATAGATAAATACGGCTGATGGCCTCAAGTTTATTTTCATTTATATTATTTTGAGTCATTCATATTGTTCTTTTCAAAGGTTTTTGGAAAGTATGACAAGTTTGCAAACAAGTACGTCATGTTTGTAGATGATGAGTATTTCCACGATGGAGAAGATTTGGTCAAAAGTAACTGGTAAGTGTAAAACTTCAAATTATAATAATTGAGAAAATTAATTTACAACTTTTATGAGAAAGTTTCAAACATACATCTCTAAAAGTAACGGTCAAGTATTTTATTTACGGTTTTCACAAAACACTTTACATTAAATTTAAAGTATAGATTTCTTTGTAACTGTTTTTTTTTCAAGTTATATACATTTTGAACTTCCAAAATCTTTATTTTACAACATATAACTATATACCTTAAGATATCTTTAAAAAATGTCTATAAAACCTTATTGAAAACTTTAGTACATTTCTTTGAGACAAAGAAATTTTAAATGTGTTTTAATCCTAACTATCAGTTTGTAGGTTTAGTAAAGACTTTATTTTTAAAGTTTAAGCTGGTTCTTTTTTTATTAATTGGTTATTGTACCGAACACGTTAATAACATATTCATCGCACTTTGTTATAATCAGTTATACATCAAAAAAAAAAAATAGGTTCAAGCGTATATTGATAAACTTTTTTTTTTAACAGAATGTGATGAAAAAACTTCAAAGGCCTTTCTACGGGTCTAACTTCTAACCGAAAGTGTTGCCTTATTATTCGTTTCTTGTTCGTTTTGAATAAATCGTTGAAATATATTTGTTTTCACTTTAAAAGATTTGTTGATTGTAATTAAAAATAAATATCTTTTGTTAATATTAGTTTGTTAGAAACACTCATTTTTAAGCTGATCACTTAGCCGTACTTATAAAAACAAAATTTTTTACTTTTAAGTTTTATCAAGACTTAATTGTATGAAAGTTATGAACCATTTAGTAACAAAAACAGTTTTTAAAATTTTGCCAATTTGGCAATTTGATACATGAAGTTGAACAACCCCGATTCAGACTATTAAGCAAAAAAAACAAGGTCGAAGAACTTAAAATAAACAACATAAGAAAACTATTTGATATCAAAGTTCAGTTGTATTCACTAAAAAAAATCTAATTCAGCCAATTTTCAATCTATTTAGATGAGTTGGAAACTATACTGAAATCTTTAAAATATTAAAAAAGCTTATCAAAGAGCTTATAGCTATTAATCATGTTTTCTTAGTATGTATTTTAGTGGTTGACAACATGAGTGTTTGTTTTATAATATATAACAACATATCTTAAAATATTTGAAAAAACAGCTTAGTTAAATAAATTTTTGAACGTTGTAATACAATTCTTTAAAACTAAAAAAATTTAAATGTATTTCAATTGTAATTAACAGTTGGTTGGTTGAATTTAAAAAGTATACCTAGATTTAAAACTGGTTTTAGTTTTTTATTAGTGGACTTATTTTACCGGAAACATTTATAGAATATTTATTACACTTTTATTGGAATCAGTTAGACATCAAAAATCAAAAAGATCCAAGCATATACTAATAAGTTTTTAAATACAGATTGTTAAGAACAGTTTCACAGATATTTCTACTGGTCTAACTTCTTTAAACTGAAAACTTTGCCTTTATTTTTTTTCATCCTCGTTTTGAATAAATTTCCAAAATGTATTTCTTTTTGTTAGAAAGATTTGTTGGTTTATATAAAATCTCTTGTTGATATTGATTAATTAAAAACATATTTCTTACGGCTAATCTCAAAGCCCTATTCATTTAAACTATAAGTGTAACTATTAAGTTTTATTCAAGACTTAACTTAATGATAGCCGTGAGCCATTTAGATACAATAAAAACTTTCGAGTTATGTCAGTTTGATACATGAGTTTGAACAACGCAGATTCAGACTACAAATTAAAAATAACAAGGTTAAAGAAATCTAGAAAAAAACTATAAGGTATATATCTGCTTAATCTTAATTTCAATTGTACTTACAAAGAAAATTTAACTTTACAGCAAAACAACTTTAAACTATTTAGATTTATGAGTTTATACTTTTATTGAAAATATAAAAAAAGCTTTATAGTAAAATTCCTTTATCACGTCTTCTCAGTATGTATTTTAGTGTTTGATTACGAATTGTGTATGCTATGATAAGTTTATATAGGTCTAATGTGTCAAAAATTTAGAAACTATTAATCTATTCTAAAAATCTTGAAACTCTAACAGTTTTGATTGACGGTTCAAAAAGACATGAAGATTTAAAACAATTAGTCTTACTGGTAAAAATTTTTACAGGTTGATAAATACATACATCTAAAATATTCTACGAACTGCTAAATAATTATGGCTACGATTTATCGCTAATGTTAACTTAACTAAAAAAAATATTTGTTATATAAAATAATATATATACATAATCGAATAAAAAATGTGCAAAATTCAAAAGTTATAAAGCAATTTTATAAACTCAGAACTATTTTTTCAGTAGTGAATAAGTACCTTAAAACTTTCGCGTTAATTATGGCATTTGTTTATAACATGTGTTAAATAATACTAGCTCAACAACTGGCTGGGTATTTTTTATTTCTGTTGTTCAAGTTGCTTAATAAAGTGCTATTACTGATAGAAAGTTTGAATATAAAAGGTTTACTAAATCTAATTTATACAAAAAATATTGGTAATAACTTGCATCAGAAGTAATTTCCTTCATAACGATATGCGGTAGGACTTTTTATGGGTAGTATTTTATGGGCACTATTTTATGTGTAGAATTGCTGCAATCAATTCTGCCCATAATTTGATGTGATGTCATTAAAATTGTGTGTAGTATTTACATGTTGCTGCAATTAAGTTGCTGCAATTAAATGAAAAATAAAATACTGTCCAGACCTTATATATATATATATACTATGGATAGTTTTTGTAGTTTCAAATTTATAAACAAACAAATAAAAAATAACTTGAATACACATAAACCAATAGTTTGATTTATTTGTACATTTATTTAAATTATATTTTGTAAACTAACAGAAGTATATGCTAGACTTATTAAAAGATTATGGATACATTTTCATTTAAGATTTAATAAAAAAAAACTTGAATACAATTAAACCAATTGTTTGATTTATAGGTATATTTATATAATTTATATTTTCTATATTAACAGAAGTAATGGCTTGGCATATTATAAATATTTTGAAATTTTTTTTATTTAAGATTTTATAAACAAAATTAAAAAATTAAAATTGAACACACATTAACCAATTGTTTGATTTATAGTTTTATATATATAATTTACATTTAGTAAACTTATAGAAGTAGTGATTTGGTCTTATGTGTACTATTTTATGGGCACTCTTTTATGTGTAGAATTGCTTCAATCATTTATGCCCATAATTTTTCATCATTTCATTTAATTATGGGTAGTATTTAGATGTTGCTGAAATTAAGTAAAAATAAAATACTGTTTAGGCCTTATATAAATATTATGGATAGTTTTTGTAGTTTCAAATTTATAAACAAACAAATAAAAAATAACTTGAATACACATAAACCAATAGTTTGATTTATTTGTACATTTATTTAAATTGTATTTTGTAAACTAACAGAAGTAGTGGCTAGACTTATTAAAAGATTATGGATAGGTTTTTATGTAATATTTAAAAAAGAAAAAAAAATTGAATACACTTAAACAAATTGTTTGATTTATTTGTACATTTATTTAAATTATATATTGTAAACTAACAGAAGTAGTAGCTAGACTTATTAATGATTATGGATAGTTTTTTTATTTAATATTTAAAAAAAAACTTTAATACACTTAAACCAATTGTTTGATTTAAAAGAAGACAGTATCCTATTTTTACTTAATTTCAGCAACATCTAAATACTACCCATAATTCAAATAAAATCATATAAAATTATGGGCATAACTGATTGAAGCACCCTACACATAAAAGAGTGCCCATAAAATAGTACACATAAGACCAAACCACTACTTCTATAAGTTTACTAAATGTAAATTACATATATACAACTATAAATCAAACTATTGGTTTATGTGTGTTCAATTTTGTTTATAAAATCTTAAATTAAAAATATTTATAATATACCAAGCCATTACTTTCGTTAATATAAAAAATATAAATAACATAAACATACTTTTAAATCAAACAATTGGTTTAATTGTATTCAAGTTTTTTTTTATTAAATCTTAAATGAAAATATATCAATAATCTTTTAATAAGTCTAGCCTATACTTCTGTTAGTCTACAAAATATAATTTAAATAAATGTACAAATAAATCAAACTATTGGTTTATGTGTATTCAAGTTATTTTTTATTTGTTTGTTTATAAATTTGAAACTACAAAAACTATCCATAGTATATATATATATATAAGGTCTGGACAGTATTTTATTTTTCATTTAATTGCAGCAACTTAATTGCAGCAACATGTAAATACTACACACAATTTTAATGACATCACATCAAATTATGGGCAGAATTGATTGCAGCAATTCTACACATAAAATACTACCCATAAAAAGACCTACCCAACGATATGTACTTCTTTCAAAACAATTAAAACTTTTACTTGTAATTACTACTGTATAGTATTGAAGAGCTTGTCAAAAAGTTTTTTTGTTTTAGTTTAAACATTTTAATATCTCATGTTGTAAATCATTAAAAAGTACAAAGCGTTTTTGCAATACTTAGTGCCATTAGCTTTTTAAACATTTAAGTTTTTCAAAAATTTAAAGTCACAGTCTTTCTAAAAAAGAAAAAATAGAGTTTAAAATATTTTCAGAAAACTAAAACTCAATTTGTATAAGCAAATATCATTTATAGAAGGAACGTAGTAACTTTTAATAAAAAACTATTGCTAATTTTCAGCTAGGAATAAAAATTTTGAAAAGTTGAAAAGAACTTTCAATAGTTTCTGCAAAAATCTGCAATAGAAAAACATTTAAATGATTTTCACGTTGAATTAAGTGCTTTTATAAAACTATTTATCTTTTATTTTAACTAACATAAGTAGTGTATAGGCCTCAACTTATAAATATATTTTTTGCCCTACTCTTTCTTACAGTATGTCACAACAAAGCTTTTTAAGCAAGATATATTTTCAAAACAAAGTAAAAAGCAAAACGTTTATGTTAAAATAAGTAAATTTAATGATTATCTCAAGTAATTTTATATAACTTATACAATTTTATTTTAATACTTAAGGAAAATAACATGAATGAAAAACTGCGAACATCTTATATTGCCAGCTTACAACTGTGATGACAAAACTATTAAAAAAATAGAAAAAGGAAGACTTTTGTAACTTTTTGAAAATGTAGTACAATCTAAAAAAAGTAGTACAAAAGTAGACAATTTGTATTTTTATGCAAAAAAAGTATTACTTAAAAATAATTACGTTAAAAAAACGAAAAGTAAGTTTGATGGAATGAAAATAAAAAATATGTGATTAAAGTTAAAATAAAAGCAAAAACTAATAACTAACATTATCGAAAATCTGAAAACAGCTCAAAAATTTACAGTGCACAAACAAGAACTAAGTTTGAATAAGTAAAAAATTTCTGATTAAAACTGAAAAAGGACAATTAAATAAAAAAAAGTTGTACTACAAGATATTAGAGCTTAAAAAAAATTCAAATAAAAAGCGAAATATTTGCACCAGGCTTCGATTTTTATTTGACAACTTTTGAAGGCAAGTTTTGGCTCGAATTTTTGTTGTGATTTTTCTTATTTTTTAGATTTTGCTTCGCTCAATCTTCGCAGAAACTTTCTTCCCTTCGACAGGAAACTCTTCCGCTTCGCCTGTTTGAGTTTTAAGTTTTACAAAAGTAGTTTGATCAATAATACGCACAATTATGTTAATAATTTGAACCATTTTCATGTTTAATGATGATACATTAAACTTAAATTGATAATTTCGTTGTGATTTTGTCATGAAAAATGCTGAGTTTTTTCTTTAAAATTGATAAAATGACAATCATTAATATTTTGACGTAATACTTAAAAAAAGCAACAAAGACTCAATTTGGTTGCTGCAAGCCAGTTTTCACTCATTATTAAGTAGCTAGAAACCCTCATTAACTTTTTAAGAATTTTAAATATCTGTGTAAATTAAAAATTTTAAAGAACCATATTTAAAAACAATCAAACTAGTCATCAAAAAACTCACAGAGTCGGTTTAGAGTGCATAAAAGTCGCAACATAAACAAAAATACTAGTATTAAATACAATTAGCTAGAACAGCTAACTATTAAATTTCCTTTTTAACTTACACGTCTTTCAATCAAAAAACTCACAGAGTCGGTTTTGAGAAAGTTCTTCCCGGTGGGGCTCCTGTTGCTCTTCTTCAGTGATTTTCTTAACTTTATGTCTTCCCTGATCGGTGAGATCAGCCTCACCGACGGCTTGATCTTCACGCTCGTCGTCGGCTCTTCAGCTCGTTTCTCCTCAGTTTTCTCCTCCTGTTTCTCGTCTTCCTGCTTGCTCGCTCGCTTGTGTTTTTCCTGGAAACCTTCCAAGTTTTCGATCTCCTCAACAAAGTTGCACGGAACCAATCCGAATTTGTCGTTCAGTTCGCCCTGTGGAAGTATATAATTTTTTAGTTTATTACGGGAATATGCGAAATATGTTTCCTTGTTTTTTGACAAAGTACATTTTTTGGTTTTGAGAATTTTAGTTTGTTTATGGCCAATAAACTATACTCCTAGACTTTTTGTCTTGTTAAGATAAAAAGCTTTTAGTCAATGCCTACATTTTTCCTTAAATGAAAACTACATAAAACCTTTTAGCTAAATAAGAAAATTGTCAGAGTATAAACTTTAACCAACCGGAAAACCAACATACATATTTATTTTATAAATTGAAAATTATACAACCAACCTGGTAAAACCCGTACTTAACTCTTTTAAATTCCTACTTCTAATCTTTAAAATAGTCAGTATAATACTTTTTTCTTAAATTTAAATAGTATTTAAACCAATTAAAAACTCCACCAACCTGATAAAACCCGTCGACGTCGAGCGAGCTGTTCACTTTTATGACGTCATTTTCGCTGAACGCCAGCTCGTTGTCCACGTCACGGTTGGGCGACGATGATGTCGGGTCATAGTCGAACAGCGCGACGAAGTACCGCGGTGACGTCATCGGCGACGTAGGAGGGGTATTCTCGTGGTTGCCGCGGTCACCGGTTGCTATGTAAATCGAGTTTTTTGTGAATATTTATTATACCAACTTACTCTTCACAAATGTAAGGTTTGACAACAATTGCAACACTAATTTTTAAGTACAGTAAAGTTGATTATGTTTCATTTCAAAATATTTAATAGAAAACAAAATTGTTTCATAAATGAAAAAATAGTTATTTAAAGCCTTATTGTATTTTACACTAAAACTTCAAATAAAAATTTTGACATCTTTGTTTACCAAAAAAATATGAGTAATAAATAATGATAACCATTCAACGAATTGTCGAGCGAAACCATATTTTCGCTGGTGAACTCAGCTGTGGTGTTTATGACGTCATCGTTATTATGACGTGGCGAACGTGGCGATGAACTTGTGGGTTTGAAAAATTTGTTCAACTCTTCCGTTCGACTTTCCTTGATTAAAAATAAATAATTTAATTAGTTTTATTAATTTGTAACGATCTTTTTAATTAAATATTTTAAAGGTTTTGCTGACTCCTTTTATAATCACATATTTATTTCTTTGGTACTTTTGTGCTATGCAATATCTTTTACATTTACTAAACAAATCGAAAACTTTATAACAATCAGCACAATATTTCATGGACATGTGATTGACAACTTATAAAATTCTTACTTTGATGTCTGACACCATGTTGGACGGAATGTAGCCTTTCTGCCCGCAACTTTTGGCCCCGTAGTAAAACCCATCGTGACCTGGTGGTCCGAACACCTGTGACGTCATATCAAAAAAAATGTTTTGTCGTGAAATGTAACTGTTATTACTAAGTCTTGTTAACTATGCTTAAAAATGCTCAACTGAAGTACAAAGATTTAAAATCATTTTTTTATTTAAAACTTAGCTAACTACCATAAATTTTACTAAAGGTTTAAATAACTTGGATATACACTTAAGAGTTCACTGAATTTTTTATTTAATTGACTAGTGAAGAGATTTGTATAAAATAGAACTTTATTAAGTTCAATTTAAAAAAAATAATTTAACATATACATTTAGGACGTAAGTTTACGGTTATACTCTATAAAATTTAAGCTTTAAGAGCTTAACAACAAAGTAAAAGTAAAACAACCAACAAGCAAATTTTCCCCACACTCGAAAGGCAACTCCTCATCGTAGCACGTCTGATTCGGGCTCATTGTGTGGGGGTCGTACCTGTGTATTGAATAATATATAACTACATAACAGACCAGTATATATATATATATATATATATAAAATAAGGTTAATGTTTAAACGTAAACACTTTCAACTGAGCCCACTTGAAGGGCTTTTAAATAATTTATTCAAATGGCGATTTTAAAATTCTGGAACATATGTTTCACAAAGCTTTAATTTTTCACAAAAAACTAACTTTTGTTAACTTTTGTATCTTTGTTTAGTACAGTGCTTTGTATTTTGAATTTAACTGGCTGATGATCAAAGCTTTATGAAAAATTAAAGCTTTGTGAAACATATGTTCCAGAATTTTTAAAATCGCCATTTGAATAAGTTATACATATATATATATATATAAATTAAAGGTTTTATAAAAAGTTCTTCATAGTTCTAATATCTATAAGTTCTATATATCTATATATATATATGTATTTGCTTATTTATTTATACTGGTTATCAGTAAGTTATTTATTTTAAATTGAACCAGCTGAAGACTTAAAACATTTTTTTGCTTTTATGAAACATGTTTTCTGGAATTTTAAAATCGCATTTTCCTAAACAATTACTCAAGTGGGCTCTGTAGAAGGTAAACAAGTTTAAACAATCACCTTACTTTATATATATATATGGTTGCATCTTACCTGTACAGTGCTTCCACTATCCCCTTGCTCGGTGCTTGTATGCTTGTCGTGTTTCCGTGCTAAAAAATTATCAAGTTTTAAAAATCATTTCTGCAAGCAAAAATTACGTGTTACAAAGTTCAAATAAAAGCGTTTGTGTAACTCACAAAGTAATCTATTTTAGAATGTTTGTTTTACTTACATGATTGAAAAACCTTAAAAAAAGTATGTTTTTGAAAAGAACATTTTAAAGTTTTTAAAGTGTTGACTCAAGAACACAGATACTTTAACTTTTTAAAAGATTGCTACATTGTCTGTGTAACAATTGGAGTGTTATAAATTCAATAAATAAAATAACTTGAAACCAAACATAATATCAAAAATGAATGATACATTTTTTGTAGAGACACTTTTCTGCAGCTTGTAAATGTTCGCAGTTTTAAAAAACTAATTAAAATAAGAGTGACATTAATAGTCCACAGTGAATGCTGTACGTTGGTACAAAAGTTAACAAAAAAATGTTAGCATATACAAGCTGCGAGAAATACTCAACCGCTACTTTACTTTCTAGCAATAGTATTTCAAACGTGAACTTTGCTCAAAAATCTAACAAACTGTCACAGATACTTAAAGCGGTTACATGAAAACTCAAATTCCGACAATTTAAATTTATTAAAAAAAAATAAAGAGTCAATATCTCAAAAAGTATTATATAAATATAAATTAAAAAAATATGTGTGTACGTCTTACTTATATCTATAAGCCATTTTTTTTCTTTTTATTTTTAAATACTTTTTGAAATTTAAAAAATACTAAAAATAATTATGTTTTAAACTTTTTCCAGCCATATTATAAATTGATTTAAAAAATTATTTAACGTGTGGATTTTTAATAACATTATAAATAAATCAATATTATAAAATAACGTGCTGTATTAAATTAATATAAAATCATTGTTTTAGTAATATGTATTGCTTAAGAACAGCCTTTAAATCAATGAAGCGTCGTTTAATCTTTGTTGAATATATCGTAAGATAGGCTGATAATATCTATAAACTAAACTAACGATAAATCGTCGTAAAAACAGATTTTTCAATTACATCGTGCCGTATTGACAAAAGACTTGATTAAAAAGTTGCGCCAAAAACTTAAGATCTTTGTATTTAGCTTCTAAGACGATAATCGTTAACTAAAATAAACTGAAAACTATTAAATGCTTACATATATGTTATAGTTTGCTAAAGAGTAACTAGTTTAGACATCAACAGTTAGTCTTTTTTATTGATTAATTAAAAACTTTTTTTTGCAACTTAGAAAACATACTTAAAAATATACTTTTAAGTGAACTTTTTTATTAAGCTCAAAAATTAAAATAAAATGAAAACGAATATTATCAAAAAAAAAAAAAAAAACATATTTATATACTAAAAATAAATTTAAATTAATTACATTGTTCAATTATCAAATTTACAAAAAAACTGAACCAATTTTCTTGGTCAAATAGGTTTTTACAAAGTATCATTAAATAATCACATAGGTTATACGCAGCTAATATATAACTAAAAACTGAACTAAATGATAACAAATTAGAAACTGGTTTTACATTATTTTGTTATAAAACTTCATAAATATTTTTATGAGTCGGACAAAATCAACCCAATTTAAGCTTCTATTGTTAGATTGTTGTTTTCATCTATAAAACGTGCACAAAAAAACTTGAAAACATAACGTATTGATTAAAACTTAAAACTTATATAATTGTTCCCACTAGTAAAATACATTTAAATACTTTGTATATAATCTTAAAGACATAGATAAGCTGTCTTACCAGATGGTTATTAAATTTTTCGAATTATATTATGCCTATTTAACCCAAAATCAGTAAAATTGTTTTAAAAAAGTTATAATTATACTTTATAACTTTTACATTAATTTTTTTTAATTTATCTTATAAATTATATAAGCATTTTTTCTTTATTCAGCTTGAAATACAACTAAAACTCAAGTAAGCAAACCAGTATGAGACAAACAAAACAAACTTGATTTGTGAGATAGGATTTGTTTAAGTCTGAAGAAATTTCGTTCACATCGAAATTTGATGAATACCATGAAGATTCTGAATAAAATTATTCTTCAAATTTAAGGACAACATAAGTTATTTATTTCAAAACTTTTAGTAAGACCTTTTAATATTAACCTTTTGAATTATTATAATAAGACAATTTTTAATTCTCAAAAAACAGCCAGCTAGCAAAAACAGTATTAAATTTATTTTTATTAAGATTCAATTTTTTATTCTTAAAAAATAAAAATCAATTAATCCAATCAAAACCTGACACGTCATCGTCGCTTCTGTCGTCCCTCGTCACGCTCGATGACGTCATTTTCCTCCCGATGACGTTTCTCCTCACAAACTCCTCGTCAGACGCCCACCCCTTTCTCCTCCCGATACTTCTCAGCGATGACGTCATCACGACGTTGCGGTCAAACCCGCTTGAGCGTGACGTCACGCTGGAATCCTCCTCGCTGATTGGACGAGGCTTTTTCTGGTGACGGAGGACAAAGTCCCCTTCTTCCTCCGATGACGAATCTGAGCTGCTCGAAGACGTGTTGTGGGTGATCTCGATGGCGGGAACTCTTTGGTAGCTTCCAGGGACTTTCCCGTTAACAGAACTACTTAAAATCTTGTCGATTGTGTTTTTGTGGAGAAAGTGGGTTTCGGAGCGTTTGGGGCCACTTTGAATTTTCACCCCCACCCTTGGCAGCTTGTCGCTGAACTTGAAATTTTTATCGATTTTGTCCGCAAGGTGGCGATACAAATCGTCGAATCGGATTACGTGGTTCTTAAACGGAGCTTCGTTATTGGACGGAATTTCCCGGTCGTTCAAAAGGACGACGGATTTCTCGGCTGGAAGTTAAATTGAATTAAATGTGTCATGTTGAAAAATAAGATTGACTGGTAAAATATTTAAACTTTAAAAAAATTTTCCGGCTAAAGCTATATTTTCTTAATTGTTTAAACATTTGTAAACGATTTAAAAGCTTGAAACTTCTAAGAATTTAAACTTTTATATCAAGTTCAAAAGTTTAAAAGAACTAACTGCAGTTGACAGACATTTCCATAAAATTTTCTGATATGTTTTCCTCAGTGACACTTTTCAAGATTGGAACTTGAAACGAGTTAGAAGTCGTGAAACTGCAGTTTTAAATTCAACGTTAGTTTATTTCGTGTAAGCTAAAGAGATACTTTTTGTTGAAGAATTTTTAAATTATAAGTTCAACCTCATTTTCAAAATAGTTATTAGTCTTACTAATGTTTTCAAAACAGTTTTTACAACGGTTCTCAATTTTTGAAACTAAACAAGACAAAAAATCTATCAACTTAAATCTGAAAATGTATTTGGAATCAAGCTAAACTTGTTTTAAAACCTAGAAATCCTTTTTTAATTATTAAGAACAAAAATATTTAATATCAGTATGTTTTAACCTGACGGGTTTCAGTTGAAATTTATCGTCACTTGTTGAAACAACGACTCTGTAGTTGGTGTTTGGAATCAAGTTGTCAATTTCGCATGTACATTTACTGTTTTCCACTTCTATTAATCTCTTCTGTTTATTCACATCTTGAAAAGATGAAGACCTTACGTAGAAAACAATCAGGTTTATTTATTGCGAAAACTATTTTAAATGTACTTGCAGTACTTTTAGTTATAAACATAAGTAACTCATTTTAAAAAGGTTGATTATTTAATTTCAAATAGCGCATCATCAGAATAATCTTGCTAAAACCTGATAATAATATAGTGTAAATTAAGTTATTTACAATGAATTTGAAAAGTCTAGCTTAAAATAGTTACGTCATAAAGTATAAAAGTCTGTTTAAAAGGTTTAAATTAGAGTTAAGTTATACTTTGCTAACTTGAAGTTATTTATAAGACAAAATTGCTAAAATAAAAACATTTAAGACAGTAGAAATTTTACTTAAAACTAAATTAAACAAAAAGTACACTACAAAATATGACAAAAAGTGACAACAATATGTCATTCTGATGATGCGCTAAATGAAATTAATTAATAAACCTTTTCAAAATGAGTGACAATGCTTAAACTTTTTAGTTAAAACCAGTACCAAAACCAAACTATTCAAAAACTTTTAGATATACTTTTAAGTAGTTTCGGTATGCATTAAGTGATTTAAAAAATAACAAATAACATTTTATTAGCAATTTTTGAAACTTTTATGAACGTACAATAAAACAGTTACATATAAAAAAAATCATTAAATGATCAAGTAGCTATAACTAGATCAGATATTAATTTCTACCATTGTTTTATTAACCTCAATTAATAATAGAAAGTATTATTATAAGTTGTTTAAATCTGCCGCTTAAAAATTTATTTTAATTAGCCACGATTTGAAGTTAAATTTTTAGAAAAACATTCTTTAACCCCTTTATAAACTAAATGTAAATTTAATAACTTTTACATGTAACTTGTATATTTTTCTTTCACACAGAGTTTAAAGATTATAAAACAACCAATTATATATTGATTATAAAAACAACTATTTAAACAACACTTTTTAAAATTAATTTTATTTTTTAGTTCATGACTTTCAGACTTAAATTAGTTTATAGAAAAGAGTTGTCAGTACTATGTGATTTGTCTAAGCACTTTTAAAAATACATGAATAGTTCATATTTTTAGAATACTTTTTTGAATTAATCTTTCCAAAGCTTTTAAAAAGTCGAAAAAAAAAGTTGATAGAAAAAAAGGCAATAACAAACACATTAACAGTCCTTTCAAATATAATATATTCAAAAAAATAAAGCAAGTACAATTTTATTTAAAAAAACTGTTCAGTTATTAAAAGTTTATAAAATGAGTAAGAATCAAAAACTTTAAACCAGGTTTTCCCAAACTCACTTTCATAATTTTCCAAAATCATAAAACGTTCCCTTTCTACTACTTAATTACCCTTTTACTTTTTCGTAGCCTCATAGCAAAAACCACCATAAGTGCGGCCAATAATTTAAAAATTAAAACCTAAATTTTAAAACAACATTATAAAACAAGCAACCAACAACGTGTAAGAGGAGCTGAGGTCTTCCAATTTTTCCAACCAGACGTTCTTCAGCATTTTATCCGGCAGAGGGCGCCACCACACATCAACGTGGGTGGCGGTTACCCGGGAAACGTGTGCACTGTATTCATGGCAACCGTTTAACGAGGGGTTTTCCCCCACGCTGATCTGACAGTCACGTGGTTCGGACCTGCCGCGGTGAGTCACTGCACACAACGATATCAGGTAGTTTTTCTGGTGAAAAATACAAGTGTTTAAAAACAAGAATACTTCAAACTCATATAATTTTATTTATTTTCTATAAACCACTCTTTTTATATGAGGAACAGCTTTTTTTTAGGTTACAAAAGAAATCAAAAACTGACAAAGATTATTTTTTTTATTTTGAAAATATTTCATTTGGAAAAAATTATTATTAAGTGTAATTATTAGGCGACAGTATATAACATAATAAGGCAATTAAAGTTTAAAAAAGTCGAACAATAAAATGTAGCTTAATATCATTTAGCTAAAATTGTGAGTTTTAGTAAGTTTTTTAATTTTCAGTTGTACAATTGAAAATATTGAAAAACAAACAATAGCTATATACTAAGGTATATATCAATACTATAACAAGTTTAACATTATTCGAAAGACGTTAGCTAGCTTTAACTAAGGTAAAATATAACATATTAACTAGTTCAGTAATTTATAACCGTTCAAAAAAAAACTAAATATACAATAAAAACTCATTATACAATTTTAGATCAAAAATTAGGAACTACTTTTAGTCGTTTGTACTTATCAATAAAAAAAAAATTATTTGGAATTAAGTTCTCAGGTTTAAAAAAACTTACATAAAATAAAATAATTGCAGATGACATTGCCTACAAATTACACAATTTACCAACAAAAACCTTTAAAAAAACCATCAAAAAAAATCTTTAAAAACATAAATAAACACGCACGTCATACGAGGCTGTTAAAAGGTGCAAATTTGTTTACGAACTGCTGATTACACACCAGACACACGTCTCAAATACAAAACAAACAAAAATGTTTGACTTCGAGGCGTCGACTGTTGTACGTTACAATAATAACCTTTATTATGTTATGACAAGGATTTATTTTTGTTCCTTTTTTTTTAAATAATGATGTGCGTTTTACTTTTGATCATTGGAATGGTAAAACTTAAGAAAACACTTAGACAAAAGACCGTTAATTTTTATCGCTTTTGTCTGTTAAAAATTATGTAATGTACTTGTGATTATGGCACAAAAGAGTTTAAAAAAATGTTATATTTAAGCTTTGAAAATTTCTTGTTTATGATTATGATTTAAATTTGTTCCGAAAAATTTGTGAAAAACTAATATAAAGTTAATGTGTTTTTGATGACTGGAGTAGTAACACTTTAAAAATTAATAAACATGGGTTGGTATTTTTTATTATCTATGTACATTAAAAACTTTTTAATGCGTTACTTTATATAATTCATTTTTGTTCAATTTAAGTTGTGTAAAAAATTTTAATAAAATAACAATGTGCTTTCGATGATTTCAACAGTAAAACTTAAAAAAGTAATAAGAAACAACCTAATAAATTTTACTACTTTGTTTGTTAAAAGTTATGCAAGGTGTTGTGGTGCATGCAACATAAAAAACTAAGGCTTGTTGCATCAAACCTTGAAGAAATTTGTACTTTAGATAAGACACACTTTTCTTGAAACTGTTCTGATAATTTCTATTTCACTAGATAAAATAGGTAATATAAACTTTTCGGATGTGTTAAATTGTAGATTTATCAATTTCTGGATGGTAAAGGTAAAAAAAGTTCTTATTAAACAATAGAAATACGTAATGAAATAATTACTAAATGTTAAAAAAGTTTTGCCTATGATCAAACCAAAAGCGTGCTGTAAATTTTACGTTATTTTTTTCACGGGTTATTTCAAATTAAAATACACTTTGCAATCCGGATCTAGCCGCGGGCCGTATATTGCTGAAATTTTCTTTAAAACTTTCTCAATTTTTTACTGAAGCTTTATTTTAAATATTCTAAGTTTAAATACTGTTACATATTCAAGTTTACATAATTAATAATTTCTTATTAAGTACAAAAATTACAGTAAATCTATAATTAAAACCCTTCACTATTCGTATCATATAAAATTAGCAATAATTTTGATAGTTTGAACCCGCTACATATAGACTTGAAACGTGTAAAAAAGAATTGATAAATACTTCACATAAAAGTTAATTACATACATAAAATTGACACATAGATTTTTGACTTGTCGTAGAAACAGATTATACAGTTCAACGTATGACTAGTTTTCAAACAACTAAACCTATGCGTCCGATATTTTAAAATGTCTGCGAACTTTTAGATAACCACAACTTAAACATGGTCAATGAATATCATTACGTTCAAATTGCATTACAAAGGTCTAAACATGTACAACTTTTTACCACGCTACGATATTGAGATGTTTATGATTATAAGTTTGCTTACAGTTTTACACTCTAATTAAAAATAAATAAAAACAGTGTCGAAATAGAAAAGTATTAGAACTTAAAAGCAGAGCCTTGAGATAATAACTACGACTTGTTATTAAAAACTTATTTTATTCGTATATGATTATAAACATA
Source organism: Thalia democratica (assembly GCF_965202585.1). Classification (NCBI taxonomy): domain Eukaryota; kingdom Metazoa; phylum Chordata; class Thaliacea; order Salpida; family Salpidae; genus Thalia; species Thalia democratica. The sequence goes on along the minus strand of NC_139172.1, from coordinate 32,612,241 downwards.
ACAAATGCAATAACTATTATGCTAGCTAAACAAATACTTGTAAAGATTAAAGACCTTATCTTCTTTTGCATCTAAACAAGTAATTATAAACAAATACCTTGTCATGGTAGATGTTTTCAACAACTGCTTTCAATTTGCTACGTGAAACTACAACAGACAATTTGTCGTCTACTAGCACATGATACTCATCTAAACATTCACTTTCTAATGGTGGTTTCCAACCTGTATGATTTAAGTGTTTAATTATAACAATGGAGTTGTTAATAAAACAATAATATGTAGTTAAATTTTGTGAAGCTTATATTTACACGTCTACATGTATCTATGTTGATAAATAATCATTGTTTGACATTGGCTTTAGTCAACAGAAACTCTAGGGTTTTTTTTATAAAAAAATCAACTTTAAAACGTTCAGTTTAATATGAACCGCTTGACTTATGTTTAAGTTTATTTTTCAGGTACAAGCCTTAAGAGAACTTAGGTTTTAAAGTTATATTTTTTCAACCAAGTTTGTCATAGCAAATAACTAGAAAGAGTTTTATGTTGAACGTATTTACATTTAATTGTACCTCCCATAAGGAACATTTTGTAGTCTGCGAATTCGACCGGCTATACCTCAAAAAATATTTTTTGTTATAAAACAGCTTGTGCCTGTCGTTAAAACTCAATAAAATAAGATCAAATTGTTAAAAGGTGATTAACCCTCCTATGCCCTTAAGTGTACTAGACTGTTGTTGATGGTGTTGCGGTTTAGTCTAGTGCTTATTGAATGGAAAAAATCTCAGCCTTGCTATTAACAGCCGAAATAACTTCTGGCAATTAAATTAGATAACTTTTCCAAAAAAAAAATAATTAAAATTAACAAAAATAACTAGTTTATAAATTTTATTCTAAAAGCTTCAGTATAAATAGAAGTCAGTATAAGTTAGTGATAAACATATAAAAGTAAATCAACTTTATGATTTAGTAAAACTTCTAATAAAAATAATGGAATACTTAAAATTTAAATGGAATTTCAGTAGCTTCAAAAATAAATAAAAAATATTTTTTGTAGCAATTTTTTTGCTGAAATAACTGCAATTTGCAGCTCATATAAAACATGAAGCGCTATGAATTTTGAAAATGATATAACATACGTTAGAAAATGCAAGCATAGAAGCATTTTGTACGATATGCCTGCATCATAATATGTCTGATGATACTTATATGTAAATCAATATTCGATCTACTGATATATACATATACAACTAACCTATGATAAGGCTGTGCGATAAAGTTCTTTCTACAGTCAAGTCAGTGGGGTGGGGTAGGGTTGAAACTATGTTGGATTGCTGGGAACTAAAATATTGTTTGTGATTATTTTATATGTTTACAATACTATTGATAGTAAACTTATTTTGATGGCATACATTTAATTCAGTATTAAATCTAATAAACTGACTTTAAAATATGACAATATGAAATCTATGAAAACAATAAGAAAAATATGTTTTTTAACCGGTTTAATCATTATAAAACACTTAAACATAAAAACTGCTTAAAATAAATGAAACTTTGACTCTAAACACATAATAAACTTGGTATAATTATTTTACATTTTTACTCTAAGACTATAAATAACTTTTATGTAATTGTTATTTTTCTTAGTTTAAGAAAATGCTAAACACATTATTAAAGTTTGTTTAGTATACTTACTAAATCTTTTTAAATAAACTCGAGTATAGTTTTAAACAAACTATAAGTATAATTATTAACGACAGGTCAAACATTTTTTCAAAACAGATACAAAAAATGCAATCATGTTTTAAAATCGAATTAAAGTTTAACAAACTTTCCACTGATCTTTTCAGAAGAACTTCGCGAAACTGAAGGCTTTTCTACAATAACTTCTGACGATTCTGATTGATCCAGGCTGTCTTTTTGACCTGAAAAAATTAAAAATCATTTTGTAAAGCAAGTTGTTTACAACTTAGAAATAACATAATTACATGAAATAACCTACTAGAAAAATTCTTAAACATTTTTACTGATGTTGTAAAACAATAAAATTAAAGGTTTTTAAAGATTTTCTTTTAGCTACAATTTAAGTTGAAGCTTGAAAAGATTAAGCTTGAATAGTGCACAGAAAAAGTTAAACATTTTTTTTTAGTAATGACTTCCTAAAAACCTTTGAACTTTCCTAATGTCCACTAGACATACTAACTAAAACCCACTATCTGGTTAAAAAAAAACTTCAAAAGTTGCAAAGTCTCTAAAATGTTATTATTTCCATGACACTTAAAAAAATTAAAAACAAAGCTAAAGTAAAGAGGACTAATGAATTTCTTGAATAGGTTAAAGCTTAAAACTTTCTAATTTACTATCCTATAAAATCCATAAAAGAATATAAGTTTAAATCCGTTTATTATTGTTACGTAATGGACTAATACAAATTTTATGTTTACTTGCTTTTACCAAACATCACTAAAAACACTACCTAATCATCAAATATTAATATACTATCTAGTACTTAAAATATATTTTATTGATTTTTATAAGAAACTTACTTCCACAACATATCTTTCGCAATTTTTAGTAAAAAATAAAACTTTGTAGCATTTAATTTATCAACTTTTAAATAAAGTAAATTTAATTTCTAAAATGTTACTACAAACACTTTTTTTTCATTATAAAGTTATTTATAAATCATTAAAAAGTCTAAAAAACAAGCTTATTAAGCATAAAAAAATTTCTGTTAATCTTTACACTTAAAAGTTGCTTAGCAGATGAAACTAGTTTAAGCAATGCTGACGGAAGTACTTAAATTACAAATTAAAAGTCAGCAATGTATTTTAGTAAAATTCACTGAAAAATTTAATCTATAGCTTTCTAAAACTAAATAAACAATTTATTTTTAAGAAAAACAACCTAAAGTAAAACTTTCAGATCATATACATTTGAATTTTTCAAATATATCAATTAAAAAACATTTTTTAAAAATTTAATTTTTGTACTAGAAAAATCTATGTAAAGATTGGATGAAATGTTTAAGAAGAAATTTTCAAAAAGAAATAAACTTAACTTTAAAATTAAATAAGTAGCTGACTTTAAATAAACTCTATATACTTCAAAGCAACAAAAGGTTTTGTGACACATCACAAAGGCAAGTTTACAAAATGAAAAAATCCAACAGATGCACAAAACAACCTCAAGCACAATTCAGCAGGAAAACAAACTTAATTATAATTTATCTGCAAAGCGGTGCAGAGAAAACCCAACTTCAAGATAATCTCGTATATCTGGGTCAAGTCGAGTTGTTGAAATCAACAAAAAAAATCAGTAATAAAAACATTATGTGCATTAGCGACACGCATACACAAGCATAACACCATGAAACACGGTGTGTTACACATAAAAGTATCGAGCATAGCTGGGGAATAACAAAATCGATACTTTCCACGGCAAACTCACACACACGATGAAAACTAATAACCATCGATGAATCGAGCGACTGCAGTATGAACGAGCGAAGTAAAAGTTGTACAATGGTGAACAAAAAGCAAGCGGTTGTTATGAGAGCCTGTTTACTGTGTGTGGCAACAAAGAATGTTGTTTTAGAATGCTTAGCAAATATTAACAGGTGATTTCTCTGATGTAGGCAAAACTTAAGCAATTGCAAAAGAAATTTCTTTGTGTTTTAACAGGTGTGGAAAATTAACAAACTAGATGTATTATCATTTGTAAGTGCAAATACATGTGAAATCATTTAATTTAAGTTGTTGAAGGTGAAATTATTTTTGCTGTATAGCAACAAAAAAGTGTTATTTTAAAGTTTTCAAAATTACAAATTGAATTTTCTTTTTCTTGCATTGATAAAATTTGAGCACCTCTGGCTATTTGAAAACGCTTTGTGCTTCAACAGGTGCGATAATACGAATAAAGTAGTCAGATGTTCATTAACAAATTAGAAAAACAGCTGTAGAAGCATTTGATAAAGTTGTTATAGGTGAAAATTATCAGATTTTTAATTTAATTTAACGTTGTCAAGCGTACTTTAAAGCAAAAACACAAATGTTGATATCAAATTTCATCATTATGAACTTTCTGAGCACATCAAGTTTGAATTTCCATCCGTGTACTTCAAACATGAAAACCGCATAAGACTTATCACCAAATCTCGTCTCCATTCCGCGGTGAGCATGACGTCATAATGCTTTTAATGCACCTTCAGATGTCTCAGAAAAAATGAACAAGATTTGATTGATTTTTCTTGAAACGGCGCTTTTTTGGATTATGATAACAGAAAAAAGTAATCAGATATTTTTGTTGACTTTTTGGTGTTTTGCCATTATTCTATGATTTGCTGCCAAAGCAGAGTAATGAAAACGGCTTTGAAAGTTTTCGTTTTTCTAACAAAATATATTTTTTTTTATTGCTTTTTTTTTTCTAGCTTAAGAACTATAACGAATTAAAACAATGTTTGAGGTCTGACTAGTAACATCCGTAGACATCATTTGCAAAACGAACTGAAACTTTTGTTTGTTTTTTTAACCTGCTTAGAAAATTAAACACACTTTGTAAAAATACAAACTACTTTTAAGAAAATGTAGTTGTTTATCTATAAAATAATAAATTAATTAGCTTCAAATATAAAGTAAGTTTAAAAAGTTTCAGTAATGTATTAATCTAAATCACAAATGTATTTTTTTCTTATAAATTAGTTTGTATAAGTATAGCTTATGTACATTTATTAACTAAAATACCTTTATTAGTAGCTATGAAAATTTGAAATAAAAAGTTTCGAAAAGATTAATTAAAGTAAGAATAAACATAAATAATAGTTTATACATAGTTTTACGCTACAAATCACAAGTAAAACAGTTCTTTTTACTGAAAAGTATAGCCATAACCAAAATTTAAAAATTATGGTAAATTAAGCAACCTACATACGAACAAAAACTCTATGTCAATGCCAAAACACCAATTAGGCTTTTTTCAAAGATAAACAAACTGTAGAATTTAATAACATTAAATTCTTAATACGCTCAAGTCTATTTCCATCCCCGTAAGTTAAATTTGCCGTGAAAGCTGAAAAGGCGGCCTGAAAATATTCTGCCAAGTATAAAAAAAAGTTGAAAATTTTCGAACTCACGGCGCGCATGAGGAAAATCGATATTAGCATGCTTCGGCTGATTTGAAAATAATTCACGGTATAACCAAAACACACTATACTACGAGCCATGCTTGCGTTATTGCTGCGTTATTTCAACTTGAAAAATGTTCGATGTTTTAAAATACATGTTTCATATGTGGATTTACATGTATGTTCCTTGTATGTTGTAGAAAAATATGTAATTTAGAATACTACAAAACTCAAGGTTTTTCAGGTTCAAATTAAAAGGTGCCTGTTTGTTTAAACAAAGTGCAACTTGATAAATTGTTTAATGTTACGTTTAAAAGCTTAAATGTTGATATTTATTATTTTGGTTAATATTGAATTTATTTTGTTATATGTTAATTTAGTATTTTAAAATTTTCAATATTATGAACTTTATATAGCATTTTTTTGTTTAACGAAGATAGTGTTAATTTTTAGAAACACTTTTCATCACATGTGCGCATTTTAAAGCTTCATGCAAAACTTATAACCAATATTAAAAAGAACACACGTAAACTTTAAAACTAAAAGTAAAACATATCGATTAAACCCTAATAATAAGAACAACAATAAAAACCGTATTTGATTGAAACTGCGTTGAGTTGTGAGCGAAGTTTGAAATTTTCGTCATCGCGTTTCCTGCAGTGTTCCTCCAATTGTAACACTTTTTTCTGGTTAATAAAATATTTAATCACAACTAACAGTACGATATTAAAAAAAATAAACTTCGATATAAGCTGTTTTTGTAATTTAGTTGTAATCTAAAAAGTTTTAAGTAATTCACTATTTTTAAAACAAAGAGGTAGTTCAAAATTTAACTTTGCAGCGATTAAAAAGCATGACAGTAAAATTCAAAATACAACTTACTGTCATTTTGATTTTAAAATTACTTTTTTAAACACAACATGTTATTTGAGTAAAAATACACAACAAATAAACATGACAATTTACTTGTAACTGCAGTAAAGTGTTGTTGTAAACATCATCCAATTCAATTGAGCTGTTGTTGTTATGCTGCATGCTTTTCTTCACTTCTTTGATGTTAACTGATGTTTCTAACTGATTTTTCAAGTCTCTACAGTATTTAATAACTTAAAACTTTTTTTAAGATACTGTTTTAAAACAAAATAAAAAGGATGTTGCAGGAAGAGCTTAAATAATTGAAAACAACAGGTTTTTTTAAACGAACACAATAAACTAGATTAAAGCATTAAATTAAAAACAAAAACATTCATAAGTTGAAGTAAAGTGTTAGTTTACTTTTTGTTTAGATCAACAAATTACATAAAAATTAAATAAAAAACAATCTTGCATTCACATAAAAAAATCACTACATTTAAAAGATTTTCTAAACCTTGAACCTTATAAATGTTACTGAAATAAAAAAATTTATTTGTAAAAACAGTTTTAATTATGATTTTGCTTATTAAAGGAATATAAACGATAGTTACTTTTAGGCAACAAAACTATTAATGTAAGTCGGAAATTTTATATTTTACTCTGCCATATTTATACAACCCTTTTGTATAAAAAATATATACCTAATGACTAATTTATTTAAAATTTAAAGTAGTATTTGCGAAAACACTATTCTGTACTAACTGTTCAAGTGAATTCATTAACTTTTTGAGGTAACAGAAAAAGACAAGAAAGTTTATAAAACTCTGAACCGCAATACTATATTATGGTAAAACTTAATTATCATATATATATATAACTTGAATACGACTGAAACATGCAATTCAAACTGTTTTAAAAAATACTTTAACCCACTCTAACATATGTTAAATGATTCTATGCAAATTTATCACCCATATAGGTAAGTCCTACTCTACATACAAGTAGTAATTAAAAGTTAATTATAACATCAATATATTTATATATCAAAATAATTTCTTTGTAGTGTGTAAGTCGGGTTGCCTTTTAATTTATTGTTTGAGCTAATTTCTTTAAATTTTAGAACTACTAAGATACATTACTAACGAACGAGATGACCATCTGAAACTCAATTAAATGCTATTAATTTTCCATGAAGAGTTTAGTTTATAATATTAGTAAATCTAATTAATCTAAAAAATTAAGTGTCAACAACTTTAGTACAGTAAATAAAGGTGTCCATCGACCCCCCCCCCCACCTATGACGTCATCAAGCGTCGCCCCTGGTTATAAACCAAAGGTATTGAGTACAACTAACGCGAGTTGGTTGTTGATTTGTTTATTTTTGCTCTTTTCCACCACAAAATGCTGGCAGGCCTGGTCCCTCTCGTCAATTGAAAGCTTCAGTTGGTCATGCACTAGGCTGTAGTCTTTTTGGAGCTGCATAATTGAAGATGAATGTTGATGAGTTTTAAAAAAATTGAAGACGAAAGAAAAAGTATTAGAAATATTTTCACCATGACTCAATATTCAAGTACTTATTTTATTACTCACGCAGATAGCATTTTTACTTTGTCGCTCGAATAACTCGTATATCTTTAAAAAAACAACATAAATCTTAGTTTCAATATAAATTAACCATAATTATTAAATATAGTGTAATATAAAATGTGATCGTTAAAAGTTTTAAACTAATTTATTTACAAAGTTAACTTTTTGAAGTTGTTTTGAAATATTTGAGTAATTTTTTGTCATGTTAAGTCACTTTTTTTTAAGTTTAACAAAAATTAAGCTACTTATGCTTATACTGAGACTTTTTACTATAATCAATAATAACGTACCAAAAATGAGAACGGTTCTAAATTGCACAAAGATAAAATAGCAAGAAAGCACAAAACTGCACGAAGCCAAATTTGCACAAAACCAAATTTGCACGAGGGAACAAAATTGCACGAAGACGAATTTGCACCAAGGGTCAATTTTGCACGAGTTACATTTTTGCACAAGAGTAAAAAAATACAGAAAACAAAACCAAAAAATTAAAAAAATAATAATAATAATTACTGACCGAGGGTAAAGGTTAGGGGTAACAATGATAATAAAAATGAAATCAAAAAAAAAAAAAAAAATTATATATAATTTTTTTTTATAAAAATCTACTAAAAAAAAAGCTACCGACCGAAGGTAAGAGGTAATATTGATGGTAAAATTAAATAAAAAATAAAAAATAAATAAAATAACTTACTGGCCGAGGGTAAGGTTTAGGGGTAACAGTGATAGTAAAACTAAAAGACAAAAAAAAATTAATAACCCGTGCAAAAGTATACTCGTGCAATTTTATACCCTCGTGCAAAAGTATCTTCGTGCAATTTTGTACACTCGTGCAATTTTGTACGCTCGTGCAATTTTGTACGCTCGTGCAATTTAGACAGCTACCCACCAAAAATATCTACATAAATATCAACATTTTCTATTAAGTAATAACAAACATTTAAAAAAACTATATAAAAATTAATAAATTTCAAAGTAGAACCAAGATCAAACTTGTATGTGTGCTGATTTTAGCTTGTTAAATTCTTCCTTCAGTTCAGCAGAGTTCAGATTTGTCTGCGCTAATTGTTCTTCCTGGAAGTAATAATTATTTCATTCAAACGAATCAATACGACTGTAAATGAAAAGCTCTGTATAAATAGTTAACTTGTATAGTTGTCACCAAACTTAGAAAAGTTTAAAGTCCTGTTTAACTGTATAAGTATTTTTGTTTAAATATTTCTTAATTTTATTCACAGTTGATATTCTAATTTGTTTATTGTAAAAGTAATATGTTTTATAGTGCTAACAGTTATAATAAAATTTAAAAATATTATATAGTGTAAAGTATAAAGCTACAAACTTATGTGTATAATGTATACTATCCAACAATATCTACGCTTTAGTCACAAAAAAACATAAACAACCTAACTAATTTTAAAGAAAATAATAACTTCTATTAATTTTTGGTAATAGTTATTTGAATTTCATTTCAACGTACACTTTACTACCAACAAGGCAGCCAGAATATTTTTAAAAACTCGATGACTTCTAGTTTAAACTTTTAAGCATAAGAATTTGTAAGAAAAAAAGACTTAATATTGAAAATATTTTGTCAAATATTTTGTGAAATACAAAGCCTTTCATATGATTATAAAAAACTAAAACAAAAAGACTTAATAATGCAAAAGCTAACATTTTGAATACTAATAAACATTACCACCCAGACAATTCATATTAATACCAAAATAAATTAAATACCACATTCGAGTATTGTACTATCATTTTACATCGTCTATTACGATTAAACCAAAGAATTCAGCTGAAATATCTTGTGGCTTGCAAAAAAAAAAGAAACAAAAAATAATGAAAAAAAAATCAAAATTAAAACAAAACGAACCAGTTGAAATATCTTGCCACTCGCTCCACTCAGCTCCTCCGCGAGCGCCTGCCGCTTGTCTTCGCTCGTCTTCAGACCGACCTGCAACTGATCCAACTTCGACAACTTCTCCTCCTGAGACCTACTCTTCTTCTCTGACGTCTGCAGGTCCCTCCTCAGATTCTTGTTCGCCTCCTCGAGGATCTTCTGGCGGGCGGTGGTGGGAGTAGAGAGCGATCTTATGATCACCTAAAAGTTTTTATTTGCAACTTTTTATAATCACCTGCGAGTTTTATTTGGAATTTTTTATAATTATATGGAAGTTTTATTTGGAACTTTTTATAATTACCTGCGAGTTTTATTTGGAATTTTTTTTATATAACGTTTAATTAAAAGTAAAGAGGTTTGTGACTAGATTTGAGAATATTTTGAAAATTGCTTTTTTTTATTGTGATATTCAGTTAATTGTGCCTGATTTTTTTTTTTTGATCGAGAGCGATCTTATAATTACCGGGAAGTTTTTTTAATAAATAAAAATGCGTCTGATGTGCAATAAATGTGTTAAATGAAATTCTAATTTTTACACTTTGTATTAAATAGTTGCAAACAATTGTTATTAAATGATTATCACACTTTTTTATGAGGTTTATTGTAAAAAAAAAGAATTTTACTATTACCTGGAGATTTATTATTAGGAGTTTTTTTGGGTATAATACTTTGTTTAATGTAAAGGAGCTTTTAACTACTATTAAAGAATGCTCAAGAAATTTAAAAAAATCTATATTATTATACCAAATTATGTAAACCTGGACAAAAATTACTTTTATATTAATTACTTATGTTGTATAAGGTTTGTTCTGATAACAAGATGTCTTATAACTGCTAAGAAGTGTTTACTTTAGAAATTCTTAACTATTGTGATATTAAAAACATATTACGCGAGGAGTACTAAAATGTTTAATTTTATGTAAATTTTTATTATTTGGATTTAGTCTTACAGTCTCCAGGAACTTGAATGGAGTATGAAAAAGCACTTTTAATCAAAAGTTAATTACAGTTTAGATAAATGCTACTTAGTTATAATTTAAATTTTTATAAAATCACATACATTTTTTTGTTCATGTGTGTTTATACAAAATAGTCATTTTAATACTTAAAAATGTACAAAAAATAAGACTGTATGGGAAGTTTACAATCTATAAACTCAACTCGGAAGTTTGAAAAAATAGAAAAGCAGCTAAAAGTAATAAAAGAACATATGCTTATTGATGTAACTAAACTATGAAAAATTTGTTTTTGATATACTTTCTTATATTTTCAGCAAATTCAATACTTTTCATCAACTTTATAATGTATTACAAAGTGTCTTTGTTTAAATAATTGCTTTATACTAAAAACTGAAAACAAAGAAAGACAGGATATTAAAAAATAATTATTAGTTTCCATGATAAGAACGATTAATATTCTCTTATTGTACTTTAAGTTTTATTCATATATAAAGGTATTTCTTAAATCCGTTTAAAATTTTGCATTAAAAAATCATTAGAATTATTTTAACGTATTTTAAGAAAGACATTTAAATGCTCAAAATGTTAAAAAAATTAAAAAATTAAATTTTCGACTTATAAAAATTTCTAAAAATAGCTTGATAAAAAATTACTTTTACAACTTCCGTAAATAGCCTTTAATTATACATTTGAACTTAAGAGCTGCTGTTGAAATGAAACTGATTTAAATTTGTTTTGAAGTTGTTTTATAATCTCGTAGAAAATAAAAATATTTCTATACAGAAAAGCTTAGTAATTTTTGAGGTAATTCATCAGATAGAGCTACTATTTTTCTACTCGATTATGATTTTTATAGTTACTTTAAATTAGTCATATTATGATAAACAAATAACTATCTATTATAACAAGTTATAAACTCACAAAGTTTACTTTCGAGGAACGAATGACAGTTATTTGTGATTTTGAAAGAATATAACAAAAAAACTTTTAAAAAAAATAAATAAAGATTTTAAAGTAAAAACTTCAAATCTGTAATTAAGGTTGTAATTACGCGGCATTCGATTGAAGGGGAATAGACAAATAAAACAAAAATTATTTATACCCTAACTTTCAAATGTGGTTAGTTTTTAACTCTGTAACAAACAATTCATTAAAAAACTTAAAACTTCACCTGAATATCAAAAAAAAACAATTACTTAGATACTCTCAGATAAAAAAAAAACTGAGTTTAAATGAAGTTAATTCAACTGATATCAACAACTTTTAGCAAAAAAGAAGTTACATGAAACTTCGTATAACACTTTGTAAGACTTTAAATAAACCGCAACAAATAAAAATTAGTATTATTAACAGTTTAAACAAAAGTTTACTGGAAAACTGCAACAAAACTTTTTTTTCTTTCTTATTTTTGTGCGATTCAACCAATTCTTGTACAATGTTTTGGGCACAGAACACACAAACACTGCAAACACTGTGTTGCAAAGACTGAAAACCCATGCAATTTGATCAATTTAAGCCGAGAAGAAAAAAAATTGAAACAAGGTTAATGGTATGTGGAAGATCAATAATTTTTATTTATTTACCCATTTTGTTCTCTGCCGCCCATATGTTCGCAAAAACACGCACTTGAGCTAGTATAAAAAACAAAAAAACTGTTTTTTTTTCAATGATCTTCTCAATTTCAAAGACTCAGTTATAATTTTTTTTTTTTGATAAATGTTTATTTTCAAGACCTTCAAAATTTCAAAGCTTAAACTAAAAAAAAATAAAAATTATATTTTTTTATAAAAAACGTAATATTGTTTAAAGACCTTGTAACTTCAAGTTTTTAAACACAAAAGATAAAACAATGCTTTTTCTGAAATTGTTTATTAATTTAAAAATCTTATAATTTTCAAAAATTACATGTAAATAAACAGCACTATCAACAAACTTCATCTATATAACAGCTTTAGTGTCCGTCTTCCTAAATTTAGCTACACAATTCAATTATTTTTTTATAATAAGAGCTAATCATTATTAAATGACTTTTAATAGTTTAAACTCCATAGTTTAATGAACCACTCTGTCTTGTAACACTAACCATGTAAACAAAAATACTTAGTACCTTTTGTTTACAACTTGGTAACTTTTGATGATTAGTAAATAGGTTATAAAACAAGATCTATTAAACAAAGATACTTTATACCTGCTGGTTGTCACATTACCTTATACACTAAAAGTATAAAAAGTTGGTTTACATGCAAAAAACTTCAACCTTGATGAAACTAAACGCGTAATGCTTCTACCCTACATGCAAAAAATAAAACCACACACACGTTAAAATAGATATATATACATACACCACGTGTTATCATGTGAAAAAAGGGTCTTTTACGTTTATGCGCGCAAGTATCTCGCATGGCCAGCAGGTTAATGCAATTTCGAATGGACTGCTTTGTAACGAGCATTGATTTTGAGTTAAAAGCGATTCGGAGCCGCTTATGACAGTTTGTGCAAACGCCAATTCGAACGACGTTTCACAATTGTAGTTTTGACGAGTCGATTTTTGATTTTAGAACAAAAATGTGAAACACTTCAAAATGCTAAATCGCAAAAAAAAAAGAAAAAGTTTGAAGTTTGAAACGAGCCGGTGATCTTTTTAAGTGGTAACAACGGTGAAACTGACATATCAAATAGTTTTTATAGATACCTGATGACAATAAAGTTAACAAAACACTCACAGTTTGTTTGAAACTTCTTTTCGATTTTTTTATTAAAAACTAAGTTGAAATATGAAACAGAAAAGACTGCTTATAAAACGTATGTTGTATACTTGATTGTTTTATTAATTATCTTTTATTATTTAACACTTCTTCAGTTAATGTATTGTTTTACATGTTATTAAGAAAAAAAACAAAAAACAGAAAGAAAAAAACAAACTATTATTTTATGTTTTACTTGAATACAACTATTTAACAACAGTTGAAATAAAAGACAATGAATTTCATCTTTGTGTAATTCATAATTACAAACAAAAAAATTAAGTTCAACCAAAAAAAAATAAAAGTGACAACAAATATACTTGCTAATTTAATCCATGATAATAACACAAAACGCCTTTTCAGCAACAAAAGCCTAAAATAAAGCAGCTTTTTTGTCAATACAACAAAGCGCTGAATACACAGTGACGACATGGTTTGAATGTAAAGGGCGCTCGATACAAATAAATATTGATTCTTTTGTCGATATAAATACATTGCGATTTATTCCGACGCCCGGTTTAATCGATAAGTCTGCTGCTGGGAATTTTTTTTGTACGTTTGTGATACCTTCACACAAAAGAGTGTAAACAAAAAAAAATTATTCTTATTGTTTGCACAAATAACAATAAAAGCAATGGTGTTGTATAAACTTTTGTTTTGAAATAACTTTCATCAGTTATTATACGTATATTGATTGCGTCAGTTTAAATACTTGAATATAACAATTCAAAAAAAAAGTTATCGAAACAAACAAACATAACTTTTAATTAAGTTTTTATATAGTGAACAGGTGTACCTTGTGCAGTGCATAATAATATATATTGTGGTTAATGACTGTAAAAATAATTTCTTCAAAAAACTTGTTGGATATGACGTGCACAAAGAACTTGTTTTTTTTTACTTAACAACAAATCAATAAGGCAATTCAAAAACCTTATCATTAGGCTGTACCTTAAAAGAAGAAAGAAACAAGTTGTTTACATAGAAACAAAATAACACATAATAATAAACAATATGATAATACCTTGTTGTTAGATTTAGCCACCAGTTTTTCCAACCTCAGTCTCTCCCTCTCTCGAATGTGAGAGAGTTCGTCCACGTCAGTGACTCCAGAGTCCATTCCCAGCTGGAACAAATATTAAAAGTTCATTCTTAATTAGAGTATGAAATTACAAGCAAGTTTGAGACATTGTGGGAAAATTTTACTGTAAAAAAATTAACTGAGAGTCAAGTTTATACAATTTTTACTTCAGTATACTTATGTCTTCTTAAAAGTGTTTCTTTTACTACTTTTGTTAAAATGTTTGTACTCAACTAATTTGTAATAAATAAAATTAAAAATAGTGCTATACTAAACTCAACCAGATTTTGAATAAAAATATATAAAATTTAACAATCTACTTAACTATAACTTTACTCTACTTTTCTTGTTTAAAGATAATAAGTTTATCAGATAAACTACATTATTTAAATGAGTGAATAGCTAGACGTGAAACTACAAGCCTATAAAATATATATAGCTAAAAAACACTATCTTATCATTTTAAAATATTAACTTTTCTTAAACATTAAAAAATAAATTTTAAAAATTATAAACTTTGTATAATAAATTAAATAGAAAAGATTTACTTCATAACTTAAATAGCTTTGAATTGAGAAAAGGTAATTGTTTAAGAAAATACTTGAAAAACTATAATATAAAAATAAATACAAATAAATTTTTTAAATATATTTTTAAAATATAACTAAAACTTTTCTTCAAACCATCTTTGAGTTCTTGTCTTTCTAATGAAGATACATGCTCGAAAAAATAGACCACAATTTTTTTTTCCAACATTTAATTTATTAAAGTAAAGTTGTAAAATGTAAAAACAGACACATACATAAAACAACTTACTTCATTATACTTGAGATCTAGGCTTTAAAAATTTATAAAAAAAACTCTAAAAAAGTATTACAAAAACAAAAATAGTGTTAATCAGAAACTTAGTTCAATAAAATAAAATTGTACGATTTAAACACTAAAAACTCACTTCAGTATACTTTAGCTCCCTTGTCTTTTCAACCCGCTCCTGAAGCTCTTTGACCTGGCAGTCTTTGGTCTCCAGCTGCTCCTTCAATTCGCCTATCTCCTGCTGAAACTTTTCAGTTTTGCTCGCTGCAGAAGCTTTATGCGCCTCAATCTCCTTCTTCCTTTTGCCAAGGCTCGCTCTCAGAGCAGTTATGTTTTGGGCTTTCTGTGCATGGTTTTTGTTTATGGGAATCAATAATAACAATTTTTTGGAATTTTCAGTAAAATGTCATGCCTTGTTGAATGTCATTTTTGAGTGAAAGCATTTTGAATTGACAAGTTTTAGCATTTAGCTTGTTTCATAATGATGACTAGCTTCAAAAAAAACAGAAATTATGATACAAACTAAAACCACGAAACCTTGATGTTTTTTTGATGGAGGTCTTTGGCTTTAGTTGCCATTTTTTCTGCAATTTCTGCCAGCTCATTGTTTTTTCTCTTCATCTCATTCAACTTTTCGTCTTTTTTTGCTGAGTAGCTTGATTTCTGAATGTCAATAGTTAGAATTAATAGTTTAGAAAATTAATAAATAACTTAAAAATATTTTCAATATAAAAAAATAAACCACATCAAAACCAATAGATTTTTATTTTAAAGAACATTTGTAGTGGGTATATTAACTTACCATTTTAAAACAAAACTTTACCTGTTAAATTTATTAATGTTTTCTTATAGCTATTAGACAAGTGTAAGTATATACATCACTATTAAACTAAAGCTAGTATTTTTTTTTTAAGTTGACCATGTTTACATTTTCATTAAGTAAGCAAGATACAACGTTATAAAAAACACAATTTTTATTCAAATTCTATAATAGACAGTTATGTTCCTTGAAAAAAAAACATATTTATAACTGTAGATATACACTTAACAATTTATCACTACCAACTATGTGAACGTTTTCAGTGGCGAGAGCTTGGCAAGTCTGCTGAAGTTCAGCAATTTTCCTTTCGAGTTCGTTTGCCCCAAGAGATGTGCAAACACTGACCTCGTTCATTGAAAACTCTACAAAATTTGTGGCAAAGTAATAAACATTTTGAAAAAAGGAAAAATATAAACTTCAATGATGATTGGTGTGTATTAAGTTTTTTATGATAATTTTAAATATTAAAGAGTATAAACTTGCTTTGTGTGCAAGACAAATTCCATTGGGTTAAATTTAAATAGAGAAAACTTTTAAATCAGTTTGTGCTTAAGTAAAAATACATTTTCAATCAAGTTATTGTACCTAAGATTTTTACATATTATAAAACTAGTCAATGAAACTTTATAGTCGTGAAACATCTAAAAAGAGTAATAACGATACTTTTAAACAGCAATTTGTTGTAGATTCAAAACAGGCTCACTCTTTTATATTTCAAAAAGCATTAAAATTGCAACTGAAGATTAGTAATGTTTACATTAACTCACTTCTAAAAAAAAATACTTACACAAAAATGTTTATAACAAATGGACTAAAACAACAACAAACTCGATAGAGTGTCGCTTGAAGAGCTGACGTCGTCTTGCAAATTTCCTTTTGATTTTGCAGCAGTCATCTGCAGGTACTTGTCAGAAATTCCAGTGTTAAATGAGTCTAGTGAGCTGAAAAAGAAAAAGAACTACAAAAAACATGTTTTATTTAACTGATGAGTTATTCCCATCAAACTTATCAATGTATGAATTCTGAAAAAAACTTTTGTGAACTAAGTTTTTATCTCTATTTAAGCTGATAAATTTACTTGTTTTGCTTTAACACCAGAACTAAAATGTTAAAATAACTTAACTAGCTTTTTCAAGTATTATCATTTCATGATTTATTTTATTTATAAACTAATGTCAACATTGAATTTCGCTTCTATAAAGTAAAAAAAAACAACTTTATGTTACTGAGCTACTGATTGCAATGCAAAGCTCATAAAAGATCTAATTTATTTACAAAAAATGTTTATGCTTTGTGTGGGAGAGAAAAGTAAAAATCAAAACTTACTTATAACAGTTTTATATAATTAAACTTTTGAGATATTTATAGTCTAAAAAAAAGTTATTTTAGAAAAAAAAAATCAGATAAGTATTTAACTGTCATCTTTTTTACAAAAATTAAATCTTAATTATTGATATATTGCATGTCAAGTTCATTGGCTTATGTAGATACTAATCTAATTTAAAAAATATATATAAAGTTTTTAGTATTTTTTATCTTTTACGTCACAACATTTTATATAGAACAAATTAAGTTTAACATTTCCAATAAAAATTTTGCAAACAAATATCAACTTTTTTCTTAACAAAATATGGCATTTACAAGTGTACATATCAAAACTAGCTATTAAAATAAACAAGAACATCTTAAAATTCAAATATTTTCATAAAACTATAAGTAAACTAACTTTTAAAGTTTTTTTTTGTACTCAAATATATCTTATTATCTCCATCAGTAAACTGTTTTGCTTTAAAGTTTTTATGGTAAACTGCAATCACTGCATGAAAAACTTAAATTTTAAAAACTCTGTAAAAGGAATTAATTGTTTTTCTAATCTTAAACTTGTGTAATACTTTGTTACATTATTTACTCACAGATCATTGTTGTTGATGGTGGAGTTGTTGTTATGGCTGTCTGTGCTCTGGCTATCTTCATCCATTTCAATAATTTAATTTCAATAAAACATCATCTATGATAATTTTCTGAAAAAAAATTAATCTAAGTGAAATTTAAAAAACATGAAAAATATGTATGGGTATTATTAAAAATGACAAATATTGAAATTTCCCTAAGTAACAAAGTGTTGTACTCACTAAGGTAGGGGTAGGCAATTTTTTTGAGAATATTGTTTAACTTGGTTTAAAAAACTTATTTTTGGCCATAAATATGAAAAAAAAGTGTATTTAGGAACAAATAAGTATTAAGAAAGGTTGCACTAACTAAAAAAAAGTTTTTTGAAACAAATTTTTTATACTACTTAAAAAAATGTATGTGTTTAAAAAAGTAGAAATTGGATACAAATTCAGTGCAATTTTGTAAAGTAATATTTGTCATAACACACTTTTTAATTAATTATAGAGGACAAAAAAGATCTTCAAGCATAACTAATAAACTTTTTAAAACATTGTCAGCTCCTACACAAGAGTTTACTAAGCTTTGTCCCATATAGCTGTCTTTTTTGTCAAATTTTTATTCAAACTTTTGCTGATTTAAACAAATCAAATCAATTATTGTATTTAGTGAATGATTCAAATTAATGTGTATTCAAAGAAAGTTCAAAGTTTAAAAAAATCATTAGATAACCATTGATCTACTTTTTCAAAAAAAAAATCTGCTGGCTGGAACTTTTTGGGTTTTTTCTATTTACAGGTTAGTTACCAGTTTGTCTTTAAAAAACATAGTACTGAAATTTTTAAGAATTTGTCAATAGCGATTGAAGAGTTATAATAAAAAGTATGTCTGTAGTTAGTTTTGATATATGTAATATAAGAAAAGGTTGTCAAAAAAGACAGCCATACTTTTAAAGGGGTGTTATCTAATAATAGGGGGAGGGGAGCATTAAAATAAAAAGATTTTTTTTCAGTTAGCAACTATGAAAATAAGTTTATGAAACTCTACATTAAGGGCATAGGAGAGTTAAACTTTTTTTTCACAGATTGATCTTAAATTCATCTAGTTTTTACTAAGCTAAGAAATTTTAAAAATTCAAAATAGTTTTTGAGATATAGCTGGTCAAAGTCGGAGGCAACAATAGGTTCCTTATGGGAGGCGCAAACTAAAACAGCAAATTACTAGAAATCACTAAAAGTCTATCTCCTCCTATGTTTTTAGAGATAACTACCTAAGTTTTCAGGAAATGTTTATTGCAATATTTAGAAAATCTTATTGGAACAAAATGTAAAAATTTAAAAAAATAAAATTTTATAACAAAGAAACAAAAAAAAAAACTTTTTTTTCTATTTTTAATATAAGATTTTTACTTTTTGATTTTTTTTTTTAATTCCTTTTAACAGAACTAGTAATCTCAAAAAACATAGGAGAAGATAGATTTTTAGTGAATTAGTCTATTTTAGCTGTTTTAGTTTGTGCCTCCAATAAGGAACCTATTGTTGCCTCTGACTTTGACCGGCTATATCTCAAAAATTATTGTGAACTTTTCAAATTTGTAAAAAGCATCTTGTAGCTTAGTAAAAACTATATAAAATAAAATTAAATTGTAAAAAAATAGTTTACCCCTTTATGCCATTAAGTTATAAATATTTGAATTGTTATAACACTCAGATACAGTCACCACTCTAAAAACCATAGAATACTTTATCAAAGTTTAAAAATAAACACAAATTATTAATAAAATTATTGTGAGCTAATAAAAAATTGAGCTTTTTTTAATCTTTATTAATATAAAGACTAACTTTTAAGTTTAACTAAGACTAACTCAAAAAAGAATATACAACATTATCTTAAAAAAATTATCAAAACATATATTTAAACTTAGAAAATTTCATTTAAACGCATTAGTATTCAAATTAAGTACGTTATCTACCCACAACTTTTTTATCTTGCTAAAATAAATAAAGTTATTAAAATAAACTAAATTTGGAAATAGCTGTAGTTGTTATGTATACAGTTAGTTTCTATAGCTCAATTTCAGTTTGAAAAACGCTTGTTTCTATATGTACAAAAAGTCCCTACACTGTAGCTATTTTTTCAACCTTGCTAACTGGACTAAAGCAAAGCTTGCAAACCACTCATTTTTTTAGAATTAGTCAAATTATTTTATATACCATTTGCAACTTAATACCAATAGGTTCATTTTGTTTTTTATATTTTATTACACAAAGCTTTTCAAAATCATGCAAGATTTCTTTGTCAAGTGATAAATTTTAAATGAAATTTGAAAAAATTTTCGTTGAGTGAATAGCTTAAAAAATAACTTTTAATTATGACGTATGAATAAATTAAAACAAATACAAAAATTAGAGATTCAGTAATTAAAACTAAAGGCATGTTTATTAATAGATTGTTAATAACTTTGTTTTGCCATTTAATGCTACTTGCGTATTTAAGTTAGGTCGCTCTTCTTCAATCAATATTGATTCCAGGCTGTAAAGTTCGCTTTTCTTACATCGTTTTAAAACTTTAAAATTTTGAACAATGTCAGAGTTTTGACAGGATGTGCAATTAAAAAGATGTTCAAATATTGCGCTGTTTTTATCTGTTCCGCAGTGGTCTGTAATTCGTCGGAATATTTGCCGTGATGTTTCTCCAATGTAAGAGATGCTCTGATCTGCAGAGCAGGTATATTTATAAATAACATTTGCGTCAAATACTTCCGAGCATTTACTTTTGTTGCTGAAGTAGTCAGAAACCTTTTTGCTGGTGTAGGCCGGTTTAATACTAATGTTGTGTTTTTGAAATATGGATGCTATTCGTTTTTGGAATCTTATTGAACAGCTTCCAACGTAAACTGTTGTGAAATAAGCGTAGTTTTCGGTTTCTGTTTTCTTTTCATTTTTTGTGTTAATATTTTCATTTTGTTTAAATGTTGAATTGTCGATTTTGTGAGCTTCAAGAAATTTGTTGATTTTGGACTTTATAAGGTTTATTGGATACTGATTCTTGAGTAATAAGTTTTCAATTTTTGTAAGTTCATCTTTAAAAGCGGTAAAATTTGAGCATATATTAAGCGCTCTGTTTAGATAAAAGTTTATTAAACCGAGTTTCCAAGATTTAGGACAAATACTAGTATATTGCATAATTAGACCTGTGTCTGTTGGTTTTCTGTACACATTTGTGTGTAGTTGGTTTGATATTTGTTTTACTTCAGTGTCGAGAAACGGTAGTTTTCCGTCAACGGATCTTTCTAGAGTGAATTCTAAGTTTGGGTGTAGAGTATTCATTTCATGATAGAAGTTTGTTAGTTCAGTTTGGTCTTGTGTGACTACGAATATATCATCTACATACCTTGTGTAGAATAGAGGTTTTGTTTTTGAATTTGTTTGTAATTGGTAATTTTCTTTTGATGCTACAAACCAATTGGCTAGGATTGGGGCTAATGGGCTGCCCATTGCAACACCGTCTATTTGTTTGTAGACTTTTTCACCATAAAGGAAAATACTTTGGGAGCACAACTGTAAAATTTTTCTTAATATATTTTTAGTAATTTTAGTTTCTTTAAAAATTGATTTGATATTTGTGTCATAAATTGTTGTTAATATGTCTTCAATTACTTCTTTTAGCGGAACGTGTGTATATAGGCTTTTGATGTCTAAACTAGCAAAAGCGTTTGAGTGTTTTATATTTAGCTTGGATATTTTGTTAACAAATTCATTTGATGATGAAACGCTATATTTGTCATACAAGCAACTTTTTATTTGTTTTTCTAACCATTTAGCTAGATTGTACTCTGGGGTGTTGATAGCTGATAATACTGGCCTTATTGGATAATTTTCTTTGTGCGTTTTTACTACACCATATAATTTGCCTGGTTGTGAGCCTCGTGGATAAATATTGTAATAGGTTTTTTGGTTAACTATGTTTTTTTTACAATTTTAATTATTTACAATTTTGTTAGACTTTTTCTTTATTTAAAGCAATGAATTGTTACCAGTAATTAACCAATACACTAAAATGTTTTTTGTTTTAATAAAACAGTTTCAAACCTCACATTGTTTTGATTTAATAAACAAGTTAATTAAGTTAACTAATTTGTTTATTAAATCAAAACAATGTGAGGTTTAAAACTGTTTTAATAAAACAAAAAATTTTTAGTGTATTGGTTAATTACTGGTATTAATTCATTGCTTTAAATAAAGAAAAAGTCTAATAAAAGTGTAAATAATTGTTTTTCTGAAATAAAAATTACTTAGTTAACTATTAAGTAAAGAGCTTATCTAAATAATAACAAAAGTGCGAATTAACCATTGTAATTGTTACCAAGTTTCGGTTCGAAGAAACTTCAAAAGTTGATAAGCGTTAAAAAGTAGTTATAAAAACAGTTCAATCGAGTTTTCATAAAACTTAAACGGGATTAATTTAATTTTTTTATTTAAAAAAACTTGTTTTCAAAGTATAACGGACCACTTTACAAATCAAGCTTTAATTGGGCAGGTTTAATTATGATAAATACTTTGTAAAGTAATTATTAAACAATAACAACTTTAGCTTACTCTTATACTCAAATGAAAAGAATTAAGTTAGTTCAATTATTTTAAAACGATAGATAAAATTGAAAATTTAAAATAAACGTATACTATTTTCATTGACCTTTTTGTATTTTTATTTAAAAAAAAAAAACATTTTCGATCTCAAGTTTAAACTTCTGAGTGAGCGTTAATAAGATATAAAAAATTATTAAATATGTCCCTAGAGTCTAGGTAATTGTTAATTTTTTTATTATTTTTTGTTCGTGGCAATACATTTGTTAAACAAAGACAGTAATCGCTTAATAATAAATTATTAAGTTAACTTAACTAAATATTTGAATTTACCATACAATAAAGAGTACCCACTGATTGTTAATTGGGATTGTGGCAATGTATTAAATTTATCTAGTTAGTACTTAGTACCTGGGTAATACAAGTTGTTTTGTTGTAAAAATTATATCATCGATATATTTTCATTAAAATAGATAGGGTAAAGTAGACATTTAATAAACTTATATTGATGATATATATCAATTTGTATCACCCAGGTATTACATATTAACTAAATTTAAAGTTGGCGTGTAAAAATTAACTGGGTGTTACCGAATTATTAGTAAAAAAATCGATTAAAAGTGTTTACAAATTCTTAAACACTAGCGGCGCTAAAGAATGCAAATTGGGGTACACAGAATTTTAATTTTGTAATTTAGGGTTCACGGATTCGAAGTAGCGTGCCGACCACTGACTTAATTAATCGTTTACTATTCGTCTAGCTATTTGGAGACTAAATTTAAAAAAATAAAAATATAAGTACAGTTTGTTTTAACAATGAGGTTATAAACTAAACAAATGACTTTTAAAAAGATTTTGTAATCTTCTGACCAAAATAGTTATCATTTCATCAAAGTTAAGTTGAAACAAGAAGTAAAAAGTTTAGCTGAAATAACCGATAAAAATTTATGTATACAACTTTTTACGCTAACTTTGATAAGTAAAAAGCTATTTAATTCTTAAGTCATAAAACAAGTCTTTTTTTGCCCTTAACATAAATAAGATTCCTAATAGAAATTATTGAAACAAACCCACTGTTTAAAAAACAAAGCTGTTAAAAAAAAAACCTTAAGGTTCTTAGAAAAAATTCTTTTAAGAAGTCAATGATTAAATAATTCTTAGTCAAATATAACATACTTTTGGTTTTGCATTACTTAATAACAAATGAGTTTAAACACTAGACTATTAGTAAAAAATTTTGTACCAAACTCCTTGAGTAGAAAAAAACATTATGCTAATATGTTCCTTTGAGAGTTAAAACAACTTAGCTTAAAAGGATCTTTTTTGTTAAATAGAATAGGATTGAACTTACTGTTTCTTTTAGTATCTGTATTCCGATTGTCAAGAATCTTTTATATTTGCTTTACAGCTGTTATAACTTAAATTAAAGCTTTTTTTTATTCGAAAATAAAATTGTATTATTGTATATTAAAACCATAATCAACATTTATTTATACATACTGGGCTAACAGTGCTTATACGCTAGCAGCGATTTGAACAAAACTGAAATGCTTTATACTTATGTATAATAGAATAGTATTAATGAATTCAACATTAAATAAAAAGAAAAAGTTTCAAAAAATGTTTTAAATAAAAAAAAACAATAAGAAAAATGTTTCTTATTCAATGTTTGTTTACTGCAGCTTTTGATTACTTCGCATATTTATTTTAGGCAATCGCTTATTTGCAAAACTGAAAAAACATAGTTTTTCGAAAATAAAAAGTCTGAAAAACTTAAAACTTACAAAACATTGGTAAAACTTTGAGTTACATTTATTTTTTAAAAGTACGTTTCTTGTGTAATATATTTTTTTATTTATAGTAATTAATTACTCTAACTGTTTTGATTTTTATTCATAAAAAAATGCAAGTAATCTTTATTACAAAATAAACAAACTTTATCACAAACATTTTTGTATTTAACTAAAAAATGGTCCTGACTAGCCAAAAAAGTAAAAATGAATGCATTTTATTATTGTTCTGTTTTATCAAGGGAAGTTTAGTGTTTTTTGATGAAAATTATATTTCACATAGAAACCCAGAGAATGTCAGTGTAGTTAAAAACCTGCGTAAATGAAGAGATATATAACGATGCTAAAATTGAAACGCAAACACTTAACCATTAAGAAGAACTAAAAACTTTTATGTTTTTAATATACTAAGTACTTATAGTTTCTTTTGGCTAACACATTTTGTAGCCAAGTATAAAACTTTTTTAAAATCAGAGCTGTTATAAATGAATTTAATTTTAATCTGGAACTTCTGAAATGTATGTTATTTGCAAAGATTTTTCAAAGCTAGAAACATGACGATATGTAAGACTGCACGAAACTGCAGTATTTAAATGTTTTAGATTTACAAAAGATCATAGTATTAAAACTGTGGCAGTAAAAATTCCAAACTAAAACTATAAGTTTAATTAAATACATACAGTAACTCGCATTGAGTTTCAGTTTTAAAAGCAAAAACGCTTAAAAATTTAATTGTAAACGAAACGAAGTTTGATAAAACTGTTAAAAGTTTTAGCGTTTGTCTGTTATCTAAAAACATATGATATGCTCAGTTGTATTGTAACTTTAAAATATAACTAACTATAAAACAGTTCGTATAAGTTAGCTTATTTTTTTAAATCTGACCAAAATAAAGTCTAATATAATATATACTATTTCTAAATATATTAATCTTTTTAATTAAAGTATTATAAATGTTATCCTGGCTTCTTTTAATGGTTGAAGTTATAGTAAAACCTTGAAAAGTTTCTACTTTAAACATAATAGAATATGGGTAGCTGTCAAATTTGCACGAGCGTACAAAATTGCACGACTGCAGAAAATCGCACGAAAATAAAACTGCACTAATATACTTTTGCACGAGGGGATAAAATTGCACGAAGTTAAATTGCATGGAGACAATTTTTGAACGAGTTAAATTGGTTTTTAATAATTTCTTAATTTTTTATTAAACATATTTTTATAAGTTTTTTATTAATTAAAAATTTTACTATTACTGTTACCCCAAACCCTTATATAGAACCCTCGGTCAGTAATTTTTTATTTATTTATTAAACTATCTTTTACTTATTTTATGTTTTTTTTAATACTTTTTTTGCTCCCGTGCAAAAATGTAATTCGTGCAAACTTGGCTCCGTGCAATTTTGTGCAATCGTTTAATTTTGTTCTCGTGCAATTTAGTCCCATCGTGCAACTTAGTAACCTTGTGCAATTTTGTCTTCGTGCAATTTAGACCCGTTCCCAAGAATTATACCTGAGCTTTTTAAATTAACTTTGTATTAGGCATGAAGGAGTAATACTTAGACGTGAAATACGTAATAAGGAATAAAATTAGTGGAGTCAACAAAACAGACGTTTCGTTTCTATTCCCATGAGCTCGGGGATAAGTTACAAAAACTGTGAGTCAACAGTTTAAAAAACTTCTAAACACTTTAGTTTATCTGATAAGTTTATCATTAAATACAATAAGTTTAATTTTTTTAATACTTCTAATAACTGTAACAATAATAATTTGATAATTGAATACACTAATGTAAGATCTTTTTAAATAAAATTTATTTTATAGAGAATTCTTTGTACAGTAATGATTTATTTTTTCTCACTTTGACTCCTAAAGTCAACGATGCCATAGTCTGTTCTTTCTAACTATAATATAATTAGAAACGATAGGACAAGTAGGGGTGGAGGTGTAGCTGTCCTTTACAGAAATTCACTTTAAGTATTTAAAGTTAAAACAGATTTAATCTCTATTAACAAAATAAATGTTGGATACATATGTACAGAAGTAAATAAAAAACGACTAAAATTTTTATGTGTATACCTAGCCCCACTGTCGGCTAAGTGTGCACTGACTATTAAAAATGTAGTTAAATGTTTTTTCGAAACAATTTATCATTGAACTTCTAGAAGTAAAAAACACTATAAACTTTCAAAACAAGCATGGTAATTGAAACTTATGAACTTCTTCTAAAAAGTTAAAAACACTAGAAAATTTTAATACAAACATAGTAATTGAAACTTATGAACTTCTTTTAAGAGTTAAAAACACTGTAAACTTTCAACACAAACACAGTAATTGAATTTTAATGTTGTTATACTAAACTAAACGTTTCAAATTATCTGGGGTTTTGAACATTGTTTTTAATTTTAGTTGTTGAATTTAATCTCAGTCATCATAAGATATTTACTGTTCATTGAAACTTTATTTGAAAAAAAAATCTTGATTTAGTAAACAAAGCAAATTTTATTCACTCAATTACACTTAATTACTTACTTAATCACCTAATTACACTCAGCTACAGAATCACTTTGAAAGTATAACTTACAAAAAAAAAGAAAAAAAAAGCAATTGTTTACATTGTTCATATATATATATTGTTTATTGAACGATAAAACAGCGCTCAAAAAATTTGGTCTAAGGAGTTGGTGTACAAAGGAACCTTTCGGTTATCGAGTCGTACACCACATGTTTATAAAGTTTCTTACGAGCTATTACACACACTTTTTTAATTATTTAAGTTTTAAATATTTAGTAATTAAAAAATCAGTTAGAAAAAAAGAAAATGAAAAGAAAATTAAACTAAACGAAAATTAACTGAATTTTATGTTAATAATGTACTATAAGTCTTGTTTAGTAACAAAAAAACTAAAAAATATAAACTTTGAATTAACTTCTAAAAGAAGATAAACAATACTTGTGTGAATACTTGAACTAAAGGTTACAACTTCTTTAAAGAAAGTAAAATATAATACGCTGAAATACTTTTACGAATTTTTTTTTAATAAATATTTTGTGGTATAAAGGTAGTTTTACTTTATTTAATAATTTAACTTGAACAGTAAAAACAGTTTTAAATTTGAATAGTTAAATAAACTATTGTAAAAACTTTTTTTAACAATTTTAAAGAAGTGATTTTTACAATAACTGAACTTAACTTTTATAAATAAAAGTATGAAGATAAGTACTGTAAATTTTATGCTTTTAATAAGAAAAAAAACGATAATAATTTTAACAATAATGATATTAACAATAACAAATTTCCTTCTATTTTAAAGTATACTTGATAAAGTGGTACTTAAATCTTTAGTAAATAATTATGCATTGCATTCAAAACATTGTTATCAACTTATTCAAGCATTTACAAAAAAATATCTTAAAGTTTAGATATACCGCAGTTTGATCAAGAAACAAAATAAACTTTTCAAACTAAACTTTATAAAGTTAAAGTATTTGTTATATAGAAATCAGATACGTTTCAGCATACCAAGTTATGTTTTCAAGCTAAGTAAGTTTGAGGTTTTTAATTAGCTTTACGATGCTAATAGCATGTAAAACTCAATAAAGTTAAGTAGTTAACTAACAATAAAACTTCTTATAAAAAAGCGAGTTACTTATTGTTATGTTGTTTAGAATAATCAACGCTATTTTAAAACATTGGTTGTTAGAGCAGCTTAAAGTTTTTTAAGTTTCTACAAATGTAATTTATTATGCTGAACTAAGTTTAGATAAAAATTATTATAAAGCTAGAATTTGTCAAAAGAAGCTGTTTTTACATGAACACCTTGCATTTACTGTAATGTTTAGCAGTTATAACTAGCCGAATTGTTAAGAGTAGTACTGATAACTGGCGACGTTGTTAAATGGTGCGAAATTTTTTGAATTTCAAAGAGTTCTTCTTAGTTTTAAACTACGTTCTTAAGCGAATTTGAAAACTTTTATAAGTTGTACAGTTGAAGTTATTCATTGATTGAATGTTTTTTAATCAAAAATATAAGAACTAAGCTGTTGATTACAAATACGTTTACCAAAGTTTAGTATTAAATTTAACTTTTATTTCGTACTAAATCATGTTTTTTTTTATAAGCTTAAGGTAAAAAAAAAGTTAGTTACAAAATGTAGCCACTAGTGACTAGTATAAAGTTAAATTAACTTAAAAGTTTGCGTTTAAAAAAAGTTAGTTATAAGCTAAAAAAAATTCTGAGCCAAACTTAAGTAAAATTATAAGGAAACACGTTAACATTAACAAAAAAAAGTAACTGTTTATTATTTTAAAATAATTTATCAAGCATTTTAAAAACAATTGTTCAGTTATTAAACAAATCTAATTTAGAATATAAACTTTTGAAAGTTTATTAACTTCTATGGTTATTAATCTGATTACATAGCTTTAAAATTATAACGGGTCTAAATTTCACTAAAACAAAATTGCACGAGGGGACTTAATTGCACGAAGCCAAATTCGCACGAGGGCACAAAATTGCACGAAGACGATTTTGTAGCAAGGGTCAATTTTGCACGAGAATAAAGATATACAGAAAAAAAAAACATAAAAAAAAGAAATATAAAAAAGTTACTGACCGGGGTAAGGGTTAGGGGTAACAGTGATAGTAAAAATAAAAATAGAAAAAATAACAAAAAAAAAAAACTATTAATAAAAAAAAATTAAAAAAGCTACCGAACGAGGGTAAGGTTTAGGTGTAACAGTGATAGTAAAATAAAGTTTAAAGACAAAAAATAAATAAAAGAATAGAAAATAAAAAAATAAAAATAAAATAAAAATGAATAAATAAAAAATAACTTACTAATCGAGGGTAAGAGTTAGGGGTAATAGTAATAGTGAAAAAAATAAAAATAAGAAATAATAAAAACACTAAAAAATTAAATAAAAAAGATTTAACCCGTGCAAAATTGTCTGCTCGTGCAAAAGTAACTCTTCGTGCAATTTCATCTTCGTACAATTTTATTCCATCGTGCAAAAGTATCTTCGTGCAATTTTATACGCTCGTGCAATTGAAACAACAACTCCCTTTAAATACAATACTTACTAATTACTTTTTTCATTTTCGTTACTGAAGACTCAATCATTTTAATTTCAACCAATTTCGAGTTTACTTTTTCTTGTAATTTGCACAACAATTTATGGAAAATCAGAATTTCATATATATGTTATTATTTTAAAACTCTAGCATTTAATTTTGAGCAAATTAATGATGTAATGTTTTTAAAACAAAGTTTGTTTGAAGAGTTTTAATTAAAAACAAATTTAGATAGTTTAGCTCAGACAATAGTTTTTATATCATCAAGCACATAATTATATTTGAAATATCGTTGATGTTTATTTGCATTGTTTTTATTTGCTGTAAGTTGAAATTTCGTTTTACTTTTTTATTTATATACCGTTAAAATTGACTTTTACTTATTTGTTCATCAAACTTTTTGAAAGAACATAGAATTCTTAGTGATATTATTTTACTACATAAAAACCTTATAATTTTAACTCAGTTTAAAAACATAAACTTTTGTTTTTAAAATAGTCATCATTTAAAAAAAATATATGTAAACATAACTCACTCATTTTCGAAAAAAGTTTGTTAATTAATTTCGTTTAGCGCATCCTCAGAATAATATTGCTAACAACTATTAATATTGTAGTGTAATTTTAGTTATATATAAAGAATTTGAAAAGTCTAGCTAAAAATAGTTACGTCATAAAGTATAAAAGTCTGTTTAAAAAAAGTTTAAAATAGAATTGAGTTATACTAAGCTAATTTAAAGTAATTTATACGACAAAATTGCTAAAACAGATTAGCCTTGTATAACTCAATTCTATTTTAAACATTTTCTAAACAGACTTTTTATACTTTATGACGTAACTATTTTTAGCTAGACTATTCAAGTTCATTGTGTATAACTGAAATTACACTAGAATATTAATAGTTTTTAGCAATATTATTCTGAGGATGCGCTAAACGAAATTAGTTAATAAACTTTTTTCGAAAATGAGTGAATTATGTTTAATTTTTTTAGTTAAAACCAGAACCAAAGTTAAACTATTCAAAAAAATATAAAAAACAATCTTTTTCCAGGTTTTAAAAATCTAAAAATGACAACCAAAACCATCGACGCGAAAGTCGTAGTCGAGTGCGAGTACACAACCAAGCCCGGCGCGAAAAAAGAATACCGGAAGACAATTTTCTACAAGAGAAGCAAGTTGGCCAAGGAGAAAATAGACCAGTACTCGGGAAGCGTCGAGGTCAGCGCGAAGTACAAAAACCGTGTCAATGAGGTTTCCGGCGCCGTAAAATCCAGCTGGTGCAACACCCACTCGTTCTCCATTTCCACTGAAGAAGAAGAGATGACGTCATACGAATCGCTGAGGGAGTATTACGACGACGTGACCCTTTTGGTCAGAACGCTCAAGTTTAAGTATTTCATCGACGACGTCTTCGTCGAGAACATCGTCGATACCACCGTGCTGAACTTGAAAGAAAACTACTCTACTGATCAGCTGTACGAAGAAGCCATAAAGTACATGAAAATGACTTACGGCACTGAAAGTAAAACGGTGCTTGAAATTCCCATCGTACTGGAGAAGGAGATCTATGTGAAATGGAAAACGTTTAACAAGGGTGACGCCGTGCCTAAAGGTGCCGTCTGTGCGGGCAACACGCGCAACGACGGAGTTGTGTACGTTGCAAGAGTTGCCAATACTCCTGGTAAAGTTGATTTGGAAAAGGGCAAATTGAACAATTTTTGCTACCATGGATTTTCCGGGTACACATCGGGCGAAATGCTGCTGACCAACGGCGATTGTGATTGGGTGTATATTAAAAAAGGTGACGCTTTTCCAAAAAATGCCGTGTACGCGGGTCTGGACTGGCAGGCCATCAAGGTGTGGGTCGGCAAATCGGTGACCGGGGAGCCGGGGTGCATGAATTGCGATGCGAGTGGCAAGATGACGAGTTTGTGGTGTCACCATGGTGATCATTTTAACCATGGTTACGTGCTGACCATTTCAAAAGTTTAAAATGGCATGTAAACAAAAATGAATGATGGTGTAAAAGTTTTATCTTGTTTTAAACAGTTGCTTTTTTTGTTTCCTGTATCATTTGTTAATGCCTCGATTTCATCATCATTTTTATTTATAAATTACTTCATGTTTTATAATCAATATTAAAAATTTTTTATTAAACCAGCACCTACTTATTTGAACTTGATTTATACACTTAAACTTGTTTTTATTAATGTTATAATCAGTTTTATCTCATTTTAGTACACAGTTTTTATGATTTTTATTTGACTTCGATAAAAAGTTACTATGTTTAAAATTTTCTTGAAAGTTTTGTAATATAGTTAGTGATATTAAAGGTTTCTGTATAAATACAATGAACTTTTATGTTTTATGTATATGTGCTATTTGCTTTACTAATATTCTTATAATAATTCTTTTTTAAATTAAATTAGCATTCTTGAAATATCTTTAAATTTTCTTAAATGTTTTTTCTTTAAAATTAAACAAAAAACTGCTTTAGTAAAAACAACTTATGAACTATACTTTACCAATATCTCATTTTTACTTACTTTTATAAAAATAAACGTTGTGCTTTATCTAATAGAAAAAATTTAGATTAAGTTAGAATTTTTTAACTTTTTTTAATTGAGTACATAACATTCTATTCTCTTGCTTGATTATCGAGCGTAAATAAAACCAGTCAATCGGAACGCATTCCTGATGAAACATTTGTTTTTACCCGTAAGTAATGGTTTAATCTACTTGACAATCGTTTTTATATAAGCCATAATCTACTCAACTTTATAATTTTTTTAAGTTCTTTGGGATTTTAATCTGCGAAACACAAGTCGGACAATTCTTTCAATGAATATCGTGAATCTTTACTTAATTTTTGCACGGATAATTTTTCATTTCAGGTAATTGAAAGTCCAACTCATAAAAGTGGAAGCATACTTGATCTCTTAATTTGTAATCGTTGTGGTCTAGATAGAATCATATATCATTCATCTACTTTTCCATTAACAAGCATGTGTGACCATAACTTGATTTCATAAAAAAGTAAAGTCAAATAGTACCTAATGATAGAAAAGATTCATATGATTTTAAATAGGCAGATTTTGAAAACATCAATAATTACCTGTAAAAAATAATTGGACGTCATTATTTAACTAAGAATGAATAATTTGATGGTATTTTTAAAAGAGTTGATACAGCATTTTTCTATGTTTATTTTAAACTAACTTTATTATATGTAAATCTAGTTATTTAACAAGTAACATTTCTCTAAATTTTTCGTTAATTTTTTTAGCTTAAATCAAAAGTTTTATTCCAATTTGTTCTATAAATAACGAAAGTAAAAAATATCCATCTTAGTTTTAAAAATTGTTGAAAGAAATATTATTTTATACAAAAAAGTAAGAAAAACAAATAATTTTCTAAACATTATAAAAAAAAGTGGAAAAAATATCAATTAGCCGTTTAAGAAAAAAACTTTGGATATAAAGAAAAATTCTGCAAAAGCCCAAATTAAAAAAGTTTTATATTTACGTAACATCTAAACTTAAATTAAGTATTGCAATACCCCTTTTAGATGACAATGATAAAGATAAAATAGTAGCCTCTGATTAGAAATAGCCTCTTATTTTTTAAAGTATTTTAAAAAGATCGTAACTACCAAAGGTTTAAACTAGCTCAAAAAAACTGTAGTAGAATAGAAAACTTTCTATAAAAACATTATAAACTTAATTAACAACCTAAAATATAAAATTATTTGTACCCAAGAAAACACCACAACCTATTTTATTAAGTATGCAATTCCATCAATAATATTTCTACTTCATTAATTTTCAGACGCTCTATATCAGTGGTCGGCACGGTGTACACTAGTGTACATGAAATTTCTTTTAGGGTGCTTGAGACTTTTGAGGTGCATATAACTACTTTTGGGGTACATGAGTTTTTTTTTACGCGCAGAAACTAAATAAAATTTTTTTTTTTACATTTAAGACATATTCATCCTTGATATCTAGTTGACAATTTTGTTGTTAATAAAACAACCATTTTTATACTCTCCTAGTTCTTTTCTGTTACATTATGTAAAAATTCTTCCATCTTTTGCCGCCCAAAGACAAACTAAAGTGAGCAAATCTCATAGATTCTTAAAGATTTCGTTATTTGGACGTGGCAATGACTTTGTTAAACACAGATAGTAATCGCTTAATAAAAAATATTAAGTTAACTTAACTAACTATTTAAATTTACCATTCAAAATAAAGTACCAAGACTACTGATTGTTAATTGGGGTAGTGGCAATGTAATAAATTAATCTAGTTAGTATTTTAAACCTTGGTATACAAATAAAATATTGTTGTAAAAATTAGATCATCGATATTAAAAGTTTATTGAAAGGGATAGGGTAAACTGGTAAATTTAACTGGGTGTTACCGAATTATTAGTAAAAAAATACCATTAATAGTGTTTACATATTCTTAAACACTAGCGAATGCAAATTGGGGTGCAGAGAATTTTAATTTTGTGATTAAGGGTTCACGGATTCGAAGTAGCGTGCCGACCACTGCCCTAGACTACGGACATTTTTCTTTTTACTGTGCAAAACACTGTCATAATCATTAGAACATTTTTTTTTTTTTTAATATTTTTTCAATACTTTTTATATCTATCTATACCCTTATCTGTTACTTATAGTTCTTTTAGGTATAACTGATTTAATTTAATGCATTCAGCTATTTATTCATAATCTCTTAGATGCAATATCATTACATATTAATTTTTTTCTATATTGTATATTATTAATTCAAATTATTTTAAACGCTATAAATAAATTTTTTGGTGCAAGTAATAGATTAAAACAATTTGAAACTTGGCATGTTAGTATTTTATGTTTCGTATAACGCAGTAAAATACTGATGCCAGATTTGCTTATACCGATTTTATTGTTGTATTGATCTAAGCTTAAATATGTAACAACATACAAATAAAAAATTTACATCAATCTGTAAAAAAAAATCAAATGGTAAACGCTAGCCTGTTGCTTCGGATAAAAAACCAAAATTAGCTGTGTTTTCGAAAAAAAAACTTACAAGCAAGCCTTATTAGGCCTAATTTTCATAAACTTTATTAGTTTTCAACATAATACTTCATGCATTTTGTTTACCTTGCATAAAGTCTGTTTGCATAAATTAGAAAAAAATCTAGAAAGAAAAAACTGTTTTTAAAAAATTAAATGTGTTACTGAAATACAATAATCAAATTAAAAGTGTTGATCAGTCTCTTCCCTTAACATAATTACACACAAAAAAAACTTTAAACTAATTATCAGATAAACACATTTAGAAACTATATATTTTATTCATTTATATTAAATTAGTTTTTAATTTAATACCCCAAGTTAATTTTAGTAACACTCTTACCCAAAACTGATTTGTTGAAAATACTACTGCTATAAAACAGTTTCATTTTTGGAATGTTTCTGATTAAAGTACTTAATTAGCCCAGGTAAAGATAAACTAAAATCACTAAATAGAACTAAGTTTTTTTTTATAGTTTCCAACTATATTTCATTTATGACTACATTCTTTGAGAGAAAAAAGCCACCATCATTGACAAAAAAAGAACTAGTCTTAACCAGCCTGAGTTCTACAAAATACAGACATTTAAATATTTTAGAAAGTTGTTACTTTAATGATAAAATTATTAATAAAGTATAGCATCCAAAATTGAAAGAAATGGTATTTAAACTAATTTTTACATTGTAATACCTCAAAAAATTACTTTACTTTCACAACAACAACATTTTTAGAAACTTTAATTATATTAAGTTTGTATAAAATTTTCATCTGTTTTACAACATTAGCTGTTACTCACTACTCTCATAAACTGTCTGCTCGAAAAGAAATTCAGTCAAAAGTAGTTCAAAGTATTTCGTGTTAGTCAAACACCTATCAATGTTAATCATTAGGAATTATGTTTCGTATGAACAATAACAAAATGATAAAGCAGTTGTATTTTAAAACACTATAGTTATTATCTTTTTTATCTACTCTACTCTGTTCTTTAAATTTTACTTAAGCTCCAAATTTTTAAGTAATAGACAATTCAAATAAATAACAAGTTCTTGAATTAAAAAAAAAACTTATTCAAATGTAAAAACTTGTTTATTTTGTTTTCTATTGTTCTGTGTTTAACGGAGATTTTATTATATTTGTTCTTTCAAAAATTTATTTTACAAACTAAGTTTCGGTCAAAGACCTCGTCAGTGCTTAAATAAATCTAAAAAAGATATGTGACAGTCATGGAAAATAGCATTTAAACAATTAAATTAGAATAAAACCCAATTTTTACTCAAAATTTTAACTTAAGAAACTAAACAAGTCAAATTTTAATATTAAGACTGAGTTTTAGGTAAAGCATAAATTTTAGTTAAGTTTTTAAATCAATATAACAACAATAACAATAATAATAAAAGCTGTATGTAGCTTTCTTTTTTTCTTCTAGTTAATTTACAGAGTAAACATTGCTTAAGCAAAAGTGTAATTAATAAAGTGAGCTTAAAATTTAATTGAATTTAATGTAGCTTATTTTAATCGTGACGTAATTATTGAAAATTTAAGTAATTTTGTGCTTCTAATAGTTACAAAATTTGAAATTTTGCTTGAATAATTTAGAAAAAAAAACTTTTAACTTTAAGAAAATTATAGCTACAAAAACTAAAAAGCATGCATAAAGCCTGTGTTACGGGTAACTTAAGTTTTGAAGTTTTCGGAAGTGTGGGCAGGAATAAAAGAGTTCGTACCGTTTTTTTAGATTATCCCTTCTGTCTGCTTTGGTGATCGCGACCTTTTCTAATATGCAAGTACTGCAAATGCTTTGTGGGTTTTTGGCTTTGCCAATATGGTGGATAATTTCCCAATCTATTTTGTATTCAATGTTCTTATTTTTAAGCTTCCATATATACTTCGATATTTTTGTTCCGTTCTCCTTATAGTTTTTAAGTCACTAATATGGTTGTACGATCTTTTTTTGGAAGTTCCACCCGTTGAGCCCAATTAGTTTTTTGTTTCGTTTTCCGAGCTGATTGTTACTTTATATACCACATTTTCAACTAAGCATTTATTCTTAAGGGGACATTTGTTTTTTGTTCGGTATTTGCAAAGTGTTTCGTTTTGTTCATCGTTTCTTGTTTTTAAGTATTTTCGATTATGTTTTTGGATTAGCTTCTTAATATTGCTCATGCAGCTATATGAAATTTTACAATTATTTCTGTTTATTATTTTGTATAACTTATGGTCTTCTTTAAAATGTTTATCTATTATTTGCAGAAAGGCTTTACCTATATTGATTCTTACTGACTGACAGTCAGTAGGGTGGGTTGATTTAGATTGTTTTTTTTTATTCGTGCTGGTTTCTTTTTGCTTTGGTTGTTGGAGTATTTGAGTTTGTGTTTAAAATTTGAGTTGGTTAAAACATTTAGGTATCCGGTTATTGATTCATTAAAAATTTCTTTGTTTTTTGAGAGTCTATTGAGTCTTTTTTCGATCACTTTTGGTAGGTTCTTTTTGATAATGGACGGGTGGTTCGAATACTTGTTAATATAATTGGTGCGTGAGTTTTCTTTTTGGTATGGTTTGAATGTATAATTAGTAGTGTCTTTATTTAGAGATTTTATCATTTAAAATAAAATATATTTTACGCACACTCATTATAAAGTATGCAAAAAACAAAACAACAACTAAGACATTGACTACAATCAATTTGTAATTGAAATATTTGAAACTTCAGTACTTTTCAAAACCAAAGTAACCAATTTAAGCACTTGTAACAACCACAAGAGTAGAGTAAAACAGTTTTACTGTTTCACCTAGTACTATTTAACAACATTATAACTTAGTCGTGCCTTTCTTTCATGCTTTATTAATTACTTGTGGTTAAAAGATTAGTTCTAGTGTTTACTAAAAGCTGGGACAATAATTAAATAGACTAGAAAATATTATATTTAAAGTTTTTTAGATCATCAATCTTTTAGATTTTGTGTATTAAAATGTTTTTTTTTATTGATTAGATATCTGATACTTGTTTGTCTTTTAAATAACTGCTTATTTCAAAGTCCTTAAAAATTTGTCAGAGGTGAGCTTAAGAGATTGGAATCGATGCCTATGAAAACGAAACACTAAAACTATATACACAAGTTTCTGGTAATGGAAAGATGGCCATACTAACAATATATTAAGTGAATTATTGTTATTAATTTTTCTTTTACTAGCATTTTTATAGTTTTTGGCAACTACGTCATGATTAATTTAAGTTTTTTATCAGTCTTTCAGTTGTTTTAATAATAATTTAACATTTGATAAAAAACCACGTTGATTCGAAAAGGTTTTAGTTTTATCAAATTTTTGAAAATAAAAAATATATTTATTAAGTTGCAATTGGTAATCGAATACATGCAGTTAGTTTTGATTTTTATTTATTCTTTAGTTTTATTAAACATTCTTTATAAAATACATAATTGTATGTTACAATAAATAAAAAAACTTTTTAACATAAACTAAACAATATTTAAACAAATTTAAGTTCCCCGCGGTAAACTTTTACACTATATGTTGAAATTGTTTTGTAAATCCTGGTAATCTGTTATAAATTAACTTATTAAACAGTATTTAGCCTTGTATAATTGCTACATTATTTTCACAAAACAACAAAACAGTTGTGTCAGAATTCTCTTTTATCAACTAATTACTAAAAATTCCGATGAAAATCACCAAAAACTGAAGTTTTTGAAACTCAAAAACTTGAGTTTTAATTGATCGTGTACAGTTTTTATTGTAAACATATTTCGCATAAAATAAATTGTTTCGCCTAACTTATGTAACATATGAAACCAAAACTACCTGTTATAAGCATTATGATCATAATTTAAAGGTTATCACGGCAAAACAGATACTAAACATGCAAATGTTTTCATGTTGAGTTTACAATGTAAACAGTTTACATAAGCTTTTGTGGTTATAAGTTATAAAACAACGACAACATACCAACAGTTATGTTTGTATGGATAAAACAAGTAAAACGTTTTTCATTTATGTAGTACATATATGCATTGCATATGTAACAAGTTATATAATGCAACATAGTTGTAATAAACAATTTTTCTCAAACAATTTTATTTTTGATGCTTCGAATATTTTTGTTTCTATGTTATTTGATTAAAATGAAAATTTACAACTTGTTTAAAATTGTACACTTTATACTTTTGTTACTATGTATAATCAAAAAATCTGTTGTAAATAAAACTAAATGCATTAGTTTTGTAAATCCTGTCATATATTGTTAAAAAGTTGCATATTTGATATTAATATTGACTTTAGTTGATTCTTCAAATATACTGACCATTGCTGGATTTTAGTACCTTAAACATCATCAACTGGTTATGAAATTTTATACATTAAAAAACTTTCAACTACAAAACAATAATTACAAAATTCTCAAAAATTTTAATAAATGTTTTTTAACTCGATTTTAAATTTATTTTTTGCTTGAGTGCACATGGACTCAAACATTTTGTATTCTAACGCAAGCTCACCTTGAGTAAGCGTTAACAAAAATCATCACAAAACTTAAAAAAAATATTCTTAAACAACAGTCTAATTTTATTTTGGTAGACATGGCACAACTATTTATAGAGTGCATAATAATTTTTTTTTCACACAAAACAAGTAGTAGCATTTATTGTTGTTCTCTTTCTTATAGTTTTTATTATAATATCTAATTTCAAAACTAACAGAAATAATTTGGTTTAATTGAACAAAATTATATTTTAAATATTCCTGTAAGTTGTCAAATTATAGTGTTAGTTGAACTCAAAATGAATTTAAAATATTCTTACTGTTTAAATAATAGTTGATTTCAGTATGATTTCGTACAAAATAGTACATACACTTATTTTTACTGTTTTTTGCAAAAAAGAGTTTTTAATACATTAAAAGTTAGTTTCTTTACAAAATACTTACTGTATATTTTTAACGTTAAAGTTACAGGTTTAAGATACAAAATAGATATAAATTATTTCTCAAAAAATACTATTAAAGACAGTTATTGTTCGATTTCGTTTGTTTGCTATCATTGCAAACCTTACAAGCTTTTACTTATGTTAGCTTAATGATAATGGAGTTATTCAGACTAATGTATTGGTTATAATTTAGTATGTATGCAATGACTAAAAAGCATATACTTGTGCATACTTGAACAATGAAAGTTGATATTAAGATACTTTTCATAAAATATTCAAAAAAAGTATGTTAATCACATGTGGAAATTAACTTTTTAAACATATTTTATTTTAAATAGATTGTGAAAAAGTATTCGGACTTGAATAAATTATTATTTCTTCGTAAATCTTTGAGCTACTTATTGATTTTTCACTAAAATGAAGTTTTAAATTAAATTCAGTTCCTTTATAATGAACTATATAAAAGAGGTAGAAATATGCTTAAAAACATAAAGTTTGAATAATATAAAGATTAAATTTTAAACAAGAAGCAATTTAAAAATAAAAAAATTTTGCTAGCAGATGTTTTGTGTTCAAAATTAAAGTTGTTTGTTAGATTTGTTTCTAAATTCTTTTTCCGTTCTAAACCTATCTCTGTTAGTATTACTTCATAGTTTTGTATTTTTTGACCAAAGTTTATTACGAAAACCGTAAAACTTGAATTCACTATGAAAATATTTACATCATAAAACCACAAAAATTTAATCAGAAAAAGTTTTGAAATTGAAATAGCTTTACAAATGTATTGTTTTTTCTGTAATTAGGCCTAATTATGCGGTTGTTAATTGGAATTATGATGAAAAAGTGGTTTTTAAGCCTCTATTTTAAAAACTGTACTTATAAAATTTTTATCAGATACTATAAAGATACTTATATTTATTATATATAAATAAAATGTTTTATACAAGTACATAATGAATGAAATGTTAAAATAGAACTGGACAAAACATCAAACTGTATCCGTGGTGTGTAACTCGATAACTAAAGATTTTCTTTAATCAGGTCCTTAGACCCAATTTTAAAGCACTTTTTATGTCGTTCAATATACAACCAAACAAAAATTCTATAAACCATTTTTATTGTTGTTAACATTCGATTATTGGCAACAATGTTGTAATAATGTGCTAGAACTTAGTTTTATATCTTGTAAAGTTGTTTAATATTTTATCACACTATTCAATAGATAATTTTATAATATACGAAAGTTAGTACAAAAGTTTGTAATGCTGTAGCTAAGCAAGCAAATTTTAAATATACAAAGCTCAAGAAAACTACTTTAAAAAACAAAGTGTGCAAAATACTTTCACATTATTTGATTTGTTTTCCAAATTGGTTAAAAGTTGTTCTGTTTTTGAAACTTTGTCTTTGAGGTTTTTTTAATAATAAAAACTAATGAAATGTAAAAAACAATCATAGATATCAAAAATATTATTGTTAAAGAAAGTTTCTTGAACTCAGCAATTTTGCATTATATAACTTATTGTTACATATGCAATGCATATATGTACTACATAAACGAAAAACGTTTTACATGTTTTATCCATATAAACATAACTGTTGGTATGTTTTCGTTGTTTTATAAATTATAACCACAACAGCTTATGTAAACTGTTTACATTATAAACTCAACATGAAAATATTTGCATGTTTAGTAGTTGTTTTGCCATGATAACCTTTGAATTATCATCATAATGCTTATAACAGGTAGTTTCATATGTTACATAAGTTAGGCGTAACTATTTATTTCTTTCAAAAACATGTTTACAATGTAAATTGTACACGATCAATTAAAATTTAAACGTTCTGTTTTTGGTGATTTTCATCGAAATTTGACCAATAAGTTGATAAAACAGAACGTTGTCACAAATGTTTTATTATTTTGTGACAAATTGTGTAACAATTTTACAAGCTGAGTGTTTCATAAGTTAATTTATGATAATTTACTAAGATTTCAAAAACATCTTTCAACGTGAAATATAGTGTAACAGTTCACCACAACAAATATAAACTTGATTGAATACTGTTTAATTTGCGTTGAAAAAGTCGTTTTCATTTATTGTAAATAGATATACCTTTATTTAGAGTATGTTTAATTAAACTAAAATAAGATATTTAATAATACCAATTGTGTGCATTTAAACAAAAGTAAATTGCAAAGTGCATTTGAGTTGCATAATATTTTTATAAAGTGTAAAATATAATTCTCTAATTAAGTTTCACTTATTTCTTTTAGTTCTAATTTTTTATGAGATTTTTTTTTAAGTTATAATGTTTGCAAACTTTATATTAAAAAAAAATCAACTAAATGTATTTTGTTCTTACTTTATAGAGAAATTATTTTTATTACTACTTAATAGCTACTGTGATTGTAAAGGAATAATGAAAAAATATAACTACAAAAGTTATGACTAGGTGAAACCAGTTTACACAAAGTATAATAAACTGTTTTAGAAACAAGCAAGTTATTTCAAAACATGTTTTTGCTTTACAAAAATAAAAAGATTATCATAAAGATTTCAAATATGATATTTCTAGTCTATTCTATGATTGTTCCATGCTTTAGTAAACTTTATAATTAGTCTATCAACCACTGGTAATTGGTAAAACATTTAAAAAGACAAGATTGAATTATAATCTTATTAAGTGTTTGGTAAAATAAAAACAACTGTTTCATTTTACTTCTGGGGTTGTAAAAAGTGTCAAATTGGTTACTTTGGTTTTGCAAGAGTTGAAACTTAACCTACTTTGGTTATAAGTTGGTTGTAGTTAATGGTTTAGTTGTTGTTGTGTTTTTTTCAATATTTTTTAATTTTTATGCTTGACAAGCTTAACATGCTTAAACTGTATTTAATTAGGAGGTAAATAATTAAAGTTTCGGAACACTAAACAGTAAATAAACAGTGTTTACTTGTTGCATCAAATTCTTGTTTTTAGTTTGTTATAGTATATATTACATATAAAAGTA
Organism: Thalia democratica; assembly: GCF_965202585.1. Taxonomy (NCBI): domain Eukaryota; kingdom Metazoa; phylum Chordata; class Thaliacea; order Salpida; family Salpidae; genus Thalia; species Thalia democratica. The sequence goes on along the minus strand of NC_139172.1, from coordinate 32,570,006 downwards.
AACTATTCAAAATCTTAGTAAAAATTCCAAAAATTAGATAATATAGAAACATCCACTTAATATTTATGTAAAAGTTGCACTTTTTAAAGTCAGTTTATAAATTTGCTTTGTTTAAAGTAATTGCAATTAATTTTAGTTACTGTTTTTGTTTTTAGGATAGTAGAGTATGATTTTGCCATGATTTTAAAACTATACTAAAACAACATAATTTGTTTATTTAATAACTAAAACAAAAAAAAATCAAAAACTTAAAAATCTTTGTTGTTATTAGCATCGATAATTTTGTTATTATAATCTCAAATTTAACACTAATAAACTTTACATATAAGTAAAACAAACAAAAGTCAGTTATAGAAGACAACGGTGTTAAAAAATAAATTGTTAAAAAAATATTGAATCAAAACAGTTTTTATTATTTTCTACCAGTTAAACGACCGACTTGCAAGCCTTTAGTAGCATCGGGCGCAATCAGCAAGATAACTTGCAGCAACGAATTTCAAATTGTTAGTAAATGCGATTTCAAGTGCAAGCACGGGTTCGCTGTGATCGCTAGGAACTCGGTTGAAATATCTAATGAAGTGTTTGTTTTAAAGGTGCTACAATGCAAGTTTGGCATAAACAGATTTAAAGTTCCAACATAATAACTGTTTTTGAAGAAAAAGTATATATAAAAATTAAACAAGTGCTTTTGTTGTAGAAATTTTATAAATAAATTATGAATGATAAACCAGATATTTAAACCTTTTAATAACTTTTTTTTTCATTTGTCTAGGTTTTACCTGTTTGGTAAATAAAAATTCAAGTAACTATTAGTTAAAACTATTTTAATTTCAATTATTAAGTTTTTAAATATGAAAAACAAGTACGATCTAACAGTAATCTGATTAAATTTATATCTTTTCTTGAGCTTTATTTTTTTAAATAAGTTAAAGAAATTTAACTAATTTGAAAATAGTTTGGTACTAAGCAAAGTTATTTTAATAATCTAAGAGTTATATTTTACGGAAAAACTTTTAAATAGATTTTAGTATAAATTGTTTTCTTAAATATTCGTATAACTGTTTTAGTTTAGTTGTTATTTTAAATATCTAACAGTTTCTTTAAAGATATAAAGTATGAAATTAAAAATAGTTGCGTTACATTTATCATCTAAACAATGTTTAAAATCAAAAAGTAATACCGCTCAGTAAACATTTTATTTTATTTTCAAAGTTGCAGAAATAAATGCATTTCCAATTAACAAAATATGAGGAAATGTCTAATATACTTTGAAAAACAAACTCTAGTATACCTTTTAGGAACGTGTTTTAAAGCTTTGAATACCGAAGATACCTATAAACAAACTTATATAAAGTCTCCTGCTAATTTTAACACACAGTTTCCTTAAAAGATTAAAAAACGTGGTGTAGATTTAACCTGTTCTTGTTGTTTATAAAAAATCCTGATATAAACTCTATTTTGTGTATATTCAAACATATTAAGCAAATAATATAAATTTACTTTTTTAAATTGTTAATTAAAGTTTAAGCATAAATACTTTATGATGAATTTGTCGTTTATATTTAAAAAAACAAAAAGAAAATTTTTAACTGTAAGTATAATATTTAAGTAACTTGAATTGCTTATTAAAATTAATGAAATAGGTATTTCAAAACTGTACTAATGTATAAACACTAACAAATATTATTTAAAACGTATTATATTAATTTTTTTTCGAATGCATTGAAAGCTGTTTAAAATTGACTTTTTGAAAAAAGATAAAAAAAAAAAAAGAGTTTGCACTTAAAAATGTAAGAATCTTGTTTTAAAAAACAGTTTATCACAACTAGTAGTTGTCTTTGAACCTAACGTTCCAAAATTTAATGGAGCATAAAAAATGTTTAACATATTTGTATAATAAATAAAAAAAGTTTTAAAACGTCACAAAAACTTAGTATTGTTTATATACTATTTTTACTCTTTATAATACAAAAAAATAAATATTTTTCGTATTGTTTACTAGGTTTCAACGTTTAAAATGTTTTATCAGAACAATATAATGCACTTTGCAAAATTTTAAAAGAATCAAAAAAAAAGCACATTACGACGTTTCAAATAAAATTAAATAATTTTAATTAGCTTAACTTATTTTTTGCTTATTTATTCTTGTTTTTGGTTTCAAATCAAACTAAACAAAAAATTGGTTAAGTTGTGCATAAGTTGTTATGCAATTAGTTTATTTATATATATTTATACAAAATATGATTACTACAAAAATCTAAGTTGTTTTATGAGGATTTTCAAAGTAATTTAAATAGTATTATATATTTAAAATACAAAATTATTAAAGGTAAATAAGTTCTAATGATTCATTTTTAATTTTTTTCTAAATATGAGTACTCAAATGTCTTAATTTTTAATCAAATACAAAAGCAAAAAATAATATGTTTATTAGTGAACTACAAAGCATGCTATAATAACATAAACATTACATTACCTAAAGCGTTGTTCAAGTGTACAATGATCTAAAAAGTATTCTGGATCTAAAATTTATTTGTCTGTTTATGTAAAAACTATTTATTCAAAAATATTAAAAGCTTCAGTAGTGCAAAATATTTTGATAACTTAACAAACAAAAATTAAAAATACCGCCGGCTATGATATTAAACCTTTACATAGTCTTGCATAAGTTTAGTAATCATTGTTGTTTATTATACTAGTATTTAAATAGTTTTGTTTTAAAACGGAATTTTAAACTAAATATCTTTCAATAAAGTTTTTAATTTTTTTTTAATTGTAAAGTATTATTATGTTGTAATATTTGCTTAAGCAATAAAGTTTTAAGAATCAGTTTAATCCTTAAATTTTTTTTTGTAGTATTTTTACTAAAGTAGATACTTATTTCAATGTAATAATAACAAGCAAAAATAAATGATGTAAAAAAACATACTAAAATTAAGCATTAATAATTTAGTACGGATTTCTGATAAATTTAGAACTCATCATTCTACTTTGTGTTTAGCCGTTATTTATAAAGTTTTAAAACACAACTGCTGTTTAAATTTGTAACTGTTTGTACAAAACATCCTTTTTTATAATTAATACTAATAATATTAACTAAATATATAATTACCACAAGTTGCTCTTAACTCTTAATTTTTAAGCGGACACTATTTTAATGTCAATGATGTAAATTTAAAGGTTTAATTTAAGTGTCTCACAATATTTGAAACCGTTTTTAAGTAATTTAAAAAGTAGTTTCATAGCTGTCTTAAAATGTTGTAGTTTTTTAATAAGTTGAAGCTTTTTATAGTTAAAATTTATAATCTAAAAATTTTATATTGCAGTTTTGTGACAGTGCTGATTCAAATTTTGAATACCTAAATTGAATAATTTATAAAAACATGTAAACAATTTTTTTATTTTTTGTTTTTAGGATAATTCTGTTTTTCTTCTAAGACTTATGCTAATACTAGCTAAAACTTTTTTCCTACAATAGACTAAAATTATTTTTATCTTTCTTTACGTCAGAAACAACATGAAAGAAGCTTAAAATGTTAAAACCCGTATTTCGTGTTAAAGAAACAATAATTATTTCATATTTACATCAACGTACGTCAATTGTAACAAGCACAATGTTTTAGTTTAACAAATAAAACAACCAAACAGCAGTAAATTTTTTATACTGTTTCTAAAGAAATTACTTTGATAATCTAGTGTTAAAAAACAATTTATCATTACTATTGTGTAGTGCACACCTACTAAAAGATGTCTAATCCACTGGTTTAGACTTCAACTGTCATATATGGATGTATCTTAAACAACAATAATTTTGAAGAAACTTCTAAGATACATTGCACTAATCACAAAGTTTAGTCACTAATATACTCTAAACAATAAATAAGTCTTATAACTCGTGTTATGATTAACTTAGCTTAAGGTTTGGTAAATAAGCATCAAACTCAAATAATTTGGTTCATTGTTTATAACTATTATTAAAATGTTTACTATTTCTTAAAACAAAATTGCTTTTATTAATTTTTAATTACTGTACGAGTTATCATGTTATTTTTCTAATAAAATAAAACTGCACGCTTTAGTTGTCTAGAATTTATCCAATCATTAAAACAGCTCTAAATTTTCAAATAAGGAAGAAACAACAACATTTTTTAGCTTCCGTTGATTTAGTAGCTGTGGTCGTAGATTTTACATACCATTGGATAACAGACTTGGTATTTATATAGTAACTGTCTAATCAATCATGTAAATTTAAACGATAGCAAAACACAACATTTTAATTTGAATAATATTTGACATTTTTCTTAGTTCAAACTCATTATGATAAGGATGTGGTAACAGTATATAGATAAGCCTGATCAATATTAAAACAAATTTAAAACATTTTTCTTCATCTAATAGGAAACTCACCGCTTGGTAAAAACAAATCATATGTTTGATAAAATTGTTACCCTAAAAAGCGTCTAAAATCTGTTAGTATTTACAACATTTGCTTAAAACGATTTATCTTGAATATGTTTTTTAAACTTTTACTTAGTTTAAGTTTAACTCATTAACTAGTATATACAAAATATTTATTTTAATAAAAATTCCTTTACAAGTCCTCATTTGGTAGACCAACGCCTGAATGTAAACTACCTTGATATTTAAATACTCCTGATTTTTGAAAACTTTAAAGATTTAGAAAGTTTTTTTTTTTCATCAATTATTAAGCAGCTTTATCACTTTACTAGCGATTTCCATAATTTCTAAACAAATCCATAAAATTAAATGTAAACTACCTCGACATTTTAGTATTCTTAATTGTTTAAAAGTTTAAAAATTTCTAACCATTTTCTTTTAAATCATTCAATTTTGTACTTTTTTTTTACTTTACTACCAATTCCTTACAATAATGTTTCGAAAGCAAATTTTTGTCCAGAAAAAAACAACTTTGCTACTAAAGCTAAACTTCACAACCCAATACTTGCAAGGTAGCGTTTAAATTTGTACTTTAAATTCCAGCCCCAAAATAAAAACTTCTGAAGAACAACTTCAATTGCACGACACGCAATTTAGTTGGCAGCACGTGCGCCGGAAAGTGTGGTGACGTCACAATGATCACTGAGTGTCAGTATTTAGGCAACAAGAAGCTGGGTTGGCATTCTGGTAAAAAAAACTTTCAGTTCGACAAACTTAACTGAATTAAACTTTTAGTTACTTCTAAACACTCTCTTTAATTAATAACTTAATGACTATTATATTAACACATTTAAAATTCAATCAAATAACATAAAAATTATTATGTTTAAATCTGATTAACGTTTTTCTATCTAATAAAAGCTTATAAAGACTTTTTTGATTAAAAAACACAACGTAAGAATTAAGGCACTTAAGTTTATATTACATACCAGGGGCGTCGCGTGAGGTGTTGCACTGCCGCAATTGAACCACCTTAAAATTTTGTAAGAAAAAATTAAGTTTCTATAACGTTTTAGGTATATTTCAAAACAAAATATATTATAAAACTCCAATTTAAACAAGGACCATTCTGCTCACTACACTGCCGCAAACTCTTAGCTGATTGCCGCAAATGAATTCAAAAAGCAAAATTTCTTCATGAATTACCGCAAAATCAATATCTTAAGGTAAATAAGCTAAGTTTTGAATTCCCTAAAACGATAGATGTTTAAGTATCATTCCACGACCGATTGTAAACAAAAAACGAAAACAAAGCTAAGCATAGCAGAGACAACTCGAGCAGAAGCAATTCGAGCAGAGGCAACTCGAGAAGGGACAACTCGAGCAGGGACAACTCAAGCAGGGACAACTCGAGTAGGGGCAACTCGAGCAGAAGCAATTCGAGCAGAGGCAATTCGAGCAGAGGAAACTCGAGCAGAAGCAATTCGAGCAGAATAACTCGAGCAGGGACAACTCGAGCAGGGACAACTCGAGCACGGGAAACTCTAGCAGGGACTATTCGAGCTGGGGCAAATCGAGCAAAAGCAACTCAAGCAGAAGCAACTCGAGCAAAAGCAACTCTGGTTTTCTAGAGGCAACTCGAGCAGAGGAAACTCGAGCAGAGGCAACTCGAGCAGAGGCAACTCGAGCAGAGGCAACTCGAGCAGGGGCAACTCGAGCAGGGGCAACTCGAGCAGGGACAACTCGAGCAGGAACAATTCAAGCAGAGACAACTCGAGCAGAGGCAATTTGAGCAGAGGCAACTCGAACAGGGACAACTCGAACAGGGACAACTGGAGTAGGGGCAATTAAAGTACCGGCAACTCGGATTGTTTTTTCTGCACTACCTAAGAAAATACCACACGACGCCACTGTTACATACAGTTTGTTTTGTAAACAGATAAAAAAAAAAGGTTGTACTGTTTTACTCATATATGAATTATTTGGTATATAACTTTTGTTGTTGTATATTTTTCAATGTTTATACTTTAAAAAGCTTCGTTATAGTGATAACCAATATAAAGTTACACATTTTCTAAGTGTTTTTATACTTGTTATAAACTTTAGTTGTAATAATCATGTTAGAAAAAAGCTAACTAGGTTTTATATAGCACATTTTTAAGACGTTATTAGGCTATATTTTGCGGTACTTATACATTTCCGTGATCAATTAATGCTCTTAGTGTTTAAATTTTGTTTTGAAATATATATTAAAAACATTACTGTTAAATCATTTTGTATAAACCATGTGGTTACTATACAGTTTTTAATCATAGTTATGTTTTATATTTAAACACAATCGAAATTGCTTCATTTTTCGTCTTTGTAAAGCACGAATATAATTTAACTTATCTGGTTTTACATTTTTTTGTTTATTTCCTAAGTAAACGAGTTTTGTTACAAAATTAAAGATATTTACTATTACACTGACTGTTGTAGTATAATATTTCATAAAATCCCAAAAAATTAAGTTTAAATTAGTTTATTATTTAATACAATTTGATAGTACTGATACAAATAAATTTTTGTTTTATAGTTTTTCATTAGTTTAAAAAAAATATTGTACATAAGCTTCTAAGTAACTTTTGAGCAAATGATAGTTAAATAATTTAGTTTCTATAGTTGAACAAATTAAGATTAAGCTAAGTTTTTGATTTAATTTTGCATTTAAAACAGATTTGTAAAAAAAAAACTACCTTATTTTTTTATTTAAACATCATAAAGCTGTTTGAAAAAGTGATTATTGTATTACACTCGCATTTGATATCCAGCTTCATAGGTGTGACTGGGAATGGTCGTGTTTGCTTAATTGTTTACAACACAAACAACTGAAACTTAAAAGTTGAGCAATTAAACTATTTATATGGAAATTCGGCTAAATCATGATCGATCGACCAGACAGAGCTGTATATCGAAAAGCAAGTTTTCACTTTAATCTCTGTATAATTTATTTTTGAAACTACAACTTGGCTAACAACCACTATCAATTTGTGAAACTTGATTATAGGCATAACTGAAGTAATTGGATTATATATTTGATAAATCAAGACTAGCTGATTAACTATTTAGATTGTGGTTATTTTAAGTGCTTAAGCTTGCTGGTTAAGTTTATTAAAAGTGTCAAAAATATACTGTTTTGACGAAAACTTGCTTTTAGTTACTGGCTAAACTGTTGTTAACCACTTAATGTTAGTTTTGATGAGCTTTATTGAATTTAAAGCTATTGAATATGAAATAACTGTAAAAAGATCTACTTTAATAGTTGTTTCAAAACCAAAAAAAAATACAAAGGATGGTAAACTAAGAAAATACCTGAATACAAAAGTAGCTAAAAAACAATAAAAAAAGTAAATAATATTTTACTGTTCATATTCTAAAGTATTTGAATTAAACTTCTTATGAATATTTTGTTAAAGTCAAGTTTATAAAGTCAAACAATGTACATTAATAATCTCTTAAAAAGTTATTTTGCAACACAGTCTTTGAAAAATAATTAAACAATATACTAAAATAAAGTACTTTTTTAAGTTCCGAAACTATCTTTAAATTAGTTTACAAAAAAAAAAACAGATAGTTGTAATTTAAAACCATGTTTAAAAATACTTTTCATTTTAAACACCAAACAAATATTAACCTATATACTATATCTTTTTGGTTAGAAAAAAATATAAATAAAACCCGACACATTTTCCTAAAAAAACAATAAACTTACTTAGAACTGATAAAAAATCTTATAAATGCATTTTTGTGAAAATGTTTATCCTAATAGAAACTTATAAAACCCGTATTTTATTTTAATTTTTTAATTTTAGAAGAAAAAAGTTGTCAAGCTTGTAAATGTTAGTCTAGGACAGAGATCGGCAAATTGCGGCCCGCAGGCCAAATGCGGCCCTCTTAGACAAATTATGTGGCTTGCGAGGTACATCTCAGCAAAAAACACACTTTTTAAAAACAATGGAAAAAAGTTTTGGTAGTAAATACTGGCTACTACGGTTTAACAAACTTTAACTTAAGTAATTTTGCTTTACTAGTGCTCTTTATAGCTTATTTTGTCACATTTTTTGGTTTAAAATACTTTTTTGTCTAATTCTTATAATAAATTTTTAAAAATTGCGGCCCACGAAGACTTTTTTCTGTATAGTGCGACCCGGGAGCAAGTTTTTGCTAAATAAACTGGCCCGCTTCTTATATAAGGCTGCCGACTACTGGTCTAGGACTTCTTTTAAAGTTACCCGAATAACTTATAGATCAACTCATTAAACTGCACAATAAAAAACAACTAAGGCACTTTTGAAAAATTTGAAATCTTTTTTGACGTTCTAGGAATGTTTATATAAATTTTTACTACTGAACTTAGATTCTTGTTAAAATTGAACTCAAGCTTCTTGCTAAAACATGATTTCGTTTTACAAGACAAAAACACCTTAGTGTAGTTTTAACCTTTAGTTGCAATTGTATACACTCGTGGTATAAGCCACACTTTGTGTATGTGTAAACAGATTAACTTAATAAACACAAATTACCTTTTTGAGTTATCAATTAAAACTTAAGCTGAAATATTTCCTACAAGTTACATCAAATGATACAGACTTTAATAAAAACAAACTACTTTTGTCGCATCTCATGCATAAAAAGCCATGTTAATTCGAAAGCATCGAAGTTTTTAATAAAACTGCAAGCATAACCAATAAAGTTTATTAACAACAAGTTAAATTTATAACGACATCAAGTTTGTGGCCTAGTTAGTTTTACAAAGTGTTGCGTTTTTTGTTTAAGCATAGTACTTCGTATAGAAAATATTTAAATTTAGCAAATTAAACTTGCAAAAAAAGTTTCAAATGCATTAAAACTTATATAAAATCTTGTCACTTTACAAACCATTGAAAAATCAAGTCTTGTAGCAAAGCTAATTTATCTACTAACTTAACTAATATTTAACATTGAACTTTACCGCACGATCAGCAACAACAGCACCTGAGACAACCTACGACCGGCTGTCTCGGATGTTGTTGTTGTCGTGCGATAAAGTTCAATACTTATTGTTGATGGAGCGAAGCATCTTCACTTTGTTGGTTACAGCCGAAATGAATACTGGTTAAACAAATATCGGAAGACTGAATAAAAACAGTCGGCTTGTAATTTTTTAATAAATATTGATTTACAAATTGCAGACCTTTTGTTCAAGTTAAAAAAAGCCTTTAATAACGTCAACTAAAAGTTCGTATTTTTATTAATACTCAACCCATTTGAACATACATAAGGACTATAAAAAAAAAAAAATTTATTACAGTTGTGTTTTAATTATCTTACTATTGAAACAAAGTATTTTAGAACTAAATTTTTTTGCAACTAGTTGTTTTAACATACCTCAATTAAATGCATTTAATTTAGTTATAAAAACTGAAGCATTTACAACAACTAAATATTCAAAACCTTTGTTTATGGCTATTGTTCGTACTTGCTAACTTTTATAATTAACTTTTTTACTCAGAATACCTTTTCAAAAAGTTGTACGACTTATATCAAACGATATATTTGTACTACGTTAGCATTTTTATGATAAATAGGCTTAAATGAATAAAACTATGAAGGATCTAAGTGTTTATTTTTTTTTACTTTTTAAGCATAAGAACAAGGAATTCTTCTTTTAAATTTAACCTTTGTGGTTGAAAGTAAACACACCTTGTTCTTCTCAAATGCTATTTATACAAAACAACGACTTAAAATAAAACCTAAATTCTCATTTCAGTAACTACAAACACTCTAAGTCTCGTTCTTAAAACTGTTCCGAAATAGAATTAAGACGAAAAAACCTAAGTTATTTAGGCATGAGATAAGAATATGTAATAAACAATTATTTTTAAGCGTATACTCATACAGTCACTTTAATTTTAATTTATTTTAATAAGAAAAGCCTACAAAGCATCAGGCATCTCTTAAATGAGTGGTTTTTATATTAGTTATAACTGAAATTAAACCACATTAATGCTATTTTAAATGATTTTATAAAAAATATTTAGCAATTATAGTAAAATTTTTATTCTAAACTAACTTTTTAACAGTTCAAACTTAAAAGTGGAGTTTCGAAACTAAAATTTAAACAAAATAAAGAAGAAAAAATGAAATACATATTGGAAAACTAAAGAGTTAAACCACTTTCAATACTTTATAACCTTTTTTAAACTTATCTTCAGTTTTATTTAACTGCTTTACCATAAAGCAAACTTTTTTGCCTAATTTAACCCATTCCATACTTTGATCATATTTTTTTAATTTTGTATTTTTACACCAACCTTATATTTTAAATTGCTTTTAAATTTAAAAGTGATGCAACTTTTAGTTGACTACTATAAACCAGTCTTTTAAATGGTCATTTTCTACATTATATTCCACATAATCATTTTATTCATAATGAACAAAGAAAAACAAAAACAATTATTTATAACTTATTCAAAACATACAATGTTTCAAAATAACTTGAAACTGTTTTAACTTCCTGTTAAATGTCAACTACTTAAAAGACTGATGCACATTCTATTGATATTATCATATGTTATTTGAATTTAGTTAAATGTGTTTGTGTATTACCTTACAGTATTAAACTTTCGCTCTATGAGGAAATGTGTCAATTTAAGTTTTAAAATATAATGCATTTTTACTATAAAAAGTGTTAATAAAACAAAAAACAATCGATATGGTATTTACATACAAACTATAGAACAAAACATAAAAAGAACATTACTGTATTCTATAGTAGCATTGACATGTTTAGTCAAAGTATTTTAAAAAACTTAGTTTCTTAACAACATTTTTGTATGATTATTAGGTATTTTGAAAAAGTAACGATAAAAAGAAGTTTAGTCAGTTTCACTATGACATTTTAAAATGGTTATGTGTTTAACACCAATATTTTTAGTCATACATCATGCAAATTAAATATACTTAATAGTCTAAAAATATACTTTAAAGTATTTAAGTAGTTTTTAATTATTACATTTTTTATAAATTTCAAACTTTACCTCAGTATTTGAAATAAAACCTTAATGGCATTTTAAACATTTTACTCATAAAATTTTTAGTTCATTTACGAAAATTTAAAGTTTTTGCTAATATTGAATTTATATCTAAATAAGCATATATATTAAGTTAAAACTATCAATTCTATTTAAAATTGGCAAAATAAGATATTTTTTCCGATATAAATAAAATGCAAATAAGCGAATATAAAGTGAAACAAAATCAAACTAGTTTTCTTACATAAGTTTGGTACTTAGTTGTTATTGTAGGTTTCTTATACAACTAAATATGACTTTAGATAGTTGTTTTAAAATTTTGATAGATTATTGTGTTAACTCTGTATTAACTTCAGTTGTACAGCAAACTAAAAAAGTACTTTTGCATGAATTTTTTAACTTTAAGATAAAAATATAGTTCAATAGTGTCTAAGATTTTGTTCTTATGAGAATTAAAAAATATTTTCTGAACAGTCATTATGGTTGAAGAGAAAATAACTAAATATTAGAATGCAATTGTCAGTATCAAGTATTGTAATTTTAAACACTTGGTGGACTCGATGTAACTTGGAAAGTTTGTGAAAGTTGTGAATGTTACTTTTTACTTTCTCGTTATATTTGTGAAATACATATTTAACTTTATAACATAAGTGTTCAGTTGCTTAAATATACAAACATACTGTGGAGAGATAAAAATACGGAAAAATACAACGCACTTCAAAAGATAATCGTTAAATCATATCGACTTTTACTCATACCTAGTCATTTTACAAATACAACAAATCAGGCAATAAACTTACCGTACTATATAAAACATATAAGTAGTTTGCAAATGTTATTAGTACAGTACAATGTGTTCCAAAAATACTTTAAACTTAAAAAGTTATTATGTGTATTTGGCACATAACTTTTTAGATTAAACTAAAATAAATCACAGTCAGTTAGGTTTATTTTTAAAAATGAAGGCAGTTTTCGAAAGGAAAGTTAAGAATAGCTTTAATAAGTAAACGTGTGTAAATAAAATGATGAAAGTTAATCGAACATACTTTAAAATATCAAAATAATAACTTTACATATCAGTAATTTTTAAACAAGCAACTATTAAGTTTTAGTATCATTAATAACCATTATGGTTCATTTACAAAAAATTATAAATAGTTTATGGTATAAATTTTCGACTAAACTTTTTTGAAAAAAATAAAGTTTTTAAAATATAATCAGATATCGTTCTTAAAAGTTTTGAAAAAGTACATTTGTTTATAATTTTTTTCTTAAATTAATAAAAACCAAGAAAAGAGATAAAAATTTGGCATTAAAATAATATTACAATAAATAAATACTTTAGAAATTATTCTTGTTGCATAAACATAGTTAATTTAAGATTAAATGCTTTAGCTAAGTTTTTAATTTATTAGCACAAATACAATTTTTTATTTAAATAAACTGAAAAAATTTAATCAAAACATTAAAATTTTACCTAATTACCTTAAAGATTAAAAAGTTATAAATTGATAAACAGCTTGAAAATCATAAAAATGATGCTTAAATGTGGCAGTGATAAAAATTTTTCAAAAATGTGTAAAAAAAAGTGATCAGAAATGATTGATTACGTATGAAATTAAGTATCATATCGTTTAAAGAAAAAGTATTATTATTGTTAAAACAAAATATTATAATTGTGTTTATTTGTTTTACTTTTCTTTTCTCACTTTGCTCCACAGCAAGCTGAAACCCCGACCGTCTTTGTTCTGGTTCGAGTAGAAGACTATTCCGACCTAAAATAAAAATAAAATATTTTTTTTATTTACTAAATTGTTTAGTACAAAAAAATATTATTGTTTATTATGTGCTTGAATCAATCGTTTTTGTTAAAAAAACAAAATGATACTCGACATTTTTTGTATAAGTTTAATAAAAGTCAAAATTGCAATAAATGTTTATAATGAAACTACTTTTTACCTTGGATTCCAACCTTGAATTTATACAAAGCTTACTTCAACTAAGTAATCTATTAGAAAGGTCTTTTGTGTTTTAGTCTGACTTAATTTGAAAGTTTCTATTAAAAAGACTAAAATGACTCTGAAACATTTTCATCTGTTTGATAAAAGTTGTTAAGTAATTAAAAGCAACTACGAATAGTAATGAATAAATACTTTTTGGAGGTTTAAAATAAATTAATAACTAAGTTAAAAACAAAAAATATATTATCAAAATGCGTGAAAACGTGTAGTTTTAATTGAGGAAAAACCACTAGAAACTATTACTTATCGTTAAATTTTGTTTTTACATAAAACTCAAGTATTTTCGTTCAAATTTAAACACATTTGCAACATTTATTAGAAACTGAAATGAAGCAATAATATCTAAGTTTATAGAAATTGAATTATATTTCAGTTTGTATGTTTTGTATAAACAGGGCATAAAAAGGTGTGTTTAATTTGCAACCGCAAAGTTAAATTAAAAGAAGAATTTTCAGTGTTTACTATCACATATCAGAGTATAAAAAATATCAAGCTTAAAACTTTCAGTTAAATTTTAGCATTACAATAAGTACTTTCACTTTTATAAAAAATATACTTTTCACAGACATTGAATTAGTTCTTAAAATTGAACACATTGAAAAGTTGAAAACTTTATTTTTTGTACTGTTTTAATATTTTTCAGTTTTTGAAAAAATTTAAAAAAATATTTTGTTTTTGACAAACAAAAATTTAATATTTGAAAACTATTTTAAATATTTGTGTAGCATTCAGCATTTAATAGTTATGTACTTGAAAAAGACACATAACTGCTTTTAAAAAAAGTTAATTTGACAAACGTTATCAATTTTAACTGTTATAACAAGCTACTAACAAACTGTAGTTTTATCTAAGAAATACTTTAATATAACATCTATTTGTTTATGTTCATAAAAAAATATGTGTTTAAAGTATTTTTAATAACAAAATTAAGACAGATAATATTCAATTAAATTTTAAATTTCCATTAACATGAAACTTAAATCGAGTTATTCAAATGAGTATGTATTATGTAATTATAATGTATGTATGTAAGTATATTTAATATATATATATGTAATATAATGATGTGCGTAAGTATAAAATTCTAAATATAAAATTTTGAATTAGTTTATATAATATGTAAAATACTACTTAAACTACGTTTAAGTACAACCAAACAGAACTTATATGAAAATACTAGGATAAAACAATTGAAGCTAATTTTATCATGTTTCTAATTACAGGCACCATATTTATTTAATACTTTCATCTAAACAGTTTTACAACATTTACTTTTATTCTAACAGATGCAGTTCAAATTTAAAAATATGTGTTAGTAAAAAGTTGCAATATTGCGATAAACTTGGAAATTTATAACAAAGAAAAAAATTGAGCCTTTAAAACTGTTTTCGATTTAATCACATTAAATATTGCGAAATTCACGTGTGTAGCACGCTGCTATTGCGTGAACTGAATTGACCTTTCAGTGTGCTACTTGTTTAATAATAAAACAAAAACTTTATATTAACAATAGAGGTTCAAAGAGTTCGTTTCTTGAACGGTTTTATTTATGTGAAACGTCAGTGAAAGTTTTATGTTCACATGGAAAATTTTCTAACCTCAAAATAAAACACTATACGTCAGTGAAAACATATTTTAAAGCTTATATGTTTGAAAACAAAATAATTAACATATTAATGAAAAGTGGTAAGTCTTACTAATTATCTAAACTTAACCTTTGTTCTTTAAATTTTATAAGCGATTATCTAAGTTTTAATATTCTTTCGCTATAGACTGTTTACAAACTTTAGTTTTTTATATCAAAAGAAAAATTCCTCATAATAACATTTTGGAATAAGTAATTGAAGTTTCTCGTAATATTTTAAGAGAAATCAATACAGTCACAGAGTATAAACGGTTTAGTTTTCCTATTGCTGCAATATTGCAGCTATTTGCTAGTCAGCTAAAATATTTTTTGTCTTTTATTAAAATTGATTAAGTCATGGCAAGAATTAGGTCTTTGTTAATGTGTCTGTTACAGATGATTAAATCTTTAGAAAATAAAGTTAGTTGAGCTTGTAAAATTCAATACAGTTTAAGTACAGAGTTCTTGCTTTTGATTACACGCTTTGAACAGCGCCTTAAAGTACAGAACAGAAATCGCAAATCCAAGAGAATGACAACTCTGTAGTTATTCTCGTTATTACCCCAGCTTACTTCCTTAAAGTGTCGAAGGTTGCTTATTGAAGTTTTGATTTACTGCTCAGTTCATAATTATTTTAACTAAAAACAAACAACTCCGCAAATTAACGTTTTATTTTTTATTTTTTTAATTAATATTTTTATTTTTTTATCATTTCAACCCACCTTGTTTCCGGTGCTGACGACGGGCGCCATCGCCTTCTTCCTGCCGCACAGCCTCCTGATCACGTGACTGTCCTTCGACCAATCAAAAGCGTCCACGGCGGCCTCGTTTTCTCCCAACTCGCCGATCGCCACCCCGTCGAACTCGCAGTCGGGACCTGAGTACTCGACGTCGAACGCCAGAAAGTGCATCTGAAAAGTTTTGAAAGTTATTAATGTTCAAAAAAAATATAAGAAAATGCAAAACTGTTCAAAAAAGTTAAAAAAAAACAAGAAATAATCTGGAGACAAAATTGTTTACAGTTAAAAATTAGAAAGTGATAATTTTTTTAAAACAAAACTTTACTCTTTTACATTCGAGTATTTTTAGCTTTTCAAAAGACTGGCGCCTTATTTCTAAATTTTTTAGCTTTACTTATATTTATTATCTTGTAAAAAAAAAAATTGTTCTATATATAATCTACTAGTTTTTGATAATTATAAAACCATCGACAAACCTTGACGCAGAACCCTTCAGGTACTTCGATCGTCCAGTTGCAGTAAGTGCACCTGGAATATCTGCCGCTGGGTAGCGACGGAGACTTCAGGAACCCGCTGTTGCCATGGTAAACTTTTCCACATGGCAACCTCTCTCCGTCTGTGAATAGATAAAAATATAAGTTTTAAATTATTAATTTTCGTAATTAAGCACCAAGATTTTTATATTTACAAAAAAAAAGATATATCAATTTAGATAAAATAACTTTTTGAAGCTGATTAAAATACATCAAACTAGTAATAGAAAGGAATAAGAAACAGTTTTACAAATAGATTAAGTGATACAGATATGTATTAAATTTTGTCTACTTACAACAAATATAACATTTTGTTTATAACAAAGTTAAAAATAAAATTAAAATAGGTTGTCAGCAACAAAATATTTACCAAGACACATTTTTTCATCTTCTCCATCAAAACAATCGCTGTTTCCGTCGCACAATGACGTCACACTGATACACCTGTCGTCGTGGCGACAATAAAACTCGTCGGATTTGCAAACTGAAAACAAGTTTAAGTAACTTATTAAAAATGACATTTTAAACAAACATTTTAAAGTTTTATGTTTTTTAATTTTAGCTTTTATATTTCGTTTTATAAAATACTTTGTAGCTTCTCTTTTTTTTTTTTGCTTTATTAAGGTTTTATTTTAAAGTGGACCATGTTTTGTAGATGAAATTTTATTTTAGCTGTGATATTTAAAAAGAAAAATTTAAATAAAACTATATCTTACTTATTTATAGTTTTACTCAGTATAGCTAAAACTTAATGACTGTATGCGGTATACTTAAAGTATAAACAACTATAACAGTTAGTTTTCAGTAAACTAAACTTCTATAAATAATTAGCAGAACAAAGTATGTTTTTTATAAATATGTCAATATTTTTAAAGTTTATATTAAGCTTCAATTTGTAAAAAATACACATAATCATCAAAGACTTAATGTCAAAATTACAAGTTCACAAGAGTAGTTTTTTTACAATTTAGCTTAATCTGTTTACAGATACACAATGTAGGGTTTGATTAGGGTGGTTTACACTACAATAAAGGATAAAGTCAAAGTAAAATTTTTGTTGTTAAAAAAAACCTGTCAGAATTACCAAGACAAATTTGATTTAAATTTATGGTAATTTTTTTTTAAATAACAATTAATTTTTGTTGAAAGTAAAAATAGCAAAGACCACGTTTTAAAATACTAATGCCGCTTTTAACTTAGTTTTCGTGCAAACTTTTAAACAGACTAATGATTTCATTAAATACCAATTTTTTGTCTAGTACAAAAGTATTTTTGTTAATGATATTTAACAGACAATTATAATTAACGTTAAGAAGTCACGAATTCATAAAAATAAGTTTCATAAAACTTCATAAAAATAAATAGTATCTATGACTACTGTCAACCTATAATATACATTGCACACGTTTAACGAAAAAAAAAGTTTAAAAGTGTTATACAAGTAAGTACCTAACAAAATAATCTCTATTGTTTAATAAAAAATATTAAGTTTTAGAAGTTAAAACAATTAATTCAAATTAAGATTATATACGTTTAAAGAAAAAAAATAAAATCCAAAATTTAATAAAAAAGTAAAAAGAGGTTTTTTTACTTGGTCGAATTTTTTTCAGATTAGTTATCATCAAAAATCACTTTATTTAATTTTATTTTGTATTGAAAAAACATTAATTAATGGTTTTAAATAACTAAAACATTCTGCATGAAAAACGTGGTATAGAATTTTAACCAATTTTAAATTTACTTTATTAAAACTTCAAATACATTACTATAAAAAACTCGAATTAAAGTTTTTTAGATTGAAACTACTTGAAAATGTAATAAATTAACTCACTCGTGCATTTTGGCAGTTCCGTGTTCGACCATTCGCCTTCCAGGGTTGACAAGTTGTTGCCGTAGCAACTCAGATGGGAAACCCCGTTCAGGTGAAACCCATCGTCGCACCAAAACCTGCACTGGCTTTTGAGCTTGTTGCCATCGCTGCAATTCATGTTCCCGTTTTCAATCGTGTTCGACATTGAGCATTTTTGTTCTGTTTGGAAGATTTTTAAATTAGCAAAAAGATATAATGACAATTAATTTTTGTTAAAATAATTTACACCTTTTTTTTTTTAAATTTCCAAAAAACAAATAACTTACTTGCTAGCTACGTTAAGTTTTTTTATGAGTTTTACATGTTTTATTTTAGTAACTGGAAATGAAAACAGTCTTTTAAAGTTTTCATTCGTTATCTACAAACAGTTGTTTTTTAAAAGCATCAGTTGTTAATAGCATTTGAATTTTGACAAGAAACACTTAAAAACTCACCTCTACACTGCGGAGTGATTCCTTGCCACTTTGCGGTTTTGCCCACGGAGACTCATGCTAACAACAAGACCAACACAGACAGTTCAAGATCAACAAACGGATTTAGCTGTAATAATTTCTCACGTCTTTTTTTCGTTACTTTTTGGTATAAATTTTTTTATTATTATTTGTTCGTGGCAATACATTTGTTAAACACAGATAGTAATCGCTTAATAAAAAATCATTAAGTTAATTTGACAAAATCTTTAAATTTACCATACAATAAAGAGTACCTACTGATTGTTAATTGGGTTTGTGGCAATGTATTAAATTAATTTAGTTAGTATTTAATACCTGGGTGATACAAGTTGTATTATTGTAAAAATTATATCATCGGTATAAGTTTATTAAAATGGATAGGGTAAAGTAGACATTTAATAAACTTATATCGATGATATAATTTTTACAACAATACAACTTGTATCACCCAGGTATTTGTTACAAACTAGATTTAAAGTTGGCGTGTAAAAATTAACTGGTGTCACCGAATTATTAGTGAAAAAATCGATTAAAAGTGTTTACAAATTTTTAAACACTAGCAGCGCTAAAAAATGCAGATTGTGGTGCACAGAATTTTAATTTAGTAATTTTGGGTTCACGGATTCGAAGTAGCGTGCCGACCACTGATTTAATTAATCGTAAACTTTTCGTCTACCTATTTTGAGACTAAATTAAGAAAAAATGTATATAAGTACACTTTGTTTTAACAATGAGGTTATAAACTATACAAATGACATTTAAAAAGATTTTGTAATCTTCTGATCAAAAATGTTAACATTTCTTCAAAGTTGAGTTAAAGCAAGAAGTAAACAGTTTAGCTGAAATAACTGATAAAAATCTATGTTTACAACTTTTTATGCTAATTTTGATAAGTAAAAAGCTATTTAATACTTAATTCATAAAACGATTCTTTTTTTTGCCCTAAACATAAATAAGATTCCTAATAGAAATTATTGAAACAAACCCACTGTTGAAAAAACAAAACTGTTTAAAAAAAAACCTAAAGATTCTTTGTATAAATTCTTTTAAGAAGTCAATGAGTAAATAATTCTCAGTCAAATATAACATATTTTTTGGTTTTGCATTACTTCATAACAAATGAGTTTAAATACTAGACAATTAGTAAACAAATGTGTAGCAAATTCCTTGAGTAGAAAAAAACATTATGCTAATAAGTTCCTTTGAGAGTCGAAACAACTTAGCTTAAAAGGATCCTTTTTGTTAAATAGAATAAAATTGAACTTACTGTTTCTTTTAGTATGTGTATTCCGATTGTCAAGAATCTTTCATATTTGCTTTACAGCTGTTAGAACTTAAATTAAAGCTTTTTTTTATTCAAAAATAAAATTGTATTATAGTATATTAAAACCATAATCAACATCTACTTATACATACTGGGCTAACATTGCTTATACGCAAGCAGCGATTTGAACAAAATGAAAAGCTTTATACTTATGTATAATAGAATAGTATTAATGAATTCAACATAAAATAAAAAGTAAAAGTTTCAAAAAAATTTTAAAATAAAAAAAAACAATAAAAAGAATGTTTCTACTTCAATGTTTGTTTACTGCAGCTTTTGATTACTTCGCATATTTTCTTTATTTTAGGCAATCGCTTATTTGCAAAACTGAAACAACATAGTTTTTCGAAAATAAAAAGTTTGAAAAACTTACAACTTACAAAACGTTTGGTAAAACTTTGAGTTTCGTTTATTTTCTAAAAGTACGTTTCTTGTGTAATATATTTTTTACTTTATAGTAATTAATTACTTTGACTGTTTTGATTTTTATTCATAAAAAAAAACAAGTACTTTTCATTACAAAATAAACAAACTTTATCACAAATAATGATGTATCTGTCTATAAAATGGTCCCGTACTAGCCAAAAAAGTAAAAATGAGTGCATTTTATTATTTTTCTGTTTTATGAAGGGTAATCTAGTGTTTTTTGATGAAAACTAGATTTCACATAGATACCCAAAGCATGTCAGTGGAGTTAGAAACCTGCGTAAATGAAGAGATATATAATGATGCTAAAATTGAAACACAAACACTCAAACATTAAGAACAACTAAAAACTTTCAAGTTTTTAATATGCCAAGTACTTGTAGTTTCTTTTGGCTAACATTTTGTAGCCAAGTATAAAACTTTTTAAAATCAGAGCTATCATAAATGAATGTAATTTTAATTTGGAACTTCTGAAATATATGTTATTTGCAAAGATTTGTCAAAGCTAGAAACATAGCGATATGTAAGACTGCAAGAAACTGCAGTGTTCAAATGTTTTAGATTTACAAAAGATCATACTATTAAAACTGTGGCAGTAAAAATTCCAAACTAAAACCATAAGTATAATTAAATACATACAGTAACTTGCATTGAGTTTCAGTTTTAAAAGCAAAAACGCTTAAAAAATTATTTGTAAACGAAACGAATTTTGATAAAACTGTTAAAAAATTTAGCGTTTGTCTGTTATCTAAAGACATATGATATGCTCAGTTGTATTGTAACTTTAAAATATAACTAACTATAATACATTTCGTATAAGTTAGTTTATTTTTTTAAATCTGACCAAAATAAAGTCTAATGTAATATATACTATTTTTAAATATATTAATCTTTTACTTAGAGTATTATAAATGTTATTTTGGCTTCTTTTAATGGTTGATGTTATAGTAAAACCTTGAAAAGTTTCTACTATAAACATATTTGAAATATGGGTAGGTGTCAAATTTGCACGAGCGTACTAAATTGCACGACTTCAGAAAATCGCAAGAAAATAAAACTGCACTAATATACTTTTGCACGAGGGGATAAAATTGCACAAAATTAAATTGCATGGAGACACTTTTGAACGAGTTAAATTGTTTTTTAATAATTTCTTATTTTTTTTATTAACAATTTTTTATGAGTTTTTTATTTATTTAAAATTTTACTATTACTGTTACCCCTAACCCTTATATATAACCCTCGATCACTAATTTTTCTTTCATCTATTAAAATATCTTTTAGTTATTTTATTGTTTGTATTTTTTATTTTTTTTGTCTGCTATTTTTGCTCCCGTGCAAAAATGTAATTCGTGCAAACTTGGCTCCGTGCAATTTTTTTTTCGTGCAATTTAGTCCCATTCCCCAGAATTATACCTGAGCTTTTTAAATTAACTTTGTATTAAGCATGAAGGAGTAATACTTAGACTTGAAATAAGTAATAAGGAATAAGAATAGTGGAGTCAACAAAACAGACGTTTCGTTTCAATTCCCATGTGCTCGGGGATAAGTTACAAAAACTGTGAGTCGACAGTTTTAAAAACTTCTAAACACTTTAGTTTATCTTGTAAGTTTATAATTAATTACAATAACTTTTTTTTCAATACTTCTAATAACTGCAACAATAATAATTTAATAATTGAATACACTAATGTAAGATCTTTTTAAATAAATTTATTTTTAAGAGAATTCTTTGTACAGTATTGATTTTTTATTTCTCACTGAAATATGGTTGACTCCTAAAGTCAACGATGCCATAGTCTGTTCTTTCTAACTATAATAGAATTAGAAACGATAGGACAAGTAGGGGTGGAGGTGTAGCTGTCCTTTACAGAAATTCCCTTTAAGTATCTAAAGTTAAAACAGAATTAATTAGTCTAAACAGTCAGTTAACAAAATAAATGTTGGATACATGTGTATAGAAGTAAATAAAAAAAAACTAAAATTTTTCTGTGTATACCTAGCCCCACTGTCGGCTAAATAAGCACTGACTATTTAAAATGTAATTAAATGTCTTTTCGAAATAATATATCCTTGAACTTCTAGAAGTATAAAAAACACTATATACTTTCAATACAAGCATAGTAATTAAAACTTATGAACTTCTTCTAAAAAGTTAAAAACACTGTAAACTTTCAATACAAACATAGTAATTGGATTTTAATGTTGTTATACTAAACTAAACGTTTTAAATTATCTGGGGTTTTGAACATTGTTTTAAATTTTAATTGTTGAATTTAATCTCAGTCATCATAAGATATTTACTATTCATTAAAATTTTATTTGAAAAAAAAATCTTGATTTTGTAAACAAAGCAAATTTTACTCACTCAGTTACACTTAATTACTTACTTAATCACCTAATTACTTTCAGCTACAAAATCACTTTGAAAGTATAACTTACAAAAAAAAAGAAAAAAAAAACAATTGTTTACATTTGTTCATACATATATATATATATTGTTTATTGAACGATAAAACAGCGCTCAAAAAATTTGGTCTAAGGACCTGGTGTACAAAGGAACCTTTCGGTTATCGAGTCGTACACCACATGCTTATAAAGTTTCTTACGAGCTATTACACACGGTTTTTTTAATTATTTAAGTTTTAAATCTTTAGAAATTAAACAAACAGCTAAAAAAAAAAAAAATAAAAGAAAAGAAAACCAAACGAAAATTAACTGAACTTTATGTTAATAATGTACTATGAATCTTGTTTGGTAACATAAGAACTAAAAAATATATATAAACTTTAAATTAACTTTTAAAAGAAGATAAACAATACTTGTGTGAATACTTGAACTAAAGGTTACAACTTCTTTAAAGAAAGTAAAATTTAATACGCTGAAATACTTTTACGAAATTTTTTTAATAAGTATTTTGTGCTAAAATGGTAGTTTTACTTTATTTAATAATTTAACTTGAACAGTAAAAACAGTTTTAAATTTGAATAGTTAAATAAACTTTTGTAAAATTTTTTTTAAGAATTTTAAAGAAGTTATTTTTACAATAACTGAACTTAACTTTTATAAATGAAAGTATGAAGATAAGTACTGTAAAACTTATGCTTTTAATAAGAAAAGAAAAAAAAAAAACAATAACAATTTTAACAATAATGATATTAGCAATAACAAATTTCCTCTATTTTAAAGTATACTTGATAAAGTGGTACTTAAATCTTTAGTAAATAATTATACATTGCATTCAAAACATTGTTATCAACTTATTCAAAGTATTTACAAAAAAAAATATCTTAAAGTTCAGACATATTGCAGTTTGATCAAGAAACAAAATAAACTCTTCAAACTAAACTTTATAAAGTTAAAGTATTTGTTATATAGAAATAAGATACGTTTCAGCATACCAAATTATGTTTTCAAGCTAAGTAAGTTTGAGGTTTTTAATTAGCTTTACTATGCTGATAGCATGAAAAACTCAATAAAGTTAAGTAGTTAACTAACAATAAAACTTCTTATAAAAAAGCGAGTTACTTGTAGTTATGTTGTTTAAAATAATCAAAGCTATTTTAAAACATTGGTTGTTAGAGCAGCTTAAAGTTTTTTAAGTTTCTACAAATGTAATTTGTTATGCTGAACTAAGTTTAGATAAAAATTATTCAAAGCTAGTATTTGTCAAAAGAAGTTGTTTTTACATGAACACCTTACATTTACTGTATTGTTTAGCAGTTATAACTAGCCGAATTGTTAACAGTAGTACTGATAACTGGCGACGCAAGGCATTGTTGTTAAATCGTGCAACATTTTTTGAATTTCAAATAGTTCCTTTTTAGCTTTAAACTACGTACTTAAGCAAATATGAAAAAATTTATAAGTTGTACAGTTGAAGTTATTCATTGATTGAATGTTTTTTAATCAAAAATATAAGAACTAAGCTGTTGATTACAAATATATTTACCAAAGTTTAGTATTAAGTTTAACTTTTATTTCGTACTAAATCATGTTTTTTTATAAATAGGTAAAAAAAAGTTAATTACAAAATGTAGCCACTAGTGACTAGTATAAAGTTAAACTAACTAAAAAGTTTGCGTTTAAACAAAGTTAGTTATAAGTTAAAAAAAAATTCTGAGCCAAACTTAAAAAAAAAATATAAGGAAACACTTTACCATATCAAATAAAAGTAACTAGTAATTTTTTAAAATAATTTATCAAGCATTTTAAAAACAATTCGTCAGCTATTAAACAAACCTATTTTAGAATATAAACTTCGAAAGTTTATTAACTTCTTTGGTTATTAATCTAATTAAGTAGCTTTTAAATGGGAACGGGTCTAAATTGCACTAAGACAAAATTGCACGAAGGGACTGAATTGCACGAAGCAAAATTTGCACGAGGGCACAAAATTGCACGAAGACGATTTTGTACCAAGGGTCAATTTTGCACGAGAGTAAAAATATACAGAAAAAAATAAATAAACAGAAAATAAATTAAATATAAACAAGCTACCGAACAAGGGTAAGGTTTAGAGGTAACAGTGATAGTAAAATAAAGTTTAAAAAAATAAATATATAAAATAAAAAAATAAAATAAATAAAAATAACTTACCAACCGAGGGTAAGGGTTTGGGGTAATAGTAATAATGAAAAAAAAAATAATAATAAAATTACCAAAATTACTAAAAACTTAAATAAAAATTATTTAACCCGTGCAAAATTGTCTGCGTGCAAAATTGTCTACTCGTGGAAAAGTGACTCTTCGTGCAATTTTATCCTCGTGCAATTTTGTTCCCTCGTGCAATTTAGACAGCAACTCCTTTTAAATACAGTTCTTACTAATTACTTACTTCATTTTCGTTACTGAAGACTCAATCATTTTAATTTCAACCAATTTCGAGTTTACTTTTTCTTGTAATTTGCACAACAATTTATGGAAAATCAGAATTTCATAAATAAGTTATTATTTTAAAACTCTAGCACTTAATTTTGAGCAAATTAATGATGTACTGTTTTTAAAACAACGTTTGTTTGATAAGTTTTAATTTAAAAAAATAATTTAGATAGTTTAGCTCAGACAATAGTTTTTATATCATCAAGCACATAATTATATTTGAAATATCGTTGATGTTTATTTGCATTGTTTTTATTTGCTGTAAGTTGAATTTCTTTTTAATTTTTTATTTTTATACCTCAAAAATTGACTTTTACTTATTTGTTCATCAAATTTTTTGAAAGAACATAGAATTCTTAGTGATATTTTTTACTATATAAAAACCTTATAATTTTAATTCAGTTTAGAAACATAAAATTTTGTTTTAAAAATAATCATAATTTTTATAAAATATATGTAAACATAACTCACTTATTTTCGAAAAAAGTTTATTAATTAATTTCGTTTAGCGCATCCTCAGAATAATATTGCTAAAAACTATTAATATTGTAGTTTAATTTTAGTTATATACAATGAATTTGAAAAGTCTAGCTAAAAATAGTTACGTCATAAAGTATAAAAGTCTGTTTAGAAAAAGTTTAAAATAGAATTGAGTTATACTAAGCTAATTCAAAGTAATTTATACGACAAAATTGCTAAAACAGATTAGCTTAGTATGACTCAATTCTATTTTTAACATTTTTTTAATTATTTTTTTAGTTAAACCAGTACCAAAGTTAAACTTTTTTAAAAATAAATGAAAAAACAATCTTTTTCCAGGTTATAAAAATCTCAAAATGACAACCAAAACCATCGACGCGAAAGTCGTAGTCGAGTGCGAGTACACAACCAAGCCCGGTGCGAAAAAAGAATACCGGAAGACAATTTTCTACAAGAGAAGCAAGTCGGCCAAGGAGAAAATAGACCAGTACTCGGGAAGCGTAGAGATCAGCGCAAAGTACAAAGACCGTGTCTTTGAGGTTTCCGGCGCCGTCAAATCCAGCTGGTGCAACACCCACTCGTTCTCCATTTCCACTGAAGAAGAAGAGATGACGTCATACGAATCGTTGAGGGAGTATTACAACGACGTGACCCTATTGGTCAGAACGCTCAAGTTTAAGTATTTCATCGACGACGTCTTCGTCGAGAACATCGTCGATACCACCGTGCTGAACTTGAAAGAAAACTACTCTACTGATCAGCTGTACGAAGAAGCCAAAAAGTACATGAAAATGACTTACGGCACTGAAAATACAACGGTGCTTGAAATTCCCATCGTACTGGAGAAAGAGATCTATGTGAAATGGAAAACGTTTAACAAGGGTGACGCCGTGCCTAAAGGTGCCGTCTGTGCGGGCAA
The DNA here is from genome assembly GCF_965202585.1 of Thalia democratica. Taxonomy (NCBI): domain Eukaryota; kingdom Metazoa; phylum Chordata; class Thaliacea; order Salpida; family Salpidae; genus Thalia; species Thalia democratica. Next base: position 32,543,286 of record NC_139172.1, on the reverse strand, counting down.
CACGCGCAACGACGGAGTTGTGTACGTTGCAAGAGTTGCCAATACTCCGGGTAAAGTTGATTTGGAAAAGGGCAAATTGAACAATTTTTGTTACCATGGATTTTCCGGGTATAAATCGGGCGAAATGCTGCTGACCAACGGCGATTGTGATTGGGTGTATATTAAAAAAGGTGATGCTTTTCCAAAAAACGCCGTGTACGCGGGTCTAGATTGGCAGGCCATCAAGGTGTGGGTCGGCAAATCGGTGACCGGGGAGCCGGGGTGCATGAATTGCGATGCGAGTGGCAAGATGACGAGTTTGTGGTGTCACCATGGTGATCATTTTAACCATGGTTACGTGCTGACCATTTCTAAAGTTTAAAATCGCATGTTAACAAAAATGAAAGGTGGTGTAAAAGTTTTATTTTGTTTTAAACAGTTGCTTTTTTTATTTCCTGTATCATTTGTTAATGCCTCGATTTCATCATCATTTTTGTTTAAAAATTACTTCATGTTTTAAAATCAATATCAAAAAGTTTTTATTAAACCAACACCTACTTATTTGAACTTGATTTATGCACTTAAACATGTTTTTATTAATTTTATAATCAGTTTTATCTCATTTTAGTATACAGTTTTTATGATTTTAATTTGACTTCGATAAAAAGTTACTATGTTTAAAATTGTCTTGAAAAATTTGTAATGTAGTTGGTGATATTAAAGATTTCTGTATAATTACAACAAACTTTTATGTTTTATGTATATGTGCTACTTGCTTTACTAATATGCTTATAATAATTCTTTTTTTAAATTAAATTAGCATTCTTAAAAATTGCTTCAATTTTCTTTCATGTTTTTCTTTAAAATTCAAAAAAAAAACTGCTTTAGTAAAAACAACTTATGAATACAACTATACTTTACCAATATCTCATTTCTACTTACTTTTATAAAAATAAACGTTGTGCTTTATCTAATAGGAAAAACTTAGATTAAGTTAGATTTTTTTAACTTTTTCAATTGAGTAAATAACTACATATAATTCTATTCTCTTGCTTGATTATCGAGCGTAAATAAAACCAGTCAATCGGAACGCATTCCTGATGAAACTTTTGTTTTTACCCGTAAGTAATGGTTTAATCTACTTAACAATAGTATTTATATAAGCCATAGTCTACTCAACTTTATAGATACTTTTATGTTTTTTGGGATTATAATCTGCCAAACACAAGTCGCACAATTCTTTCAATGAATACCATGAATGTTTATTTTATTTTTGCACGGATAATTTTTCGACTCAGTAAATTGAAAGTCAAACTCATAAAAATGGAAGCATACTTGATCTCTTAGTTTGCAATCGTTGTGGTCTAGATAAAATCATATCTCATTCATCTACTTTTCCATTAACAAGCATGTGTGACCATAACTTGATTTTATAAAAAAGTAAAAGTAAAATAGTTTCTAATACTAGAAAAAATTCATATGATTTTAAATAAGCAGATTTTGAAAACATCAATAATTACCTTTTAAAAAATAATTCGACGTCATTATTTTACTAAGAATGAATAATTTGATGGTATTTTTAAAAGAGTTGATACAGCTTTTTTCTATGTTTATTTTAAATCAATTTTATTATATGTAAATCTAGTTATTTAACAAGTAAAAAATCTCCAAATTTTTTTGATCAATTTTTTAGCTTAAATAAAAAGTTTTATTCCAATTTATTCTATAAATAACGAAAGTATAAAATATCCATCTTAATTTTAAAAATTATTGAAAGAAATACTTATTTTATACAAAAAAGTAAGAAAAACAAATAATTTTCTAAACATTATAAAAAAAGTGGAAAAAATATCAATAAGCCAAATAAAAAAAAAACTTTGGATATGAAGAAAAATTCTGCAAAAGCCCAAATTAAAAAAGTATTATAGTTACGTAACATCTAAACTTAAATTAAGTATTGCAATAACCCTTTTAGATGACAATGATAAAGATAAAATAGTAACCTCAGATTAGAAATTGCCTCTTATTTTTAAAAGTATTTAAAAAAGATCGTAACCACCAAAGGTTTAAACTAGCTCAAAAAAATTGTAGTAGAATGGAAAACTTTCTATGAAAACATTAAAAACTTAATTAACAACCTAAAATATAAAATCATTTGTACCCAAGAAAACACTGGAACCTATTTTATTAAGTATGCAAATCCATCAATAATATTTCCACTTTCATTAATTTTCAGATGCTCTATAGCAGTGGTCGGCACGGTGTACACTAGTGTACATAAATTTTCTTTTAGGGTGCTTGAGACTTTTGAGGTGCATAAAACTAATTTTGGGGTACATGAGTTTTTTTTTTCGCGCAGAAACTAAATTAAAGTTTTTTTTAGTCTTTCTACATTTAAGACATATTCATCCTTGATATCTAGTTGACAAATTTGTTGTTAATAAATCAACCATTTTTAAACTCTCCTAGTTCTTTTCTGTTACATTATGTAAAAATTCTTCCACCCTTTGCCGCCCAAAAATAAACTTAAGTGAGCAAATATCATAAATCCTTAAAGATTTCGTTATTTGGACGTGGCAATGACTTTGTTAAACACAGATAGTAATCGCTTAATATAAAAATATTAAGTTAACTTAACTAAGTATTTAAATTTGCCATTTAATAAAAAGTACCAAGACTATTGATTGTTAATTTGGGTAGTGGCAATGTATTAAATTATTCTAGTTAGTATTTTAGACCTTGGTGATACAAATAAAATATTGTTGTAAAAATTAGATCATCGATATTAAAAGTTTATTGAAAGGGATAGGGTAAACTGGTAAATTTAAAGTTAGCGTGTAAACACTTATTACCTTTAATAAATTAGGTGTTACTGAATTATTAGTAAAGAAAAAAAACGATTAAAAGTGTTTGAATATTCTTAAACACTAGAGGCGCTAATGAATGCAAATTGGGGACAGAGAATTTTAATTTGTGATTTAGGGTTCACGGATTCGAAGTAGCGTGCCGACCACTGCCCTAGACTACGGATATTTTTCGTTTTACTGTGCAAAACACTGTCGGCGCATTCAGGTTTTCTTCAAGAATCTCTTTGTAATTGCTGAGGCATACCGAGTATTAATGATCCTTGAAAAACTTTTAGGTTTCGCTTTCCTTTATTAAGCTTGCCAGCCTTTGAGACAACTCAGACTGAGGAGTTTCTCCTTGTGCTTTGAAAAAAGCATCATTTACTTTGCATGTAATGTTCGGTTTATCTACATCAGGAGCCAGAGTAAATTCCATTGTATCGATGTTCAACCAATCAGAGCTGTTCGATCTTTGGTCCATCTTTTTGAACCCGTCAAGAACCATTTCCCAGTGCAAGTGTCAAAACTTAAATTTCGCAATTCTATACTTCCATTGTAAGTACAGTATGGCGATTAACTCGTTGCTATCATAATCACAATTGACGGAGAACTCTTGCAGAACATTCAGAACATTGTCAGAAGCAACGTCAACATGCAGACTTTGCCATTAGCCATCTATGGTAGTCGTCTAGGTTGAAATCTTCAGTGTAATACGCGACATAATTTTGTTATTACGCGCATGTTTATTGCATACAGGTTAAGTACAAAACTCGTTATTTTATTACTTTAATGGTTGTATTCAGTCATTGTTTTGGAAGTTATTAATTATAAGAGTACTTTTATTTTTAGTTTTAATAATGTGTGATATTGTTTGAAAAATTTGCTTAAAATATTTTGGAAAAACAATTTTTTCATTGTATATCAACAAACTAGTTTTTGATACTAATACTCTGAAGTCTAAAGCATCGTAGATTTTTGAAAACAAAAAAATAATTTATCTAAGAAAGTATTAGAATATATTCTATTTACATTAAAAACAAATGAGTTAATGAACAGTTTATTATCTTTAATTTAAAACAATCGTAGAATAGGCTCACAAACCTAATTAAAATAAAATTGAAAACTCTATTGAACTTTCTTTTTAAATTTAAATAATTAGTAAATAGGTTATAAAAGAAGAAAAAGTAAAAGTTGACTTATTTGAATAAATAGTTTTGATAGATTAAATTTATTTAGTATGCTCGACTTAAACAAAAACTAAATTAAACGAGCTTTCAGGAAAATTAGTTTTTTAAAGTTATTAGCTTTCAAGTTTTCTAATACTTTTAATGTAGTTAAGTACTTATTCTTAGGGTCTTCTAACTTAAACAGATTTTGCCATGAAGACGTAACAACATTTTATTATAAGCCGAGCCTACCAGTTTATAGTTGTTTAGCATTTATATAAAAATTTAGTTTTTAGTAGCGCATTAATAACTCTATAATATTATTTTTTTTGCTCCCCTAACATGTCCTTTACCCCACATAACCATTTTGGACCTTTTAGTTATACCGACAGTAGCCCTGGTCCATAATTGTATTAGGTCAGGCGGCTACTATATCACTATGTCAGATTTTAAAATCCCAACTGGTCAGATTATTATAGCAGTAGATCAAACTGGTATAACATTGTTACAACTAGTTAAAAGGCCATAGTAACAGTAAGTCTGATCGTTATGATATTAGGTCAATAGATCATAATAACAGTAAGTCAGATCGTTATGATATTAGGTCAGATGGTTATAAGTCTTTTAGGTTTTGTGAATTAAAAAAAATAATTTGCTGATTAGATATCTAATACTTGTTTGTCTTTTATTAAACAGCTTATACTTTTTTTAAACTGGATTTGCCTGTTTTTAACTTTTAAATAGGAGTAAATTTTATTGTTTTACTGTTGCCGTAAAATCTTTAATTGTACTTAAAAATTTACTCAATGAAGTAACTTTATAACTCAAAAATATAACTTTTTTTATTATAACGTTTGCAAACTTTTTTTAAATAAAAAATAAAGTTTTATAAACGATTATAAGTAATAAAAGTAAATTAAACTTTATTTGAGTAATTAAATTTTATAGTATCTAAAACTTTATTAAATTCAAAAAATTTTGTAACTAAAATGCAGTTTGCGATTTATTTTTCAAAACAAATGTACAATTCTAATGTCGGAAAGAATTTCGTTAAATATAAATAAATAATAATTATTAATAAATAATAATAATTTTAATAAAAATATATTTATTTTTTCAATTATTTTACAAAACTTAAAGTTTTTCGAATTAAAACGTAGTGCTATTTTTAAGCACATGCCTCATTGTACACAATGTCAAAACTCCAATATCGGTAATAATTTCAAAGACCTTAAAAAGTGTGCCCGAGGTGAGCTTTATAGTTCGGAATCGATGCTCATAGAAAAAGAAAAACCATAACTAAATACGCAAGTTTCTGGTAATGGAAAGATGGCCCTACTAACAGTATATTTAGTAAATTGTTTTTATCAATTTTTTTTAATAGCAATTTTATAGCTTTGTGCAACTATATCATGATTAGTTTAAGTTTTATATTAATCTTTCAACTGTTTTAAACTTCATTTAATTTTTGATAAAAAATCACGCTAATTCGAAAAGCTTTTAGTTTTATAAAATTCTTGAAAATAAAAAATATGTTTTTATTAAGTTGCAAGTGGTATTTAAATATATACAGTTAATTTTATTTTACATTTCTGTTTTATTTTTATTAAACATTCTTTAAAAAATGTATATTTATATGTTTTAATATATAAAAAAAGACTTTTTAACACATACTAAACAATATTTAAACAAATTTAAGTTCCCCGTGGTATACTGTAACATTGTATGTTAAAATTGTTTTGTAAATCATGGTATCCTGTGATAAATTAACTTATTTATCAGTATTTAAGCTTGATAATTGCTACATGATTTTCACAAAACAACAAAACAGTTGTGTCAGAATTCTCTTTTATCAATTTATTGCTCGAGATTTTGATAAAATCATCAAAAATTGAACGTTTAAGTTTAATTGATCGTGAACAGTTTACACTGTAAACATATTCTTGCAAAAAATGAATTGTTACGCCTAACTTATGTAACATATAAAACCGAAACTACCTTTTATAAGCATTATGATGATAGTCTAAAGGTTACCGCGGCAAAAACTACTAAACATGCAAATATTTCATGTTGAGTTTACAATGTAAACAGTTTACATAAGCTGTTGTAGTTATAAGTTATAAAACAACGAAAGTTTACAAAAAGTAAGGTTTAATGGGGGTAAAACATGTAAAGCGTTTTTCATTTATATAGTACATATATGCATTGCAAATCTAACAAGTTATAGAATGCAACATAGTTGTATTCAACAAGTTTTCTCAAGCAATGATGTTCTTGATATTTCAAATACTTTTGTTTATATTTTATTTGTTTGAAATGAAAATTTACAAATTGTTTAAAAATGTTTATTTCATATTTTTATCACTAAGTTTAATCAAAAAAAATATTTGTAAATAAAATTAAATGCCTTAGTTTTGTAAATCCTGTCATAAGTTGTCAACAAGTTGCATATTTGATATTAATATTGACTTTAGTTGATTCTTCAAATATACCTTTAACAACATCAATTGGTTATGAGTTTTTATACTTAAAGAAACTTTCAAATAGATAATAACATTTACCAAAAACCATCGAAAATTTTAGTATTTTATATTAACTCGGTTTTTAATTTATTTTTTGCTAGAGTGCACGAAGAACTTAAGCATTTGGTATAATAAAGTAATCTCACCTTAGACCTACATTAACAAAAATCATCACAAAACTTAAACAAAATATTCTTAAACAACAAGCCAATTAGTATACATGGTACAACTATTTATAGAGTGCATTATAAATTTGTTTTTTCCTTAAAATAAGTAGTTGCGTATATTGTTGTTCTCTTCCTTGTAGTTTTTATTTTATTAGCATATTTCAAATTTAACAGAAATAATTTGGTTTAATTGAACTAAAATATATTGTTAATATTCCTGTAAGTTGTTAAGTTATAGTGTTAATTGAACTCAAATAGAATTAAAAATATTTTTACCGTTTAAATAATAATTGATTTCAGCATGCTAATGTATCAAAGGGGCTGTTTTGCTTTTATTAATTGTCTCTTTTGAAACCTTCTTACTCAAACTACAATTTTTTTTGTATGTTTATAAATACACTAAAACCACCTGAAAACATACTGGAAGTAAAAAAAAATAAAGTTATTAAAAAAGTAATCAAAAATCTAGATTGAGATTTTTACAATTCATTTTAATGAGTTGTGAAATTTAAGCATCTATTAAAAATTGGTAGGAGTCTAATATGCACGAAGGGAAACTTTTGCACAAAGGGTAAAATATGCACGATGACGCTTTTGCACAAAGACACCTTTGCACGAAGGGAAATTTTGCACGAAGACACTTTTTCACGGATTTGAAAATATTTTTATGCAATAATTTTTTTTATTGTTTTTCTACTATCACTATAACAATTAACTCTTACCCTCATTTAGTTTTTTTTTTTGTTTTTTTACAATTTATTTTCAACAACTTTTATATCTTCTTGTTTTCTTTTTTAAATAATAACTTTTGTTAGTATTTTTATTTATTTATTTTACTATTACTGTTACCACTAACCCTTAACCTCGGTCGGTATCTGTTTATATTTTTATTTTGTTCTGTCTTATTTAATTTTTCAATATTTTTAAACACTTTTATTTTGTAATTATTTTTACTATAACTTTTACCCCTAACCCTTACCCTTGGTCAGTAACTTTTTTTTCGACTTTATCTTTTTATTTTTTTGTATTTTCTTGTTTTTGTTTTTTTTTTAACTTTGTTTATTTTTTCCTCTCATGCAAAAATTACCCTTTGTGCAAAAGTGTTGTAGTGTAAATTTAACCCGTTCCTATTAAAAATAGTTCTTTATAGTGTTGAAAAATAGGATCTTTCAAAAAGTCTTTTATCAAAAGCCGCTAAATTAAGAATAGTTAAAAAGCAAAACATTTTGTGTAGCTATTTTTTTAATTCTTTGATAAAAAAAGTCTTTAGTTTAATTTAATTGAAAACAAAAACAAAAAAATCTTTAAGTATTTTAAACCTATTTAAATGTTAACCATTGGCACAAGTTAGTTTAATCATTAAGTGTTTTGAAACAGACGAAAGTTTTAGACCAGTTTTCCGTTTGGCATCAATCTAAATTTTTTAAAATATTTTATTATAAAAACTTTTAACGTAATAACGTACTTCTCGGATTTTTTAACTATATAAATTTAGATCGGACTTTATAGTATTGTAAAAAATAGTACATACACTTGTATTTACTGTTATTTGCAAAAGAATTTTTTTTTAACAATAAGAATTAGTTTCTTTAAAAAAATACTTACTGTACACTTTTAATGTTAAAGTTACAGGTTTAACATAGAAAATAAATTTAAATTATTCCACAAAAAATAACATTAAAGACAGTTTTTGTTTTATTTCTTTTGTTTGCTATCATGTTAATTACAAGCCTTATAAGCTTTTACTTGTGTGAGCTTAATGATGCAAGAACTATTCAAACTCATGTATTGATTACAATTTAGTTTGTATGCAATGACTGAAAAGCATGTACTTCTGCTTAATTGAACAATGTAAATTTATACTAAGATACTTTTCATAAAATCTTCAAAAAAAGTATGTAATCACATGTGGATATCAACTCCTAAACTAATATTATTTTAAATAGAAATTGAAAAAATATTCGAAATTGAATTAGTTATAATTTCTTGTAAATTTTTGAGCTTCTTATTGAAATATCACTAAAATGAAATTTTAAACTAATTTAAATTCGTTGATAATGAATTTTATACAAAAAGTAAAAATATGCTTAAAAACATAAAGTTTGAATAATTTAAACATGTAATTTTAAACAAGAATCAATTTCAAAAAAGTTTATTATTTCTAGCTGATGTTTTGTATTTAAAATTAAAGTTGTTTATTAAATTTATTTTTTTATTCTCTTTCTGTTCTAAACCAATCTCTGTTAGTATTATTTCAAAGTTTTGTATTTTTTGACCAAAGTTTATTACGAAAACCGTAAAACTTGAATTTACTATAAAAATATTTACATCTTAAAACCACAAAAAATTTTAGTCAGAATTTTTTTAAATTCAACTTCTTTTACAAAATGTATTGTTTTTCTGTAATTAGGCCTAATTATGCGGTTGTTAATTAGTCTTATGCTCAAAGAGTGGTTTTTAAGCTACTATTTTAAAAAACTATACTTATAAAATTTTTATTAGATACTACAAAGATACTCCCAATTATTTTATCGAAATAAAACTTTTTACACAAGTACATAATAAAAAAATTATTTACTAGAACTGGATAAAATATCAGACTGCATTCGTGGTGTGTAACTCGATAACCAAAGATTTTCTTTCGTCAGGTCCTTAGACCCAATTTTTGAGCACTTTTTTGTCGTTCAATAAACAACTAGACAAAACTGCTATAAATCATTATAACTGTTGTTAACATTCAATTATTCAATTATTAGCAACAATGTTGTATTAATGAACTTAGTTTTATATCTTGTTAAGTTGTTTAATATTTCAGCACACAATAAAAAAGATAATTTTATAGTATACGAAACTTTGTATAACAGTTTGTAATGCTTTAGCTAAGAAAGCAAATTTCAAATATAAAAAGCTCAAGAAAACTGCTGAAAAAACAAAGTGCACAAAACGCTTTTACATAACTTGATTTGTTTTCCAAATCGGTTAAAAGCTGTTCTGTTTTCAAAACTTTGTCTTCGAGGTTTTTTAGTTATAAAAACTAACGACATATAAAAAAGATGTTTAAATATAACAAAAACATTATTGTTTGAAAAAGTTTGTTTAAAGCAGCGAATTTGCATTATATAACTTATTGTTACATCTACAATGAGTATATGTACTACATGAATGAAAAAGTTTTACATGTTTTATCCTTATAAACATAACTGTTGGTATGTTTTTGTTGTTTTTTAACTTACAACCACAACAGCTTATGTAAACTGTTTACATTGTAAACTGAACATAAAAATATTTGCATGTTTAGTTGTTGTTTTGCCGTGGTAACCTTTAAATTATCATCATAATGCTTATAACAGGTAGTTTCGGTTTCATATGTTACATAAGTTAGGCGTAACAATTTTTTTTTGCAAGAAATATGTTTACAATGTAAACTGTACACGATCAAATAAAGCATTAAACTTCAGTTTTTGGTGATTTTGTCAAAATTTTGACCAATAAGTTGATAAAATAGAACTTTGTCACAAATGTTTTATTATTTTGTGACAAATTGTGTAGCAGTTATACAAGCTTAATTTTTCATAGGTTAATTCATAATAAATTACTAAGATTTTGAATACATCTTTCTACGTAAAATATAGTGTAACAGTTCACCACAATAAATTTAAACTTGATTTAATACTGCTTAGTTTGTGTAGAAAAAGTCTTTTTCATTTATTGTAAACAGTTATACATTTATTTAAAGAGTGTTTAGTAAAATTAAAATAAGGTATTTGAAAATACTAACTGTGTGTATTTAAACAAAAGTAAATTGCAAAGTGCATTTGAGTTGCATAATATTTTGAATCTTATATAGCTTTAGACATTATAATAAAATGTATTAAAATTAATAAATTTAAATTAATAAAATGTATAAAGTGTAAAATATACTTTTCAAATTAACTTTTACTTACTTCTTTTAGTCCTAACTGTTTGTGAGATTTTTTTTTTTAAGTTATAATGTTTGCAAACTTTATATTAAAGAAAATTAACATAATGTTTTTTGTACTTACTTTGTTGAGAAGAATTTTTTTTATTACTATTAAATAGCTACTATGGTAGTAAAGGAATAAAGACAAAATATAACTACAAAATTATGACCAGGTGACACCAGTTTAAACAAAGTATAATAAACTGTTTTAAAAACAAGCAAGTTATAGCAAAACATGTTACTGCTTTACAAAAAACAAAAAAGATTATCGAAAAATCTTTTAAGTATGATATTTCTAATCTATTCAGTTGTTGTCTTATGTTTTAGTAAACTTTATAATTACTCTATTAACCACTGGTAATTGGTAAAGCATTTGTAAGACACGAATGAATTGTAATCTTATTAAGTGTTTGGTAAAATAAAAACAACTGTTTTATTTTTCCTCCTGAGGTTGTAAAAAGTGTCAAATTGGTTACTTTGGTTTGAAATAATTGAAGTTTAACCTACTTCGGTTATAAGTTGGTTGTAGTTAATGGTTTAGTCGTTGTTGTGTTTTTTCAATTTTTTTTAATGGGTATGCTTAACAAGCTTAACGTGTTTAAACTATATTTCATTAGAAGGTAAATAATTAAAGTTTCGGAACACTAAACTGTAAATAAACAGTGCTTACTTTTTGCATCAAATTCTTGTTTTTAGTTTGTTATAGTATATATAACATATAGTAGTAAATTATTCAAAATCTTAGTAAAAATCCAAAAATTTGATATTATAGAAACAGCCACTAAATATTTATGTAAAATTTGCACTTTTTAAAGTCAATTTATAAATTTGCTTTGTTTAAAGTAATTGCAATTAATTTTAGTTACTGTATTTGTTTTTAGGATAGTAGAATATGATTTTGCCATGATTTTAAAACTATACTAAAACAACATAATTTGTTTATTTAATAAGTACAACAAAAAGAAATAAATAAAAACAAAAACTAAAAATCTTTGTTGTTATTAGCAGTTATATAATTTGTTATTATAATCTCAAATTTAAAACTAATAAACTTTACATATAAGTAAAACATACAAAAGTTAGTTATAGAAGACAATGGTGTAAAAAATAAATTGTTAAAAAAACGTAAGTCAAAACAATTTTTAGTTTTTTTTTACAGATACACTACCTACTTGCCAGCCTTTAGTAGCATCCGATCCGGTACAATTAGAAAGATAACTTGCATAAACGAATTTCAAATCGACAGCAAATACGCTTTCAAGTGCAAGCACGGGTTTGCTGTGAATAGGAGGAACTCGGTTGAAATGTCTAATGAAATGTTTGTTTTAAAGGTGCGACATTGCAAGTTTGGCATAAATAAATATAAAGTTCCAACATGATAACTGTTTTTGATACAAAAGTATATATAAAAAATAAAAAAGTGTTTTTGTTGTAGAAACTTTATAAACAAATTGTGTATGACAAACCAGATAGCTTTTAAGAACTTTTTTTATCATTTGTTTAACTTTAACCTATTTGGTAAATAAAAATTCAAGTAACTATTAGTTAAAACTATTTTAATTTCAGTTATTAAGTTTTTAAACATGAAACATAAGTACGATCTAAGAGTACTCTAAATAAATTTATATATTTAATTGAGCTTTATTTTGTTAAAGAAATTAAACTAATTGAACTAATTTCAAAATTGTAAGGTATTAGGTTCAATTTAATTTTTAAATTTAAGCAAAGTTATCTTAATGTTTTAAGAATTATATTTTACGGATAAGTTTTAGATATATTTTTTTATATAGGTATTTTCTCAAATATTCGTGTAACTGTTTTAGTTTAGTTTTTTTTTTATTTTTTTAGAATTAAACATAAATATTTTTTTAAAGATATAAAGTATCCAATTAAAAATAGTTGCGTTACATTTATCCTCTAAACAAAGTTTATAATCAAAAAGAAATACCGCTTAGTAAACATTTTATTATATTTTTAAATTTGCAGAAATATCTATAAGGATTTATGAATTTCCAATAAACAAACTATGAGGAAATGTCTAATATACTTTGAAAAACGAACTCTATTGTACATTCTAGAAACGTATTTTAAAGTTTTAGATACCAAGGGTACCTTTAAACAAACTTATATAAAGTCTCCTGCTAATTTTAACACTTAGTTTCCTTAAAGTATTAAAGAAACGTAGTGTAGATTTAACCTGTTATAGTAGTTAATAAAGAATCCTGATATAAACTCTCTTTTGTGTATATTGAAACATATTAAGTAAAATAATATAGGTTTTTTATTTTGAATCGTTCATTAAATTTTAACTATACAAACTTTATGAGGTGTTTGTCGTTTATGTTTAAGAATACAAAATAAAACTTTTCTACAGTAAGTAAAATATTTGAGTCGTTTGAATTGCTTATTAAAATCAATTATATAGACATTAAAAACTTTATCAATGTATAAACACTAACGAATATTATTTAAAACGTATTATAATAATTTTTCCGAATGCATTGAAAACTGTTTAAAATTTAATCGAAAATTTTTTAGTTAAAAAATTATCAAAAAAATAAAAAAACACTAGTACGACTGATACAATAAAATAAGTTTAGTTTTGAAAAAGTTTTAATAATACCGAAATATAGTGAGATTCAGACTTAGATAGTCCAATTGAACAAAATAAATATCTAATTTTATAACTTCGTGATTTGTGGTCGTTGATTTAAAACAGTATAGTGACTTTTAGTTGGATAAAATTATACATAGTAGACATAAAATGCTGTTCGCTTAAAAAGTTGCACAACTGCTATACATACTCTTAAATTTCAAGTTCACTATTGTTTAACATAAATTGTTAAAACTTTTATTATTTTTATATAATAAATGTTTTGAAATTTTTATTTTAGCTCAATATTGCAGTATGAAGTTTTAAAATGAATTCCTTTGTTTGGTTTTAACCTAAGTATATTTTCTAACAACGTTTGTAAAAACTGTGTCTTGAGTTTATCTAAACAGATTAATAAGTTTCATATAAATCAAATTTGATTAACCTTCAGCTGATTCTAAGGGTCTAATTTACAATTTTGTTTTTAAATTAAACAGCTTAGACGGAATAAAATTAATTAATGTACAAGTTGATTAAAACCAGCGTTTATAAATACTTATGAATGTTTAGTTACTCTCTTGATTGAATAAACTAAAAGTAGTTCTGAATATTAAAAAATATTCTTACTGAGAAATTAAAAAACAAAAATATAGTTGGTTAAATATTCACCAATAAAATATTATTTGAAAGTTTTTAGTATGAAACAACTAAAACATTTTGCCTTTACGTATGACAAGCCAGTTTTTTAAGTAATACAAAACAATCAAATATTTTTCAAAGAGTAAATTGAAAAAACTGACACTTAAGCTCTTACATAGTTTTGCACCAAGTAATTTTGTATTCATTACTTCTAACTACCTTAAGTAAAAACCAATAAAGTTTAATTTGTTTTTAACAAACTTTTTTAACTGTAAATTATTATTTTTTGCTTAGGTAATAAAATTTTTAAAATCAGTTTAAATCCTAAAAAATATACTTTACAAAAACCTTTTAAAATTAAGTAAAATCATATATAGAATGTACAAATACCAAGCAAAAGGAAATTTTGTCTAGAAAAATTAAATACAATAAAGCATGGATATTCATATGGATTTTAGACAAAACTAAAACTCATCTTTTTCACTTTGTGTTTGGCAAGTATTTATTAATTTTTAAAATACAACTGCTATATCAATTTTATTATCAGTAGACATAATGTGTATTTTTATACTATCATATTTCCACAAATAAATTTAAAAAAAGATATAATTGACTTTTTGAAAATAGATTAAAAAAAAATAGTATGTTTTAAAAATGTAAGAATCTTGTTTTAATAAACAGCTTAATACATCTAGTAGTTGCTTAAACCTAATGTTCCAAAAATATAATAAAGCATATAAAATGTTTAACAACTTTGTATAATCAAGAAAAAAAGTTTTAAAACGTCACATAAACTTAGTATTGCATATATACTATTTTTACATTTATAATACAAAAAACAACTAGTTTTTGTGTTGTTTACTAAGTTTCAACGTTTAATACGTTTCACCAGAACAATATTAAACACATTGCAAGACTTTAAAGAATCACAACAAAAACACATTACGACGTTTCAAACAAAATTAAAAAAAATTAATTAGCTTACCTTAAAAACAACTTATGCACAAGTTAACTTATTTTTTGCTTATTTTGTTCTTGGTTTTGGTTTCAAAACAAACTAAGCAAAAAGTTGGTTAACTTGTGTATAAGTTGTTATGCAATTAGTTTATTTATATATATTTATAGAAGATATGGTTGCTACAAAAGTCCAAGTTGTTTTATGAGGGTTTTAATACTAATTTTAATAGTTTTATATGTTTAAAATTCAAAATTAATAAAGGTAAATAAGTTCTGACTTCTGATACCTTTTTTTGTAAATATGAGTACTCAAATGTCTTGAATTTTTATCAAATACAATAACAAAAAATAAAACAGTTTACTAGTAAATTACAAAGCATGCTATTATAAAATAAAAATTATATTTAAAATTACATTACTCAAGATACACTGATGTATAAAATATTTTGAATTTAAAATTTATTTGTTTTTTCGAAGTTTTAAACTAGATATCTCTAAAATAAGATTTACACAAATTTTTGAGATTGTAAAGTATTATTATGTTGTAATGTTTGCTTAAGCAATAAAATTTTCAGAATCAGTTTAAACCCTAAAACAATTTTGCATTGCAGAAATCTTTTTTACTTTAGTAGATACCTATTTAAGTGTAAACAAGCAAAAATAAATGCTGTTATAAAAAATCATAGTAAAATTAAAAACAAATAATTATACGGATCTCAGATAAAACTGAAACTCAATATTTTTCACTTGGTGGATAGCAGTTATTTTTAAAGGTTTAAATTACAACTATTAAAGTTATTTAATTACCACGAGATGCTCTTAACTGAACTACTTTCTAAGCGGACACTATTTTATTGTAAATTATATATATTTAAAGGTTTAAATCTAAGTGTCATACAGTATTCAAAACCGTTTCTAAGTAACTATTTAAATTGTAGTTTCAAAGCTATCTTGCAACGTTGTAGTTTTTTAGAAAGTAAAAGTTTATTATAGTTAAAATTTATGAACTCAAAATTTTATATTGTAGTTTTGTGACAGTGCTGAATCAAATTTAATACACCTTAAGTTATTTATAGAATACGTTTAAATTTTTATAAAAACATATAAACAAGTATTTTTATTTTTTTTTCAGGATTGTTTTGCTTTTCTTCTAAAACTGATGTTAAAACTTGCTAAAACGTTTTTCCTACAACAAAATAAAACTATTTTCGTATTTCTATACGTCAGAAACAACGCGAAAGAAGCTTAAAATGTTAAAATTTGTATTTCGTGTTAGAGAAACAATAATTATTTCATATTTACATCAACGTACGTCAATTCTAACAAGCACAATGTTTTAGTTTAACAAAGAAAAAAAAACAGAAGTAATTTTTTTTATACAGTTTCAGAAGAAATTAATTGGATAATCTAGTGTTAAAAAACAATTTATCATTACTACTGTGTAGTGCACACCTACTAACAGATGTTTCATCCACTAGTTTAGACTTCAACTGCCATACATGGATGTATCTTAAACAACAATAATTTTGAAGAAACTAGGCTATTTTTCCAAGATACATTGCACTAATCTCAAAGTTTAGTCACTGATATATTCTAAGCAATAAATGAGTTTTATAACTCGTGCTATGATTAACTTAGCTTAAAGTTTGGTAAAACAAGCATCAAACTCAAAAATTTAGTTCATTGTTTATAATTATTATTATTATTATATTTACTATTCCGTAAAACAAAATTGCTTTTATTAATGTATAACTACAGTACGAATTATCATGTTACTTTTTTACTAAAATAAAACTACACGCTTTAGTTGTCTAGAATTTATCCAGTCATTAAAACAGCTCTAAATTTTCAAATAAGGAAGAAACAACAACATTTTTTAGCTTCCGTTGATTTAGTAGCTGTGGTCGTAGATTTTACATACCATTGGATAACAGACTTAGCATTTATATGATAACTGTCTAATCAATCATGTAAATTTAAATGGTAGCAAAACACAGCATTTTAATTTGAATATTGTTTGATGTTTTTCTTAGTTCAAACTCATTATGATAAGGATGTGGTAATAAAATATAGATAAGCCTGATCAATATTAAAACAAATATAAAACATTTTTCTTCAACTAACTGGAAACTCACCGCTTGGTAAAAACAAATCATATGTTTGATAAAATTGTTACCCTAAAAAAGCATCTAAAAGACGTTAGTATTTACAACATTTTTACAACCTTAAAGCGCTTTATCTTGTATAGGTTTTTGAAACTTTTATTTAATTTAAGTTTAACACATTAACTGGTATATACAAACTAGTTACTTTAATAAAAACTCCTTTACAAGTACTCATTTAGTGGGTAGCTGTCTAAACTGCACGAGTTCACAAAGTTGCAGGAAGATACTTTTGCACGAAGGGTCACTTTTGCACGAAGACACTTTTGCACGAGCATAAAATTTTGCACGAGCAGACAATTTTGCCCGGAAACAATTTTGTACGGGTTAATTTTTATTTTTTTTATTAATTTTATTATTATATATATATATTTTTCTTTTATTATTACTGTTACCCCTAACCCTTACCCTCGGCCGGTAATTTTTTTTTTGATTTATTTTATTTATTTACTTTTTTATTATTTTTTTTTTTTACTACCACTGTTACCCCTTACCCTCGGTCAGTAGTTTTTTTTTTCTTTTTTTATATCTAATTTATTTTTAAGTTTGTTTTTATTGTAATTTTTATTAATTACTATTTTATTTTTACTCATATTATCACTGTTACGCCTAACCATTACTCTTGATCAGTAACTTTTTTTCCTTTTTTTTAAATAATAATTTTTTAGAGGTTTTTTTTGTTTATATTTTTTACTCTCGTGCAAAAATGTAATTCGTGCAAAATTGACCCTTGGTGCAAAATCGTCTTCGTGCAATTTTGTACCCTCGTGAAAATTTGGCTTTGAGCAATTTTGCGCTTTCATGCAATTTAGTCCCCTCGTGGAATTTAGCAGCCTCGTGCGTTTTAGACCCGTTCCCATAATTTTCGTTGTTGTATATTTTTCAATGACTATACTTTAAATAGCTTTGTTAAAGTGATAACCAATATAAAGTTATATAGTTACTAAGTTTTTTTATACTTGATATAAACTTTGGTTGTAGTTATCATGTTAGAAAAAAAACTAACTAGTTTTTATATAGCACATTTTTAAGACGTTATTAAGCTATATTTTTGGTAATTATATATTTCCGTGATCAATTAATGCTCTTAGTGTCTATTTTTTTTATTGAAATAATTATTAAAGGATTACTGTTGTATCATTTTGTAATAAACCATTAGGTAAATTTACAGTTTATAATTGCAGTTATGTTTTATAATTAAACACATTCGAAATTGATTCATTTTGCGTCTTTAGTTATTATGTTAAGCACGAATAAAACTTAACTTAGCTGGTTTTACAGTTTTTATTTTGTTTATTTCGTAACAAGTAAACGAATTTTGTTACAAAAAAATACTATTACACTGATTGTTGTAATATAATTTTTTCAAAACATTCAAAAACATTAAGTTTAAATTAGTTATAAAAAAATATAGTTTGATAAAACTGATAATGATAGATTTTAGTTTTATAGTTTTTCATTATTTTAAAACAAATAGTGTACATAAGCTTCTAAGTAACTTTTGAGTATGTGATAGTTATAAAAAATTAGTTTCTATAGTTGAATAAATTAAGAATAAGCTAAGTTTTCAATATAAATTTGCTTTTAACACAGATTTGTAAAAAAAAAAATACCATATTTTTTTATTTAAACAACATAAAAATGTTTAATACAGTGATTATGGTATTACACTCGCTTTTGATATTAAGCTTCATAGGTGTGACTGGGCATGGTCGTGTTTGCTTAATTGTTTACAACACAAACAACTGAAACTTAAAAATTGAGCAATTAAACTATTTATATGGAAATTCGTCTAAATCATGATCGATCGACCAGACAGAGCTGTATATCGAAAAGCGAGTTTTCACTTTAATCTCTGTCCAATTCATTTTTGAAACTACAACTTGGCTAACAACCACTATCAATTTGTGAAATTTGATTGTAGGCATAACTGAAGTAATTGGATTATGTATTTGATAAATCAAGTAGAGATGATTAACAATTTAGGTTGTGGTTATTTTAAGTGATTTAGCTGGTTGGTTAGGTTTATTAAAAGTGTCAAAAATAAACTGTTTTGACGAAAAATTGGTTTTAGTTACTAGTTAAACTGTTGTTCTCTTTTTGCACACTTTATGTTTGGTTTGATATACTGTATTGAATTTAAAGCTATTAAATGATAAAAAACTGTAAAAAAAAATATTTTTATAATTATTTCAAAACCAAAAAGAAAATTCAGAAAGGGTGACAAATTAAAAAAAATCTGAATACAAAAATAATTAAAAAAGAAAAAAAAAAGTATAAAAATAATTTTACTGTTCATATCTTTAAGTGTTCAAAAGAAATTTCTTATCAATACTTAGTTAAAGTTAAGTTTAGAAAAGTCAAGCAATATACATTTATAATCTCGAAAAAAAGTAGTTTTGCAACACAGTATTTGAAAAATGATTAAACAATATATCAAAATAAAGTTCTTTTTAAGATCCGACACTATTTTTAAATTAGTTTACAAAGAAACAAGCAAAAAGTTGTATTTTAAAATAATGTTTAAAAATACTTTTATTTTCAAAAACCAAACAAATACTAACCTATATTCTATATATTTTTGGTTAGAAAAAAGTATAAACAAAACTTATCTCAGCCAATAATACTCGACACATTTTTCTAAAAAAAAACAATAAACTTACTTAGAACTGATTAAAAAAACTATAAATGCATTTTTTTGAAAATGTTAATGCTAATAAAAACTTATAAAACCCATAGTTTGTTTTGTTTTAAAAAAAAAAAAATGTCAAACTTGTAAATGTTAGTCTAGGACAGGGGACGGCAAACTGTGGCCCGCGAGGTACATCTCTGCAGAAAAACATACTTTTCAAAAACAATGAAAAGAAGTTTTGGTGGTAAAAACTGGCAACTACGGTTTAATTTAAGTAATTATACTTTACTAGTTCTCTTTTATAGCTAGTTTTGTCACATTTTCTGGTTTAAAACAGTATATTGTCTAATTATTATAATAATTTTCTAAAATTGTGGCCCACGAAGACTTTTTTCTGTATAGTGCGACCCGGGAGCAAGTTCTTGTAAAATAAATCGGCCCGCTTCTTATATAAGGCTCTAGGACTTCTTTAAAAGTTACCCAAACAACATATAGATCAACTCATTAAACAGGACAATAAAGAACAACTAAGGCATTTTTGAAAAATTTAAAATATTTTTTGACGTTCTAGGAATATTTTTTAAAGTTTTATTACTAAACTTAGATTCTTTCAAAATTGAACTCAAGTTTCTTGCTAAAATTTACATAATTTTGTTTTACAAGAAGAAAAACCTTAGTGTAGTTTTAACCTTTAGTTGTAGTTGGATACACTCGTGGTATAAGCCACACTTTGTGTATGTGTAAATAGATTAACTTAATAAACACAAATTACCATTTTGAGTTATCAATCAAAACTTAAGCTGAAATACTTCCTAGAAGTGACATCAAATGATACAGAATCGAAACTTCACTAACTTAGTAGTTCTGAAAACAAAAAACTTTTGTTGCATCTCATGCATAGTGCCATGTTAATTCGAAAACATCGAAGTTTTCAATAAAATTGCAACCATAATCAATAAAAGTTTATTAACAACATGTAAACTTATAACGACAGCAAGTTTGTGGCCTGGTCAGTTTTATAAAGTGTTGCGTTTTTTGTTTAAACACAGTATTTCTTAAATAAAATATTTAAATTTAGTAAATGAAACTTGCAAAAAAAGTTTCAAAATGCGCTAAAACTTAAAAAAAATCTTCTTACTTTACGAAGCATTGAAAAATGAAGTCTTGTAGCAAAGCTAATTTATCTACTAACTTAAATTAATATCAAATGTTGAACTTTACAGCACGATCAGCAGCAACAGCACCCGAGACAACCTATGACTTGTTGACCCGGATGCTGTTGTTGTTGCCGTGCGATAAAGTTCAATACTTGTTGTTAATGAAGCGAAGCATCTTAACTTTTTGTTGACAGCCAAAATGAATACTGGTTAAATTAACATGGGAAGACTGAAAAAAAACAGTTATCTTGTAATTACTCTATAAATATTGATTTACAAATTGCAGACCTTGCGTTCAAGAAATATGAAAAATAACGTCAACTTAAAGTTCGTATTTTTATTAATACTCAACGCATTTGAACATACATAAGGACTATAAAAAAAAATATTTTTTTATTACAGTTGTGTTTTAATTTTCTTATTATTGAAACAAAGTATTTTAGAACTAAATTTTTTTTTGCAACTAGTTGTTTTAACATACCTCAATTAAATGCATTTAATTTAAATATAAAAACTGAAGCATTTACAACAACTTGATATTCAAAACCATCGTTTATGGCTATTGTTCGTACTTGCTAACTTTTATAATTAACTCTGTTACTCATCATACCTTTTTAAATGTTGTACGACTTATAAAAAAATATATATTTGTACTACGTCAGCTTTTAATGACAAATAGTTTTAGTTAAACAAAACTATGAAGGATCTAAGAGTTTTTTTTACTTTTAAGCATAAGAACAAGGAATTCTTCTGTTAAATTTCACTTTTGTGGTTGAAAGTAAACACACCTTATAATTCTCAAATGCTATTTATACAAAATAATGTCTTAAAATAAAACCTAAATTCTCATTCCAGTAACTACAGATGCTCTAATTCTCGTTCTTAAAACTGTTCCGAAATAGAAATAAGACGAAAAACCTAAGTTACTTAGGCATGAGATGAAAATATGTAATAAATAATTGTTTTTAAGCGAATAAATATACAACTACTTTAATTTTAATCAGTTTTTGTAAAAAATGCTTAAAAAGAATCAGGCATCTATTAAATGAGTGGTTTTTTATATTAACTATAACTTTAATAAAACCGCTTTAAGGTTTTTTTTTTAATTATTATATAAAAAGTTTTTAAGAAACACAGTAAAAGTCATTACGTTAAATTAACTTTTTAACAGTTCAAACTTAAAAGTGGAGTTTTAAAACAGAAATAAACAAAATAAAGAAGAAAAATAAAATACATATTGGAAAACTAAATAATTAGATCACCTTCGATACTTTATAACATTTTATTAACTTATCTTCAATTTTATTTAGCTGCTTTACCGTAAAGCAAACTTTTTCCACGTAATCATTTTATTCATAAAAAACAAAAAAAAAAAAAAAAAAACAAGTATTTGTAACTTATTCAAAATATACAATGTTTCAAAATAACTTGAAGCTATTTGGACTTCTTGTTAAATGTCAACTATATAAAAGACTGGTGCACATTCTATCGATATTATCATATTTTATTCGAATTTAGTTAAATGTGTTTCTGTATTACTTTACGGTATTAAACTTTCGCTCTCTCAGGAAATGTGTTAGGTCAGTCAATTTAAGTTTTAAAATATGATGCAGTTTTACTATTAAAACTATTTAGCAAAACAAAAAAAAATCTATATAGTATTTGCATACAAGCTATAAAACAAAACATAAATAGAACACACTGTACTCTAAAGTAGCATTGACATGTTTAGTCAAAGTATTTTGAAAAACTTAATTTCTTAATAACATTTTTGTCTGATTATTAGGTATTTTGAAAAAGTAACAATAAAAAGGAATTTAGTCAGTTCCACTATGACATTTTAAAATGGTTATGTGTTTAATACCAACATTTTTTAATTTTTGAAGTCATACATCATGCAAATTAAATATACTTGATAGTCTAAAAATATACTTTAAAGTATTTAAGTAGTTTTTAATTGTTACATTTTTTATAAATTTCAAACTTTACCTCAGTATTTGAAAATAATACTTTAATTACTTTATAAACATTTTACTCACAAAATTTATAGCTCAAGTATGAAAATTTAAAGTTTTTGCTAATATTGAGTTTATATCTAAATAAGCAAATATATTAAGTGAAAAATTTCGGTTCTATTTTAAATTGGCAAAATAAGATTTATTTTTTGATATAAATAAAATGCAAATGACCAAACTTTAAATGAAACAAAATCAACTAGTTTTCTTATAAAAGTTTGGTACTAAGTTGTTATTGTAAGTTTCTTATACAACTAAAATGGACTTTAGATAGTTGTTTTAAGATTTTGATAGATTGTTGTGTTAACTCTGTATAAACTTCAGTTGTACAGCAAAAAAAAAGTGTTTGCATGAAATTTTAAACTTAAAGAAAGAAATATAGTTCAATAGTTTCTAAGTTTTTGTTCTTTTGACAGTTAAAAATTATTTTATGAACAGTCATTATGGTTGAAGAGAAAATAACAACGAATTTGAATGCATTTGTTACTATCGAGCTTAATAACTTCAAACACTTGGTGAATTCGATGTAACTTGGCAAGTTTGTGAAAGTTCTGAAAGTTACTTCCTTGTTGCACTTGTAAAATAAATATTTAACTTTCTAACCTAAGTGTTCAGTTGCTTAAATATACAAACATACTGTGGAGAGATAAAAATACGGAAAAATATAATGCACTTCAAAAGTTAATCGTTAAATCATATCGACTTTTACTTATACCTAATCATATTACAAACACAGCCAGTTAGGCAATAAACTTACCGTGTTAAAAAAAATACATAAGTAATTTGCAAATTTTATTGATACAGTAAATTAAAACTTTAAGGCACAATGTGGTTCAAAAATACTTTAAGCTAAAAAAGTTAGTTATGTGTATAAAAAACTTGGTTCATAACTTTTTAGGTTTAACTAAAATAGATCACAGTCAGTTAGGTTTATTTTAAAAAATGAAGGCAGTTTTCGAAAGGAAAGTTAAGAATAGCTTAAATAAGTAAATGTGTGTAATTAAAATGATGAAAGTTAATCGAACATACTATTAAATATAAAAGTAGTAACTTTTCACATGAGTAATTTTTAAACAAGCAACTATTAAGTTTTAGTATCAATAATAACCATTATGTTTCATTTACAAAAAATGATAAATAGTTTATCGGTAGGAATTTATAACTAAGCATTTTTGAAAAAAAAACAGATTTAAAAATATAATCAGAAATCATCTTTAAAAGTTTTGAAAAAGTACATTTGTTTAAGAATTTTTTGTCAAACTCATAAAAACCTAGAAAAGAGATAAAAATTTTACATAAAAATAAAATTTCAATGAAAAATACTTTAGAAATTATTCTATTTGAATAAACATAGTTAATTTAAGATAAAATGATTTAGCTAAGTTTTTATTTTATTAGCAGAAATACAATTTTTTAGTTAAATAAGTTGAAAAAATTTGATAAAAATATTTAAAATGTTACCTAGTTACTTTTAAGATTAAAAATTTATAAGTTGATAAACAGTTTGAAAATAATAAAAATGATACTTAAATGTGGCAGTGATAAAAATATTAAAAAATATGTAAAAAGAAAGTAATAGAAATGATTGATTATCTATGAAGTCAAGTATCATATCGTTTTAAAAAAAGTATTAACATTGTTAAGAAAAAATATTATATTTTTATTTATTTGTTTTACTTTTCTTTTCTCACTTTACTCCATAACAAGCTGAAACCCCGACCGTCTTTGTTCTGGTTTGAGTAAAAGACTATTCCGACCTAAAATAAAAAAAGGTATATTTTTTATTAACTAAATTTATTAGTAAATAAAAAATACTTTTGTTTAATATGTCTTTAAATCAAAGTTTTTGTTAAAAACACAAAATGATATTCTACATTTTTTGTATTTGTTTAAAAGAAGTCGAAACTGCAATAAATGTTCATAATGAAATTTTTTTTTACCTGGGATTCCAACCTTGAATTTATACAAAGCTTACTTCAACTACGTAGTCTATTAAAAAGGTCTTTTGTGTTTTAGTCTGACTTAATTTAAAAGTTTCTATTAAGTTGACGAAAATGACTCTAAAACATTTTTCATCTGTTCGTTAAAAGTTGTTAAGTAATTAAAAGTAATTATGAGTAGTGATAAATAAATACTTTTTGGAGGTTTAAAATAAATCAATAACTGAATTAGTAATAAAAAGCAGATTATCAAAATGCGTGAAAACGTGTAATTTTAATTGAAGAAAAACCTCTGAAAACTATTAATTATAAATAATTTTAGTTTTTACATAAAAATCAAGTATTTTCTTCCAAATTTAAACACATTTGCAAAATTTATTAGAAACTGAAATGAAGCAATGATATCTAGATTTATAGAAATTGAATTATATTTCAGTTTGTATGTTTTGTATAAACAGTGCTTGGGCATAAAAAGGTGTGTTTAATTTGCAACCGCAAAGTTAAATTAAAAGAAGAATTTTCAGTGTTTTCTATTACATATCAGACAATAAAAAACATCAAGCTTAAAACTTTTAGTTAATTATCAGCATTACAATAAGTATTTTCACTTTCATAGAAAATATACTGTTCACAGACATTGAATTAGTTTTTTAAAATTGAACACATTGAAAAGTTGAAACATTTGTTTTTTGTATTGTTTTAATATTTTTAAGTTTTGGAAAATGTGAAAAAAATGTTTGCTTTTGACAAACAAAAAATTGATATTTAAAAATTATTTTGAAGAATTGTGTACCATGCAAGTTTAAATAGTTATGTACTTGACAAAAACACATAACTGGTTATTAAAAAAGTTAATATAATTAAAGTTATTAATTTTAATTGTTATAACAATCTACTAACAAACTTAACTTTTATCTAACAAATACTTTAACAAAAAAATATTTCTATAGTCATTAAAATTATATTTAAAGTTTTGTTATTTAAAGACAAAATTAAGACAGATAATAATCATTTAAATTCTAATTTTTCATCAACATGAAACTTTAAATAAGTTACTAAAATGATATGTGTTATGTATTTATAATGTATGTATGTAAATACATATATCTAATGTATATATGTAACATAATGCTGTGCGTAAGTATAACGTTTTTAATTATACATTTTGATTTTATATATAATATGTAAAAAAAACATTTAAACTACGTTTGAGTACAACCAAACAGTACCTACTTAAAACACTAGATTTTAAAAATTAAAGCGAATGTTATCATGTTTCCAATTACAGGCACTGTATTTATTTAATACTTTCATCTAAACATTTTTTAAGGTTAATTCTTATTACAGCATATTTAGTTAAAATTAAATAAATATTTTTAATAAAAGATTGCAATGTTGCAGTAAAATTGGAAATTTATAACAAAAAACAATTGAGTTTTTAGAAATGTTTTCGATTTAATGTAAATATTGCGAATTTCACGTGTATAGCACGCTGCCAATGCGTGAACTAATTTGACCTTTCAATGTGCTACTTGTTTAATAACAAAACAAAAACGTTATATTAAACAATAGAGGTTCAAAAAGTTCGTTTCTTGAACGGTTTTATTTATGTGAAACGTCAGTGAAAGTTTTATGTTCACATGGAAAATTTCTCAACTTAAAATAAAACACTATAGGTCAGTGAAAACATATAAAAAACTTATATGTTTGAAAGCAACATAACTAACATATTATTAAAAATTTGTAAGTTTAATAATTATCTTAAACTTAAGCTTTGTTCTTTAAATTTTATAAGCGGTTATCTAAGTTTTAATATACTTTCGCTATAGACTGTTTACAAACTTTTATTTTTCATATCTAAAGAAAATTCCTCATAACAACATTTTGGAATATGCAATTGAATTTTTTCGTAATGTTTCAAGAAAAATCAATACAGTCACAAAGTATAAACGGTTTAGTTTTCCTATTGCTGCAACATTGCGGCAACTTGCTTGTCAGCTAAAATATTTTTGGTCTTTTATTAAAACTGATTAAGTCATGGCAAGAATTAAGTCTTTATTCAGGTGTCTGTTACAGATGTTTAAATATTTAGAAAAAAAAGTTAGTTGAGCTTATAAAATTTAATACAGTTTAAGTACAGAGTTCTTGCTTTTGATTACACGCTTTGAACAACACCTTAAAGTACAGAACAATTACTGCGAATCCAAGAGAATAACTATCAACTATATGATAACTATTCTTGTTATTAACTTATTTCCTTAAAATGTCGAAAGTGTTAAAGTTTTGAATTACTGCTTAGGCATGGTTCATGATTATTATAACTAAAAATATAAAATTCCTCAAAATAATATTTTATTTTTCATTTTTTTAATAAATATTTTTAATTTTTTCTTGTCAACATTTCAACCCACCTTGTTTCCGGTGCTGACGACGGGCGCCATCGCCTTCTTCCTGCCGCACAGCCTCCTGATCACGTGACTGTCCTTCGACCAATCAAAAGCGTCCACGGCAGCCTCGTTTTCTCCCAGCTCGCCGATCGCCACCCCGTCGAACTCGCAGTCGGGACCTGAGTACTCGACGTCGAACGCCAGGAAATGCATCTGAAAAGTTTTGAAAGTAACAAATAATTCAAATAAAAAAAACTGAAGAAAATGCAAAAGTGTTAAAGTAAGTTAAAATACACGAAAAGACAGAATTGAATGCATGTTTACAGTTAAAAATTAGAAATAGGTCAATTTTTTTTGACGTCGAACGCCAGAAAATGCATCTGAAATTGACAAGTTCATGGTTTTGTTGAATGTTAAAAAAAAATATATAATGTGCTTTTTAAGAACGTTATTATTTTATGAACAAAAAAATTGAAAAAAACTAATTTCTATTTAAATACAGAATTAAAAGCATGTTTACAGTTAGAAATTAGAAAGTGATCATTTTTTTAAAACAAAACTTAACTCTTTTTCACTTATAGTATTTTTATATATTAGAGTATTTTCAAAAGACTGGTGCCTTATTACTACATGTTTTAGCTTTACTTAATATTTATTGTCTTGTAAAACAAACTTGTCCTATATATAATCTAATTCTTTAAAACCATCAACAAACCTTGACGCAGAACCCTTCAGGTACTTCAATCGTCCAGTTGCAGTAAGTGCACCTGGAATATCTGCCGCTGGGTAGCGACGGAGACTTCAGGAACCCGCTGTTGCCATGGTAAACTTTTCCACATGGCAATCTCTCTCCGTCTGTGAGTAGATAAAAATACAAGTTTTAAATTATAAATTTTCTTAATTAAGCAGCAAGATTTCTATACTGAAAAAAAAAAGATATATCAATTTAGATAAATTAACTTTTGGAAGCTGCTTAAAATACATAAAACTAATAATAGAAAGGAATAAGAAATAGTAACTAAGTTTTAATATTAAATTAAGTGATACAGATATGTATTAAATGTTGTCTACTTACAACAAATATAACATTTTGTTTATAACAAAGTTAAAAATAAATTTAAAGTAGTTGGTCAGATGCAAAATATTTACCGAGACACATTTTTTCGTCTTCTCCATCAAAACAATCGCTGTTTCCGTCGCACAATGACGTCACACTGATACATCTGTCGTCATGACGACAATAAAACTCGTCGGACTTGCAAACTGTAAACAAGTTTAAGTAACTTTTTAAAGATAACAACAAATATTTTAAAGTGCCCTACGTTTTTAATTTTTTTTTTTTTTTGTTTTATAAAATACTCTGTAGTTTCTCAAATTTTTTGCCTTATTAAGATTTAATTATAAAGTGGACCATGTGTTGTATATGAAATTGTATTTAAGCTGTGATATTTTAAAATTTTTCTGAAAACAAAACTAGTTTCTTACTTACTAAGTATACTTAAAACTTAATAGCTTTATGCGGTAAACTTAAAATATAAACAACTGTAATAGTTAGTTTTTAGTAAACTAAATTGCTATAAAAAATAAGCAGAACATAGTATGTTTTGAATAAATATGTCAACAGTTTTAAAGTTTATATTAAGCTTCAATTT
Source organism: Thalia democratica (assembly GCF_965202585.1). Classification (NCBI taxonomy): domain Eukaryota; kingdom Metazoa; phylum Chordata; class Thaliacea; order Salpida; family Salpidae; genus Thalia; species Thalia democratica. The sequence goes on along the minus strand of NC_139172.1, from coordinate 32,514,511 downwards.
GTAAAAAATACACATATTCATCATAGACTTAATGTCAAAATTACAAGTTCACAAGAGTAGATTTTTTACAGTTTAGCTTAATCTGTTTACAGATACACTAAGTAGGGTTTGATTAGGGTGGTTTACACTATAATAAAGGATAAAGTCAAAGTAAAATTTTTGTTGTTAAAAAAATCATGTCAAAATTACCTAGACAAATTTGATTTTAATTTAGAGTAAAATAGTTTTTAAATAACAATTAATTCTTGTTGAAAGTAAAAATAGCAAAGACCACGTTTTAAAATACTAATGCAGCTTTCAACTTAGTTTTCGTGCAAACTTTTAAACAGACTTAGAATATCATTAAATACTAGTTTTTTGTCTAGTACAAAAGTATTTTCGTTAATGATGTTTAACAGACAATTATAATTAACGTTGAGAAGTCACGACTTCATAAAAATAAGTTTCAATGATAAAATAATATCTATGACTATTGTCAACGTATAAAATGCATTGAACACGTTTAATGAAAAATAAAATTGGAAAGTGTTATACAAGTAAGTACCTGAACAAAATAATCTCTTTTGTTTAATATAAAATAGTTATTTTTAAAAGTTAAAACAATTAGCTAAAATTAAGTTTATTAGTGTTTAAATGAATAAAATTTTTAATATCCAAAATCAAAAAAAAAAGTAAAAAGAGGTTTTTTTACTTGGTCGATTTTTATTCAGGTTAGTAATCATCAAAAAACACTTTATCTAGTTTTATTTTGTATTGAAAAAATTTAATTAATGGTTATAAATAACTAAAACATTTTGCATGAAAAACGTGGTATAGAATTTTAACCAAACTTAACTTTACTTTATTAAAACTTCAAAAATATTTCTGTCAAAAACTCGAATTAAAGTTCTTTAGATAAAAACTACAATGTTATTAGAAATTTGTTCGTGAGGCAACAAATCAACTCACTCGTGCATTTTGGCAGTTCAGTGTTCGACCACTCGCCTTCCAGGGTTGCCAAGTTGTTGCCGTAGCAACTCAGGTGGGAAACCCCGTTCAGGTGAAACCCCTCGTCGCACCAAAACCTGCATTGGCTTTTGAGGTTGTTGCCGTTGCTGCAGTTCATGTTCCCGTTTTCAATTGTGTTCGACAGCATGGGGCACTTTTGTTCTGTTTGAGAGGTTTACAAGTTAGTGAAAAGTTAATAAAGACAATAAATTATAGTTAAAGTAATCTACAATTTTTCTAATTTATAATTTTTATTAACTAAATAACTTACTAATTAGCTACACTAAGTTTTTCTTAGAACATTTTAAGTTTAATTTTGGTAACTTGAAATACAAATAACCCTCAAAATTTTCAATTTTTGTTATTTCAAACAATTATATTTTAATAGCATTAGTTATAAATAGTATTTAAACTTTTAAAAGAAACACTTCAAAACCCACCTTTGCACTGTGGAGTGACTCCTTGCCACTTTGCGGTTTTGCCCACGGAGGAGCACTCGACGGAGCTCCTCCCGTTCACAGCAAACCCGTGCTTGCACTTGAAATTGCATTTGCTGCCGATTTGAAATTCGTTGCTGCAGGTTATCTTGCTAATTGTACCCGATGCTACTAAAGGCTTGCAAGTCGGTCGTTTAACTGGTGGAAAATAATAATGAACATTTATTATTCGGTAAACATATTCTGTTTTTATCAAAATAAATTCTTCAAGTTGCTTACAACTGTTTCAGCGCTCAACGCATATCTTCAAATATTTTTTTGTATTTTTTCTCTGAAGATATGCATGAAACATCGAAACAGTTGAAGTAGTTGTTTTTTATTTATTATTATCTTTTGTCTCTGCAGTTTGCATAGAAACTTAATAAACTTGAAATTTGTCAATATGAAAAAATTCTTAAAATATTTTTTTTGTTTTACACTATTTTTACGAATTTTTTAAGTTCGTTTTCTAGATTAAATTTTCAAACTAGTGTAATCAGTAGGTCATAAATTGATAATTCTTGACTAGAACATAAAATATATACTATGTATAGTAAGCTTAGTTAGCATTGCAAGAGTAATAAAAGAGGATTTTATCATTTTAGTATTATTGTTCGATAAAAATAAATTTATTTTTCAAACACTTAAAACTGACGCCAATGCTTACAAGTTTGTCAAAAAAACAAAAATCTAAATTAAATTATCGGTTTAATCGGCAACCAAGTTCCCGCTTAAAAACACAAAATTTCACACTTTTCTAAACCCAAACTATTCAAAGATAGCACTATTAAAAACCACAGGTTGAAAATTCAGCAGTTATTTTGTTTAATATACTTATTAATCTGATTACTGTTAGATCGTGCTTGTTACTCATGCTTGAAAAATTACTAGTTTAATTGTACTAGTTTTAGTTTTTACTCACGATATAGACTTTAATCAGACAAATGAATAAAACAAGAAGTATTTAGCTTATCAATCATAATTTGTTTAAGTTCTACAACATACTTTTTTGTTCAATTTTAATGATTTTTTGTTTGTGTTATAAACATTTAGATAAAATTGTCATTTCATTTTTTTTAAACTGGTTTGCCTCGGGAACAAACTTCTTATGTTTCATATTTACCTCACCTATTTTTAAAGTTTGTACAAAATAAATCTAAAAAAGCCTAGAAATATACTTTTTTACAAAATCTATATCTTTTGAGCTTCATTTAAAAGTTAATTCGTATAAACAAATATGACGTATGATGCAAACTTTACAAAAAAAAACTAAAATCAGTAAATTGTTTAAATAATTATATTTTATTCATTTTGTTGCTTTTGAAATATTTACCATCTTGTTTTATCGTGAAACGTTATTCTAGTTGTCATTACTGCAAAAAATCATTTTCCAAAGTTATATACTTCATAGAACTGATACAAGTTTAAATTCCTTGTGGTGCACTGCTATACTATAATCTATGCTAAAAGATGTTTTACAAGTCAAACTAATTTATTTCAAATTGGAAAATGAAACCTTGACCTTGACTTATATAATCACCGCATGATTTATTACAAACTAATCTAGAATTTGTGACAAGAAGTCTGTTTTTATTAACGTTTTAATTTAACTTTTTTAATGAGAAACACCAAAAATACAAGCTTGAAAACACTAATTGATCACGAAACGAAATAATCACCGCGTAATGAGCCTTAATTACGACTTAATAGACTATTATGTAGCAGCTAATTGAATTTTCCAGCAAGCATGTAGACAACAATTGAAGCTTGTTGCGGTCCGCTTCTACTGAACATTTATGTGTTTCATGCAAAGTTTACAATTTTTTTTGAACTGTGGTCACCGAATGTTATATAAAAGTAAACTATTAAATATCCTAAATAAGGGCAAAACAGTACAACATGCAAAGTATGTCAAATAGTTTTTATTGTTTTATATACATATGTAATGTACATGAAGGCATTCCCATTGAATTCAGAGAATTTTGAGAACTTTTCATGGAAACTGTCAATTAACTACACGTTTCAAAAAATATCTTTTATGTAATTTTTCTGATACATCTTTAAGCATACCTTATAAATCTTTTAAAAGAGAAACGTTCACACATGACAGCTTATATATATTTATTTATTACCTCTACTATACATCATAAAAGTTAATCTGTATAAATAACCTTTTCTTAAAAGAGAAAACACATCCCAGTTTTAATACTTTTTTTTCTAAAAATATACTTTTTCCACTTACCCGGAAGGAACCTTTTCGCGTTCATGCGTTTGGAAACGAAACAGCTCCTGGGAACTTCAGGATGCCAACCTAGCTTGTTGTCATCTAAATACTGACATTCAGTGTTTATTGTGACGTCACCACACTTTCCGGCGCATGTGCTGCCAACTAAATTGCGTTTCGTGCAGTTGAAGTTGTTCTTCAGAAGTTTGCATTTCGGGGCTGCAATTTCGTAGAAAGGTATAAAAAATGATTTGTTTACTTTTGTTTGTATTTTTTTAATGCAATTTAGCTCTTAAGTTATATGCTGTTCAGTATGTATAACACTTCTTAAATTTTAGTTCTTTTTGTTTGCTCTTGGGCGCTAGATTTCAATATAACTTTTAGATGATACGATCACTTTTGTTTGTTTAATAACTTCTACCCTTCAGCTATACGAGATTCGTAAGGTAGAACATTTTTAAGAAATTATTTGAATAAATAAGACAAATACAATAATGGTAAAACTAAAAAACTGAACTATAGATTCTAAAAACCAAAGAAAATTAAAACTATAAAAACTTAAATTAATAATGATAATCAACTTACATGCTTTTACACACTTGGGCATTGGTAAATCGTATGCGTACTTATCAAGCACCTTGTCGTATGAGCAAGTCAACGTTTTTGAACCTTTGATCTTGAATCCTGACAGTTATAATTTTAATTAAAACTTGGTTAACTCAAAACAAAATAAATAGCAGATGGTTGCTTGAAACGTTTAAAAAGATACCTTTTTCAGAATTTTTATTGAACGAAATTTATTACTACCGATTCATAATCACCTGCTTTACAGCTGAGAGTGCAGTGTGATCCGACGGAATATTTGATTTTATTGTCGGATTGGTGGCATTTAACCTTCATGTTTCTGCCGACTTTCAATCTCCTGCACGATGAGCTTGCATCTAAAAAAAAACACATTAAAGTCTGCAAAATTAAAAGGTTTTGTATTGTTTAAAATGCAAAATTGTATAACGAAATCGAGGAAATTTTACGGCCACAAATGCTAAAACCAGCATGAGCTTTGAAATAATTCTATGACTGTTGTTGTGTATTAACCAGGTAGTTAAAATTAACTTAACTAATTTGATACTGCACCAATGGTGGTTTAGTTTTAATTAAAAGTTCTTAAACAATCACTGCGTGCAAAACAAAACCTTAATTAATTTTACGGTAACTGTTACCAAAACGAAGCATTTAAGAACAAGACACAAAACAAACTAATCCAAAATATTTAAAAGCTTACCTGAAATACAAAACAGCACGCTTTCGAACAACATCAAAATAGCCACAGAAGAAAATAAGAGATTCATAATCGAAGTTATTCACAAACCTGAAAAAAATATTTTTTAAACAAAATTATTAAACTAAACGTTAGCTTTGTTGTCAAAAGCATCTAACCAATCGATTTTTTTTCAAATAAAGAAAATAGGTTGTAAACAAACCATTTGTATATTACAAACTACTTATTTAATGATTTTCTCAAGTAAAATATACTAGAAGCATTGAGAGTAATTTCACCTAGCTAAAGTATAAAGAACAAAGACTAACTGTGTTTTACATTTCAAACAACTTAAGCTTCTTAATTTGTAATTAAAACAGGAAAAAAGATTTTGGAAAAAAAAATCGTTTCTCTCACAACACGCACCGCGGCAAAACACAAATTCCACTAAATTGTGCGTGCAAACTTGTCACGTGACTTGAAATAAAATCAATTAATAAAATTGTTAAAAACAATCAAAAACATACATCTTCCTACATTTTGCAACACGCGCTTTTTTAATTAGCATTGTGACGTAACTTTCACTTCAATACGTCACATCCAGGTGCACACGGTAAAAACCGCGATAACTTGTACTGCATGCGTTTTAAATGTATTTGTTAAATGTTACATGAATTTAGTTTTATTACAGTATTCACCAATAAAAAATAAATTTTATAATATATATTCGATAAAGAATTTATTCATTCAAGACTTATTTTACAAACTAAGTTTTAGTATTGTACAAACCGAAACTTAGTTGTAAAATAAAGTCTTGAAAGAATAAATTCATAATTTTTCCTCTAGAAGTTGAGATCTCTTTATTTGTTTTCTAAAATTTAAACCATATAATATGTTCAATAACAATTAACTGATAATCTTAAGTTATAAACTAATTATTCAGTTTAAACTACAAAAACTCTAGTAATTTGGTTTAATATGTAACTATAAAAAAAGAATTCTATTTTATTTCTATGGCGTTAGTTTTTAATCTTAATAAAAGTTCAGATGTTCATTAACTTAATGACAAAAGTTTATTTTTGTAATAAACTACGTACGTTTATCTAAATACAATTTATTTTTTCCTTTGAACTCAGTTTATTTTTTTTAGTTCTAAGGTTATACAAAATTTTTACTACGAGCAGAAAAACGTTTTAGTAAAATTTTACATAAATTTTAGGAGAAAGACAGTTTTTTGTTGTAAATATAAATAAAACATTTTTATATGTAAACGAAAGTAGTTCATGTAAAGAGTTTTAAGTAGCAACTTCAGAAAATACTTTTTACTTAAAACCAAGTTCATATATTTTTTCAAATCTTTATCCATCAATAAAAAAAACATTTTCTTAGCGTTCATTTTTTAATATTTTTAATATAATAGATAAAAAATATTGATTGATGTTTTGTTAAATTTATCGTAAACAACAATTAATTCATTATTCAGCTTATTTTTCAAACAATATTAAAATTATTCAAAGCCAATTGTTAGAGTAAAGTTATCTCAAAATTATTTTAGATGAAAAACTTGTTGTAAAAACAAAAATTGTTTATTTAGCCAAATGAATTTTGTTTTTTGTGAAAATTACGATAGACCACAAAGTAATTAATATTAAGTAAAGGAATAAATTGATAAAAGTTATATTTATTTTAAAATTTTAAGTATAATTAATATGTTTTTAACTCAATTGTACTAATTATTTTCGTACATGCTCATGATATGTAGCAATGCGAGTACTAAAACTTGTTGTACTGCAAATTATTCTATTTTTTTAATAACTTTATTCAACAAAGAACGTTTATCTTAAGTTTAAAATACACAATCTTAAATTGTTTATTAATTTTGAAACAAAAAATTTATATCTAAACAAGTTAAAATACTAACAGAATATGAAAAAGACTTACTTCAATATAAAGGTTTATGGCTAACGCTAAAAATTCAGCAGCACAAGTTTTAACTATCAATCTTTTTAATAAGTTTTTTTATAAAAATGCTTTATTTGTTCGACCAGCCTTAAAACTGGTATACCGTAACATATGTTTTACATTAAATAATAATTAAAAGAGTGCAAAAAATGATCTAAAAACGTTGTTGAAAGTTTTTAAGTTAACTTGTAAATGTTTATATTATATTGAATGTTTTAAAATCCAGACTATTATAGCTAATAAACTTTTTCTAAATTATTATACTGTATACATAGATTTCATATACAAAATACTTTGTACATTAATCTTTAAAAATTGAGTTGAAAAATTCCTTAATTTAAATTTAATTTAAAAAAGTTTTAGGAGTTGAAAGCACTTAAAACAAGAGTAATTTTTTAAATAATAATTTTTAATAATTAGAAGTTATAATAACAAATTTGTTTTAAGATAAAAAGTTTTAGTTTTGCCAGAAAACTAACTTAAAAAGTTTTATTGATTAAAATAAGTAAATTACTAAAAAGTACAAGTTAAAAAAAAAAGATTTAAAAAAAAGATTGTTGCTTACTTATCAAAATTATATGATTTAAAAACTAATTAGCAAACAAAAGCTGTTGTTATTCAGTAAATAGAAGTTTTAGTTTACTGTGAAGTGTCAAACACACAGATAAAATAAAATTAGTTTTTAATATATGAGTTTAAGTATACTCTACTTCATTAAATACAAATAAAATCAGTTAGTTCTACTATATTAAGTACAATAAAAAGATAATCAAAACTCTGTTCTAAATGATAAAGTTACCACATTATCTTTAAACTATATATAATAATACTTGAAGTCTTCACTATATATTACTTATTAAATAAACAACTGATAATATTTTCCAACGTGCTTCTTATTTAAATTTACATTGAAGCCATCAAGTGTCAACTGAAAAAATTTTTTTACCTTTTTCATTTTTTCTCTTTAAAATTTGTTAAAGCTTGTAGTTTTTGTTCTAACCGTCACATCGTTCTAATTGTTTAAATCAAAAGATAAGTTTTGTTTTTAGAGATTGATAATACTTTATTGCTAGTTATTATACCATTATATTGGACTTAGAAATAAAAAGTTTAAATGAGACTTCTTTTTTATGAAATTCAATAAAATAATCAGAAGAAAATAATTTATAATTAATTTTTTTACGAAACGTATTTACCATATTTCTGCATCTAACCGTTGTTTAAAGACATCAATTGTAACAAGAAAACAAACTTTCGTCTATTTTTTTAAATCTAAATAGAGTGTACATTTTTATACTTTTGTTATTCATGTATGACTTTTGGTAATTTTTAATAAAACATTAAAACTAAAATGTACGTCGCTCGCAGGCTTGAGATAGGTTGAATATGGTAAAATTAAAAAAGAATCATACAAAACCTTATTTAAAAAAAAGCATTTAAATCATTAACAATCTTTGAGATAAAACATTAGACAAAGCAATTATCACTAACAGTCGTCACATTTAAAACTTAACTACTGTTAGCTGCTTTTGTTTTAGTTTATAACCCTAACTTAATAAATAAAACTAATCTCCAAGTAGCTACCTAGTTAGCTCCAAGCTCTTTTGAAACGCTTTTTTTCGGCTCGAACTCTCTTTTTTTGGTATAACTTATAGAAAGGATTGTTTTAAGTTTTTTAAAAAATTACAAATTTTCTTATGAATGAAATGGCGGACGGCAGATTTTCTTTGAATTGGTCCAGAAACTTTACGAGATCATAACTGTGGTCTTGAACTTTTTATCTTTTTGCCCATTATGTTTTTACTTTAACAAATAATTTTTTTTATGACTTTATGTTTTTACTTTTATACTATATCGCGTCTGTTTGTTACACATTACACTTTTCAAGTATTCTAAATATATACAAAAATGTAAATTAAACTATTTGTTTTATACTAGCTTATTTTTTGTAGTTGTAAATGCCTCTAAAATTTAGAGTCTAAATCGTAAGATTAAGCTTGTACATATTTATATTAAAACTTAACATTATACTTTTTGTTATATTACAATAAATAGTTCAATACTTATATTATTATAAACTAGCAAAAACTTATAGTATTCATAAGTTGTACTACCATTTTATTTAGAAATCTATTTGTTGACAAAATTCATTGGCATAGTTTTTACTCCAGCCTAAAATGCTTCATGCAATTTAAAAAACCTAAACAAAAATAAAAAGTCAATTTTTATTTAAAATAAAAAAAAAAGACTGTTAAGTTAAACTGCTATGCTATACTGCTCTCTTGCGAATATAATAAAGACAATCGACTGAGATTAAATTAAAATCACCGCGTATAGGGCACATTAAAATAGATTATACATGTTTTTCATTTAGATCACAGTTTCCCAAACTTGTTTTTTCATAAGCCTTCCTTGAAAATTTAAAAAAAGTTATGGCCACTCCCCAAGATTTCTCAAAAAAGTAAAATACGTCTACAGCTTTTTATTTTAGCTTAATATCATCAACTGCAAAATATCCATATTATTGTTTAATACTTAGTCAAAATGATATCAATTCTGTCTTAAGGTCAACTTAGCTCTTAAGGTTACTATTTATATTTAACATAATAAACCATTGTTTGAAAAATTTTAAAAATTTCCCAAAAGGATAAAGTACAAAATATGCAAAGATTTGTTTAATTTATTGGCGAATCTGGTAAACTCGTTGGTGAATATAAATATATAATAAGTTTTAAAATTATTTGTTGTATTTACTGGTGAAAAAGATTAAGTTTAGAAAAAAAGCTATCAAATTATTTTTGCACCGCAGTTTAAACTTCACAATAACAATTGTATAATAATGCCATTTATTATGTGGTCAAACCCGATTTTACAAATAATTAATTTAAGTTAAAGATTTTTATATTAAAAACAGTTATTATAAATTCAGACACTTACTAAATTTTAGTGCGACTTCTGAGCCGATTATTAACATGCGATTAAGAATCAAGAATCTAAATCAAGATTTCCTGAAATGGACCTTTTTAGAAATTTAGGGGGCCATAAGCTGTATTTAGAGACCAGAGGGGGCATGAGTAGTAAAGGCGCAATGGGGATCGATTGGCCATAATTTTAAACTTCCACTAGATATCTTGGAGTCGATGATAAAAAGAAAAGAAAAAAAATAAAGGTTTTAGGCGTATTTTTTGTGAAACTTGTTAGATGGGGCCATGACGTTTTTATTTCCTTATAGGCAGCTTTACGAAAAAAAAATTGGGAAACCATGATATAAATGATGACATATATAATCTATCTTAATCTACCCTACCAAGTTCATTTGAACTCCATCTCATTTGGTTTTCTTTGTTAATTGAAAGTTTTACAAAAGGTACAACTAACTTTTACTAAACCTTTGTTTTATTGCATTGTTTAAATTTGTATTTTATCAATTAATTAGTCTAAATGCGTTTTTATTAGTTTTATATATTATTAATCTTAAATTTTTGTTGAATACCACTATGAGTTAAAATACAAACTTTTCTGTTATTTTTAAAATGTTACAACCAATTACATTCCTTTTTTTGTTAGACTTTTTTTTATTTTGATTCTAAACTAACTTAAGAAAACTAACATGAATTTGTCAAACGTCAAAAAAAAATTGTATCTTCTGATAAATGCAAACTTTTTTAAGATTGTAAAAAAAAATGGTACTTTCATTAGCTATAAATTTTGATGAAAAATCAAAACTCGTTTGACTTAATTGCTTTGCTTAACTAATTTTTTTTGTTATTAGATAACTTTTTATCTGTTACTAACTTATTCTATCTTAACCTCTGATATTATTTAACCATAAATGTTAGCGTAGTTTTTTTGATTACTTTTTAGAGTAAGTATTGTGCTTAACTTTGAAAAAGCTTAATTTTTATGTGCAACTAACTTGTCAACAAAGTAACTTAAGCGTAAATAAGTAAATTACAAAATGTAAGCTTATAATTAACTATTTTCTAGTCTCCTAAATTTTAAATTTACATACATATCACAGTTGTATAACTTTTTATCAATAAAAAAGTATTCATTTAATTTTCAAGAAAATATTTATAAAATAAGTATTGAACTTTAAATATCAACAGGTGTGAGACGCTAACGAAAGTTTATTTTTGAATAAGTATTTTCTATTTTTTTGAAAGAACAATAGAATTTAATAAAAAAAACTTGTAGTAGAGGCATAGACAAACTTGTCTCCAAATAACTACAAACGAAACAAATACAAACGAAACCGTAGCTAGAGCTTTCAGAGAATTGTTTGCTTTTTGTTGCCGACTGCTCGTTAAAAATTGACCAAATCCTTGTGTCTTGCAAATGACATTTTTTGGCAGGAAACCAGTTTTCACACGCGAGTGAGCACATTGCAAGAACTTATAGCTTAGTAACAGATTGCCAGTCATGGAATATTAACAATTTTTAAATCAGATCAGTCGTTTTGACGTCATATTAAAAGAATTGCTTGATCTTAGAAAACTTCACAGTGCTGCTAAATTACTGTTTAGCTAAGTTTCAAAATGTTTGGTCGAGACTAGTGATGTACCGGACCCACAATTTCGGGTCCGGCCGGACCCGGATCCGGACTTTTTTTTCAAATCAGAATCCGGCCGGAACCGGATCCGGACTTTTTTTTCAAATTAGAATCCGGCCGGAACCGGATCCGGACTTTTTTTTCAAATTAGAATCCGGCCGGAACCGGATCCGGACTTTTTTTTTCAAATTAGAGTCCGGCCGGATCCGGATATCAGACAAAAATGGCAATATCCGGCCGGACCCGGACCCGGATAGTGAGTACGGTACATCATTAGTATAAACTAGCCTAAGTCACAATGAGGTTTTTAAAAACTAAAAAAAATAACTTTATTCTAATAATAAGTAGAACAGCTAGCCACAAGGTTTACAAATTTAGGTGTTATTTACAATTAAAAATCTGAAATCAAGTTCATGAACAAAATACACTAGAAAATTAGAAAATATTGAAAACTGGATCAGCTCAAACTCATTCAAAATCAAGAAGAAAACTAGCCTGAGTTTTTATAAAAAACTAAACTAGCCTGAGGCAGTCCAAGATTTTATAAAATTCCCAAAAATTTTCAAACTAGCAGGGTTGCCACTGTTTAAGTCAATAAAACTAGCTAGAGTGAGTATAAACAAGCCTGAGTTAGAATGAGGTTTTTAAAAACTGAAAAAATTACTTTAATCTAATAATCAGTAGAACAGCTAGCAAAGGTTGACAATTTGGTAGTAAAGCTGTGGACTGATTGTGGCACACTTAACTTATTTGTACTACCCATCATAATTAAACCCTACCTTATTTAATTAATATCTAACAGATACTAAATTCTAACTGAGACTACTTTCTATAATCAGACACGACAGTTTTGAGTGATGAATCTTTTATATGAAACACAACAAGTAATACTAGCATATACAAAATTATTAATTACTTTGGTAACACTTTAAAAAGTGGAAGCTATTTAAATCTATATCAAAAGACTTAAAACAAAAAACTAAAAATTAAATAAAACTTTTAGTAAAGAAGAAACTGTAAAATTTTTAATAAACTATTAAACTATAAACCTGGCTGAAATATTTAAACAATTAAACACCAGTTGAAATATTCACTTTTAAAACAAAACACTACTTACAATAAGCATTCACAAAAAGTTCAAGATATTTTGTTGCTTCAAGCTGCACACCAAACTAACTAACTGCTTACATATAAACTGCCTGCCATGTTCTGATGTTTTGTTGCATCAGTATTTAGTTTGAGACATTTCGTCATATGATTCTCATTGGCTCGTACATTCAACCGTATTAACTCTAAATATTCTCTGAGCTCAACTTTAAACAACAAATAATGCAAGTATTCATTCCAAAGTTTTCAATTTTACAACATTTGTAAAGAGTTGCATTTCAAAAATGTTTATTTCATAGTTTAAATGTAAACAAATGTAAATTAGTCACGTGTACAAAATGAGCCAATTACGGTAGGTGTTTAATTTTAACTGACGAAAATGACTCTTATTAATTTACACAGGGTTTGTTTTTGAAAAAATACTTTTCAGTATGCTCTTTTTTACTAACTAGATCCGGGTCCGGCCGGATCTCTGTTAGGATCCGGCCGGACCCGGATCCGGACTTTTTTTTCAAATTAGAATCCGGCCGGAACCGGATCCGGACTTTTATTTTTAATTAGAGTCCGGCCGGATCCGGATATCAGACAAAAATGGCAATATCCGGCCGGACCCGGACCCGGATAGTGAGTCCGGTACATCACTAGTCGAGACTTGCTCGTAAAACTCGTAATTATTAAGTTATAATCGAACTGTGCCTTAAAAGTTAGGTACTTGATGAATACAACATTTACAAATAAGCATGACAAATACTAACATGATAATTAAAGATATGTTTTTTTAGGGGCACAGAGTTAATTTTGTTTTTGTAATGTATTTAGTAAAAGCATAACAATGCTTTTATATATTTTAAAAGCCATATCTGTATATTCTATAGATATAAGTTAGTTTTTAAATATGTAATTATACTAAAATTAGATAAAAGTTTGATTATGAGAAGTAAGAGCTTTAAAAACGATCTTTTATCTTTACTATTTTACGAATTTTGATCGATTATCTTTAACAAAAAACGTTACTCAAGTATTATCATATTCTAAAAACTGACGTAAGTTAATTTTTTACTTCTAATTAAAAATATTTCAAATTAAACAGGGAACAAATATATAAACTAGTTTCATATACACAAAGTTATTTTGATAATATGTTTTAAGTTAAAGAAAGAAACATAGAAGTTTTTTTGGGAGGGCTCGCATTTAAACAATTTTTGTAGAAATGTTTTTTTGCACTTAAATTAAATTTTGGAAATATAATATTTGACAACCTATTTGCCATGTCATTTATTACAAATTCTGATCTCATAAAAGACTTTAAATTTAAGTAACTAAACGTAACTATTAAACTAATTTTTTGCCTAATACAAAAATTGTCTCAGAAACATAGCGCGATCAAAACAAACTTTTGTCATGACGTTATATATAAAGCAGGTGGCTTGCTTTAATAAAATCAAAATACTTTATTATAACTTTTTTTTGTCGGATCAGCTCAGTTTTGCAAGTTTGTTTGAACCAGTTTTCAAAGATGAGCTCGCAAAAACGCTTATAACGTTGTAAAATCAAACTTTCTTTTTGTTTTTACTCTTATTATAAAAACTTGCTATGTCTTTTAGTAAGTTATATTAGTATAGTTGAAAGAAAATGATACTTTTGGTTTAGGTTTGTTTTCCAATCAAGAACTAAAAGCTTATTTTACACCTGAATCGCTATAGCTTCTGTGAAAACCGCTAATAATTATCGAATATACAATCTAACGTGAATTTCAGTAATAAATTTTACACACTTTATAATGAACATAAGAGTTTTTACTAAAAACTACTGAAGTACTCTCTCTAACGGTCTGTAATTTTTGTAAAAGACATCTCTTTAAGTAATTTTTTTTCATTTAGAGACTAATGTTATAGACTTTTAAAGTCTCAAAGCAATCTTTTAATAAAAATTTTTATACGTTTTAAACATATAATGCATCTCCATTTAAACATTTCTACGTTTTAAATATTATTAATATATTTAATATATGTTATCAGTCCCCCATATATTCAATTTGCACGAGCAAATTGCTAATACTAATAATTTTCTGAATTAAAATATTGAAATAGTTCTAATTTTATAGTTATTATAAGTACAAAGTTACTACTATTGAATTATTCTACTTTCATGTTACCTTATTTTTGTTTTAAATTATAAAAACCGATTTCTTCATATGCCTCTCTATATTTATGCCATGTAAAGTTATAAAAAATAAACCGTTGATGTTGTTTTATTGTGATAAAAGTATAGTATTCTGCAATAAAAAAAAGAGCAATATTTATTGATTCAAATAAAATTAAAAGACTAATAAGAGTACTGAAAATTCAAAAAAAAAAGAGAATGTTTTAAAGAAGTAAGGCACTGTGTTCACGATCTTACAATTTTCATTTCTCTATTTGACCTCAAACTGGTTTTATTTTCGATGCTTGTCAAAGGTTTTACTTTGCTTTTGTTACCTTCAGTGCAACGTTGTAATTTCTACTCTACTCCATTTATGTATATAAAAATCCATCTGATTCTTTTTGTTCTGCTTGTTTAAATATTGTTGTTAAAAGTTAACTAACTTACTATTTGAAACAAAGCTTACTATTTAAAACTGCTTAAATTAATAAACTTAAATAAACTCAATGGCGAGGCGTGGTATTTTATTAGGGGATGTGGAAAATTTACAAGTTTTATTTAAGTCCGTTAAATATTTTAGAAACAAACTTAGTAAGATGAAAATACAATAATTACAAAAGATAATCCATAAAAATACCTTATTAAAACTAAGTTATTTTCACAGTTTTATAATATAGTAGTAAAAATTTTATTTTAAGGTTAAGCTCAACCTAACGCGATGTCCATATTTGAAATATTTTTATTGTTGAAATACTTGTACAAAAATATATTTAGTTAATAAAACTTTACATAAAATAAAAATAGCTTGTTAACTTCTATGCTATAAGCAAACATTTTAAACAATAAGTATATATATTTTTTCAATTACCTCAAATATGTTTACATTTTATCATCCTTTCCCACACTATTTTCCACGCCTCACTTTGAATTCACCTCAATGCGTCCACTCCCCTTTCTAGCACCACCCTCCTGTGCAATCAGTTGATGCATTCCAGAAACTTAAACTATTTTCGTACTTCTTGAAAACGGGAAAACATTTTTCTCTAAACCCTCCTTACCTCTCTTATCTTCTTTTTGAGAGATATTCTGTTTTTGTTTTGAACCATTTTTTAAAAAGTTTTTGAACTGAATGTTTGCAATGAGACGTGACGCCTAAATACGCTGTGTTGCGAAGAAAAATAAGACGAGGGAGGCATCTAAAACTTTAAATAAGTAGATATATGGTCGGTTGTTATGATTGTGAGTAAGATTAAACGAAATTATTTATTTGAGAAAATTTGAAATAAAAGTGCAAAATGTTATTTTATGATCTTGGTAAAGTTTTCTGTATCGATCAACACACTTATACACTATCACTGGTGTATAAGGTTTTACAATCAATAGCGAAATGTTTTTAAAATACTAAAGCAATACTTATTATAAATGATGTGCATTTTTTATATAATTGTACTGTTATTGAAATGTATGTCATTTCAAAATAAGTAAATAACTTTGTGTAACAATAGGGTTGATCACGCCAATTCGATCGTCAGACCACAAGTTTTGGTAGACTGAGACCGGTTTCGTCCTTATTAGGACTCATCAGTCAGTCACAACCGAAAAACTTGTAGTCGTCAATCTACAAACGGTTTATCATGCTTTCACATGAATCAACCACTTGCTAGCAATGATCAGTGACGTCAGCATTGTCATTTGCCGTGCAACATTTAAAACATTGTCCACTAAGCAAGACATCTTTAAGCAATACAAATTTAGATTGTAAAAAATATAAACAGTTTTTTTGTCATTTTCAAACAATGCCAATAGCAGATAAAACAAATATAATGATGGCCAGTTTAATTCAAACCTGCTTAGGTTCTAACAAATTTCACTTCGTTTGTTGCCGCCTGTCATTTTTCAAGTTTTTCTTTAACTGATGACTGGCGTATAAAACATTTTCGCACGCGAATAAGAACATTGCAAAAGTTTTTTTACTTAATAACAGATTGTCACTAATGAAAAACCAGAAACTTGTTAACTGAGATCAGTAGTTCCTGACGTCATATAAAAAAATGACTCGCATTGCAAACACTAAACAGTCTTGTCATTTTATTTGTATTAGTTGAGTTTTGTTTTAGTTTAGTGTGAAAGCTCGTTACTTAAGCTTGTTTAGTTAAGCATTTGTTAAATTTCACCGTCAATCAAAAAAGATTAAAAAAACATGATTTAATTGAGATTTTTACGGTAAGAAATCTCATTCAGTTTTTTCTCATTAAGCCCCCATTTTATTCTGCTGATCACATTTTCTAAATTTTACCATGTAAAGTTTAATGTTTATTCTACTTTTGTTGTTAAGTTGGTGTTTAATTGTTAATTTGCGAAAACAGTAACATTTGATTTTCAAGTGAAACTCTAAAACAGGGTTTCCCAAACTTTTTTTCAAATGGCTCCTTTTAAAGAAATTAAAAAAAGCTATGGCCCCCTCAAACCAAGAATATCTAGTGTTAGTGTCAAAACTAGCATTAAAAATACCTAAGGACTTTTTTTGCTCTTTATCTTCAATCCCAGAATACCTGGTCTGAGTTTAAAGTTATGGCTTTACTGCTCATGACCCTCCCTTTGGCCCCTTTGCTACTCATGGCCTACTTTAGTAAACCCTGCTCTAAATCAACGTGTATAATATTATCATGCAATCAACGTTAAAACTTATTTTAGTATCAAAAAGAAAAAAAATAACCAAAATATTTCTGTATTAATGAAGTTATAGCTAGTACCTTTAGCGAAAGTTAAGCTTAATTATATTATGATGCAAAATCTTATGTTTACACACTACAATGTAATAAAAACTTCATTCTTGAAAAAGAGGAGTTTTAATTTAAAGTCTTTGTTATTTATACACTTTTAGTTTTTTGTTACATTTTTTTTTTAATTGTATAGCATAAGCTTACAAAACGAATTACCACTTTAATGCTGCGAAAAAAGACTTTTCCAGTTTTGTTTTCGAGTTGCTAACAAATCGTGGCACGCAAACAAAAACTTGTTATTTCAAAAAATAGACGGTCGAGTTCAACGGTTAATCGAACAAAGTCACGTATTTGCAGTTATTTGCTCTTTTAAATGTTATAATTTCCCATCCGAAATGCACCTGCGTATATAACGACTGATAACTTTGAATGATTTTTACAACGGACTTATAGTTCTGTTTGTAGAGTCGTGGTGTTTAAACACGTGTTTTGTACGTGCCTTGCATTGAGTCTGTCAAGTGCTGTTTCGTTTTGTGTCACCCGAAAAAAAGACACGCGTGTTATTTTATTAAAAAATAGATTTTGTCATTTTTTGTTTATTTATTTGTTAAACGTTTGAAAGGCCGAGGTTCGTGAAAGCAATAGCTTTAAAAATTAGAAAATAAATAAAAAATGTTTTTGTGTTTTTGAAATTTTGGTTAACTTATAAATCGTACAATTTTTAAAAGTTAGTTTGCAATAAATTACTATTACTTATAAAACATAAACCTACCATCTAAAAATATAGGGTTTTTAGACACTTAGTTGCAGTTCCTGTTTTTTTTTATTGGTAAATAAATGTTTAGTTTTGTAGTCTGAATTAACTTACAAACTAAATATAAATTAAATATAAAAAAAAATAATCTTAAATAAGCTATTAAATATTATGAAACATTAAAATATAAATAGTCCAAATTAAAACAATGCTAATGTTAGAACTCAATTAAAAAATAGTAAAAACAGTCGTTTGTATAACTATTGAAAATTAATTAGAATTTATTTACGTACACCTTAAACTAAACAATAATCCTAAACTTAAAAAATACTTTAGTTTATTAAATTTTGTAAAATAATTCTACAAACCATGAAAAAAAACGGTTAAAAAAGCAAACCATGTTCTAGAATTTTTAAGTATTATTCTTTTTTAAATTGGTAGAATATTTTACATAAAAAGTTAAGTAAGTAAAAAAATATATACATAAAAGGCTACTTTTGTGCTAAACATCATTGTTAGAATCTTTTAGACACCTATAGCAAACATCATTGTGTTAACAAGATGAAACGGTTTTAACTTAAAAGGGGTAAATCACAAACTGTCGATGGCTCTCAAAAATCACAATAGCGAACAAAATTTCAAGTACTGCATCATCGACGAAGAAAAATCGTGGGAAATTAAAAGGCAGGTGTGAGGCGCATGGGAAAACTGAGTTTGTTTGCTTGAAGGCAAACCGCCACTCGACAACAGCTTCCATTGGTCACTTTTCCTACAACGATAAATTTTGACGGTTGATGAAACTACTCACAAGTATAAATGTTGTTTTTTACCACTTGAATGTTTCGCATTTTTATCCAGAATAACCCTTTTATAAATTTTCTACTCGGACGGCTTAATTCGAAGTTAATTAATTGTTTAAAGCAATGAAAAGTTTTACACTCTGACTTAAATTCATTAAAAATTAACTCGATGTTGCTGAATTATTAAACAATATTACCAAAATATTACCCAATTTATGCTTATAATAGCATTTAAGTAACCTCAAATATTTACATGTATGTATTCAAAAAGGATTTTTTATTCCTTCTTGAAAGTGAGGTCTTTTTGCTAGACCTTGTGTCTAGCTTTGCAAAAAGTTACTTTACATAAAAAAAATTGTAAAAGCGACCAATATTAGTATTGATAGTCATGTAAAATAACAATAATTTAACTACGTTAAATAAATCGTTAACTACTAATCTTGTCCTAAATATATTTATAGCCACAAACATCTAAAAGTATAGTTGTTTTTTAACTTTGGACTTTCAAGCTTAATTTTTAATCACAATATACAGCCGTCTTTACGGTTTTTGTAGTTTGATATTGCTGAATATCTGAAAGTTCTAGTTAATTATAATCGTGCAGTGAAGTTAACAAAAAGTTATAAAGTTTGTATTTTAACAAAATTAAAACTTGAGTTAGTTACAGACTCGAAAAAATTTTTTAAGTAATTATGTAAAATACTTAATTCTTTTTATCAAACATTGTAACTTGTGTAACATTATATAAAGTTTAAAATGTTATAAAACAGTTAAATGATTAACTAATACTCTAAATGAATATTTTTTTAAAGGATGTTTAAACACAAAGAAGTTTGCAATATTTTTGCTTTATTTATTTACTAGCGCTTTTAGACGAGTTTGTTATTTAGTTAAAAAAAACGGTTCTACTTTTTAAACTGTGTTCTAGCAACTGCAAAAAAGATATAGATTGAAAAATGTATGCCCTACCAGCCAAAATGCAGTTTTTGGTGAAAATTTAGACAGGACAGTTTTCAACTTGCAAAAATCAACATTAAATATCAATTTTTCAACAAAAGACTGTAAGACTGCTTGAAATATCAAAATAAGTAAAATAAGTTTGGTTTATTCGCTCAGTTTGTTTGGTGACGTCAAAATTGAACACTTGTTGCACGTGACGTCACAAACACACAACCGGTTTGTTAGTCAATGGGAAAACTGCACTGTGGTCGTTCGCGCGCGAAAACAATTTTCCAGCCAATTTATGCAGTCGGACACAAGACGCCTCAAAGTGCATTTTGTTTGTTTAAAATCGGCGGTTTGCAAGTGAACTTTTTTTAAATTAGGAGACAAGCAATTAGAGGTTTTGGGCAAAAAAATCTAATAGAACATAATTGTTAGTAAAGTATTTTCTTACTTTGTTTATATAGCGTACATCGTTTTATTAACTTGCAACTGAGAATTTTTATTAAACTAACAAAACATTATAATAAAAAAATGTAATCCATGTACTAAGATCAAAGGATTAAAGCAATAGTTTTCAAATGATATTTATACTCTCTTTTTAATTCAAAGGTGTTTTTTATCTATACAAAAAACACCACCAAATCTGGAATTTTAAACGTAAATCGTTTGTGTTTCGTTATAAATTTTTACAGTTATTTTTATTGTTAATTTCGCGTGATGTTTTTCGTCATCTTTTGATAGAGCGCGATTTACATTCAACGAAAATGGTTAAAAGAAAAGGCTCTAAGGTACGTTCTGATGAACTTAACCGTTTAAAATATTTAAAAAGTTGCTAAAATATTCAAACTCAGCGAGGTACAAAGAATGAGTCATTTATAATTCATCAGTGACCTTTAAGCTGCAAAAATAATTTATAAAGTTTTTGTAATAATCAAAAAAGGTTCTATTTTAAAGTTTCAAAAACGCAAAAACATAATCTTACTCCTACAAACCTCGGCCTTTCACACGTTTGGCACTTTTAGAAAAAAACACTATAAAACCTATTTTTAGATAAAATAACACGCGTGTCTTTTTTCGTGGGTGACACAAAACGAAATACTACTTGACAGACTCAATGCAAGGCACGTACGAAACACGTGTTTAAATGCCGCGACTCAACAAACAAAACTATAAGTCCGTTGTAAAAATCATTCAAAGTTATCAGTCGTTATATACGCAGGTGCAATGCGGATGGGAAATTAAAACATTTAAAAGAGCAAACAACTGCAAATACGTGACTTTGTTGGATTAACCGTTGAACTCGACCGTTGGTGCGCCAAAATAACTTTCAGTTTTTGTTACGTTTGAAGAGGGACTTAATTGAGTTTTGTTTGCTCTCGTGCTTTTTTTTTGAGTATTTTCGTTGTTTTTGATTTTTTTGAAATATTTTATTTTTGTTTGCGCGGCACGATTTGTTAGCAACTCAACAAACAAAACTTTCGCGCGGCATAAAAGTGATCAGTTATTACATAGGCAGATGCTATACGAATTCGAGAGAAACAGAAATTTTTTATAGTAAAAAACCGTTAAGTAAAAAATTTAAAGGCATCAAATCATAACGTGACTTTTCTCGATCAACGGTAGAACTTAATAGTTAATGTGCCATTCATTTAACAATACTTAAGTTCACTTTTAGATTTGTTATGCATGGAAAAAGGCAGAGGTTATTTTTCACGTCACAAATTTGACTTTGTTATCACCAATTTTAAAATAGTTGACTAATTTTGTAATTAAAACACCATTCTGATCCAATTAAATCTTTATATTGTGCATAATAAGTTGAATATATGTTGGATATTTTATATTAAATCTATAAACATTACTCTTTCAACAACTATTGTAAAGTTTAGGTATGAATAACTTAAGTAAAATAAAAAAAAGGTCTATCTTATATCTATAAACGCTTTAACATTGAATTTTAATAAATTCATCTACTTAATCAGATTATGTATTTATTTTATTAAGTTTATAAATGTAGTTTTGGTCTGTGAAAATAATTAAAGTCTTGCTTAAAGAAATAATAAAAATTTATATTTGCAAACAGTTCAACACATTTACTTGAATACCAAAATCTCATTAAAGTTTTAAACGCTGATTTTGTAAAACTTAAAACAAATATTAAAACAAACTATATTTTAATAGGCAAATAATAAATAATTAGCAGCATAAAAGGCAGGTGCAATACGAGTGGGAAAATTTTTACACTAATAAATCCAATAGTTCATGGCTTTTCTCGATTTAAAGTGTAGTCAGGCGTCGGTTAAGTGAATAAAATTTACAAAAAAATTTTCGACAAAATTTAAAAAATTTATCTAAATAACTTTTTTCCAAGCCTGTTTAGTTTTCAATAGGTAGACATCTTATCGTCATTTTATGACGTAACAAGGGACTGATATAATTAATAAAGTTGCTGATACTTCATGAGTGGTGATTTGTTTATAAGTTAGAAAATTTTTGAAATGTTACCATTCGCGTGCAACGATATTTTCCCGCCCAAAGATACTATCAGACGCCCAAAATGCTTTAAAAGTTAAAAACTCGTTGAACCATAAAAGTTTACAAACAGGTAACAAGAAGGGTAGAGATTTTTCACGAATGCTAAAATTCTAGCGACGATCTCGTCAAAGCTATTAATAAGCGAGTTTGTAATACAACTAAAAACACATTTTCACTGAAAATTTAATCTAAAAATAAGATTTTTTAATTTGTGTTTTGTTTTCAATACAAGTATAAAAGTTTTGTTATCAAAATGAATATCTATTTGAATAGGTTTGTTTAAATTTGACAGGAATGTTGATATTTTCAGTATAAAATTTTAAGTACCATTGGTTTTTTTTTAGTGTGAGTAGTAATTGAAATATTTAGGTTAATTTATTCATATTATCTATAAACTTATTTAAAGTTTTGTAGTATTACCAAATAATATATATATATATGTTCAATAAAAAATAAAAAAATTAAAGCTTAAAAAATGTTAACAAACAACTTTAAAGCTTAATTTTTTTTAAACTAATAAAGCTTATGGTGAGAGTTTACAAACTGTTTTTTATACAAATAATATTTATATGCTTTCAAAAACTAGGTAGTACATTGTTTACAAACTAAAAACGTTAGTCGATCTGTTAAACGCCCAATGAGATGTTTGAATTCGAGATATGAGACGTCTCTTTCATTTCAATACTCTCATATTTCAATTCTCTCGTTTTATTTTTTCTTTTGCGTTTGAAGCATATAAGCAATATTTGTATTCGAAACCATTTTCTTATCAGTCGTTGCAAGCTGTTAGCCTGTGCGAACGTAACTTTAAAAAAATGATCCGAGCATCAAACAGAACTCTCAAAACTACGACTTCAACCAAAAACAGCAAAACAGAAATGGTTCAAAACAAGAAAAACAAAATTCTCAAAAAGAACAGAAGACAAAAGAAGAGAAGGGAGGGGAGGATGGTTTCGAGGAAGGTGCTTTCCCGTTTACGAGATAGGAAAGTGTTGGAGTTGCTGGAATGCATCGACCGTCTGCACAGGAGGGTGGCGCTAGAGAGGGGAGTGGATGAGTTGAGGAGAGTTCAAAATGAAGCGCGGAAAATCGCGTGGGAAAGAATGATGGTGATGAAGCTTTGTGGGGTAAGTTGAGATTTTTTGCTATTGTGGATAATGTTAGTAAAATATTAAAAATAAATGGAGTTGTTACCAAAATGATGTTTAATTAAATTAATTTATTTAATAAAAAAGTGAAGTTGTAAAATATTTTAAATTAATATCACAATATTTTAACAGAAAGATTCAAAAGAAGATTTATCTACATGAATCGACAAAAATAAAATGTAAAACATTTTACTGAAGGCAGTTGAACAAATTTTTTGTAAGTTCGGGTATGCCGTAGGATCGAGGTTATAATAGATGACTGTACCACGCAAGACTGTAAAATCATTGAAAAAATGTGCTTAATTTTCCTTTAACAATATTTAGCTCTTTTAATTTTTAGTGCTCTTGTTTGTACTTAACTTTCGTTTAAAGCACTACATATTGCTCTTTTTTTGATTTTTAAATTGGCTATGTAACTTCGTTTTTTTATAAATATTAATAGAAAGTGTATAAGTTTATTTGTATGGTATTTCTTTTACTTACAATAAACAACAAACACTTGATGAAAATCGTTCAGACTAATTTAATAGTAAGAACTTTATACACTTATCAAATAAAAATGAAGATATTATAATAATTTTAGGAATTTTTTGGTATTAGTTACTTATGCTTATATACACTGACCATATTAAAAAACGAACAAAACTTTTTGACAACTTAAACAAAAACATTATTGAAAAGAGAAAAGTTTAATAAGTTTTGTTTAAAGTTAGGTTACAAAATTTTTAAATACACTTTTAGTTTTTGCTTTTTTATTTGACTTAAAAACGAATTTCTATCATTTTATATTAAATTTGGAAAGCAAATTTCACATAAAACAAGTTGCAACACTAGTTCAAAGCATGTGAAAATTTTTTAAACCAAAGACCAACTGCTGTAGTCAAAGCATTCTTAAAAAAAGCTGCAATTTAAAAAGTTATCAAGTGGTAATCGTTGTTGAGCTGAAACCACGAGCAAATTTACTCTAAGCTGTCATCCCAATTTATTTAAAACTTAGAAAATTAATTAGTAAAATAAAATAAACAGCTTTAGATGATATAATAAGTAATTAATGTTTAAGTGCACATTAATTATAACACTTTACGAATTAAAACGTCTAACAGTACATATTGGAGCAAGTAAGTATAAAAACCTTAAAAAATCTTTATAAAACGATAATAGGAATAAAAGTAAAATTATAAGCAGGTAAAACTAAACAGTATAAAAATCACTTTACCTCTAGCCATTCTCATAAAGAGCTATCTGCATATATTATATTATGTTACAAGTAAAATACTTGGGTTTTTAGGATACAAACAGATTTTATATCAAGTTTTTTGTCATAGCTGTCCGTGAATCGCTTGGAACTTCCTTTTTTTGCGCTGCGGTCATTAGATTGCAATAGTTGTTTTTGGTATCAGACGCGTTAAATTGCAACTACTTTGTTTTTAATTTCTTATAATTTCATAGTCCATAAGTATTTATTTATCGTGAGTTTTTTTTTGAAACCATATTAAAACAAAAGCTATTGATAAAAATGGGTAGGTTTTAGATTTAATTAGATTATGGTATACGCCGTCTGTAAATATTTTTCAAAAAAAAAAACATTACAAATCAATTCAGTTTTGTTTTCACTTTAACCTCGTTGCATTTCAGGTTAAGATTCATAAGCCAACATCAACATTCGTGCTTTTGAGTTTTTTTCATACTTACACGTTTTATATTACAACATTAATAACAACATAAAGTTTGAAATTTTTTGTAAAATTGTAAACCAATCGGCTTTTTAGCTAATTCAAAGAATATGATAAGTCAAAAACTTTCAAGTGGTTAAAACAACATAAAGTTTGAAAGTTTTTGACTCATCATATACTTTGACTTAACTCAAAAGCCGATTGGTTTACAATTTTACAAAAACTTTTAAGTGGCCAATGATATAAAAGGGAGATGCGATGGTTATTGGAAAAAAGTAAAAGTAATTTTGCTAAAACTCCTAAACACCAAATAAAAACGCGACTAGTCTGTTAGAACTCTTTAAGTTAATTTTTAAAACAACTTTAAGTTTTTGCTTGTCCGACAGAAATTAGTTGGTTTTTGATTTCTGTTCGCGTTGGTCCCATAAAACATTTTTACGGTTCAATTTTTAAGTTGCAGTTTTATTTTAGACTGTAACGAAAGCTAATCATTGTACATTGTGCTAAGTTTTCAACTCAAATCAGGGCCAGACACCATTAAAAGATTAAAAGAGGTCGTTGAAAATGAAATAAGACCAGAGGTAGAGAAACCAGGCGGCGATATCAAATGCTGCAATGGTGAAGTAACTAAAACTGTTTTAGTCGGAGTAACAGGTTTGTGCTTTATGAATTGTTCGTAAAAAAAAAAAGACTTTCACTACAGTTGTTTGGTACTTTAAGCTTTTAGTAAAACATTCTTTAATTTTAGTTAAGCTTTAAAAGCTACTTTTTGCTTTATGTTCAATTATAACCACAGAGAGTATTTCATAAATACTTGCAATGTGTATTGGTTTAAAATAGTAAAAAAGTCTCAAATATGTGGCTTTCAAGCACTTATGGTAATTTACGTGCCTTACTACTGAGTAGCTTACAGTACTAAGTTACAAATATGTGTTACTTATTGTGACTAACTTCTAAGTTATAAAATCTAACAAACTTTTATTCAATTTAAAATAGTTTATTTTAAAATTAACATATAATTAGTCTCGAAGAGGCTGTTATATATCACTACACAAGCAATATATATATAAAATTGTTAACTAAAGTAAAGACGAACAAATAATTTTCACTCGAAGGAATTTACGGCATCTTGTTCTTAAATTTTCTTAATGTTGAGTTTAAATTGATGATGCGTTGGTGTAAACTATTGCGTTTCAGAAAAACAAATACCGATATATTTCAACTCAATGAATATTAACTCCTTCAAGTAAAAGAGTATTTTGTATTTATTTGCGAAAACTTATGAAAACGTTGAGGGTGTTTAGTTTTGTTTTCAGTTCTATTATACACTCTTTATTAAAAACAAACAGATTGTTGCCCTTCGACATGAAATGTTTATTTTTATGTTAATCTACTAGATCAGCTATAAATTTTTGCTTAGACATATTATTTTATAGTTAATTATTTTTTGAATAGATATTATTTAATTAAATGAAAATAAAATCAATATTTTCTTTTAAAATAAAGTTAAACAGTTGAAAAAATAGTTTTTAAGTGGTTTCATTTCTTTTTTTAAGCAGTAAAAGGCATGCACATATCACACTTGAAATTAATACACAATTTGTTCAGGTTTATCTGTTGAAGATGTGAAGATAAAATATGATTATCTCAGAAAGCTTGAAAAAATTAAAATCGTGTATTTACTAGACAGAACATCGTAGCCATAAAACATGGAATTCTAGAAAAAACTGGAAAAATTTGAAAAATATTGTAAAATGTTTAGAAAATCCTGGAATTTTGAACAAAATTATTTTTAAAACCTGTAATTTTAAACAAGTTTTACGTGTTAGGTATTATACAAAAAATCTATCATAATAATTAATCTTTTTATTCATCATCAATTTTTTTAGTTTAAAAATTGGCTTTACAATACATATTTTTTATATTTTAAACAGTTTTTGGCATAGTTTTTTTTACCTTAAACTTTATTTTAAAGTAAAAATAAACCTAAAAACGCTCTTTTAAAAACCTGGACGAAACTTAGAAAACCTGGAAGAAATTTCTCAAAAACAGTTGGCCACCCTGAAGTAAATGAGGAGTATTTTCGGTATAAATATACTGTAGAAGAAGATAACTAACTACTGTATGCACGAAACCCTCTATATATTGCTATTAAAATTTTCTAACACAATAACTTCACTATTTAAAGTTAAATTGCTCGTTTGTTAAGAACATTTCTTTATTATTTTAGAAAATAGTTTCAATTTAAAAATGAAATAGTGAATGAAAATATTTAATTTATAAAAATATGTAAAGTTTTAAACTTCATAGCTAACAAAAAAAGTGCGAGAAAAGAAGATAATTATTGTCTGTAAGAAATTTAAATGAAAAATTCTTAGTAAATTACTTTTTTTAATTTTAGATTTTTTTGAACTCATAGAAATTATAAAACTAAAATAAAATTATTTATTTCTTTTTTATTTTTAAGTATATAAAAGAAGCGAACAATAATAAATGAACAACAATAAAAGTATTAACAAAAACAAGTATTTTGTATGGTTTTTATTAAGTTAGTTGAACTTTAATTATGAACTCGCTTTTTAAACAGCTAATAAACTTACTAAAGAAGTTATATTTTTTTAACCGGTTTGTTAAGAGTAGTGAAGGCAGTTATTAAGTTTATACATATGGTTAGTAAAACCACAGATAAATCTTGTTAAGGTAATTAACTAAGTTCGGTTAAATCTGTTAGAAGACTTAGTTTATCAATAGAACATCTTAAAACTAAATAAAACACTTGGAAAACATGTACATTTGTATAATCTTAATATGCTCATATACTTCATATCAGTTTTATAAATAGATATATTTACAATTAAGAACAGCTTAAAACTCTGTTGAATTTGAAAATTATTTTTAAGGAAACAATATTTGTACATTGTATAAAAATAGTACAATTTTAAATTTTAAATTTGGAGATATAATTGAAGTAATGTAAGCTAAAAAAATCAAGTTTAAAATAATTGTTTACACGAGTTTTTTAATTTACAAATATATTCACTGAAGTGTCAAATTTTTATCCTAAACAAACGATTAGTTAAAATTTAAACGATTAGTTAAACAAACGGTTCAGTGTTTAGTTGGCATAGCAACAATATAATTTAGCAACAGTGATACGTATCAAAAATGCCAGAAAGCATTTCGTTTTGTTGTTTTTCCAAACTTTTTTAGAAGAATACTGAGCTAAACAATTTTGATTAAAATGATAAACCAAGCTTAAGTAAACATTAAGAATTATTAAACTTGTATTTTTGATAAGTATGATACGTTGAACACATATATATACTATTTACAGATTGTACATGTTTGCGTAAAAGCCAATATATAAAAAAATAGAACCGCTATCAACCAAAATTGACATTGCGCGTTGTGCTCAAAGCATACATTTTTCAAAAAACACAAACCCTTTAAACAAAAATAAAAACAGTGATGTAAAAAATGAAAAGTTAAATAAACAGACACTCCTGAGTAATAATAAAACGATTCACACCTTTCTACTTTTTTCGTCTGCTCGGGTTTCTTAAGGTATTGTTATTTCCTCAATTTGAGTCTTTTGTAAAGAGAAGATTGCATTTTAACAAGATTCTCCGACTTATCAGTGCTTACATAGAAAACATGAATGTCGTGCTCGCAAATACCTATAAAACGTTGTGTTGATTGTAGTTACATTTACCAACGACCAACTTAACGACTAAGTTTTAAAAGTATCTAAATTATATATTGGTTGTTGGCGATCAACACAACGTTTTATAGATGTTTGAAAGTGCGTCATTCATGTTTTGTATGCAAGCACTGATAGGTCGGAGAAGCTTGTTGTTAAGATATTTATAAGCTCTGGTAATATTTGTTTTTCAGTTTGTTTTGAATGTAGAATGTTTGTGTTTCAGTAACAAAAAGTTTTCAAAGACGGTTTTTGATGCTAGCTTGATGGTGAAAAAAAAGACCATCAGTGTTGTTGTTAATATAAAAATACATTTTTTTCTTAATTATTTTTTAAAGATGATTTTTATTATTAATTTTAGATTAACTTTGTTTTAAGTGTTTTACATGCTGCTAAATTGAAGAACTGTTATTCATTATCAGACAATATTGTATTGTAAAGTTAAAATTTCGTGCTATATTGAACTGCTTACACTCCCAAGCTCACTGTGGCACATAACTAATATTCTAAAGTGCTTATTTATGCCTCAAGTAATACTATCTTTAGAAGTCATCCTACTTATGCCAATATGAGCACACATGCATAGTAGGGCTAAATATTTGAGTTGAGCTCATTAGAAAAATCCTGTTTAAAGTAGTAATTAAGTTGTCAATAACAAATAATTTCCAACTATTAAATAAATTAAGATAACAACCTTTATAAAATCTTATTTAACTAATGATGTCAAGGCTATATTAAGTCCATTAGATTTTAATGAAATGATTTTATCTTTTGACTTTTATTAAAGCTATATATCTTTGTTTTACTTTTTGAGAGAATTAATATCTATTTTATACATATAAAAGATATAAATCAGCTCTGTAGGTTACATATTTACAAAAGACAAAGCTAAAAAAGCAAAAAATAAAACTATTTTAATAAAAATCTATTGTTTCCTTTACTTAAATAAAGTTTTTAATTTTTTAGTTTATTTTTATAAGTTTTTAAAAAACACATGTAAAGACTTTATATATCAAAAAAGTTCTCTTGAAAAAATATAAGTATTTTTTTTAGAGTTTTGACTAAAACTGTTGTTTTAACTTTTATAAAAGTTCAACATGGTTTATATATTATGCTGTGGAAGAAATTTTTAGTTTTTAAACTTGAATTTTCTAGCCGAAAAATAAAATTTTGGCATAAAATTAAGAAATAACAAATTTCTGAGAAGAAAAAAAAAAACACATTCCACATTATTGTATTAGTTAAAAGCATGTTTTCTACCGTCCTTATTTAACAAATTAGTTTAAGGGCTTATATTCTTATATTCTTGAAAAAGTTTAGTAATTTTCATCCTTAAAAGTATTTTATGTAAGTCAAAGATTTTATGTAAAATAAGTACATCAACCACCAGTGGCCTTTATAACTTTTTTATTAAAAGGCATATTGTATTTTTTAGCTTGTTAGTTTATTTCTTGTTCGGAATTACTGAAAATCTATCCCAATTTTCAATCATGACTACTTTTGCCAGAGATATATATATATAAAGTTCTGACCGCCATGTTAAAAAATAAATTAAAAGAAATTGTCCACATTTATGTTTTACAGACCTAATTATGTTCTTCACAATAGATTTACTCAACATATCTTATAATTATTCATAAAAAACAAAAAAAACTTTAAGAAATAAAAATTTTATAATTAAAAACTCAGAACTAGTTACTCAGGATAACTCAAGGCAAGTTTAAAAATTTTGAAAGACTAAAAAAAAATTTAGTCTTGCTTTAATTTTTTTTCCATGTTAGATTTCTTAAAATGATTTTTTGTTTTAGATTATAATTATATAAAGATATTTTTCTATTATTTGGTTATTTTTATACATTTAATCTTGATTAGTATCTTTTTAAAATACTTTCTTATTTTAGTTTCTATTTAAATATACATTTCTACTTAAAACTCATGCATATAAAGGCTACTTTGCTCTATCGGATCAGTTTATTTTCTCAAAGACTGGCAGTTTTGATATGTGTTTAGTATAAACAGTTTCATCATCATCATCATCTTTTGAGTTTTGATAATTTTTGATTGCTGAACAATAGTTATCTCAGTTTTTATAGCATTTATCAGATAATTTTACAAATTTTTTTAGTAGGTTTATTCAATTCTTTAACTTAGATTTATTTTAAATTAAATTTTACAACAGTAACTTTAGTAGCATTTGTAGATATAAAAAACAAAACTATTGTTCTTTTTATTTGCTATCTCCTAGTATTTTAAGTTTTAATAACATTTTGTATACTTTTTTTTAAGTGTTTGATTTATAAATTTTTACTAAAGGTTTAACTTTTCCAACATGTTAATTTTTAATTTTCTGCTAAAATTTGGTTAACTGATAAAACATTTTCAAGTTGCTTTAAGACTTTTACAAACTAGTATTGTTTAGGTATTATTGCTTGGTGTTTCTGTTTTTTTTTTTGAAAAATCTTATATTTTAAAAATACTGATAATGACTTTGTTGTCTTTTAATTTTTCAAGTGTGTAACTGTTCTGTAAAAATAAATTAAACAAATATTGAAACAATTTTAAAATCCATTAGTTGTAAGATATAAGTAAATATTACTACGTTTTTTTGTTTGGAATTAATAAAATTTCAAATGCAACTACTTTTGATATAAATGATATAACGCAATATTGTAAATGCTAAATGGAAAAAATAGTTTAAAGTATGGCTCATATTTTTACTCACATTAAATGTGGTTGTACACAATTCCTTATTCCAGTTAGTATAATTCACAAGCTTGAACTTTGCTTGACAGCATTTTTTAGGAATTTTATAAAAATTTCCAAACTTTAGACCCAGTTGTTTTCCTTATCTTTATAGCTAATTAATTTTTTTATTGTAGAAAACAGAATTTTGTCTTTATTAGGGGTAGGGAGTACTTGGGTGATGTTTGCTAGACTTTTTTTTCTTTTAGATTTAGATGTGTTTTAGCATTATTAAGAAGAATTTTATATTAAAAAAAAAAAATTCCAAAAAAAAAATTCCGAACCCAAAAATTGATTTTGACCCCAAAAATCACTTATTTTCATGATTTTTGACTTAAATAGTAATAAAATCACTTATACATGTCCTATACTTATAATTTTTATCTTAAATTAAAGTTTACAGTTATAGGCAAACATTTAAAGACATTTTAACTGTGTTTGTAACATTATGACGTCATAATCACACAAAATATGTAAATTTTGACTGTAAGGGTACATTTTATTAAAAAGAGCTAATTTATTCTGCTGTTGTGCTTTTACATTAGTGTAATGAACTAATGCTTGCATCATTCATTGTTGAACTCAAGAGAATATTTAGAGCTTGTTGCAGTTATGAGAAATTAAGTTTAAAATCAATGATGCAACTTTTTATCAGTTTTATTTTATCAGTGCAGTAAAACTGGCTAGTGCAACAAATCATCAATATATTAATTTTGAGTTTTAGATAAAAAGTTAAAGTTAAATTATATGTTATCTGCTTTAATTTATTTATTTTAAAAGTTTAATAGTTATTAAATTTTTTATAGTTTTATTACACACTAGATAGAAATTTATTTAATTTTTAGTTTATTGTTTAAGTGGTTTGAAAAGTATTAGATATCTACAAGATCTTCAAGTGTTTTATAGTTTACTCAAAAAAATTTGATTACTTACTTCTTAGTTGCTTTTGTACTAAAGATTTATAAATTTCACTATACTGTTAAAGATAAAAAAAACAGTTTTTGTTAATTTTTTACAGATGAATAATAGTAGTAATTTAAGTATAATTCTGGGAGACTGCCTACCAACAACTTATGATGTTGCTATTAACATTTTTAACATTTGTTCTAACCCAAAATCACAAAAGATGAAAAATTGTGTTAAGGCGTATGCAACAGCTCTCACTTTACAGTGGACCAAAGCATTTGGTGAAGAATATGTTCTGAAAATAAAACAAGTACAATCAAAGTTGTTAACTGTAGTAAATAATTACTTTAGTAAAGTGTATAAGGAGCAGACCCGAGATAAATCAGGTGTCAAAAAGAGTTTGAGGCAGCTCAACAAAGAATGGAGACAATCTAATATATTTACAGGTAGACATAAAAACGTACCTCTAGTTGTTAACAAGTTGTTTGACATAGGCAAAAACATGGATACTCTTACTGGAGATGAGGCATGTTTTTATACTGATCAACTAAGTTCCCGTTGTGGCCGTATAAGTGAAGATGTTGATTTGAAATATGTAACTGAAAAGCAAACTGAGTTAGAATTAGCACAAGCAGCTCTGAAGCGAGACATGTGTGAGAAGTCATACATTTCGGAAGTTGATGTTGAACCTTCAGTTTCCAGTTCAAATGATGGTAGAAGTACTATCATTAGCACTAATCATTAACTTAATGATGCCATAAAAAATTATCTTGCCTATAATACATTATAGTTTTTTAATGTTTGGTTATTTATTTTGTTGTTATACTAATTGAATAATTATCTAAGAGTTTTTTAAACACTTATGACTAAATGAATTATGACATCAAACATCACGCTAATATACATACCAGTACCACATCATTTAAATCTTTAAAGGTAAGTAAGAAGTTTGTTTAAAATGTTAAAGTAACTGTTACTTTTAGAATAAAAAATTTTAAATAGAGCTATGCTTATTAAATTTTTAAAAAGTACTATTTTATCGAAAACATTTACATATTTTGTGTGATTATGACATCATAATGTAACAAAACAGTTGAAATGTTCTTAAATGTTTGCCTATAACTGTAAACTTTAATTTAAGAAAAAAACTATAAGTATAGGACATGTATAAGTGACTTTATTACTATTTAA
This sequence comes from Thalia democratica, assembly GCF_965202585.1. NCBI lineage: Eukaryota > Metazoa > Chordata > Thaliacea > Salpida > Salpidae > Thalia > Thalia democratica. Next base: position 32,480,686 of record NC_139172.1, on the reverse strand, counting down.
GTCAAAAATAATGAAAATAAGTGATTTTTGGGGTCAAAATCAATTTTTGGGTTCGGAATTTTTTTTTTTGGCAATTTTTTTTTTAATATTAAATTCTTCTTAATGATGCTAAAACACATCTAAATCAAAAAGAAAAATATAAATTTTACAACATGACCAAAAAAATGTGGTGTACTCCCTACCCCTATCTTTATACAAAAAAAAAACAATTGGATTTGGGTTTGAATTTTTTAGTGGGGCCACTTTAAAAACTTTGAGTTTTATTTTTATTTTTTTATTTATGCAAGCTTTTCTCCAAAAGTAATATTTTTTTTAACTTAGTTTATTTAAATTTATTTTAACATACTTATAAAAATGAGTTTAAGGATATTGTAAACTTTTTTTTCAATTATTTTTATACCATATGCCTAAATAAATTTTTCAGTAAAATTCCAAATTTGCATGACTTTCGTTTTTTAGATATACAGCTTTTTATATAAAAATTGAACATTTTTTTAATTTTTTTTTTCAACAGACTTATATAGTTATGTTTTATGATGTTGTAATATTTTTTCCCACTTTATTATTGTTTTTAAAATATATGACCCATACAAAAAATGGTTTTACCTAAAATCTTTGCATAGCTATTTGAGGGATTTCTTGCTTAAGTGCTAAGAGTTTACGAGTGTGAAATTAGCTTGAATAAATTTTTTTTAAATGTTTAAACTTTGGAACTAATTATTTTCCTTATCTTAGTAACTAACTAAAATCTTTTTTTTTATTCTAGAGAACGGTCCTTTTTCTATACACTAAAAAAATATCTTTTGGATTGGGGATTTTTTTTTTGAGTGGGGCCCCTTAGAAAAAATTGGGTTTTTTTTATATATTTTTTGTTTTTTGTTCTGAATGAAAAAAAAAATTAATAATATTTTTTTTTTAAACCTTCTAAATGATATGTGTATAAAAAACGACTACAACTTTATTTTTACTAAATGTCAATATTTTGTAAAATTTGCCCTTAATTGGGTTTAATTAAGAATGTTATGAATTATGAACTCAAACTCATAAAACAAGAAAATTCATAAAAATACCCGATTAAGGCCAAATTTTACAAAATGTTACAATTACTAAAAAAAAAAATTATAGCCGTGTATACACATATTATTAACGAGGTTTAAAAAAAAAACTATTATTAATTTTATTTTTTTCACTCAAACTCAAAAAATAAAAATAAATAAAAAAAATCCAATTTTTTCTAAGGGGCCCACTCAAAAAACGAAACCTCAATCAAAAAGACATGTTTTTAGTTTTTAAACATGGACTGTTCTCTAGAATAAAAAAATAAATAATTGGCTACTAAGATAAGGAAAATAATTAGATCCCAAGTTTGGACATTTTTTTAAAATTTATTCAAGCTAATTTCACACTCCTTAAGAGTTTTGGTTAAAACTTGTATGGGTCATATATTTTAAAAACAATATTAAACCGAAAAAAAAATATCACAACATCATAAAACATAAGTATACACAATGCTGTTAAGAATAAAAAAAAAAAAAAAAAAAATTCTAATTTTGTAAAAAAAGCTGTATATCTAAAAAACAAAAATCGTTCTAAATTGTATTTTTTCTGAAAAACTTATTTAGGGATATGGTATAACAAAAAAATTAATAAAAAAATTACAAAATCATTTAACTTATTTTAATAAGTATGTTTAAATAAAAATATTTGATAAAAAATATTATTTTTGGAGAAATACTTGTATAAATAAAAAAATAGAAAAAAAATCAAAATTTTTAAAGGGTCAAAAAAGTCAAAGCCAAATCCAATGGATTTTTTTTAATTAAAGACGAAGGACTGTTCTTAAGTTTTTAATTAGCTATTTAAACAAGGAAAATAATTGGGTCTAAAGTTTGGACATTTTTATAAAATTCCTAAAAACGCTGTCAAGCTAAGTTCACTCTCATATAACCAAAAAAATACCATCTGTAGTTGAAAGACCTAGAGCAGGGTTGCTAAAAAATCCTTTATAAACCAAGAAATACCTAGAAAAACAATTTAAGGTATTAAACCTGGAAAAACATAGAATTTTAAAATTTTGAAAAAACCTGGAATTTTAAATTAATTTCAACTGTCAAGTTGAAAAATTTTGATTTTACATAAAAATCTACCATACAGAAAGTTTTTTGTCATAATCAAAAATTCTTTTGTAACAAAAAACACATTTGAAGTAGCTTAACAGTATCTTTTCAATATTTTTATACTATTTAAAACAGTTTTTTTTTACCTTAAACTTAACTTTAGACTAAAATAGATTTTAATACACTTTTAAAATCCTGAAGGAAATTTTCCAAAAACATTTGGCAACCCTGCCTAAAGTCTAAAAAAAAAAACTAATCAGGATAACTCTGTTAAGTTTCAAATTTTCAAAAATTATCTCAGTTTTTACAGCATTCATCAAATTTTGTTACAAACTTGTTTTTATAGGTTTATCTACTTGTTTAACTTCTACATTTAAAAATTTAGTTTTATTCTTGTAATTTTAGTAGCTAATATATACTTGTAACTTGTAGATGTTTTTCAACTTTAATTGTTTCTCATTGAGCATTTTATTTACTATCTTTTAATATTATTGTAATAATTTTTACTGTAGACAAAATAAAATAGCTCAAAATATTGGTCCTTGGACCTGGTGCACGAAAAACCTTTTGGTTATCTAGTCGAAGATCACTTGGATACCTTTAAACGTCTTGTCCAGGAGAATACATTAAAAAATTACATTAAGAATAACTTTTTTTAATCGTAATTATAAATATTAGTTTTTTAGTTTAAATTGTTCAACAGGTAAATCTATAATATCTGCTATATTTTATCTAGCTGACCACGACATTTTAAAGTCACAATAACTAATAAACTAGTATTTTTCAGGTAATATTGTTCACTGTTTCTGTTTTTTTTAACAAAATCTTATAACATAAGTCTTATATGTTGATAAATGTCTAGAGTGACTTTGTTGTTTATTTTTAAAATATGTTATGTTCAAGTGGTTTTAAAAAATAAAACAGATAGGTCTTGAAACTAAATTAATATGAATTAGTTGTAAAATAGAATGTTTTTTAATTTCCTTTATGTAGTTTTATGTAGAATTTTATTAATGTTTTGTTTATTTTGTTTAAATGCACGACAATTGAAATTGACAATTCATATTTTGTTCATTTACAGTTACTTTATTTTTTCTATTAGCAAACATATCTTTGAATACTTTTTAATTGTCATACTCATATAAAATAGACCTTCATAAACGTTTCAATTTTCTTGAGGGATAACTAATAGAAGTTATAAAAATAACTTAGTTGTGTAATTTATAGTAATTATGAATTTTATATAAATATTTAATCATGTTTTAATCAAATAGACATACATAGGCTTTGTATATATTAAAAAAAAACTTATTTTTAAAGATGTCGCCCCTTCAATGTTTTATAACATATTGAGATATTATAAATTGAATATTCATACATAGTTGTAGCATATTTTAAATACTCAGATATTTAAGCTTTATCCTTAAGCAAACTTTGGTTACTTTTTCATCACTTTAGCTGATTTTTTTGCCTCACAACTAACTAAGCATCTATCAAGAACACTGCACATAAAAAAAATTACATATTAATCATCAATATAATAAATGACAATGTTTAGTGACAATACTGAGTTCAATAAATATTAGATTAACTCAAAACAGGTAATAAAACTTCAATAAAAGCAAAACAGTATGTGTGTAAGCTACCTTAAAGGCTTGGTTAAATATTTATTAAAAATAAACAAGTTTTAGTTAAAAAATTTTAACTTTAATGTTTAAACAATTTTTAATAATTGCCCAGTTTTAGTACTATATATAGTATATCTCAATTAAGTTTATTTGTCATCATAGTTGCTGGATTTGAATCAGGAAGCAATACAACCACTAAAGAGAAAAAAAAAGCTTTACTTAAAAGAAACTACCGTGATTTAAGTGTTCAGTCAGCATTCTTGCAACTCTAAAGTCATTTATAAAATACAGATGTTTGTGTTTTCATTAAGGCTCTCGGTCATTTTTGATGCTCCAATTATTTATTTATTCAATCAGCCTAGTTGAGTAACAAATAAATTTAATCAAATTAGGTCGAAACTATTTTAATGAAATTTACTTCTATTATAAACTAAAACATTTTGGTTCACAGACTTATTAACATTTAAATATGTTGTTTACTATGAAACCATGGCTTACAACATTTTTAAGAAGTTCTGAACTGCTTTTTCAAAACAGAGCAATTTTAAGTACTCAGAGAGAATTTTCTACCAGTCAGTTTAGGCATGCATCACGTATATGGCAGCGAAGAAAACCTTGGGGTTCTTTGGAAGAACATTGGGTGTGGGAGCCAGAACATATTTGGTCACAAGCTTACGAAAATGATCCGAACAGTCTTAAGTTAAGGACAGGTCGTTGGGTTACCGAACTCAGGCCACGGCTCCCTTATGGCTTTCGTTTTAACAGTTATCCGAAGTTAGGGCCTGTTGGTTCTGTTTTCTATCCTTACAAGAGTCGGTCATGCGAATCAACAGTAGCTGAGAAGTTATTCGAAATTGAGGGGGTTAGTGTGTTCACCACTTGAAAGTAATAATGAAACTTCACTGTAGCTGTTAAAGTGTTGTAATTGACTTTTTTTCAACAGTTTACTTATAAAAGTAGTATGTTCTTCGTCTTAGCTTAAAAGTATTGATAAAAAATCACAGCAAAAATTACATTAAGTGTTTCATTTGTTTTTAAATACATTTTTCTTGTAAAACTTAAGTTTTACATAAACTAAAGTAATTTTTAATTGTATTAAGTTTTATTTAAACTGTAAAAGTACTAAAATAAATTCTTTAAATAATCAATATTAGTCATATTTTTCATAACTTTAAGATATAATTCAAATTTGGGTAGCAATCAAATTTGCACGAGCGTACAAAATATCACGCGGGGACAAAATTGTACGAAGGGTCACTTTTGTACGAAGACACTTTTTACCGGTGAAATTATATTAAATTTTTTTTCTATTTTTTTTTTTAATTTCAATTTTTTATCTTCTAATAAGTTTTTTTTTACTATCACTGTTACCCATAACCCTTACCCTCGGTCGGTAAGTTATTTTATATATATATTTTTTTTTAATTTAAAATTTTTGTTTTCAATTTTATTTATATTTTTTACTATCACTGTTACTCCTAACCCTTATCCTCGGTCGGTAGCTTTTTTCTTTTAATTTTAAATTAATGTTTTTTAGTATCACTGTTACTCCTAACTCTTACTCTTAGTCGGTAACTTTTTTTTCCTTATAGTTGTCTTTTTATTTTCTTTACTAACACTACTTTTATTTTTCTCTTTTTTCTATACATTTTTTACTCTCGTGTAAAAATGTAACTCCTGCAAATATGGTTTCGTTCAATTTTGGCTTTGTGTAATTTTGTGCACTCGTGAAATTTAGTAACCTCGTGCAATTTAGATCCGTTCTTCATAAATTTATATGATATGCTTTGGTTTTAAGGGTCAAATATGTTTTCAGTTATTTGTTTTTATAAATGTTTAACCATAAATGATATTTTAAAAATATTTTTACAATATAGAATTAAATTACTAAGTCAATACTTTTTTTCTATTTCAGGTTTTCAGATTGTTAACTTCATATAAAAACTAAAAAGAATAAATTTTTATTATTATTAAAATAGAGTTTGTACGTTTGTAGTTAGAGTATTGTATTAAAGTTGACGTTAATATTAATATAAACTACTGATGTAACTAAAATCTTAATTAAGTTTTTTGCACTTCTAGCTATAAAAATAATAAAAGTAAATAAACATCAAATGTTGGTCTTTTTTAATGTTCAGTTTTTCAGATTGAATAAATTATTCTAATCTTTTGTAGCTAAGGTAAATAACATTTTTTTGTAACAACTAATGTCTTAAAACACTTCGTTTTTAAAAAATTTATATGCAGTACAATAAAAATATATGTTTTGATAACAAGGTTAAGTCTGTGAAACTTGGACCAGATCATGTTGTTGTAATAAGATCAAATGAAGAAGTAGAGTGGGATATCTTGAAACCAAAAATTAGTCAAACTGTTCGTAGTTATGGAAAAAGATACGGAAGACTACTTGAAACTATTAGAAAAAAAGGTAGTATAAATCTTTACAAAATCGTTGTTTTATTTAACCTTACGTTTTGAAATAGCGTTATAATTGATGAAAATAAACTGGAAAACGAACATTAAAATTTATAAGTACTAATATCAGTTTTTAATTATTATTATTTTCTAATTATAAGACTAGATATTGTTTTATAAACATTACTAATTTTATATCAGTATAAAAACACAACTAACTAGTATTTGACGGTTTGTCAGTAAAATACAGTTTTGTTTGTAGAGTGATTCTTAAAATATTAGACATATTCAAAAAGTATTAGTAAACATTCTAAAATTATTTAAAAATCCTTGCAAGTTACGATTAAAGAAAATGAATTAAGCTTAGAATTTTTTTTTTTTGTAATATCTCTTTCAATTAGAAGTGAAATTTTTTTTTCGTACGAAAAGTCATCAAGAATTGTTAAGATTATAATCAGTCAATGCAGAACGATACATCTTTTTACTCCAAAATGTAGGATATTATATTCTTAAAATTTTAAGTTTTTATTAAGATTTTTAGAGTTGTGCTTAATCTTGGTCAAAGTTTAGAGCTTGTCCTAAATAATATATGTGTTACAAAGTTGTATTAGAATAATTATATAATAAGCACTAGTGTGTACTATTACGAAGTTAATAAGAATTTTCAAAGCATTAGTAGTAAAAAATTCCATTATATATTAACTTAAGAATACATAACTCTCTTTTAAAGGCCAAAGTTTGCCCTTCACCTATTTAAATGGTATAATTTAAATCATTTACGGTTTTTAAACTGTAAAGAAAGCTAATCATCGTACTTTGTGCTAAAGTTTTAACTTAAATCAGGACTAACCACTGTTAAAAGGGTAAAAGAGGTTGTTGAAAATGAAATAAGACCAGATGTAAAGAAGTCAGGTGGCGATATTGATTGTTGGTATTGTGAAATATTTGGCTGGGTAACTGTTAACATAACAGGTTTGTGCTTTATGAATTATTTGTAAAAAGTAATTTTCGCTACTGTTGTTTGCTATTTTAAGCGTTTAGTAATTTCTTTTTAAATATTAGTCAAGCTTTAAAAACTGCTGTTTTGCCTCGTATTGAATTATTACCACAGAGAGAAATAAATGAAAACTTGTTATGTGTATGGCTTTGAATAGTACTGAAGTCTTAAATATGTGGCTTTCAAGCACTTATGCTAATGTACGTGCCTTACTTACGAGTAGCTTATAGTACTAAGTTACAAATATTGATGTTACTTGAAGTAACTTATTCCTAAGTTGTAAAGTCTAACACACTTATATTTATTTTCAAGTACATAGTTTATTATAAAACTAACTGTTATATTTAGTCTCAAAAAACTGCTAACCTCATTAAACATGTAAAGCATATAAAAAGTGTAAAAAAATTAAAGACTAACAGTCTTGACGAAATAATCGTTACACGAAGAACGTATTGTTATTGAATTGACATTTTTAAATTGATCAGTAACTTCTCTAAACGTTCAGTTTAACTTGATGATGTGTTGATAATGCGAACATAACTTAGCGATGCACCGCGAAGCGGAATGTAAAACTTTTGCGTATTAGGAAAAATAAACTTTGGTATACACGCATTTAAGAACTTTAACCGCTTCAAATAAAACAATAGTGGTTGTTTTATCTGTAAAAACGTCTGATAGCTTAGAGAGTGTCTATTTTCATAGTTTTTAGTTCTAAAATAAACTATTTAAAAAAACTAACTATAAACAATATATCCCATTCGCACAAAATGTTAATTTAATGATAATCTTTCAAGTTAGTTATAAATTGTTGCTTATTAATATTTTTAAACAGTTAAATTTTTTTGAATAGATTGTACTTATTTAAACTAAATCACATAAAAAGTTTTTTTCGTTTTTGATTAAACTTGAATCAAATTACATAGTGCTTTTTGGATAGATTGTATTTATTTAAACTAAATCACATAAAAAGTTTTATTCGTTTTTGATTAAACCTGAATCAAATTTTAGTGATTTGCTAAAATAAATAAATAAGTAAATTGTTCAGGTTTATCTGCTAACGATGTGAAGACGAAATATGATTACCTCAGAAGGCTTGAAAGAATGAAAATCGTGAAGGTATTTAATTTACATGAGGAGATAAACAAGGAAATTTTATTTTAAAAACCTGTAATTTTAAACATTTTAGGTAGTAAAAATTCGACTGATACAAAGAATCTATCATATAGATCAAAATGTTTTGTCATCATCAAATTTTCTTTAACTTAATAAATTGGCTTTACAGTATCTTTTCAATCTTGTTGTACTACTTAACTTAACACAGTTTTTACACTATACTTAACTTTAAACTTAAAATATACCTAAAAACGTGCACTTTTAAAAACCTGGACGAAACTTAGAAAACTTGGAAGAAATTCCTCAAAAACAATTGGCCACCCTGAAATAAATGAGGAGTATTTTCGATATAAACATACTGTAGAAGAATATAACTAACTACTGTATGCACGTAACCTCTATTTATTGCAATTAAAATTTTATAGATTTATAACTTCGTCTTTTACAGTTAATTTCCTTGTTTGTTAAGAATATTTGTTTATTTTTTTAGATGAAATTTTTAAATTAATGTCGAAATAGTGACTTTAAATATTTAATTAAAAGTAATTAGTAGTGTTTTAAACTTCATAGCTAACAAATAAAGTGATAGAAAGAACATAACTATTGTTAATATTAAATGTTACGTTAAAAATTTTACTAATTTATTTATTTATATAGTAAAATTTTTTTGAAGTCTTGAAATTATAAAACTGTAAAAAATTCAGATATTTCTTTTTTATTTATATAAGAAGTAAACACTAATAACTGAACAAAAAAAGTATTAATAAAACAAGTTTTTTATGTGGTTTTTATCAAGTTAATTGAATTTTATTAATAAACTCGCATTTTAAACAGCTAATAAACTCACTAAATAAAGTATATTGTTTTAAATCAGTTTGTTAAGAGTAGTGAAGGCAATTATTAAGTTTATACATATGGTTAGTAAAGTCACAGATTTCAACCTTGTGAACGTAAATAACTAAGTTTGGATAAATCTATTAGAAGCCTTTATTTATCAAAAACTATCTTAAAACTAAAAAAAACTTTTAAAAACATATACATTTATAAATTCTCAGTATGCGCATATATTTTTTGTCAGTTTTATGTATTATCAATTATGAACAGATTGAAATTCTGTTGAATTTGACAATGATTTTTTATGTTAACAATATTTGTACATTATTTAAAATAAAGTAAATTTTTAAGTTTATAAAGTTAGAGATATCATTGAAGTAATGTAAGCTAAAAAAGCACGTATAAAACAATTGTTGACATGAGTTGCTTATCTTACAGTTTATTCACTTAAGTGGAAAATTTCTATCTTAAACAAACAAACGTTTGTTTAATGTTTAGTTGGCAAAGCAAAAATTTAATTTAGCAACAGTGATACGTATCAAAGTTGCCAGAAAGCATTTTACTTTGTTTTTTTTTTTCCAAACTTTTTTAGTAGAATACTGAGCTACACGATTTGATTAAAATGATAAAACGGGCTTAAGTAAACATCTAAAATTATTAAACTTGTATTTTTGATATCTATGATAGGTAGAATACATATACTATTTACTGATTGTACATGTTTGCATAAAAGCCTATATATAAAAAATAGAACCGCTATCGGCTATAATTGGCATTGCGCGTTGTGCTCAAAGTATAAATATTTCAAAAAACACAAATACTTTAAACAAAAATAAAAACAGTGATGAAAAAAAATGATAAGCAAAAGAAATAAAATGATTCAAACCTTTATACTTTTTTCGCCTGCTTGAGTTTCTTAAAGTATTGCTAATCCCTCAATTTGAGTCTTTTGTAGAGAGAAAAATGCCTTTTAACAAGCTTCCCCGACCTATCAGTGCTTACATAGAAAACATGAATGTCGCGCTCGCAAATACCTATAAAATGTTGTGTTGATCGTAGTCACATTTACCAACGACCATTTAACGACTAAGTTTTAAAAGTATCTAAATTATAAGTTCGTTGTTGGCAATCAACAAAACGTTTTATAGATGTTTGCAAGCAGGTCATTTGTGTTTTGTATGTAAGCACTGATAAGTCGGAGAAGCTTGTTGTTAAGATATCTATTAGCTCTGGTACGAGTTGTTATTCAGTTTGTTTTGAATGTAGAATGTTTGTATTTCAGTAACAAGAAATTTTTAAAGACAGGTGTTGATGCTAGCTTGTTGAAAAAAAGATAAAACAGTAGGACACCATCAGTGTTGCTGTTAATATAAAAACATGTTTTTTCTTAATTATTTTTTAAAGATGATTTTTATTATTAATTTTAGATACACTTTATATTTAAGTGTTTTTCATGCTGATAATTTTAAGAACTGTTATTCCTTATCAGGTAATTTTGTATTGTAAAGTTAAAATTACGAGCATAAAGTTATTGTTATAGGAAAATTTATTAATTTTTCAAAAAACATAAAACTTTAATGTCAATTATTTTCCTTATCTTAAAAGCTATCTAAAATTTTTTATTTTATTTTAGAGAACGCACCTTTGCCTTTAATTTAAAAAAAATTATTTAATTTGGGGTTGGAATTATTTCATGGGGTCCCTCTAAAAATAAAGGTTTTTTTTCGTTTTTTTTAATCAAATGGTATTAGAACCAAAAATAAATATTTTTTTTAAATTTTATTTTTGATTTCCCTTAGTTTGCATGTTATAAAAACTCTTAAATAGTTATTTTATAAATTTTGTTAATATCTTTTACGATTTGGCCCATAATCAAAATGTAGTATATTACACTATCATTTGCCTTGGCCATTTCCTAGATAAAAAATTGATAAAAGGAAAAAAAAAAGTTTATAAGAATGTGAATATACAACAAATTTAATTAAATTATTTTATTTTCATTTAGTTTGATGTAATTCACATTCTTATTAACTTTTTTTTTCCTTTTATCAATTTTTTATCTAATTACTTATATTAAAATTACTTATTACTTAATTACTTATTATAAAACCTATTGTTTCCTTTACTTAAATAAAGTTTTAAATTTTTTTAGCATGTTTTTATAAGTTTTTAAAAAACACATGTAAAGAGTTTATAAATCAATGAAAACTTTCTTGAAAAAATTAAGTATTTTTTTTAGAGTTTTGACTAAAACTGTTGCTTTAACTTTTATAAAAATTCAACATGGTTTATATAACAAGCTGTGGAAGAAATTTTTCGTTTGTAAATTTGAATTTTCTAGCCGAAAAACAAAATTTTAGCATAAAATGAAGAAATAACGAATTTCTGAGAAGAAAACAGTCCACATTATTGTATTAGTTTAAGCATGTTTTTTACCGTCCTTATTTAACAAATTATTTTAAGGCTTGTATTCTCGAAATAGTTTAGTAATTTTCATCTCTAAAAGTTTATATCAAAATCTAAGTTTTTATGCGAAATAAGTACATCAACCACCAGTGGCCTTAATAATTTTGTAATTAAAAGGCATATTGAATTTTTCAGCTTGTTAGTCATTTTCTTGTTCGGAATTACTAAACATCTATCCCAATTTTTTATCTTGACTACTTTTGCAAGAAATAATTATGCATAAAGTTCTGACCGCTATGTTAAAAAATAAATTAAAGAAATTGTCCACATTTTTGTTTTACAGACCTAATGAAGTTCGTCACAATAGTTTTACTCAACTTAACTTATAATTATTCATAAAAACAAAAAAACATTTAAGAAATAATAATTTTATAATTATAAACTCAGAACTAGTTACTCAGGATAACTTAAGGCAAGTTTAAAAATTTTGAAAGACTAAGGCAAATTTATTATTGCTTTAATTTTTTTCCATCTCAGATTTATTAAAATGATTTTTTGTTTCAGGTTATAATTATATAAAGATATTTTTTATTACTTGATTATTTTTATCCACTTAATCTTGATTAGTATCTTTTAAAAACACTATCTTATTTTAGTTTCTATTTAAATATACATTTCTACTTAAAACTCATGTAAATAAAGGCTACTTTGCTCTAACGGATCTTTTTTTTTCAAAGAGTGGCAATTTTGATATGTGTTTAGTATAAACATTTTATTCATTATCATCATCTTTTGAATTTTGATAATTTTTGATTTCTGAACAGTAGTTATTTCAGTTTTTATAGCATTTATCAGATAATTTTACAAATTTTTTTACTAGGTTTATCTAATTCTTTAACTTAGATATATTTTAATTTAAATTTTACAACTGTAACTTTTGTAGCATTTGTAGATATAATAAACGAAACTATTGTTCTTTTTATTTGCTATATCCTATTATTTTCAATTTTGATAATATTTTGTTTTTTTTTTCAAGTGTTTGATGTAAAAATTTTTACTAATGGTTTAACTTTTCCAACATGTCAATTTTTAATTTTTTTTTTTAAATTTAATTAACTGATCAAACATTTCCAAGTTGCTTAAAGACTTTTACAAACTAATATTATTTAGGTATTATTGCTTGGTGTTTCTGTTTTTTTTTTTGAAAAATCTTATATTTTAAAAATACTGAGAATAACTTTGTTGTCTTTTAATTTTCTAAGTGTGTAACTGTTCTGTAAAAATAAACTAAACAAATATTGAAAAAATTTTAAAATCCTTTAGTTGTAAAATAATAGTAAATATTACTACGTTTTTTTGTTTGGAATTAATAAAATTTTAAATGCAACTAATTTTGCTATAAGTGATATAACTCAATATTGTAAATGCTAAATTGAAAAAATATTTTAAAATATTGCTCATATTTTTACTCACATCAAATGTGGTTGTACACAGTTCCTGTTTTCCAGTTAGTACAATTCAGAGGTTGAATTTAGCTTGACAGCATTTTTTAGGACTTTAATAAAAATTTCCAAACTTTAGACCCAGTTGTTTTCCTTATCTTTATAGCTAATTGATTTTTTTTTTATTCTAGAAAACAGAACTTTGTCTTTAATTAAAAAAAAAATTCATTGGATTTGGGTTTGAATTTTTTAGTGGGCCACTTTAAAAACTTTGAGTTTTTTCCTATTTTATTTGTTATGCAAGCTTTTCTCCACAATTCATTTTATTTAAAAATACTTATTAAAATTAGTTTAAGGATTTTGTAAACTTTTTTCAATTATTTTTATACTATAAGCCTAAATAAATTTTTCAGTAAAATTCCAATTTTGCACGATTTTCGTTTTTTAGATATACAGCTTTTTAAACAAAACTTAAATATTTTTTTAATATTTTTTATTTTCAACAGACTTTTATAGTTATGTTTTATAATGTTATAATATTTTTATTCCCAGTTTATTATTGCTTTAAAAATATATGACCTATAAAAGTTTTACCTAAATTCTTAGCATAGCTATTTGAGGAATTTCTTGCTCAAGTTCTAAGAGTTTTGGTTAAAACTTGTATGCGTCATATATTTTAAAAACAATATCACAACATCAGAAAATATAACTATACAATGATGTAAAAAAAAATCTGTTTATGTAAAAAAAGGTGTATATCTAAAAAACAAAAATCGTGCAAAATTAGATTTTTTCTGAAAAATTTATTTAGGCTAATTGTATAAAAAACAAATTAATAAAAAAGTTACAACATCATAAAAATAATTTTAATAAGTATCATTGAATAAAAATATTTGAAAAAAAAAGTTATTTTTGGAGAAAAGCCTGTATAAAAAAAAAAAAACAAAAAAATCAAAATTTTTAAAGGGTCAGAAAAGTCAAAGCCACATCCAGTGGATTTTTTTTTAATTAAAAACGAAGGGCCGTTTTAAGAATAAAAAAAGTTTTTAATTAGCTATTAAAACAAGGAAAATAATTGGGTCTAAAGTTTGGACATTTTTTTTTATTTCCTAAAAACGCTGTCAAGCAAAGTTCACCCTCATGTAATCAAAAAATCACTATTTGTAGTTGAAAGACCTAAAGCAGGGTTGCTAAAAACCTTTAGAAACCAAGAAATACCTAGAAAAACCAAGAATAACAATTTAAGCTATTGAACCTGGAAAACACTAGAATTTAAAAATTTTGAAAAAACCTGGAATTTTAAATTAATTTAAGTGTCAAGTCGAAATATTTTGATTTGACATAAAAACCATATAGAAAGTTTTTTGTCATCATCAAAAAATTTTTTGTAACAAAAAACTTATTTGAAGTAGCTTAACATTATCTTTTCAATATTTTTATACTATTTAAAACAGTTTTTTTACCTTAAGTTAACTTTAGACTAAAATAGATTTTAGTGCACTTTTAAAATCCTGAAAATAAATTTTCTAAAAACATTTAGCAACCCTGGCTAAAGTCTTTGAAAAAACTAATCAGGATAACTCAGTTATGCTTCAAATTTTCAAAAAGTTTTCTCAGTTTTTACAGCAATCATTAAATTTTTTACGAACTCGTTTTGATAGGTTTATTTACTTGTTTAACTTCTACATTTTAAAATTTAGTTTTATTCTTGTAATTTTAACAGCTAATACATACTTGTAACTTGTAGATATTTTTCAACTTTAATTGTTTCTCATTGAGCATTTTATTTGCTTTCTTCTAATATTATTGTTATATTTTTTATTGAACGACAAAAATAAAATCTCTCAAAATATTGGTCCTTGGACCTGGTGCACGAAAAACTTTTTGGTTATCTAGCTAGTCGGAGATCACTTGAATACCTTTTAACGTCTTTTCCAGGACAACACATTAAAAAATAACATTAAGTATAACTTTTTTAATCGTGATTATAAATATTAGTTTATTTAGTTTAACTTGTTCATCAGGTCAGTTTATAAAGCTGCTATATTTAATCTAGCTTACTAGGAAATTATAAAGTCACAATAACTAATAAATAAGCATTTTTCAGGTAATATTGTTCACTGTTTTTTTTTGACAAAATGTTATAACATAATTCTTATATGTTGATAAATGTCGAGAGTGACTGTGTTGTTTTTTTTTTTCAAATAATGTGTAATTTTTAGGTGTTTTTTAAAAATAAAACAGATAGGTCTTGAAACTATATTTATATGCATTAGTTTCTATGTAGAATTTTATTAATGTTTTGTTAATTTGGTTAAACGCACGACAATTGAAATTAACAATTCATAATTTGTTAATTTTCAGTTACTTTAATTTTTTCTATTAGCAAACATATCTTTGAATACTTTTTAACTGTCGTACTCATTTTAAATAGACCTTCATAAACTTTTTAATTATTTTGAGGTATGACTTAAACAAGTTATAAAACTAGCTAAACTGTGTAATTTTTAACAATTATGAATTTTAAAAAATAATTAATCATATTTTAATCAAATAGACATACATAGGCTTCGTATACATTAAAAAAAACCTTATTTTTAAAGATGTCACCTCTTCAAATTTTATAGTATTTTGAGATATTAATAATTGAATAGTTATACATAGTTGTAGCATATTTTAAATACTCAGATATTTAAGCTTTATCCTTAAGCAAGCTTTGGTTACTTTTTCATCACTTAAGCTGGTTTTCTAGCCTCACAACTAAGCATCTATCAAGAACACTGCACTTAAAAAAAACATATGAATCATCAATATAATAAATGAAAACGTTTAGTGACAATACTGAGTTAAATAAAATATTAGATTAACTCAAAACAGGTGATAAAACTTCAATAAAAGGAAAAAAGTAAAGTGTGTAAGCTACCTTTAAGGCTTGTTAAAATATTTAGTAAAAATAAACAAGTTTTAGTTAAAAAATTTTAACTTTATTGTTTAAACAATTTTTAATAATTGCCCAGTTTTAGTACTATATATAGTATATCTCAATTATGTTTATTAGTCATCATAGTTGCTGGATTTAAATCAGGAAAGCAATACAACCACTAAAGAGAAAGAAACTACCGTGATTTAAGTTTTCAATGTTCAGTCAGCATTCTTGCAACTCTAAAGTCATTTACAAAGTACAGATGTTTGTGTTTTCATTAAGGCTCTCGGTCATTTTTGATGCTCCAATTGTTTATTTATTCAATCAGCCTCGTTGAGTAACAAATAAATTTTAATCAAATTAGTTTAAAATTATATTTATAAAATATACTTGTATTATAAACTTAAACATTTTGGTTCACAGACTTATTAATATTTAAATATGTTGTTTACTATAAAACCATGGCTTACAACACTTTTAAGAAGTTCTGAACTGCTTTTTCAAAACAGAGCAATTTTAAGTACTCAGAGAGAATTTTCTACCAGTCAGTTTAGGCATGCATCACGTATATGGCAGCGAAGAAAACGTTGGGGTTCTTTGGAAGAGCATTGGGTGTGGGAACCAGAACATATATGGTCACAAGCGTACGAAAACGATCCGAACAGTCTTAAGTTAAGGACAGGTCGTTGGGTTATGGAACTCAGGCCACGGCTCCCTTATGGCTCGCGTTTTAACAGTTATCCGAAGTTAGGGCCTGTTGGTTCTGTTTTCTATCCTTACAAGAGTCGGTCATGCGAATCAACAGTAGCTGAGAAGTTATTCGAAATTGAGGGGGTTAGTGTGTTCACCACTTGAAAGTAATAATGAAACTTCACTGTAGCTGTTAAAGTGTTGTAATTGACTTTTTTTCAACAGTTTACTTATAAAAGTAGTATGTTCTTCGTCTTAGCTTAAAAGTATTGATAAAAAATCACAGCAAAAATTACATTAAGTGTTTCATTTGTTTTTAAATACATTTTTCTTGTAAAACTTAAGTTTTACATAAACTAAAGTAATTTTTAATTGTATTAAGTTTTATTTAAACTGTAAAAGTACTAAAATAAATTCTTTAAATAATCAATATTAGTCATATTTTTCATAACTTTAAGATATAATTCAAATTTGGGTAGCAGTCAAATTTGCACGAGCGTACAAAATATCACGCGGGGACAAAATTGTACGAAGGGTCACTTTTGTACGAAGACACTTTTTACCGGTGAAATTATATTAAATTTTTTTTCTATTTTTTTTTTTAATTTCAATTTTTTATCTTCTAATAAGTTTTTTTTTACTATCACTGTTACCCATAACCCTTACCCTCGGTCGGTAAGTTATTTTATATATTTTTTTTTTTTAATTTAAAATTTTTGTTTTCAATTTTATTTATATTTTTTACTATCACTGTTACTCCTAACCCTTATCCTCGGTCGGTAGCTTTTTTCTTTTAATTTTAAATTAATGTTTTTTAGTATCACTGTTACTCCTAACTCTTACTCTTAGTCGGTAACTTTTTTTTCCTTATAGTTGTCTTTTTATTTTCTTTACTAACAATACTTTTATTTTTCTCTTTTTTCTATACATTTTTTACTCTCGTGTAAAAATGTAACTCCTGCAAATATGGTTTCGTTCAATTTTGGCTTTGTGTAATTTTGTGCACTCGTGAAATTTAGTAACCTCGTGCAATTTAGATCCGTTCTTCATAAATTTATATGATATGCTTTGGTTTTAAGGGTCAAATATGTTTTCAGTTATTTGTTTTTATAAATGTTTAACCATAAATGATATTTTAAAAATATTTTTACAATATAGAATTAAATTACTATGTCAATACTTTTTTTCTATTTCAGGTTTTCAGATTGTTAACTTCATATAAAAACTAAAAAGAATAAATTTTTATTATTATTAAAATAGAGTTTGTACGTTTGTAGTTAGAGTATTGTATTAAAGTTGACGTTAATATTAAAATAAACTACTGATGTAACTAAAATCTTAATTAAGTTTTTTGCACTTCTAGCTATAAAAATAATAAAAGTAAATAAACATCAAATGTTGGTCTTTTTTAATGTTCAGTTTTTCAGATTGAATAAATTATTCTAATCTTTTGTAGCTAAGGTAAATAACATTTTTTTGTAACAACTAATGTCTTGAAACACTTCGTTTTTAAAAAATTTATATGCAGTACAATAAAAATATATGTTTTGATAACAAGGTTAAGTCTGTGAAACTTGGACCAGATCATGTTGTTGTAATAAGATCAAATGAAGAAGTAGAGTGGGATATCTTGAAACCAAAAATTAGTCAAACTGTTCGTAGTTATGGAAAAAGATACGGAAGACTACTTGAAACTATTAGAAAAAAAGGTAGTATAAATCTTTACAAAATCGTTGTTTTATTTAACCTTACGTTTTGAAATAGCGTTATAATTGATGAAAATAAACTGGAAAACGAACATTAAAATTTATAAGTACTAATATCAGTTTTTAATTATTATTATTTTCTAATTATAAGACTAGATATTGTTTTATAAACATTACTAATTTTATATCAGTATAAAAACACAACTAACTAGTATTTGACGGTTTGTCAGTAAAATACAGTTTTGTTTGTAGAGTGATTCTTAAAATATTAGACATATTCAAAAAGTATTAGTAAACATTCTAAAATTATTTAAAAATCCTTGCAAGTTACGATTAAAGAAAATGAATTAAGCTTAGAATTTTTTTTTTTTGTAATATCTCTTTCAATTAGAAGTGAAATTTTTTTTTCGTACGAAAAGTCATCAAGAATTGTTAAGATTATAATCAGTCAATGCAGAACGATACATCTTTTTACTCCAAAATGTAGGATATTATATTCTTAAAATTTTAAGTTTTTATTAAGATTTTTAGAGTTGTGCTTAATCTTGGTCAAAGTTTAGAGCTTGTCCTAAATAATATATGTGTTACAAAGTTGTATTAGAATAATTATATAATAAGCACTAGTGTGTACTATTACGAAGTTAATAAGAATTTTCAAAGCATTAGTAGTAAAAAATTCCATTATATATTAACTTAAGAATACATAACTCTCTTTTAAAGGCCAAAGTTTGCCCTTCACCTATTTAAATGGTATAATTTAAATCATTTACGGTTTTTAAACTGTAAAGAAAGCTAATCATCGTACTTTGTGCTAAAGTTTTAACTTAAATCAGGACTAACCACTGTTAAAAGGGTAAAAGAGGTTGTTGAAAATGAAATAAGACCAGATGTAAAGAAGTCAGGTGGCGATATTGATTGTTGGTATTGTGAAATATTTGGCTGGGTAACTGTTAACATAACAGGTTTGTGCTTTATGAATTATTTGTAAAAAGTAATTTTCGCTACTGTTGTTTGCTATTTTAAGCGTTTAGTAATTTCTTTTTAAATATTAGTCAAGCTTTAAAAACTGCTGTTTTGCCTCGTATTGAATTATTACCACAGAGAGAAATAAATGAAAACTTGTTATGTGTATGGCTTTGAATAGTACTGAAGTCTTAAATATGTGGCTTTCAAGCACTTATGCTAATGTACGTGCCTTACTTACGAGTAGCTTATAGTACTAAGTTACAAATATTGATGTTACTTGAAGTAACTTATTCCTAAGTTGTAAAGTCTAACACACTTATATTTATTTTCAAGTACATAGTTTATTATAAAACTAACTGTTATATTTAGTCTCAAAAAACTGCTAACCTCATTAAACATGTAAAGCATATAAAAAGTGTAAAAAAATTAAAGACTAACAGTCTTGACGAAATAATCGTTACACGAAGAACGTATTGTTATTGAATTGACATTTTTAAATTGATCAGTAACTTCTCTAAACGTTCAGTTTAACTTGATGATGTGTTGATAATGCGAACATAACTTAGCGATGCACCGCGAAGCGGAATGTAAAACTTTTGCGTATTAGGAAAAATAAACTTTGGTATACACGCATTTAAGAACTTTAACCGCTTCAAATAAAACAATAGTGGTTGTTTTATCTGTAAAAACGTCTGATAGCTTAGAGAGTGTCTATTTTCATAGTTTTTAGTTCTAAAATAAACTATTTAAAAAAACTAACTATAAACAATATATCCCATTCGCACAAAATGTTAATTTAATGATAATCTTTCAAGTTAGTTATAAATTGTTGCTTATTAATATTTTTAAACAGTTAAATTTTTTTGAATAGATTGTACTTATTTAAACTAAATCACATAAAAAGTTTTTTTCGTTTTTGATTAAACTTGAATCAAATTACATAGTGCTTTTTGGATAGATTGTATTTATTTAAACTAAATCACATAAAAAGTTTTATTCGTTTTTGATTAAACCTGAATCAAATTTTAGTGATTTGCTAAAATAAATAAATAAGTAAATTGTTCAGGTTTATCTGCTAACGATGTGAAGACGAAATATGATTACCTCAGAAGGCTTGAAAGAATGAAAATCGTGAAGGTATTTAATTTACATGAGGAGATAAACAAGGAAATTTTATTTTAAAAACCTGTAATTTTAAACATTTTAGGTAGTAAAAATTCGACTGATACAAAGAATCTATCATATAGATCAAAATGTTTTGTCATCATCAAATTTTCTTTAACTTAATAAATTGGCTTTACAGTATCTTTTCAATCTTGTTGTACTACTTAACTTAACACAGTTTTTACACTATACTTAACTTTAAACTTAAAATATACCTAAAAACGTGCACTTTTAAAAACCTGGACGAAACTTAGAAAACTTGGAAGAAATTCCTCAAAAACAATTGGCCACCCTGAAATAAATGAGGAGTATTTTCGATATAAACATACTGTAGAAGAATATAACTAACTACTGTATGCACGTAACCTCTATTTATTGCAATTAAAATTTTATAGATTTATAACTTCGTCTTTTACAGTTAATTTCCTTGTTTGTTAAGAATATTTGTTTATTTTTTTAGATGAAATTTTTAAATTAATGTCGAAATAGTGACTTTAAATATTTAATTAAAAGTAATTAGTAGTGTTTTAAACTTCATAGCTAACAAATAAAGTGATAGAAAGAACATAACTATTGTTAATATTAAATGTTACGTTAAAAATTTTACTAATTTATTTATTTATATAGTAAAATTTTTTTGAAGTCTTGAAATTATAAAACTGTAAAAAATTCAGATATTTCTTTTTTATTTATATAAGAAGTAAACACTAATAACTGAACAAAAAAAGTATTAATAAAACAAGTTTTTTATGTGGTTTTAATCAAGTTAATTGAATTTTATTAATAAACTCGCATTTTAAACAGCTAATAAACTCACTAAATAAAGTATATTGTTTTAAATCAGTTTGTTAAGAGTAGTGAAGGCAATTATTAAGTTTATACATATGGTTAGTAAAGTCACAGATTTCAACCTTGTGAACGTAAATAACTAAGTTTGGATAAATCTATTAGAAGCCTTTATTTATCAAAAACTATCTTAAAACTAAAAAAAACTTTTAAAAACATATACATTTATAAATTCTCAGTATGCGCATATATTTTTTGTCAGTTTTATGTATTATCAATTATGAACAGATTGAAATTCTGTTGAATTTGACAATGATTTTTTATGTTAACAATATTTGTACATTATTTAAAATAAAGTAAATTTTTAAGTTTATAAAGTTAGAGATATCATTGAAGTAATGTAAGCTAAAAAAGCACGTATAAAACAATTGTTGACATGAGTTGCTTATCTTACAGTTTATTCACTTAAGTGGAAAATTTCTATCTTAAACAAACAAACGTTTGTTTAATGTTTAGTTGGCAAAGCAAAAATTTAATTTAGCAACAGTGATACGTATCAAAGTTGCCAGAAAGCATTTTACTTTGTTTTTTTTTTTCCAAACTTTTTTAGTAGAATACTGAGCTACACGATTTGATTAAAATGATAAAACGGGCTTAAGTAAACATCTAAAATTATTAAACTTGTATTTTTGATATCTATGATAGGTAGAATACATATACTATTTACTGATTGTACATGTTTGCATAAAAGCCTATATATAAAAAATAGAACCGCTATCGGCTATAATTGGCATTGCGCGTTGTGCTCAAAGTATAAATATTTCAAAAAACACAAATACTTTAAACAAAAATAAAAACAGTGATGAAAAAAAATGATAAGCAAAAGAAATAAAATGATTCAAACCTTTATACTTTTTTCGCCTGCTTGAGTTTCTTAAAGTATTGCTAATCCCTCAATTTGAGTCTTTTGTAGAGAGAAAAATGCCTTTTAACAAGCTTCCCCGACCTATCAGTGCTTACATAGAAAACATGAATGTCGCGCTCGCAAATACCTATAAAATGTTGTGTTGATCGTAGTCACATTTACCAACGACCATTTAACGACTAAGTTTTAAAAGTATCTAAATTATAAGTTCGTTGTTGGCAATCAACAAAACGTTTTATAGATGTTTGCAAGCAGGTCATTTGTGTTTTGTATGTAAGCACTGATAAGTCGGAGAAGCTTGTTGTTAAGATATCTATTAGCTCTGGTACGAGTTGTTATTCAGTTTGTTTTGAATGTAGAATGTTTGTATTTCAGTAACAAGAAATTTTTAAAGACAGGTGTTGATGCTAGCTTGTTGAAAAAAAGATAAAACAGTAGGACACCATCAGTGTTGCTGTTAATATAAAAACATGTTTTTTCTTAATTATTTTTTAAAGATGATTTTTATTATTAATTTTAGATACACTTTATATTTAAGTGTTTTTCATGCTGATAATTTTAAGAACTGTTATTCCTTATCAGGTAATTTTGTATTGTAAAGTTAAAATTACGAGCATAAAGTTATTGTTATAGGAAAATTTATTAATTTTTCAAAAAACATAAAACTTTAATGTCAATTATTTTCCTTATCTTAAAAGCTATCTAAAATTTTTTATTTTATTTTAGAGAACGCACCTTTGCCTTTAATTTAAAAAAAATTATTTAATTTGGGGTTGGAATTATTTCATGGGGTCCCTCTAAAAATAAAGGTTTTTTTTCGTTTTTTTTAATCAAATGGTATTAGAACCAAAAATAAATATTTTTTTTAAATTTTATTTTTGATTTCCCTTAGTTTGCATGTTATAAAAACTCTTAAATAGTTATTTTATAAATTTTGTTAATATCTTTTACGATTTGGCCCATAATCAAAATGTAGTATATTACACTATCATTTGCCTTGGCCATTTCCTAGATAAAAAATTGATAAAAGGAAAAAAAAAGTTTATAAGAATGTGAATATACAACAAATTTAATTAAATTATTTTATTTTCATTTAGTTTGATGTAATTCACATTCTTATTAACTTTTTTTTTCCTTTTATCAATTTTTTATCTAATTACTTATATTAAAATTACTTATTACTTAATTACTTATTATAAAACCTATTGTTTCCTTTACTTAAATAAAGTTTTAAATTTTTTTAGCATGTTTTTATAAGTTTTTAAAAAACACATGTAAAGAGTTTATAAATCAATGAAAACTTTCTTGAAAAAGTTAAGTATTTTTTTTAGAGTTTTGACTAAAACTGTTGCTTTAACTTTTATAAAAATTCAACATGGTTTATATAACAAGCTGTGGAAGAAATTTTTCGTTTGTAAATTTGAATTTTCTAGCCGAAAAACAAAATTTTAGCATAAAATGAAGAAATAACGAATTTCTGAGAAGAAAACAGTCCACATTATTGTATTAGTTTAAGCATGTTTTTTACCGTCCTTATTTAACAAATTATTTTAAGGCTTGTATTCTCGAAATAGTTTAGTAATTTTCATCTCTAAAAGTTTATATCAAAATCTAAGTTTTTATGCGAAATAAGTACATCAACCACCAGTGGCCTTAATAATTTTGTAATTAAAAGGCATATTGAATTTTTCAGCTTGTTAGTCATTTTCTTGTTCGGAATTACTAAACATCTATCCCAATTTTTTATCTTGACTACTTTTGCAAGAAATAATTATGCATAAAGTTCTGACCGCTATGTTAAAAAATAAATTAAAGAAATTGTCCACATTTTTGTTTTACAGACCTAATGAAGTTCGTCACAATAGTTTTACTCAACTTAACTTATAATTATTCATAAAAACAAAAAAACATTTAAGAAATAATAATTTTATAATTATAAACTCAGAACTAGTTACTCAGGATAACTTAAGGCAAGTTTAAAAATTTTGAAAGACTAAGGCAAATTTATTATTGCTTTAATTTTTTTCCATCTCAGATTTATTAAAATGATTTTTTGTTTCAGGTTATAATTATATAAAGATATTTTTTATTACTTGATTATTTTTATCCACTTAATCTTGATTAGTATCTTTTAAAAACACTATCTTATTTTAGTTTCTATTTAAATATACATTTCTACTTAAAACTCATGTAAATAAAGGCTACTTTGCTCTAACGGATCTTTTTTTTTTCAAAGAGTGGCAATTTTGATATGTGTTTAGTATAAACATTTTATTCATTATCATCATCTTTTGAATTTTGATAATTTTTGATTTCTGAACAGTAGTTATTTCAGTTTTTATAGCATTTATCAGATAATTTTACAAATTTTTTTACTAGGTTTATCTAATTCTTTAACTTAGATATATTTTAATTTAAATTTTACAACTGTAACTTTTGTAGCATTTGTAGATATAATAAACGAAACTATTGTTCTTTTTATTTGCTATATCCTATTATTTTCAATTTTGATAATATTTTGTTTTTTTTTTCAAGTGTTTGATGTAAAAATTTTTACTAATGGTTTAACTTTTCCAACATGTCAATTTTTAATTTTTTTTTTTAAATTTAATTAACTGATCAAACATTTCCAAGTTGCTTAAAGACTTTTACAAACTAATATTATTTAGGTATTATTGCTTGGTGTTTCTGTTTTTTTTTTTGAAAAATCTTATATTTTAAAAATACTGAGAATAACTTTGTTGTCTTTTAATTTTCTAAGTGTGTAACTGTTCTGTAAAAATAAACTAAACAAATATTGAAAAAATTTTAAAATCCTTTAGTTGTAAAATAATAGTAAATATTACTACGTTTTTTTGTTTGGAATTAATAAAATTTTAAATGCAACTAATTTTGCTATAAGTGATATAACTCAATATTGTAAATGCTAAATTGAAAAAATATTTTAAAATATTGCTCATATTTTTACTCACATCAAATGTGGTTGTACACAGTTCCTGTTTTCCAGTTAGTACAATTCAGAGGTTGAATTTAGCTTGACAGCATTTTTTAGGACTTTAATAAAAATTTCCAAACTTTAGACCCAGTTGTTTTCCTTATCTTTATAGCTAATTGATTTTTTTTTTATTCTAGAAAACAGAACTTTGTCTTTAATTAAAAAAAAAATTCATTGGATTTGGGTTTGAATTTTTTAGTGGGCCACTTTAAAAACTTTGAGTTTTTTCCTATTTTATTTGTTATGCAAGCTTTTCTCCACAATTCATTTTATTTAAAAATACTTATTAAAATTAGTTTAAGGATTTTGTAAACTTTTTTCAATTATTTTTATACTATAAGCCTAAATAAATTTTTCAGTAAAATTCCAATTTTGCACGATTTTCGTTTTTTAGATATACAGCTTTTTAAACAAAACTTAAATATTTTTTTAATATTTTTTATTTTCAACAGACTTTTATAGTTATGTTTTATAATGTTATAATATTTTTATTCCCAGTTTATTATTGCTTTAAAAATATATGACCTATAAAAGTTTTACCTAAATTCTTAGCATAGCTATTTGAGGAATTTCTTGCTCAAGTTCTAAGAGTTTTGGTTAAAACTTGTATGCGTCATATATTTTAAAAACAATATCACAACATCAGAAAATATAACTATACAATGATGTAAAAAAAAATCTGTTTATGTAAAAAAAGGTGTATATCTAAAAAACAAAAATCGTGCAAAATTAGATTTTTTCTGAAAAATTTATTTAGGCTAATTGTATAAAAAACAAATTAATAAAAAAGTTACAACATCATAAAAATAATTTTAATAAGTATCATTGAATAAAAATATTTGAAAAAAAAAGTTATTTTTGGAGAAAAGCCTGTATAAAAAAAAAAAAACAAAAAAATCAAAATTTTTAAAGGGTCAGAAAAGTCAAAGCCACATCCAGTGGATTTTTTTTTAATTAAAAACGAAGGGCCGTTTTAAGAATAAAAAAAGTTTTTAATTAGCTATTAAAACAAGGAAAATAATTGGGTCTAAAGTTTGGACATTTTTTTTTATTTCCTAAAAACGCTGTCAAGCAAAGTTCACCCTCATGTAATCAAAAAATCACTATTTGTAGTTGAAAGACCTAAAGCAGGGTTGCTAAAAACCTTTAGAAACCAAGAAATACCTAGAAAAACCAAGAATAACAATTTAAGCTATTGAACCTGGAAAACACTAGAATTTAAAAATTTTGAAAAAACCTGGAATTTTAAATTAATTTAAGTGTCAAGTCGAAATATTTTGATTTGACATAAAAACCATATAGAAAGTTTTTTGTCATCATCAAAAAATTTTTTGTAACAAAAAACTTATTTGAAGTAGCTTAACATTATCTTTTCAATATTTTTATACTATTTAAAACAGTTTTTTTACCTTAAGTTAACTTTAGACTAAAATAGATTTTAGTGCACTTTTAAAATCCTGAAAATAAATTTTCTAAAAACATTTAGCAACCCTGGCTAAAGTCTTTGAAAAAACTAATCAGGATAACTCAGTTATGCTTCAAATTTTCAAAAAGTTTTCTCAGTTTTTACAGCAATCATTAAATTTTTTACGAACTCGTTTTGATAGGTTTATTTACTTGTTTAACTTCTACATTTTAAAATTTAGTTTTATTCTTGTAATTTTAACAGCTAATACATACTTGTAACTTGTAGATATTTTTCAACTTTAATTGTTTCTCATTGAGCATTTTATTTGCTTTCTTCTAATATTATTGTTATATTTTTTATTGAACGACAAAAATAAAATCTCTCAAAATATTGGTCCTTGGACCTGGTGCACGAAAAACTTTTTGGTTATCTAGCTAGTCGGAGATCACTTGAATACCTTTTAACGTCTTTTCCAGGACAACACATTAAAAAATAACATTAAGTATAACTTTTTTAATCGTGATTATAAATATTAGTTTATTTAGTTTAACTTGTTCATCAGGTCAGTTTATAAAGCTGCTATATTTAATCTAGCTTACTAGGAAATTATAAAGTCACAATAACTAATAAATAAGCATTTTTCAGGTAATATTGTTCACTGTTTTTTTTTGACAAAATGTTATAACATAATTCTTATATGTTGATAAATGTCGAGAGTGACTGTGTTGTTTTTTTTTTTCAAATAATGTGTAATTTTTAGGTGTTTTTTAAAAATAAAACAGATAGGTCTTGAAACTATATTTATATGCATTAGTTTCTATGTAGAATTTTATTAATGTTTTGTTAATTTGGTTAAACGCACGACAATTGAAATTAACAATTCATAATTTGTTAATTTTCAGTTACTTTAATTTTTTCTATTAGCAAACATATCTTTGAATACTTTTTAACTGTCGTACTCATTTTAAATAGACCTTCATAAACTTTTTAATTATTTTGAGGTATGACTTAAACAAGTTATAAAACTAGCTAAACTGTGTAATTTTTAACAATTATGAATTTTAAAAAATAATTAATCATATTTTAATCAAATAGACATACATAGGCTTCGTATACATTAAAAAAAACCTTATTTTTAAAGATGTCACCTCTTCAAATTTTATAGTATTTTGAGATATTAATAATTGAATAGTTATACATAGTTGTAGCATATTTTAAATACTCAGATATTTAAGCTTTATCCTTAAGCAAGCTTTGGTTACTTTTTCATCACTTAAGCTGGTTTTCTAGCCTCACAACTAAGCATCTATCAAGAACACTGCACTTAAAAAAAACATATGAATCATCAATATAATAAATGAAAACGTTTAGTGACAATACTGAGTTAAATAAAATATTAGATTAACTCAAAACAGGTGATAAAACTTCAATAAAAGGAAAAAAGTAAAGTGTGTAAGCTACCTTTAAGGCTTGTTAAAATATTTAGTAAAAATAAACAAGTTTTAGTTAAAAAATTTTAACTTTATTGTTTAAACAATTTTTAATAATTGCCCAGTTTTAGTACTATATATAGTATATCTCAATTATGTTTATTAGTCATCATAGTTGCTGGATTTAAATCAGGAAAGCAATACAACCACTAAAGAGAAAGAAACTACCGTGATTTAAGTTTTCAATGTTCAGTCAGCATTCTTGCAACTCTAAAGTCATTTACAAAGTACAGATGTTTGTGTTTTCATTAAGGCTCTCGGTCATTTTTGATGCTCCAATTGTTTATTTATTCAATCAGCCTCGTTGAGTAACAAATAAATTTTAATCAAATTAGTTTAAAATTATATTTATAAAATATACTTGTATTATAAACTTAAACATTTTGGTTCACAGACTTATTAATATTTAAATATGTTGTTTACTATAAAACCATGGCTTACAACACTTTTAAGAAGTTCTGAACTGCTTTTTCAAAACAGAGCAATTTTAAGTACTCAGAGAGAATTTTCTACCAGTCAGTTTAGGCATGCATCACGTATATGGCAGCGAAGAAAACGTTGGGGTTCTTTGGAAGAGCATTGGGTGTGGGAACCAGAACATATATGGTCACAAGCGTACGAAAACGATCCGAACAGTCTTAAGTTAAGGACAGGTCGTTGGGTTATGGAACTCAGGCCACGGCTCCCTTATGGCTCGCGTTTTAACAGTTATCCGAAGTTAGGGCCTGTTGGTTCTGTTTTCTATCCTTACAAGAGTCGGTCATGCGAATCAACAGTAGCTGAGAAGTTATTCGAAATTGAGGGGGTTAGTGTGTTCACCACTTGAAAGTAATAATGAAACTTCACTGTAGCTGTTAAAGTGTTGTAATTGACTTTTTTTCAACAGTTTACTTATAAAAGTAGTATGTTCTTCGTCTTAGCTTAAAAGTATTGATAAAAAATCACAGCAAAAATTACATTAAGTGTTTCATTTGTTTTTAAATACATTTTTCTTGTAAAACTTAAGTTTTACATAAACTAAAGTAATTTTTAATTGTATTAAGTTTTATTTAAACTGTAAAAGTACTAAAATAAATTCTTTAAATAATCAATATTAGTCATATTTTTCATAACTTTAAGATATAATTCAAATTTGGGTAGCAGTCAAATTTGCACGAGCGTACAAAATATCACGCGGGGACAAAATTGTACGAAGGGTCACTTTTGTACGAAGACACTTTTTACCGGTGAAATTATATTAAATTTTTTTTCTATTTTTTTTTTTAATTTCAATTTTTTATCTTCTAATAAGTTTTTTTTTACTATCACTGTTACCCATAACCCTTACCCTCGGTCGGTAAGTTATTTTATATATTTTTTTTTTTTAATTTAAAATTTTTGTTTTCAATTTTATTTATATTTTTTACTATCACTGTTACTCCTAACCCTTATCCTCGGTCGGTAGCTTTTTTCTTTTAATTTTAAATTAATGTTTTTTAGTATCACTGTTACTCCTAACTCTTACTCTTAGTCGGTAACTTTTTTTTCCTTATAGTTGTCTTTTTATTTTCTTTACTAACAATACTTTTATTTTTCTCTTTTTTCTATACATTTTTTACTCTCGTGTAAAAATGTAACTCCTGCAAATATGGTTTCGTTCAATTTTGGCTTCGTGTAATTTTGTGCACTCGTGAAATTTAGTAACCTCGTGCAATTTAGATACGTTCCTCTTAAATTTATATGATATGCTTTGGTTTTAAGGGTCAAATATGTTTTCAGTTATTTGTTTTTATAAATGTTTAACCATAAATGATATTTTAAAAATATTTTTACAATATAGAATTAAATTACTATGTCAATACTTTTTTCTATTTCAGGTTTTCAGATTGTTAACTTCATATAAAAACTAAAAAGAATAAATTTTTATTATTATTAAAATAGAGTTCGTACGTTTGTAGTTAGAGTATTGTATTAAAGTTGACGTTAATATTGATATAAACTACTGATGTAACTAAAATCTTAATTAAGTTTTTTGCACTTCTAGCTATAAAAATAATAAAAGTAAATAAACATCAAATGTTGGTCTTTTTTAATGTTCAGTTTTTCAGATTGAATAAATTATTCTAATCTTTTGTAGCTAAGGTAAATAACATTTTTTTGTAACAACTAATGTCTTGAAACACTTCGTTTTTAAAAAATTTATATGCAGTACAATAAAAATATATGTTTTGATAACAAGGTTAAGACTGTGAAACTTGGACCAGATCATGTTGTTGTAATAAGATCAAATGAAGAAGTAGAGTGGGAGATCTTGAAACCAAAAATTAGTCAAACTGTTCGTAGTTATGGAAAAAGATACGGAAGACTACTTGAAACTATTAGAAAAAAAGGTAGTATAAATCTTTACAAAATCGTTGTTTTATTTAACCTTACGTTTTGAAATAGCGTTATAATTAATGAAAATAAACTGAAAAACTAACATTGAAATTTATAAGTACTAATATCAGTTTTTAATTATTATTATTTTCTAATTATAAGACCAGATATTGTTTTATAAACATTACTAATTTTATATCAGTATAAAAACACAACTAGCTAGTATTTGACGGTTTGTCAGTAAAATACAGTTTTGTTTGTAGAGTGGTTCTTAAAATATTAGACATATTCAAAAAGTATTAGTAAACATTCTAAAATTATTTAAAAACCCTTGCAAGTTACGATTAAAGAAAATGAATTAAGCTTAGAATTTTTTTTTCTTGTAATATCTCTTTCAATTAGAAGTGAAATTTTTTTTCGTACGAAAAGTCATCAAGAATTGTTAAGATTTTAATCAGTCAATGCAGAACGATACATCTTTTTACTCCAAAATGTAGGATATTATATTCTTAAAATTTTAAGTTTTTATTAAGATTTTTAGAGTTGTGCTTAATCTTGGTCAAAGTTTAGAGCTTGTCCTAAATAATATATGTGTTACAAAGTTGTATTAGAATAATTATATAATAAGCACTAGTGTGTACTATTACGAAGTTAATAAGAATTTTCAAAGCATTAGTAGAAAAAAATTCCATATTAACTTAAGAATACATAACTCTCTTTTGAAGGCCAAAGTTTGCCCTTCACCTATTTAAATGGTATAATTTAAATCATTTACGGTTTTTAAACTGTAAAGAAAGCTAATCATCGTACTTTGTGCTAAAGTTTTAACTTAAATCAGGACCAAACACTGTTAAAAGGGTAAAAGAGGTTGTTGAAAATGAAATTAGACCAGATGTAAAGCAATCAGGTGGCGATATTGATTGTTGGTATTTTGAAATATGTGACGAAGTAGTTGTTAAAATAACAGGTTTGTGCTTTATGAATTATCTGTAAAAAGTAATTTTCGCTACTGTTGTTTGCTATTTTAAGCGTTTAGTAATTTCTTTTTAAATATTAGTCAAGCTTTAAAAACTGCTGTTTTGCTTCGTATTGAATTATTACCACAGAGAGAAATAAATAAAAACTTGTTATGTGTATGGTTTTGAATAGTACTGAAGTCTTAAATATGTGGCTTTCAAGCACTTATGCTAATGTACGTGCCTTACTTACGAGTAGCTTATAGTACTAAGTTACAAATATTGATGTTACTTGAAGTAACTTATTCCTAAGTTGTAAAGTCTAACACACTTATATTTATTTTCAAGTACATAGTTTATTATAAAACTAACTGTTATATTTAGTCTCAAAAAACTGCTAACCTCATTAAACATGTAAAGCATATAAAAAGTGTAAAAAAATTAAAGACTAACAGTCTTGACGAAATAATCGTTACACGAAGAACGTATTGTTATTGAATTGACATTTTTAAATTGATCAGTAACTTCTCTAAACGTTCAGTTTAACTTGATGATGTGTTGATAATGCGAACATAACTTAGCGATCCACCGCGAAGCGGAATGTAAAACTTTTGCGTATTAGGAAAAATAAACTTTGGTATACACGCATTTAAGAACTTTAACCGCTTCAAATAAAACAATAGTGGTTGTTTTATCTGTAAAAACGTCTGATAGCTTAGAGAGTGTCTATTTTCATAGTTTTTAGTTCTAAAATAAACTATTTAAAAAAACTAACTATAAACAATATATCCCATTAGCACAAAATGTTAATTTAATGATAATCTTTCAAGTTAGTTATAAATTGTTGCTTAATAATATTTTTAAACAGTTAAATTTTTTTGAATAGATTGTATTTATTTAAACTAAATCACATAAAAAGTTTTTTTCGTTTTTGATTAAACTTGAATCAAATTACATAGTGCTTTTTGGATAGATTGTATTTATTTAAACTAAATCACATAAAAAGTTTTATTCGTTTTTGATTAAACCTGAATCAAATTTTAGTGATTTGCTAAAATAAATAAATGAGTAAATTGTTCAGGTTTATCTGCTAACGATGTGAAGACGAAATATGATTACCTCAGAAGGCTTGAAAGAATGAAAATCGTGAAGGTATTTAATTTACATGAGGAGATAAACAAGGAAATTTTATTTTAAAAACCTGTAATTTTAAACATTTTAGGTAGTAAAAATTCGACTGATACAAAGAATCTATCATATAGATCAAAATGTTTTGTCATCATCAAATTTTCTTTAACTTAATAAATTGGCTTTACAGTATCTTTTCAATCTTGTTGTACTACTTAACTTAACACAGTTTTTACACTAAACTTGACTTTAAACTAAAAATATACCTAAAAACGTGCACTTTTAAAAACCTGGACGAAACTTAGAAAACCTGGAAGAAATTCCTCAAAAACAATTGGCCACCCTGAAATAAATGAGGAGTATTTTCGATATAAACATACTGTAGAAGAATATAACTAACTACTGTATGCACGTAACCTCTATATATTGCAATTAAAATTTTATAGATTTATAACTTCGCCTTTTACAATTAATTTCCTTGTTTGTTAAGAATATTTGTTTATTATTTTAGATGATATTTTCAAACTAATGTCGAAATAGTGACTTTAAATATTTAATTAAAAATAATTAGTAGTGTTTTAAACTTCATAGCTAACAAATAAAGTGATAGAAAGAACATAACTATTGTTAATATTAAATGTTATGTTAAAAATTTTACTAATTTATTTATTTAATGAGTAATATTTTTTTGAAGTCTTGAAATTATAAAACTGTAAAAAATTCAGATATTTTTTTTTTATTTATATAAGAAGTAAACACTAATAACTAAACAAAAAAAAGTATTAACAAAACAAGTTTTTTATATGGTTTTTATTAAGTTATTGAATTTTATTTATGAACTTGCATTTTAAACAGCCAATAAACTCAATAAAAAAAGTATATTTTTTTAAATCAGTTTGTTAAGAGTAGTGAAGGCAATTATTAAGTTTATACATATGGTTAGTAAAGTCACAGGTTTAAACCTTGAGAAGGTAAATAACTAAGTTCGGATAAATCTATTAGAAGCCTTT
Organism: Thalia democratica; assembly: GCF_965202585.1. Taxonomy (NCBI): domain Eukaryota; kingdom Metazoa; phylum Chordata; class Thaliacea; order Salpida; family Salpidae; genus Thalia; species Thalia democratica. Next base: position 32,447,232 of record NC_139172.1, on the reverse strand, counting down.
ATTTATCAAAAAGTATCTTAAAACTAAAAAAAAACTTTTAAAAACATATACATTTATAAAATCTCAGTATGCGCATATATTTTATGTCAGTTTTATGTATTATCAATTATGAACAGATTGAAATTCTGTTGAATTTGACAATGATTTTTTATGGAAACAATATTTGTACATTATTTAAAATATAGTAAATTTTTAAATTTATAAAGTTAGAGATATAATTGAAGTAATGTAAGCTAAAAAAGCATGTATAAAACAATTGTTGACATGAGTTGCTTATCTTACAGTTTATTCACTTAAGTGGCAAATTTCTATCTTAAACAAACAAAAGTTTGTTTAATGTTTAATTGGCAAAGCAAAAATATAATTTAGCAACAGTGATACGTATTAAAGTTGCCAGAAAGCATTTTACTTAGTTTTTTTTTTCAAACTTTTTAAGTAGAATACTGAGCTACACGATTTTGATTAAAATGATAAAACGGGCTTAAGTAAACATCTAAAATTAATAAACTTGTATTTTTATACTTTGATATCTATGATACGTAGGTAACATATACTATCTACATGTTTGTACATGTTTGCGTAAAAGTTAATATATAAAATAATAGAACCGCTATCAACCAAAATTGGCATTGCGCGTTGTGCTCAAAGTATAAATTTTTCAAAAAACACAAACACTTTAAAAACAAATAAAAACAATGATGAAGAAAAATGACAAATAAAAGAAATAAACACTACTGAGTAAAAATAAAACGATTCAAACCTTTCTACTATTTCCGTCTGCTTGGGTTTCTCAAGGTATTGCTAATCCCTTAATTTGAGTCTTTTGTAGAGAAAAGATTGCCTTTTAACAAGCTTCTCCGACCTATCAGTGCTTACATACAAAACATAAATGACGCGCTCGCAAATATCTATAAGACGTTGTGTTGATCGTAGTCACATTTACCAACGACCAATTTAACGACTAAGTTTAAAAAGTATCTAAAATATAAATTGGTTATTGGCGATCAACAAAACGTTTTATAGATGTTTGCAAGCGTGTCATTCATGTTTTGTATGTAAGAACTGATAAGTCAGAGAAGGTTGTTATTAAGATATTTATAAGCTCTGGTAATATTTGTAATTCAGTTTGTTTTGAATGTAGAATGTTTGTGTTTCAGTAACAAAAAGTTTTCAAATAAAGTTTTTGATGCTAGCTTGTTGTTGAAAAAAAAAAAAGATAAAACAGTAAGACTCCATCAGTTTTGTTGTTAATATAAAAACATGTTTTTTTCTGACCTGTTTGTTCATAGAACTAGATATTTTTTATTAGAATTTTGAAATAAACTTTATTTTTAAAATTGTTATTTTTTCTCACTATCTCTTAAGGTTATTATATTGATTATCAATATGGGAGTAGTAGCGTAGAAGGACCCAGCTACTTGTATTAAATTCTATAAAAAAATAATTAGTTGGAAATCATTTATAAATTGTCAAAAAGCACAAATCCTAACTATTAGCAAAATGGGAATAATGACATTTATAAAATATTACTTATTTTTCAGTTTGTTTTATTATTATTATAATTGTAAGTTTATTGTCCATATGATGGTCCTAGGCATCAAAACTTAGGCCACTTAAACAGAAAGAGACAAATAACGAAATAAATCAAAAATGAGAAAATAAAAACAACACAAAAAGTTCATTTAAAACCAAGAAGAGAGCATATTTTAATAGAATGTATATAAAGTTTATATATCAACATAAAAAGAAAATTTTAAACCGCAAACTTATACTTATTCATTACTACTTATTGATGTAGAACGATCAACATGAAGTATTTAAATAAATTTTTCAGTAAAAACAAAAATAAAAACTTAGAGACATACGCACACCAACTTCAGATTGGATAGATAAATAATCATTAAACATATTGAAAATAAATTAATAGAGGAAAGGCGCTACTTTAAAAATTGAACTATGGACCAAGCTAAATCTCAAAATTAAATCAACAGTAAGTTAAATTACTTACTTAAATTTCGTGCTGTCATCAACTGCTTACACTCCAAAGCTCACTTTGGCGCATAACTATTTATACAAAATACTTTTTATTGCTTCAAGTAATTACTATCTGTTGAAGTTATCCTACTTATGCCAATATGAGGACACATCAGGGTTGCCACTTTACCTGGAAACCTGGAAATACCTGGAATTCGTCAACTTAGGCAAAAATAACCTGGAAAAATCTGGAATTTTAGAATTTTCAAAAAGCCTGGAAAAACCTGGAGTTTTTAATAATTCTAATATTTTTAGTAGTAAGATTTCGTTTTGACACCAAAAATCTATCGTATAAATAAGATTTTTTCTTTATCATAAAATTTTTTTTTTATTAAAAAACACATTTAAAGTATTTTAACAATATCTTTTTAATGTTTTTTCACTATTAACACAGTTTCTTATATCAAAATTAACTTAAAAATTAAAGTAGACCCAAAAATGTGTACCTTTGAAACCCTGGAAAAATTTTGAAAAAACAAGTGGCAACCCTGACACATGCATACTAGGTCAAACACTTGAGTTTAGCTCTTTAAAATAAATCCTGTTGATAGTAGTATATAAATTGTCAAAAATAAACAATTTCCAGCTATTAAGTAAATAAGGGTAACAAGATTTTTAAAATTTTATTTAACTATTGTTGTGAAGGCCATTATAACTCCGTTTAAATTTAAACAAAATGATTTTATTTTTATCATGTTTATTACAGTTATCTTTTTTCCCCTTTTTAGGAAAATTAATATCAATTTTATACATGTAAAAGATATAAATCAGATATAAATCATACTTACTAAAGGCAAAGCTAAAAAGGTGAAAAATAATTATTAAAAAAAAATCTATTGTTTTCTTAAGTTTACTTAATTTAAAAAATGTTTACAGTATATCACCATAAGTTTTAAAGAAAGTACATGTAAAGACTTGATAAAAGTTAGAGAAAGCTCTCTTAAAAATTAGCAAGTAATATTTTTAGAGCTTTGACTAAAACTTATTTTAACTTTTATGTTGCAAATTTGAATTTTCTAGCTTGAAAGTATAAATTAGACATATTTTTAAGAATTTTTCAAATTTCTAATAAAAAAACAGCCAAAATGATTGTACTAATTAAAACCATGTTTTTAACCATCCTTATTTTGAAATTAAGTTTTTGGGTTTATAATGTCTTTAAAGTCCTATAAATTTCATTCATTAAAAGTTTTTCTCATAATCAAAATTATTTTATTTAAAAGAAATATCTTTTCCACTGTTGGCCTTAATAAGTTTGCAGTTAATAGGCATATTGTAATTTTTTCAGCTTTTAGTTATTTTCTTGTTCGGAATTACTAAAACTCTATCCTAATATTTAAATAATAACTTCTTTTGCCAGATATGTTTATACGTAAAGTTCTGAACGCTAAATTAAAAAAAAATTAAACTGACCACATTTTTGTTTAAAAAACCTAATGAAGTTCACCATAATAAATTTACTCAACCTAATATAATTTAAACACACAAAAAAAACAATTAAGAAATAACAGTTTTATAAATAAAAAACTGAGAATAAGCTACTCAGGATAACTCAAGGCAAGTTTAAAAATTTTGAAAGACTAAGGAAAATTCAGTTTTGCTTTATTTTTTTTCATCTCAGATTAATTTTTTTCAAATCATAATTATATTAAGAAATGTTTCTACTATTTTATTAATTTTATACATTTAAGCTTGATAAGGATCTTGTAAAATACTATCTAATTTTATTTTTTACTTAGTATACATTTCTACTTAAAACTCAGGCATATCAAGGCTACTTGCTTTGTTAGAATAGCTTTTTTTTTTCCTTAAAGCGTGGCAATCTTGATAAGTGTTTAGTATAAACATTTTTATGATTTTTGATAATTTTTGATTGCTAAATAGAAGTTATATCAGTTTTTATAGCATTTATCATATGATTTTACAAATTTTTTTACTAGGTTTATCAATTTCTTTAACTTAGATATATTTTAATTTATGTTTTACAACTGTAACTTTAGTAGCATCTGTAGATATAAAAAACAAAAATATTGTTCTTTATATTAGCTATCTCCTAGTACTTTCAGTTATTTTAACATTTAGTATACTTGTTTTTAAGTATTTCATGTAAATTTTTTACTAGTGATTTAACTTTTCCAGCAGGTCAAATTTCAACTTTCTTCTAAAATTTGGTTAGCTGATCAAGCATTTTAAAGTTATTTAAAGACTTTTATAAACTAGTATTGTTTAGATTTTATTGCTTGCTGTTTCTAATATTTTTTTTGGAAAATCTTATATTTTAAAAATACTGAGAATGACTTTGTTGTTTTTTAATTTTTCAAGTGTGTAACTAAACACATATTAAAAGAATTTTAAAATCTATTAGTTGTAAGATAATAGTACATCTGAATATTTTTTTTTATGTTTGGAATTAATCACATTTTAAGCGCAATTACTTTTGCTATAAATGATATAACTCAATATTGTAAATGCTAAATTTTTTTTTTTAATATGGCTCATACTTTTACTCACATAAATAGGGTTGTACACAGTTCCTGTTTTCCAGTTAGTTTAATTCAAACAAACAATACCAGACAATCATGAAATTACCATTTGTAGTTGAAAGACCTAAAGCAGGGTTGCTAAAAAAATTTGAAAAACTAAGAAATACCCGGAAAAACCTAGAATTTGACAATTTAGGCTATTAAACCTGGAATTTCAGAAATTTTGAAAAAAAATCTGGAATTTTAAATTAAAATTCAATGTTAAGTTAAAAAGTTTTGATTTGACATAAAAAATCTACCATACAGAAAGTACTTTTTTAATTATCAAAACATTTTTGTATTAAAAAACTGCTTTGAAGTGGCTTAACAGTATCTTTTAAATGTTTTTATTCTATTTAAAACAGTTTTTTTTACCCCAAACTTAACTTTAAGCTAAAAAAGACCCAAACGTGTGTATTTTAAAAGCCTTGAGGTTTGAGGAGTTTTGTCAAAAACATTTGGCAAACCTGCCTAGAGTCGTAGAAAAAACTAATTAGGATAACTCAGTTAAGTTTCAAATTTTCGAAAAAATTATTTTAGTTTTTACATCATTTTTCAATTTTTTTACAAACTTGTTTTGAAAGGTTTATTTATTTTATTAACTTAAACATTCTAAAAATAAGTTTTATTCTTGTAACTTTAGCAGCATCTGTAGATATTTTTCAACTTTAATTGTTCCTCATTGAGCATTTATTTGCTATCTCCTAATATTATTATTATATTTTTATTGAACTACAAAATTAAATCGCTCAAAATATTGGTCTTAGGACCAGGTGCACGAAAAAACCTTTTCGTTATCGAGTTGAAGACCACTAGGATACCTTTTAACGTCTTGTCCAGGACAATACGTTAAATAATAAAATTTAGTATAACTTTTTTAAATCGTGATTATAAAAACTCGTTTATTTGGTTTAAATTGTTCAACAGGTCAATTTATAATATCTGCTGTATTTTATCTAGCTGACCAAGACATTTTAAAGTCACAATAACTAATATACTAGTATTTTTCAGGTAATAGTGTTCACTGTTCCTTTTTCAATGTGAAAAAATATTATAACAGATGTTTTATATATTGATAAATGTCGAAAGTTTTTTGTTTTTTTTTTCAAATAATGATAATGTTTAGGTGTTCTGTAAAAAGAAAAAAGATAGGTTTTGAAACTATACTAATATGCATTAGTTGTTAGATATGATATTTTCAAATATATTTTATGAAGTTTAATGTAGAATTTTGTTAATGTTTTGTTTATCTTGGTTAAATGCACGACAATTGAAACTGAAAATTCATATTTGTTAATTTTGAGTTGTTGTTAATTTTTACTGTTAGCAAACATAAATTTGAATACTTTTTAAATGTCGTACTCATATTAAATAGACCTTCATAAATAGTTTAATTATTTTGAGATATGACTTAAAGAAGTTATAAAACTAGCTAAATTGTGTAATTTATAGTAGTTATGAACTTTATATAAATATTTAATCATATTTTAATCAAATAGACACAGATAAGCTTTGTATCTATTATCAAATAAATTTTGTTTTTAAAGATGTCGCCCCTTCAAATTTTATAATACTTTGAGATATTCTTTATTGAATAGTCATACATAATTGTAGCACATTTTAAAATACTCAGATATTTAAGCTTGATCCTTAAGCAAACTTTGGTTATTTTTTCGTCACTTAAGCTGGTTTTTTAGCCACACAACTAACTAAGCATATATTAGAATACTGCACATTAAAAAAAATTCATATAAACTATTAATATATTTAATGACATTGTTTAGAGACAATACTAAGTTAAATATACAAAATTATATTAGTTCAAAACAGGTGATTAAACTTCAATAAAAGGAAAACAGTAAAGTGTATAAGCTACCTTTAAAGCTTGTTTAAATATTTATTAAAAATAAGACACATTTTAGTTAAACATTTTTAACTTTTATGTTTATAATTACATTATTTTTTATAACTGTTCTGTTTCAGTACTAGATATAGTGTAGCTTAATTCAGGCCATAGGGGAGTGGGGGGTAAGCCATGTTTTTTACAAGTTGATCTTATTTAAAAATTTTTTTTGAAAGCTAGTAGATTCTTTTTATTGTTTAAAAATAATCATATTATTTATTATTATATGACTAGTTAAAGTCGGGCCGCATAATAGGTTTTCTATGGAAAGAAAAAACTAAAAAAGGAAAAACAGACTATTTTATTTAAAATCTATCTTCTTCTACATTTTTCAAGCAATCTTCTTCAAACTTTCACAGTCTAATCTTTATAAGATAAAAAAAAATCTTACTTGGGAATTAAAAAAAAAGTTTTTTTTGAAAAATAAAATAATAAAAAGTATTCTTTCGTTTTAAACTTTTGTGATAAAATCTTTAAAACATTAATAAAATTCTAAAATAACATTTTTTCCTTTTATTATAAGAAACAATTCCTGAAAATCTGAAGAAGATTGCTTGAAAAATGAAGGAAGAAATAGATTTTTAGTGAAATTTTTAATTCCCGAGAAAATTGACCCCGAAAAATTTGCGGTCCATATGTTTGTATCGGAATCTTTAAAAAAAAAAAGAAACATCTCACAAGTTAAATTATATTTTTGAATTCTATAAAAACAGGCTTGTAGTTTTTATTTTAAGCTTTAATATGAAAGCCATATTTAATTTTTGTAAAAAATGTCGGACCCTCCCCCTATGAACTTAACATCATTAGTCATTATAGTTGCCGGGTTTCATACAGGAAAAGCAATACATTTACTAGAGATAAAAAAATATAAGATGCAAACCCTATTTAAGTTTTTAGTGTTCAGTTCGCATTCTCGCAATTCTACAGTCATGAATAAAATATTGATATTTTTGTTTACATTAAGGCTCTCGGTCATTTTTATTGCTCTAATGGTTTGTTCAATTAAACTAGTGGAACAAAAATATATTAAATTAAATTATCTTTAATCTATTTTTATGAAAATAACTTCTACTTTAAACTTAAATATTTTGGTTCACAGACTTCTTTAAAATTCAAACATGTTGTTTAGTAAAAAACCATGGCTATCCACAATTCTAAGAAGCTCTAGCTTGCTTTTTCAAAGCAAAGCTGCTTCGAATACTCAGAGAGAATTTGCTACCAGTCACTTTAGGCATAATTTGGAACGGAGGCGGCCTGAACGGGATAGACCAACTCGTTTGAAAAAAATACGGGTGTGGAGCTCAGAATGTTGGTCACAAGCGTACGAAAACGATCCGAACAGTCTTAAGTTGGAGCCAGGTCTTTGGACTATCAAAATTATCAAACGCAGGCCACTGCTTCCTGGTCAGTGGCGTTTTAACAGTCATCAAAAGCTGAATTTTGTTGGTTCTGTTTTCTATCCTTACAAGAGTCGGTCATGCGAATCAACCGTAGCTGAGAAGCTGTTTGAAATTGAAGGGGTTAGTGTGTTGTTTGTTTAAAAGTAACAATGAAGTTTCACTGTAGCTGTTTAAGTGTAATATTTGACTTGTTTTTATACATGTCTTTCCTATTAAAGTTCAAAAAGATTAAAAAATTTTTAAGTCACATTTTTTCAAATTCCTAATTATAACTTAAAAATTTATAGTATACTTTAGTTTAGAAAAAAAAAATGTTTTAAGTAATTGATATGTAATAAAATATTAAACAAAAATGATTTTGCTTATGTATTTTCCACTATAAAAACGAGTTAGTACTTCCATAATTTATTTTTGTATTAAACTTTTAGTTAAATAATGTTGTATAATAACCAAATAGATTGATTTCTGTTTGTATAAAAACATTAAGTGTATGGGTATAACATTTTAAACACAGAATCAACTCAGATTGAAGATTTATATATTTAAAAGTTTATTTGTCACAAATTTACAATTACTTTGTTTCATCGCTTAACAAGTTTCAGCCTGTGTTTCTGCAATAAAAATATCAAAATGACCACTTGTACTCTTACAATATAGTTGAAATTAAGAATAACATATTGTATGAATTCAAATACTACAAAGTGGCTAATTAGGTTAATGTACAGAAGTTCAGAAGTGAAGTTCAAGGAACATTTATAAAATTTAATATCAACGCTGTTGAATTAAAAAAATTTGTCAAAGGTTTAATACTCTTTAGTTTTGTCAGTTTATTTGAGGCAGGTGTCTTTAAAATTTACTTTTTTTATAAGATCTTTTAACGTAAAAATTATTAAATCTGCGTATTTAAAATATGCATGTTATTTGTAATTCAGCTATTAAGTCAAAGAACGGGTCTAAATTGCACGAATATACTAAATTGCACGAGTGCACAAAATTGCACGGAACCAAATTTGCACAAAGTCAAATTTACACGAATTACACTTTTGCACGGGAGTAAAAAAATACAGAAAAAAAATAAAAAGAAAAAAAAACTAAATGGTAATTTAATAAATAAATAAAAATTACTGACCGAGGGTAGGAGTTTGGAGTAACAGTGATAGCAAAAAAAATATACTTATAAAAATTAAAAAAAAAAACAAAAACTAATAGAAAAAATATTAAAAAAAAAAGCTACCAACCGAGGGAAAGAATTAGATATAACGTTGATAGTAAATAAAAAAATATATAAAGTCAAAAAGATTTAAAAAAAAATCAAAATATGTATAACTTACCAACAGAGGGTAAGGGTTAGGGGTAAAAGTTAAAAAAAAAATAAATAAAATTAATATAAAAATGAAAATAATAATTAAAAAAAATTTAATTTGTGCAAAAATGTTTTCGTGCAATTTTATCCCCTCTTGCAAAAGTGTGTTCGTGCAAAAGTGTTATTCGTGCGATTTTGTGCATATGTGCAATTCTGTACGCTCGTGCAAATTTGACAGCTACCCATATAGTCAATAGATTTAAAAATACATCAAAAACTTGTTTTCTTCAAAATTTTTTTTTGATTGAAAAAAGGTTCTTCACGTTTTGAAACTAAATTAGTTAACTTTTATCTGAAAATTAGTGTCTTGCAAAATATTTATTTAAATTTTACATGCAGTATAAAAACAAATACTTTTAATGACAAGGTAAAATATGTGATGCTTGGAGAAAGTTATGTTGTTGTGACGAGATCAAGCGATGATGTAAACTGGGAAACTTTGAAACCGAAAATAAGTAAAACTGTTCGCAGACACAAAGATAAGTTCGAATTACTCGAGACTAACAAAAATAAAGGTAGCAAACTTTAATTAACAGTTTGACCAGACAGATTTTATTTAACCTTACTTTTTAAGACAACTTTGTTAATCAAATATAAAACTTAAAAAAAATATTATCTTTTGTAAATAATAATATCCGAATTTGATAATTTTTGAACTCTAAAATGTATCATTTATTGTTTTATTGAAATTCTAAACTTCAGTTTAGTATAAAAGATATAAGTGATATAAGATTGATTCGTATAAGACGTTCTGTTAGTTAAATATAGTTTCATATACAAGGTAATTAAAAATACCATAATCGTATTTATAAACAAAATTACGATTTAAATCAGGACAACAGACTTTTAAAAGGATCAAAGAGGTTGTTGAAAAAGAAATTCGACCAGATGTGAAGAAGTCAGGGGGCGATATTAAATATTATAACAGATGTTTTATATATTGATAAATGTCGAAAGTTTTTTTTTTTTTTTTTTCAAATAATGATAATGTTTAGGTGTTCTGTAAAAAGAAAAAAGATAGGTTTTGAAACTATACTAATATGCATTAGTTGTTAGATATGATATTTTCAAATATATTTTATGAAGTTTAATGTAGAATTTTGTTAATGTTTTGTTTATCTTGGTTAAATGCACGACAATTGAAACTGAAAATTCATATTTGTTAATTTTGAGTTGTTGTTAATTTTTACTGTTAGCAAACATAAATTTGAATACTTTTTAAATGTCGTACTCATATTAAATAGACCTTCATAAATAGTTTAATTATTTTGAGATATGACTTAAAGAAGTTATAAAACTAGCTAAATTGTGTAATTTATAGTAGTTATGAACTTTATATAAATATTTAATCATATTTTAATCAAATAGACACAGATAAGCTTTGTATCTATTATCAAATAAATTTTGTTTTTAAAGATGTCGCCCCTTCAAATTTTATAATACTTTGAGATATTCTTTATTGAATAGTCATACATAATTGTAGCACATTTTAAAATACTCAGATATTTAAGCTTGATCCTTAAGCAAACTTTGGTTATTTTTTCGTCACTTAAGCTGGTTTTTTAGCCACACAACTAACTAAGCATATATTAGAATACTGCACATTAAAAAAAAATTCATATAAACTATTAATATATTTAATGACATTGTTTAGAGACAATACTAAGTTAAATATACAAAATTATATTAATTCAAAACAGGTGATTAAACTTCAATAAAAGGAAAACAGTAAAGTGTATAAGCTACCTTTAAAGCTTGTTTAAATATTTATTAAAAATAAGACACATTTTAGTTAAACATTTTTAACTTTTATGTTTATAATTACATTATTTTTTATAACTGTTCTGTTTTAGTACTAGATATAGTGTAGCTTAATTCAGGCCATAGGGGGGTGGGGGGTAAGCCATGTTTTTTACAAGTTGATCTTATTTAAAAAATTTTTTTCAAAGCTAGTAGATTCTTTTTATTGTTTAAAAAAATTCATATTATTTATTATTATATGACTAGTTAAAGTCGGGCCGCATAATAGGTTTTCTATGGAAAGAAAAAACTAAAAAAGCAAAAACAGACTGTTTTATTTAAAATCTATCTTCTTCTACATTTTTCAAGCAATCTTCTTCAAACTTTCACAGTCTAATCTTTATAAGATAAAAAAAAATCTTACTTGAGAATTAAAAAAAAGTTTTTTTTGAAAAATAGAATAATAAAAAATATTCTTTCGTTTTAAATTTTTGTGATAAAATCTTTAAAACATTAATAAAATTCTAAAATAACATTTTTTCCTTTTATTATAAGAAACAATTCCTGAAAATCTGAAGAAGATTGCTTGAAAAATGAAGGAAGAAATAGATTTTTAGTGAAATTTTTAATTCCCGAGAAAATTGACCCCGAAAAATTTGCGGTCCATATGTTTGTATCGGAATCTTTAAAAAAAAAAAGAAACATCTCACAAGTTAAATTATATTTTTGAATTCTATAGAAACAGGCTTGTAGTTTTTATTTTAAGCTTTCATATGAAAGCCATATTTAATTTTTGTAAAAAATGTCGGACCCTCCCCCCTATGAACTTAACATCATTAGTCATTATAGTTGCCGGGTTTCATACAGGAAAAGCAATACATTTACTAGAGATAAAAAAATTCAAGATGCAAACCCTATTTAAGTTTTTAGTATTCAGTTCGCATTCTCGCAATTCTACAGTCATGAATAAAATATTAATACTTTTGTTTACATTAAGGCTCTCGGTAATTTTTATTGCTCTAACGGTTTGTTCAATTAAACTAGTGGAACAAAAATATATTTAAATTAAATTATTTTAAATCTATTTTTATGAAAATAACTTCTACTTTAAGCTTAAATATTTTGGTTCACAGACTTATTTAAAATTCAAACATGTTGTTTAGTAAAAAACCATGGCTATCCACAATTCTAAGAAGCTCTAGCTTGCTTTTTCAAAGCAAAGCTGCTTCGAATACTCAGAGAGAATTTGCTACCAGTCACTTTAGGCATAATTTGGAACGGAGGCGGCCTGAACGGGATAGACCAACTCGTTTGAAAAAAATACGGGTGTGGAGCCCAGAATGGTGGTCACAAGCGTACGAAAACGATCCGAACAGTCTTAAGTTGGAGCCAGGTCTTTGGACTATCAAAATTATCAAACGCAGGCCACTGCTTCCTGGTCAGTGGCGTTTTAACAGTCATCAAAAGCTGAATTTTGTTGGTTCTGTTTTCTATCCTTACAAGAGTCGGTCATGCGAATCAACCGTAGCTGAGAAGCTGTTTGAAATTGAAGGGGTTAGTATGTTCACCACTTGAAAGTAATAATGAAACTTCACTGTAGCTGTTTAAGTGTAATATTTGACTTGTTTTTATACATGTCTTTCCTATTAAAGTTTAAAAAACTTTTAAGTCACATTTTTTCAAATTCCTAATTATAACTTAAAAATTTATAGTATACTTTAGTTTAGATAAAAAAAATGTTTTAAGTAATTGATATGTAATAAATTATTAAACAAAAATGATTTTGCTTATGTATTTTCCACTATAAAAACGAGTTAGTACTTCCATAATTTATTTTTGTATTAAACTTTTAGTTAAAAAATGTTGTATAATAACCAAATAGATTGATTTCTGTTTGTATAAAAACATTAAGTGTATGGGTATAACATTTTAAACACAGAATCAACTCAGATTGAAGATTTATATATTTAAAAGTTTATTTGTCACAAATTTACAATTACTTTGTTTCATCGCTTAACAAGTTTCAGCCTGTGTTTCTGCAATAAAAATATCAAAATGACCACTTGTACTCTTACAATATAATTGAAATTAAGAATAACATATTGATTGAATTCAAATACTACAAAGTGGCTAATTAGGTTAATGTACAGAAGTACAGAAGTGAAGTTCAATGAACATCTATAAAACTTAATATCAACGCTGTTTAATCAAAAAAATTTGTCAAAGGTTTAATACTCTTTAGTTTTTTCAGTTTATTTGAGGCAGGTGTCTTTAAAATTTACTTTTTTTATGAGATCTTTTAACGTAAAAATTATTAAATCTCTGTATTTAAAATATGCATGTTATTTGTAATTCAGCTATTAAGTCAAAGAACGGGTCTAAATTGCACGAATATACTAAATTGCACGAGTGCACAAAATTGCACGGAGTTAAATTTGCACAAAGTCAAATTTGCACGAATTACACTTTTGCACGGGAGTAAAAATATACAGAAAAAAAATAAAAATAAAAAAAAAACTAAATGGTAATTTAATAAATAAATAAAAATTACTGACCGAGGGTATGAGTTTGGGGTAACAATGATAGCAAAAAAAAAAATACTTATAAAAATAAAAAAAAAAAACAAAAACTAATAGAAAAAATATTAAAAAAAAAGCTACCGACCGAGGGAAAGAATTAGAGATAACGTTGATAGTAAATAAAAAAATATATAAAGTAAAAAAGATTTAAAAAAAGAAAATTAAAATATGTATAACTTACCAACCGAGGGTAAGGGTTAGGGGTAAAAGTTAAAAAAAAATTAAATAAAATTAATATAAAGATGAAAATAATAATTAAAAAAAATGTAATTTGTGCAAAAATGTTTTCGTGCAATTTTATCCCCTCTTGCAAAAGTGTGTTCGTGCAAAAGTGTTATTCGTGCGATTTCGTGCACATGTGCAATTTTGTACGCTCGTGCAAATTTGACAGCTACCCATATAGTCCATAGATTTAAAAATACATCAAAAACTTGTTTTTTTCAAACCTTTTTTTTTTATTGAAAAAAGGTTCTTCACGTTTTGAAACTAAATTAGTTAACTTTTATCTGAAAATTAGTGTCTTGCAAAATATTTATTTAAATTTTACATGCAGTATAAAAACAAACATTTTTAATGACAAGGTAAAATCTGTGAAGCTTGGAGAAAATTATGTTGTTGTGACGAGATCAAGCGATGATGTAAACTGGGAAACTTTGAAGCCGAAAATTAGTAAAACTGTTCGCAGACACAAAGATAAGTTCGAATTACTCGAGACTAACAAAAATAAAGGTAGCAAACTTTGATAAACAGTTTGACAAGACAGATTTTATTTAACCTTACTTTTTAAGACAACTTTGTTAATCAAATATAAAACTTGAAAAAAATATTATCTTTTGTAAGTAATAATATCCGAATTTGATAATTTTTGAACTCTAAAATGTATCATTTATTGTTTTATTGAAATTCTAAACTTCAGTTTAGTATAAAAGATATAAGTGATATATATCTTCTGTTAGTTAAATTTAGTTTCATATACAAGGTAATTAAAAATACCATAATCGTATTTATAAACAAAATTACGATTTAAATCAGGACAACAGACTTTTAAAAGGATCAAAGAGGTTGTTGAAAAAGAAATTCGACCAGATGTGAAGAAGTCAAGGGGCGATATTAAATGTTGTTATTTCAAAAAAAAAGTTCATATTAAAGTAACAGGTTTTTTCTTTATCAAGTGAATTTTTACCATTGCTAATTATTATGTTTAGCGTTAGAAATAACTTTCAAAGTAAGGTTTAGCTTTAAATTTACGACTCTGTTTTGAGTTTAATGTTGGTATTCACTAAATATAAATAAATTTTTAGTAGTACTGTTAAAATGTTATTTTTTTTGAATATATATTATTTATTTAGACAAAAACACATTAAAGGTTTTTTTCTTTTTTGCATAAACTTAATTCGTACACTAATGTGTTTTTTAAGTGGTTCGGTTTCTTTTTTAAGCAGTAAAACGCATGCATGTACTAAATTTCAAATAAATGAGAAACTTGTTCAGACTTATCTAGTGAGGATGTAAAAGTTAAATATGATTACCTTAGAAGGCTTGAAAGAATGAAAATCGTGGAGATATATGATTCAGATGAGGACGATCTCGAAAACTAAGAGGTTAACTAGCTACTCTATGTACGAAATCTCTATCAATTGTAATTAAAGTTTTAAAGTACTAATCTTTAACTTTTTCAAATTTATTCACTTATTAGTATAAACAAAAACGTGTGTTTTATGAACATTTTTTTTTTAAAACAAAGTATAATGTTTAATTACGGAATACAAATGTTGTTTTAAAGTTATAACAAAAACAATTAACGACTACAAAATTGGTCTTTATTGATTAGTCTTAAAACCATGAAGCAAAAAATACTGTGTGATATGTTTTAATTAAATTTTATAAAAAAATGTTTTAACTCCTTAGAAACCACAAAACTAAAAAAAAAAATTATTTTTAGGATCAAAAAAGAGGCGAGAAATCATCTGGTTTATTTTAAGCTTGGTGAAATTTTATTTTTGAACTCGCGTTTTGAACAGCTAATAAATTTAGTAACAAATTGGTGTTTTAAAATTGTTGTAAATAAGTAATGAAGGCAAACATTAAATGTATACTCATGTTTGGTAAAACAAATCTTGTCTAAGTATAGCAAAATTTTGGAAAATCTATTGGAAGACTTTTATATCAATAGAATACCTTATAATTGAATAAAAAAATTATAACATCTTAGCTGTCTACATTTTCAACATTGAGTATGCGCGACTTTTTGTATTAGTTTTTATATATTTGTTTATTACAATAGTAGTTTAAAATAAATTAGGTATGACTATGATTTTTCATTAAAACAATACATATCACCCAGTTTGAAATTTACTTAACTTTAACTTTATAAAGTAAAATAAATATTTGAGGCATTTTGAACTAAAAAGGGACTAGCAAACTTTTTATAACGAAATGTTAATAATTTAGTTACTTTAGCGTTAAACTTTAATTTAAAACAAACAAACGTTTATTCAGTGTCAAATTGGCATAACGATGCCGTTTCGGTAATAGTGATGCGTAGAATATAAATCTTTTAAAATTTAAACGACGGTGCGTTTTTTATTGCGAACACAAAAACATAAGAAACTGGCATTCGTATTGCGTTAAAAAATGTTCGTTTTGAAAACACAACACTTTAAACAAAAGTGAACACAGTGAAAAAAAAAGGATTATTCAATAAAGATAAAATTATAAAAAAATCTCTGGTTGCTTCCTCCCTTAGGTTTCTTAAGGTTTATCTCCTCCATTCGTGTATTTGTAGATGAAACATTGCATACTAAGCAAGATTCTTCCACCAATCAGTGCTGACATTAAAATATTTAATTTTTGCCATAAATTATAAAATGTAGTGCTGGGCGACTGCGGTTACGGTTAAGTAACAACCAATTAGCTATGCTACGGAAACTTTTGAATTTGCTCGTCCTCAGAACATGACATGTTGATGAGCCAAGCTCAACGTTTCTTCGTTTGGTCGTTTTTTGTTCGTATCTTTATCTACGGCTGCGACGAATGTTTTGTGTGTAGAAGGTAATCATTTTCTTCTAATGTACGCTCGACAACGACCAAGTTTCACTACATTACAAAAGAGTACTGCATACACATGCACAACAAACGTTAGACTTTCTAAGATACTCAAACATTGGGGTGGGTGTCATAATGGCACAGTGATACTTTAGCACGGCTCTTCAACTCGGCACCGTTTGTCGCTTTAGCAAGATGCGTCACTTTTGCACGGCGTTATTTTACCACTGTGCGTCAATTGTGCACGGTGGGTCACTTTAGCACAGTGGGGCACTTTTGCAGGGAGTCACTTTTTCACAGCGTCATTTTAGCTCGGTGCATCACTTGAGCACAATGGGTCACTTTTGCACAGTGTTACTTTAGCACAGGTGGTCACTTTTTCACGACCTAAAGCTTTTCAGTAGGAGGATTTAGAAAACTTTATATCCAACTTATAAAAGATAAATCTTAATTCTCTAAATTTTTAGGAAATTTAAGCTTTAATTAAAACTTTATTTTCTAATTTGTTTATTATTTTTTTTAGGAAAACTAAAATTTATATTTTTTAATACTTAGTAGTTGTTATAACATTAATTATATAACACTTTTTGACATCAAATCTAAAAGTGTTTAATATTACTACTTGATATTAATGCATTTTTAAAACTCAAAAAATGATTTGATAACATAGTAAAGATAATAAGTAACTAATAATATTTTTTTATTATGGTTTTGGTTTCTCCGGTGGCATTAAAGGAGAATCACCTTTTTGATTAGCCTCGAAAGAGATATGCTTTTTATCATTTAATTTTAGCTGCTCTTTAACATTATTTTTGAGGTAAGAATGGAAAGCGAAAGTCGATATTGTGTATCAACAGCTGTTCTGACCAGTGGTCAGATCTAGATTAAAAATTGCATTATTTTGATACTGGATCTGGTAAAATACTACTTTGAAATGCTTCGGATTAGCAAAGACAAAAAGTTTTCAGATCCGGCCCGATTAAAAACGTTGCCCACCCCTAGTATAGAACCTTCTTTTGCAAGCATCGCCTATGTTTTTGGATCAAGTTTTATAATCAATTGATAGTTCGTTGGAATTTTTATTAGTGTTAACCAACTTCGTCAGTGACTTTGCATGCGGAATCGCGCTTGAGAGCAATGCATTGTTTTCACTTCACTCCTTTGTTACAAAGAAAAAGTTCGAACAGTAAAATGATGTGATTAACTAATTGCCATTCTTTAGCTGTAATAATCGAATCTTTATTGTTATTTTAGTTAGAAATATAGTACTGGACACCTGATTTTAGTTTTTTCAGTCTCTCTAGCATAAATATGTTGAGTTCAACATCTTTAACAAGAACCAAGGCTTTTTGTTTTGTTTGTGCTTTTTAATGTTTCTTGCATTGTCTTGCAAAAAATGTGAACATGATCCAAGGTAATATTCCAATTACTAAGCATATCCTGAATGTAATTACAAATGTTTTGGCCAGTGTGCTCAGCTTACTTCCATTTCCCAGCAATGCCAAACGCGATGTTTGCACTAATTTTTTTTTTCAACTAATGCACTGTTAAAGAAATATATGGTTAAAAAATAAATAACACTAAAGGTCTCAACTTACTACTAAAAAGAACGATATAACTTAAATTGTTTCAAGATTTAGTTTTTAAGAACAATCTTTCACTCAAAAAAGTAGAACATAGCATAAAATTAAAATATAATAATAATTAATTGAGATTTTATTAACAGTTTTTTTTTAGAAGATTATTTTTTAAATAAAATATTGAAATGTTTGAGTTTATAACATATATGTCATAAATCTAAATTATCAAATAAATATATAAAAAAATGACATAAAATTGTATAGCTAAAAGTTTGCAAGCGTCTGCTTTAATATTATATATTTAAAATAATTTTTTTTGAATAAATAATTGACCTTTTTACGAAAAGTCTCTCAAAAAAAAAAAACAACCTTATTATAACTGAGATTTTTTATCTTAACTGACAGACCCTACAAGAAATATAATAAAATGATATATTTTATAAGGAAAAAGGTAAAATAAAATACACAAGTCCTTCAATTCTTGTCACAAGTCATTTAAGATACTATTAAATAAATAATCGATAATTTCTAAATAGAGACTGAAAACCGTATTAACTAAACAAAAGATACTTTAAATAGTTACATGTCTTTGTAAAGTAGACCTCCCAACTAAAAGTTCCAAATATACATGTCATAAGTTTTCAAGATAACCTTAATAGAGATGTTTAGAAAAAAAAGCCTTGGTAAGGCCTGAGCTATGCTGATAAGATTTTACTTAACTGTAGTGACCTAAGGAACACCTTACTAAAATTAAATAAATTAAATTACCTACAAGTATATCTATTTCAATTTCGTCGTGAGAGAAAAGCCAAAATGTTATTTAAACCGAAATAAGTCACGAGCAAACATAAAAAACTAAACATATGATGAACAAGTAAGAGCGGTTATCTAAAAAGCTGAGATTAAACGCCTTAACTATGTACTTAGTTTTATTTAAAATTCTAACAAAAATAATTTATTATAGTGTTTATACTGTGTGCAAAATTTTAAAACAAAGTTGAGAAAGCTTATATAAGTGAGAAAAAGCACTGTTTTACCAACTCAAGCGTGAAATCACAAATTAGTTTTACATTTGGTATAACTTTTGACAAACAATTGAGTTAAATTCAAAAAGTTAAAGTGGTCTACCGAATCCGAGTCCGTGTCTCACTTTGAAATTTAGGATTCGGCCGAATCCGAAACCGAGTCCAAAAAAGCCAGATTCGGCCGAATCTGAGTCCGAATCTTGGATTCGGTAGACCACTAAAAAAAACTCAAGAATAAAGAGGCAAAATTGTTTCAAAACAAAGTAAACAAAACAACTTAAAGTCCGCTTTTACAATATTTTAGTGTATTCTTATTATTTACTAAATTTTTATTAATGTATAATTTTTCTAAAATTCTTTATACTATATGTTTATATGATACTTTTAAAATTATAAAGTTTTCATTTTTTAAGACTAAAATCTTTATTAAAACTGAGAAAAAGTTTCAAGTTTTTAAGCTAATTTTAACTAAATTTTAAGTTTTAAAATTTAATGTTTACAGTAACCTCTCGGATCTTTACGCACTCGTGACGTTACGAACTCTCGCTTAGTTACGCATTTTAGAATTCTAAAAAATTCAAAAAATAAAAATTCTACTGTTTTTTAATATTTCACAAATTATGTTTATTGTATAATTTTAATTTAAAATATATTATTAAATGCTAACTCACCACTCTACATCTTAAGACTTAGTAAACTTATGTTCCTTGACTAATTAATAAACATTTAGTTATACCTCAATATATAAGAAATTTTGTTAACAATAAGAGATTAAATAAAAACTCTGAAAGAAATATGACTGTGTTAAATAATGAAAGTATAATGAAATAATGAGACTTTAAAACACAAACACATACTACAACACTCTTGCCAACACCATTTCTTTATTAAAAGCAAATGCTTAATTATAAATCGAATTTTCTAAGTAAAATAGAATACAAATGTTAAGTATCAAATAAGTCACACATAAATAAAGATAAAGGTAAAATATATCCATTATTAAAATTAGTAATTTTTTTCTACAAATACTATTATTTTTTATAAATTTAAATCCTTCTTTTTAATATATGTATAGTTTTATTTTGATATTTATAAAAAAGGTAAACAAATATCAAAAAACAGCCAATACAGTAAGTATATCTGGTACCTCTCATATCTTTACGATCTCTCATATCTTTACGCACTTTTTCTGTGGACACAATGTGCGTAAAAAAGCGAGAGGTTACTGTACTAAATTAAACATGTTAATCTTTTTAAATTGACCTAAATATTTTAATATAACTATACTTTATCTAGTATTTAGTTTAATACAACAAAAGTTATTTAAGATTATATGTAGTATGTGTTTTTCAATGTAAAAATAAGTGTTTAATCTTAATTTTTCAAGTAACTTCATAAAATAACGTGGTGATTTATAGAAACATTGTAGTAAATGCAAAAGTTTTCTTCAAAGTAATTGAAAGTTACCATTTGTATTTTATGCTTTAGTGCAATCACTAACACAGCATTTGTATTTTTTAGAAGTTTTTCAAACAATTTTCTGTAGTTAAAACAATCTTGCAGCGATTAATTCATTTTTTAACTTTTATTTTTAATTGATTATTCTTTAAAATCATTTTAAGTTTTATTTTTACTTTTTCTGCAACATTTTCATTATAAGCAACATACTCTTTACATAAATATGAAAAGTCATGAAACGTATAAAAAAAAATATTTCTTCATGTGTGTATGAATGTTGTCGATGAACTTGAATTTTTAAGTATTTGAAACTAATTTATCTAGCAAGTACAATTTTTTAACATAAAATATTTCTTTTTTATTACTTGACGTCAAAACTTCAAAAGATTATTGTTAAAATTTTAATAACAGAAATAAATTTAATTTTTTTTAAGTTTGCATGGTTTTGACTTCATAAAGATGAATAATAAGGTAAATTAACAATAAATTGTTTTAACATTTATACCATTAAAACTAGTTTATATCTAAAAATAGTGATTTCGTTGCTTGATCTTTTAAGTTATATTTGTTTTTTAAACTTTGTTATATGTACTTTTACACGGTTGTCAAAAAAACTTAGTATCACATTTTCTAATTATTAAAATACTTCAAAATAGAATCGTAATCTAAGTTTGCGAATCTAACGCGTGTTTAATTTTAATTTTTCAGTTTAGTATTCAAACACGTGTTTTTTATAATAAAGAGTTCTAAAATTAAAATTAAAATGTGTTATCAAAAACTATTCAAATGAAGGTTTAAAAATTTTGTTGGTGCAAAAATAACGCTCAGTCCAAAAAAATTTTAAAAAAATCCTCTTCAAGCAAAAATAGAAGAGAAAGAAATGGTGCAAAATGACGATTGGTGATGAACTGACGCTAAGCAATAGTGACCCACTGTGCTAAAGCGGCGCAAATGCGAAAATGACGCTGTGCTAAAGTGACGCTGTACTAAATAGACGATCCGTGCAAAGGTGATCCATCGCGCAAAAGTGACGCCGTGCAAAAGGGACACACCTTGCCAAAGTGACCCACTGTGCTAAAGTGACGCATCGTACAAAAGTAACTTACTGTGCTAAAGTGACGCCCGTGCTAAAATGACGCAGTGCTGTTCGGTTACAGTACTGTTTTTAAGGTGTTTCTGTACACTCTATATTTGCTTATACATTATACTACATTACACTATATAGCTATTGATTTGCAAACAAACGTTTACAAAAATGAAATACACAACGGGTTCGAACCCTCGACCATAAATTTACCTGTTCTCGGCTCTAACCGCTAGTCTATAGGAACCTTGATTTAATTGAAAAAGCCAATTAAAAGGGATTACACGCGGTTTCGAACATGGATCGTTTGAGTTACTGTACGACCGCATCAACCAATATGCTAACGCCCTACTTACATGCGGCTTTTGTTTTGCATACATATTTTGACTTATGTATGCTATTAATTATAAAATGTATGTTATTTGAAGGTAAAATAGTAAGTTTATGCTTTTTTAGATATATTAAGTATGGACATGAAATATTAGAGGTACTATTACTAAAACTCCAAATATAAAACAAACAGACAAGTTTTGTACTTTTTAGTTTTAATATCCTTTCATAATAGATTTAGAAAGAAGAATTTAAAAAGAGTTAAGACACAATAGTAAATTAATTTGGGTTTATCTAAAAATTAAAATTGTCAATTACTTTCAGTTTTATATTAATCAACAACACTTACAATACTAATACTTAACACTTACTTTTTTTATATTTTGAGACTAAAGGGAATTTAGTTGTTTAAAATTATTTTAGCTGTTATTAATGTGTTGTTTTAACCTTAAAATATTCTTTTAGTTTGTTCATTCTTGAAAAAAACTTGTTTTAAAGCCTCATTTACTTAAAAATCTAACTTCTCGTAGTTTTTATTCATTATCAGAAAGCCACTACTGATTAGTTTACTGGTAAGTTTTTCTAAAGTATTATTTATTTATAACGTTAAAAAGCATATAAACCAACACGAAAAATATTATACGCAAAAAGAAAGTTTGTTCCTTGTAAGGCTACGGTTTAATGCGTTCGAATCTCAAAAAAACTTTTAAAATGTCCTTGAAAACTAAAACGAAATCTTTAACTAAGTTGTTTAATGATATAATGACTTTTTAGGTTGTTTGTATCAGTGAAACGAAGCAATACTACAGAAAGATAAAACAGATAGCTTTTACTACTGTACAATTAAATTACACTGGTTGACCGGGTATTAAACAATTATTTTAAATGAATGATCTATAAGCTAAACATTGTCTAAATGAAATTGTCAGTAAGTCAATAAGCTAAACATAAATTTCAAACATGCTTTTTTACACGAAAATATACTACAATTTACTTTTAAGTGGTGTAAAATTACCTACTTTAAAACTTATTTATCATATACCTTTTTCAGTTTATTCAAGTACAAAAAAGTTAAAAACTAAACTTTACTTTTAATTTTATTTCTTCTACTAGATAATAAAAATTAATTTCTTTAATCTTCAATTAGAACAAACCTACTAGACGTCAAGGTTTTTAAAGCTTTAATTATAATAAAAATAAGTAAAATTTATCTGCATTTTGGTTACGTTTTATGGCCAACTTATTTTGTACTTAAATTTCAAACAAAATTTCACGTAAGGGAATAATGGTTGAGACTTTACATTTACTTGTTGCAGTATATAAATTTAGGCATGTTTAAAACCATTTATTATATAGAAGTATACAAAATCTCGAGGTTTTAAACTTATAGAAAAAAATTCCTTTGGTATAGGCTTGAGTACGTATAAAACTATAACTTAAAAAAAATTAACCGCTAGGAAGAGCCGCTGAGTCACAGACTTTTCTTGAGATTGCACCATTGTCGTTCTAAAAAATGAAAAGTTAAAAAAGTAATTGTTTTTTTTTCACCACACGGTGTCTGATCTTGGCAAGATAATAATAGGAAACTATTTTTTACTAATACAAGTTCTATTTTTGAAAATTAAATCTTAGATTTAATGATCAATTTTTTAATTCTACTGTTAATGAAATGCATTATGCAATTAAAATGCCTTTATAACAGTTTTTTAAAAATTGCCTCAAACAGTAGGAACCCTTGTATAAGTCAAGTTTTTTTGTGTCAGTTGCAAAATTTTTCAATGAATTGATAAGATACATTTTAAACTAATGCAACTTTTATAGATTACAACTAGGATCTTTTATCCAACTTTATTTTAAACTACAAAGCTTGGTTAACACAACTTTTATAAAAAAAACCTTGTCATAATCAAAGTAAGATAATAATTCTACTGTAAAATAGCATTCTAATGTTAACAGATTAGTTTAAAGTTAGTTTACTACATTTATAGAAAAAAAGTTTAAAATAAATTTTGTCTCAAGGTTTAAGCTTAACTAATCTATTTCTAAGTAAAAGTATTATTTTCTTTATGTAGAGCATAGTCTTCAAAAATTTTTATCAAAAGGCCCCTTTAAAAGAAATAAAAAAGCTATGGCCCCCTGAAACTATATAT
The DNA here is from genome assembly GCF_965202585.1 of Thalia democratica. Taxonomy (NCBI): domain Eukaryota; kingdom Metazoa; phylum Chordata; class Thaliacea; order Salpida; family Salpidae; genus Thalia; species Thalia democratica. The sequence goes on along the minus strand of NC_139172.1, from coordinate 32,423,019 downwards.
TTTAAAAAACTACCATTAAAACCGATTAAAACTTTTTTTTAAATCTCGAACATCAATTTCAGAGTTTTTTAGTGTAAGTTTGAAATGTCCTTGTGGCTCCCACGTTTACGGCTTGTGGCCCCCTAAGTTTTCTTAATTCTTTGGAATATATCTAGTACCAGTTTACGATTAAAAATTTGTAAGACCTTTTTTTTCTGTTCATTATCAACTCCAGAATATCTAGTGTTAGTTTCAAGTAATGACCTCATGACCCCATAATTTTCTCTAATAGACCCCAAGGAGGCCACTTTGCTCAGTTTGGGAAACTTTGACTTAGTTAACCTTACAAAACTACCCTTAAACACGCTTAAGACCTTATATTATTACATAAGAAATAATAAAGTCCAGTATATCTAGTATAACTTTGAAGTTTACCTATAATATCTAGTGTAAGTTCTAAGTGACTCTACAACCCCTTTACAAGTAACCCTGCCCCTTTGTAGACTATTACCCCTAAATAAATATGAATTTGCCCTTAAGAGGCGATATAACATACTTTAGGAAACCCTGTTTTAAAACATAATAAATGTTATTTACGATCTGACTGTACTAAAACTTAGTTTAAAGAACGAAAACTTAACAAACAATTTGTAAGTAGAATTTATTAATTGTTTTCTGCACTCCTTTATATATGTAGTTTCAATTGCTAAACCAAAATGTATTTAGCAAAACACAACGAATTGCAAACAAACGTTAGAATGGTGGTTTTAAAGTAAACTTAAAAAAAGCCCTGCAATATTTTAAACTAACATATGTAGAATCAAAAGTAAAAATGGAAATTTTTGAAACAAACTTTTGCAAGATTAGTTGAAACTAGTTAAAGTTTTATGTTATTTTTTTCAAGCTTTGTATATTAATGGAAAGTTTATATTCAAATTAAATATATAAATTAGTCATTCAACAAACTAAGCAACCGATTTTTGAAAAGTAATTTTTTTAATATCCATTTAAAATAGTTAAAAAATAAACTTTAGTATATTTTTGTATACTGTTTTTTTTTTACATTTTAAAGATAAGTTAAAGATAAGTTTTTAAACATAGTTTTACAAACAAAATCAAAAATTAAAAACATAGAAAATCGTAGAAAAGCAAATTAAATGCATTAGATCTAAAAAGGCAACACTTTTTTAAGCTAAAAATAAAAGAAAGAACATAAAATTGTTAATCGTTTAAAATACTACCACATTACCTTTTATAACTTTTTTGTGATATTGTACTTTGTTTAACAAAAATAAACAAAAAAATAAGTAAATCTTTAAATTGTAGATTTGAATTTCCGACAATAACACGAATGCTTAATAATGCTTAATTAGTTAATAAACAAACCATCCTTGCTGTCAATATATTCATTTAAATTTAAAAATCAGAAAATTGTTCTCACGAACTAAAATTAAATTAACATACTGTAAAAAAATGTTGTAATTTAAGTTTATAAAAATGCAGTATATCTTAATTTGATACTTAAAAGTAAACAAAGAAAATAAATAATATAGCATGTTTATTCAACTAAAACAAATATTTGTTAGTTTTACATAACAACAAGCTTAAGTTACAAGTTTAGTTATTATAAACACTTATAATGGAATATTGACTAAAAAACAAATTTTACTTAAGAAAAAAACTAACTCAGTACAGTACCGATGGTTTACATTAAGTAATATGCAGAATTAAATAGACATTACTCTAAATCTAAACCTATTCACTTTTAAATTTGAAAGTTTTTATTCACAAAATATAAAAGTTAAAAGAAGCTTTACGACTGTAAAGTTCTTTTTTGGTTTTTATTTCATTTGTAGCTCATTATAATTTTGATTAAGTTGGGTATGCAACTCGATGACCGAAAGGTCTTTTTGCTTGTCCAGATCCTTGAATCAAATAATTTTGAGCAACTTTTCGTTTTTTTTAATAAACCTATATTATACTAAATTAAACAAATTAAAACTAGTATTGTTATTAGTTTATTAAACGAAAAAAAGCAATACTTAATTTTTTGTTCACTAAACTCTGTCTATTAAGTCGCACATTTCTTGGATACATTTTAAATTTTTGTCCAGGACAGAAGCGTTTCCAAAATAAGGTAAAACCGAAAACAATTGGTGTTTTCTTGTTTAAAGTATTTTGTGTTTCTTTGTAAACGAATCCATTTATAAATAAAAATACTATGGCAAACTTACTTAAATATCATTAATTAGAAAAATTTAAATTACGTTTTAAAATACTTATTAAGCTGTAAAGTTTTTTCAGCATACTTTTAAATTTAATTACTAAATACTTTTTATTAAATAAAAATTCTGTATAAGTAGTTTATAAACAATGTTTGCTTAAAAATTTGTTATTTTGTAGTTTGAAAGGAGAAGTACCTTCGGTTTAAATAAAAAAAGGTCTATTACTTGAATGAGTTATTGGCACAGCTTTAAAAATACAAACGTTTTAGGTTAAATGCAGTCATTGACTCCCAAGCAAAAATTTACAGTAGTTTGATTCATTAAATAGTACTTTTCAAGCGTTTTGCTTCACAAATATTTTAAAACTGATTCACATTTCAGGCTATATTGACATAATTACACACAAAGAGCCGACACTAAGTCTGCACGTCACTTGCTTATAAATCATGTACATAAACTTTAAAAAATATTTTTAATCTGAGTAATAAAGACTTAGTAGTTATCATCGAACCTTGAAAATAGTTTTTTTTAGGCAACCTAAAAAGCATCTTAACAGTAAAAAGTTTCTGATAAAAAACATCTAGTGTAATTCCTACATTAAATCTTAGTAGACACTAACTTCAATTTAAGATTACAGTAGACTACCGCTTAAGTACGCACTTTTTTTGGTACGCATCACGCCTTAAGTACGCACTTATCAAGAAAGATAGAATGGCCAACCTGCTGAGTTAGCCTAAGACATTCACAAATTCTAAACTAGGGTGAGTAATCCTGAGTAGTCTAAGTGGCCTGAAATTGTGACAGTCCTGTTATTAAAAGTTAATAAACTAAATACTTATGTAGTGGTTGCAGAAAAGTGAAAAAAAATAATGATATTTGAGCTGTAATGCTATTGAATAAATAAATCTAGATGACAAAGCTAAAAAAACCTACAAATACAACATAGTTAAGTCATAACTTAATTTAAATGTACCCACATTGATGTTTTCAAAATGTTTGGTAAACACAATGTAGTTTGGTACTTTACCTCTAATAAAACAAAATATGGCTTAATATTCTTTTTTATACCATTGACTGACATTGACTTTGTATACTAATAGTATGTATTAATTACGTAGAAACTTTTTATAGACAAAATAAATCATTTTAAAATCTAATAAAAAGTTTTTCAGATTAGAATTATGTATTAAATGTTATTTATGATAAAAGGACTTGTTTATTTGGCTTAATTATTTAGTGGCTAATTGTAAGAAAGAAAACAAACAACTGAATTTCATATTAAACTATGTCGTCAAAAAGTACGCACTACCCGTGCTAAGTACGCACTTTTTGGTCGGGTTCAATTTGCGTACTTAAGCGGTAGTGTACTGTATTTTTAAGTTAAAATTTCTTAAAGTGTTTGTTTATATGTTATTTATTTTCACTTTCATTTTTACTTGAAATATTTATCCATCAACTGTCTTAAAGCTAAAAATTTTTGAGTATACATAGTTTTAAAATAAGTACCATATATTCTGATCTGTTATAAGCTAAAAATTAAATTATTTTACTTTTCATATTACTACAACTAGCTTGCAGTTTATTAAAAAATGAGTAGACTTTATTTTTTCGTTTAATTTGAAAATCATTAGTAAGTTAATACAAGTTTTGAACCAAACAACTTTTTTTTTGTTTAAATGTAAAATGTTAACTAAAAACATAATTATACTAAGATTAAAGACGTTTAAATAAATAAAGTATTGTTTGATGTTTTTTTTTAAGTTCAGTTATAACCTAAGCCCTACCACTAAAAGTTATAACTTTTAACAATATAGACTTTGCAAATTTAAAACAACATTTATGACACCATACAATCACTATATAGAAATACCATACAACTAGGATAAGTTCACAACTACTTATCCCAACTTGTTTATCATATCTACTTTAAAAGTGATATGCTGTTAGAAAGTTCATCTTGTGTATACAAAAGTTTGCATTTCATAGCAGTTGACTACCGAAACTGTAACCTTGTGCTTTAAACAGCAATGCGCAGCCGCCAATGCTATTCAAGTTATGCAACTTTTTCTGTTTGATGATCAATTACCCGAGATCAACACGGTGAGCTTCAATACACAATTCGCAACAAACTTAACTGGTTGTTTAAGATGCGCGTAGTAATACTTAATTGTATTGTATGATCAATGCATAATGATACTTAATAGTTTTGAAACTTGAAAAATTTCAAATTAATGATTTTGAGCATGATGATACTAATACGACTTTATTGTTGAAAAGGTTTAGTAATGTTTACATAATAATAAAAAACTTCAAACTCAACTGGTTGTTTAGAATACATTAAAAGTTTAGTGAGACTTATGTTGGGCATAATAAATAACTCTTTTATTTTTTTTTAACTTGTTTTAGAGCTTTAACCATACTTAATTTATTCAATTAAACAGTTTCTACAAAGTCTTAGCCGATAATAGTGTAACTATATACTTACTTCAAATACAAAAACTAAAAAACAATTTTTTCTAAAAGTTTTTGGTTTATTGGTAAATAACAGAAAGAAAAATCAACATGAAACTTCCAGTAAGAAACAAAAATGAAAAAACAAAAAAAAATTGAACAAGCAAGTTGCTCGTGTCATTTGAAAACTGATACAAAAACAAAAGTAAAAACAAAACAAACGAGGAAAAGTAAAAACCTCTTCATTGAACTACTATCATCAGTAAATAAAACTTGTCTCAATTGATTCGGAGCAAAAATTAAATAAAAAAATTCCTAACGAAGTTTAAATTTTTGAAAGCATGTCTGTAGTTTTGCAATTGATAATAAGCAAATGTCTTGACTGTTTGATTTCTTTCGTGTTAAATTTTTTGAACACTTAAGAAAAAACTATCATAAAGCGTTTGCTTATTAGCTATTACAAAAAAGTCCCTGCTGTATTCGGCGTTCTAGTAAAAACAAAACTGAGCTCTAACACAATATTTTGATCGAAGAGGTCTAATCTTAGGTAGCATTTATAAAAAAAACGAAAAGAAACAACAGGCAACCTTAGTTGGGCAGTGCATGCTGTCTTGTTAAAATATGTACAAACAAGCGGACGTAGCTAGATCGAAAAAAACGAAGCTACAAAAATTATATGACATATATATATATATATACATTTAATTATCTTAATCCGCTCTAAACATAGTTTAGGTTTACATTTCGTTCAACAAATGCTTGTATTATACTGTTTCATACTTGCTTGTATCATACTTAAATTGAACTTTAAATTAAAAAACTCAAAAAAAGTTTGTAGATTTGTGTTTTTTGATCTAGCTGCGTCACAAACGTCATTTCAACCCCAGCCGATAGTTTGAAACGCGTCAATACTTATAAAAATGTGATGGTTTTATACAAAATGAAAAGACAACAACAATGAAAAAACTACTATTTTTACACTTAGTTTTATAGCTAAAAAGTTCTGTTGTTTTTTACTGTTAGCTTAATGTTTTTTAACTAAAGAGAGTCTTGTATATAAAAAAAAACAAAAAAACATTAATGGCTGAACGTTGTAAATGAAAAAATATTAAAGGCACGAAAAGCTTTACATTATGTAAAAAATTATAAAAGCTACTAAAAAATGTTTAATTTAATACAGGGATTACAATTCTAACTTTGTGTAAATTTGTTGCGTAAATATTTTTCTCAGTTTTTTTTTTTATTCTAGTGCAAAAATATTTTATCACATATTAATTTTTTAGTAAACCTCTGTGAATAAATTAACCAAGGGCAAGAATAGGGTTTTGATATAAACAAATCTTAGCAAAACGCTGAAAAAAAAAAAAACAACTAACTACTTGTATAAAAAATTGGCGAGTAGTTTTATCTATAAACGGTGACAACTTAAATTAATATTTTATACTATGTTGCAGCTTTAAGTAAAATATTTTCAAAACTACGAAAGATTCTTTCAATACTGAGTAAGATTAGAAAAAGTCATTTTTAAAATTATAGAATATTAAAAATTTCGTTATTTAAAAGTTGTCCAAAAAACTACGAAATAATTATTAACAAAAACACTTTTTTTTATTTACAATTGTTCGTTCCGCGGCCTCCCTCAAAAAAGAGAGGGCGCGCGTCAATGTTCAGCTTCTAAATTGTCCATCAGATGTCGCAACGATCGTGTGACGACGTCATCGCATTGTGACGTCACGATCTAGTTGCTTCGGTGGCGGCTCTTGTGGTGCTTCTTCGTCGACCTCTTCTCGGTCTTGCCCTTGTCCTTGCTGCCTCCCGCCCAGCCCTTCTTCTGATTTCGAGGTCGGATCTTGAGCGCCGGGTTGCTGTAGCTCGTTCGCAGTTGAGCCAGGAGGCCCGCTGTAATTTTGTTTGTTAATGTTGAAACAAAATTTTTCCAGTATACATTTTTGTAAAAGTTTAATTAGATTGTAGTACATATATAAACCTTAAAATACTGAAAAAATAGTCTTTTATTATGCACAATTATAATCAAGTAAGTTGTTTGTGTTGAGATCCGTGTAGTGTATGAAAAAAAAACTTTAATAGTTTTTAAAGTGTTCAATTATTTATTCTAAACGAAAATTATACATATGTATAGGAAATAAAGTGGTTAAATAAACTTAAATACTATCCACAGAGCCAAGTTGAAAGGCTTTTAAAAAACTTATTAAAAAATATATATTTTCACAAAAACAGAAATAGAAGTAAGCTAAATGCTTTAATCTTCAGCTAGTACGGTTAGAAATAAATAGTACTTTGCTAAACAATGATGCAATTTTGATCATAACACAACAAAAAATATATATATATATAAACAAACCGGTTTCGCAGGTGGATCCGATCCATCCGTCGCCGCAAGTGCAGCTTCCGTCCACGGGATTGCACCTTCCCCCGTTCTCGCATTCACACTCGAACTGGCAGTTCGGACCGTATTTTCCCGTTGTGCACACTGTTAAAAGTATTAAGTTCTAAAGTGTCCTCAGGCTACAATATAGGGTTTTTTAATGTTCACAAAGCAAAAATGCAGACATAAATAGAAATTGTTGATTTATCTATTGTTTTAAAAAAACTTATTAAAAAAATGATATAATAATTAAGTTAAAGAATTAAAATACAATTTAAACAAAAATTAAAAATGAGGAAAAAGTATCATGGCTATTTTTAACAATTAACTAACCGTTCTCGCAATGCGGGCCGGTCCTTCCTGAAGGGCAGAGACATTTTCCGGTTATCTGGTCGCATTTCACGTTGTCCTCACCGCAGCTGCACTTGCTCAGGCAATTCGGTCCGAACGTGCCAAGGGAGCAGCCTGAAAAATAATTTATTTAGTGTTCGTAATTATTTTGTTGACGTTATTGTGAACCATCATGTTTAAAACGAAAAAATACTGACAAGAAGTGAGCATGTTAATTCTTTTTAAGCTACTTCAGCACTTGACAGTAAATATTTTTGTCAAACATTTATGGAACCAACCGATTTCGCACTGCTGCCCGTGCCACCCAGGGGCGCACTTGCACCGTCCGGTCACGTGGTCGCAGTCCAGCGAGTTCCGGCAGTCGCACCTCTTTGCGCAAGCGGCTCCGAAAAACCCTTTCGGGCAAGCTGTGGGGGAAAAGAATAGAGTTAGAATTTTACTATTATATCTTAATTTGTTCATTTCTTAATTTTTTGATAACTATCCGTGATACTACTACCACTTAATATACCTTTAGAAGATACTGTAAAAAAGTCTTAGTTACTTGCTCGTCTTTTCTCCATTAGTTAAACTAATCTTGTAGGCCAGGGGTCGGCAAACTGCGGCCCGCGGGCCAATTGCGGCCCGCGAAGGGTAAATCTGCGGCCCGCGAGCACGTTATTTTTTTAAATGGAATGCGGCCCGCGAAAGAAAATTTTGCGGCCCGCGAGCATGTAAAAGTGGCCCGTTGAGCAAAAATATATTTGAAGTATAATTTTTTTCGGTAATTCGATTTAATTTGTATAGTTTTGTTTTTAAGTCTCTGTATAACATTTAAAAATAATTAGAAGAAGTAACTACTTTAATTTAAAAATGTGAAAAAGACAGATTAGCATTCTAACAAGATATTTTTCTGAGTTTCATAATAACTTCTATTTTACAACAGCAAGTAATTATCTGAAAAAGAGTGCTTGAATTTAATAAGTTAGTTGTATTATACCTATTTATCAAATAAAATAAATGCAAATGTTTTCCATTTTGTACAAAAGTAATGCACAGTAATTAACTAAAGTGTCATTTGTTTATAGCTTAGATATTCTTTCTAATGTTTTTTATACCTAAGTTTCTTTTATATAATTTTTATTTGTAAATGTTATGTTTTAGTGTAAAAACATTTAAAATAACATAGTTATAAGAAACAAAGGTTTATTTAAGTTTTGTTAAAATTAACAAATAAAAAATTTTTATAAAAAAATATACTAAAGTAGCTTAACAAAGTCATTTAATATTGATATACTTTATAAGACACTTTTTAAACTTTAATTAAACTTTATATTAAAAATAAAAGAAGGAATTGTTCTTCTAAAAACTTTTGGTGCATTGCACCTTTACTTGTAAAATTTCACCGATTGTTGTGCTTCGTGTTTGAACTAAACTAAGAAATTATACTAAAGTGTCAAAGTTAAAAAAACATCTCTAATAAAAATTCTCAGATGAGCAATAGTTTTTCTATCAGTGCTCTCATCTTAGCATATTGACTAAAGTCATAATTTGATTTATGCGACTTTATAACCTTAATGCATTTTCTAAATAGGACTTTGTGTTGTCATTGAAGAAATAAACAAAAGTTTTTGATTACTGCCAACAAAAATTTTCTAAAAAAGTTTTCAATTATAAACGGTATCTCATTATTAATAATAAATTTTGCTACTTTATAACTTGCCTTAACAACTTTTTTCTGATAATTCTGTAGTTACTGAAGATAATCATTTGCTTTGTTGGAACTGATTTTGGTGATTTGTTTTTTTCTCGTTTCTCGCAATAACTCCTAACTAACGGTTTGTTATTTTTGTTGTTCGTCTTTTATTTTACAACTAATATTTTTAAATTCTTATTGCAGATAAAGAAATGCTGTAATGCTTAATAAAAAAGAGGTTTTTCTCTTCGCTAATGAATCAATTAAGTTTTATACTTTTGTTAAAAATGTTTAAGAAAGTTAATTGTCCATTCCAGCTGACTTATTTTTTTTTTGGCATGTAATTTGTTTATTGTTAATAAGTTTCTTATTTCTTTATGATGTGAACTTGTTTTAACTGGGTTGTTACACAAACAGGCTATTTTAAAAGCTTGAAAACTCAGATGTGTGTGAAACTTTTATTTCAAACACTTTAAATAAGTCTTAGAATTCCCAAAATAGTTTTTATGACTGTAGTGTAGTTTACTAATTGTAGTTTTTTCTTGTTTTTTTACACTTTGTGTACTTTTTAATGATAATGTTATTTTTACTAGGTACTTAAGCTTGATTTACAACGATTTACTAGCTTTTTAAACTTTTAATGAACTTAGGGCTGGTTTGATACAACTCAGACATTTTTGCTTTTTAAGTGACAACCATGTAAAAGACTAGTTACTAATAAGATATTTTATTTAAGTATTCGAGAATTAATTATGTTAAAGAGTTTGTTCTAGCTTTCTATAATACAAACAGGTATTAATTTTATTAAATTAACTAATTACTAAATTTTTTAATGAATGTAAACTATTTAACACGCAAAAACTTTATTTTGAAGTTAATATTTTTAGAAATATAAAAAAAGGGGTTGATAATGTAACAAATATATAAAAGTAACTAATAAATTGTCTTTCAAGTTTGGTTTTTATAGAGAATTAAACTGTATGTAAAGTTAAAAAAGTATTAAATTTAACTTAGTAAGTGCTTATGAAAGTACATAGTTTATTAACACTTAAGTATATTAGTCAATGTAAATTTTATTCTAATTTTATTTAATTTACTTTAAATAGTAGTTCTATGTATAGCTAAAAGTTATTTAAAATGATAAGGTGAATAAAAGTAAAACTTTTCTCTAGTGTGACTAAAACTAAAACCAAAAGATTATTTAGATGTCACTAAAACTAAAACTGCGGCCCGCGAAGACTTTGTAAACTTGAAATTTGGCCCTCGACCACCAACTGCCTGCCGACCCCTGTTGTAGGCTTTATATGATTACAAAAAATTGAGTTTAAAAAGTGTAGTTTTTGAAGTAATTTGTACGCTGTCTGCTTTATATTTAAAATGCATAATATTTTGAAAGAGTTTAAATTTTTAAACAAGTTATAAAATCCGAGCAAAAATATAGAACATTTTACAAGTTTTCCCTTTTTAAAACAAATAGTATAAACATAGCTATCATACCTATAAGAATCATGTGTTTTACAGTTTTCAGACATAAAGTGTCTACGAATTTTAAATATTATAACATAAAACAAAAAAGTTGTGTTACAAAACAATGCTCAAAATTGAACTATTTTGACTACTTTTTTACATGATATGTCGATAAAACTCTACACATATATTTTAATAGCAATTTAACAAACAACTGACTGTTCTCGCAGAGAGCACCGTAGTACCCGGGTTTGCACTTGCACCACCCGTTTATCCGGTCACAAACTTCGTTCTGGTTGCATGAACACTCGAGTTGGCAGTTCGGTCCCCATGTACCGTCAGTGCACTCTAAAAATTTTTTATGAAGTTTACTAATAATAATTGCAGATGTAAAACATTTACTACGCAAGTAAAAAAGTAAAGTTAAACATCTTTTTATCTAAACATTTTTATTCTAATTATTATTCAAAAACATTCTATATTAAAAAAAAAGTAGAGCGTATTACAACGAATATTCAAATACATAACAAGTAGTAAGTAAATATTGCTTTTTTTTCACAAAAATACAGGGTAAATATTTTTTATATTTGTCTAATAGTAGGTTTTTTTATGCAAAATATTTCACAGAAATTTTCACTCAAGATATTTACGGAATGTAATTTGATTTTGAATTTAGATAAGCTACCATTTTGCAGTATGATACTGAAGCATATTTGTTTACTTTTATTAAAAAGCTTATAAGTCTAAGCACTTAAAGCCATGGTAAATGTCAGTGATCGTGTTGTGTTACAAAAATTAAAAGTATCTGTTTACAAAAATACTTAGTAATTTAAACTTGAAACTCGATACATTTTTTGTTAATAAAAAGAAACTAGGAGACACTTACAAAACAAATTTTTGCAAGTATATATTATTGCGATACTGACCTTTACTTATCTTTTCTTACCAGGCTAGCACAAGAGTTTACTTACTTACAAAAAAAAATAATAAAATAAACTAGTTAAGAATTATGGTTTAGTTTAAGTTTTGTAAAAGTATTTTAAAGAATTTAAATTTAAGTTTTAAACAATAACTTGACTTTAATTACTTATTAGTTTTTGTAGAACTTAGCGCTTTGACTCAAAAAAAATTTTGGTGTTTTAATGAAGTTTTAATAATTTTTTAAAAAAGTAGTTTGAAACAAAAATTAAACTGAAACTAAATTAAAAACTATGTTTATAAAAGCTGAGGTTTCTATTCTATAAAAACTATAGTTAAAAAAAAGTTAGTAGAATAATTGTAAAAATCTAATCTTTTCAAACCTCGTTCACAAAGTGGTCCGGTCCACCCGAGCCCGCAGGTACAGTTTCCAGTTTTTGGGTCGCAAAGCCCGTTGTTCTCACATGCACACTCGTTTTCACAATTTTCACCCCACGACCCTTGCTCGCAGTCTGAGTAAAATATTACTTGTTATAAATTTGTTTTATTTTCATATCCGTAAGTGAGATTTTATAACTAAATTGATGCTTGCAGTATATAGATATCTATGCTACTTTATATTATTACATATAAAAATAATTTATTTGATCAAAAATCTATCTAAATACGTTGCATAAAGTTTGGTTTACGTGTTTTACTTGTTTTTGAGTAAAAACAAAAACAATTGAACAAAAACTAGTAAAAATTGCTTTTCTTAGTCACGTTTAGTTTGACCGCAAATATTTTAATAGAAAGTTAATAACAATAAATCAAAAGTAAATTGATGGATTCTAACTGTTTTAAAAACCTTTACTATTAAGAAAATTCTAGACAAGGTTTTGTTTTACAATTGTGTGAACTAAATGATACTAAAATTGTCGTTGTAATATTTCCCTTTTTAAAACTGCCAAAACACTTTAAAAACAAATTAACATTTTAAAACGTTAAAACTCCCCAAATTTTAGAATTAATTTTCTAAAATCGTCATTAGTCCTTCTAAAAGCCGTTTTTGTATTTATTTGTATTCTGATAAACAGATTACGATGACGATAAATTAAAAGAAAGGTTTTGTTTCCACACAAGCACCACTTTATATATTAAACGGATTACTAAAGTGTTACAAACTAAATAATACTACTTGTTTATTTTCATAACGTTTTTATAGATAAAAAACCACAAAAAACCAAATACTAAAGAATTTTCGATATCATTCACAAATTAATATCAATAACAAGATTAAAACAAATTTGTGTCGACCTAAATAGCGTTATTTCCTCCCATTTTTAGGACCTTTCTTAGACAAACAACCACGAAAAAGTACACATTTTCTATAGCAATAAAGTAATAAAAATATTAAAACAAATTTGTCTCAACTAACCTGACAGGCAGTTGGGTCCGGTCTTTCCCACTGGGCAGCCGACTTTCTGTGCGCACTCGCCCGTGACGGCGTCGCAACCACCCCCGATCCGCAGTCGCACTCCAGGAAGCAGTCCTTGCCGTAGAAGCCGGCCGGGCACGCTGTTTGGAAATTTATCAATAAAGTTAATTTGATTAGGTGGTGTAAAAATTTTAAGTTAGTTTGCTGTATGACCGTTGAAGCACGTTCAATTATTTATTGCAATCGGATTCTGAAAGAGGATTAGCCTCAATCATTGCAGTAAGCCTATGGGTTCGTGCGTAATAGAGTTTTGAAATGGTAGTGTAAAGAACTTATGGATTTTATTTAAATTCTTTTGTCAAATTTTGAAAGTTATTTTTAGATACCGACTTTACACTTAAGTGTATTGCAAGTTTGTCATACACTGTTTTAAATCGACCTATTTAAAAACTTATTTAAAGTTGTCAAAATAAAAATTTTAACAGTTAAGAAACGGAAAACGATATGAATTTGTTTTTAAGATTTAAATACGTTAATGAGATTGAATTCAAGTTTTGAATTTAACTCTTTATTATAGCTTTGTTTGCATTAAATAACTAAACTTTATTGCATTTTTGTTTAACTTATACATAAAATAAGATAAATATAATTAACAATACCAAAACATGTTCAAAGCTCAACAAAAAATAGAGCTAGAAAGTAAATACATTGGATACACATTTCTTTCCTAAAAATTATAGTAAAGAAGTATTACTAATATTTAAAAAAACTATCAGTTTGTTCAAAGTAAGTTAACTTTTATAAGTTACTTTAATAACAGTTGTGTATTAAAGTAATGAGATATAAGTTGCTTAATGTATTTATAAAACAATTCATGTTGAATTTCGATCATGAAAATACATAACTGTAGTGGTTATTTTCGACAAAATCAGTAATAACTTTGTTTCAAATAATGTTTTCTTTTAATAATTGTATTTGAAAGTACTCATACTTTGTACTATAGATAAAATAGATACAAGTTAGTTCTCAGTTATCAAACATACAAAAATTCCTTAATGTTTTTTCTTTAATAAAAGGTTTGCTTGTTTAAAAAAAATACAGACCAATTGACCTTTTAAGTAAAATTATACCAACAGTTTTACTTAACATTGAAAAAGCATCAAGACATGATTATGGTAAGAAAACATCAAACTTTTTAGTGCACAACTTTAAGTAGCTTTTTTTACGCAAAACTTTTCTTTAAATAATTAACTTTTAAATAGATAAAACAAACAACTTTGAATTACTGGTTGAACAAAGTTATTGAAACTAAACAATAAACCTTAGTTAAATTAAGTTCTAAACATCTAAGACAACTTGTTATAAAGCAAAATTTGCTTAAGCTTAACTGTAAATTAAATAATAAAGACTTTACTAACCATTTTTGGAGGTTTATACAATCCATTGTCAAAAGATGTAATTGATCTGATTTCTACAATACAAGTGTACTAACAGTCCAAAAATTTTTTAATACTAAATACTTATTTTCAGAAGAGCTCAAAAAATAAGTAAGCTTATAGTGACGTAACAATACAAAGCTGCTGTACAATATTTTACACTTTAAATAGAAAAAGTTTGATTTCGCTTAGTTTCTTCATTCAAGACAAATAAGTTAATGTAATTGATAACAATAAACTAAATTAATTTAACTAATGTTCTTTTATATGAACATTAAGCATAAAAACTTATTACATATTTAGAAAAGTATGGTGAAAGTGACAATTATTTTCAATTTATCAAAGTCCTTTGGAATTGTACTACATTGATTAATAGTAAAAGTTTTTTTAAGTAATTTGTTAAGCTCTGTTTATTAATTATCCTTTGATTCAAAGCTTGACTGTATAAAACGTTAAAATAAATACTTGTTTAAAAATAAAAATTATCTTACAAAAAAGTTGAAGTGCAGTGACTCGATCTTAAGTTGCTGGATTCCAATGCTCTCACGACGACCACTCGACTATACTACCCTACATGTACATTTATATTTGTGAACTCAAATTTATTTTCGTTAAACAATGTTTTTAATTTATTTTTTTAAAACACTTAGTTAGGTATAATCATATATGCAAATGTACCTAAAAATAGTTTAGTTGATAGTATTTGTCTGTTTAAAACCCTGTTTGCAAAGCTTCTAACACTAAAAAGTTTTTTTAATAGCTCAATTATAACTTTTAATTGCCTTAAACAAAGTTTATGCATTTAGTTTAGTATATTTTAAATATTTTTTACTTAAGAATAAAAAGTAGTACTTGTTTTAAATATTTTTATTTTATTAATAATTTGCACAGTTTATGGAAATTAGTTATTTCACTTTTAACAAAAAGTTTTTTCTTTTTTTTTTTAATAACCTTGTAATACATCTTGACTTGTTTTAAAAAAGATAGTTTAAAAACTTTTAAGCATACTGTTTAGAAAAATAGTTACTAAATCATAATAAAACAAGGTTTAGTAGTTGAAAAGTTTATACTGATTTAAATATTGTACAAAATCACAAATCTTTTGTGAGGTGCTTCTATACAAAATAGAACTATATTTTTGTATGCATTTAAATTTATAGCTTATAGCTGGAAGGTAACTTAATTAAAAAAGTTTTAGTGCAACCATTATTATAAAAAAATGAGTTGTAAGTATTTTATAAATTTTTTAGTTGATAATTTTTCAAACTTAGATAAACTTAGCTAAACAAAGCTTTTAAACTATCTATCAAATAAAAAGTAGTAGACTAAACGAACGGAAACTATTAGATGGTCAAAAAAATTGGAAAATAAATCTATAATACTTTTTACATACAACTTTCTTTTTCATTACAGACTATTACGACGTGATTTGCACAATACATGCATAAAAACTGTTCACAAAAACCGAAAAATCTTGAACTTTTTTCAATGATAAGTTTTGTATACATATTGATTTCTTTTAAAAGTAAACTGTTTATGTATAAAAACAACTAAATCACAATAAAATCAGGTTCAGTAAATAAAAATAGTATCAGCATTTGATTTTATTACACAAACAATTTTTTTATTCGAACAGCTCTTGCGAGACTAACCAATACCATTAAGTAAATTTAAACGAAACTAACTTGACCAGCTTTTCAAAACAAGTCTAAGAGTAAAAGTGTTCTTTAAGCAATGTTTACTGTTTCGAGAATCGTAAAATAGTTTGATTTAAAAAAATATTTGTAACAACAAAATATAAGTATTTAAACTAATAAAGTATTCAGAGTCTTTAAGTTGTTTATATGTATTATTTCATTTTAAGTTCTGAATAACTCGTTTAAACTTTAAAGTAAATAAATTAAAAAATCGCAGTTTTAGTTCCAAAATGGATCGAAATTTATTTTTAGCTTTTAAATTTATATGATATCTCATTGTGTTTAATTTAGTTTAATGTTTTTTAACGAAACAAGTTACAGATTTATTATTCAATGCACTAGTTTTTTCCTCGTAACTTTTTTATGTTTTTGTTATGTATGAAAAGTTTTGTTTAAGTTTTAAAAATAATTGCCATAGTTTGTGTTTTTTCTTTACCAAGATATGTGAATTCTCTTGTTTCTTATAACTAAGTAATTGCATGTCTAGTATTAATAAATTATATAAAATAAGTGGAAGAAGTTTAGTACAGCTAGATTTAAAGAAGCTAAACCTTAAACGGCGCTATTTAAAAAAAAAGCTAACTTAGTTACGAATCGGGACCAAAATGACAAATCAGTTATAAAAATAATAATTTAAGTCTTATTACTCTATATTAACTATGTTTAAATCCATGTAACGCAATTAATCAAATGTAAATCGTTTTAAAATAAGTTAACTTTTTAAAACGTATTGCGTTATTTTTTACTCCAGCTGAGTCTTTTATCATTTTGTAGGTGTTTAATAGATAATAATATATTTGATTAGTTTTGTACAAGTCGAATGTTCAACAACAAACATTTTACACTTTTATTTAGTTATTTTTTGTTAAGTTCTGTTTTATTCAACAAGATTTAGTCCTTGATTGTAAAAGTTCTTAATTTTAGGTGGTTTCCCTTTTATTGTTTGCAAGCTAAATTTAGTAAAATTCAGAAAAATTTTAGCTTATAATAAATAACATAACATTTGTAGACTAACCAAGTAAATTTCATTGCACACAATAAATCTAACTATCTTAACTACATTATTAGTTTTTGAATTATAACTTTATCTGTTTTAAACCAATTATAACCTTACAACATAAGTGTACAACATAAGTGTACAAAAGTCATGTTAGAATGCAAACTACAATTTATACAAATGTGACACATAACAAGTCAATCTTATCTGTAAACTCTTTTAACAAAATAACAAACAAAAAATTAAAATGTTGAAAATAAATTGACTTAATTTTCACTTTTAACATGTAGAATTATTGAAATTTTAACTAAATATTCTTTATATAATGCCATGGTTGAGGGATTATCAGCTTAATACAACTTTTTCTATTCATAATTATCTAAGAAGTTTGTTCAACTAGTTTCTTTTTGACACATTTAATAGTTAAAATGAGTTTTATTGTTCAGTTAACCAAAGTTATTGGGTTTATTATGTGTTTTGTTGAAGGCCACAAGTAAAAAGACTAATTTCTTAATATCTGTCTCATCCTGGAGCCTAAGCATTAATTTAAAAACTTAATCAGCACAAACAAATAAAAACTATAGTAAGAATTTATTTTATCCTCAGCAGAACTTTATAAAACTGATTATACCCCACAAATAATTTAAAGTCTAATTATTTTATAACCTCTTACAGTTCCTAAAATAATCAAAATTAAGGACTAGTGATAACTTGAGTAATAAATTAAGCTTACTAAGCTATCAACTCATTTTTATGTTCAAGTATTTTTTTCAAATTATTTAGTTGTTTACTGAATTTTTGAAATTTACTGAACAACTTTAATACCAGCTCTTTGGGCATTAAAAATAATACTGGAAATTAGTATATCTTGGTTCAAGATATAAGTAGAAGTATAATTATTTAAAATGACTGAAATTTTACTATGCATTTAAAAATTTATTTAAAACATTTTTTGCTGATTTTTCTTTATAATAGACTCAAAAAATTATTTTTTTTTTATGTATACTTTTTACTTATGTAAATCAAATTATTTAATTATATTTGTATATACAAACAGACTACTAAATAACAAAAGTTTATCACTTAAATCATAATGTTTAATCTATTTAAAAACTTATAAAACTTCTTTACTTCTACAGTAAATTTTTAATTATATTTCAACTATTATGGTTTTTGAACTATAATCACAAAAGAAGTTTAAAGCATTTAAAATATATAAAAACTTTGGACTCTTTTTTAAAATAGATGCTGATACTAAAAAAAAAACAAAAAAAAAAATATTAAGTATAAGTTAATGTATAAGTGTATAACAATAAAAGTATAACAACTTATTTATGTGATAAGTTATATAAAGTGTTACTTATATAGAAAACTTTTAATAATTTTTCTGTTTCTATTACTTGTTTGTTCAAGTCAAAATAAACAAACAAAAGATGTACTTGAATATCTAGTAGTATGGTTTTTATTTTATTATGTTTGTGCAGTCTAGCTTATTCTTCTACAGTTAAAAGCTTCTGATCGTTCTGTCATTAATTTTTAATTGTAATTTATGCTTCATTTCTTTTCATACAGTTTGTTATATACAAAAGTTTTGAACTAGTATGCAATATGTAATATTATTCAACTATGAACAAAGTCAAGTATAACTTAAGATCTAATAATAGTTTTACTTTGTTACACAACTACTTGAATTACAGTATTTATACAGTGCATAATTACGAAGTATTGTTTATAAAGTTCTAATACTTTGTCTTATTTATTAATTCCTTATACAAAAATAAAAATGTAGACCCATTATAGTTCAAGTTCCAATAAACATAAATCTTACAAAGCTATTACTACTTTAGTTTTGAAAAGGTTGATTGTGACGTATGAATTCAAAGAAGCAAGTACTAACTTTTTAAATGATTTTAAATTCATTACAAAAGTACAACATATAATGGTAAATATAATGTAGTTTTTTAGTCTATCTTTATTTATAAGTTCATATAATGTAAAGTAAATTAATTACTTTTTCTACTTTGAAAGTAAAGACTATCAATATACATGGAGAGAAAAGAACTTTTATTGATACACTTTTAATTTTTATAACTTTTTTTACTTCGCAACTCTGTCTTTTTTTTGATTTTCTTTAATTGTAAGTTTTATGGCTTGTTTGATTTCTAACCAATCTTTCTTGACTTCTTATATAAATTTTTAACTTCTTGCTATTCAATTTTAAAACCTTGTTTTGTTTTGGTTTCAGATAAAATTTGTAATGATTAATTTATAATTTTTAAAAAAGATAACTTACGCTTTAAAAAATGCAAGATGTTTGAGTGAAATTATGCCAAGTCAATTAGGTCATTCTAAATAAGAGACTTTATTTTTAAATTTTATGCAATGGCTAGTTTGTTTCAAACCTTGTTAACTTGTGTACCAAAATAAATATTTGGTTTTTACTGAAAATTACAATCTAATAATAAAGTAAAACCTAATAAACTAAAGTATCATTAAAATTAAGCTTACATATTAAGACGATTGTTTTAGAAATTAATACAAATGTTAAAGAGTTGTCATTTAAAGTAAATTTAAAATTGTAGTTGAGCTCAGGGTAAAGTTTTAGTCAGCTAAAACCGTCATTATAATATTTAAATAGATAAGTTTAAAATAAGCTAATCATTATAAATAAAAAGTTCCAGTTGAACAAAATATTTCTCGTTCAACAATAAAGCATCACAAAAAATCTAAACAATGTTACAAAGGAAATTCGCTTGAATATTTGTTAATTCTACGAACTAATATTCGTAATACTTCTGTAGTTGTTTTTAATAGCAAGTAGATTTGAACAAAATATAAGCAAAAACTATTAAAGTTTCTTAATAATCAGTATCAGTTAGCTTATTAAATGTATCCAAGTTAAGATCTGAAAATAAATTAATTGACAATTAATAGCTTTTAAATTAAAGTATGTGTTCGTTTTTAATAAATAGTCCATTGTTTTATTCACTAAGTTTAAAAATCTTTAACTTTACGATTACAATAGAGTTACTATATTGTACAGAGTTTTTAATAATATCTCTAGTTATGCTGTACTAATATCTATAATTACTAAAGTTTTCAACAACTTAAAAAAATAACTTTTTCCATTTGTTTTAGTATCAAAAAAACAGTACTGTTTTGAAGATGTTTCTGTACAATCTATTCTGGCTTACACACTATATAGCTTTTGATATGCGAACATATTTACGAAAATGAAGTACACAACGGGTTCGAACTCTCGACAATAAAATCATCTTACGACAAATAAAATACGACAAAGTGTATTCCTTGTAAGGCTACGGTTTAATGCGTTCGAATCTTAAAAATACTTTTAAAATTTTTTTGGTAACTACAACAAAATACAAAATATCTTGAACTAACTGGTATAACAATTAAAGGTATAATGATATAAATACTTTTCAGGTTGCTTGTACCAGTGAAAATAAGCAAAACTACAAAAAGAGAAAATAGATAGCCTTTACTAATGTACAATTAAATGACACTTTTTCGACCAGTCATTTAACAATTATTTTAAACACATGATTTAGAGGCTAAACATTATTTGAATTAAGTTGTTAGTATGTCGATAAGTTCATATAACTATCAAACATGCTTTAAATAAAAATATACTACAGTTTACTTTTAAATCATGTAAAGTTACATGCTCTAAAACTTATTTATCGTACACTTATTGTATTATTAAATTAAAAAAATTAACTTTACTTTTACTTTATTTTCAGTAACGAATAATAAAAAGCATTAACTTAAAACTTCTATTAATACAAATCTACTAGAAGTCGAGGTTTTTAAAGCTATAACTAAAAGAAAATAAGTATAATTGTTCTGCAGTTTGGTTACGTTTTACGTTCAACTTATTTTGTATTTAAATTTTAAAACAAAACTTCACGTAAAGAAATAATGGTTGAGAATTTACATTTATTTGTTTTAGTATATTTAGTTAAGCATGTTTAGAACCGACTGTTTTAGAATAGTATACGAAAATTTGAGGTTTAAAAGCTCTAACTAAAAGAAAAAATATATTTGGTCTAGGTACGTATAGAATCGTATTAAAATTTATAATTAAAAAGTTTTAACCGCTAGGTGGCGCCACTGAGTCGCAGACTTCTTCTGAGATTGCAACATTTTTGTTTGAGAAATCAAAAAAATTAAAAATATTTACTGGTTTTTTCACCGCTTGGTGACGCTGAAACCATACCATTCCTATCCCCCACCCACCAACCCCTTAGATTTAGCCTTGTCTCATACTGAGCGAAATTGTTTGTTTCCACTTAAAATATCTATGTACGTAATATACCCTTACAAATGCACTTTTCATTTTTATTTAATTTTTACCTATATCTAATTATACATTGTTACCATGCAAACTATAATATTACACACATAAACATTAACTTCAGCTTATATTTCTACCCATCATCCATAGTAATTTTTATCTTGTTAGCTTCAGATTCCAATGAAAGCAATGAACAGTTTTACGATTCTAATGAAGCAACTTCCGAAAGTTCCAACACTTTAGCTGCACAAAGCAGTTCTGGCAGCATAACAACTAAAACTAACATATCTGACTTATCTAACATTACCCATTTTCTATCTGATATTGGCAAGATAAAGTAAGGAACCTATTTTTTTCTAATACAAGTTCTATTTTTGAAAATTAAATCTTAGATTTAATGATCAATTTTTTTTAATTCTACTGTTAATGAAATGCATTATGCAATTGAAAAGCCTTAATGACAGTTTTTTAAAAATTTCCTCAAACAGTAGTAACCGTTGTATAAGTCAAGTTTATTTGTGTCAGTTGCAAAACTTTTCAATGAATTGATAAGATACATTTTAAACTAATGCAACTTTTATAGATTACAACTAGGATCTTTTATCCAACTTTATTTTAAACTACAAAGCTTGGTTAACACATCTTTTATAAAAAAACCTTGTCACAATCACAGTAACATAATAATTCTACTGTAAAATAGCATTCTAATGTTAACAGATTAGTTTAAAGTTAGTTTACTACATTTATAGAAAAAAAGTTTAAAATAAATTTTGTCTCAAGGTTTAAGCTTAACTTATCTATTTCTAAGTAAAAGTATTATTTTCTTTTCTGTAGAGCATGGTCTTCAAAAATTTTTATCAAAAGGCCCCTTTAAAAGAAATAAAAAAAGCTATGGCCCCCTAAAACTATATATTTAAAAAAACTACCATTAAATTCGCTTATAATTTTTTTTTAAATCTCGAACATCAATTTCACAGTTTTTAGTGTAAGTTTGAAATTATGTCCTTGTGGCTTCCACTTTTACGGCTTGTGGCCCCCTAAGTTTTCTTAATTCTTTGGAATATATCTAGTACCAGTTTCCCATTAAAAATGCGTAAGACCTTTTTTGTGCTGTTCATCATAAACTCCAGAATATCTAGTGTTAGTTTCAAGTAATGACCTCATGGCTCAATAGTTTTCTCTAATAGACCCCAAGGGAGCCACTTGGCTCAGTTTGGGGAATTTTGACTTAGTTAAACTTGGAAAACTACTCATTTTTTACGCTTAAGACCTTATATTTCACATAAGAAATAATAAAGTCCAGTATATCTAGTATAACTTTGAAGTTCACCTATAATATCTAGTGTAAGTGACTCTACAACCCCTTTACAAGTAACCCTGCCCCTTTGTAGACTATGACCCCTAAATAAATATGAATTTGCCCTTAAGGGGGCGATATAACATACTTTAGGAAACCCTGTTTTAAAACATAATAAATGTTATTTACAATCTGACTCTACTAAAACTTAGTTTAAAGAACGAAAACTTAACAAACAATTTGTAAGTAGAATTTATTAATTGTTTTCTGCACTCCTTTATATATGTAGTTTCAATTGCTAAACCTAAAAGTATTTAGCAAAACACAACGAATTGCAAACAAACGTTAGAATGGTGGTTTTAAAGTAAACTTAAAAAAAGCCCTGCAATATTTTAAACTAACATATGTAGAATCAAAAGTAAAAATGGAAATTTTTGAAACAAACTTTTGCAAGATTAGTTGAAACTAGTTAAAGTTTTATGTTTTTTTTTCAAGCTTTGTATATTAATGGAAAGTTTATATTTAAATTAAATATATAAATTAGTCATTCAACAAACTTAGCAACCGATTTTTGAAAAGTAATTTTTTTAATTTCCATTTAAAATAGTTAAAAAATAAACTTTAGTATAACTTTGTATACTGTTTTTTTTCACATTTTAAACATAGTTTTACAAACAAAATCAAAAATTAAAAACATAGAAAAACATAGAAAATCATAGAAAAACAAATTAAATGCATTAGTTCTAAAAAGGCAACACTTTTTTAAGCTAAAAATAAAAGAAAGAACATAAAATTGTTAATCGTTTAAAATACTACCACATTACCTTTTATAACTTTTTTGTGATATTGTACTTTGTTTAACGAAAATAAACAGAAAAATAAGTAAATCTTTAAATTGTAGATTGAATTTCCGACAATAACACGAATGCTTAATAATGCTTAATTAGTTAATAAACAGACCATCCTTGCTGTCAATATATTCATTTAAATTTAAAAATCAGAAAATTGTTCTCACGAACTAAAATTAGATTAACATACTGTAAAAAAATGTTGTAATCTAAGTTTATAAAAATGCAGTATATCTCAATTTGATACTTAAAAGTAAACAAAGAAAATTGCTAATATGACATGTTTATTCAACTAAAATAAATATTTGTTAGTATTACATAACAAAAAGCTTAAGTTACAAGTTTAGTTATTATAAACACTTATAATGGAATATTGACTAAAAAACAAATTTTACTTAAGAAAAAAACTAACTCAGTATAGTACCGATGGTTTACATTAAGTAATATGCAGAATTGAAAAGACAGTACTCTAAATCTAAACCTATTCACTTTTAAATTTGAAAGTTTTTATTCACGAAATATAAAAATTAAAAGAAGCTTTACGACTGTAAAGTTCTTTTTTGGTTTTTATTTCATTTGTAGCTCATTATAATTTTGGTTAAGTTGGGTATGCAACTCGATGACCGAAAGGTCTTTTCGCATATCCAGATCCTTGAATCAAATAATTTTGAGCAACTTTTCGTTTTTTTTTCAATAAACCTATATTATACTAAATTAAACAAATTAAAACTAGAATTGTTATTAGTTTATTAAACGAAAAAAAGCAATACTTAATTTTTTGTTCAATAAACTCTGTCTATTAAGTCGCACATTTCTTGGATAAATTTTAAAATCTTGTCCAGGACAGAAGCGTTTCCCAAATAAGGTAAAACCGAAAACAATTGGTGTTTTCTTGTTTAAAGTATTTTGTGTTTCTTTGTAAACGATTCCATTTATAAATAAAAATACTATGACAAACTTACTTAAATATTATAAATTAGAAAAATTTAAATTACGTTTTAAAATACTTATTAAGCTGTAAAGTTTTTTCAGCATACTTTTAAATTTAATTACTAAATACTTTTTATTTAATAAAAATTCTGTATAAGTAGTTTATAAACGATGTTTGCTTAAAAATTTGTTATTCTGTAGTTTGAAAGGAGAAGTACCTTCGGTTTTAATAAAAAAAAGGTCTATTACTTGAATGAGTTATTGGCACAGCTTTAAAAATACAAACGTTTTAGGTTAAATGCAATCATTGACTCCCAAGCAAAAATTTACAGTAGTTTGATTCATTAAATAATACTTTTCAAGCGTTTTGCATCATAAACATTTTAAAACTAATTCACATTTCAGGCTATATTGACATAATTACACACAAAGACCCGACACTAAGTCTGCACGTCACTTGCTCATAAATCATGTACATAAACTTTAAAAAATATTTTTAATCTGAGTAATAAAGACTTAGTAGTTATCATCGAACCTTGAAAATAGTTTTTTAAAGGCACTTTAAAAAGCATCTTAACAGTAAAAAGTTTCTGATAAAAAACATCTAGTATAATTCCTACATTAAATTTTAGTAGACAATAACTTCAATTAAATATTATTTTTAAGTTAAAATTTCTTAATCGTTTGTTTATGTGTTATTTTTTTTCACTTTCATTTTTACTTGAAATATTTATCCATCAACTGTCTTAAAGCTAAAACTTTTTGAGTATACATAGTTTTAAAATAAATACCATATATTCTGATCTGTTATAAGCTAAAAATTAAATTATTTTACTTTTCATATTACTAAAACTAGTTTGCAGTTTATTAAAAAATGAGTAGATGTTATTTTTTCGTTTAGTTTGAAAATCATTAGTAAGTTTAAGGAAGTTTTGAAACAAACAACTTTTTTTTTGTTTAAATGTAAAATGTTAACTAAAAACATAATTGTACTAAGATTAAAGACGTTTAAATAAATAAAGTATTGTTTGATGTTTTTTTTCAAGTTCAGTTATAACCTAAGCCCTACCATAAAAAAATTAAAACTTTTAAATATACAGACTTTACAAATTTAAAACACCGTTTATAATACCATACAATCACTATATCGAAACACCATACAACTAGGCTAAGTTCACAACTATTTATCCCAACTTATTTATCATATCTACTTTAAAAGTGATATGCTGTTAGAAAGTTCATCTTGTGTATACAAAAGTTTGCATTTCATGGCAGTTGACTACCGAAAAATGTAACCTTGTGCTTTAAACAGCAATGCGCAGCCGCCAATGCTATTCAAGTTATGCAACTTTTTCTGTTTGATGATCAATTACCCGAGACCAACACGGTGAGCTTCAATACACAACTCACAACAAACTTAACTGGTTGTTTAAGATGCGCGTAGTAACACTTAATTGTATTGCTTGGTAATGATCAATGCATAATGATACTTAATAGTTTTGAATCTTGAAAAATTCCGAACTAATGATTTTGAGCATGATGATACTGATACGAATTTATTGTTTAAAAACTTTAGTAATGTTTACACAATAATAAAAAACTTCAAACTCAACTGGTTGTTTAAAATACATTAAAAGTTTAGTAAGACTTATGTTTGGCATAATAAATAACTCTTTTAATATTTTTTAACTTGTTTAAGAGCTTTAACCATACTTAATTTGTTTAATTAAACAGTTTCTACAAAGTCTTAGCCGACGATAGTGTAACTATATACTTACTTAAAATACAAAAACTAAAAAAAAACGATTTTGTCTAAAAGTTTTTGGTTTATTGGTAAATAACAGAAAGAAAAATCAACATGAAACTTCCAGTAAGAAACAAAAATGAAAAACAAAAACAAAATTGAACAAGCAAGTTGCTCGTGTCATTTGAAAACTGATACAAAAACAAAAGTAAAAACAAAATAAACGAGGAAAAGTAAAAACCTCTTCATTGAACTACTATCATCAGTAAATAAAACTTGTCTCAATTGATTCGGAGCAAAAACTTAATTAAAAAATTCCTAACGAAGTTTAAATTTTTGAAAGCATGTCTGTAGTTTTGCAATTGATAGTAAGCAAATGTCTTGACTGTTTGATTTCTTTCGTGTTAAATTTTTTCAACATTTAAGAAATATTTTCATCATAAAGCGTTTGCTTATTAGCTATTACAAAAATGTCCCTGCTGTATTCGGCGTTCTAGTAAAAACAAAACTGAGCTCTAACACAATATTTTGATCAAAGAGGTCTAATCTTAGGTAGCATTTATAAAAAAAAAACGAAAAGAAACAACAGGCAACCTTAGTTGGGCAGTGCATGCTGTCTTGTTAAAATATGTACACACAAGCGGACGTAGCTAGACCGAAAAACACGAAGCTTCAAAAATTATATGACATATATATATATATATAAATATATATATATATACACTTAATTATCTTAATCGCTCTAAACATAGTTTAGGTTTACATTTCGTTCGAATAATGCTTGTACTATACAATTCATACTAAAATTGAACTTTGAATTGAAAAACCCAAAAAAAGTTTGTAGATTTGTGTTTTTTGATCTAGCTGCGTCACAAACGTCATTTCAACCCCAGCCGATAGTTTGAAACGCGTCAATACTAATAAAAATGTGATGGTTTTATACAAAATGATAAGACAACAACAACAAAAAAACTACTATTTTTACACTTAATTTTATAGCTAAAAAGTTCTGTTGTTTTTTACTGTTAGCTTAATATTTTTTAACTAAAGAGAGTCTTGTATACAAAAAAAAAACAAAAAAAAACATTAATGGCTGAATGTTGTAAATGAAAAAAATATTAAAGGCACGAAAAGCTTTACATTACGTAAAAAATTATAAAAGCTACTAAAAAAAATTTAAACTTAATACAAGTATTATAACTTTAACTTTGTGTAAATTTGTTGCGTAAATATTTTTCTCAGTTTTTTTAATCTAGTGCAAAAATATTTTATCACAAATTAATGTTTCAGTAAACCTCTGTGAATAAATTAACCAAGGGCAAGAATAGGGTTTTGATATAAACAAATCTCAGCAAAACGCTGAAAAAAAAACTAACTACTTGTATAAAAAATAGGCGAGTAGTTTTATCTATAAACGGTGACAACTTAAATTAACATTTTATACTATGTTGCAGCTTTAAGTAAAACATTTTTAAAACTACAAAAGATTCTTTCAATATTAAGTAACATTATAAAAAGTCACTTTTAAAATTATAGAATATTATCGTTTTTTAAAATTTGTCCAAAAAACTACGAAATAATCAACAACAAAAACACTTTTTTATTTACAATTGTTCGTTCCGCGGCCTCCCTCAAAAAAGAGAGGGCGCGCGTCAATGTCCAGCTTCTAAATTATCTATGTGACGTCGCAACGATCGTGTAACGACGTCATCGCATTATGACGTCACCATCTAGTTGCTTCGGTGGCGGCTCTTGTGGTGCTTCTTCGTCGACCTCTTCTCGGTCTTGCCCTTGTCCCTGCTGCCTCCCGCCCAGCCCTTCTTCTGATTTCGAGGTCGGATCTTGAGCGCCGGGTTGCTGTAGCTCGTTCGCAGTTGAGCCAGGAGACCCGCTGTAATTTTGTTTGTTGAAAATAAATTTTTCCAGTAAACATTTTTGTAAAAGTTTAATTAGATTGTAGTAATATATAAACCTTAAAATACGGAAAAAATAGTCTTTTTGTTTTGCACAATTATAATCAAGTAAGTTGTTTGTGTTGAGATCCGTGTAGTGTATGAAAAAAAAAATTAATAGTTTTTAAAGTGTTCAATTATTTATTCTAAACGAAAATTGTACATATATATCGAAAATGATGAGGTCAAATTAATTTAAACACTTAAACACTTTCCACAGAGCCCACTTGAAGGGCTTTTAAATAATTTATTCAGAAATGTAGATTTTCTAAAAACAATAAAATATTTTTCATAAAGCTAAATGCTTTAATCTTCAGCTAGTACGGTTAGAAATAATTAGTACTTTGCTAACCAATGATGCAGTTTCGATCATAACACAAAATTATATATGTATATATATATATGTATATATATATAAACAAACCGGTTTCACAGGTGGATCCGATCCAACCGTCGCCGCAAGTGCAGCTTCCGTCCACGGGATTGCACCTTCCCCCGTTCTCGCATTCACACTCGAACTCGCAGTTCGGACCGTATTTTCCTGTTGTGCACACTGTTAAAAATATTGTGAACTAAAGTGTGCCCAGGCTACAATATAGGTGTTTTTAATGTTCACAAAGCAAAAACGCAGAGATAAGTAGAAATCGTTGATTTATATACTGTTTTAAAAAATCTCAGTAAAAAATGATATAATAATTTAGTTAAAGAAGTTAAATACTATTAAGATAAAAACTTAAAATGAGGAAATTGTAGCTATATTAAATAATTAATTAACCGTTTTCGCAATGTGGGCCGGTCCTTCAAGAGGGGCAGAGACATTTTCCGGTTATCTGGTCGCATTTCACGTTGTCCTCACCGCAGCTGCACTTGCTCAGGCAATTCGGTCCGTACGTGCCAAGGGAGCAGCCTGAAAAATAATTTTATTTAGTGTTCGTAATTGTTTTGTTGACGTCAGTGAGAGCCATCATGTTTAAAACGAAAAAATACTGAGAAGAAGTGAGCATGTCAGTTTTTTTTAAGCTTCACTAACAGCACTTGACCGTAATTATTTTTGTCAAGCATTTATGAACCAACCGATTTCGCACTGCTGCCCGTGCCACCCAGGGGCGCACTTGCACCGTCCGGTCACGTGGTCGCAGTCCAGCGAGTTCCGGCAATCGCACCTCTTTGCGCAAGCAGCTCCGAAGAACCCTTTCGGGCAAGCTGTGGGAGAAAAGAGCATAGTTAGAATTTTACTTTTGTATCTTAATTTGTTTAATTTCTTATTATTTTGATGATTTTCCGTGGTACTACAACCACTTAATATACCTTTTGAAGATACTGTAAAAAAAAATCTTATTAACTTGCTTGTTTTTTCTCCATTAGTAAAATTAATCTTGTAAGCCTTATATCATTAAAAAAAAATTGAGTTCAAAAAGTGTAGTTTTTGAAATAATTTATACGCTGTTTGCTTTATATTTAAACTGCATTATATTTTTAAAAAGTTTAAATTTTAAACAAGTTATAGAATCCGAGCAAAAAAGTATAACATTTTACAAATTTTCACTTTTTAAAACAAGTGGTATAAACATAGCTAACATACCTATATGAAACATGTGTTTTACAGTTTTCAGACATAAAATGTCAACGAATTTTAAATATTATAACATAAAACAAAAAAGTTGTGTTACAAAACAGTACTAAAAATTGAACTACTTTGACTACTTTTTTACATGATATGTCGATAAAACTTTACACTTATATTTTAATAGCAATTTAAAAACAACTGACTGTTCTCGCAGAGAGCACCGTAGTATCCGGGTTTGCACTTGCACCACCCGTTTATCCGGTCACAAACTTCGTTCTGGTTACATGAACACTCGAGTTGGCAGTTCGGTCCCCATGTACCGTTGGTGCATTCTAAAAAAATTATATGAAGTTTACTAATTAGAATTGCAGATGTAAAACAATTACTACGCAAGTAAAAAATTAAAGTTAAACATCTTTTTATCTAAATATATATATTTTTTCAATTATTATTTAAAAACATTCTATATTAAAAAGTTTAGAGCGTATTTCAACGAATATTCAAATACAAAACAAGTATAAAGCAAACATTTCTTTTTTTTCACAAAAATACAGGGTAAATAATTTTTTTATTAGTTTAATTGTAGGTTGTTTTATGCAAAATATTTCACAGACATTTACACTCAAGATATTTACGGAATGTAATATGATTTCGAATTTAAATAAGTTACCATTTTGCAGTATGATACTGAAGCATATTTGTTTACTTTTATTAAAAAGCTTATAAGTTTAAGCACTTAAAGCCATGGTAAATGTCAGTGATCGTGTTGTGTTACAAAAGTTAAAAGTATCTGTTTACAAAAATACTTAGTAATTTCAACTTGAAACTCGATACACTTTTTGTTAATAAAAAGAAATTAGGGGACACTTACAAAACAAATTTTTGTAAGTATATATTATTGCGATACTGACCTTACTTATCATTTCTTATTAAGCTAGCACAAAAGTTTACTTACTTACAAAAATAATTTAATAATAAAATAAACTAGTTAAGAATTATGCTTTAGTTTGAGTTTTGTAAAAGTATTTTAAATAATTTAAATTTAAATTTTAAACAATAACTTGACTTTAGTTAATTTTGTTTTTGTAGCACTTAGCGCTTTGACTCAAAAATAATATTGGTGTTTTAATGAAGTTTTAATAATTTTTTTACAAAGTAGTTTGAAACAAAACTTAAACTGAAATTAATTAAAAACTATTTTTATAAAATCTAAAGTTAAAAAAGTTTACTAGAATAATTGTAAAAAACAAATCTTTTCAAACCTCGTTCACAAAGTGGTCCAGTCCACCCGAGCCCGCAGGTACAGTTTCCACTTTTTGGGTCGCAAAGCCCGTTGTTCTTACATGTACACTCGTTTTCACAATTTTCACCCCACGACCCTTGCTCGCAGTCTGAGTAAAATGTTACTTGTTATAAATTTGTTTTGTTTTCATATTCGTAAGTGAGATCTTATAACTAAATTGATGCTTGCAGTATATAGTTATCTATGCAACTTTATATTATTACATATAAAAATTATTTATTTTATCATAAATATACCTAAATACGTTGCATAAAGTTTAATTCGTGTGTTTTACTTGTTTTTGAGTTAAAACAAAAACAATTGAACACAAACTAGTGAAATTAGCTTTTTTCGGTCACGTTTAGTTTGACCGCAAATATTTTAATAGGAAGTTAATAATAATAAATCAAAAGTAAATAATAGATTATAATTATTTTAAAAACCTTCACAATAAAAAAATTCTAGACAAGGTTGTGTTTTACAATTGTGTGAATTAAATGATACTAAAACTGTCGTTGTAATATTTCACTTTTTAAAACTGCCGAAACATTTTAAAAACAAATTGACATTTTAAATCATTTAAAATTCCCCAACCTTCAGAATTAATTTTCTAAAAACGTCATTAGATAAAAATTACTCCTTCTAAAAGCCGTTTTTGTATTTATTTATATTTTGATAAACAGATTACGAAGACGATAAGGTAAAAGAAAGGTTTTGTTTCAATTCACGCACCACTTTATATATTAAAGGGATTACTAAAGTGTAACAAACTAAATAGTACTACTTGTTTTTTTTCATAACGTTTTTATAGATAAAAAACCACAAAAAACAAAATATTAAAGAATTTTCGATATCATTCACAAATTAATATCAATAAAAAGATTAAAACAAATTTGTGTCGACCTAATAGCGTAATTTCCTCCCATTTTTAGGACCTTTCTTAGACAAACAACCACAAAAAGCTACACATTTTCTATAGCAGTAAAGTAATAAAAATATTAAAACAAACTTGTCTCAACCAACCTGACAGGCAGTTGGGTCCGGTCTTACCCACTGGGCAGCCCACCTTCTGTGCGCACTCGCCCGTAACGGCGTCGCAACCACCCCCCGATCCGCAATCGCACTCCAGGAAGCAGTCCTTGCCGTAGAAGCCGGCCGGGCACGCTGTTTGGAAATTTGTCAATAAAGTTAATTTGATTAGGTGGCGGAAAACTGACTTTAAGTTAGTTTGCTGTATGACCGTTGAAGCACGTTCAATAATTTTTTGCAATCGGATTCTGAAAGAGGATTAGCCTCAATCATTGCAGTGAGCCTATGGTTTCGTGCGTAATATATTTTTTGAAATGGTAGTGTAAAAATGGTAGAACTTGAGGATTTTATTTAAATTGTTTTGTCTAATTTTGAATGTTATTTTTAGATACCCACTTTAAACTTAAGTGTATTGCAAGTTTGTCAAGCACTGTTTTAAATCGACCAATTTAAAAACTTTTTTTAAAGTTGTCAACTAAAAATCTTAACAGTTAAGAAACGGAAAACGATATGAATTTGTTTTTAAGATTTAAATACGTTAATGAGATTGAATTCAAGTTTTGAATTTAACACTTTATTATAGCTTTGTTTGCATTAAATAACTAAACTTTATTGCATTTTTGTATAACTTATACATAAAATAAGATAAATATAATTAACAATACCAAAACACATTCAAAGCTTAACAAAAAATAGAGCTAGAAAGTAAATACATTGGATACAAATTTCTTTCCTAAATATTATAGTAAAGAAGTATTATTAATATATAAAAAAACTATCAGCTTGTTCAAAGTAAGTTAACTTTTATAACTTACTTAAATAACAGTTGTGTATTAAAGTTATGAGATATAAGTTGCTTAACGTGTTTATAAAACAATTCATGTTAAATTTTGATCATGAAAATACATAACTGTAGTGGTTATTTTCGACAAAATCAGTAATAACTTTGTTTCAAATAATGTTTTCTTTTAATAATTCTATAAGAAAGTACTCATACTTTGAACTATAGATAAAATAGATACAAGTTAGTTCTCAGTTATCAAACATACAAAAATTCCTTAATGTTTTTTCTTTAATAAAAAGTTTGCTTGTTTAAAAAAAAAATACAGACTAATTGACTTTTCAAGTAAATTTATACCAACAGTTTTACTTAACATTGAAAAAGCATCAAGACATGATTATGGTAAGAAAACATCAAACTTTTTAGTGAACAACTTTAAGTAGCTTTTTTTTACGCAAAACTTTTCTTTAAATAATTAACTTTTAAATAGATAAAACAAACAACTTTAAATTACTGGTTGAACAAAGTTATTGAAACTAAACAATTAACCTTAGTTTAATTAAGTTATAAACATCTAAGACAACTTGTTATAAAGCAAAATTTGCTTTAGCTTATGTGTAAATTAAATAATAAGACTTTACTAACCATTTTTGGAGGTTTATCCAATCCATTGTCAAAAGATGTAATTGATCTGATTTCTACAATACAAGTGTACTAACAGTCCAAAAAATTTTTAATACTAAATACTTATTTTCAGAAGAGCTCAAAAAATAAGTAAGCTTATAGTGACGTAACAATACAAAGCTGCTGTACAATATTTTACACTTTAAATAGAAAAAGTTTGATTTCGCTTAGTTTCTTCATTCAAGACAAATAAGTTAATGTAATTGCTTACAATAAATTAAAGTAAATTTAACTAATGTTCTTTTATATGAATATTAAGCATAAAAACTTATTACATATTTAGAAAAGTATGGTGAAAGTGACAATTATTTTCAATTTATCAAAGTCCTTTGAAATTATACTACATTGATTAATGGTAAAAGTTTTTTTTAAGTAATTTGTTAAGCTCTGTTTATTAATTTTCCTTAGATTCAAAGCTTGAGTGTATAAAACGTTAAAATAAATAATAGTTAAAAAATAAAAATTATCTTACAAAAAAGTTGGACTGCAATGAGTCGATCTCAAGTCGCTGGATTCCAATGCTCTCACGACGACCACTCGACTATATTACCCTACCTACACGTACATTTATATTTGTGAGATTATAACCTCAGGTTTATTTTCGTTAAACAATGTTTTTAATTTATTTTTTTACAACACTTAGTTAGGTATAATCGTATATGCAAATGTACCTAAAAATAATTTAGTTTATAGTATTTGTCTGTTTAAAACCCTGTTTGCAAAGTTTCTAACACTCAAAAGCTTTTTAATAGCTTATTTATAACTTTTAATTGCCTTAAGTAAAGTTTGTGCATTTAGTTTAGTATATTTTAAATATTTTTTACTTAAGAATAAAAAGTAGTACTTGTTTTAAATATTTTTATTTTATTAATAATTTGCACAGTTTATGGAAATTAGTTATTTCACTTTTAACAAAAAGTTTTTTCTTTTTTTTTTTTAATAACCTTGTAATACATCTTGACTTGTTTTAAAAAAGATAGTTTAAAAACTTTTAAGCATACTGTTTAGAAAAATAGTTACTAAATCATAATAAAACAAGGTTTAGTAGTTGAAAAGTTTATACTGATTTAAATATTGTACAAAATCACAAATCTTTTGTG
The DNA here is from genome assembly GCF_965202585.1 of Thalia democratica. Lineage (NCBI taxonomy): Eukaryota > Metazoa > Chordata > Thaliacea > Salpida > Salpidae > Thalia > Thalia democratica. The sequence continues at coordinate 32,388,491 of NC_139172.1, read as the reverse complement.
AGGTGCTTCTATACAAAATAGAACTATATTTTTGTATGCATTTAAATTTATAGCTTATAGCTGGAAGGTAACTTAATTAAAAAAGTTTTAGTGCAACCATTATTATAAAAAAATGAGTTGTAAGTATTTTATAAATTTTTTAGTTGATAATTTATTCAAACTTAGATAAAGGGCTAAACAAAGCTTTTAAAACTATCTATCCAATAAAAAGTAGTAGACTAAACGAACGAAAACTATTAGATGGTCAAAAAAATTGAAAAATAAATCTATAATACTTTTTACATACAACTTTCTTTTTCATTACAGACTATTACAACGTAATTTGCACAATACATGCATAAAAACTGTTCACAAAAACCTAAAAATCTTGTACATTTTTAATGATAAGTTTTAAATACATCTTGATTTCTTTAAAAGTAAACTGTTTATTTATAAAAACAACTAAATCACAATAAAATTAGGTTTAGTAAATGAAAATTAAAAAAGTATTTGTTTTTATTACACAAACAATTTTTCATTAGGTAATTTCGAACAGCTATTGCGAGAATAACCAATACCATTAAGTAAATTTAAACAAAACTAACTTGACCAGCTTTTCAAAACAAGTCTAAGAGTAAAAGTGTTCTCTAAGCAAAGTTTACTGTTTCGAGAATCGTAAAATAGTTTAATTTAAAAAATATTTGTAACAACAAAATCTAAGTATTTAAACTAATATAGTATTCAGAGTCTTTGAGTTGTTTATATGTAGTATTTCGTTTTAAGTTCTGAATAACTCGTTTAATCTTTAAAGTAAATAAATTTAAAAATCTCAGTTTTAGTTCCAAAATGGATCGAAATTTATTTTTAGCTTTAAAATTTAAATGATATCTCATTGTGTTTAAATTAGTTTAATGTATTTTAACGAAACAAGTTTCAGATTTATTATTCAATGCACTAGTTTTTTCCTCGTAACTTTTTTATGTTTTTAATATGTATGAAAAGTTTTGTTTAAGTTTTAAAAATAATTGCCATAGTTTGTGTTTTTTCTTTACCAAGATATGTGAATTCTCTTGTTTCTTATAACTAAGTAATTGCATGTCTAGTATTAATAAATTATATAAAGTAAGTGGAAGAAGTTTAGTACAGCTAGATTTAAAGAAGCTGAACCTTAAACGGTGCTATTTAAAAAAAAAAAGCTAACTTAGTTACGAATCGGGACCAAAATAATAAATCAGTTATAAAAATGATAATTTAAGTCTTATTACTTTATATTAACTATGTTTAAATCCATGTAACGCAATTAATCAAATGTAAATCGTTTTAAAATAAGTTAACTTTTTAAAACGTATTGCGTTATTTTTTACTCCAGCTAAGTCTTTCATTATTTTGTAGGTGTTTAATAAATAATAATATATTTGATTAGTTTTGTACAAGTCGGATGTTCAACAACAAACATTTACACTTTTATTTAGTTATTTTTTGTTAAGTTCTGTTTTATTCAAAAAGATTTAGTCCTTGATTGTAAAAGTTCTTAATTTTAGGTGGTTTCCCTTCTATTGTTTGCAAGCTAAATTTAGTAAAATTCAGAAAAATTTTAGCTTATAATAAATAACTAACATTTGTAGACTAACCAAGTAAATTTCATTGCACACAATAAATCTAACTATCTTAACTACATTATTAGTTTTTAGATTATAACTTTATCTGTTTTAAACCAATTATAACCTTACAACATAAGTGTACAACATAAGTGTACAAAAGTCATGTTAGAATGCAAACTACAATTTATACAAATGTGACACATAACAAGTCAATCTTATCTGTGAACTCTTTTAACAAAATAACAAACAAAAAATTACAATGTTGAAAATAAATTGACTTAATTTTCACTTTTAACATGTAGAATTATTGAAATTTTAACTAAATATTCTTTATATAATGCCATGGTTGAGGGATTATCAGCTTAATACAACTTTTTCTATTCATAATTATCTAAGAAGTTTGTTCAACTAGTTTCTTTTTGACACATTTAATAGTTAAAATGAGTTTTATTGTTCAGTTAACCAAAGTTATTGGGTTTATTATGTGTTTTGTTGAAGGCCACAAGTAAAAAGACTAATTTTTTAATATCTGTCTCATCCTAGAGCCTAAGCATTAATTTAAAAACTTAATCAGCACAAACAAATAAAAACTATACTAAGAATTTATTTTATCCTCAGCAGAACTTTATAAAACTGATTATACCCCTCAAATAATTTAAAGTCTAATTATTTTATAACCTCTTAAAGTTCCTAAAATAATCAAAATTAAGGATTAGTGATAACTTGAGTAATAAATTAAGCTTACTAAGCTATCAACTCATTTTTATATTCAAGTATTTTTTTCAAATTATTTAGTTGTTTACTGAATTTTTGAAATTTACTGAACAACTTTAATACCAGCTCTTTGGGCATTAAAATTAATACTGGAAATTAGTATATCTTGTTTCAAGATATAAGTAGAAGTATATTTTATTTAAAATGACTGAAATTTTACTATGCATTTAAAAATTTATTTAAAACATTTTTTGCTGATTTTTCTTTATAATAGACTCAAAAAATTTTTTTTTTTTATGTATACTTTTTACTTATGTACATCAAATTATTTAATTTTATTTGTATATACAAACAGACTACTAAAACAACAAAAGTTTATCACTTAAATCATAATGTTTAATCTATTTAAAAACTTATAAAACTTCTTTACTTCTACAGTAAATGTTTAATTATATTTCAACTATTATGGTTTTTGAACTATAATCACAAAAGAAGTTTAAAGCATTTAAAATATATAAAAACTTTGGACTCTTTTTTAAAATAGATGCTGATACTAAAAAAAAATTAAAAAACAAATATTAAGTATAAGCTAATGTATAAGTGTATAACAATAAAAGTATAACAACTTATTTATGTGATAAGTTATATAAAGTGTTACTTATATAGAAAACTTCTAATAATTTTTCTGTTTCTATTACTTGTTTGTTTAAGTCAAAATAAACAAACAAAAGATGTACTTGAATATCTAGTAGTATGGTTATTATTTTATTATGTTTGTGCAGTCTAGCTTATTCTTCTACAGTTAAAAGCTTCTGATTGTTCTGTCATTAATTTTTAATTGTATATTTATGCTTCATTTCTTTTCATACAGTTTGGTATATACAAAAGTTTTGAACTAGTATGCAATATGTAATATTATTCAACTATGAACAAAGTCAAGTATAACTTAAGATCTAATAATAGTTTTACTTTGTTACACAACTACTTGAATTACAGTATTTATACAGTGCATAATTACGAAGTATTGTTTATAAAATTCTAATACTTTGTCTTATTTATTAGTTCCTTATACAAAAATAAAAATGTAGACCCATTATAGTTGAAGTTCCAATAAACATAAATCTTACAAAGCTATTACTACTTTAGTTTTGAAAAGGTTGATTGTGACGTATGAATTCAAAAAAGCAAGTACTAACTTTTTAAATGATTTTAAATTCATTACAAAAGTACAACATACAATAGTAAATAAAATGTAGTTTTTTAGTCTATCTTTATTTATAAGTTCATATAATGTAAAGTAAATTAATTACTTTTTCTACTTTGAAAGTAAAGACTATCAATATACATGGAGAGAAAAGAACTTTTATTGATACACTTTTAAATTTTTATAACTTTTTTTACTTAGCAACTCTGTCTTTTTATTGATTTTCTTAAATAGTAAGTTTTTTGGCTTGTTTGATTTCTAACCAAACTTTCTTGACTTCTTATATAAATTTTTAATTCAATTCAATTTTAAAACCTTGTTTTGTTTTGGTTTCAGATAAAATTTGTAATGATTAATATATAATTTTTAAAAAAGATTACTTACGCTTTAAAAAATGCAAGATGTTTGAGATCTAATAGTCAATTAGGTCATTCTAAATAAGAGACTTTATTTTTAAATTTTATGCAATGGCTAGTTTGTTTCAAACCTTGTTAACTTGTGTACCAAAATAAATATTTTGTTTTTACTGAAAATTACAAACTAATAATAAAGTAAAACCTAATAAACTAAAGTATCATTAAAATTAAGCTTACATATTAAGACGTTTGTTTTAGAAATTAATACAAATGTTAAAGAGTTGTCATTTAAAGTAAATTTAAAATTGTAGTTGAGCTCAGGGTAAAGTTTTAGTCAGCTAAAACCGTCATTATAATACTTAAATAGATAAGTTTAAAATAAGCTAATCATTATAAATAAAAAGTTCCAGTTGAACAAAATATTTCTCGTTCAACAATAAAGCATCACAAAAAATCTAAACAATGTTACAAAGGAAATTCGCTTGAATATTTGTTAATTTTACGAACTAAAATTCGTAATACTTCTGTAGTTGTTTATAATAGCAAGTAGATTTGAACAAAATATAAGCAAAAACTATAAAAGTTTCTTAATAATCAGTATCAGTTAGCTTATTATATGTATCCAAGTTAAGATCTGAAAATAAATTAATTGACAATTAATAGCTTTTAAATTAAAGTATGTGACGTTTTTAATAAATAGTCCATTGTTTTATTCACTAAGTTTAAAAATCTTTAACTTTACGATTACAATAGAGTTACTATATTGTACAGAGTTTATTTTAATAGCTCTAGTTATGCTGTACTAATATCTATAATTACTAAAGTTATCAACAACTTAAAAAATAACTTTTTGCATTTGTTTTAGTATCAAAAAAAAAAGTACTGTTTTGAAGATATTTCTGTACAATCTATTCTGGCTTACACACTATATAGCTTTTGATGTGCGAACATATTTACGAAAATGAAGTACACAACGGGTTCGAACTCTCGACAATAAAATCACCTGCTCTCAGTTCTAACCACTAGTTTATAGGAACTTTAATCTAGATTAAAAAACTCAAAATGAAGAAAATGGATACTACGCGGTTTCGAACACGGACCGTCTGGCTTACATTTCGGCCCTTTAACCACTGTGCTATCGCCGAACTTGTATGTTGCTTTTCTTTTGCATATATAATTTGGTTTATTTATGTCATTATTAGTAAAATTTATGTTATTCGAAGGTAAAATAGTAAGTAAAACTTGTTTAGGTATTTGAAGTACAAACATGAAGTATTAGAGGTTATCATAAAACTCCAAATATAAACTAAACACACAAGTTTTGTACTTTTTAGTTGTGATTTCTTTTCATCATAGACTAAGAAAAAATACTTTGAAAAGAGTTATAGACACAGTAGTATGGAATCCGGGTATATATAAAAACTAAATTTGTCGATCACTTTCAGTTTTATATGAATCAACAGCATTGATCATATTAATACTTGAAGTATTTTTTCTATTATGAAACTAAAGGGACTGTAATTGTTTAAAACTATTTTAGTTGAGTTTAAAATATTTTTTTTTAACCTTAAAACATTCTTTTAGTTTGCTCATACTCGAAAAAAAAACTTGTTTTTAAGTCTAATTTACTTAAAAATATAACTTTTTATAGTGTTTATTCATTAATCAGCAAGCCACTACTGATTAGTTTACTGATAAGCTCTTCTTAAGTTTGAAAATATTATATATTTATGACTTCATTTAAGCATGTAAAAACAACATGAAATATATTATATGCAGAAGGAAAGCGTATTCCTTGTAAGGCTACGGTTTGATGCGTTCGAGTCTTAATATTAGTTTTAAAATGTTTTTGATAACTACAACAAAGTACAAAATATCATGAACTAACTAGTATAGCAATGAAAGTTATAAAAATATAATTACTTTTCAGGTTGCTTGTATCAGTGAAAATAAGTAAAACTCGAAAAGAGAAAATAGATATCCTTTACTAGTGTACAATTAAATGACACATTTTCGACCGGTTATTAAATAATTATTTTAAACAAATGATTTGTAGGCTAAACATTAATTAAGTTAAATTGTAGTCAGTCGACAAGTTCATAGAACTATCAAACATGCTTTTTTACAAAAAATATACTACAGTTTACTTATAAATCATGTAAAGTTACGTGCTCTAAAACTTATTCATCTTACACTTTCAGATATCAGTTTATTAAATAAAAAATGTATTCTACTTTTACTGTATTTTTAGTAATAAAAACCATTCACTTTAAACTTCAATTAAAACAAACCTACTAAAAGTCGAGGTTTTTAAAGCTCTAACTAAAAGAAAATAAGTATAATTCTTCTGCAGTTTGGTTACGTTTTATGTTCAACTTATTTTGTATTTAAATTTTAAAACAAAACTTCACGTAAAGAAATAATGGTTGAGAATTTACTTTTATTTGTTTTAGTATATTCAGTTAAGCATGTTTAGAACCGTCTATTTTAGAAAAGTATACGAAAATTTGAGGTTTAAAAGCTCTAACTAAAAGAAAATAAGTATAATTGTTCTGCAGTTTGGTTACGTTTTATGTTCAACTTGTTTTGTATTTAAATTTTAAAACAAAACTTCACGTAAAGAAATAATGGTTGAGACTTCAAATTTATTTGTTGCAGTATACTAAGTTAAGCATGTTTAAAACCGTTTATTTCAAAGAAGTACACAAAAATTTGAGGTTTAAAAGCTCTATATAAAAGAAAAAATATATTTGGTCTTGGTAGGTATAAAATCGTATTAAAATTTATAATTATAAAGTTTTAACCGCTAGGTGGCGCCACTGAGTCACAGACTTGTTCTGAGATTGCACCATTTTTTTTTGAGAAATCAAAAAAATTAAAAAAATTTACTGGTTTTTTCACCGCTTGGTGACGCTGAAACCATACCATCCCTATCCCCCACCCACCAGTCCTTTATATTTAGCCTTGTCTCATACTGAGCGAAATTGTTTTTTTCACCTAAAATATCTATGTACGTAATATACCCTTTCAAATGCACTTTCCATTTTTATCATATTTTTACCTATATCTAATTATACATTGTTACCATGCAAACTATAATATTACACATATAAACATTAACTTTAGCTTATATTTCTAACCATCATCCATAGTACTTTTTATCTTGTCAGTTTCATATTCCAATGAAAGCGATGAACAGTTTTACGATTCCAATAAATCAGTTTCCGTAGGTTCGAACACTTTAGCTGCACAAAGCAGTCCTGGCAGCATAACAACTAAAACAAACACATCTGACTCAACTAAAATTACCAACTTTCTTCCTGATCTTGGCAAGATAAAGTAAGGAGCCTATTTTGTTCTAATTTTGAAAATTAAATCTTAGATTTAATGATCAATTTATTTTTAATTCTACTGTTAATGAAATGCATTATGCAATTAAAATGCCTTAATAACAGTTTTTTTTAAAGTTGCCTCAAACAGTAGGAACCCTTGTATAAGTCAAGTTTTTTTGTGTCAGTTGCAAAATTTTTCAATGAATTGATAAGATACATTTTAAACTAATGCAACTTTTATAGATTACAACTAGGATGTTTTATCAAATTTTATTTTAAACTACAAAGCTTGGTTAACACAACTTTTATAAAAAAACCTTGTCACAATCATAGTAAGATAAAAATTCTACTGTAAAATAGCCTTCTAATGTTAACAGATTAGTTTAAAGTTAGTTTACTAAATTTAAAGAAAAAAAATTAAAAACAAATTTTGTCTCAAGGTTTAAGCTTAACTTATCTATTTCTAAGTAAAAGTATTATTTTCTTTATGTAGAGCATGGTCTTCAAAAATTTTTATCAAAAGGCCCCTTTAAAAGAAATAAAAAATGCTATGGCCCCCTAAAACTATATATTTTAAAAAACTACCATTAAAACCGCTTAAAACTTTTTTTTAAATCTCGAACATCAATTTCAGAGTTTTTAGTGTAAGTTTGAAATTATGTCCTTGTGGCTCCCACTTTTACGGCTTGTGGCCCCCTAAGTTTTCTTAGTTCTTTGGAATATATCTAGTACCAGTTCAACCATTAAACATTTGTAAGACCTTTTTTTTCTGTTCATTATCAACTCCAGAATATCTAGTGTTAGTTTCAAGTAATGACCTCATGACCCCATAACTTTCTCTAATAGACCCCAAGGAGGCCACTTTGCTCAGTTTGGGAAACTTTGACTTAGTTAACCTTACAAAACTACCCTTAAATACGCTTAAGACCTTATATTATCACATAAGAAATAATAAAGTCAAGTATATCTAGTATAACTTTGAAGTTCACCTATAATATCTAGTGTAAGTTCTAAGTGACTCTACAACCCCTTTACAAGTAACCCTGCCCCTTTGTAGACTATGACCCCTAAATAAATATGAATTTGCCCTTAAGGGGGCGATATAACATACTTTAGGAAACCCTGTTTTAAAACATAATAAATGTTATTTACAATCTGACTGTACTAAAACTTAGTTTAAAGAACGAAAACTTAACAAACAATTTGTAAGTAGAATTTATTAATTGTTTTCTGCACTACTTTATATATGTAGTTTCAATTGCTAAACCTAAAAGTATTTAGCAAAACACAACGAATTGCAAACAAACGTTAGAATGGTGGCTTTAAAGTAAACTTAAAAAAAGCCCTGCAATGTTTTAAACTAAAATATGTAGAATCAAAAGTAAAAATGGAAATTTTTGAAACAAACTTTTGCAAGATTAGTTGAAACTAGTTAAAGTTTTATGTTTTTTTTCAAGCTTTGTATATTAATGGAAAGTTTATATTTAAATTAAATATATAAATTAGTCATTCAACAAACTAAGCAACCGATTTTTGAAAAGTAATTTTTTTAATATCCATTTAAAATAGTTAAAAAATAAACTTTAGTATAACTTTGTATACTGTTTTTTTTTCACATTTTAAAGATAAGTTAAAGATAAGTTTTTAAACATAGTTTTACAAACAAAATCAAAAATCGAAAACATAGAAAAACATAGAAAATCGTAGAAAAGCAAATTAAATGCATTAGTTCTAAAAAGGCAACACTTTTTTAAGCTAAAAATAAAAGAAAGAACATAAAAATGTTAATCGTTTAAAATACTACCACATTACCTTTTATAACTTTTTTGTGATATTGTTTTTTGTTTAACAAAAATAAACAAAAAATAAGTAAATCTTTAAATTGTAGATTTGAATTTCCGACAATAACACGAATGCTTAATAATGCTTAATTAGTTAATAAACAAACCATCCTTGCTGTTAATATAATCATTTAAATTTAAAAATCAGAAAATTGTTCTCACAAACTAAGGTTAAATTAACATACTGTAAAAAAACGTTGTAATTTAAGTTTATAAAAATGCAGTATATCTCAATTTGATACCTAAAGGTAAACAAAGAAAATAACAAATATGGCATGTTTATTCAACTAAAATAAATATTTGTTATTTTACATAACATTAAGCTTAAGTAACAAGTTTAGTTATTATAAACACTTATAATGGAATATTGACTAAAAAACAAATTTTACTTAAGAAAAAAAAACTAACTCAGTACAATACCGATGGTTTACATTAAGTAATATGCAGAATTAAATAGACATTATTCAAAATCTAAACCTATTCACTTTAAAATTTGAAAGTTTTTATTCACAAAATATATAAATTAAAAGAAGCTTTACGACTGTAAAGTTCTTTTTTGGTTTTTATTTCATTTGTAGCTCATTATAATTTTGATTAAGTTGGGTATGCAACTCGATGAACAAAAGGTCTTTTTGCATATCCAGATCCTTGAATCAAATAATTTTGAGCAACTTTTTGTTTTTTTTTTTTCAATAAACCTATATTATACTAAATTAAACAAATTAAAACTAGAATTGTTATTAGTTTATTAAACGAAAAAAAGCAGTATTTAATTTTTTGTTCACTTACTCTGTCTATTAAGTCGCACATTTCTTGGATATATTTTAAAATCTTGTCCAGGACAGAAGCGTTTCCCAAATAAGGTAAAACCGAAAACAATTGGTGTTTTCTTGTTTAAAGTATTTTGTGTTTTTTTGTAAACGATTCCATTTATAAATAAAAATACTATGACAAACTTACTTAAATAATATTAATTAAAAAATTTAAATTACATTTTAAAATACTTATTAAGCTGTAAAGTTTTTTCAGCATACTTTTAAATTTAATTACTAAATACTTTTAATTTAATAAAAATTATGTATAAGTAGTTTATAAACGATGTTTGCTTAAAAATTTGTAATTTTGTAGTTTGAAAGTAGAAGTACCTTTGGTTTTAATTAAAAAAAGCTCTATTACTTGAATGAGTTATTGGCACAGCTTTAAAAATACAAGCGTTTTAGGTTAAATGCAGTCATTGACTCCCAAGCAAAAATTTACAGTAGTTTGATTCATTAAATAGTACTTTTCAAGCGTTTTGCATCATAAATACTTTAAAACTGATTCACATTTCAGGCTATATTGACATAATTACACACAAAGAGCCGACACTAAGTTTGCACGTCACTTGCTCATAAATCATGTACATAAACTTTAAAAAATATTTTTAATCTGAGTAATAAAGACTTGGTAGTTATCATCGAACCTTGAAAATAGTTTTTTTTAGGCACTCTAAAAAGCATCTTAACAGTAAAAAGTTTCTGATAAAAAACATCTAGTATAATTCCTACATTAAACCTTAGTAGACACTAACTTCAATTTAAGATTATTTTTAAGTTAAAATATCTTAAAGTGTTTGTTTATGTGTTATTTATTTTCTCTTTCATTTTTACTTGAAATATTTATCCATCAACTGTCTTAAAGCTAAAACTTTTTGAGTATACATAGTTTTAAAATAAGTACCATATATTCTGATCTGTTATAAGCTAAAAATTAAATTATTTTACTTTTCATATTACTACAACTAGTTTGCAGTTTATTAAAAAATGAGTAGACGTTATTTTTTCGTTTAATTTGAAAACCATTAGTAAGTTTAAGGAAGTTTTGAAACAAACAACTTTTTTTTTGTTTAAATGTAAAATGTTAACTAAAAACATAATTATACTAAGATTAAAGACGTTTAAATAAATAAAGTATTGTTTGATGTTTTTTTCAAGTTCAGTTATAACCTAAGCCCTACCATAAAAAAATTAAAACTTTTAAATATACAGACTTTACAAATTTAAAACACCGTTTATAATACCATACAATAACTATATCGAAATACCATACAACTAGGCTAAGTTCACAACTTTTTATCCCAACTTATTCATCATATCTACTTTTAAAAGTGATATGCTGTTAGAAAATTCATCTTGTGTATACAAAAGTTTGCACTTCATAGCAGTTGACTACCGAAACTGTAACCTTGTGCTTTAAACAGCAATGCGCAGCCGCCAATGCTATTCAAGTTATGCAACTTTTTCTGTTTGATGATCAATTACCCGAGATCAACACGGTGAGCTTCAATACACAATTCGCAACAAACTTAACTGGTTGTTTAAGATGCACGTAGTAATACTTTGTATTGTATGATCAATGCATAATGATACTTAATAGTTTTGAATCTTGAAAAATTTCGAACTAATGATTTTGAGCATGATGATTCTAATACGAAAATATTGCTTAAAAACCTTAGTAGTGTTTACATAATTAATAATATGCTTCAAACTCAAATGGCTGTTCAAAATACATTAAAAGTTTAGTAAGACTTATGTTTGGCATAATAAATACCATTTTAAATTATTTTAACTTGTTTAAGAGCTTTAACCATACTTAATTTTATTTAATAAACAGTTTCTACAAAGTCTTAGCCGATGATAGTGTAACTATATATTTACTTCAAATAAAAAAACTAAAAAAACGAATTGTCTAAAAGTTTTTGGTTTATTGGTAAATAACAGAAAGAAAAATCAACATGAAACTTCCAGTTAGAAACAAAAATGAAAAAACAAAAAAAAGTTGAACAAGCAAGTTGCTCGTGTCATTTGAAAACTGATACAAAAACAAAAGTAAAAATAAAACAAACGAGGAAAAATAAAAACCTCTTCATTGAACTACTATCATCAGTAAATAAAACTTGTCTCAATTGATTCGGAGCAAAAATTTAATTAAAAAATTCCTAACGAAGTTTAAATTTTTGAAAGCATGTCTGTAGTTTTGCAATTGATAATAAGCAAATGTCTTGACTATTTGATTTCTTTTGTGTTAATTTTGTTTAACACTTAAGAAAAAACTATCATGAAGCGTTTGCTTATTAGCTGTCACAAAAAAGTCCCTGCTGTATTCGGCGTTCTAGTAAAAACAAAACTGAGCTCTAACACAATATTTTGATCGAAGAGGTCTAATCTTAGGTAGCATTTATAAAAAACGAAAAGAAACAACAGGCAACCTTAGTTGGGCAGTGCATGCTGTCTTGTTAAAATATGTACAAACAAGCGGACGTAGCTAGACCGAAAAACACGAAGCTGCAAAAGTTATATGACATATATATATATACTTAATTATCTTAATCGCTCTAAACATAGTTTAGGTTTACATTTCGTTCAACAAATGCTTGTATTATACAATTCATACTAAAATTGAACTTTGAATTGAAAAACTTAAAAAAAATTTGTAGATTTGTGTTTTTTGATCTAGCTGCGTCACAAACGTCATTTCAACCCCAGCCGATAGTTTGAAACGCGTCAATACTAATATAAACGTGATGGTTTTATACAAAATGAAAAGACAACAATAATAAAAAAAAATAATATTTTTACACTTAGTTTTATAGCTAAAAAATTCTGTTGTTTTTTACTGTTAGCTTAATGTTTTTTAACTAAAGAGAGTCTTGTATATAAAAAAAAAAACAAAAAAAAACATTAATGGCTGAATGTTGTAAATGAAAAAATATTAAAGGCACGAAAAGCTTTACACTATGTAAAAAATTATAAAAGCTACTAAAAAAAAATTAAATTTAATACAGGGATTATAATTTTAACTTTGTGTAAATTTGTTGCGTAAATATTTTTCTCAGTTTTTTATTATTCTAGTGCAAAAATATTTTATCACAAATTAATGTTTAAGTAAACCTCTGTGAATAAATTAACCAAGGGCAAGAATAGGGTTTTGATATAAACAAATCTCAGCAAAACGCTGAAAAAAAAACTAACTACTTGTATAAAAAATTGGCGAGTAGTTTTATCTATAAACGGTGACAACTTAAATTAAAATTTTATACTATGTTGCAGCTTTAAGTAAAACATTTTTAAAACTACGAAAGATTCTTTCAATATTGAGTAACATTATAAAAAGTCATTTTTAAAATCATAGAATATTAAAATTTCGTTTTTTAAAAGTTGTCCAAAAAACTACGAAATAATCAATAACAAAAACACTTTTTTTATTTACAATTGTTCGTTCCGCGGCCTCCCTCAAAAAAGAGAGGGCGCGCGTCAATGTCCAGCTTCTAAATTGTCTATGTGACGTCGCAACGATCGAGTGACGACGTCATCGCATCATGACGTCACGATCTAGTTGCTTCGGTGGCGGCTCTTGTGGTGCTTCTTCGTCGACCTCTTCTCGGTCTTGCCCTTGTCCTTGCTGCCTCCCGCCCAGCCCTTCTTCTGATTTCGAGGTCGGATCTTGAGCGCCGGGTTGCTGTAGCTCGTTCGCAGTTGAGCCAGGAGACCCGCTGTAATTTTGTTTGTTGATGTTGAAAATAAATTTTCCCAGTAAACATTTTGGTAAAAGTTTAATTAGATTGTAGTACATGTATAAACCTTAAAATACTGAAAAAATAGTCTTTTATTATGCACAATTATAATCAAGTAAGTTGTTTGTGTTGAGCTCCGCGTAGTGTATGAAGAAAAAAACTTTAGTAGTTTTTAAAGTTTCAAATATTAATTCTAAATGAAAGTTGTACATATATTTAGAAATGATGTGGTTAAATAAACTTAAACACTTAAACACAGAGCCCAGTTGAAAGGCTTTTAGGTAACTTATTAAGAAGTGTAGGTTTTCAAAAAAAAAACAGAAGTAGAAGTAAGCTAATGCTTTAATCTTCAGCTAGTACGGTTGGAAATAAACAGTACTTTGCTAAACAATGGTGCAAATCGATCATAACACAATACTATATATATATATAAACAAACCGGTTTCGCAAGTGGATCCGATCCAACCGTCGCCGCAAGTGCAGCTTCCGTCCACGGGATTGCACCTTCCCCCGTTCTCGCATTCACACTCGAACTGGCAGTTCGGACCGTATTTTCCCGTTGTGCACACTGTTAAAAATATTGTGTTCTAAAGTGTCCTCAGGCTACAATATAGGGTTTTTTATTGCTCACAAAGCAAAAATGCAGAGATAAATAGAAATCGTTGATTTATCTGATGTTTTATAAAAGCTCAGTAAAAACAATAAATTAATTTAGTTAATTAAATAAAACGCAATTAAAATAAAAACTTAAAACGAGAAAATTGTAGCTATATTAAACAAATAATCAACCGTTCTCGCAATGCGGACCGGTCCTTCCTGAGGGGCAGAGACATTTTCCGGTTATCTGGTCGCATTTCACATTGTCCTCACCGCAGCTGCACTTGCTCAGGCAATTCGGTCCGTATGTGCCAAGGGAGCAGCCTGAAAAATAATTTATTCAATGTTCGTAATTATTTTGTTGACGTTATTGTGAACCATCATGTTTAAAACGAAAAAATACTGACAAGAAGTGAGCATGTAATTTTTTTAAAGCTACTTCAGCACTAGACAGTAAATATTTTTGTAAAACATTTATGAAACCCACCGATTTCGCACTGCTGCCCGTGCCACCCAGGGGCGCACTTGCACCGTCCGGTCACGTGGTCGCAGTCCAGCGAGTTCCGGCAATCGCACCTCTTTGCGCAAGCAGCTCCGAAGAACCCTTTCGGGCAAGCTGTGGGGGAAAAGAATAGAGTTAGAATTTTACTATTATATCTTAATTCGTATCATTTCTTATTTTTTTAATAATTTTCCGTGATACTACAACCACTTAATTTACCTTTAAAAGATACTGTAAAAAAAATCTTAGTAACTTGCTTGTTTTTGCTCCATTAATAAAATTAATACTGTAAGCCTTATACCATTATAAAAAGTTGAGTTTAAAAAGTGTAGTTTTTGAATAATTTGTACGCTGTCTGCTATATATTTAAACTGCATAAAATTTCAAAAATATTTTAAACTTTCAAACAAGTTATAAAATCCGAGCAAAAAAGTAGAACATTTTACAAATTTTCACTTTTTAAAACAAATGGTATAAACATAGCTAACGTACCTATAAAATACATGTGTTTTACAGTTTTCAGACATAAAGTGTCTACGAATTTTAAATATTATAACATAAAACAAAAATGTTGTGTTACAAAACAATACTCAAAATTGAACTATTTTGACTACTTTTTTACATGATATGTCGATAAAACTTTACACATATATTTTAATAGCAATTTAACAAACAACTGACTGTTCTCGCAGAGAGCACCGTAGTATCCGGGTTTGCACTTGCACCACCCGTTTATCCGGTCACAAACTTCGTTCTGGTTGCATGAACACTCGAGTTGGCAGTTCGGTCCCCATGTACCGTCAGTGCATTCTGAAATTTTTTTTAATGAAGTTTAATAATTAGAATTGAAGATGTGAAACAAGTACTACGCAAAAAAGTAATAAATTACTGCTTTTTTAAGTTTATTATTTAATAACGTTCGGTATTAAAAAGTATAAAGCGTATTACAACAAATATTCAGATACAAAACAAGTAGTAAGCAAATATTTCTTTCTTTTCACAAAATATACAGGATAAATACTTTTATATCAAAATAATAGGTTGTGTTATGCAAAATATTTCACAGCATTTACACTCAAGATATTTACGGAATGTAATATGATTTTGAATTTAAATAAGTTACCATTTTGCAGTATGATACTGAAGCTTATTTGTTTACTTTTATTAAAAAGCTTATAAGTTTAAGCACTTAAAGCCATGCTAAATGTCAGTGATCGTATTGTGTTACAAAAATTAAAAGTATCTGTTTACAAAAATACTCAGCAATTTCAACTTGAAACTTGATATATTTTTTGTTAATAAAAAGAAATTAGAAGACACTTACAAAACAAATTTTTGTAAGTATATATAATTGCAATACTGACCTTTACTTATTATTTCTTACCAGGCTAGCACAAAAGTTTACTTACAAAAACGATTTAATAATAAAACAAAATAGTTAAGAATGATGCTTTATTTTGAGATTCGTAAATGTAATTCAAACAATAACTTGACTTTAGTTTATTTCTAGTTTTTGTAGCATTTAGCGTTTTGTCTCAAAAATAATATTGGTGTTTTAATAAAATTTTAACCATTTTTTTACAAATTATTTTCAAACAAAATTTAAACCAAAACTTAATTTAAAAGTGTTTCTATAAAAACTTTCAATAGGTTTGAAAGCTAAAGTTAAATAAAAGTTTAGTAGAATAGTTATAAAAATCTAATCTTTTCAAACCTCGTTCACAAAGTGGTCCGGTCCACCCGAGCCCGCAGGTACAGTTTCCAGTTTTTGGGTCGCAAAGCCCGTTGTTTTCACATGCACACTCATTTTCACAATTTTCACCCCACGACCCTTGCTCGCAGTCTGAGTGAAATATTAGTTGTTATAAATTTGTTTTGTTTTCATATTTGTAAGTGAGATTTTATAACTAAATTGATGCTTGCAGTATATAGATATCTATGCTACTTTATATTATTACGTATAAAAATGATTTATTTGATTAAAAATCTATCTAAATACGTTGCATAAAGTTTAGTTTACGTGTTTTACTTGTTTTTGAGTTAAAACAAAAACAATTGATCAAAAACTAGTAAAAATAGCTTTTCTTAGTCACGTTTAGTTTGACCGCAAATATTTTAATAGGAAGTTAAAAACAATAAATCAAAAGTAAATTAATGGATTCTAATTGTTTTTAAAACCTTTATTATTAAAAAAATTATAGACAAGGTTTTGTTTTACAATTGTGTGAACTAAATGATACTAAAATTGTCGTTGTAATATTTCCCTTTTTAGAACTGCCGAAACACTTTAAAAACAAATTAACATTTTAAAACGTTAAAACTTCCCAAATTTTAGAATTAATTTTCTAAAAACGTCATTAGTCCTCCTAAAAGCCGTTTTTGTATTTATTTGTATTCTGATAAACAGATTACGATGACGATAAGTTAAAAGAAAGGTTTTGTTTCAACACATGCACCACTTTATATATTAAACGGATTACTAAAGTGTTACAAACTAAATAGAACTACTTGTTTCTTTTCATAACGTTTTTATAGATAAAAAACCACGAAAAACAAAATATTAAAGAATTTTCGATATCATTCACAAATTAATATCAATAACAAGATTAAAACAAATTTGTGTCGACCTAAATAGCGTTATTTCCTCCCATTTTTAGGACCTTTGTTAGAGAAACAACCAAAAAAAGCTACACACTTTCTATAGCAATAAAGTAATAAAAATATTTAAACAAATTTGTCTCAACCAACCTGACAGGCAGTTGGGTCCGGTTTTCCCCACTGGGCAGCCAACTTTCTGTGCGCACTCGCCCGTAACGGCGTCGCAACCACCCCCCGATCCGCAGTCGCACTCTAGGAAGCAGTCCTTGCCGTAGAAGCCGGCCGGGCACGCTGTTTGGAAATTTGTCAATAAAGTTAATGTGATTAGGTGGTGGAAAATTGACTATAAGTTAGTTTGCTGTATGACCGTTGAAGCACGTTCAATAATTTATTGCAATCGGATTCTGAAAGAGGATTAGCCTCAATCATTGCAGTAAGCCTATGGTTTCGTGCGTAATAGCTTTTTGAAATGGTGGTGATAAAGAATATGAGGGTTTTATCTAAAGTTATTTTTTATTTAATTTTGATTGCTAATTTTTAGCTACCGACTTAAAACTTTTGTGTATTGAAAGATCAGCAAACATTGTTTTGTTAACTTAAAAATTCATTTGTTTAAAACTCTTTTAAGGTTTCCAAACTTCGATGAATTGTCAAAAAACAGATAATGTAAGTTATAAAGCACTTAATTTTATTGAAAGACAGTTTTTGTCAGTCAGTAATTGAAATAAACCGAGCTTAACAATATAAAAAAAATTAAAAAGATTACAGAAGTGAGTACAACTCTTACACAAACAAAAATTATTACACACATTCATAAGTTTTTACAGACATTCTTAGTTTAATACTTAAAAGCTAACAAACTAATTTCACAAAAAAGTGTTTTACACACTCGAAAATTAAAAATTAAGTTTCATATTTTAAAACTCGTAAACAAGATAAATGTAAAATTAACTTGTGTAAATTGATAAATGCTTAACACCACAAAGCTAAAGTATCAACTATACAAAAGTATGAAGTTACTACTAATAAGATAGACAAAGTAATAAATATTTCAAATCTCAGATAAATTAAATTTAAAAAGATTAAAAGAATAATATATATATTCAAACTGACTGGTATTGCACGTGGTCCCGATGAACCCGGGTGGGCACTCGCACGATCCAGTCTTCGCTTTACACTTGCCCTCATTCTCACATTCGCACGTGTCCCCGCAATCGTTTCCGTACATACCTTGCTCGCACACTGTTTTTGTGTATACAAACATCAGTTTGTTGTTAGATTATCAGTTATATGATAAGGTATTTTTTATCTGTAGCTATATTTTGAAGTTTTTGAAATTTTGTCTTTCTACGAAACAAGACTTTCCCAAAACATGTTTAGTTTTGATATCAGATAAATACATTTTTACCGATTCCATATAATAAATAGTATAAAGTTTATGCTTTTTTTTATATTATAAAAATTATTCTATAATGTTTTTTTTACACTAAAATACTGTTTTAAGCAGACAAAAAGTTTAGTATTACAAAACGAACGGATATATTCAAAGTTATTTGCTTTTGTGTTTCAGCAAAATCAATGTTATGTCCAGTGTAAACATTGAAACAAAAATGTTTGCTTTAAAAAAAAGACTGTTAGCATTTTTTAAATAACTTTTATTTCAATCTGTTTTAGTAAATATTTGTTTGAGCTTAAAATAATTCTGCTGATAAATGTGTGTGTGTGTAAACAAAGTTTAAATTGATGTGCTTGTTTAAAGATAGTTTTATAGTAATTAAAATTTTTGTAGTAAAGATTACAAGCAAAATTATGTAAAATATCTGTTTTTTCGTGACTTAACATTTTTTATTAAAATAAAAGTGTTTTGTTTTTGTTCAGGAATTGTTTGTAATACAATCACAAACAAAAGATAAAATTTAATCTTTTGGAGAACAAAATTTCCAAGTTATAACTTTTTTGATTTTATTTTTCTTCAGCTTGCAATGGTATAACTTGTTATTGAAAGTTACTATTTTAGTTTTAGTAACAAATACTTTTGTTTTAATTAAAGATAAATCTCATTCAATTAAGTAAAGTTTTGCTACAAAAGAACCAAAAGCGACACTTAAATGCAATTTCCACGCAACTCGACAACAATTTAGCATTTAAAAGTTAAGTAGTTTCAAAATATTTTTTAGCCTTGAAAAACGCAAGGCACAAGTTATCGTAAGTTTTTTTGATACTGTACTTATATTGTTGAACAGCCTTAATGTTAAATTTGTAAATAAAGTTTCGAAAGACTTAATGATTAGTGCTAACAGTAAAAGGACTAATATTAAATTCTAAGTACATACTTTTTAAGAAACATAGCAACAAACCTTCGCGACAGCGGTTTCCATGGTGACCTGGAGAGCAGCTGCAGGCTCCGTCACGTGGGTCGCACTGCGAGTTGCCCCCGCAAGAGCACGTTCCCTCGCAATTATCTCCCCAACGACCCATTCGACAAACTGAATAAAAAAGAACTCGTTTGATAAGATACTACTAAAATTCAATCAAAGGTTAATTACAAATTAGACCTATTTTTAGTCTGAATTAGATAAGGCATTTAAAAAATAGCAATTTTCTCAAAACCCACCGAGATGGCATCCTGACCCGGTGAGACCCGGTGGACAGGAACACTCTCCTGTGACGTGGTGACAAGGTTTTCCGTGTTTGCACGAACACACCTGCTCGCAACGTTCCCCGAAGAACCCTGCGGTGTTTACATAACTTTTTGTTTTTTAACAAATTAATCTTATTATGCAGCTACTTACATTTTGATATAGTTTTTTTTTTCCTTGTCATGAAAAATAATGTAGTCAGTATAGCTTGTTTAGTTTCGCTTTTAAATCAAACGTTTAAATGATTTGAAATGACAAGCCAAAAAAAAGTATACAAGTGGATTAAAGTAATGAATAAATATGCATATGTCAACAGACCGGCAAGACAAGTCTTCTTGCATCTCGTTCCTCTCCATCCGGGATTGCAGTTGCACCTTCCGCTCACGTGATCGCATCCGTCTGCGTTCTTGCAGTTGCATTTCTCCTCACAGTTCCTACCGTAGAATCCCTTGCTGCACGCTGTGAGTTTTGTTGATTTTATCATAAAACTGCATGGTTTTTATTTTACTTAAACATGTTTTGAGAGGTTTTACAAAAAAAGGTAAGTTATATTCTACTAGTTGAATCAAGTAAAAATTATTTTTATTATTGAAACTTTTTAGTGAACATTATTATAATTAATAGTAGTTTACGTTACTTTAAACTTAGAAAAAGAATAGCATTAGCTGAATGAGATTAAAAAGTTATAAGCTTTACAAAAAAGCTAAAAACGTTTATGTATAATTTTAGTTGCATGAAATTAATTACATGACTCAGAACTCAAGGTCGTCGCAATTTATTATTTGTAAATAAAAGAGCTTTTTAGATTAATTAATCGGTAAAAAGTGACAAAACAAAAAAAAAAAATAACGTAACATTAAATAATTAAAAATAAAAAGGGTCAAAGAAACAAGTTTTGTAGGATATTAATTAAACAGCATTTAAAGCATTAACTTGCTACAATCGAATACAACAAACACATTTAAAATATTTTGAATGGCGTCAGTTGCTGTACTACTACTGCTTAAGTTGATACCAACTTGATAAGTAAAAAAACAACAGTTTTTGTTTTACAGTGTTTATGACAGCAAACATTTAAAAACTCACGGATGCTGCAATCGGTTCCAATCCACCCGGGGGCGCACTTGCAGTTCCCGTTGGAAGGGTCACAAATTCCCCTGTTGTGACACATGCAAGACGCCTGGCACCCCTCACCGTAAGTACCGTCCTCGCATTCTGTGAAATATGTACAATGTGGCGGTGGCTTTTGACACAATTTTTTTAAGTAAAACATAAAAAAGGACTACAAATAGATGATACGAGACTAAACAACTTTCTGTTTTCAAGCTGAATAAAAACTTCTAACTCGTACAAGTTAATAATATAACAAACTTTAAGGACTTTATTTTATGTTTTTTTACAAATAGCCACGATATCAATGATTTTTTTCTCACTGAGGCGCAAGTTGTTGCAGTTGGTTTCTTTGCGGCCGGAGCAATATCCGCAAAACTTTTGGCAACTGTGACATTGACACGGGGAAAAGCAACAACCGGCCGCTTGTCCGCAGTTCGAAAATCGAGATTTTCTCCGGCGATTAGATGTCTCGATATCAGACGATGACTCAAAATCGCGACCGCGCCGATATTAGAAATGATAAAAACAAATTTAAAAGTTATTTTTGTTTTTCTTCTGATTTGCGACCGATAACAAACGTTGAGCAAAGCTAATTTGGCAAATTGCGACCGTCGAACAAAAACATGCTGTGCAAAATTTAATGGCCGGCGAGAAAAATTTTATCGGTTCGAACTTTATCGCTGGCTCTTTTGTTGCATTTTAAGCAGCATTGTTTGCTACGAGTTATTTATTGCGGCTTAATGGTAAAGTTTCAATTGAAGTGTTATCGTAAACTTAAATTGCTGTTCAAACAAAAGCGATACTCGCAAGGAAACTAGCTAAAAATTCAGAACATTTTAAAACGATTACCTATAATTTTTAATCACTAGGCGGCAGTGTATAGCAAATGGCTGCACTAATATAGTTTAATCGTTTAAACTTTTATATTGGAAATGTTTAACATTTTTCCTTTTGCTTGAAATATTTTTTGTGTTTTATTCAGTACCTTACCACACTTTGATTGTAATTCATTGAAATTATGTGCGTGTTAAGATAATAATTTTAAATTTTAAACATTGGCACGCCTGAAAATTCAGTCTAAATAAATAAGTCTATTGATAAAGTTCTTTGGTAAATTAGAGCACTCTATCCAATAAATTACAGAGTTAAGATCTTGTTTTTCTACTTTTTATAATCATACTTTAAAAAGTCATACGAGAAAAGTAATTAATGTTATTGTTTAAACCTTCTTCGATAAAAGTTTTTTTGTCATTTTTAGAAAAAGTTTTTAAATATAAATTATACTAAATCCGCAAAAAATGAGCACATTAAAAAAATACAGTACTTAGCTCCTATTCATTTACATTATCAAAGTTATTTATACTACCCAAGAAAAAATCTGAGTTGTAATATAATATTTATAGCTTTGCTAAATTTGACAATAGTATTTCAATAACTGTAAACAGTGGTACATCGTTCGCAGACGAAACAAACAACAATATCAAACCGTTTAAAACTTCTTTGACAAGCGATTGCAATAATTTTAGGAAAACTTTACGACTATACCAATAAACTAAAAGAAATGATGCCAAACATTACCTTGTTCGCAGGCGAGTCCCATCCACCCGGGTTCGCACTGGCACCTCCCAGTGGCCGGGTCGCACCCCATCGAGTTCCTGCAGTTGCACCTCTGCTGGCAGTTCGCGCCGTAGTAACCCTCCTGGCACACTGTGGGGGGTATTTTTAAAATATTTTTAAAATCTTAAAAATAGTTGTTTTTCATTAGCTGTAAATCATATTGTAAACATAAATTAATTTACTGTTCGATATTAGTTCTCAAAACACTCGTGTTAGAAACTTGTACAGTTGAAAGTATTACGTAACGATGTAACAACGAAGGAATTCCCTGTTGGTACACTGTGTACAACGAGTAAAAATCAAACTTTGAAAGTTTTTTTTGAAGGAATAAATTTCTAGAGGCCAGTCCTTAAGTACTTTTTGCAAATTTTTTTAAGAATTTTGTAATCGAAGTCTCAATAGTTTTTTTAAATATGTAGAATATTGACATCAGTTGTAGTATAAAATATTTTGACTTAAAATAACAACCAAACAGTTAGCAAAGTAAAACAAGTTTTTCTCGTTTTAAGAGGGTATACGGTGGAACAAAGGTCTGATTAAACAGAAAAATGAATAGACTTTTTCATTGTATAGACATGTTTTTAAAAATTGTTCGATAACGCAGAACGAATACACTTTTAGAAGTTTGTAGAAGTCCGTATTGGTAGAATGTTAAGAGAAAATATTGTGAAAATAAACTGTGTATAGTTTTTTAGAAAAAATGTTAAACATTGAAAACAATTTGCCTTAAAAATGTATGAGGTAAAAGTACAGTGTAACTAAGATTTCTTTTTTGACAAACTCTTTGAAAATGTAAACATAATGTGGAAATTTAAAATACTATAATTGGTTTAAGAAATGCTTAGAAGTGTTTATAAACAGGTAAAGTATTTTAAATAGATTAGATAAAAGATCTTTAATTAAAATTACTACAAAGTAAATATTTTAATGGCAGTTAATAAAAGTAAGATTAAAAATGGTTTACACCTTAAAAAAAATCTAAAGTATAAATGATATTGATATATTAGAAGTCGATGTAAAAACAGATCAAAGTGATTTTTTAATTAGAAAGGCTTCTAAGCAGTTTGTAAAAACTTTACGTTACAACTGAAATTTAAATTAACAGCCATATCTCTTTCCTAATCCGTCAAAAGCCCACCGCAAAAAAATAGTAAAACTAATTATAAATTCTGGGCGATCGTAATTCGATTTCCTGGAAAGAATTTCAGCGCAGAGAGCAACGAAAGGTGAAAATTACACTGTTAAATCAAAAAATGGAACCAAGAAGTATTTTTATGCTGCTTTGAAGCCAGGTAAGTGTCAGCGGTGTGTGTGTTCCGCTGAAGAGCATCAGTCTACCTATCAGCATGGAAATAATTCATGTTTACACAAATTACCCAATTATGAGTCACTGTTTGGCTGGCAGGCGCATCGGATGATTTGCGCAAAACGAATTAAACTGACACGTGTGAGATCAAAATAAGAAGAAGATGAAAAGGTGACGGACCAAAACTAAAAAGGTCACCGGTCTTAAATCTTCATCACGAGCTACCTAATTTTTTTTAAAGCAAAGTTCACGTTGTGTTTAATTAGTTGCCCTTTGCAAACAGTAAACATTTTTTTTCAATGCAAACATTTTCGTAACATTGTTGCAGTGTTTATCTATTCCCAATTGACCCCTTGAAAATCGCGCGTCAAAACAAATGAGTCAGCCCTAGTACAATTGCTAGAAGTAACCAAACTGACCTCTGTCGCATCTGGCCCCGGTGAATCCCAGCCCGCATATGCACCTGCCGGTGACGTGGTCGCATTTGGCGCCATTCGCGCAGTCGCACTGGTTCGTGCAGTTTTCTCCCCACGAAGACTCGTCGCAACCTGTTCGTTTGTTTGTTATAATTAAAAATTAATAATAATTTTAAACAAGTCTAAAACGAATAAAAGTTTTGTATAGGTTATTCATAAAATCAAGTATTAGGAAAACTAAGGTTACTTTACATTTTTTAGGTCTTTTCTAATTAAAGAATATTAATTTTAAAAGTAAAGTGTAAAACTGTTTGTGCTAAAAAACATAAATTTTCTAAGTTTGTAAAACTTCACAAAACAGTTTATAAAATAATTTTTTGTTAAGCTTATGCTTTACAAAAACAAATAAAGTAAAACAATTAAAAACTTGTCATATTTATCTATATTAAAATTATTCAAACTTGTGATGTATGAAAATTTAAAAAACACTTTTTACATAATCTCTAAGTTCAAAGCAAAATTTTGAAACTCACAAGCTTAACTTTGCCAACAAACAAACAAAGATGTTTAATTTTATACATCGCCCTAAACAACGAGTCGAGTTAAAAAAGATATATGGCAATCTGTTTGTTTGACAACACTAAAAACCTTTTTGATGCAAAAAAAAAGCTTCTCGCTTTAAACGCAAAATTTTAATCGGCCAGATTTGCGAGTCATGACCTCCTTGAAAAAACAAACAAAAGCGTTTAAAGCGAGCCGGTTTCACTGGTGTTTCAAAAACAAGCACGATAACAGGCTCAGTTGTAATCTTGTTTCGCATCGGAAAATCAGATTTGCTACATCGCCCCCATTAGATTACCGTGTAACGCGCGTTGAAAGTGCTGGTAATGCGTCGAGTTATCGGCTGCTTTTCAATAAAGTAAATTGAATTACTGCCGACACAGTTGTATGAATATCAAACTCAAATGACTGTGAACTGTCGTTGACCGTCGAGAGGCCAATTAACGCTTTTTGAGTGTTTTGCAAACAAGTTTAACATCGCAAATATTTGCCTCGAACAATTTGATAACAAATTAGACTTTTACCAGTTTTGCCGAAAATTCAATAAGTGCCAATTTAACGCGACTGGCAAATCAAATTAGCATTTTTTATATAAATTTGTCATGGTAACTACTTACGCTGGATGCAGTTCTCTCCCAACCACCCGGGCGGGCAGGAGCACTCCCCTGTCACGTGGTTGCACGTGGCCCCGTTTCCACACCTGCAAGTGTTCTGGCACTCGTTACCATAGTAACCGTCAGGGCAAGCTGAAAAAAGAAAGTGTTAAATGTTATGTAAACACTGCTTAAGAATTAAAATAAATTAATTTGTAAACTATGGCTTATTATGACATCATCGAGTTCAAAAGTGCAATATCTTAATTTGTTTGCTCGATTGTCTATTGTATTGTTGCTCAAGTGTTTACCCGTCATTAAAATAAACAAGCTTTATGTGTACTTGTGTTTAATTATATAAGTTGTGTTGAAATCGTTTGTGTTTAACGTTTTACGAGCTAGTTGCGTAAACTGAAA
The DNA here is from genome assembly GCF_965202585.1 of Thalia democratica. NCBI lineage: Eukaryota > Metazoa > Chordata > Thaliacea > Salpida > Salpidae > Thalia > Thalia democratica. The sequence continues at coordinate 32,362,553 of NC_139172.1, read as the reverse complement.
AATAAACAAGCTCAAGTTGATTTTAAAGGTAGAGTAAGTTTATAATTGAGATGTTTTAGTTTTTATTAAACAATTTGCAAAAAACCACTTGTGTTATTTACTTACACTTAAAATGTACTGCAAACATCTCAAGTAGCAGTTTATCATTGAAATTGCAGCAATTTGTATTTGCTTGTTGTTTACTTGAGTGCACTTAAACTGTTTTTACCTGACCTTGAACAGAATACTAACTTAACGACGTTGTAATCAAAGTAACGCTAGAAAATTTTAGTTTGATAATAAATAAATATTGTTTCAGATATAAATTATGACTAATAGAGAGTAGGAGGAGTATTAAGTATTTTTTGTGACAGTGAATCATTTTAGTTTAATGCAACTTAGTTTGAACTTATATAAACTTCTCAATTATAAATTTCAATTTTAACAAAGAAAGTTCATTACTACGGAAACAAATACTAACACGCTCAGATATAACAAAAAAATAATATTTTTCTGAGAACTGGAACAAAATAACTTTTACTTGACAAGAATTTCGCCACAAAACGAGCTTATTTCAAATGAATGGGAAGTCTTGTATTAAAATCGGACATAAAAAGAAAAAAAAATCGTTTTTTTCCGTCGACAAACGAACAACAAGACAACGAAATTGATTTGACCGTGGCAAATTTTTTATCTGAATAGGAAAGATCTTTTGTTTTGAACCTCGCAAAAGCGTATCAAGAGATTGGACGATTATCCACATCGAACTTGATTTAATTTATGTAAAGTCTTGATGTGACATGATTTAGTGCTTTTAACGCTAATAATTGCTTTTCAAGTGATAGTGATCACTTAGTAATATTTTGTCTGATTAATCAAGATAAGTTTTCTTTAAAAACATCGGTATATTCAATTCGACAAGATAAGTCTGTTTTGCTTGTGAAATTAAAATTAATTTCTAAACTCATAACTTACAAATTAAAGTTCATCTAAGCTAAGCTGGATACTTAAAACATTTAGCTGAACAATAAGCTTTGTTTGAGAAGCAATGTTGTGTCTCGCAGTAAAGTAAGTACGGTTATTTGTGTATAAACACATACCCAAAAGTGATTTAATTTCAAACGACGGTGAAATCATCCAAATTACTCAAAAAGAATGTAATTACCGGAATTTTACGCTTAACGAGATCCGATTTGACCAATTTTTCGTTGCCCAGTCGCTCCTATGTAATGTGGCAATTAAATTCTGATTAATTGAAAAAGTATGGCGCGGCTCATAGACCACCAGTGTTTGAAATTAAAAATTAGTTTAATTTACAACAGCTGCTTACCGTTCGTTTTATTAAAGGTTTAATTAGAAGTACCTTTAATTTAAGTGCCTTCGCGCCAGATTATGCTGAAAGCAGACCGCAATCAATCAGCTTTGTTTAAATAAACTTGTTAAGTGTGGTTTGAAAATAATTTTGAAGGAAAGTAAAAGCCAGTTAACGAAGTCGAAGTTATTTGGCCAGAGAAAATAGTCAAAAACAAGCCAGTTCATAATTTATGTAAGTTTAAGTTTTTAAGCTAGGGATAATGATAATAAAGTTGTTCTAAAGCTGCACTTGTTAAAAGAAAACAGGAATAACCTTTAAATTTTGTTCAAATCCAAAGCTGTTTGATGTTACAAGACTTATTTCTCATAATGTTTTCAAAACACAACAGTGACCTTTACAAAAACACATGATACAGTATTTTCAAAATAGCCAGTAAAAACATGCTGAAATTTTTTTATAGTATTTACTATCTTAAATATTTCCTAACATGTTAGCAACTAATACTTTATCATACACTATAAAGCAAAATTAATATCTAGTTACTTATAAAATTGAGCATTTTTGTTTCAACTCACGCTTATCACAGAAAGTGGATCTCCACCCATCGGAGCAGGTGCAAGCCCCACTAACGTGGTCACAAAGTGCTCCGTTCTGACACAAACATTCCTGCTGACACTGCGGTCCGTACATTCCCGACTCGCATTCTGTGAGGAAATAATTTGGTTGGTGTAAACTTAGATATATGAAAAAATATATGGCGGTTTAACTACAAAAATTGTAAATGAATTGTAACATGTTATTGAAAGACTTAAATAAACTTTAAATCACTTAAAAAGCAATTACATTTAAAACGATACATATAATTTTAATAATAGATAATATTTTAGTAAGATTTCTTAAATTCAACAAGTATAATAATTTGATTTGACAAAAAGTAGAACTTAACAAAATAGTCATTACAGTTTATCATGTAACTTTGCTACTAATTGTTTAGAATAAAATTAACAAAAAGTTGATGAAAAATATCTATAAATAACTATAACAAAAAACTCTTACTGAGGTCGCATCTCTTTCCTCGCCACCCGGAGGCGCAATTGCACTCCCCGGTAACCGGGTCGCAGGGTTCACCGTTCTCACAATCGCACCTGTGGGCGCAACTGTCCCCATAGAAACCCAATCCGCATGCTGGAAAAAAAATGATGATGAAAAATATTTGTTGCAAATTGCATCCTGGAAGGAATAAAATTAGTACTAAAATGTTTATTATTAATTGTAAGTTGTTAAACTTTTTACTCCTTATAGTACGGTAATATTATTATAAATCATTTTTTTTTTATTCATGTTAATTAAAATATTCTTTTGAGATCAACTCTAAATATGAGCTATTGTATAATCAAACCATAAATAAAATTTGAGAAAGGATATTGTATGATACAATATATTATTGGTGATGTAATTTTTTTTACCGCATACAATACATAATTGGCAATTTTATCTGTTTATTGCTTTTCAAGCAAATTTTTATTTGGAAAAGATTAAAGCTCGTATTATCTATCAATCTAATATAATAAAATTCTTTTAACTAGATTATCTTAAGTTATATTTTAATATAAATTACTTAATACCAGATTTTAATTCTGATAAATTACCAATAAAGCTGTATAAGTTGTCAACATGGTGTGACTTGTGATTTATTTAAGAAAGATCAAAGGTTCCAGTTCAAATTAATATAAAAAAAGGCGCAACAATCGCGGAGTCACCACAACAAACGGCAGTTCAAATTCAATAAATCTATTTAATTTTTGATGAAGACGAATTAAAATAACTTGTGAGCGGTTATCAAAAAATCTGCTGGTTTCCACACACAAATGTGGAAACGTGAGATAAAAGATTTTTTTTGAAGGTTGACAAACTGTTTCTGACGCCGCAGCTGTTGTCTGTAAAAATCGCAGTAGAAAGTTGTAGTGTTTGTTGTGCAAATTTTGATCAATTGCTTTCAAAACAAGGTTTTCACCGTAAGCTAAAGGTGAATTTGAGAGTTAAAAGTTTATTTTTAACATTTATATGAAAAATCACTTTCTGAACTTTTAAAGCGCATTCCTTTGAAACATTAGATGTTAGCTGTCATGATTTGACAACAAGTTTAAAGTTTGAAAACTTCAACAATGAAAGTTTGACAATAAGGCCTAAATTACTATAAACAAGTTGACAAAATGTAACCTTTAAAAATGTAAACTACAAACTATTTTATATGGTTTATTTTTTACTGTAAGGTAATTTCAAAGTAAGTTTGAAAGTTGTAAATAAAATATGCATTGCAAAATGACGAGAAAACTAATAATTGTTATCAGTAATTAAATTTGATAACTTCTTTTTTTAAAAAAAGTTATAATTTTTTTTTTTAATAGAAGCTACATATTTAAAAGACCCTTTAAAATTATTCCAAGTTTGTAATTTCAACTTGTCTTACTTTTCTGGCAGTTTCTTCCGGCGTATCCGGTCTGACACTTGCAGGATCCGTCCACGGAGTCGCAATCCCCCTTTCCGCAGTTGCACCGGTTCCTGCACTGGAATCCCCACCTCTGCTCCGGACATTCTGAGGAAAATATTTTTTATTAGGTACAGAAGGCAACATGTGGTTTTAAAATAGTTTTCGATTAATTTTTAGTATATAAAGTCTTAATAATTAATTCAGTTGAAATAAAGTTTTGTACTCTAATTAGATGTTTAAAAGCAACTGCGTCATAATAGTTCAGTCATATTGCGACAAGTTTAAGCAACTATAAGTTTCTCCTTAGCTGTTTGATGACGACAGCTACAAGAAAACTACTACTTTAAGCAAATAGCAAAAATAAATATTACATCGATGATCAAATTATTAGAAAAAACGCTTTATATAAATTAGTATTCTCTCAAATCTGTTTAGTTTTTAAAGTGTCCCCACAAACGCTGGATGCTATTAGGAAGTTTCATCGCGCCAACAACAATCATGAATCGGTTGTGTGATATTTTAAAAATGTGCCAAGTTTAGCACCGACACTTTAAGTAAGTCTAGTGTTTGAACTTGATTTAGTTTAAATGCTAAATATTTAAAATATTATTTTTAATTTTCGTTGAAACCTTATTATACAAACACATTTACAACTTACAGTAAAAAACTGCAAAAAGTAGTTTGTTTATAAAAATCAACAAGGTACAGAACTAGAAAAACAAATAAATTCTTGTTTAAAATATCTAATTTTTCCAAGTTTTTCGTGCTAACCACATTTAAACACGGCATGAAATGTTTAAACAACGGAGAATTACTTTGATTGTTTATTTATCAAAACATGCAAAATTCTACAAATATAAAAACCAAGTATTTGACTTTTATTGGAGAAGTAGAACAACCGGAGGTTTTAAAGTTAAATAAAAATTAAAAAAGCCATAAAACGTGATACGTACTAAAAAAGAGTTTAAGAACAGTTAAAATGGCTTTAAAATTTTTTTTAATTATTAAAAATATTTATTGAAAATAAATCGCATTCTTAAAATCTTATAACAAGCAGGCTGACACTTTAATCACTCTTATCACACTTAAGAAAGAAATACCGTTCAAAGTCTAGACACCTCTCAGATATCAAGATGTTTCGTGTTGATAAGAGTTTGTTCACCTGCTGGAAGCTGGGAGATTATTACGTTGGCACGCTACGATGTATATGTGTAAATTATTTGTATATGATATACATTTATCACTCAAAATTGTGCCCACAAACGCCGGATGCTATTAAGAAGTTTCATCGCGCCAACAACAATGATGAATCGGTTGTGTGATATTTTAATAATGTGCCAAGTTTAGCACCGACACTTGAATTATTTTCTCAAACGCCTGATGCTGTGAGCTTTAATTTTAAAGCAAAAAATTAAACAACGTCGTAAACTAAGAAAACAGTTCGTAGTTGTGTATCATTTATGAAAGTTTTAAAAAGTAGACTTGTTTGTTTAGATGAACTATACAACTCAATTTAACGAAAAATTTTACTTTAATTTTATAAAATGCAGAGTTAGATTGTTGTGTATTTATATTAAGTTATGTAACTATATATGTCTTTACTTAACTAGTAATTATCTTTACAAAACTACATAAGCTAGCTTAAAAAACAATGTTTTTTTTTCATTATCTCACCGTATTGGCAAGTATCACCGACGAATCCTGGTTTACACTCACATTCCCCACTCTTCTTATTACAAGTTCCCCCGTTCGAACAACTACATGTTTTCTTGCACTTCAGTCCCCACGTGTTATCCGGACAGTCTGTTTGGATAAGTGAGTTTGAAAAAATAAATGTTTAAATAGTTGTTCATGCTGCTGTTTACTACTAGCAATCTTAGTTTTTTTAAATTTTTATACATATTTTTGACAAAATTACTTTCTCTTAAGTTCAATTCACGTTTTTAAATTTTCACTTGCTGTTTACTTTAAAAACAAAAACAGACAGCTGCTCTTTTGCACAAAAACACACAAATATTATTTCAATATATGAATTTACCTTCTTCGCATGTGGGTCCGGTCTTTCCTGGTCCGCACTGGCACTCCCCGGTTATCCGGTCGCACAGTGAGCTGTCCGCGCAGCTGCAAACCTCCAAACATGAGACTCCCCACGTGCCCGCAGTGCAAACTGTCAGAAGAATTATGACGTCACAACTGTATGACTGGTTCAGAGTTAATTGCGCCAATTAGCAAAGGTTAAAAGGTTCTTGTTGCTTCAGTTCATTTTTGATTTTATGCTTGTAAGGTAAAGTGACTCAAATAGTTTTTACTTGATGTAGCTGAACAAAAACTTCTCGTTTTGTTGTTAGTCACGGCATTTTGCTTGTTTTTCACACAAACAAAGTCCTTTGGCCACACAAAAAGAAAACTTTTTTTGATTAAAACTTTTTGCTTCGAAAATTTTGAAACTAGAAACTTTGCGGTAATTTTAAATACTTAATTAAGTTTTAGGGCAACCTTAACTAAATTTAGGGCAGATCAATAAAAAAATGAAATGAAATACGTAATAGTGTAAACTTAGCATTAGTTTTTAGTTTACCACTGAAGAAATTTTTTAATAATATAACAATTTAACTAAGTAAAAAAACCTTAACTGAAACTATTTTAAGTTCATGTTTCTATAAATGTTGAGCAGTACAGTAAAGTGATTAATATATTTAAGAACTAAACTTAATTGCTTGATTAAGTTTCAGGTCAACCTTTACTAATTTTAGGGCGGATCAATAAAAAACTGTTAAAAAATACATAAAGTTTTTTTTTAATAATCAACAAACCAAATATGACTAAAAAAATTAAACTTATCCCAAAATGCTCCAGAAAAATAAACATATTTTTACATGTTTTCCAACGAGCAACTCTTAAGTAAAACATTAAAAAGTTAAATTTAAGATTAATTACCGTCAGTGCAGTTTTCCCCGCGGAACCCGGCGGGGCAGTCCCTCTGGCACGCTCCCGTGATGTGATCGCAGTCCACTCCTTCCTCGCATCTGCACTTCTTGCCGCACTTGTATCCGTACGATCCCTGCGCGCACTCTGTTTGATGAATTTGTATCAGGTAAAATTGTGTCTCAATTTCACTTGCACAAAGGATAAAACTTAAAATGAATGTTGTGGAGTGGTTTACGTTATAAAAATGTTGATGAAAATAACAATTAAGTATCAGTTGGAATAAAATCCTAATTTCTTACTCATTTAAAAGAAAGAATTAACAGATTCTTGAGAAAAACAATAAAAAATTTCTGCAAAAAAACGAGAATTAGACACAGTCTCATCCGAGTCTCGTGCCAGCATTATAATATAATTACAGAAACGGAAGCCGACCGGCTTAAAAAAAACTCAATTAAGCTCATGGCATAGTTAGCAGGAAGCATTCGAATAGAGTGTGCTTAACAAATTGAATTAATTGATTAGCAACCCACGCTACTGCTACCGTTGCCATGGCAACCGTTACTATGAAAGCCAGCGACGCGTGACGACCGCTGTTTGTGCTTTCAAACGAGCAAAACGGTCGTTAACCATTTTCCCACATGAGTTTGCAAGGTTAATGGGAAAAACACAGCGCACCTGTTGGCTGTAAACTTAAGAGTTTGCGCAAATAAGTCGTAAAAATAAAAAAGTGTTTTATTATTTCGTGTTTGCATTGACGCCTGGTAACCCATGCTTGCTTTGCTAATCCCATAATTGTTTACCAAAGCAAACATTCGAGATGAGACTTCCAAAAAAAACACACTGTGGCGATGAATAATATGAAAAATAAGCTTTCAATTTGCATTTTTATTACGACTGTTGCTTTTTACGATGCACGTGCACAAATAAGTGTGTTAAGTTTTAACTTTTATGGTGTTTATTTTGTCTCATGACTTTTAGCAGCTTACTATTCAGTATTGCTCTGAAGCTGATCTTAGCTGAATACTTTCTAAAATGTAAATTTTATCACCTGCGTCTGCAAACAGTTTATATATTGCTCAAGTCTTATTGGTAATTTTTGCATAAGAAACTTTAGTAAAAATCTTTTTATAACTCAATTTAAAAAGAAGCTATTAACTTTGAAAGATGAAAATAAACTGAAATATAAAAACTTGAAAAAGTTAACAACCCATAGCTAAAACCTAGACTAATTTTTTTTTTGCAAAATCTACCTTATGAGTACGTGGGTCAATTATACATATATTGAAACAAAATAAAAAACTATTTTTTTAAGTTTAATAGCTATATCTTGCTTTTTTTCCCCAGAAGATGCTGTTTAGGGTTGATAAAACCTCAGACTACAAAATATAACATACTTTTTACCTGACAACCCTTTAAACTTTGAATTTACTTTATTATTTAAAAATTTTAAAAACAAATTCGACGAGCATTTAATTAGGCTGAATCCAGCCTTGCGCTTTAAAATTACATTATTATTTTACAATTGAAAAAACATACTAGACGGCTTCGCAAAATAACAAAAACAAGGTTTTAAATATTTATAAAGATCTCAACAAAACATACCGGACGAGCACGTGGGCCCGGTGAATCCCGCCTTGCACTTGCACACCCCATTCTTCTTGTTGCAGCTCATCGTGTTCTTCTTCTCGCACGCGCACTCCTCCTGGCACCCCACTCCGTGCGTCCATCGCGGACAGTCTGAAATATATATGTTGAGATTTGCAGTATAGTGTTTGTACAACTGTACTTGATTAGGAGCTATTTTTAAAGGTATTTCATCTTGGGAAGTTTGTTTAGTTGTAAAAAACATGAATAAGAGGAATTGTAAAGTTAGAATCTAGATATGGTACAAGTATATGAGGTCCGTGCGTCCATATTGGACTATATGTATGAGGTAAAAAATAAACAAATAAGATGTTTAGATGACGTGGTATAAAACCATAACTCAATGCAAATAAGTAGCGATTTTGTTGATTATTGTCCTCATATTATTAACTCAAAATTAGTTTAAAAATATTATTGTTTAAAATATACTTTTTTTAGTTTTTAAGTCAAGCTACGAATATATTTAGCTCTTAAATTGTCAAAATTGATAATTAGTTTTACCGTGGACAGTCTGGTGGTGAAAAAAAATTTATAAATGGTAGAATATACAGTACTCGTTTTCTTGAGGAAATTCAAGTAAACCAAAGCGCGGTAGGTTAAATTGTAGAGTTAATCATATAAAAGGATTTAAATTAAAATAAAGTATAACTCAGGTGTAGGAAATTATTTTATGGTTGAATGAACTTAAGCTAAAAATTTAATTACAAACTTACTTTAACTAAACCGGATAAATACAGTATGGTTCAAGGTAGTGTAGAAGCTACAATTGATATATATAAAAAGTAGCTAAAATTATCGTAGCTAAAAGCAGTTCAAAAAGAAGCCTTTTTAGATTTTATAAATAATAACAAACGTTGTTCAAAAAATTTTCAATCAAATCTGCAACGGTAAGTAATCAAGCAAACGAATACTGACTGACAAGCAAAAAGTAGTGTAGGTTTAAATTTTATTATTTTGAAAAAAAAAACGTTTAGTTGTACTTTCTTTTACCGTTTCTTACTCACTGCAATTATCTTTCGTATCATGTGTCATGCGAATAGTTGAGTGCAATACTCATGCGCCCACTTAATGACTTTTCAGCAAAAAATGCCCCGTTTTGTTTTGCTTAAGCGAATTTTAAGTGAAACCGTCAGTTAAGTTTGAAAAGCGTGACACTAATTTGAAGTTCAAATTGGGTTTGTTTGTTGAAAGGAAATACTTTAATTCATCGTCATACGCCTGCAATTAAGGCCTTTTGTATCAACAATAACAACGAAATACTTAGAATATCTTCAGCTATTCGAAGCAACATTCATGCCTATACTAACGTAATAATAATATGATAAACTAGATACATTAAACAAACTGAACTTCGTTGGTGCATGGATACTTATAAGTTTTCGGTTTAACATAGTTACTGTAAGAGTACAGCTTGTTTTGATATATTTTAGTGTTTGTGAAACAAACTGTTTTTAATGATGAATAGTAGTCAATCATAACAAAAACTAAGTAGGTGATAGTTTTAAATACGTCTTATATTTTGAACTATATTGATTTAAAATTCCGAGAGGTTGTTTATAAGTTATTGTTGTGAGACATCATTGATTCATTAACAAACCGTTATAACAAATTTCAACTTGATATCAATATTTTTGTAAAAGTTCTCAAAAATGAAATTTGTCATCTCGTTAATATTTTAGTACTCTTTTTTATTTTTTATTTTTTTCATATTAATACTTAAATACTGTTACTATTTATTAACTCACCTCTTTGGAAAATAAAAATAAATTTATCTCTCTCAAAAAGAAAAACCGTACAGTTTTGTTTTTTATATCTAATACTTTTTGTGTTAATATTTAATTTGTTTACTCACCTCTCTGGCACCTCCTACCGTACCTGCCCGCGTCGCAGTAGCAAGTACCGAATGTGGGGTGGCACCTGGCTCCCCTGCACCTGCAAGTCCTCTCGCACTTTCGCCCAAACTTTCCCTTCGGACAACCTATTAAATAAAAGTTTTTTTATCAGGTCTGATAGTACAGATTGATCAAAGTGTTCAAGTTAAGTTGGTTAAATGTTGTTTTAATTGTTGAATTTCTACCTTTGATAAATAGAAAAGCAGGTGTTGCTTTGTATTTGTACTTTTATTGTATATTTGAGTTTACTATTAAGGATATTTGAATGATTTTGGTTTATTTAACTTATTGAATTTTTATTCATAAAACATTTGGTTGAAAAAGTTGTTGTTATTGCAGTTTTGTAGATTGAATTAAAACTTTATGCTTGACTAAGAAAAGCATCTACATTAAACTAAACGTTTTGTTCTTTTTCAATCACGTGTATGGAATAGTTTAAATAATCTGTCGGCAGTAAAATCATTCATAAAGTTTCACAAAAGAAGAAAATTCCAACACACCTTGCTTCCAATATACAAAAAAGTATTTTTAGACCAAAACAGTTTAAGTTTAAACCGTTTAACTTGATTTGTTTAGAATAACACGTCGAAGTGTGACAAACAATTGTGATTTAAAAGCGCGTTAAATTTAAAAATGTATATATATATATATATATATGTATAGATTTAACTTGAAATATCTTTCAACGCCTCTGCCTGTCATGAAATCTCATTTGGGGCTCAAACAGGCAAAGGATGGTTTGACAGCTATAGATTTAAATACCTTTTGAGTGTTTAAATAATCTCTTCGCTCAGCTGACTTTGTGCTATTTAGCGAAGTGGTTTTGATTTATTAAAGTTTAAGCTTTGTATTGAATGCAACAGCTACCAAGTATTAATTTAAAATTGTAAAAATAATGATTTAAATAACATGCATTTTATAGTTACTTGATTAAGTGTTGCTAAACGCTAACGTCCGTTAACATTTAATAGGCTAAATTTTATCACAAGTTTTGAATTTTATGATGTTTGAAAATATTAATTCCTACATATTGATTGAAATGTAGTTTTAATATAGATACGTAGTGAACTTCGTGAATACTAATTTACACACTAAAATTTTTATGATTTTAAGATTTAGTTTTTAATAAAATTATGTTCTAGGGAAAAAGAGCTACTTTGAAGTTCAAAAGTAAAATTCAATTGTTACGTCACATTGATTACATAAATAATAACCAAAAAACTCCGTTCTAGTAATTTTCTAACACTTTTACAACTTCAAACATACTGGCTGGTTACAGTGTATAAAAACATTTATTTTTTCCAACAACTCACCGTTTTCGCACCTTTCACCGGAAATGCCGGGCGGGCACTGACACTCGCCATTCTTCGGGTTGCACTTGCCCTCATTCTGGCATTCGCACTCGTGCTGACAGTTCGGGCCGAACCTGCCTTCCGCGCATGCTGTGAAGAATTTTTTATTTGAAATTGGATTGTTAATTAAAAAAAGCTTAAAAATCTAAGTTTAGCGATGTAAACTAGTGCCAGAGTTGAATTTTATTTAGATTGTTGCGAATCAAGTATCTAATTTTTTAATTAAAAACTATTGTACGTACACACTTCGTAAAAAAATTAAATGTTTACTTAGTAGAACAACAACAAAAAATACTCTACTAGCCCGAATAGTTTTTTCATTCTCATAATAAGCATCAGAACTAACGGGTATCGCAGGTGACGCCGCTGAACCCGGGGTCGCATATGCACACCGCCTCATCGTCCCCGCAAGATCCGTGCACGCAATCGTCGCACGTGTACAGGCACTTGTACCCGAATCTTCCCCCTTCGCACCTGCACGTGTTGTTTCAAGTTGATTAAAAAACAAAATTAGAAAAAAAAATATCTCGATCTGAAATTTTGAAGCGATTAGCCAATTTAATCTGGAAATTCAAAATAAATTTTTATATAATATAATTTAAATTAGAGTTTTTTTTTGTTGTAAAATTAATTTCCATCAAGTTTATTCTGTAAAAGCTCTTGATATTAAAAGTTAAATAATTTTAACTTAGGCTTAATGAATAAAAAGTATTTGAATCTTTCGAAAGTGGTTCCTTAAATAAAACTAAAGCAAACAATATATAAAACCCACCTCGTAAGAAAGTGTCTCAACTTTTTATTAAACTAAATCATGTACAAACAAAATAAATTATACCGGCCTCTTAAGAAGGCTCTTATAACAACATATAAAACCCACCTCGTGATAACAGAGAACTCTGCGAGGTCCCTGCTGGCGCTGGTGTCGCTGCTCGCGTCCTCGTACTCCTCCTCCAGCTTCTCGTGGATCTCCGGGTACTCCTTGATGACCAGCTCCGGGGTCTTTAGCTCCACTTCCAGGATCGGCGTGTCGGCCAAGATTGCTGTGGAAAAAATTAACAGTAAAAATCTAGAAGCACATGTGTGGTTGGTTACAAAGAGCGATCTAGAAAAGGTCAGTAGTCATTTTCAAATGTAAAAACCTAAAGATCTACAACTTACTTATGTTTATAGTCATTTAAAGTCTAAAACTAATATAAAGCTGATAATTGGATCTATTTTCAACAGAGAAATTTTTTTTTGAAATTTTTAAAGCGGAAAGCAAAGAAATTTTTACAAATTAGTTTATATCTTCAAACTAACGCAAGCACTTGAATCCCGTTTCGTCCAGCATGAAACCTCCGTCGCAGGCGCAGTTGTGGGTTCCAACGCTGTTGACGCACCTCTGGTCGCACCCGCCGTTGTTGTCCAAACACTCGTTGATGTCTGATGATGGAGTTTTGTTTAAATGAAAATTTAGACCACAATAAAACACTATAGTCTTCAGATTAGGGTTGCATATTTAGTGTCTCATAGACTATTTATGTTCGTTTTATGTTAGATATTAATAAACTTTTACAAAATTTTCTCAATTGGTATCAAAGGAGCTAAAACTGATTTCCATTTGTTTGCCTGTTATTATATTAAACAGTATATTTAGGTAAACAAATACTCAACTAAGTCATCAATTTTTTTTTTGTTTAACAAAAAGTTTTGTCAGCATAAACACTCAATTTTACTATTACCAAACTAGTTTATATTAAAATTTTAATTTATATAAAAACTCAATGTTACCTGCGCATCCGCAGGAATCTGGTAACAGGGTGAATCCCCCCCTGCAAGAACACTCGTAAGAACCAGGAACGTTGGAGCATCCCTGATCGCAGCAACTCTCCCCATCCCTGCACTCGTCGATGTCTGGAGAGGAGAAAATATATTGTTTGAATTAAATGCATGTTGATGTTATACAAAGCTTCTGTATTTAAAAAAAAAATGTTGCTCATTTATTTTTGCTCAGCAGATTCAAATACAAATTAGTTCTTACTTTATTATACTGTTATAAATATTGCTTAGAAAATATAATACAATCTTTTTTTAACCAACAGTTTTTTCTCAGACATTTTTCTACAAAAAAAGGAGTACTTTAATTATTTTACAGTGATATAAATATAATACAAAGTTAATAGCTAAAAATTCAAGTATTTGTTTCTTTTATCTATAGTTATCATCAAGTCACACTTATTAAACCCAATTAAAACGCGCCGTGCAAACTTGAGGCGCGCTGTTTGATGATTTTATCGGAATTAAAACTAGCGTGACAGATCGTTATTAAGCTGAAAAATAAGAAACACAATTACATAATTGACCGTGATTAAGCCCGTTGTAAAAGATAAGATCGCAACCAGACATCCTTTAATGGCAAGTTCATGTTATTAAGCGTGCGATGAGGTAAGCTCGTGTAGTTAATTCCGACTTTGTAAATTATGCATTAAGTTGAAAAAATAATGCAGCAAAAATCCTTCAACTTTATGTCGCGCACGTTTTTAAAACCCTTAGATTTTTTGAATCACTCACAGTATAAGATATTTTAAGAGATGATAAAAACATCTTTTAGCAAGGAAAAAGATTTAAAAATGTTTAATAAGCTTTCTATCAATCTCTGGGTTGATTCTTTTTTTTATACTTCATACGTTACGTCAAATGTATAAATAATTTCTTTATTTTTGTGTGAAATAAGCAAAAACATAAACACTAACTAGGTTTTGATTACAAAAAGTACAAGATATTTTAAAACTATTTATTTACTTTTTTTTATAATTCTTAACAATGATTGAATTTTAAATAAAATAATAAAACCGACCGGTGCAGCTTTTACCGTCGGCTTCAAGTTGGTATCCTGTGTGGCAGCTGCACACCAACTGCTCGCCTTCCTGGGAGCACTTGTGCATGCACCCTCCGTTCGTCGCTGAACAAGACTCTATCATCTCCATACCGATGCCTGCGGAGTAATGTTTTGTTTGTTTATGACCTTTAAAATAGAGTAAATGCTAAGTACTACAGCTAAAGTGGTAATTACGATGCCCGTGAAGTAGTTTGTTTCTACCAATCTAACCAATCACATAAATGTAGTGTTTAGTGAGTACAACATATGTTTTTCGGGTTAATCGTGAATATCGCTTAATTTAATATATAGAAGTCGGTGATGTAGCTTTTTGTCATTCGTAAGATTAATTATAGCTCAACTTTTCATTGGAAATGGTGCTGTTTTGTAATCTTTTTGTAGCTAAAAGTGGTTTAGAAAAGTTTTATTAATTTTAAGCTTGAATTGAAATAAAAGGCTTAAAAAAATTGACATTTCCAATATACAAAGGAATTTACTCGTTTTAATAAAACCTTGAAAACAAGTTCTACAAAAATCTAAAAATATAATAAAGGTTGCTTCTATAGCTAAAGTAATAAATACCACAAATATTCGAAACAAATGAGTTTAATGTAATTTAACAGGTAGGCTTCTGTTTTTTTTTACACACAAAAACGCCACAGTATCAAATTAAACTTTAATATTCTTATCGATTGCAACCAAACGAAACGTTATGCAAGTCGAGATCAAATTAAGATAAAAGCTCGCGTCCAACAATGAAGCATTAAGAAGTTAATACCCGAAATAATGCTAATGAAAATATAAACAGGCCGTCGCTTTCAAAAAAATCTTCAGTTTAAATTAACCTCAAAACCTTAAAAGTTTCGTGAGAATTTCGGAAAAGGCACTAAACTCTTTCGCATTCGATGGAGATTTGAAACGAAAACACTTTAAGCGTTATCGTTCAAATTTTTCGCAAAAAGTTCGTAAGTGCTTGAGCATAATGACGAGAGATAAGATTTTCTCGTTACGGGGACACAATGAAGTTTTAAGGCCCTGGTGCGTCGCGCAGATTTATCAAATGACCGTTTTGTCGCCGTAATTGCCGGTTGCAACAAAAAAACAAAATCCTTTTTATCTGCGCTGTGAAAAAAAAGCACAGCGGCTTTGTATTTTCCCACTGTGATTTTACGTTTTGCTATTTATTTTATGTAAAACATTTTGATACTTTGGTATTTCGCTGTACTTGCACTGTTTGGAACTAGCTAAACATTTTTTGTTGTCCATTAACCCTGTGTTATGTATAAAACACTTTGTACATCATTACGATATAAAAAAAAATAAATAAAAATTTAAGTTTTTTGTGTTCGAGGTAAAATAAACTAATTTTTTTATACTTTTTTCAACATTTTAAAACTAGTAATTTGCATTATAATTATGTTTTATAAAATAGATTACACCTTAAAATGTTATCAAGATTTTAACTATGTAAAAAAAAAAGTTATTTAAAACTTTATGCTCTTAAAACAAACACATACTAAATTCAAAAGTGTTCAATACAACACACCAAATTTATATTTGATTAAGACGTTCAATAAAACCAGTCAAGTATAATAGTTAATTAGCGGGAAGATTAAAATATTGACCTGTCATAACGGCAATATTAACCGAGCTAATCCGTGTAGCATGTGTTTACAGGCAACAAGTCAATGTTAAACTCACACACTTGACGTTGAGCTAAATTTTAGCACCCAAATAGTATAAGTCAATGATATATACACCGGCCATAATTGTTTCTGGCGATACTTTAAAGCTGTTTTTCTTAAAAAAAAAGTGTATATATATAGAATAAAGGGATGAAAAATTTGAAGTACAAGTTATAAACTATAGTTTAATGGCATATATATATATGTATAATAAAAGTGTTAAACTGACGGTAGCAGGACTTGAGGTTAGTGCCAATTTCGTAGCCGGCCCTGCAAATGCAAGTGTAAGATCCCAGCGTGTTGGCGCAATCGTGTGAGCAACCTCCCAAGTTCACCTCGCATTCGTTGTAATCTGTCGAAATTTAGTTGTATTAGATAAAAAAGCTATGATTTAGAAAATTGTACTGAAAATGTATGTTGTGCTTTCTTTTATTATTTTTAGCACTTCTAGTCAACCAAAGTTTAGTATATATAGTACCACGGGTGGAAACAGTCTAATAGGGTTTTTATGTTAAATTTATATAGTATAGTTAGTTTTATTTATAAATGCAATCAATAATATTAGTAGCAATAAGTTTTATGTTGATCAACCTTCAATAAATCTTTTAATTTATTTATTTTGTCATTCGAATTAAAATGTTTATATCCTGGACCCTTAAAAAGTAAAGCTTAAGCCAAACAATCTTATTTCTGTTTGTGAGTCTCCAAAAAACTCAATTTATCAATTTTTTTAAAAACATTCACTCTTTACTATGTGCGTGTCAAAAAACACTGAAAACAAAAACTGAGGAAACAATTTGTTTTCTATCACAAAAGAAAAACCGCGAATGGCCAGCGCCAAATCCTAAGAAGATCAAAATTAATTCTTAATTGAGCGTCTTGATCGCGACAAGCTTCTTGTGTGGCATCCGCATTCGCGCTTGAACTCGCAAACAGTTTTTACAGATCGGCTTAATCGTGACCAGTGAGCTTAAATTACACGTTGGATATGAAACTTACTTATGTTGTAAGAAAGAGTCTTTTGTAGTTCAAGTTCAACAAAAATTTCAAAGTATGTGTTGGTCACGACCCATTAGTGATGGATACATATTTTCCACGGGCCGTTAAGAAAATAAAAAGTTTTTTGTGTGTACAAGAAATGAGTTGAAACATCTATTGGAAATTAAGCATTTATAAACAAGTAGCTTTCAAAGTTCTTAATCTCAATTAAAACTTGTGTGTTTTATCGATAAAAGTATTTTTTATTTGTATTGAAATTCGAAATTAATAGAAAGTTTTTTTCAAATTGTTTTGAAAGTAATATATGTATATATTACAAAGTTTTGTTTAAGTTACAGAGTTTTTTAAAATTTTAAAATCAAAATCAATATTAGAAAAAACTTTTAGCCTTTTCTTAAGTAGAAGCTACAAAAGGTTTGAAATAAAAAATATTAAACATTGTTATCGAAGTACAGTATGCTTAGCCAAAGGTCTAGATATTTTGAAAGTTTTATGTTTGTTACAAAACATCTACTTCGTGATGAGTTGAGTTATAAAAAGGTCAAGTTAAACAAAGCATTTATTACTTTAAAGAAAGTAAAAGTGTTTGCAATATTTGAATTATATATTATTTAATTTGTAGTAGTTTAAAGTTAATCATAAACTACTGAGCCGACTGGTTTTCATATATTCAATTTAACCTTAAGAAAAACATTTTTTAAGTTAAGACATGCTTGCCAAAAATAACTGTTATAAAATTTGTCAACCAAGTTATCATAAAATGAACATAAAGGCAATAAAAAGCCAAACTATGCGGTTTACTATGACGTAACTAGACTTGGAAAATAACTTGACACAATAACAATGCTTCTACTCACCGATACATGTCTTGTTGTCGCTGGAGAGGACGTATCCCTCGAAACAGGAGCACTTCGGCTGGATTCCAACCGCCTCACACATGTGGTTGCAGCCCCCGTTGCTCCTCTCACACGGGTTGGCAACTGTTGAAATTGATATTAAGATTATACGTAACTTTATGATTGTAACAAATACTGTAACAGATACGTTGTAGGTTGTTTTAGTATACCATTTCATGTTTTAAAAGCTTTAAAATTTGTTTATTTTGATAGTTTTAAAGAAATAAGGATTGTTGGATAGAATAAAGTAAATATAAAAAAGATGAATTTTTTTCAGTTGAAATTAAACACTTAAATAAATAAAAACACTGTACGTGTACTTGTATAAGTGATTAAAAAACAAAATGACAAAAAGAATTCCGCAAGCTTCTAAACTCTCTCTCGACAAAAGAATCCCTTTCGAAACCCCAACAGCGAACGCGCAACTGCGGTCGGAACGAATTGAATTAAAAGGTAAACACAAACTCATCATCGGGCAGCCAGGCTGGCACCGGCGCACAAAGAGGCGAGCGATTGCTACTATAAATAAGATAATAGCTTCTCGAACGGCTTAAGCGATTACCAGAGAGGGGGCGGCTGTTTAATTGTGGAAAGGTGAGCGCGCGCTGTGAAGAGAGAAAGTTTTTCTGAAAATTTGTTGATTGTTTTGCTTGCTGCTGCGGCGGTGGCGCAAACAAAGTGCTTGAGATTTTCGGGTTGTTTTTTATAGAAAAGTTATTTTAAAAGCTTTTTACCGGGTTCGGTTTGTTTAGTTTTTAATGCGTGGTTTTGCAGTGTTTGCATTCAAAGAACTCATTTGTTTTAGTTTTCCGCAAAATATGCTGACTAATAAATGTTTAGGAATGACTGTAATGTACAAACTATAAAATCTTTTAAGCAAGAAATTAACTTAATTTAAATTCCAAAAACATATACATCTTAACTGTGTTAAGCTTGATTATCAAAACTTATGCTGAAAAGTAATTTTTGTATTAATAATTACTAGTCTTTAGTTTTATTTTTGTAATTTAAATCAACTATTACAAATCATTAAAAAAAACATAAGAAAACTTTAATTTTAAACACAAAAACGAAGTTGTCTTTAATCGAAAAATAATCAATTCTTAGTACGTTGAATAATTCTTAAATGAAACCATTGTGTTAATGGTAATCAAAAACCAACTATCGCAAGTCCTCATGTTTGTGTTCAGCACGAATCCTTCCCTGCATCTGCATTTGTAGTTTCCTCCTATTCCTCTCGGGACACATATCTGCTCGCATCCCCCGTTCCTGATCTCGCACATGTTCGTTGCTGTTAGTAGAAGAAAATGTTAAAGCTGGTTACAAAGAGTTTAAATTTTTAGTCTCAAGCGTTTTCGTAGTATGTCAGATTTAAATAATTTCGTTTTTAGTAAGTTTTCAAAAGAATTTGATAAAATTCAGAAGCATTTCTATTGCGCATGTTTGTTGAATTAGTTTTTGAAAAATATTTTTTGATGACATGTCCAAAAAGATGTGTGGTATACGTAATTCTTAAACCAGAATAACTACATAGAAAAACAATAATTCTTACTAGTTTTACTACTAATTAAAAACACATCGTTTTTCGTTTCAATGGTTTATTTTATAAAAGAAAAGTTTCTTAACTTTAGTATTCTACTATAAAATGTTTGCTTTGTTGCAATTTTTTTTATTTTTTACGTATAAATGTTGAATTACAAAAAATAAGTTTTAACCTTTTAACATATAAAAGTTTTCTAAAATATTTTAAAAGTAGGGTAACCAAAAATAGCCAGCATAATTTTTTGTTTAAAATTAGTATATAGATTTATCATCTAAGTGATCAAATAAATGACTAAAACTTTTTAAAAAAAGTCTGAATAAATAATAAAGTTTATATGATAAAATTATTGAAAAATTTAAAGTAAAGGTTAAGATTTTCTTGCTTGGAAAAGGATAAATACTTTTGAAGTAGAAATAAAAAGTAAAACACGTAAGTTTAGAGACTGAAACAGATTAAACTTTTCTAATTACTACCAACGTTTTCTGTGGCTGTGTGTTTTATCAAAAATCTTTTGTTTTTACAGCTAGTTTGGTTACAGATTAAATGGGATTTAAATTTCTTTTGAAAATGTGTTTCAGATTAAAAGTTCAAGCTTCATCATGAAAAAAAAAACTTTTAATTAGCGTGGTGTGAGTTTTTAATTACAAAACAAACAGAAACTTTATCAAACGAGGTTTTGTGGCAGTTAATCGAACAAGTTTTCGAATTCTTCAAATATATTATTTGTAAAGGTGATATCTAAAACCAACATTCTTTTATTCAGTAACTAGTCCTAAAAGTCAAAAATAACAATTAGGCAAAGAAACAAGTCTGCTGGCGAAATTTATTAAGTAAATTAAATTACCAACCTAATTTAAAAATGCTAACAAATGTTGAAAAATAACGTTATTACACTCATTTACGGGGTTTTCTTACACGGCCAGATCATGTGCCGAGTAATTTCAGCAATTTCGCCAAACAACACCGCTTACTACACACATTATGATTGCGATAAAAATAAAATTTCCTGTAAGGCAGGTGTGGATGTAATTTGAGCGTGTAATACGCAACAAACACGTGCTACTTATAAATAAATATGTACGAATAAGGCACACACGCTACTTACACTGCTCAACACATTACAAGTTATCAACACAACGCCCAACGCCTAACCAGCGACAACAAAGAAAAGGCAAACACGATGTAGCAAAAGTTACTATTTTAAAAATTGTTACAAAGAAAACGTTACAATATTTGATACAAGGAGGGTTTAGCTATCGGGGTGTTGTCTACCAGGCAACAAAAACCTACCCAAAAGAATAAGCAACCGCGCTCTTTCAATGGAAGCTTGTGTCGGCTTGTATGACGTAATAACGGTGAGGTTTTGGTTTATGAGAAGTAAGGTTTAAGTTACAAACAACTTTGGTTGCTAAGTTTAGCATTCAAAAAGTTTATTTTAATTTTGTTCAACACTTAGAAAATTTCTTACGTCTTTGCACTAACTTACTTTTAAAAAGATTTTTTTTAATACACTTTTGAAATAGTTAATGTGTTTAGTTATTCTTCTATAAACAAAAAAATACTTAATCTAGATTTATTATTATACCAGGTTATCATGATTGTATTTTTAATTTGCGGGTAGAATTTTTTAAACAGAATTATTTGAAAATAAATAAACTAAAAGTAAACATTTATTGTATTTTCTTTACAATAAACTTACGTATGCAAGTCCTGTCGTCGGTGTGAAGTTTGTATCCCTCTTTACAGGAGCAGTAATAACCCCCTCTAGTGTTCACGCAGTTGTGTGCGCATCCTCCATTCACGTCCGCGCATTCATCGATGTCTGTGACGTCATGATTTAAGATTAAAGTATAGTTTAATATGAAAAAAAATATTGAACAGTTTTTTAATCAAAATGCCTTACAAACTTTATTTTAAAAATGTATGAAAATAGTTCAATCAAAATGTCTTAAAACTTTTTGTTTGATAGTTTACTCTAAAATTGTAAAGTTGATAAAAGTTTGAAGAAAAAGTGAATTGTTTTTTTTTTCAACGCAATGAAATCAAGTTGATGTTTTTTAAAGTTTAAAATCAAAATTGAAGATAAAGTCAGTGTAAATTCCCACACGACTTGATAATCGACTTATTTAATTATAAAACAATTATCTACTAGTTACATTTTGATAACTCAAGCTCGCTTGATGTATACTGTTTACTGAGATTAAATCACAACTTTATGTTTAAAAGTTATATAACGTATGTAACTAATGTGAAACTTTAAAAGTTATTGCTGCTTTATTTCAAATTAAATAAGTGCAGCTAAGCTAAAACTACAAGCATATGATAGTAAAAATGCTACATTAAACTTAAAAAATATTGCCAAAAATAAATTAATATTCGCATCATTAAATTTAAGCATATGTAATTCAATATTTGAAAATTTTATATCTCTTAATAAACACAAGCTCGTTTAAAAGTAATTTAAAAACATTACCACTAACAGTGAATGATAGTTTTAAAATATTAAATGATGAATGAAACATAGTAAGTCTTAAAGTTTAAAGGTCTAAAGTTAAAAAGCTTATATTCCACTCATGTTTTGTTTACTTTAAAAACTTTAAATGTAGAACACTAATGTTTCAAAACGCTGTTAAAAATCGAACAAGCAAACAAAAGTAGGTTAAATGCATGTCACTTAAAATTCTTGTGTTTTTACTTTTCTTGGTCCAGAGAACACAATAAAAATCAACTTCTTAGTTCAAAAAATCATCAAGTTCAAACGTTACACAATCAAGCATTTAAAAAGTTTGCACGATGAAATTCGCTGTCGTTAAATAGTTTAACAGAACGCTAATCCAATAACATTGTCCATTTTAGACAGCAAAGCCTAGATGATAGTCGTTTCAAGATGTAAAGAATTTTAATAATTGTTATATTCGTTGCAGTGCAAGCATTTAAATACTTAAGAATTTATTTATTTATTTGTTGAAACTTGCAGAAGTAAACGCCGTTTAATTTTTAAATTTCTTTCTTGATAAGATTAGTTGCAGGTTATCTTGATGTAAAAAAACTAATCATTTCATCTACATTGTTTATAAGCAAAAATAACTCATACAAGAATTGCCCTCACTATAAAATTGCTTTTAGTCTTGTAATTTCTATAGTTTTGGTCGAAACATTTTTTTAACTAAAATACAAAATTCAACTTGGGAGTTTGACACGGAAGAGTGACTTTCCCGCACTCGTGCCATTTGTAAAAATATTTAAAAAATTCAAGCAACAAATAACTTTCAAGCAACTGACCGACGCAGTTTTTCTGATCATCCGACAGCTTGAAGCCCGGTCTGCACTTGCAGAAGTAGCCACCGAACGTATTGCAGCATTGTTGGTTGCAACCGCCGTTGTTGGTCGCACACTCGTTCAAATCTGTGCATGTTAGTTTGGTTTTAATGATAAGTTACAGGCTATTATTGGAGATTTTGCTTGATTAAAGAATTTATCTGTTTTACACTATATTTTGAAAGTTTACATAGTAAGCGAGCAAATAAATATTTACATATTTATTTAGTTTTAATAAAAATTTTTGAGCTAGTACAGTGTTATGTTTTGAAACATTTAATTTACTCTGTTATCAGTAAAACTTAGTGCATTATTTGTACAAGTAGATAAAGTAAGATAATAGTCATTGAAGTCTATAAATTTTATTGATTAAAACTAAAAAAAGCTATGTGTGTTCTAAAATATAAAATGTTTAAACGTTACTGATTTTTTTATCAAGAACTTATTTAATTATATTTAGCATTATAAATTTAGTAGTTTTATTGCATAGTTGATAAAAACAATTAAGCTGAATTTTAAACACGTATTACTCACCAAAAACGAAATTTATTTCCTAGGCAACACATTAAAACAAAACTTTCACCAACCATCATTCAAAAAACAAAAAACATTAAAAAAGCAGTTGAAACGTTTCAAAGACTTTCAATGACGTAACTTCATTTATTAAAATAATTTGAGCTGCAGCGGCGCCCGTCCAATTATGCACCACCAAACCGCCAAACAATGAATTGGCATGTGAAAGTTTCAAAACACAACTAATCAGTATTTTGAAGAAAAAAGTTTCAATTGTTCGCCTGGTGTGTTTCATGGCTGTTTGATTTTTAACTTGTACTATTGCAACTCTTAGGTTGTACAAGCTTCTGTTAATCAACACAGCAACCGGTTTTGAACTAAAAACGTGTCAGTCATTAAAATGTTTGGTTGTAGCTGCTTGATGGCTATTTGGTTTTTTTACTTAAAATAGACTTTTAAAAGTTTTACTTGCTTCTTTTAAACATACGTGGACTAATTCCAAATTTTCAAAGTCATTGACACCAAAAGTTTGTTTACTTTTTCAAACTCGTGAAACAGAACCAAGCGTAAATTTTCTGACTGCTACGCATTTGCATCACGTGCGACTTGTACATAAACTTTTCGAAATGTGGGCATGTGCAAATTTAAACTTTTCGAAATGTGGGCATGTGCAAATTTGAACTTTTTGTAAACACACTCGTCTGTCAACAACCTCTATTGTCTTCGCCACCAGCCACTGAGCAAACATTCTGTGCAGAAACAAAACAAGATAATATTTAACAGCACGCGTCCCATTCACAGTCACGTTGCGAAAAAAATATTTATGACGTCACAATGTTCGGTGGCTTCGTGACGTCACAAAACTTGATTGCGGGTCTGAGACAACGCTGGGAAGAATTTTTCTGTGTGGCATGTGGTCAGTGGATTTGTTTTGTTTTAATATTTACAATTTGTATGCTGATGTAATTCAAATTAATCAAAACCACAAATAACAAAAGAAAATTTACTCAATTTCTTTTACTAAACATATTTTTCATGGAGGTATTCAGGCTCACATGGCTGCGGTTTGGGAACTTAATCGGGTAAAAATTTAATGACGTTCTGCTAATCTTTATTAAGACCGAAATCTGTGTTCAAAGCAAATTTAAACGAGTTTTTTGTGGCAGTTGAAGATTACTAGTTGTGCGGTCAGCTTTAGTGTTTGACACAGCTTTGATGGCAAAGACATCAAATAGTTGTGAAATTATAAACAAGCCAAGCAAGTGAGCACCACTTTCTTGTGGGGTCTAATCTCTTCAGCCAATAATTTGAGATAATCTCGAGCCACATTGAAATAATCACATTACCAACACAGAGGGTGGTCACTCTGAAATTACAATCTCTTTGCTTGGAAACTTATACTATAATTAAACATTGGATTTCTTAAAAATCTTCAAGCAGATAGTTCAAAAGAGAAAACAGACTTTGAGCTTCATAACAAGCCTAAAATTGAGTTAAAATATTATAGTTTGTTTATCAAACGTTTATGATAGTTCAATAAGTGTATTAGAACTATCTGCTTGCAGTTAATCTAAAGCCCAGTAAACGGAGGTTAAATAATCTGAACTTGAAGCTAATAAGAGGAACAAAGCAAATCGATTACCTGTAAACTTAAAGAAAAATGACATAGGTGGGAAGCACAAAGCTGACCAATTTCGTACATTAAACATTCCTCGCTAGTTAAAAGCTCGTTTTCCAATATCGCAGATCAACCAATTCGCAGTTAATCCACAGGAGCGGATGTGGAAATTAACCGAAATTGTGGAAATGTTTCACGTTTCATCTGCAGATTAAACTCCGCCCCACTCAACACAACAGCGCACAGTGTGTTTTGAAGTTGTGCGTTTTGAGGCTTACGGCGCTTTTTGTTTCGCTTTTTCATTCGTAGCGATAAAACGGACTTGATGGCTGATAAGTTGAGATTAAGCGATGAAGGGCAGAAAACACTCGTTGAAGTTTTTGTTGAAATTTTTGCTGTGTATTGGACTGACGGGTGAGAGATGAGGAGATGCAGTGGAGCTTTTGTGCGCATTTTCCGAATATTTTCTTGTTTGTTTTACCTTAATACCTGATTGTTCTTTTAAAAGTTAACTTATAGTTTGAAAGTAGGTTTGGAAATTTTGAACTATCTTTTTAGTTGTAACAGTATGTAAAACGAAAACAGCTAGTTTTTTTTTTAAATTTCAATTGTTTTTGTTAACTGTTGCTTTTTTAGGTTGTCATTACACTTAAACCATACTTGATAAAAAAACTATTACTTAACTACAGAAGTGTGTTTTAACGTTTATTATATACTTTTTATACATATATTATATAAAAAGATAACTAGTTTTAAAGTTAAGTAGCTCAAAAAATGGGTAAACCAAAACAGTACGTTTCAAGTTTTTAGAAGTTTAAAAAAACTAAAAAAAAACTCATGAAAAAACTTGTGATAATTTACGAACAATTTAGCTGTAAAAATTAAAACTTTTCCAAAATAAACTGTTTTATTTTGAAGGCAAAATTTGGCCTTGAAAATATTGTATTGGTTATTAAAAAGGCAATTCATACGTACTCAGCCAATTAAAATATTTATTTGAATTTCAAGTTAACCTTTGATCTCTGGTTTAAATTTTACTTAATTTGAAGTAAACCTTACTGAAGTCTACTTAAAAAAATATTAATCTGAGTTTTGATAAACAAACGTGATAAAATTCTTCTGCAGCAATGCTTCTTAAAATGGACAAACAACACCTATTTTGAACTTCTTTACTTATAAAAAAGAAGCTTCAATGACCTTAAAAGACTATAGCAATGAGCGCATATAATGTTGTGCTTTTACAAAACAAAATGCTGCGTTATCATTTGCGCACAACAATACTCGTACAAACTCGGTAATAATTTTTTCACATGGCTCCAAGGTGTGGTTTCACGGGCTTCCAAACAAAAACGTCAGCCGAACAAAAGAAGGACGTCGAATTCTGTCGTGCTAATTGCCTCTTTGCGAAGAAATATCTCAACTCGCGTCATCTAAATATTTTGATGGGAATGCAGATACGAAGAAGCAGGAATTTTTGTGTCAAAGCAATGAATATGTGAGCTTTGAAAGTTCAGAATTTGGTTTTGTTTTCATAAAATTTTGAAATTTCCATCATTGAAGAAATCGTTAAGTTATAAATAAAGTATGTTTTTTTTTGCTTGTAAGATCTAATTCGAAATACTTTTATTTTTAAGAAAGCTTTATTGAAAAAGAAAAACTGAAATATATTAGTTATAAACATAATGTTAATATTTTTATTATATTGTTACAAATATTAAAACTCTCAAGACTCATATTTAATTATACACTGCACATTCTTACAGAAAATGCTGCATTCTTTACATAAAATTAAATAAAAAATAAAACAAATAAATAAATTTTAACAAACCTTTTGTACATAATTATATACATAAAACCTTACCGTTTTCGCACCTCTTCCCAGTGAAGCCCTGGGCGCACTGGCACATGTGGGTCGTGGAATCCCTGCACCTGCCCCCGTTGAAGCACACCCCGTACGCGCATTGAGCTATTAATAAAAAAAAACTTATGATAAAATTATTACAAAAAGCACCCGACCTGTCGCCCAAGGGGAGGCCCTCCTGCTCCTCCTCCTGTTGTATGGGTTCCTGCTCTGCTGTTGCCGTGGCAACTGCCTGTTCTGCCTGATGCTGGGTCCGCTGGGCGGCACCTGGAACCCGTACTGCACCTCCTTCCTGTCCTCGAGGTTGTTGTGGTACAGCGACATGTCCGGGCCGCAGTGCACCTCGCCGAACGACAGCGGGTGGATGTTGCCGAACGGGGACACGTCGTGGGGGACTTGCCCCAAACCAGAACGCAGCGTCAGGGCCGACCACAGAAAAAGGAAAAGCGTCGGCGTGCGAAGCATTGTTCGTTTCATTTGTTTATTAAGAAAAAAATATTAATGTCTGAAAAACAATAAAGCACCTGAGCAAATTAACGCAAAACTTTAATTAACAAGTAGTTTATTTCTAAACACAACCAACACCTGATAACGAAACAACGAAACAAAAAAGTTCTGATTTTCTAAAGTTGCTGCCTCGCTGAAAGCTCTGAGCGAATAGCTGGCAACGCTCACGCTCAAATTCTTTTTGCTTTTATAGCTAGGGGCGGTGAAAGTGTCGGGAAAAAAGCTCAGACTTTAATCGCAACCGCTTCACCCTGAACAAGAAGTCTGCACAAAGTCACTGTGCACTGAAATCAAGAAGTGTTTCAAAACAAAGCGCAACCGCTTTCTAAGAATAAAAAAATTCAAAACAAAAAAAAAGCAACAAAAAGCTGGCAAGCTGCTGTAAGCCGGCTAAGCTGCAAATGATCTGTTTCTCGCAGCGCGAGAGGCAGCAGCTTTTTTTTCTACCCAACACAAAGCACAGTCGGCTGAGAAAGTTCGAAGCACAAGAAACGGAACACAATGGGTATTTGCGCGATACAAGAAGAGGTGAAAGGAAAAAGTACGGCTTGAAGTTGAGCAGCAGCAGCAGCGTTTGCGGTGAGAATTGCTTATTTTGAGGCCGTTTTTTTATATTCCGATACGAGCAAAACTTTGGCGACCTTTTCGTTCAGACTCGCAATCCGACCGCGAACGACTTCCGACTTTCGAGCTCAATTCGTTCCAGGTGACTGAGCACAGCTTTTTTGATTGCGTCGGCAATTTGCAGTGCCGAACACAGAAGCTCATTGAGAAAACACAACCAGTTGTGCGCAATGACACCGTTGGGAAATGAAACTCGATCCTAATTTAATTCCGGCTGTGACCTGCCAACCGAAAGCACAAGTCTGCAAACGCGCAATGAACTTTCGCGTTAAAGATTTCATACTGCTTTTTGCTCTGACAATAAACGCAGGTTCGTTTTGATCGAGCCTTGCTTTTCTCGGTTTGTTTCAAACGCAGCTCTGCCTTGATGAAAGCTTATTGTTTACATGTATTATGTTCTGCATTTAAAACGCGTTTGTTTATTATGTTTTGTGTTTCAGCGTGAACTTGTTGTTTTTATGCAGCGCTTACGTAAAACTGATTAATTCTCTTCAGCCAAATCCGTTTAAAGTTCGCTTTAACCCGATTAAGTTTTGCTGCCTTTTGTGAAGCACGGAGCGTTAAAGAAGGGAAACTGGTTTGTTTAAAACAACAAATTAGGCTAATTAGATAGAAAACGGCTTTGTGCCAAGCCAATCAAAAAATTAATGACCAATTAAAGATAATGTGCTTAAAAAAAACAAAATAAAGTTTGTTTACACTTGTTTTAACTTGATTATATTATCTTAAAAGTTATAAACAAATCTGATTTACTTAACAAAATATAAAAATTAACAAATTAAATTGAAATATTTATTATTTAAAAAAAATTGTGAAACTTAAACAACATTAAAAAACAACATAAGTATAACGTTAAATAAAGCTCAAGTGTATATTTTTGTTAAATAATAATATATAGAACACAAAAACAATCTTTTATACTTTTACTTTGAAATGAAATGAAAACTGTTAATTAAAACAGTCTATACTCTAAACTTCACTCTATTATCTTTTTAACCTTTTAAATTTAATAGTGATATTTATTACACTTTAAAATACTTAAAAATGAACTTTAAAAAATACTTTAAAAAATAAAAATTTAATATAAATTAAACTTTAAATCAAATATAATGCTTACAAGTTTATTAAATGGAAAACAATTACATTTTTTTATTATTTTAATTTCTTTAAAACTTGATGAAAACTGTCAAAAAATCGTTGTGTGTGCTTTAAATTTCACTCGATTAGCTTATTAAGCTTTCAAAGAAAGTTGTAACCTTTAAAAAGGAAACCGAAAATTAATCTTGATAATATGACGACTCTGCTGACTCATATTGATATTGATCTTAATCAAAAACCAACATGTCAAATAAAAAGAATAAAGATTAAAAAAAGTTACTTTTGAAATCACATCATTTTATGAAACAGAAAATATTTCATTAAGTTGAATAAAAATAACTTTGTCGTCTCATAAACATAATTCAAAATCAAAACATGAATCAACTTAATTTTAATGCAGTAAGTTTATTACCATTTACTAATATGTGTTCAATTTACAAAAAAGAAAAATCCAACTTTTAAGTCGTAAAAACAAACTAATTAAAGTTATTAAAAGGTGTGTTAGTCATATGATTTAATTTATTTGCACTTACTTAAAAGAAAATACAGCTACAAAGCAGAACAATTATGATAGCTTTAAATTTTAACAACATACACAACATTCAAAACATGACAAACGCTGTTCTTGGACTTGAGCTTCTACAAGTCACAAAAGTTTTTAAACAACAAAAAAGAACTAAACCAACTTTTAAACGATTGACAAATTTGTCTTGTTAGCTCGTCGTCAGCTCGCCGACAACAAAGGCTGATGTCGAACAAGAAGCAGAAAAAGCAGCAGAAGAATTTTGATAGGAAACCAAAGACGCGGGCGAGTTCTAAAACAATGACAAAACATGTGTACGCGGGTCTCCCGTATTAAAATTTTCGAACTCGCGTTGAAAGACGGTTGCCGCTGTTCAATTTGAATGCAAGACGCATTAATCACGGTTTTGAGTTTGAAAGAATTTCGTGCGTTCTTCTGGTGAAGTTGAGTGGTGAGCGAACGAAATGCAAATTTCTGCTTTCTCATAAAAAAATATTGCTGCTAAAAAAGTTTTTATTAGCTTTGAAACACAGAGAGAAGTTCAAGAACTGAATTAACTTAAAAAAGGATTTGATTAAATAAAGCTGAGTAATACAACAACTTATAGTAAATTAAACATAGTTATTAAGCAGAAATGTGTTACGACTGCTATCTAGCAACACCAAGCGGACAAATTAATTAATTTTAGATAAAATTCGTCTTTCCTAATTTTTAAGTAAAACAATAAAAGTGTTCAAAGTTTTTTCAACAAAAGGAGTTTAAGTTTTTAGTAAAAGCTTTACAAAAAAAAAAGAAGTTTTTAAAGTTGTATAAACTCAATAATATCTAACCCGAAAAAACTAGATTGACTTGTCATAAAATTAGGTAACTGCACAAACAAAGTTTCGAATGTTGTGAGAAGTTTCGACTGTTAAAAAGTGACTTTCTTTTGTTTACGCCCAACGCAAATGCGAAATGTCATCTAAGCACAAAAATAACCTTTCGCGACACAAAAGACGTTTTAAGCCCCGGCGCAAGCAAAACACGGAAAATGACTTGTGAAAAGTGAATGTTGCCATCAATCACTTTTCTGCGGTAGCTACAAACAAAAATAGATTTCCTGACGCGACCTGTTTGCTTTCAGATTAAAATCTGTCAGAAAGCGGCCTGAAAAGCTGAAACTCAAAAGACCAATTAGGGTCCCCAGCCCGGTTCATGTTTACTTTCACTCGCCTTTTCTCGACACAAACAGGCGCACACAAAAGCTGAAGCTAATTTTAAAAAGCGACTACATCATACGCTAAACTCTCGCATGAGTACATGTGCCTAATAGAAGATGACGTCACCTTTTTTCCACTGTGGCGTAATAAGCAAATAGCAGCGCATAGGCGTGCGATAGGTAGGTTGCTAATCAAACAACTTTTTCTTTGGTGACGTTCTGCATGTGTGTGAGACAGTCTGTTGGGTTTTTGTGACGTGTTTTACTGCGTCAGTGGGCTCCTTCCTGGGCGTTAAGGTCGGGTGCTTGCTTTTTACTTTAACGCTACTTTGTTAGTTTAAACTACTCGTAGTGGTTAAATAAATAACAAGTAAAAATAGATAAAAAGTATTTGAAATAATAAATAGTTCTGATCATGCAACAAATTTTACCAAAATAATAATCTTATTACCCTTCATACTAATAACTTACCTATTAAGTTATCTAAATAGTAAAAAGTATTAATGGTATTGAGTATACACGAACTGAATACTACGAAAACTGTATGATATAATGCTTAATATAAAGCTTTAAATAACTTGGGTTAACAAAAAAAGAAGCAGCGACCGCACGATAAGAAGGCTCGGAATTGGAATGCTCGAAAACCGTTTTTTTTCTACTTTTTTAGGGTAACCACCACTGTGGAGTTGAAATTCTTCACGGTCGAACGGTTGCGCATACCTTTTGTTTTACAAAAAGCAACTTTCGCTTTTCAAGTGGCCCGGGTTTCTTTTCACACGAAAAGTATACAACGCGCACAGCTGGTCGTGAAATAACATTAATTATTTGAAAATTGTTATTGCTGGGCTTATTGAACTTTTAAAAGTTTTATTGTTGAACCAAATGCTCCATAGTTCTGCAAAGGTATTTTTGAGTTCATGTTAAAATAAGTGTTTTTCAAACACCAAAAGAGCTGCAAATTTACCCAACAAAATTTTTGGACTTTGATTTAGAAATTAAATTTTATTGTGTAGTCTTATAATTTAAAATTCATTTTTAGGTTCATTTAAAATATTAGTAACTTTTTAATCTTTTATCTATCTTTTTACCTTTAAAAAAATTTTAAGATATAATAACCAGCTTTGTCTTACAGAATAAAAACAAATATTTGTAGCCTGACGTTTTGGCACAAAGGGAATGATAACATAGCGATAAAATCAGAAAAAAGTCTTGCAACCGGGCCCTACTGTTGATTTTATAATTAACTCTTTTATTCACGACGCCAAAATAGAAATCGAAACCCCCGAATGGCTAAATATAGCGTTGAGCTAAGTCTTTTTGCCAACCTCAATTACTATACATATATATATATATATAAGAAAAGGGGAGAAAACGCTTAGATAAACACAAGTTACAGCGGGCGCATAATGCATTCTTTGAAAGCTCGTTCTTTTTCAACCGTTTGTGTGCTCGCTTTCAAAATGTGGGCACGGTGCAAATATAATAATCGAAAAATTCCAACGCCAAGCCCCCTTAAGCGCGTTATTGAGCGTAATTGCGTATTGCATTCACACTTAATGTTGTCGCTAATGTGCAATTATGTACAAATATATATATGTATATGTAACTAACGGTATGTGCAGCCTGCCTCGTTATTCAGTTGGGTCCATCCCTTGCAGCATTTGGCCGTCACGGTCCGCTTGGTTTCGTACTGAATCTTGTAGGCGGTGTAGTAGTGGGTCCTGGAAAATAAAATGATACATATATCATCGTTGATAAAATAATTGGTCTTTTTTTATGGTTTGGTAAAGTGGCTTTTGTAAACGAAGTGTGATGTAAATTAACGTGTAAAGGATGTATTATTAAAAGTCGTGGTCAAAATTTATTTCGGTATTCGAAAAGCTTATGATTTGTAACAGTTAATCATTTTATCGTAAATATTTTATCATTCATTGTCTATAAACTATACGCTATTCTGAAGGATTAGACTTGTACTGGTCAACATAACAAATTGAGGAATTCTTAAAAAAACCGTTGTTCAAACTGTTTTTATCCTGACGTTTGTTTTGAATAATGTGAAATTTTATCTCCAGCAAAAGAATAAAAACCATACAGTCAAAGAAACAAAGCACCAGCCATCCCTATAAAATGCCATCAATCACGGAGGCGATTTCGCATATTTTACAATTCACCTCACCGACTTCAGCGTCTGAAATCAAATGAAAAATAGCAGGGAAATTATCAAACGCCTGCTCAGAGCTTCTTTGAGCCGTTTGAAGGTGTTTGGAGGCATTTTTTACTATTAATTGTTTTACTGTAAAAATAATATTCTTCTGTATTTAAAAAAGTTTTTTTTTTAAACATTTTTTAAACAGAAGTATAAAATACGCTTAAATGAGTAATTAAAAAACCAAAAAAGTACTTAACATACAAAATCTGTGTTTATAAACTAGTTACGTCAGACATAAAGAGTGACGAAATAGTTTTTAAGAAATCAGTATTTCTTTTTATACATACGCAGTGTAAAGCTTACAAAAAGAAGTGAAGTTGTCCAATGAGGTGTTTCTAATTTAAACAACGCTAAGCTTAGTAAATAACAAAATTTGCACATAAATAGCAAGCTTTGTATATTAAAAGTGTTGAGAATTAGACCGTTTCAACAGCAAATGTACTATTCATAAGCTTTTTAACATTACCAAAGTGTTTTAAGTTTTTCAAATCTTTAAAATGTGTTCATTATAAGCACTTTAAAATAGTTGTAATAAAAGTGATTAGACTTGAATACGAATATTTACAACTAAAAATTGTAAATATAAAAACTTTTAAAACCTTCAACATGATGATATTATTCTTATGAAAATTTTATATTATACACAACTTTACGTTATAAGTAATTCATAAAGTTTCAAGTGTATATACAACATTCATACCTTTAAACTAAAACATAAATTTGACTCAACTAATTATGTTTTTTGTATACTTAACACGTAAAAACTATGTCAATCAAACAAAAAGATAAAATCAGATATGCATGTTTGACTACATTATTTTCTGGATGATTTAAATTGAAAATTAGCAGGTTTTCAATAAAAAAACATTATTTCAAATTTTTACATAAAAAAAGACTGAAGAAACATACTAAATTTGTTTTAAGATATTTTGGTAACAAATTCCAGCAAAAATGTGCTTTTTAAAGCAATTAACATACTTTACACGAAAGTTTTTGTATACTATAAATGTTTTATTTAAGAAAAACATAATTGTTACATCGTAGACCAGTTATTGACGTACAAAAAGAATGTATCAAAACAAATTATAAACAAGAGTTAGGTATGCTTGTATTAAACATGTGTACAATTTGTTACAAATAAAAATATGTCTATCTTTACTCTATAATTGCTTAAAAACAAAAAAAACATTATTATTGAAAGATATTTTAAAATGTGCACGTTAAAATTGTTTTTAATAGTTAGACCAATAAATTCTTTTTTTAAGTTTTAATTTTTAGTTTTACAATGAACTTTTGTACATGAATATTTACGCAAAAATTTATTAAGAGCATCCTTGTTTAAAGTAACATTTAATTTAAAAAATCTCAATCGAGGTATTCCCTAATGATATAATTACTTTAATTCCGGATGTTCGGTCATGAACAGAAGTCTTTGTAGTTTTTAAAGTTAATTTTTCCAAGCTGCGCTGTTTCAACAAATTTTGTGGCAAATTGCTGATTAGTTCCCATTAACATTTGCCAAAGTTGTCAAATTGAATTTGCAGATGTACTTTGTATTAAATAGTCGTTAGAACCTCGGTAAGGAAATATTTTGATTGGTATAAATTAATACAAAATTATGAGTTAGATCGTAAATAATTTATTATTTCCGTTTTGAAAATCACGTGCTCCGCTAGACAAACAAAATCGTTCTACTCATGATAATTAATAAGGAAAGTATAACCTTTTAATTTTACTAAGTATGTTTTTTAAAGCAACATCATTAATTATTGCGATTTAATTTTAAATATAGGAAAGATCACGTAGACATGCTTGATAAGAAAACTTATTGTTGGAACGACAAGATTACGAGCATAATCTTTTTATCTGAAAGATTATTTGTGTACATTTGTAAAGCTATCTGAAAAATTATACAAATCGATGTTTTTTTCGAAGAATACCGATTGATTCAATTATTATGTTTCCTTTGAAAAGTACTAAATGCTTTTATTGTATGAAAGCCTCCAAGAAAATTTTTACAAAAGTACCTCAAAAAAACCCGAGATAAATAAAGTTTCAACAAAATTAACAATATCATGTTCTATAAAGAAATTGTAACAAACTAATAAATTTGCACAAAATTACTAATCTCCGAAAGTATTAAAAGGAAGAAGAGTTTTCATAAAAATGCTAAGTGTAAACAGTAGAATAAAATAAAAAAGACTATTAAAATCAAATTTTCTTTACAAGCAGATAAATAATAGTTTCACACAAAGCTATAGACTAAACTAACAAATTAACAAAATTGTTAGTATAGAATCTAAAAAGCAAACATTTCAAAAAATATATGAAATTTTTATTGAAAAAGAGTTAAACTTATTTGTTGGATATATTTTGGAGCTTTACAGTTTTATAGCTTCTTAACTCCTTTCACTATAGTATTCCAAATTGAGAAAAACTAATATTTTATGCTAAAAATTATTAAAAAAACAGTTAAAAACATCTATTCTTGAATGGATTGTTATTAATGTTACACATCATATTTAACAAATAAATTATATTTTTGTATTCTAGCAACAAGCTATACAATTAATTAAACATTTTTAACACAAAATATATTCCCACCTCTTCTTATAATCGACGCACTAAAATATATAACAAAATACCCCATGACATTCTGTTGTTCCTAACCTCTTCTCATATTATCACATCATAGTAGTTATAAGTTTATAAAAAAAAAATAAAATAAATAATTTCAACAACATCCTCATCTCCTCTATCACCAACACTGTTAATGATGTCTCACAGTATATTTAATAAATGAATAATTTTTTTTCATATAAGTCATATAAGAATACATTCCCACCTCCTCTCGTAGCCGACGCACCAGCTCCTCTGGAAGTCCCCGCAGTTCTGCGTCCACAGCTTCACCCTCCTCGTGATCGCCTTCACGCACGGCTTCACCACCCGGATCTGCTTCACCGACTCCTCCTCGCACACGTGCGGCCTATATTGTAGATGGATGTGATATTAGTAGTTGATAATGGTCATTTTGATTTAAAAAAGTCTAACTGTTACTAAAAGTTTCTGTTGGGGGTTTTAATAGGATTGTGTAATATAAATATACACTTTTTACTTTATTATTGTTTATTGAACGATAAAAAAAAGCGCTCAAAAATTTCGGTCTAAGGACCTGGTGTACTTTACCTAGAAGATTTATCTGTATACAAGCTTAAATTTTAGCATTAAGTCCTCACACACGTTGGGTCTGTTGTACATAGAGGTGATATTTTTAGTTAATAATAGTCGCTTTAACTTTAAAAAGTCTATCTGTTACTAGAAGTTTCTGTTGGGGGTTTGATAATAATGACTATGTAGTCTATGTATAAACGCTTTGCTAAACCTAGAAGATTAAGTTATATACGTAATGCGTGTAAGAGTTCATATGTGTTTTAACTTTTAGTATTGATAATAATAGTGATAGTGGTAAAAACAAAAGTAATGGTTATTATTTTACTTTAAAAGAGTATTGTTGTGCCTAGGAGCCTTAGTTGCTTTACAATCAGATGATCTTTTTTTAGCTGTAAAACATTTTCGTACTCAAATAAACTTAGCTGTACATTAACTTTGTTACCTAAACAAAATCCTTGGTACTAAAGTTTAATCATGCGATCATCGGTCTTTGTGAAATAACAATAATAGTAAAAAACCAAACACAATCTTGGTGCTTGTCTAATGATAAAAAAAGTCACGGACAAAAAGAAAATTCAACTGCACTAAATAATCAGTAGAATTCGTTTTGATTAAGGTAGGCACGGGTAAAAGCTATTAGTCTTGTTTTGGTTATTCACTGTGTATTTTAACAACTATAGCAAATAATAACAAATTATTCAGTTATTTAGAGAATAATTTTATTCATGCATATTAAAGGCTTTAAAAATTTATAAAAATAGTTTTAACATTTGTAAAAGACTAAATTAGATGTTTAAACTATGCTTAGACACTTATTTTAATGATCATTTAAACTTTTTCTACAGACTTAAGGTTTAAATATTTATGACTATATAGATTTATAGATACAAGTGAACAAAATTAAGCATTATAAGCATTGGATAACCATTATTTCTTGAAAACCGTCTTAAAAGTAAAAATTTGTGAAAAAAAAAAGTATTTAAAGAACACTCAAGGCAGTGAGCGTCCGTTTCATGGCAGTGAATGTGATTTTGAAGAACGAATAAAGCGCTCAAGTGGGTGTCCCACAAAAGGGGGTTTCAAGGGCCCTCGAGAACTCTCTGTTCTTCTCAGCATTGATGTTTCTTCAATCTTTTCTTACAGCAGAAAGTATTCAGTTGAAAAGATAACGACGCCAATTTGTAGTTTTTTTAATGATTTTATATTGAAATATGTTCACAGATCGTTATTTGATGTTGTGTTTATGTTATTTCAGCGTTTTAATTTAAAGCTAATGACACATTAAATTGAGTGTGCTTAATGATGGAAAAAAAAAACTAATAAAGCTTCAAATTATGGATATTTATTGTTATTTCATTATATTTTATATAAGAAATAAAGAAGTTTATTATAAAAACATAATGAGTGCAATTTAAATAGTTTTGTATGAAGTAAGTTCGTCTGAAGGAATTTCTAATTAAGTTTGTGACAGTTTGAATAAACTCAATTTATTAATAGTCAATTTATTAATTCAACTATTATAACAACATTTTTTTTATTAAATGGTTTGCTAAATATTTTTTCTCTGAAAAAAAGTAAAACAATTTAAGCACTACTTTCAACATGTGAAATATAAGTAACATAAAACTTAAAGCAGAATTTTACAACCTAGACGTTTTGATATAGTACTTAGTCATACATTTAAAACATGAACTTTAAAAACTGCAGACTTTTAAAACAATATTTATAGGTTTCGCACCAAACTTATTATGATTGAGAGCTGAAATTAAAAACTCATCGCTATTTTTATGCATGGTAACTTTTACAATGTTTTAAATTAATTAGCGATAAATCAGTTTTTTGCTAAAGTAACTGAGGTTTAACATTCTGTAAAAATAACTCAAAGTTTTCAGACTAAAATATTCAAGCATTAGACTAACAGTCATGTTTAAATGTTTTTTGATTTAATTTTGTAATTACTAGCTTCTAAAATGCTTAACAGAACTAGCTTTTTATAGAAGCTTATTGTGTTTGTATTTATCTAAAAAATAAAACAAAAACTTGTAAGAAGTAACCTTCCGATATTTAAACTATTAAGTATTGTTAAAGAAACATAATTTAGTTCAATTTCACTCAGTAGGTAAAAAAAAAAACAATATGATTTTTATTGCTCTTTTAATTACAGCAATAAAAATATATTGTTTACTTTGTTTAAGCAGTTTTTAGTTCTCATAATTTATACCAAACTTTTATTTCAAAACAATCTTGTACAAATAAGCAATAAAGTCAAAGATCAAAGGAACTTCTTTTGAAATGAACAAGCCAAGAATTTAAGTTTTAAGTGCATTTTCTAATACAACTTAAAAAGTATGACTAGCTGAACAACACCTTATGCCGACATAACGTTTAGTCGTCCAAAATGACAGTTTAACAGAAGTTTTTTCCATTAAAGGTATATAAATTTTCAACTGACACAAGCTGGTTAAATCAGTCGAATTATTGACAAATGTTTAAAAGTTTTTAAAACTTTATTCCAGCTCAACAGCAGTTCAAACAGTAAATCAATGAAAAACATGGATCGGACTTTTACTTGTCGATAAAATTAAGTATTTGTTTCAAATGATGCTTTAAAATCAATACGTTTTTAGTCACACGTGAACTATTTTGTTTATGTTTTTATTTTCATATTTAGAAATAACAACAACTGTGTATGTGCTAAATACTAACAAGTGTTTTGGTTTATGTTTAATATATAAAACATGCTCTAAATAACATGTTTGTTGTTTTAAATTTGAAATCAACCGATGAACTATATCTTACATATTTCATTTTTCCAAACAAGATTAAAACCGAGACGTAATTACTCGAAAAAGTACAAAAGTTTAATTGTGCTTCAAGGCAAAAGTAATATATTAACCTAAAAAAATACATATACTTTTTTTATTTTTCCAAATAAGATTATAGCTTCAGCGTAATTACACGAAAAAAAAAAACACAAAAGTTTAATTGTAATAAAAAATACGTAACAAAAACACAAAAGAACTCACTGTCCGATTTGCAGTCCGGTCGTGCCGAAGGCCAGGTTGAAGCTGGTCAGGACGTACATAATTGCCACAAAGGTGGTCAGGTGCCTGCTCCGTATGTGTTTGTAGTGCATGTCGGGTAATTGACAAATTAATGCTTCCAACTGATAATTTGTGTGTCCCACTCTTTGTAGTGGAAAGAATGCGCCAGTGAAGTTTTGTTGTTCACTCGTTTAGCTTGGAATTTCGTAATTAGATGTTTTCAAGCCTCTCTGATGTTTGAGCTCTGAATCATTTAAGCAAATTTCAAATCTGCAAGGTTGTGTTTGGCCTGGCCAGTTAACGTATTTTTATCTTTAAACACCTGCGAGTTGAGTTTAATTATGATTAATCGTTATTGAAATAATTCAAATGGTTCAGATTTATTATCACGCTCCAATTAAAATCTTAAAAATGAACAACCTTTAGCTTAAAAAGCTGTATGTGAAAAAAAAAATATATATACATTGTTTATCAGAATAGTTGATTCGTTATTTCATGCTCATTACAACAATTTTAAGCTTTGAGCTTGTTTATTTACCGGTTTCAAACAAACACGCACTAACTTGGAAACTTTTTTGCGATTATTTAGACTTTGAAGCAGGTACAAACTGTTACTAG
This sequence comes from Thalia democratica, assembly GCF_965202585.1. NCBI lineage: Eukaryota > Metazoa > Chordata > Thaliacea > Salpida > Salpidae > Thalia > Thalia democratica. The sequence goes on along the minus strand of NC_139172.1, from coordinate 32,322,670 downwards.
TCTAACAAAAATTATCTGCAACAAATAAAACAGAAATTTCAAAACTAAGTTTATAAAAAAGTAAAAATTATTTGAATATCTTTACAGATCTAAAAGTAGTCTAAAAAGTTTTCTTTCAACTCTCGAAATAAAATTTAAAAAGTTTAACATTTTTATTTCAAGTATTTAGTAAAAAAAAACAAAAGTATCAAAACAAAGGAGCTATATTTTTCAAAACCAAGTTAAAGGTAGTTTGACTCAAAAAGTGTTTTGAGTTTCTATGCGGCCAACAGTGAAGCAGTCGCTAATAAACTGAATTTTGCTTACAACCGCTGCCTTTTACCTTTGTCGCTATCGTTTACTCTTAAAAAAAAATTTAAAAAAAAATCAAAATATGCAAAATTGTACAAACGCAATTTGATTGCAAGCAAAAAACACTCGACTGACACTAAAACATGTCTTACACAACTACTGATGCTTTATTTTTTTTTTTGCATTCTTAAATATTTCAACTAGCTGTAACTCGGGCGTGCAAATGTATTGCTGAACAAGTTGCACGCTTGCCTTCAAATTAATTACATTTCCGACAGACCCGTGTCGTGTTCAAGAATTCAATTTGTGCAAATATGCCGCGTGTTTGTGCTGATAAAATCGAAATGAATTAAAAATAAAAACAGAACAATGCGACGCTTTTTACACGCCAATTAGGCTGCGCGACAGACCAGTGTATCATTATTATTTTTGTCAAAACAACGCCAAAACAACCGAGCTAATTTGAATTAGCACCAGGTGTGGAAGTTATTGTTTTTCTATGCTCGATTTGCGAGTTACGGAAGTGGAAATAAAAACAAAATTATAAACTAACTGTAAGAAAAATTCATATCACACTCAAGAGGTCAATCGAGTGTCATTTGAAGTGCTGCTTTGAAATTATTCAAAAATGTTTTTAGCGTTTCGTATAGAAATATGTTCCTTGTGACGTATGAATTGTCACCTTTGTGTAAACTGCGAGTGGTCAAAGGGTGCCGGCGCGCTTCTTTTGATGTGCTTCTGTGACGTCATAGTGTACTTTCACTTACGCTCAACTCAGCAGCCATTCAAAGTGTAAACGCCTGTCAAGCGACATTCAAAACGATGCTGCGTGTTTTTGAAAGCAACTTTATTTTTTGGTATTTTCACAAAGCACTTTGTCATTCGTACAAAATTCTTTTCGAGTTTGTGAACATTTCGGTTTGTGACGTTTCTGCGCACTTGACATTAAAATAACATAATTCCCAGGAATTTCTTTGTCTAATTGGCCGTAAAAAATTTACTAAAAAAGTTGTTTATCTTATGCTTGCACTTTAAATGTTACTTTATTGAGTTTTTGTCAGTGCAAATATCAGGTTTTGTTGTATAAAATTACAAAGAAAACAGCCACAGTAGTGTGTGAAATGATAAAATTTAAAAGTAAAATTTTGAATTTCAAAGAATAAATGTTTTAGTAGAAAATTGAAAAACTGAAAAAGCTAGTTTTCAAAATTTACAATGTATGACAGAAGAAATTAAAAAGTAGACATTGTGGTACAATAAAGTATTAAAACGATTTCTCTAACTGAGGTTTAATAGACAAAATAATCATTATGTATATTTAATTTATTACAAAAAGTAACTTTTTTCTGGATTAAGTAAGATTTAATGGGATAGAAACACAAAAATGACGTAACAAACGAGATAGAAAAAGATTAAGAAAGAATCTTAACGAAAGTTTAAATGACATAACTTTCTACTTTATCTTCACAGCCACTTTAAATGCAATTTGTGACTTAATTTTCCTCGAGAAAGTTTGTACCACCAATAAAATTCATGAGAAGTATTTAAAATGTTGGTTAAAATCACAGCTTTCGTGCTAAATTTAATTAGTACAAGTGAAGTGATAAAAATATATACTCTTAACGCGAATGCGTTTGTTTAATTGTGTTTTTAGCCGAAACAAATTAATAAACTTGTACAAAGATCACACTGTGCCAATTGCCAATTGTTACAGTTTTCATTTGCTCCATTATTCATAACATAAAAATATGTATCCTTAATTATAAATTATTGGACAAACCTTCTTTTTTGTTTTCAACGAAAATGACCAGTTCGAAATTAACTTTAGATCGAGATGTATTAAATGATATAAAAGAACGATTTCGGCTGTAATTACTACAATTGATTAAGTAGAGATTAAGGTCGATTACAAAATTTCTATTTATAGAACGCTTTGTAAAAAGTTGAGGTAAAATTTTACCTTTATGCTTTTCTTTAGTACTGTATTGTTGTGCTTAAACGCTTAATATCAAGCTTTTGGTATTGAAATTATTTTGCAACAGTTGATACAACATGATATAGTAGTCTTAAAGTGGGTGGGAACAAAAATAAATAAGGCTATAGGCTTTTCTCAAAGGCCTTTTGAATTTAAATTTCTGTTTTAAAAGAGTTATTAAAACGTTTCTATAAATAACATCATAACTTAATGTTATTTATAAAAAGATTTATCAAAGTTTTAAATGGAAAATATAAATAGAGCATAACTAATAAATATAGCTCTTTGAGGTTTCACAGTATGTTAGTGACTCATGCTTGCAAAATTCGCTTAGACTACGTAATGACTTTTTATAAGCAAAATAAAAATAGAAACTTTAAGAAAAAATTTAACAATACATGTTTTAAATCAAAAAGAAAAAAAACTTGAAACACTTGAAACATTTTTTTTTTGAGTTTACGGCTGTCTGAAATGACTGATTGCTCAACAATAAAGCTGATAAAATTTGAGTTTTTGATTGAAAAAACAATGTTCTTAAAAGTTTCTATCAAGTGCGCTGCAAACAACAACCTTTTTATGTTTTTTAACAATTATGTATTATTTTTCACTTTGTTTTTGTTCTTTATATAGTCACAAGTGCTAGCATACACATTGCTTTTATTTACACAAGCCAGATGTAAAACGCGTAATGCTTTTAACGTTTCACTGGGAAATTTTCAAAAAGATGACGTATCGCCTCAATAACCTTTTATTGACTTTTCTGCAGTTCTCCCCATCAGAAAACTTTTCTGGAAAACTAAAAGCAAAACTCAAGAGCCGACTAATCCTTTGCATTCGGAGCGATAAATCATAACCGAAAGCTCTCGTGTAATTCACTAAACAAGTCCTGTTTGCTCAAGTTGGATTGAAAAGGCCTTATCTCGACGCATGCAGTTCAATTTTATCTGGCGATTAGAGCTTTTAGCAAAAAATTAAGCTGATATTTATGACGTTTTCTCATTGTAGTACTGTTTGATCGTAATCCCTTTGCAAATAGTAAAAAGTCGATTTTTCTCAACAAGTTTTCGCAAGAAGCGATGAAAAAATGCTCACTTTCAAAGAAAACTTTCTTGGAAAAACCCCAGTTTATGCTGTAGACGTGTAAGAAGTTTTCCAGTTTAAAAATCCACCATCAAAAGAAGGGAAGCTCGTCAACAAAGCATGAAAAGTTTTCAAATTTCTGCCTGTATGCTGTAATCGCTCACTAATTATGGAAGTGTTGGAAAACCGCTGTTGGTGGGGATTACAAGGAATTTTCCCTGCTCCTCAAATGCCATCCGAAATATGCACCGCTTGATGGAGAATAAATTTATTTGACCGTTTTACTACAACTTTTAATGCAAGTGTTTTTCAAAACTTCACTGAAAACGTCAATGTTTGAATTAATTTAGCAGCTTTTAGAGGTTTTAGTTTCGTGTTTTGTAGCTGCTTAAGTTCAGAAAACTTTATTTTGTTACCACCAGCATGTAATTTTCCTCGAAACGTTTGTACGTATATTCCGAGTAAAAACACCGAAAAGTAACAGTTTTCGAGGTAAATGCCCTCACTCTACAACACAAGCATCACAGCACGATGCTCACACAAGCAACCAGTAGAATCTATTTATAGCCGCTTACACAGCCAATTACATAATCCTCAACCCTTTGATGGGCGCTCATACGTAAGTCGAAAGCTGCTTATCTCCACACAACACAAGCGGCTGATCCTCTCTGAGACTCGACTTTAAGATCGTGCTCATTTGGGCGTAAAACTCGTGGGAACCCGCCGAAGCTGCGCAAACTCGAACGGCGTCCGATCGGGCAAACATTCATTTAGAAATACATTGCTTTGAAGTCACTCGAGCGCGACGATCAACCACGTGACTGGTTTGCGGCGGGCCAGTGTTCGCTGCGGATAATAAAAGGAGCACGAAAGCGGTGGAAAAACACAAGAGGCGTATTGTTTCTCGCCTCTCAGCAGAAGAAGGAAAAAAATCTCCGCCTCTTTCCCATTGTGCGGCGTGAGATTTGAACAAGAAAAATTTTCTGTCGAAAAAGTTTCGCCAGTCGCTAATGCAAACAACTTTTTATCTCATGTTTTATCGCGCACCAAGAAACTTCGCTTAATTTTTTTATCAAAGCGATTTTTTCTGACCAACGATTTGTGTGTGTGTGTGTAATCAGTTCAATAAGCCGATGATATCGGCCGTCTGTCAACACGCAAGAAACCACCTTCGTAATTCGCTTAAATGACGTAATCGCAAACGAAATCTAATCTGCTCAGTTCATAATTTGCCTTGGACACAATGAGCTTTGAAATATCTTTTGATTGTTTTCTTTAATCTTTTGCTTGCTACACGCTTTTAGCGGTGTGTTAAACAAACATTAAAAACTTGTAGATGCTTTTGATTTTTTCTGTAAAGAAAAAGCACTTTAATGAAAAAACAGTGTGAAGTCAGTAGTTTAAAATCTTAATTTGTTGTATTAAACAAAAAAAATGTTTTTTAAAACTTAGGTACAACTGTTTAATACAAAATTCTTTTAATGAGATTTAACGTAGTTCTAAGACAATTTGTATAATATTTTCCCAATTTGCAGGTAGCATAAATCACGTTTAAATATAGTTGTTTTTCTTCAAGCTCACTAAAAGTATCCATTTACCATAAACAACTTTGTAGATGGCCCTCATTAATAAGTCTTAAACGGGCTTTTAATTTGGTTAATTAAGCTATTTGCATACCTGCGAGGTCAATTGAGCTTAAAAACGGTTTATGAGTGTTAAACTCAAATAAAACTTTCCTGACCGCTAAAATATCACCGATATGATATTTATCTAGAGGCTTCACGACAGTAATAACTTTGCTTTTTTATCAACAAAACCTATTTTTGCCTTATTTAGCATTACAACAAGTTAGATGTTTAAAGATATTTTGAGAAAAATTTATTCTATGTTTATTTTGTGCTATATTATAATAAAAATTTTATTTACTGAAGTTAATGGTTGTTTGACAATTTAATAAATATAATATGTATATAAAACAGAGTTGCAATGATCATTAATGTAGTTTAAAATAAATCATAAGCAATTAGGTAAGCAAATTAAGCTCTACTAAGGTTTTGGTCTAATATATATGAATCAATATATATTAGAAACTACATTTAAAAGTAAACAATATTCATACAAAAGGGATTTCAATATATCTGAACATGTTCTATTTTGATAAACTATCATATAGTTAATAAGCCCTTTTTGAAAAAGTGGAACAGTAATTTCTGAAAATTACTATTGTGCACTCAGTTGCAAACAAAAAACTTTTTAAGAAAAATACAATCCAAAAACAAAATGCAACAAACTCATCGATACTGTAGTTGTGTTTATAAGAATGTACAACTTACAATACAAACTTATTGCTTAGTTAACGAAGTAAAGAAGTTTTAATAATGAAAAGTTTAGTCTTTTGATGCTCGGTATTCTATTTGGTAAACAATAACTGGGTTTGTATTCTAAATTTTACAAGCTAATATTAGACTTATTTAAGTTTATGAAATTATTATGTTATCACAAAAACGTAACTTTAACTATACTTTAAAATGCAGGTACAAAAAATCAATGTGTTATCCTTTCAAGTTTAAGGTTTTATTTAAATATTGTTTATTACTTTCGTATAAGTTGAAATATTAATTACTAACAGTAAACATTTAATTATAAGTGTCTGCATTGAGATACACTAAGTCCGTTAGTAACTACAATAAGTTGATTTTTTTAGCAAAATAAAAACTGTTTTATTAATTTATGACACCTTGTAAAAAAGGCGATAAAATAAAACTTAAAATTTAATGCTAAAAGCTAAAATTTTCAGATAAAGAATAAATCTTAAATCAATATAAACGTTATCTGTGTTAACTTTACTTAAATTTAAATCCCCATTAAAGGATTTTTTTCATATTAATTAGAGCTTATATACTAAATCCTCTGTAATTTGTTATTAGCCTAAGTTTTCTAAACGTTTAAAAGAAGTTTTAAATTGAGCTAGGATTATTTTGGTATTTTCAAAACAAAAACCTTATAGAACAACTGAAGATAAATTTAAGTTTTGTCAGATTTTGTAGTTGTATATAAAATAAAGCTTCAGTTACAATTTTAAAGACCATTTAACGTCAACAAACTTCGTTTAAACAAAAAATTACAAACTAGACATTAATTTTAGTATATTTATTTTGAAGTCGAAATTTTGCGCATATTCCTTTTTAACAACTTCAACTTGAAGCTTACCGAAAATTCATTTTTTAACCAAACTAACATGAAAAAAACATTTTAAACACTTTTATTTCCTTTTGACCCAACACACAAAAAAAAAACATTCGCGTTTTACTTGCGGCGACGGGGTCGAGTGTTTGTCAAATACTAGAGGTTATAAAACTGTAAACAACAAACCTACAACAACTGTTTGCGCCGGGCAAACTTTCAAATTCGCCTCAGCACAAAACGGCCGGCTGAAGAGAGCGAACTTTGCTTTGTAAACAAAAACTGCTGGCCGGTATTGCCGAGTGGCTAATTAACTGGCTGGTGATGATTAGACTTTAGCTTTCTTAAAGGCACGCACACGAGGATTGTGTGTGTGAGTAAAAAAAAAAGCACAAACATTTTACCGCGCTTTAACGTTGACCAAGTTCACTATGTTTATGTTGGCGTATGAGATAAATCAGAGTAAACTGTTGTGTTTGGAATTTTTTTATTTTTTTAATTAAAAGCATTGTTAAAATCTTGTCACATTTCACTGTTATAATGTTTGTAAACAGTTTTGCAAATCACAAAATTCATTAAAGTGTATATCTCAAATGGAAAAAATATCATCGAAAGTAAGAAAACCATTGACTTTATAGAATAGTCTAAACATTTATGACATGAAATAAAAAGTAAACAGTTTAAAATATATAAAAACAAAACAAATTGATATAAAATAAATTTTTAATATGTATTAGTTTAGGGTGTTAAAATATAGTATCAATAAATTTATTTAAAGTTTAGGTGATACTTAACTTATGAAAAAGAGGATTGTAAGAAAGTTATAGCCACTAAAAAAGAGGTTTTATGCAAAAAACTAATATTCACGACTTTAAGTGCATTGACCCAAACTGATGCCAAGTAAAGAATTAAAACTCAGGTGTAATTTTTAACAAAGTCTTAATTCTAAACCTTTATTTCTTTCATTCAAACCCCATAATCACCCCGGCCCGCCAAATTCGCTAGGTCCCCTCGGACTTTGCGAGTTGGCCGCAGTACACGGATTTTTAATCAAGCGATCGCAATTACTTTCAGCGCGTTCCAACGTTCCACACAGGGACGCTTGCGGTGCACAAGACAAAATACTGCATTCTGCATTCGGACGGTGCAGCGAGCTAATTGTTGTTAAAATTAAACAATGACCCAACACAGCGAGCATTCAGCATAGCAGCGTGATTGAGTGAGCTTTGTCTTGTTTGCGCGCACAAAAAAAGCTGCTTAATAAGCTTCTGTACCTTAGCGTAATAAAGTGGTATATTCATATTAAAAAAGTTCAGCTGCGTGAGATATCAATAAAGCGTATGATAACAAATTGCAGCAATTAATCACGTGAAAATTGTCAAGTTGCTTTTAAAACGCGCAGCTTTAATAAACAATACTCGTGTAAACTCATCTGACCAAATAAAAAGCTGTAAACTGAAATATATCACTTGTAATTTTGTCACGAGCTCTCAATAATATAAACCACACACGTCTCATATATAATAAAATAAAGCAGCTGAAAATAACAATTCTTCGAAAAAGATCAGACCACCTCAGGAGAACGTAAAAAGCTGAATGAAAAAAAAAACTTGAAACGAAAAGTTAATTTGTGGAAAACAATTTTTGCTGTAGAATTATCTGCGTAGTGGAGCTCATCTGAAATATTCGCGAAATTCAGCTACATGCCTGCAGCTACAATAGAAGTGTTGAGCATTATCACAATGCCACTTCTTCTACTTTGAGTTTTATCTCGCAAAACTCAATGCAGGTGTTTGTGTTGCGGCGCCATCTAGCGGTTGGTTGTTTTGTTTAATTTAGTGCTTGAAAATAAGAAGCATATTAAACATATTTTAGGTGTTTTTACTGCTTAGCTTTCAAGTTCAACACAAATAAACTTAGAAATATAAACATTTATTTTAAAGTAGAAATTCTTATCAATAAGAGAGAATATCTAGCAATAACTGTTAACTTATTGAATGGATTTCTGATAATTTTTTTAGCTATGAGCATTTTAAACTCATGGTTTTGTTGCTTTTTGAAACAGAAAAATCGTTATAAAGTTTAAAAAATTGTTTAAAAGTTGTTACAAAACAGATATAAAAAATTAAAGTCATTATGCTTTATTTAATAGTTAAATAAAGCATAATGACCATAATTTTTCATATCTGTTTTGTATTATGACTTATTTATAGTTTATAGCTTCGTCTTCAATTAACTTTGTGTTTATTTTAAAGTTCTATAAACATGTCTTTTATCTTTGATATCTTTAGCTTTTAAAACCTATTCTGACCAAGAAAGATTGTAGATTACATTTATTTTTTATTTTCAAAACATAGACATTCATATCGGATTTAAGATTATAGAAATAATAACACACTAAAAATTAGTTGTTTTTGTTTTAGAATGATTATTTTCTTAGAATTTAGTTGTTTTTATTTTACAATCAAAAGAATAGTATAAAAACGTAGCTTACTTATGGTTTTAAAGTTCATATGAAACCAGGTATTTTGTGTACGTGAAAAAATTGTAATAATTTAGCAGTGTATTATATTTGTTTACTTAACTTTTTATTTGCATGTAAAACTTAATTATAAGAAAGGTTCACTTTTTTACGTCAGCATTTATATTTAATTTCCTATTTATCTATTTGCTGTATATTTGTTATCGTTTGTTTCTAGTTTTTTTTCAAAAGTTTAATATATAAATAAGTTTTTATAGTTTTTTCTTGGACATCTTTATTTATTTTTTTGATATACATACTAAATAAATGTTATGATTTAAGTAACATACTTGTGTTGTTTTTAACTTAAAACATGATGTGAAAAAATTAAATTTTGTAATTAAGTTAAAGTTTAGACTTAAACTAACTCCTAGACTTAAATTTATGTATTTGTAACATTAAGACATGAAAAGCTGTTTTATGTGAAAGTTGGTAAGGTTTTTATTTTTGCGCAACATTTATGCTCAAACAACAAAACAAAACTTCACACGTGTACTTATGGTTGACCTTTTTAATACACTTTATTGACTTTTGAAATACATTTAATTCGGTAAGGTAACTTTTTAATAGTAGAAAAAAGTTTAAAAAAAGTATATATTTCTTTTTACTTCCTTGAGTAAAAATAACTGCATTCTCAAGCATAAAAAACTGTTTACTTAATGTTTGTATTAATAGTTAATGATCACTTTTTAAGCATACAATTAGAGCTTACATCTCATTTCCGGTATTTGGTATCAACCATGGCCAAATTACGTTTAAATCTTCTTAATTGACCACTGCTTTGTTTTTCAAATGATTAACAACTCGTTCACAACCGCAGCTGTATGAAATATGTAAACGTTTTAAAAAGAAGCTTTTATTTAAATAAAATCTATTTGAAGTTTAACAAAACTTGTCATAGATCATCATAAAAACGTCTTGAAATGATTATTAGTATATCTGTTTGATGCTTAAAAGTATGGGAAATGTTGAATTGCAGTTTATGACCTAACCTTAACAAAAAAAATTTAAAGTATGTTTTCTTGAAAACTTGATTGAAAGTAAAAGACAATATTGTGAGAAGTGTTTTGTTGAGAGTATATTTTTAATAAAAAATAGTCTAATAACATTAATTACAGACTGTACCAATCGGACCGATGTTCGCAGGATTAAGCTGAATATGTTTTGTTTTAGATGGCCAGCACACTTTAAGGTCAGTTTAAGCTTAAATAAGCTACATTAGGAAAGAAAGAAGCTCTTTTTCATGCAGTTTTTAATTTTAGTTATTTTAACTTTATTTTTTGATTAACTTTTTTGTCTTTGAGTAAGGTGGGTTAGGAATAATGGCATTATTTTTTTTTATCAGAAAAAGCTTTAAAAAATTTTATGACTCAGCTTTTTTAAGCTCAGACTGACTTTTAAGTATATTTTTTGTTTTAGATAAGGTATTACCATCGCTCAACGTAAAATATTTAAAAAAAGTAAGTTAAACATTACAATTTGTAATGTTATAAACTAACATTTAATGTTTTTTCGTTATATTTCAATTATATTGAAGTTTATATCGTTTAAAGTAGTAAAAGACGAAAGGTTCTTGTAAACAATATTTTGTTTAAGTGGACCCGTTGGTATTTAATAGTTTAATGACATTGTTAATGCTTAGTTAAGTTTGCAAATAAATATTTTACTACCAGTGATAATAAAAACAAAACTTTTACTCGCGTAGGACTTTATAAGCCACGGGTCGTCAGGCGATTGGTGGTCACGGGCCATTTTTCAAAAATAAAAAGTATTCGCCGACCTCACTTGTAATTTCAGTTTTTACTCATCGCAACAAAAATATCTACTGTAAGTTTGAAATCTGCTGAAGATTTTTAATGAATTAAAACTGATGAAGAAAGCATCCGAGTCCTAAAATTTTTGTTTTTGTGTATGTTTTTGATTGTTAAAAGGGTTGACTTTATGGTTAAAAATAGTTTCTAAAACACATATTCTACTCGTTACTTAAAAAGAAATGTAATTTATGTGATTTTTAATTATTAATTTTTTAAAAAAGTTTAGTCTTATTTTTTTAAATCAATATAGCTGTTTATTTTATATTTGTTCCTAGTTTAAATTAAAATTTTTTAAACTGAAGGAACTTTCTGTGTTGACTTGATAAAAGTACTTAAAAAACAAAATAAAATCACTGTCTCAATAAGCTTGAAAAAATTATTAAAACGTGAGGCAATTTTTAATGGTTAGAATAATGTGGTAGCTAGATAAAAACTTTTAGTTAACCAAGACAGTTATTTTTGAACCATAATTATAATAATAACATAAGACTTTACTGAAGTAGACTTCCGAGTGCTTTTATGTATGGTTTTTTAGATCTTATTTTCTTGTTTTCGATTTTCAACACTTTTAATTTCCTTTTCTTACCATTTATCTTGTCTATTTCGATATATAACATCTTTACTAAAATGCATATAAATGACATTTTATTCTCAAAGCTTTTAATAGTTTAAAACTAGTGTTATATTAGCTTATAAAGAAGCTTTATTAATAAAAGAAAAAAAAGTAAAGTAATAACTGATAAAAATGCTTGAGTCTGCTTTAATATAACCAATGTTGATTTAGTTTTTTATAGATTGTGTATGTACAGTTCATCTGTTGCCTCAAAAATGAAAATTTGTAAGTAGCGCAATTAAAATGTTTTTTCTTTTTTTTTTGCGTAAGGATTTATCATAAACCACAAAAATAAAGCTCCCTTGCTTTTACCACTGTTGCGCTTTTGATGTTTTTTAAAAACCATCTTTATGTAAATTGTGTGGAAACTCTAAAATTCGACCGTCAAGTGTTTAATTAAAAAATTTTCTAGATGTAGCAATTATCACAAAAACACATTCTACGTGTTTTATAACGACTTGAAGAGAGTTTAATGGAGGCACTTGTTGGTATATTCAGAAAAAAAAAGTGATAAAAAGTTACAGAAAGTCATAAACTTTAAAATTTCTAATCAAAAACTTGAAGATCGAATTTTTAAGGTGCTATGCAATTCACATAAGGGTTGTTATAATAATTTCAAAACTATTTATCTTAATTTATTTTTATATATGTAATATGTTACTATAAAGTATTAAGATTATAGTTTTAGTTATTAAAGCTTGATTAATATTAGTTCGATCAGTTTATGTCTAGTACTACTTTTTTTTCAGCTTTATTTTTGTTATAAGCTAAGGCTGACTTAGTTTATTTTGATATAATTCAGGCTAATTTTTGATCAAAGAAGCTGATTTTGTTAGATTTTAATAGTGACTACTTAACAAGAATAATAGTTTTGAAAACTACCAAGAACTTTATTATAAAAAATGTTCAACCAAAAGTTTTGCTTGTATAAAACAATTAAATCAGTTTCGAAAGTTTCTATGAAAAGTAAACTTTTATTTTACCTTGTTCAAAAAATTTTAGTCAAAATACTCATTCAGTCAGTTTGTTTTTCAGTCAGTTTAACTTTATGATTTTAAGGAACGAATTTTTTCAGAAGAATTTAATACTGTTGTTGCATGATAGTTTAAATATAGTAGACTATAGACGAATTGTTATCAAACAAAAATTACAACTTACTTTATACATATATATGTACAAATAAGTTACAATAAAAAGGTTCACAATACTAAAACTGGACCTGTTCTATCAAAATCCTTAGAAACATGTATTTTTTTTTCTTACTTAAAAGCAAGAAGTGTAAAGTTTGAGTAACCATTTCTATAACAATCTATAAACTTTTTGTACTACGTATTGTTTAACAAACTTTTCAGATTATTTTGATAATTAAACTGTTATTTATTAAAATAGTTTTATAAGACTAAAGCTAATATTTTTTTTTATTTGAATGGGTGGTCCATGTAATTAACTGTCTGGTAATTTTTTAAAAAGGTTTAAATGTTAACAAGTGGATAGAATTTTTAGAAATAATCTTACTTGCTTTTTCTATTAGAGTTTAGTTTAAAAAAACCATTAAGGCTTCTAACTTTGCTGCGTTTACTTAAAAACTAACTTTAATATTTTAGCAATAAAACAATATCTGATAATTGAGTAAAGTTCGTTAAAAAGTTTTAAAATTAAAAATACTTATATTTAACCCCTTTGTGGCCTTTGTTACCAAATTTATTATGTAATACAGCTGATAACAGCACAATCTAGCAGATAGTTTAACAAAGCTTTAAAAAATGTATATTGTTTTAGAACTGAGGAATATATTTCTTGAAGATTACTTGATTGTATTGTAACTTAAAAACAATGTAATCATTAAGTTAAAGCCTTTTTTTAGATTTTAGCACAATAAATTTTCTTTTTAGTAATTTAAAAGGTTTATTTTTAGCTGAAAAGTACCTCGCAGGCCGCATATTTTGACTTTGAGGGCTGCAGTTTTCCCTGATCTAAAAAAAAAATCTGTTTAGTATTGGTTAAGAGACGTGTAAAAAATTGAACGTTTCATTTGAAAACCTATACAAATAAAACTAGGTATTGCTATCATAATTTGAACTTGATTTTGTGTCCATAAATCTTGTTAAGATAAAAACAAAATTGAACACAATTAAACTCAAATTCTAGTAATATTTTACACTAACCAGTTTAATAGTTTAAGAAACTTAAAACAAGTTTCCAATTAAAATTTTTATGAGATTTTATGAAGATTTTAAAAATTAGCCTGGTACACTGTCCGTTCACTTGGTATCAGAAATTAAAAAAAAATTGCGGCTCACTGCACTGTTAAAAATCCTAAAGCTGAAGAAATTTGGGAAAAGGCCTGTTTTGTTATTTGTTAAACTTAGAGAATATGATAGTTATTGTGTCATGCTAATACTAAAAACCTTCCTTTTGTTTCATTGTTTTGTTTGTTGAATTAGTTTAACTATTATAAAAATTACTAATAATAATAACTATTAGTTATCATTAATGATTTTCTAACCTTTCGTTTACATAGTCAAGTATAAACATGGTAACATTTATTAATTACTAACAAAATATTAGGTTTGTAAGTGTCAACAAAAAAATGAAGCTTTTGAGATTATGGATACTTAGGTTTTGGTATTCAAGAACACATTGATTTAGGAATGCAAGCAAGTAAAAACTATGCTTTTTAATATAGCACACTAGATTGTACAAGTATAAAAAAAAATTCTGTAATACATAACATGATGCATATTTTCAAATCAATTATTACTTTATTTAATTCTAAAAAAATAAGCTCCTGCTGTAATAGGAAAAAAACTAATCTTATTTTCATGTCTAGAACAGTTTTTTTTAATTGACTAAATTAAACATGTAAATATGTGTTTTCTTAACAATATACAGCTTTTCATTTTTAGATGATTTTTAAAGTATGTTTTATATGAATTTAAAAAATAGTCGAGTTGTGTTAACCTTCATTAGTATTAAAAAAGTATAAAGTGACTAAGTTAAGTAAAATGTCATAGCGCAGTAAGTTATTTTTTGGTGGTTAAAACTGTTTTAAATTGACTTTTGTCTTAAATTAAGGCTTAAATAATAACAAAAACAGTTCAGAATAAAGTGACTACAAGATGAAAATACAGCTGAATATATCCCTTAAAGTACAATCGATGATGAAGATAAATATACTTATAAATCTAAAAAGTAGGAAATTAAGTCGAAAATTTTGAGAAGAAACTTTCTTTAGACTTATATACAAAAATTAAAAAACATAACTTGTATTTTAATTTTATTTTTTGATAACTAACAAGTTTAGCTTGAATACGTTTTAAACTTAACTATTGTGTATAACCTGTTGTTCATAACAATTAGTGTTTGCGACTGTTTGTCGCTTCGCTGAGTTAAAACTTATATAAACTAAGTAAAAACGAGATCATTGACACTAAGGTCAGTTCTCAAACCATGTCATTGATTTAGGGGTGAAAGGTCATATACGGTTAAACGATTTCCTTTTGCGGTTTTCGTAGGTACTGATTTTTCTAAGCGCATATCCTTCTTTGAACTGTATAATTTTTTAATACCTACAACTGGGTAAAATTTAAAAGATATCAAATTATTTTGAGTCTATTTTTTCTTTTAAAAATTTTCGGAGTTTATACTTCTTATCTTTATAATTTAGTTTACCAGGTACAATTTAGTTTAAGAATAAACATTACAGTTCAAATTAAAAAATTTAGTATACGAGCTAATATATTAAGCTAATAACAATTAATGAAAGCAGCTAAGTACAACTGAGTTGTTTATATCGCTGATTTCGTTTTTGTATGCATAATGACTTGCTATACTCAATAGCAGTTACTAGCGGTTAGCCTTACAAATCTAAACTAATAAACTAGTTTAATGTTCTCAAATGTCAAAGTGCGTTTTGTTTCTTTTTGTTACTTGTTGATAAGTTTTCTCTTGTTTTATATTTGTTTGGTTTAGTTTTATTTGTTGTTACTTATAAGCTTTATGATCGTTGTTTAAGTGAATCAGTGTAAGCTAAGTTAAACACTTTTAGATAAGTTGATATCAAAGTATGATTGAAAAGTTATAGATCTTTTAACCTTATTTTACCTTGTTAAATGAAATTAAAATACTTAAGCTTGTTAGTTAAAAAATATATGTAAAATTAAAAGTATTAAACAACATATAATGTACAAACTAAAATATCTAATACTGAGCTTCAATAAACGAATGTTACTCAACCAAGTGTATCTCACACTTAATCGCTATACTCATTAGCGCTAGCCAGTGGAAATTAGCTATAAAAAGAAACTAAATTTAAAAGATTAGCACACACAACGATAAGGTTAAAATACTTAAGACTTTTAAAACTTTTGTTACAGCTTGTAAGCTATTTCGAAGTACTAAAATAACAGTACGATCGAGACATAGGGATCTACAAAATGGATTTCAACGTCCACAATACGGAGTTAAGTACAGGAGGAAGAAGAGGAGCAAGGTGGGAGTAAAATATCAGCTTGTAAAGAAAAACGGTATGAGGAGGTTTTAACAACTAGTTAATATGAATTTATACAACAATAAAAGTTTAATGTTATGTTGATTTAGTAATTGTTATAAGTCTTTATGTTGATCATTCATTTTAAATTTTGTTTACTACTAGTAAAAAATAGCTTGATTTTGTTTTATTCCTAGCTTCCAGCAAACTGATAACAATAAAAAGTTCTCAAGTAGAAATAAAATCTATTGTTAGTATTCTGTTGGTAAATTAGATGTGTAATACCATTTTTCTTTGTATAAAAGGTTTAAAACTTACGGCTTTAAAATTTATTTTTTGTTATATGTGTATATAATGCGTATACAGCATACATAGTTTTGATTTTTAAACTCTATGTGATAAATTTACACAAACAAAACTAATACATACACTACTGTCTTTAACAATTTTATCTTTTTTATAAATTCTGCCTGGAAAGTAGAAATTTAACCCGTCAAAATTTTAATTAGTTCAGACCTTATGTAGCTTGTAATTTCTAGAGAAAAAGTTTATTTGCTTTCACAAAAAAAAAACAAAAAACAAAAAAATTAAAATAACAATAACTATGTTTTATTATGAAACTGACGTTATGGTAAAAGTGTTGTAGCGATAATTTAGATAATAAAAAAAAAAATTTGTTAGTAATATAGTTTTTAGTTTTTTTTCAGTTATTTAAATAAAGCTACTAGTTTTGGTCGTTATCATAAGTTGTACATATTTATTTAGTTATTTTGATAATATGATTGTTTTCAACAACACTTGTTAAAGTTCATTTCAGATAAGTTATTATGAGCTTTATAAGTTGTAAAATTTTTATTCTACATCTATAAACCTAGAACTAGCTCTAATTATGCCAATATAACTTAAGAAGTCACTGAATAAACGTACGTATTTTAATACTTTTTTTCGTAGATGCGTTAAACAGATTACATTTTTGTTTCGAAAGTATAGACCTTGAATTTACAATTAAAAAACAAAACAGAGTTGATTATTTTCTGGTAAATATGATAAAAATATTTAATTACTTTAAGTACGTTGCCTTTTTTAACATTTTATTGTTATATTTTTATTGTCAATTATAGTGGAAGTTAATGTAGATTGTAACAATAAAAAACAGTAAACAGAAATTATTGATATACCCAAAAGTTATAATCAAAAAGATATCCTTAGTGTAATGCATACTCACAAAACTTAAAAAACTAACGAGACAATTTAAGCAAATTTAAGTTTATTTTTTTATAGCATGTATTTTATGACAAAACAAATAATAATTTAAAAGAAAAATAAATTATGTGTGGGATAATGCCGAAGGTAGTAAAAAATAAATGTATTCAAAAAGAGAAAAAAAAAGCTTTTCACACAACAAGTTGTTTTCGTTTGAAGTAAAGCGAATTAACTGAGCCAGCTAAAGAAAAAAAAAACTGTTTTTTAGTTCAAAAGGACGAACTGAAAATAAAATTAAAACCGCCCGAATATTGGTAAAATATTGCAAATTGTAGGAAATATAACAAAAACATTTGTATAAGCTCTTTGAAAAAAGTATCAGCTAGTATCTTATACAATCGTAAGCTAATAAATTTTTAAATGCAAAACATATTGCTTTGAATAAATTTTAAAACAGCTATGCTAATTAAGACGAAATAATGTTTTCTAGTTTTTTATTTATCTAGTTTTAATCTTTTCTAGTTCATTATTAATCTGTTAATAGAATAAGCCTAATAAGGTAATGTATTAACCACAACTTGTCAAATAATAGGAGAAAAAAAAAAAAACATAATAATTCCAACATTATTCCATTAACCGATTATAAGTTATTAATATCAACTATATTTTATTCGTTGTTCTATTATTTGTAAGTTGTATGACGCTAGTAACTGCTTAAGTAAACGTTTTTTTCAAACCTGTAAGAACATTTTATATTTTCTTTAAACTATTTTGCATAGTATTGGAAAAATTACAATACAAGTTATTGACGAATATAGATTTATGTCTTAACTTTTTATAAAATTTCTTGATCAACCTTCTCACTTACTTACTTCAGAAAATAAACCAAGATTTTGTAAAGCTTCTACAATTGTACTATGTTCAATGATTTTTAAATAAAGTATAATTACAATGGTCGATTTAAGTATTAGCTATTTTCTTTTTGATTCAAAAAAACCATTATTTGTGCTTAAGGATAAAAAAATATAGCATACAATAAAATGTTGTTTACTCTTTTTATTGTAATTTAAATGTTTTTGTTTATAAAGAATGGTAAATTCAATCTTATTCAGGTACAAAGTACAAATAACAACTGTAAATATTTTGCTGGGTTTTACATATGTTTGTTTTTGTATTCAGTAAAGCACATTTGTAAACTGGTTTTCGTATAATAAAAGACAGGTGCATTAAAATATTTGTGTAGCTTTTTAGAGCCTTATTAAAAAAAGTTCAATTTTAAAAATAATTAAGTTTAAAAGTTTTATAGTACTACTATTAAAAAAATTACAACTAATTTTCTAATTTAGTAATTTTTAAAGTTTAATTTAGTTAGTTTTAAAAATGAGCAGAAAACCATTTCTTGTACAACAGTTTATAACACATCAAGTATTGAATAATTCAAATCATGTTGTTCAAACGAAAATTTCTGAAACTTAAATTTCGCGCAATACCTTCAAGCTACAACTTAATTCAATTGAGTCGTATCAGATCACAGCGAAAACTCCAAACAGAGATCAAACAGAAAAGAAAATAACTAAAACAAAAACGAGCAAAAAGTTGCAATGGTGGCAGTTGGTTATTACGTCATATTACAGTCACATCCGCTTTTCTCGTTTTTCTCTCAACCAGCAAGTTATTGAGCACTCGAATTTTTATTACCAAGAGAGAAGCAGTTAATAACAACTTTTGATGAGGCAAAATACCGGTTTTTGTTGTTACAGCACCTTAGTAATTAGTTGTTTTTGAAGGCAGTTTGCATTGTAATGGTTTGTTCATAGCTTAATTGTTTGCGGTTAGTAGTGCTTAGAATGTTTTATATTATTCAATGTGTAAAGCTTATATAAGTTAGTTTGTAAAAAAAGTTTGTTATTACATTAGTAGTTTTTGTTATTAAGTGTTAACGTGTTTTGTTACTTTTGTATGTAATTGAAGTCAATGCTTATATAGTCTAAAAATATTAATTTAGTTAGCCAAACATAATAGTATTTATTTTAAAAGCAACAAAGTTAATCTTTATTTAATCTAAGTTAATAGTTTTTTGAAGTTTTATCTTGTTTTTTAAGATGTTGGAAAACTTTGTCATTTTTCTAAAATTTGGTCAAAAACGATTGCTTGATTTAGTAGATTGCAATAAACAAAAAATTAATTTATAAACTTAAATCATATAGTTCAGCTGTTTGTTACAAAAAATAAAATCTTATTACAAAAAGCACTTTTTTGTCTGTTGCTTAACAAAAAATTAGTACAAAGAAAACAATGTAAATAAGAAAAAATAAACATAAAACTAAAAATCGTATACTTATAAAAAAGAAAAGTTCTAAGTTATGTAAGAAAATGAAACAGAAAATGAAATGAACAGCATAAAAATGTTATTGCAGCAGTTTACTACAGCTTGCATTATGAAATATTCATGAAAAAATGCATATTTAAAGAAATGCATGCGTTGTGAATTCTACTTTTTGGAAAGTTTTTATTGATTACTGAAGAAAATATTATAACATTCCAAATACTTTTTATACCAAATTTAAAATTAATGTATTGAAAGCTTAGATACTTTCATAATGATTCATTCAACAAAGACTTAAGATAGTTTAAAAGATTAAAAGAATTAGCTTTTTGTTTTAGCTAGCTAACTTTGTTTTTTTAAAACAGTTTTAATATAAAGTTTAATTAAAAATTACTTGTTATTGATTAATCCCAAAGTAACTAGAAAAAAATGTATAAAATGATTTATTTAACTTAATATAATTACTTATATGCACTTAAAACCACCTGGATTAAATTACATTGTGCGTAAGGGCTTATATTAAAAGCTTTTAAAAATATACTCTCATTAAACTTAAGTTTCTTTTTATCTTTAAACACATATGCTTTTGTGTTTCGTCTCAATAGTTTTTATTTGTTTTTATTGCTCAGCAAATTGTTTTGTAAACTTTGCACAGACTTTTTTTCAAAGATAACTTTTTTGTTTGTACATTTTTACATTAGTTATGATTTAATTTTTACTTTTTCATATTTGTTAAACTTGTTTATTCAAATGCAAATTTACTGTAAAAGTTTTATTTTACTTTAGAATAAAGGTGTTTGTACATAATATTTAATAAATTTTATTTATAGTTAATAGTAAACAGTCAAGTAAAACCAAGTAATTTTTGTTTTAGTACTCAAATTTTACTATATGAAATTGTAATAAACTTGAAAGTAGATTTTTCTTTTATATAATTATTAGAATTGACTAGACACATATTATGTTTTGGAATTAATGTGGTTTTAAATTTGATTGAGATTATTTTCGACTTTTATTTAAGTAAATAGTTTAAAAACACGTTTAGTTAGATTCTTATAAAGAATGGACTGTAATTTTATTAGGATCTTGAAGATAAGGGTTTGTTAATTAAAAAGTAGAAAAGTATTTTAAAGTAATACTAGTAGTGATTTAAAATAAAAACATTTTTTGAAATTAATAAAAAGTTAAATTTATATTAGAATAAGTCTAAAACTTTTCTAATTAAGCTACAGCATTATACTAGCTTAACAAAATTTCATTTAGCAATTTATGTATTTACTACAAAGTAATTGTAGTTGTAAAAGTTTAATTAAGTGATATTTTATTATCTTAATATTATGCTTGCTATATAATAAGGACTTAATTTATTTGAACAAAAAATGTTTATGCATTTAATTACTATAATTGAAAACTTTTATAAATTTTTAATAATTTCCTTCCGCATTTAATAAGAAAAAATTACAGTTTACTTTTTAGCTAAGTTGTGCTTTTTATTTTATACATTTCCACTCTTGTTTTGGCTATAATCAGGGTTCTAAAATGAATACTAAACAGTTTTTTCTATACTATGAAAATTGAAACAATTAAGTTAATGAATGTTTTAACAATGTAACTTAATCTAGTACTTTATAACTTTTATTCTTAAACACTTAAATCCTTCAAAAAGCTATAGTTAGAATGTTTTTTTAAGCTTAAATTTTTGTTAATTTTTGATTTAAAAACGTAATAATTTATGTTACTTTTTATGATTAGTGAAATATTTGTTTTACAAATTCTTTTAAGCTTGTAAAGAATGAGTTAAACTATTTTTTTAGCAATAAAATATTAAGATTTTCAAATTGTAAATTTAATTGTTGTAAATTACCTAAACTTATATGCTTTTCCTTTTATCATAATCTTTCATTGATTAATACTAAAAACTTGTTTTTGACATTAGTTGAAAAATACCAGAGCTCTTTGTACGTAAAACAGCTTTAGAAAGCAAACAAAGTTAAATGAGTCTCATTCAGTGAGTCTAATTTTCTATCCTTTCTTTCTGTATGTTATAGACAAAAGTGATAAAATTTGGTAGTACTAAGTTTCGATAACACTTAGAAAATTTATTTTACATCTTTTGTTTGAAATAAGCTAAAAAAATTGCTAAAATTGATAGTAATATTTTTTTAAGGTTTCTGTATAAATAAATACTGCTTGTTAGTCAAACCTGGACAAGACATTAAACCGCACCCTGGTTTACGACTCGATAGGTGAAAGGATTTTTAGTACACCAGGTTCTTAGACCAAACCTTTTGAGTGCTTATTTTATGTTGTTCAATAAACAATAAATATTATCTCAACTTCTTACGGCTGTTTAAGTTAAAAGGTTTTATTTCTAGCTTTAACATACACTTTGATAATGTTTTAATTAAAAAAAAAATACTACAACCTTAAGTTTCAATACTAGTACCTCAAAAAAGTACAAACATAATAGTAAATTTAAAATTTTATTCGTAGTAAAATGTTGTATCAAACTTCAGTTGATAAAATGAAAATTTCAAACATCAATTGATAAACGTTTGTTTATAGATAAAGATAAGCTGCATAGTTATGTTTAGAGCAATTTTTTTTGTTTGTAATTTTTTACACATTTTTTGTCGACGACATTATTTAAACTCAGTTTACCAAAAAATACTACGAATTAGATTTTAAGATGAAACACAATTATTCTATCTAAAAACTTACTGAGTTTTTAAATAAGCATTACTGAGTAGTTTTCTAGACGAATATTATCAAGAAACTAACGAATGTAATCTAAATAGTAGTAAAAACTTACAACACAATATGTACTAAAACTTTCAAAGTACTAAACTAAACTAATTACTATAAAAATACAGTAGACTACCGCTTAAGTACGCACTTTTTTTGGTACGCACCCCACCTTAAGTACGCACTTATCCAGTACGACAAAAAAATTAATTTCTAAATTTTTTATATATCTTTTATAAATTTTTTATATACTTATATCAAATTTAAACAAACAAGTAACCTGAATAATTGCTTTCACAGAGATTGTGACAGTCCTGTTATTATATGTTAACAAACTAAATACTTATGTAGTGGTTGCAGAACAGTGAAAAGAATGATGATATTTGAGCTGTAATGCAATAAAAAAATAAATTTAGATGACAAAGTTGAAAAAAACCTACAAATACAACATAGTAAAGTCATAATTCAATTTAAATGAACATACATTGATGTTTTGAAAATGTTTGGTAAACACAATGTAGTTTGGTACTTTCCCTCTAACAAAACAAAATATGGAAAATATGGCTTAATGTTCTGTTTTATATCATTGACTGACATTGACTTTTTATATTAAATGTATGTATTAATTATGTAGAAACTTTTTATAGAAAAAATAAATCATTTTAGAATCTATTAAAAATTATTGCAGATTAGAATTATGTATTAATGTTATTTTAGATAAAAAGACTTGTTTATTTGGCTTAAATATTTGGTGGCTAGTTGTAAGAAAGAAAACAAACAACTGAGTTCCATATTATACTATGTCGTCAAAAAGTACGCACTACCCGTGCTAAGTACGCACTTTTTGGTCGGGTTCAATTTGCGTACTTAAGCGGTAGTCTACTGTACTTTATCAGTACTTCATAAACAAAAACGGTTTTACATTTGCTTATTTTACCTTTACAATAACAAAAACTATTTTAAAGTTTTCTTCCGAGCTTGTATAACTAACAAAGTGTTTTTTGTTGTTAGAACAAACAAATTTTTACGATTTTTATTACATTTAAAACGTCGTTTACACTTTATATTATATACAACCAAGCAGTAAATTTTACAGCTTTATATTTTAAAAGTAAACAAAACAATGTCTCGACACGAAAAAATACAAGAAGACTGGAATAACAGGTAAAATTTAATTTGAAGTATTTATTTTATGCTTTTGTAGCAAATTTTACACCTTCTGTAAAGCTATTTTGTTTTTTATTAATTTCAAACCTTAAAACATTATGTAATCTAAAGGCTAGTTTCACGTAATATGAATTTTTTGTAAATTTTACTAAGCTGTAAATTTTTTCATTTTTAGTTTGTGAAAAATGAAAACAAACATTTATAAACAGCATTTTCTATTAAGATTTTTTTTTTAAACTTTTACTTTGTTTGTTCACGTTTTTCAACAAGCTTAAGTAGTTAATGGTTAAAGTCTATCTTTCAAGTATCATTTATGGATAGCAAAGACTTTGTTATTGAGACCTTTAACACTACTATAAGCTTATTTTAACTAAAATCTGCATAAAACAAAACTTTGTTACTGCAAGTATTATCACCGTTTTATGTCCTTTACAAGACATTATATTCCATTATGGTGTAAAACTCGACAATCTAAAGATTTTATCGCACACCGAATCCTTAAACTCAACTTCTAAGCGCTTTTTTTTTAGCTCAATGAACGACAATGTCAATTGAACACTCATTTTGCGCAGGGAGTACATCGAGGTGATCACGGGAGCGGTGGGGAAGATGTCGGAGTTCCTCACCGAGTTCGAGGGCAGCTTCAGGTACCGGCTGACCAAGCTCAACGAGAAGCTCACACACGTCCAGCGAAGGATCGAGTATATCGAGGCCAGGATCGACGTGAAGAAGCAACAGTCATCTTAAAAGTTTCTTCATTTGACAAACCGGGTCGTTTGCTATTAATTAAAGCTTTTCTTAAACTATGTAAAGTCTTTGTATATATATTTTTTATTTCTTACGAAGGTTGACTCTCGATATCATAATTAAATAGATTTGTATTTTTGTTAAAACATTTTGACTGACCAACTTGAATTTTTTACCTCTGATTGTAATTTTCTCAAATTATAGCAAGTACTTTAGTTTTTTTCCATTTCTTTTATAATCTTGCCTAGTCGATAACAAAACTAAGTATTGCATTTAATAATAGCTTACTTTAAAACTTTAAAAACTGTTAAGTTTCGATTGTTTTAAAACACTTTTGTATGTCGTAAATTTTGTTAGTATAAAAACTATTTAAATTTTAAAATAGCTTCCAAGCACAAACATTAACCTTAATAAAGTAAGCTTAGTTCTTACATAAAAAAGTATATGTGTATGTTGTATTCATTGCTGCTTTTATTTCTTTCAAAGCTAAACCAAGCATATCATATTATTTATGTGAAGATTCTGTTGACCAACAGAAAAATAAAATTTTTAGATTTTAAACTCTTTTACATGGCTTTATACAAAACAACTTAATTTCCTTATAAGCTGTAACGATATAAAAGAATGTATTTTTAACAACAAAAAGCTTAAACTATGATTTCAAAATTATAAAGGGTATTCGATTTAAAATTTTTAAAAGCTTATAATTAAAGCTAGTTTTAGTATAAAACAATTAAATTTTGTTCTTTACGGAAGTAGGTCTGTTACCCTTAAAAAATTAAATAAAAACATTTGTTGGTCTAGTTAGACATTATTTTTTATTAAACAAGTATGCTGTAATTGCAGTCATAGTATAAAACATTACAATTTTACAAAGTTTTTACAATTTTAAACAATAAAAAAATTTGTAAAAAAAAAAAACTATTAACAGTTATTTTGAAAAGAAAAAAAAAACTTTAAGTACTTTTATCTTTATAAATATGAATTTTACAGTTTATCATACTTTTATATTGTTTATTACAAGCTTTGCTTTATTAAGAATAAATTTCTCACCATTTTTTTTCTATTTTATATGTAAACGTAAATAGTTTTTGTTTAATAGAAAGTGGTATCACATAATATTAAATTATTTTCATTTTCTAGTAAGATTTTTTTTACAAAAAATTAATCACATTTTATAATTCCTATTCCAAGGTTGCTCATTTGAAATAATTTTTTTTTTGTAAAATTAAAACACATACGTTGTTTAAAATGCTTTCGTATTTTTTAGATGACTTTTCAAAGTTTTATATTAAGTAAATAAAATTGAAATGGGAACTTTTACAAAAATAATTTTGTGCTAAAAATGTTGATTTAATTCGGTTACTACCATCCTCTGCGATATAAGTTCAATAAAATAACTTATCTATAAAAGTTTTGTTACTAATAGTGTTAATTGGTGTTTCAATTATTCAATTTTCCATTTCTAGATATTAACAAAAGTATTGCAGTATAAACTTTAAAATTATGTAATTCAAGGTAATGTTTAGATTTTATTAGGTAGTTTTTTTGAAACACAGTTATACATTTATCATAGACTTTCATCTAAACTAAACCAGTTTTTAAAGAATATTTTCTGAAAAATTTAACCTTTTAATTTACTTAATCAAACTTTCTTAAAATGAAAAAAAAAATTAAACACAAGCTTAAATTAGTACATTAGTTTTTTGTTAGCTTCTTACTATGAAAACAATTTTTAGTCCTAACAAACTATTTTTATTGGGAACGGGTCTGTTTTGTACTGTGACACTTTTTCACAAAGGGTGAATTTTGTACAAGTCGTTAATTTTGCGCGATTCGTTAATTTTACACGGTTTCAACTTTACACAAAATCACTTTGGACGACTGGTCAATTTTTCATACATCGCAAAAACAGTCATTAAAGTTTGCGATGTGTCAATTTATATCATAATTAGATTGTATCATATTTTTATACTTTTAATAAATAGTATATACAAATCATTTTTATCATACCAAAGTGGTTTTATTGCTGTACTTTAAAAATTAATTGTAATTAAATTTTTTTACAAATAATTAAAAATTCGTGCACAATTGAGGACTTGTGCAAAATTGACTAATCATGTAAAAGTGTGTTCATTCAAAAGTGACCCTTCGTGCATTGTGAAACTTATCCATTTCAATTATTTTAATTTATTTGTCTAGTTTAATTACTTTCTTGCAATATTCTCCGAAATCTTTCATAGAAATAAACAAATTATCATTTACAATGGTGATTAGTTGTTCTTAAAAACTTTTTTTTGGTAATAAACTCTTTCTCTGCAAAAAAGTACAAAAGTATTAAAATAAAAAAAATTGTTTATTTCCTAGAAGTTAAAAACAATCACAATTAAACCAAATATTTAGAATTATTTTTTAAATTATTTGATATGTTGAACTGTCTTATAGAAATTAAAAAACTCAAAATAACTTTGTAATAAAAATAAATACTCTTTAAATTAATAAAACATAATTTGTTTCAAACTATTAAAAAGTACTTTTACTACAACAAGTATCATTTTATTTCATTCTATTTATCTTAAGAAGGTTTCTAAATGGTCTGATCTAGACAAGTATAACAAAATTTGACTACCCTATCTAAAACAACAGTTAATATTTTTTAAATCTTAGAGAAGATTTAAAAAAATAACATACTTTGTTTGGAACTGTATTTCCAGATAAGCATGTAATTAATTTTTGAATCAAACTTATGTTTTTAGATTGTTAGATTTGCTTTACGACAACTTATAAACAAAGTATCATTAAAAAATATTTTGTGTGGTTTAAATTTTTGACTTTTTAATGGTTGTTTGCTTAATCAGTTGAATTTAAAAGCTTTTAGCAATCTACTTAATTTTACAGCTTGAAGTTTTCAACTAATAACATTTTTATATTGCCGATATAATTGTGATAGTTTATCTATTTTCTCTTATTCAGATCGCATATATATAAAACTGAAACTAAAACTCCATATATTTTTTTAATAAAGGTAACTTCTTTCAATAAATTATTTACTTACGTCATCCCGAAATACAAATCTCTAGTCAGAATAAAATGTAGATGATTTTCGATTCCTTATAAAGTTTTTTTCGTTTTCATACATAATGCATAAAAACTTAAATTGTTTAAATGATAAGTACCTTCACAGTGTTCAACATAGTGTCCTATGTCTATTAGTTCGTTGTTGCCCGTAATCGTTTTTAAATTATCTCTTCTAAAAGTATTCTAAAATAAGTTAGTTAACATGAAGTTTTAAAACATTACCCTAGTTATCAAACCCAAAAACCTATTTATTTGTTGAGACAATAGTTTTCTTCAACAGTTTTAAAATATTTGTTTCAACTTTACCCACAAATGGCCGCTCCAGTACTTAGTAAGATCGCTTACTTAAGCACGCTTAGTAAGATCACAACAGCGGTTTCACGCGACTATGCCTGCCTGAAGAGTCCTAATTAGGACGAAACTGGTCGTAGGTTATCTCGGATGGTGTTGTTGTTCGTCATGTGAATTTCATTATTTATTGTTGATGGCGCGAACATCTCAATTTTGTTGAAGATAGCCGAAATAGATATTGGTTAAACATAATCACAATATAGTTTGTTTGAACTTTATCAGATAAAAATGTAATTATGATAACTATTCTAGATATTTAGTTGTTTGTGACGAAGTTGAGGTAAGTTTTGTCTGAAGCCTTTGTGTAGGTCTTTGTGAAGTAAATTTTGTTTTACCAATTAAGACAAATATTTAGCATATAGTTGGGGTTGTTTTCTTTTTTGTTCAAAAACATAACTAAAGTAAATATATTTTAAAAATTGAATAAGATGAATATATCAAATTAAAAAACTAGTTTCTAAGTGTTTATTGAACTACTCGTTTCTCAAATTTTGTTTATTCTTTATATGCAGTCAACGATTTAGTTTGCAGTGAAAAAGCTAAATTAAGTTACCATTTATAAATTATGATTTATACTGAAATACTTAGAACATAATAGTTACTTAATGTACATTAATTTAATTTTTTTTATTATTGAGAAGTATTAATATGTAAATAGATAAATAAAGGTTTAAGTTTAAATATGTCTAAAAATGTTGACTCTTAATTTTGTTAACCAAAAATATTAATATTTTTATAAAATGACTATAACCGAACAACTCACTTTAATAGTCATTAGAAATTGCAACCCTATTCACAAATTTTATTTTAAAATACTAAGTTAAAATAGTTTTAACTTCACGTTGTAATAAATTTACCAATAATAATAAACTCATTTTTGTATGTAAGAAATTTATTTATAGTTTCGCATGTAATTATAAATGCTTGTTACTTTATAATTAAAAAAGATAAACAATGTTATAAGACTTATACAGTTTTGTAACTATTAATAAACAAAAATAACAGATCACATAATCAAGCATAAAGTTATTAATCTATAATTTTAGATAATGCTGAAGAAAAAAGCTTTACCATTATTTTTTTAATGGTCAATCAAAACTGTGAGCAACAACTCTAGCATCTACAGCCCACAATCAATTTTCAAACTCTTTTCTACACAGAGGACAGCTTTTATTCTTTTCAAACCACTTTCTAATGCACGCGTTGCAATAAAAATGACTGCAATCCAATCTGATCATCATCTTGTTAATTTCAACGCCGTCAATGCAAATCGCGCATCCGTCACCCACTGATTTCTGATCTGCTCTGAAAGCAGCGAACCTGGAAATTCGATCATCGGTCAGACCTTGTCGAGGATCGGGAGGTTCAACTCTGCTAAGACTTGGAGGTTGAACTCTCTCATTAATAGGATGGTTGTAGGAATGCTGAAAACTTCTTGTTATATACAACCGGCTGTGTCTCCACCTTTCGTATTCAATACCCGATTCCCCGTAAAACGGATAACCAATTATTTGAGACATGAAAAATTTTACACTTAGTAATCACACAAACCTATAAGTTGTTGCGATTATGTTTAAAAACACAACTAAAAACTAAAGGCTTTAGTTTAGTATTTACAATGCCTGTATATGCTGTTGATGTTTAAGCAGAACCTAATAGATTTAATAAAGTTTTTTTTTAGTTTGTTATTGATGGTATAAAACAAAATACAATATCTAAAAGTTCTATCTTATTATAAATGAGTATTTATTATATATTAGTTGCAGATATCTCAAGTAGAAAATTATTTTATCAGAATTAAAAACATCTATCTTTTCATTTTCGTAATATTTTTAACAATTTACTGATCATTATTCAACTGACAGTTTATACCAACTTAATTTCATAAAAAATATTTAAACATTAGTGTTTTTAGAGTTCTTTTAAATGTGTAAAATTTACCTAAAAATTCTTAAAAATTTCTGACTACAGTTTTTTAATGAAATTTTATACAAAACTTATAATTTAATCAGTAAACCCTCTGTAAGTAAATACTGCAAAATAGATTTATATATATATATATTTCAAATGTATTTTTAGCAAAACAAGTCAATGATTTACTGAAAATGGTTAACAAAACTATATAACTATTACATTGAAAATAAAAGAAAAGTTATATGTACTATTTTTTACTACTATGCTTTTTAGTTTTGTTTACTATTATGTAATTAAACTTTTTAAAATTAACTACCGAATTAAATATAATATAAATTATAACTTTATAATTAAAAGAACGAGCTTGACAATTTTTTAGAAAGAGAGATGTAGCGACCAGTGTTTAACAAAAAACAGTATTATTTCTATCAAAAAAAAAAAATTTTCAAAATGTTTATATTGTCTTTAAACAAAAAAAAAGTATTTGTTTTACAAAAATTGTAAACGACATAGTTTACTTTTTTCTTAGAAAACTAACATCTTTAATTAGAATAACTATGTGTTTATTATATAGTAAAGAAATATGTATGTGTTATATGTTATATGTTTTGGATGTAGAATGAGTTGTTGATTGTATATATGTTGATATACTAATAAATAGTTCACTGTTCATAGTTTTGAACTAAGATAATTTTGTTCTGTAAGAAACCTTAGGTGCTAAGTACTAAAGTATTCTTTTATATAGCTCGAAAGCGTTTAGTAAATGAGTAGTTTTTAGTTTGATGACTGTGTGGTTTTTCTAAATATCGAATCTGTTGACAATATTTTTGTTAAATGTATTTTTTTCGTGGTTAAAAAAACTGTAAAAGTTCTCTATATAGCAGTACTTTTTTATCTATAATGTTTCTATACTTTAATTAATTATTAATTAGGAAATCGTGGCAACCTACTAAGTTTGTCAAAACAAGTATTGCTTAAATTTAAACAAACTAGTCTTAGCTTTATATTGTAATGTAGTAATAATAGAATAATACCACTTAGTTCTTATTTTAATTGAGTCTACTAACAATGATTAGTTACTATTTTTCTTTTTTTATACGTTTGGTTTTAAACTAATTTAAAACAGCGACATTGTATATTGTGAACGTAGCAAATGCTGTCTACGCATGTTTCTGCATGAATCTGTACTATTAGTGGTAGTGCTACAAAAAAAATCAAGTTATGATGTTAATTATTTTAGACCGAAATAAAAAGATGACATATGTTTTAAACCAAAAAAATTTTGTTTTTCTAGTTTTCAGCACATAAGGTAGTTGTTTGAAGACAATAAACGATTTACAGTTGTTCATTTTTAAAATGCTTACCTGGTTTCAACAAGCCTGTTTTAAATATTCTGATTGATTTGTACACAAAACTTGCAACAAACACGATTGATAAGACTAACTTGCTAAAGGCTTTCAAAAAAAATTAAATACCACACCTATCTACATAAACCCTAATTAAGAATAAAGTAAGTAAGTAAATTTGTTTTTAATCTGTCAAATTTGTCAAAAAACGCATCATTTTACCTGAAACTTTCTATTTAGTCACAAAACTCATGTAAAACTTAAAAGATTATTAAAAAAATACACAACAAAAAAAAACTAATATATAGCATTTATACACAAATCATCGAAATATCAATATAATTTTTTTTTGATTTACTTTGTACGGTATATTCATTTTTTTAAATTTGTTATCAAAATTTAAATATGATTATGAACGGGTTGAAGGCGAAAAGTCTAAATATTTTTACGGGCTTACTTTTGAACGATTATTAACGACAGAGTCTTATTTTATTTGATTGATTCAAAATAAGTTTATATAACAATAAAGTTTTGAGTAATATTTCCAATAAACTTTTTTTTGTGTTAAACTTTAAACGTTTAAACTTCATAAACTTTTTAATTGTTTATTAGAATAAAAAAGTACAAGTTTAAAGTAATAGATTTGAATTTCTTGTAATACATATATATGTTATTCAAAAAGCTTTTTAAACTAGAATAAACATTTTCTAAATAGGTGTTTTTTTTTTACTTTTATAACATATTTTTTAGGCATTATGTAAAGTCAAAGCTTAAGTTTAATGTGCAATCTGAATTTTATTTGTTTAAATTTTTACTCTAAATAATTTAACAAGAGCTTTTTATTTTGGTAAAGTATAAACTAAATTTTTATTCTTAATTATAGAGCATTAAAATTTTCAAATCAAAATATTTTTAATTAATATTTTTGTTTAGGAAGATTATTTTAGACAGAAAACATCACAAATATTAACTTTGTATTTTATTTTAGTTAGAAATTTAGAAAATTGTTACAAATACTGGGTCATTTTTGAAGGACAAAATATTTTATGCGCTAAACCGTTAAAATACAATGCTTTTATATAAATGAAATAACTATAAGTTAAGTAAAATCATTTTGAATTAATTTAGCTACTTGTCAAAAGAATTTAAATTTTATTTTAGGAAAACGTAAAACGCTTGATCAAAAAAACAAAAAATTGCAACTCAGAAAAAATCCGGTTTGAAAATCAACCAATATGCTTGAAAGCGTTTGCCAAAATAAAAACAAATTTACTCAAAATAAAAATAAATTTACTTGCAAGAAGATGTAAATATAAGGTTTTCAACAAACAAATGATTTTAAACTTTTTTTTTTACGAATTTGAATGATAATAAACCTTATTTTGCTTTTAACACGCTTTTATGGCAGAAGAGTGAAAGTTGAAATAATTTTAATCATTTTAGTTTTTAGTTTACATAATTGATCAAGATTTTTCATAAATTCTGAAAATTTTACAAAAATTGATAAATTTTATCCTTATCTGCACAGAGCTAGAAAAGTAAAAATGATTTTTTATTTTTTCTCATAAAATTTAATTAGATAAGTACATATTTTTAGCTAACTCTTTTGTTTAAATTTAATAAATTTAAACTCAGTTTAACGCAAAACAGTTTAATTCTTGTTTTTTTAAAAGGCAAACTTTAATCTTAACCAGAACTAAAATAAAATATATTCAGTTGTAAGATAATTAGAAGTTAAACTTTAAACTGTACTTTTTTTTCTTTTTTCGTTTGTGGTTCATAATTTTACCAAAATACTAACTTTTAATCGGGTTTTAACATACATAACAACTTGTTGCAATTTTAACAAAACAACTAAATTAGTTGCAACTTTAACATTAAAATAGTTTTATTGAACAATCTTTACTTATATATTTTTAAATAAAATTTAATTGTGTGTGGTCTGTACTGATTTATTTTGGTAAAAAATTAAAAAAAAAACAAAATAGAGCTTTTTCTTTACAAATAGTATAGAAAGTCCGTATAGTATGTGTACAAATAAAAACTTTTATGGTTATTTATCAACTTAGAACAAAACAATGACATTAAATAATTGAGCTTTTAAGCATTGTACAGTTTCTACTTTTTATTGATTAAGTATACACGTTATCTTTAGTAATACTAGAATTTCACAAATGATGTTCTTCAAAACTATTTACAATAGAACAGTTTTATTGTTTTAAATGCCAAGTTTATAATAGTCAAGTGATGTGTAACAATTCAGGAATTTACGAAAATAGTAATTTCGATTGTTACGTCATAGCAACTAGTTGTTGTCGTAACAAAAGTGACAGTCGACTCGTAGTAAAGATGTTGCTGTATTGATTGAAATACAAGTCCTTGTCAGTAAAAGTATGGCTAAGTAATAAGTGAAGTAATACACTTTCAAATATATTTAGAAGATAAGTTATTTTAATCAACATATGAAAGTTATTAGCAATACATTTGATAGTATTTCTTAATTATATTGCTTTTAAAAAGTATTAAAAAAGATTAATCGTCAAAACGAATGTGTTTTTTACTAAAAAAAAGCAAGTTAAGATTAGTAAACTAAATAACGTTTAATTCGTAAAACCAAAATAAAACTCTATACCTGACTAGCAGTAATAAACATGATTATTTGATACCATAACTAGTCTATCAATAGAACTTATTTTGTTACTTACATAGAAGTATTTTAACATACTGCAATACACAAGTAAGCTTATAAAGCTAGGTTAAAACTAAATACACGTATCACAAGTGCATTTACTACAACCACCAGCACATCAATCAAACAAACTCTGCACAATGCAGACTCGCACATACTTACAACGGCAACCCTGGTGACACTTATGTGACCCTGATGTCAGCGCGTCACTCGAACGTGTTGAATGTTGAAATAATCACGAATCGTGAAGGAATGTTTCTGCACTGTTGGTGGTACCATTCAATCATCAATAACGTACTTTTTATTTCGAAAACATAAAACTTTCTGGTATAAAATTTAAAGTGGTATTAAGAACAATTTAAAGTTCTTATTGGTAATAGCTTTAAGTTGTTTGTTGTTTATTTCGGAAATTAAAACATAATATTAATGACGCACGGTGGTATAATTCATTAGTTTGTTGCCACAACTCAACGTCAAAAACACCTGCGAGACTTGATATCGTACTGACAGGCTTTTTGTGAAAGTTTTTTTTCTGAAAGAATCTACTTATTGTAGAAAAAGGTTTAAACTTTTGTTGTTTGTTATTACACCAATTACAGCTGAAATCAAGCGTGCAAAATTCAATGTGTTTGCACTGCACTGTCACTAATGTGCGGTTTACCCAACAGTTTTCTATTTAACTTGATGTTTTGTTTGAGTTAGATTTGGTTTAGCCTAAACTTAAGAGATAACAAACACTAAAATTAATAACTTTCAAAATGTTTAAGAAGAATTTGTTTTTAAAACTCATGATTTTTAAGATGTTTCGATGCTAGCATTTATTCGTTTAATTGTTTTAAATCTAAAATTTTGCTTTTACAGATTAATATCGGCTAGATTTAAAGATACAAGGTTAAAAAATTAATCAAGTAATGTTTTAGTTTAAAGATCTCCAATATTTAGAGCTAGACAATAATCATTTCCAGTTTTATAAAACTTATAAAGTTTTCCTGTTTTAAGCTATAAATCTTTATCCAAAAAAAATATTAAGTGAAAAGCATTATAATGAAAGTTTAACTTACAAATAAAATATGTTTTCTTTTTTTCATTTCAAAATTTATTTATTATACCGCAGCTAATTTGACTTTTTAGTGAACTTATTGTTTTGACAGCGAAAATAATTATTAAAATTTCAATTTGGGTGGCAACTTAGACGCCAATCAGATTATATCAGATTAAATTGATTTTATTTAGACGAAAATATTGCATTTGTTAAAAATGAAAATTTAAAAAGGTGAAAATAGTATTTGAACTTTTAATTTTAAAATGTTTTATTTATATTTTTTTGTTTTGCAATGCGATCTAATTTCTTACAATCGTAAAAGTACCTGGTGTTTGTATCAAAACAGTTTTTTATAATCAAAAAGTATGCAAAATTAAATCTTGGAGGAAATCTATAGCTATAAAAACAGTTTAATTATTTTTTACCTAAACTAATACTTTTAAATTTAACTTCAGTCTATAAAATGTAGTAAAGCTTATGTACTATTAATATTTGAAATACAAAATAAACAAATGTAAAATGTAAAGTACTAATAAACGAAAACCACAGTTGTTCAAAGCAATGTGAAACAAAAATTGAAGTTTTAAACTTTAAAAACTAATAAGAGTATTGCGGTCCAAAAATTTTTTCGGCCACTGAGCCAAGAGGGACACAAATAAATATTCACGTGAGTATTTGCTTATGTTTCTCATATAGTTGTGAACATATGATTAATTTGTTACCTGCATTATTAAGACTACGCGTTTTATTTTTCAATGACTACCTAGTTTATTTTATTAACTAGCTACTCATATCTCTAAGGAAGATAGAAAAAAGTAGTTTAAACATATAAAAATACTTGTAATTATTAATCTTTCTATACATGCTAGTATCTTTTGAAATTGTAATAACTCCTTAAGCAAACTATAAATTTAGAAAAACCTTTATTTGAAATAATTGAATATCAAACTTGTTTGTTATTAGTATTAATACAAAAAACACTCTACTTTATTTTCTTTTATTTACAATAGTGTTTAAGCATTATATTTGAAACTATTAATATTTAAAATTTTTAGACGAAAATATATATTTAAGCGTTTGTTAACAAAGATCCAAGCGAAACAAGTTCACTGAATTATATAACAATAACAAATTAAACAGTATTCTTTCTTTTTTACACTAACACATGTTTTTTTTGTGTTAACGGGTTAACACACTTCAACGGAGCTCTGTAAAAAACTAATACTGTAAGGAAAGAATAGAAGCTAAAGTACGTATGTATATGTGTATATTGCAGGCTGGCTATTGGAATGTTCTTAAGCGAGCCTTCGAATTTAAACAACTTAAGACCATTCCAATAGCCAGCCTGCAATATACACATAAAAACCTACTTTAGCTTCTAAACTTTCCTTACAGTATTTATTTTTTACAGAGGTCAGTTGAAGTGTGTTAACCTGTTACCACACAGAAAGAAGTTATAAAGAAAAAATACTTTTTAAACTGTTAAATTTATTTAAAATTTCAAAATACTATAAATAACTTTAAGCAGCAGTAATTTAAATAATTTCTTCAAAAACTTTGATTTTAATTTATAACGCAGTCTATTAGGTCTCAATTAGTAACAAAACTCATAAAAGAGTAAAATGAGAAAACTAATCAAAAACATAACAGTTATTAGTATCTAATCATTAAATAAATACCACGCTCAAAAATTTTCTTCAGTAGAAAAAAATTAAATAATAGTAACTATATTGTAGTATAAAACACAAAACAACATTTAAAAATACAATATTGTTACGTATTATTTTAGTTATAGAAACTAACAGACACCTAGACGTAAATAATGTTTTTGTTTAATTAAGTTTTTGGAAAAATGAACTAATAATTAAAAAAAAGTTTATTAACAAATATGTGTAGATTTTTTTTGTAGTTTAGGAATATAATTTGTTGGGATCAAATATATTTAAAAAAAATTTTAACGCAAAAGAATAATATAATATCCATATTAGTTTGTTATTTAGTGATGAAAAACAAAACTCTTTATTAAGCATAAATAGTATTTTAGTTTTCTATTTATTTCTATATATTGATTATGCATAGAAAATACATATCAAACCATTAAAAATTTATTTAAAATTATTCATAAAAAAATGGTGTTTTAGTATTAGTAATGATATCATATCATAAAAAAGTAATTACTTAATCTAATTTAGTCCTAGTATTTATTTTTTCTAACAACAAGATACTTATAAAATATCATTTTTATTTGAATTTTTTTACTAATCATTATATTCACTTAACCAAGTCACTCAAATAATTCAAATTCAATAAAATATTGAACATTTAAAACAATACTTTTTACTTATGATGATTTAACACTTTTTAAAACATTTTTTTTTAATTTGATTTTAAATAATATAAATACTGAGCTAATAAATGTTACATGACTAAATTAATCACTTAGATAGTACAAAAAGCTTAATTTATTTTTAAGTATTTGTGTTTAAATCAACCTACGTTCAAACTATTCTCAGCTATCAAGTGTTCAGCATAAAAACTAGCAATTATTATTAAAGCCCGAAACAAAGTAGCAAATTATCATAAAAAAAACTTTGTTGTTGGTTGTTATACAAAATCTGCAGGGATTTAAAAAAGTAATTAAATCATGTGAGAGTTCAGCCGAAGTGTAATATTTGTGATACTATGATTAATTGGTTACCTACTTATAGAAAATATTTGTTTCCTTTTGTTACTTAAGAGACTTTTGTTACATTATTTTTTTAAAAAGAGCAAATAACCCGTAGAGAAAACGTTTAATGTTTTTCATGCATTAGTATTATAAAGGAAATAGTTTTTATGAGTTATGATTTACATATAATTTTTTTTTTCTTTATAAAAGTTATTGCTGCTAAAACAACAGTAAATAAATTCATACTTAAAATATACTTTCAATTTATTTTTTTATTCTGTGTTTTAATTTGAATCCTTTATCATATATATTTTTTAATTGAAATACTTAAACTTTAACCACAAATATTAAAAAAAAACGTTTTTTTTTTCAAAATAAAAGCTAGATAACTTTGCTTTGATTCTTTGCTTATGCCTATTAATTGATTGTTCTTAGAAGCAAATAAAAAAGCATTAAAAACAATTTTTTTAATGGTATAAAACTTTAGTGATGTTAAGTTATGTGTATGTTATAAAAACTATAAACAATGAAAAAAATACATACAATTTTTTTTTTCATAAAACTTAAAGTACAGTCATAAATTCCTACATTAAAAATACATGAAATAAAAATAAATTGCAATTTTCTCATACTTAACCATCAAGTAAAACATGAAACAAAACTAAATTTAAGTATATATCTTAAGTGATTTAATCGCAATTACAGACTGACTGTATATTTAAATCAAAGTAAAGGTTTACTTTTGAAGGTACAAAAAAAATGTTTAAATCTAAGTTTTATTGAGGTATTTTCTAATAAAAATTATTGATGAAGCTCTATAATATTTTGTTTTAAAAGCGTATTTAGTCGTTTAATTGTATGAAAGTGTTTTTGTTTAATCTTAACCTGTTAAAAGAAACTTTTTCGTGCAAATCTTTTCTACGAAACAATTCTGTTTTTAAGCAACACAGTATAACATATGTTATTGTTTCACTTTAAAGCACCAGTTATTAATAAAACATATAAATCAATAACTTGAATGGCTCTTTACACCTTTTTAATGTAACTTTTTGAAAAACAATAATTAGCTTGTTTTTAATAAGTGCATAATGTTAAAATTTCACTTAAAAAGTATATAAACATTAAGCTAGACTTTATGGCGCATTAGCTACTCGAAAAATTTTTTAAAACGCTACAATCGAAACAAAATATAAATAATTTTTTACGAGCGTACTTTACTTACTGAAGGTTAAAAGTTAATTAAAGCCAAGTCACATTTTACAAAAACATCTTTTGAAATTACTACAAAAACAATTGACAGTACAAAAATTTACGTTCTTAAAACATGAATTTTTTTTTTTAATAATAAAAATTATTTAGCAAATCCTAGTTATAAAATTTTTAAAATTTTTCTGTAAACTAAATGTAACATTTTTAATTGTGTTTAAGCATTTTAACGCTTAAATTTATCGGTAATCATAAAAAACCACAAGGATTTTAGTTAAAGTTATAATAAATTATACTTCATTAATCACTTTTTAATTATGACACACTGATAATCACCGTTCAATTTTTTCACAAAGAAAGTAACTAAAATGTAAATTAAACCACAACAACGATGATTTTTGATACGTCTTTAAAGTATCGATAATTTATAAAAGTCAAAGAATTTTTTCTGCAAACATTTGGTAGAATGCTCGATAAAAAAAAATATAACGCAGTTTTTGACATGTTAAGTTTTTTTTGTTACACTACGTTGAAGGATTGTCACTTCTAAATAATCAAATGTCCCGATTTAACCACTGAGATAATCTTTATGCTACCACAAACGATCAACGTATTTAAAACGAAATAAATCTAAAATTCTAAGAAAAGTGTCATTAAAATACCATTTGCATGTTTTTCAACGTTGTAATTGTCTAAAATTTCTTAGAATTAGTTCAAATTTGACGTTTTTGAATGTTTACTAATCGGAAATTAATGGTTTGTTGTGACATATAACTCATTATTATAACTCAGAACGTTGCGTTGTGATTGAAAATTATATTTAATTTTGTAAATCATCATAGCCTGATAATTAGCAAGAAAAAATATGAACTTATTTTTATACGAAGTTATTTACCAAACAAAATGCTTAAACTGAAAAAGGTACGGCTTTTGTCATACTTTTATTTTATTTTGTATTTCTATAAGAAAAATATATGTAAAAGTAAAATGTTATTAAAAAAAGTTATGTTATCTAGCTTTGTTATATTATTTTGAGACTTTTAACTACATATTAAGCTTAATTCATTTTTGTGCATACACTTTTTGCTTTTTTTGAGTGAAAGTTTTCATAAATTCTAATGAATTTTATCAATTTTTAAACAGACTCATTTTTGTTTTCTGCTTAGAATAGTTCGTTATCCTGTTTTAAATAACCCGACGAAATCAATAGGACGAAAAAAAAGGAGATAAATTTAAGCATTTTAAAAGTTTTAGTGACAAAAATTCGTTTTAAACTTTTCGAAGCTACTTTCACTGTCAATCAACGATACAAATCTGCAGTTCATTCGGTCTGAATTCGACACACAATTTAATTGCTCAATAATCTCTTTTAAATTTTCGCTAAAATGTTAATTACGTTGTTTTACGACCAAAACAGTTTTTAGTGTAATATGAAAAGACAGTATGAATAATGTAAAACATTTGTGTGCAGTATTGATTACCAACTTTTATAATTTATACACAACTGTTTAGTATTTACAGTATTCATAGAAATTACACAAATGGAACCAGAAAAATTAGTTGATAATTAGCTTTATTACTAGTTAAAAAAAAACTGATTTACAATAAAAAGAAAAAAAAAATTTCTAATAAAATTAATATTTTAGTATTGTATAAAATTTAAAAAAGACTTCTAGAAACACCTGGTTTTATAAACATTTTGGACATTGAAATAATAATATTACTGAAAATAAGTGCTTTCAAATAACAGAACTGTTTACACCTAATAAAAGTACTAAAAAGGTTTTTAGAAATATGTAAAAATATTTGAGTTATTACTTTTTAAACGTTTAAAGTGTAAAAACTTGTACACCTAATAAGTAGATAAGTTTATAGAACTTTTATCTAGTCAAGTTTAACTTAAGAACAATTCTTCAAAAACAAACACATAAAGTTTAGTGGCGCTAATGAGCAAAGAAGCGAGTCAAGTTTTAGAAAAAAGTTAAAATACTAGAAATTAGAAAAAGTACAAACCATTAAAAGTTTTCAGTAGCAAAAATAATTTGCCATTACAAAGTCAAGCTATTTGAAGCACTGTTTATAAATTAAATTTAGCAAAGCAGTACATAAAAATAAAGGTTTGAAAATATTCTCCAGTTATGTTATATACATATAATTTTAGTGTTGCTTTTACAGGCTTTTGTTAGCTTATGATTTTTTTTTAGTCAAATAATACATGAATGAACATTTTTAAAAGCAGGTTTTATAACAAGTTATAATAATGTGTGATAAAAAAGAAAGAAAGCATTCAATCAAGTATTTGCAGCTTTCCGATTACGAAAATGCTGAGGTAAGCAAAAGTTATGTTTTAAATTTTTATAAACCGAGTATTTTTTTTAATAAGCTTGAATTTCTGGCTACAGAACATTTTATTAGGAAGTGTTGATAAAATTTTCAATAACTTTTATGAAAAAATTTAAGATTAAAAAATTTAAAGTATAATATGTTGCTTTGTTTTATATAATATACTATTTTACTTGTTCAACTATTTTAAAATTTAATTTGTGACTCACTTTCTTATACCTAAATTTTATTATAAAGTTACCAAAAGAAGCAAAGTTTTATACCCTGTGCCAGACATGTTAAAAAGCTCTGCTTTGTTTACTCGAACGTGAAATTACTAACTTAAAACAAACCAAAGTTTATACGCTTCATTGCTGAATTACCATAGTAACTATTAGCATTTTACCAACTCTGCCCTGTGCTTTGTAAACAAACATTTAAAAAAGATACTTTTATTAAATTTAGTAAATTTTTAACTCAAATAAAAAAAATGCTGCAATATTATTTATTTAATCAAAAGAAGCAAATTTTCTATTATACAGAGTTAAATCGAATCCAAAGTACTGACTGTAAATCAATATTTTTAGTTACGAAACATTTTTAAAAAACCTTTGTCCTTCATGTTATTAGTCATTATACATTTTATATATAAGCAAATAAAACCACTATATTTAGACAAAATAATCAATACGGTTCAGTATTAACTACTTTAACAGGTCAAGGCTTTATATTTGATCGCTTTCATTAAAAAAGAGTCAGCGCAAGCATACAGTTTTCTTTTTTAATTGGCATAGGCAGCTCAAGGATATTGCTGAACTTACATAACTAACCTACAATAAGCAGTTTTATAATGTTTCTTCTATAAACATAGAAATTTGATGCTAGATTATCTTTTTATTGTTGAGTTTTTTAAAATAAAAAATAATAATACTTATACTTTTGGTTTCAATAGCCACAGTTAGAGCTATCGCTTAGATTCAAGGAGGTAAATGAAAAAAAAATGTTATAAATTACCACCTTAGTTCATTGAGACTTACATATTTTCTAAAATACTAACTTGAAAAAAAAATTGTGTTATACAAAACGACTTACATGTATTTATAGTTAACAAAGTTAGTACTTTGAAAATATAAAAACTCGTTTAATTAAAAGCAATGATATAGATTTAGTGTTTGTCTAACAACTTTTTATTTTATTAAAACTATCAAACTTTATGTATAATCTCCCCATAGCGTATGGACGCCATTTTGAACTCTAGACAATTTTTCAGATCAACCTGAAGCAGTCGCCTCTGGTCCTCCTCGCCAGAACGTGCTCCTCGATCGGGGCAACCACCGAAAAGGAGAAACTCAACTTCAACATCCACTACAAGGTCAACAGGAAGCAGGAGCCCACCGCGAAAGAAAAGTCCCCTGAAGCAGAACTCGTCAAGTCTACGTCACACGATAAGAGCGTCACCAAGCGACCAGCTTCGGTTTCGGTGGACCCCCTCGATCTGGCGACGAAGAAGCGGTGCGTGACGAAGGAATCGCCGAAGCGCGACGAAACCAACCGATCGGTGAAGAGAAACAGGCCGTTCGAAAAAGTAGTCCCACATGAAGAGGATATTCTTAAAAGCTCCAGTTTGTCCCTGAGTCAGGAGAAAACTCACGTGTGCAACTGGCTCGTCAACAACAGCGCCCCTTGCGGCGAAAAATTTCAAACCTCCGAGCTCCTTTTTTCCCACTTGAGGACTCACGCTGTCGTGACGTCACCGCAACCACTAGCCAATCAGCTGGTGGCGCCCCACTTCGCCCCTGGCAACCACCTGCATGGCAACTACCACCTGGAGATGCTCAGCCAAGCGTATAACTACCTGCAGCGCCAGCAAGCGGCTTACCTGCAGAGCAGTCTGAGGGGGTTTCCGTTTTACAAACCTGCCGCCCAGCAGCAGGTTCCAAGCATTTACGGCTCTTCGGCGCCCTTCGGCGGATTTTATCAGCAGAGGAGTCATCAAAACCCCCAGCTGGGTTTCTATGGGGACAAGCTGCAAAAGTACCTGCTGAACTGAAAGCTGAAATGTTATTTTGAAAATTGTTTTCAGTTTTTTGCAGATATTTGTTGTAATATTCACTGCCTTACCTTGCTTCGGTTTTTTAAATTATGTCGAACTTTGAAGATTTTTAGTTGTATTGTATGACTTTTGTAATAATTAAATGCTATAAAAAGTTTATAATTACCATGAGTTATTTAAATTTTCTTAAAGCTTTAGCTCTTTCAACTTAAATCTAGTACATACTTAGCAAGATAATAAAATATGTTGTAAGTGGTTAGAAAACTTAAAATATTGTACATTAAAAGCTTTTAAACCTATTAGTTATTTATATTTATCTCATAACTAAAAACAACGTTTAAAATTTTTTAGCACAAAGTATCTAAAGTCATTTAACCTAAGTTTTGTTATAGCTATACTTAAAAAATATTTTTCAATGGATGTTTATATAACTTTAAAGATTTTATGTATCATAACGTTTAAATTTTCTTTTGTTTTTAAAATAGAAATTTATAATACTAAATAAAATTTGAAGTTGTATAAACAAGTTGTATATAGAATTTATTCTTTGAAAAACTGCAATTTTGTAACTGCAAAACAATAAACTGTCGATAAAGTACTATGATTAAATTTTTGTACAGTATTATTTTAACTTTTTGCCCTACTAAGTTCTATGTTTATATAACAAGTCTAACATATTTTTTATTTTTGTAAAAAATATTTTGAAATAAAAACTAAATAATTTATGAGAAAATAAACTTGCTTAGCCATAAATAATTAGATTTACAAGACTTTTAAAATACTACAATTGAATTTGAAGAGTTGTTTTGTTATGAAAAAAATTAATAAAAAAAATTGTTATTATTTTTATTACTTTATTAATTAGTAAAACATATATGTCAACGTTAATAGCAAAACAGTTAGATTCAAAGTCTTAAAACTAATTTCATAAACATTATCATAAAAAGTTTTCTTTGTTATAATATTTTAAATTTAAATATAACAATTTAAAATACTATTAGTTAGCTAGCATAACAATTAATCAAATATTTAATTTTCATTGGTTTTTATTTATTGCTTCATGCATTACGAAAGCTGTGAAATATCCATATAAAACAACTTGAGTTTATTTTAATTACGCACGTTTTTGTAATGGGATTATGTATCTAATCCGTACGAATGTAGTCACACGTTTAACATTCTGAGAATTATTATGTCAATTTTACATAAACTCACAAGTTTGTTTTTTGAAATTCTTTTTTAGGACCACTGTGCGTTTTCTACTAACTATAGACTAGACTAGGGCTGGGCAACGTACAGCCCGCCTGCAAAAAAGCTTGCGACGTATTATTTAGCTTGAAAACATTTTTGCAAATCGAATAAAATGGAGTTTTTAATAAAAAGTATAATGAAATTTCTTCCTAATGACGTTTTAGTTCACAGTAGTGTAAAGTAACTTCTTATTTCACTTCAGTTTTAATTTTAAAGAGTTTTTAATTAAACTTTAAACTATTTTTTACAAAAATATACGGCTTTTAAGATAAATCATTAACTGGAAAAGTTTGTTACTCCCAGACTAGACACACGTTAAAAAGAAAGTTATTTTGATATGAACAATATAAAATGATCAA
Organism: Thalia democratica; assembly: GCF_965202585.1. Lineage (NCBI taxonomy): Eukaryota > Metazoa > Chordata > Thaliacea > Salpida > Salpidae > Thalia > Thalia democratica. The sequence goes on along the minus strand of NC_139172.1, from coordinate 32,278,237 downwards.
AATAGTATGTGCATGATTAATTTTTTTTAAAACAAGGTAAAAGAGTTCTAGAACTAAAAGTTAGTCTTTTATTTTGCAAGTACTTTCCCAAAAACTATCTTCATTACTGTGATGTAAAACATTCGTATAAGATATCAATATAAATTTAATCGAATAACAAAATTATAGTTTTGTGTAAATTCAGCCAACAACTCACTTCAAGATTTATATAAACTTTTATAACTAAATTTTATTTTGTTTATTGTTTTATTTATTTTTCTTCAAAGTATTCAGTTGAAAATGTTTGCATGCATCATGAGATACGTGAAAGTTTTTTTTGTAAAATGCATGCTATTCAGAACTTTTGTATATTTTTCAAATTTAGGAATTTAAACAGCAAACACTAAATATTACCAAACATCGCACAAACTAGTTTAAGCAGCTAGTTTTTCTTCAGTTGTCAAACATTAAAGTTCAACCGAGAATAAAAAAAAAACTTCAAGTTGACCCTGACAGCAGAAAGCAGTAATCTTTTCTGCCTGTTTGTTATCAATAAATCATTTAAGACCTTGTAAAGCGCCGCTTTTGAGTTAAAACAAAAATTGTTTGGAAAGTTAAAGACGTTATTCAGTGTGAGTTTGAGAAACTTCTTGGCAATTTGATAAAAGTTTAAGTGTTTATTGTTTGTATTTAGTTTTAACAGCTACTTTACAGGGACATTTAATGTGTTAGCTGTTTTTAATAAAAATTATAATTATTTCACTATAACGTTTTCAAATTTTAGTTAGATTTTTTTTTCAACTTTTAACATAAATTTTTACCGACATTTACAAAGCTTTTTATTCAACACAATATTTTAAAACTATTATTTAAGAAATTTCCTGACTCTTTAATCTGTATTTTCAAACTTTCTTAGTCAAATTTCTAAGTCAAACTTCATGTAATCAAATTAAAATAAACTGAACGTAAAGAATTTAAAAATTCCAAATCAGTTTCAGACATAAAATTTTATGTTATATATTCAATTGTAAGTTTACCAGCAAACTTAACAACAAAATTTAAGCATTTATTATTTTTTGGTTGGAACTTTTGAAATGAATGCATTTTTAAAGTAATTTCGGGATAAATATTTTTTTTCAATTTTTTATTGTAAAGTTGATTTATCATAAAACGAATTTGTTTTATTTATTTATATGTTTTTATTTTTTATTTGTCAACGTTATAATAAATTATCCATTACTCATAATATTTTTCTATTTTCGTCATCTTGGCTGTAAATGATTATAATATTTTGCAACTTTGTTAAATGCATGTGTAAAAAATATTTTGATTAAATACTTTTTACATACTTTTGCAAACTTTCAATTTTTATTTTTAAATTTAAGTATTGAAACTGTTTTTATTGTACTTGTTTAGACTATTGAACAGCTTGAAGTTTTTCAGTAGTTTTTTTGTTTTATTAACATATCTATTAGGTTTGCTAAGAAAATTGTCGTTTTTATTTTTTATAGGAATTAATAATTGTGTAAATATAAATTTAAAAAATGAGATCCTTGAGTAAAGATTGTTTATAGTTTCTCAACGCAACTATGAAGTTTGAAGTTTTTTGTTTTGTATTATTTTTTTTTTTATTGATTTTTATAAAATTATTAAGCTTTAGGTACTCATACAATAAACATATTTTAACATTATCTTTATAATGAATTCGATTGAAAAATATATTTAAAAGTTTATACAGAAATTACATATTCGATGTGATATAAAGAGTTTCTTTTTATTTATTTTTTTTGGGCTTGATGAATGAAATGCAAGTTAAAGAATTTGTAAAAAAAAAGGCTTAGAAAGTAATTTAGAAACTGTCTTTCATTTAATTTAATTTTTCTTGTTTATTTTAAATAATAAAATGTTTAAATTTCTTGGAATAGCGTGTGACAAAAGTTTATTTTACACAAAAAAGAAATCGACATTAAAAATATAGTCCAGGAAGTGTAGAAAATCCTCTCGGTCGTTGAGCAACACAAGTTATCATCTAATACAAACTTTATGCAACAATTTTTACAACGTTTAACATTGAAAATAGATTAAGTATACTAATACTTGATTTATATTGCTGCTAACTTTAACTTGTTTTTAAGAATTAATAAAAATAAAATATTTCGATTTTGTTTGATATTAGTATTTTTTTTATTAAATATACTTTGTTTAACACTTAATTTGAACTTAACAACTTGACAAAGTTATCGGAGTGGAATTATGAATACTTTTGATTAAATACTGATAAACTTAGTCCTGTGTTTAGTACTCTATAGTATATACAGAATTGTTCACATTTATATAAGACTAACAAAGCTTATCTTAAATTGTTGAATTCCACTTTTTCTTTTTTAAAATTCGCAAGCAATTGTCGATATAATACGTTAATAAATCTACAGAATTTTGAAACTTTTTTTAATTAATAAAGTGTATAATCAATATATTTTTCTTTAATTAAAAAAATGTTTAATTAAAAAAACTAAAAATTTCACGTTGTTTTGTGTAAAAAAATTTTATCATTTATCAATCTATAAATTCTACTTGTCGAACTTTGCAAGATCGTTTAGCAACCAAATTAAATTTTGCCTGGCAACCAACAGATTAGCGTGGCGCCAAAGCAACTATAATATCACTATGGCAACTTCTTGGGTGGCAACTTGTGAAAATTAGTATTTGTTTGTGTTATATTTGTTTCTTCTGCTACTGTTTTACTTTATGTGCGGTCTTTTTGTACCCAACAATCAGTTTGTACAGACAAAATTTGAAGCTTAGTATCGCATTTCGTGGTATTTATAATCTTGTTGAGTATATTTTAGCTTCATTTTTGATCTTCAAAGATAGTTTCAGATGGTTTGCGAAACTTTATATTTTCACTTACTTGTTAAATACGTTATCTGAAGCTGCATGTTAGTATTTTATATACGGTACAATCTACTTATGATTTAAATACGATTGAAAGTTAAACAACTTTAAGTGAGTTTGTTTAACTTTACTGCTTAACAAGCGTTCAAGTCTTTTATCTTTTTGAAATTTATAGAGTTTTAGTAGCTTAAGACTAAATTTAATCATTTACTTTGACCGTTATTTATTAATTTTTTGAATTTTGCTAAGTTTTTTACTAAGTCAGAGTTTTACTGAATGCTGTAATCAGCTAATTTTATATAGCTTAATGTCAATCGTAAAAGGTGTATGAACGTTTTCAAAAAGTTTTAGTCATAAATAATCTGTTACTTTTGACTTTTTAAGAATCTAAAATTGAATGCTCAGTACTATTTTTTTATATTTAAAACACAACTTTAATTGTTTAAAACCTTTGTTTCAAATTATTTTAGCAGCGCATAGTAAACTAAAAACAAGTTGTTCACATGCGTATTCAATAAAATTTCTTGTATTCTTAAAAACTTCTCAAAGTGGCTGCGATATAAATTATTTAAACGAAACCCGACTTTCTGTTTTACTTGCTACCTGTAAAAGCTTTCTTTTCAAGAGATCTTATTACTGATATGCAAAACTATCCAAAGTTTTATATCGTTTTCAAATTTTTTCAAACATTAATGATTCAATGAAAGTGTTTTGTTTTTTCTGGAAATTACAAAAAAAAAAAAAATTCAGATATATAAAATATTTGAAAAAAAAACTAACAGTTAAAATGTGCACTTTATTATCAAAAGTATATATAAGTTTCAGGTAACCTGCATACAACTTGAAAATTTCTTAATAAGCTTATTTTGGTTTAATTATGTGCATCATAACTGTTTAACAGTATTAGAGAAACACAATTGTTTATAACTTTCATTTAGTGTAAAGGCTTTTTAATACAACCTTTATGAAATACTTTTTTATATAGAAACATCGACAAAAAAAATATAGTTATCACATCTTTTTCATTTTATTAATTATTCAAATAAGACTTCAATTTTAAAACTTATCGATTACGGTAAGTTTTCTTCGAAACCATTTGTTATTTAATATCTGACAGTTTGACAATGAGGCAATCAACTTTGAATTGATTTTACAGAATAATTCATCAGCCCATTACACTTTACCGTTTACCATGTAATTTGCTGTCAAGCTAAAATTTTTCGCTTGTTTATATCACATTAATTTAAAGCAATGTTTTGTGTTTTTAAAAGTTTTGAGAAGTAAAACATACTGGTTTCAGCTGTTTAAAATTGCAAAACGTTATGTATAAAACAATTTTCTCTGAAGATTTTTGTGCTACTAGCTTGTACAAACGTTTTCATCCACAAAATCTAAAATAGGAGTTTCTTACAAAATTGTTATTAAAGTTCGTTTTAATATTTTATAAGCACATAGTGTTTTGAAAACTCTAAATCAAAAACTTATATATATATATGTTTATTACTTTACCTAAAAGTATCAGTAAAGTAAGTGTTAAAATTAATTAATTTATCTTTTGCATTTAAATAAAAAACAAATTACTTCACTTAAAACAGAGTAGTAGTTATGTTGATTCAGAAGATGACATTACTACATGAAATATCGGAAATAAAAATTTATTTGGATTCTTGTTGTAATGTTACGGTGTTTCCCCTAGTGTTTTCTAAGTCAGTAAAAAATCACAATTTATTCAATTTATTTATTAAAAATTTGTTTTTTGATAAATTTTTAATAAGTTTGGGTAAAGTCGGTTAAGGATAAGGGATTAAATAAAAAAAGGACTTTAAAAAAATTTGCTGACTCAGCAAATGTTAGGGAAATACATTATAATTGGACCCATTATTTTTAAAGCAGTTTTCACTTTTTTTTTTAATTGTAAAGTAAACATGTAAAAGTGTAATTATTGTTTTAAAATATAAATTATGTCGAAAACAAAACGGAGTGAAAACTTTAAACATAAACATTTATTACATTCAAAAATAACGCCAGACTTTTAAACGCAAAAAGCGTTGCTTAAACTCAGTAGAAGCAACTACAAACTTGAAATCTCGTTATAAATTTCAAGTGTTTTGAAATTTAATGCGCAGTATGTCTCCGTGTAATCGAATTAAAATCACAATGCAATAAATAAAGATTAAAACCTTAATGTTGTTGTTTTCTGCTTTGTTGAAAGGAAAGGCTTTTTTGTGTAAAGATATTGTATTGATTAGTCGAGTAAGTATGAATTTGTAATTTTAGAGGCTTGAAACATGAAACTTTAACGCTCTTGGATAATACTACTTGAAACATTTACGGCTAAAACATAAGTTATTAATGGATATTTTTAATTATTTAAAATAAAAAACAAAAGCCGTCAAAAAATTTAACACTCTTTAATAACTTCGTTATGTTTTTAAAACCTTTATTTTATATTTAAATTACTGTGTTTTTATTTTTATTATGTTTTCTGTTCATATAGAACTTGTATTGAGCTTTTGATCGAACTAGGCATCAAAATATGTTAATCTTATTTTTGAACCGTTGTTTATTTACTGCTAAAACACAACTAACAGCTTGATTTGAAAAGAAAATACCAGTCTAAGTTGTCTAAAGTAAAAATAAATAATTAAGCTTAAATCTTTAAATAGATTTTTAATATATTTCGTCTTTTTTTTGCTTTAAAGTCCTGCATATACACTGTAAATAACTGGATCAATGTGCCCAATATTTTAAGATATGTAACAAAGCACAAACTATTACTTTTTTAACTTGAAAATACAGTTTTTTGTTTACGGATTATAGTTTTGTTCACTTTTGAGATTTCTTTAGAATTACAAATAAGAACTATAAGAACTGTCACTATACTTCTTAGATGCGTTAGTTTTTTTGCAATGTGGTGTATTCTGACGTCATAAATTGCCACCTACGAACAGTAGCATTTTGGTGGAAAACGTTTTTTTTGTTTTCTTCACAAACTGTTATGTTGTCATGTGCTGGAAGCCGCAAACATAATAAACATAGGCAAAAATTGTTTACGATTCAAAAAATATTGAATAAACATTTGCACACTACTTTTTTTACTATAGTGTATGAATATTTAGTCTGTTTACTCTATTTTGTTTGAATATTGTTGTTTAAAAGCAGCTAAAATAGGTTTTATGTGTAAAGTACATACTTTCAAAGAAATAAAACGACCAATTTCAGTTAACATAAAAATTAATGTCTGCTAAAACTGTTTATAAAATATGATAAAACTGGTTTTTTCAGCTTAAATCAATATAAAAAGAAAATTAATGATAGGAGTTACACAAAAGTATTTCGTCTAAGTAAGAATTAAAACATATAAAGAAATTTACAAATATGCAAACCTAAAAAGAAGTTTAATAGTTTGTGCGAATGTTTTTTTTTAAGAAGAAACTAATTGATATTTATAAGAACTAATTTAATGTTGTTTATAAAACAAAAAAAAATGTATCAAGCATTATAATTTTGAAGTATTTCAACAGGTCATTAGTTTCGTTTATCAAGTTTTGTTTGACAACTATAATTTATGAAAATTTGTCTAATGTAACATTAATTATATTTAATGTTTTTAAACTGACCACATTTGTATAAAGAAAGTAGATTATGTTATAATTTTAAGCTTTTTTTTACTTAATATAAATATAAATATATATATATATACATATCTGTGATATTACAAAATGAGCTAAATGTGCTTTTTACAAATAATTTGTTACTTTCAGCTTAAACAGCCACTGAACCCTCAAGTATTTTAAATTTAATTAAATATTGCAATACAATTACAAGGTTTAATTTTACAATTCTAATTAGCGATACTGGTGAGGTTTGCGGATTTAATTTGTTATGTAAACGCAGCTTAAATATAAATAATTTCGATCAAACTGACTGTTTATGATAAATTTAATCGCAAAGTTTCAAAGTCGTTTTGATTTAATCGAAAGTTTCGTCTATTTTTAGATTTTAATCAAAAACCTCATTACAACTTTACATCAATTAAAACTTGTCAACACTGTGAAATTAAGTTCTAAAAATAATTTTCAAATGACTAGTTATTTCAACACTGAAGTAGCGGAAATTTGATAACAGGTGCAAATAGTTGGACTGTCAGCATAAATGTCAAACTGCACATATCCATTGAATTCCGTTCAAATTAAACAGAAAAATGTAACCTGCTTCAGACAAATATTAAGCTATTAAAAAGTAGTAGTTTTTTTTTATTAAACATAACTTTTTCTTAGGTTTTTTATGAACGGTTTTGATATTCTTATAAATGAGAGAAAATTGGCTTCTTTTCATAAACCAGTTTGTATAATAAGCGATGTTTATATATCTGTTTAACTTCTTGTTTTTTTATATTCTTTGAAATATGAAATAGATAAGAGTTTTAAATAGTATATCACATAAGTTTCAAAATAACATCACTTTTGTTTAAAGTTTACAAAGGGCGACCATTTTTAGAACATTTAATTAAAAAGTGACTTAGAAAGATTTTTACAATTTTAATAAAAATCAAACTAATTTCTACGTATTGTCATAAATATAGATAATTCATTTTAAAAAATTAAAAAATAAAAATTAAACATATTTGAACTCACTCTTTTGTCGCAAAAAAAATTTTAAACCAAATATTTTAAAAACAACATTTTTAAAGTCGCCAGCCAGGTTTATTATAAAGATCAATATATAAATGCGGACCGGATTTATTACTAACAATTATTTGTACATCGTCGTAATTTCAAAAAGTTCTAATAAAATCTCTTCTATTGAAAGTTTATAACGAAAATTTTTAAATTTGTAACCTTTTCAGTAACTTAAGTTTATTATATATTTTTAATAGTGTTTGCTGTGAAACCGTGAGTATTTAGTTTGTCGCTATAAATTAACAAACAATATTATGAAAAACGGTTTAACTTAGTTATTAATTAGTTTGGTTGAGAAACTAGCAACTGATAAATGTGACTTGTTATATGATTAATTTTACGACTTTATCAGTAGGACTTTACAAACGACGATTGTTTTATTTTAAACTATTAACTTCAAACTTACTAAAATACGAAAGGCTTACTAATATCAAAAAGTAACTTTAGTTGTAGTCAGGGGCGTCGCACAAGACCGTCCTTAATTTCTCTGCAAAACTTGTTTTTTTTTTTCGAACTTTATAATTGTTATACGAAATTTTCGTAAAGTTAGAGTTAAATGCTTAATCTGTGTCAGCTGCATCTTTAACGTATAAAAATTTTCAAAGAAAATTATTGAAGGGCTTAATGATGGAGTTGCAAGAGCTTTCAACAACATGTAAAATAAAAATCATGACCGTCGGTGAAGTTTCAGTGCAAAGTGAAATAAAACAGATACATAATAGAAAGTTGAGCTCGAGCAACTCAAGTAGGTATAACTCGAGCAGAGGCATATCTAGCATGGGGCAACTCAAGCACGGGTAACTCGAGCAGGGACAACTTGAGTAGGGAAATTTGAGCTAGGGCAGTTTGAGCAGGACAAGAATAGTTTTCATTTGATAAAAAATAAATATAAATAAATTTTAATTACTTGCATTAAGTAGCTTTTTATAGATACTTTGATTGTTTTAGTAAACAATTGTATTGTTATTTTTACAAATCAATGTAGTTGTGATATAAAAAGATCTTAAACTTATTTAAAGTAAAAATTTTAGGTTTTTGGATTTTTTTATTTCTCTGCACTCTTTTATGAAAATACCACGCGACGCCACTGGTAATAATTTTCTTCTTGAAAAAGGTAAAAGTAAATTAAAACTGGTTAACTGTAAGTCAAGTATCGAAATCAACACTTAAACAGCATACAATTTAAAAAGTGTGCAAGTATTTTGAGTTCAACACTAATTTTAAAATTTTTTGTAGAATTTAAATCTAGTAGCATTTGAACAAACATCAGCCTTAAGTCGACGCTTCAGTAAAGCAGCAAAAATACACAGTCAACTTTGCTAGACATTCAATATTTTTGTCGAGTGATTTAAAATGTTAAAAAGCTAGTTTAAATGTTTTGTTTTTATGCCATACAACAGAAATTAATGCTATGAAGTTCAATGTTTTAAAGATATGGAAGTTTTATCTTACTCTTCGAACTACCTTATGAATATTTTAACATTTCAGCTTGTCTAACTGCCTACTATATAAGTGAGATTAAATAAAAAAAACCAATAGAACTGTCGAAATTGGATAAGGTGTTTAACAATGATAAAAGAAATTAAATCGTGTCAAGCTTAGTCAGCACTTTTAGTTTTAAGTAATATAAATGAAACGTGCGAACCAAAGTGACTTCAAAAAGTTCGGTAAAAAATACCATGTGCTAATTTAAATGTGTCAAGCCGTTAAAAGAAATACAATTTCAGAATTTCGTTGTTCAAGTAATCTTCTCAAGTCAGTAACTTCAAAGATTTATTTTCAATCATTTTACAGTTAAAAATTGTCACATAGACTGAACCGGCGAATCAACATGAACTTTCAACACTTTACAAACCTACACATGTTAGCAGGTGCATTCCGCATAGTTAAAATGTCAACACCTTCTTGAAGTTGCATAGATTTGAATTCAACAAAGTTGTCGGTGACATGAAACAAAAACCGGCTAGTTTGGAGGACAAAATAGTTTTGAATTTCAGATATTTTATCTTATGTGTTTGACTATTCATTCTAGGCAAAAAAAGTGCATGTCTACTTGTTAAAAGTAATATTTTTTTGTTTAAAGTAATTAGCATACAATTATAATCTTCGTTAGTTTACTAGTATGATTTAATTTTTATAAACACAAACGACTTAGTTTGATTTTTTATAAATTTTAATCTACAAGACTTGGCCGCTTTTTATTCACAACTCCGTATGCAAAACTCATATTATGTATTTAAGTTTAAAGCAAAGCAAGTATACTTAAAAGCAAAAAAAAATATTTGGTTTCAGTAAATTTTACTTATTAGTTTATTTTTTTTAAATTCAGTCTGTTTTATATCATGTTTTACTTAATAATTGGCCTACTTGTGAAGTCTAGTTCAATAATTTTTATACTTGAAAACCGTTATACTGTGTACAAATAGCTATGTATACAGTTATGTACTCAGCTCTTTTTTTTAAATTAAAAGTTAACTGCAGACCACTTCCAATAGGAGTTTTTATTTTGTCTTTTTATCAAAATCTTTAGTTTCAGATTTCACATCACCTCATTCAATTCAATGAGTAAAAAATTTATAAAATTTAAAATAAACAAAGCGTTGTATTTTAATTTGGCAGAGAGGAATTTATACATTTAAAAAGGCGTTATCTTAACTAATATCTAAAAATTCGGCTACCTATGCATAAATTTATACAATAGATAAAAACTTAGAGTTAATTAGTCTAGTTTTGTATAAGTATTTAAAGCAAACTCTTTTTAGTACTTATTTCTTATGCTTTTAAGAAAGACGAATATGCAGCTTCATAATTTTTGTTAACTTCAAAGATTAAAACTTATACTCTTAAAAAATATTTTTTAAGTTTACTAACTTTTTATAAAAGTTCTTTGTTGCCCAAAAACACTTTGAAAACAAATTCATACTTTATACTTAACATTATGTTGATTGTTGCTTTTACTGACTATTTTGTTTAATATTTCCGAAATACGAACGTTAATCCATGCGTATATTTTTAAAGATTATTGCATTTTTTAGTTTTTATCAAACACCTTAATGTAACTTGCTTTCATATAAATTATGAACCATCTAAAAGTATTTTTGACCAAATAAAACTTCTTTCGGCAAAACTTTAGTATTTTGTAACTAAAATACGTTGAAAACTTATTAACTTTGTACTAACTTGTTAACAGATTGAAGTCAGAACTTTATCTAAGATAAATATTTAAATAACTTTTATGTTACTAAATATATCCGTTATTTTGATAAACTTTTATAAAGTTTACATAATTTAGATACATTTGACGTTTTAATTGAGTTTTATCTGTTTAAACTTACTTTCAAAGAAACAAATATGGTATGATACATTTACAAATGCGTCACTATATAAATATTTTATCTTATATAATCTTTATTATAGTTTATATTATACATATATGTTTTTAAACTTTGTTATGATTAGATAAAAAGAAGTCACAACGTTTTATAAGTTTAACTATTTTACTTTTTTGTGAAGAAGTCAGTTTTGAATTTTTTATACATTAACCAAAATGTATAAATTAGTTCTGTAGCTTTTTCTTTTTTTTAAATAAAACAGTATTCAAGAAGTTGTAATTTAATAAAAAAAATATGTTTGGTTAAATTTATTTATTAGTTATACACTTAGTAAAATTAAAAACTTAGTTATTAAAACATGTATAGCTTTTTTTCTGTTTCAAAGTTTTCAAGTACAATTGAACTTTAGATTCAAAAAGCAAAATTATTGACAACAAAAAAAATTATAATATAAGTTGTATTTAAATTATAGTTTAAAAGTGATGCAATCTAAATATATTTTGTTACAAAGTAACTAATCCATTTTAAAATATTTCGTTAAATTTCATTCTTATAAACTGTCTAGTCACTTTTATACTCAATATTTTTACTTTTTAAAATATAGATTACGTATAAAATTAAAGTTAGTTAAAATTATTCGAAGGATTCGTTTGTAGTTTTAAATTTGTTTGTACCTAAAATAGTTATGAAATTATTTAGACTTTTTCTTTTATTTTTTAGTGTAATGAAAAGTCGAAATATTTTTGTAACGTAAAAGGTTATATAGTTTTACAACAAAGGACGTTTAAAGTAGTTTCTCTCTTGTAATTTTTATGTTTGAACGTTAATATGAACGTCTACAATATTAACATACATAAATACATTACTATTTTGAAATAGTTTTTTGAAAAGGCAAATTTATGTCTTACTTTATGACAAAACATTTTTGAATTAGTTTTAGATTACTTTAAAATTACACTTTACTAGTTTTTACAGAATATTCTCTTAGTTGTTGTTTATTGTTAATGAAAAATTAAAGCAAGCAGATAGTTTTAGCATTTGGTTCATGCCTTATATAGAACAAAAAACGCATAACTAATAGGTAAACATTAATTAAATCGACTTATGAATGGACTTTTAGTTTTTTTTTTTTTGTTTTAAATAGGAAGGTAGTAATGCTATCCAACTTATAAAGACTTTGTAAAGCTTTGTTGTTTATTTATACAGTGAAACGTCTTAAGTTTTCAACAAAATGATTACCATTTAAAATTTAGTCAACAATTTAAGAAATTAGTACAAACTGTTTAAAGAAAAAGTTTCCGCTAGAGCTACTCAGTAAGCAATCAAATACTTTTTGCTTAACTGTGACTATTTAGGTATGTCTTGTCGTGCCGGTTTTTATATTGTAAATATGAAACTTAAGACCTTTGTCATTGATTCCAATTTAAAATAACAAACTCGTTTATAAATTAAAAATTTACAAAGTAGTTTAAACATATTTTACGTAAATTATAATTTTATTATACTTAAATTCTTTTTTAGTATAAATTTTTCTAGTTTGAAAAAGCTGAAATTTTAAATATATTAATAAAAATTTCAATAAATAGTTTATAATTTGTTTTCTGCTTTTAATAAAAACCCTAAAAACAAGCAATTATACAAACAAACGTTAAATATAATCTTAACTATAACAGTACACTAAAAAAGAAATAAATAAGTTAGTCAACAGTATTTAAGCAAGTGAATATAGAATTGTTTGTTTTTGGATACTCAAAATCAGCTGAACAAGAACTTATAAGATTGTTTAAAAACAGTAACAACTCTGTTATATGATGAACTGTAAAACAAATTTTTATCCACTTATCTGTAAAGTTATTTTTTTGATTTTCATAAACAATAAATAAAACTTTAAATTTATTAATATTGTTAGATAAATTGACAAACTTTTAGCTTAACAGATTAGTATATCTAATTAAGAATAGAAATTGTTGAATTATAGTTTAAGGTTTTACTGCTAGTTTAAAAGTGTTAGTATTGTACTTTATACTCCGGCAATTGATAAACTGCGGCCCAAGACGTAACTTTAAGCTCAAAACAATTTTTTCAAAACAGTACAAAAAAAAAAGTAAAAACTTCTACTTATTTATTATTTTAGTAACTACTAATGTTTCATTGACTACTTCATTAAGTTTTTGGTATCTTTTATTTAATCACTGCAATTAGTTTAAATAACAGCACCAGCAATAAGACTTTATTCTATACACTGCAGGCTCGCGAACATTTTTTCTTCAAAAATTGACCTTTTACTGATATAAAATTGCCCTTTATTTGTATAAGCTGCATTTAACAAGACATTTAAAATCAAAAAATATTGACAAACCATCAATAGTATTGAAGTCGTGTCATTTTCTAATTATAATATTTTTAAATTGAGTTATATAGTTACGTCATATAAACTTTTAGTTTAGAGCTGAACAACGTTTTTCTTTTACATTCATTTCCTTTGACATTTGAGCAAATTGTATGCTGTTCATTGTTTTATCTTTTTAATTTGAACTCTTTATTCATTTTGTTAATGCAGACCTTTTATATTTATTCTGTCACATAAATAACTTAAGGCTTTGCTTCAGCAACATGAATGACTCTCCACAAAGTGTTTATAAAACAAAGAGAAATCTTTAAAAGACTTAAAATATTTTATATACTTTTAAAGTTTATTTTCTTACAATTTCATTTGAAAAGTAGGAAAGATAATCTACTCATTTAATTAAAAGTCTTACATTATTAATTGATCATAATCGTTGAGACAAACTTGAGAGTACTTTCGTTTAATCAAAGTTTACTCAAGTAAAAAAATATGCACCATACATCTTGGAAAATGTTATTTTTTTCTTTTTTGACTTTAAAAAGTCTGCTTAACAATGATCTGTTCAAGATGCCTTATCTGGATAATGTTTAATAAGCATTTCAATGAAACCTTAAAGTTAATTACTAACATTAAAGATCTTTGTTTTCGAAATTCTTTCTCTCAAAAGTATTAAACTAGTTTTAAGAAGAACTATTTCTTTACATATTGTTATTTTGCACTTTTAGATTCTGGTTGAATCCGAAGTGTAAAAGATAGTCATGTGTTGACATCTTGTATCTTTTATAAGTATTGTAAGCAATTTTTCAGTGTAACTACTAAAAACTTATTGGAAGTTTTGTAATAATCAACTGATTTTAATATAGGACTTCGCATCTTCGCAAAATAGGACTTTATTACGTAGTGAAAAATAGCTAATAAAATATTTTTAAATAGATATTTATCTTAAATATTTCATAATGTTTTGTTAAAGAGTATTAGTAACAACTTTTAGCATTAAAGAACCTGTTTAAAACAAGTCAACTTTACACTTGCAAGAGTGTACTTTTTTATAAAAGAAATATTACCTTTCTTTTATTTGTAAATAGGCGTTGAGACAAGCTTAAATAGAACTTTTTTTCATTTAACTAGTAAATATTCAGTTAGAGAAAATATGCATCATACATCTTGAAAAACGTTTTACTTGTTTATTTTTAGGCACCATAAATAGCTTGGTGATTAGGATCTGTTTAAGATGCTTTGTCTCAATATTTTATACCAATATCGTAATCGTTATTGATTTTGGCTGCATGCTTAACTTTATTAAGTATTTTTTTAGCGTTCACGTGCAAACGACGTATTTTGAGCTGATTTTTATGCACTCTTCCTCACTTCTTTTGTAGCTTTTCAAGCTATTTTATAAAATGTACACATTTTTTATGATTTAAAAAAATATATAAAAAAACGAATTTTTTAAATGTTAACTGGTCTTTTAGTTTCAAAGTTGAGCTGAACCATATTTACTTGCTTTTAATAAGATACATTTTTTGAAATACTTCATTATTCAAACAAACTTGTATAAATCCGATAAACACTTTAAGGTTTTTTTTTATTGTTGTTTTTCGTATTGTACTTCAGCTTGTCAGTTTAATTTTATGAGCTAGAAAAGACTTGTTTACACTTGTAAAAACACTGCTGATAATTAACTTTTTAGACATTCAACTTTATTGTTGTGTTCTTCTTTAAACCTTTTAATATTTCAAGATATTTTTTATCTTGTTAAATTACTTTTTTGGACAGTAAGTTGTTTTTATCTTCCATTTCAATAACTTGATTTTGTCAAATTTAATCTATTTGAACCATTTTTATACAGCTTGAGTAAACTCGACTTTGGACTTTTTCAAATTCTAAAGACGAACTTTACATTTCAGCTTACTATTTACTGTGATAAACTTCACTTTTTCTAATCTTTTTGTGAAATTCAAATTGATATTCTGTAGCAAATTATCTTACTCCACGCTTTGCTTAAGCAACAGGCTTAACTTTTAACAAAGTACATTTTAGTTATCTTTACTTAAAAAGCAGTATTTATTTTCTTGCGAATTTATGGAAAAACAATTTTAATATCTAGTGAATCTACTAACTGCTTAACCACAAAATGACAGCTATGTTTTTATAAAGTGTAAGCGATATAGCATATTTCTACAGTCATAACATTTCAAGCTCGCCTGAAAAGGTATCTCTCTTGTGAATGTTAGAATTTTTAGTCAAAACTGTTTATTGTAAATGAGGCTAATGTGAAAACGTCTATTTTTTTAAACCAAGAAGAATATCGTTTACTTGTAAACATCTAACAACTTTAAATCATTAGAAAAGAAGAAAATGGATATAGTTTTTGTATTTAACAATTTTGTTTTATCCAATAAGATACTTAAGCTTCTTTTTTGGAATTTACTTATATATTTGAACTTATTATTTTCATTCAATTTCAAACTTTTTAAAACAAAAAATATTCATCATACATCTTGAAAAAGGCTTTATTTTGTTTCTCTACCATGAACAAACGACTTCGTAGGAATCTTTTAAGATCCTTTTTACAAACTTTGAAGCACTTTAAAATAGTCTTAAAGATTAGTCACTAGTCTAGAAATTAGTTTTGCTCGCATTTAGTTTTCTCTCTGCATAATTAAAACAATATATATGCTCACAATTTAGTCTTAACATCTTTTAACTTTGTTTATTTATACATCATGATGAAATTTATGATTAAGTCTTTTGACTTATTTGCAGGATTAAAAAAAAAAAGATAAGATTACTAATGACTTGTTTGAGATTTTTAATCTAAAAAGTGCTTAATTAGTATTTCAATAAAATCTTAACGTTAATAACTTATATAAAGGATCTTTATTTTTAATTTTATATCTCTAGAATATCATAATTTTGTAAAGAAAATATATTCTTTAGTTGAAGTTTTTTAACACTTTTAGATTCCGCTGGTAGCCGAAGTGTAAAAGATAGTCAAGATAAGAAGACATATTGTACCTTTTATGAGTTTTGTAAACAGTTTTTCAGTGTTAATACTGAAAAAGGTTTGCATTTTATAATGACCGGCTGGTTTTACTATGTTTACTTTATCTTCGCTTCCTCGGATTTTATTACGTAGTGAAAAGTAGCTAATAAACTACTTTCAATAATTGTTATCTTAATCACCTTATATGTTTAGTTTAGAGTAAAAACTTTTAGCACTTACAAACCTGTTTTAAACAAGACATCATTATATTTGAAAGAGTCTACTTTGTTATCAACAATTATTTCCTTTTTATTTATTCGTAGGCGTTGAGACAAACTTAGAGAGAACTGCTTTTATAAAACCAGTGTTTATTCAATTAAAGAAAATATGCATCATACATCTTGAAAAAGTCTTTTTAGGAATTTAATTCCAATTTAAGTAGACTTTGTAGAACTTTTTTTTGTACTTTAATATCCTCAGTTTGTATTACATCAGTAATTAACTTCATTCTGTAAAGACAAAAATAATAGGACCTTGAATATTTTTACAGTTTCAGTTCGAGGGGTGGCTTATGAGCAGCTTTCATTGAATGAAGTAAGGTCTATTGTCAAGCCACTGTAATTTTAAAGATTAAGACCTTTTTAAGATGCTTTGTCTCAATATTTTATATCAATATCGAAATCCGTTACTGATTTTGGCTGTATGCTTAATTTTGTTAAGTAATTTTTAGTGTTCACCGTGCAAACGACGTATTTTGAGCTGATTTTTTCGCAATGCTCCCCACGTCTCTTGTAACTTGTCAAGCTGTTTCTTTAAAAATTCACATTTTTTATGATTAAAAATAACGTAAATAAATAATTTTTAAATGCTATTTGGTCTTTTAGGTTAAAAGTTGAGCTGAACTATCTTTTTTTGCTTATAAAAAGATCAGAAATAATTGATCTACATTTTTTTTGAAATACTTCATTATTCAAACAAACTTGTATAAATTCGATAAACTCTTTAAGCTTATCTTTTTTTATTGTTGTTTTTCGTATTGTACTTCAGCTTGTCAGTTTAATTTTATGAGCTAGAAAAGACTTGTTTACACACTGCTGATAATTAACTTTTTCTTTTTAGACATTCAACTTTATTGTTGTGTTCTTTTTTCAACCTTCTAATGTTTCAAGATGTTTTTTAACTTGTTCAACCACTTTTTTAGACAGTAAGTTGTTTTTATCTTCTTCCATTTCAATCAATTTTGCTTTCAATCAATTCATTCATAGTTCTATTAAAAATCTTTTTTCTTTAACTAATATTAGTGTTTAATTGATATCATTATCTTTAATATATTTTATTAAACTTCAGTGTAAAAATAATCAAAAATATTTGTTACATGTATAAGGTAAATTATAATTCTTTAGTCCTTATATATTTTGTAAATAATTTTATATATATTTTGCTAGTTTAAAACTGCTGAAATATAAAATGAATTGTAAAAAATGAGAGTAAATCGTTTATCAATTATTTTCTGCTTTTAATAAAACACCTTAAAGTTAGGAATTCTATAAATGATTTTTAAATCTTCTACATTTTCTTAACTATAACAGTACATTTAAATAAAACTCAATAAGGTATTAAACAATTATCAAGCACATGAACATAGAATTGTTTATTTTCGTAAACTCGAAATCTGCTAACTGAGGACTTGTAAGATTGTTTAAAAACATATCATACGATGAACTGTAAAACAAAATTTTATCCACTATTCTGTATCTTATATATTCTTTATTTTCGTAAACAATAATTAAAAACTTTATTAAGTAATATTGTTACGTGGTTAAACAAAACACTTGGTTTAACCAATCAGTATAAAAACTAAAAATATAAAAAATTGTATTAAAGTTTGATTTTTTGGCATTATTTTAAAAGTGTTATTATTGTACTTTATATTCAAGCAATTGGTAAACTGCGGCCCGAGACGTAACTTTCAACTTAAAACATATTTTTTTAAAACAGTACAAAAAAAAAGTAAAAAATTGTACTTATCTATTATTTTAGTAACAACTAGTATTTCATTGTCTATTACAGTGGTCGGCACGCTACTTCGAATCCGTGAACACTTAATCACAAAATTAAATTTCTCTGCACCCCAATTTGCATTCATTAGCGCCGCTAGTGTTTAAGAATATGTAATGACTTTTAATCGTTTTTTTTACTGATAATTCGGTAACACCCAGTTAATTTTTACACGCTAACTTTAAATTTACCAGTTTACCCTATCCCTTTCAATAAACTTTTAATATCGATGATCTAATTTTTACAACACTATTTTATTTGTATCACTAAGGTCTAAAATACTAATTAGATTAATTTAATACATTGCCACTACCCCAATTAACAATCAGTAGTCTTGGTACTTTTTATTGAATGGTAAATTTAAATATTTAGTTAAGTTAACTTAATGGTTTTTTATTAAGCGATTACTATATGTGTTTAACAAAGTCATTGCCACGTCCAAACAACGAAATCTTTAAGAATCTATGAGATTTGCTCACTTTTGTTTATCTTTGGGCGGCAAAGGGTGGAAAAATTTTTACATAGTGTAACAGAAAAGAACTTGGAGAGTATAAATATGGTTGTTTTATTAACAACAAAATTGTCAACTAGATATCAAGGATGAATATGTCTTAAATGTAGAAATATTAAAAAAGCTTTAATTTAGTTTCTGCGCAAAAACAAAACTAATGTACCCCAAAATTAGTTTTATGCACCTCAAAAATCTCAAGCACCCTAAAAGAAATTTCATGTACACTAGTGTGCACTAGTGTACACCGTGCCGACCACTGCTTTAGAGCATCTGAAAATTAATGAAAGTGGAAATATTATTAATGGAATTGCATCTTAATAAAATAGATTGTGGTGTTTTCTTGGGTACAAACGATTTTATATTTTAGGTTGTTAATAAATATTTAAATGTTTTCTTAAAAAGTTTTCCATTTTACTACAATTTTTTTTGAGCTAGTTTAAATCTTTGGTGGTTACGACCTTTTTTAAATACTTTTAAAAATCAGAGGAGATTTCTAATCTGAGGTTACTATTTGATCTTTATCATTGTCATCTAAAAAGGGGTATTGCAATACTTAATTTAAGTTAAGATGTTACGTAACTATAAAACTTTTTTAATTTGGGCTTTTGCAGAACTTTTCTTCATATCCAAAGTTTTTTCTTAAACGGCTAATTGATATTTTATCCACTTATTTTTATAATGTTTATAAAATTATTTGTTTTTCTTACTTTGTTGTATAAAATAAGTATTTCTTTCAATAATTTTTAAAATTAAGATGGATATTTTTCACTTTTGTTATTTATAGAATAAATAGGAATAAAACTTTTGATTTAAGCTAAAAAATTGATCGAAAAAATTTGGAGATTTTTTACTTGTTAAATAACTATATTTAAATATAATAAAATTGGTTTAAAGTAAACATAGAAAAAATCTGTATCAACTCTTTTAAAATACCATCAAATTATTCATTCTTAGTTAAATAATGACGTCTAATTATTTTTTACAGGTAATTATTGATGTTTTCAAAATCGGCCTATTTAAAATTATATGAATCTTTTCTAGCATTAGGTACTATTTGACTTTTACTTTTTTATGAAATCAAGTTATGGTCACACATGCTTGTTAATGGAAAAGTAGATGAATGATTCTATCTAGACCACAACGATTGCAAATTAAGAGATCAAGCATGCTTCCATTTTTATGAGTTAGACTTTCAATTACCTGAGTTGAAAAATTATCCGTGCAAAAATAAAGTAAACATTCATGGTATTCATTGAAAGAATTGTCCGACTTGTGTTTGACAGATTAAAATCCCAAAGAACATAAAAGTATCTATAAAGTTGAGTAGATTATGGCTTATATGAATACGATTGTTAAGTAGATTAAACCATTACTTACGGGTAAAAACAAAAGTTTTATCAGGAATGCGTTCCGATTGACTGGTTTTATTTACGCTCGATAATCAAGCAAGAGAATAGAATGTTATGTACTCAATAAATAAAAGTTAAAAAATTCTAACTTAATCTAAATTTTCCTATTAGATAAAGCACAACGTTTATTTTTATAAAAGTAAGTAGAAATGAGATATTGGTAAAGTATAGTTCATAAGTTGTTTTTACTAAAGCAGTTTTTTTTTAATTTTAAAGAAAAACATTAAAGTAAATTTAAAGCAATTTTTAAGAATGCTAATTTAATTTTAATAAGAACTATTATAAGCATATTAGTAAAGCAAATAGCACATATACATAAAACATAAAAGTTCGTTGTAATTATACAGAAACCTGTAATATCACTAACTATATTACAAATTTTTCAAGACAATTTTAAATATAGTAACTTTTTATCGAAGTCAAATTAAAATCATAAAAACTGTGTACTAAAATGATATATTACTGATTATAACATTAATAAAAACATGTTTAAGTGTATAAATCAAGTTCAAATAAGTAGGCGTGGTTTAAAAAAAACTTTTTAATATTGATTTTAAAACATGAAGTAATTTATAAATAAAAATGATGATGAAATCGAGGCATTAACAAATGATACAGGAAATAAAAA
Source organism: Thalia democratica (assembly GCF_965202585.1). Classification (NCBI taxonomy): domain Eukaryota; kingdom Metazoa; phylum Chordata; class Thaliacea; order Salpida; family Salpidae; genus Thalia; species Thalia democratica. Next base: position 32,257,410 of record NC_139172.1, on the reverse strand, counting down.
AAAGCAACTGTTCAAAATAAGATAAAACTTTTACACCATCTTTCATTTTTGTTTACATGTAAGTTTAAACTTTTGAAATGGTCAGCACGTAACCATGGTTAAAATGATCACCATGGTGACACCACAAACTTGTCATCTTACCACTCGCATCGCAATTCATGCACCCCGGCTCCCCGGTCACCGATTTGCCGACCCACACCTTGATGGCCTGCCAATCCAGACCCGCGTACACGGCGTTTTTTGGAAAAGCGTCACCTTTTTTAATATACACCCAATCACAATCGCCGTTGGTCAGCAGTATTTCGCCCGATGTGTACCCGGAAAATCCATGGTAACAAAAATTGTTCAATTTGCCTTTTTCCAAATCAACTTTACCCGGAGTATTGGCAACTCTTGCAACGTACACAGCTCCATCGTTGCGCGTGTTGCCCGCACAGACGGCATCTTTGGGCACGGCGTCACCCTTGTTAAACGTTTTCCATTTCACATAGATCTCTTTCTCCAGTACGATGGGAATTTCAAGCACCGTTGTATTTTCAGTGCCGTAAGTCATTTTCATGTACTTTTTTGCTTCTTCGTACAGCTGATCAGTAGAGTAGTTTTCTTTCAAGTTCAGCACGGTGGTATCGACGATGTTCTCGACGAAGACGTCGTCGATGAAATACTTAAACTTGAGCGTTCTGACCAAAAGGGTCACGTCGTCGTAATACTCCCTCAGCGATTCGTATGACGTCATCTCTTCTTCTTCAGTGGAAATGGAGAACGAGTGGGTGTTGCACCAGCTGGCTTTGACGGCGCCGGAAACCTCAAAGACACGGTCTTTGTACTTCGCACTGACCTCGACGCTTCCCGAGTACTGGTCTATTTTCTCCTTGGCCGACTTGCTTCTCTTGTAGAAAATTGTCTTCCGGTATTCTTTTTTCGCGCCGGGCTTGGTTGTGTACTCGCACTCGACTACGACTTTCGCGTCGATGGTTTTGGTTGTCATTTTAAGATTTTTATAACCTGGAAAAAGATTGTTTTTTCATTTTCTCACTGATTCATTTTCGAAAAAAGTTTATTAATTAATTTCGTTTAGCGCATCCTCAGAATAATATTGCTAAAAACAATTGATATGGTTGTGTAGTTTTAGTTATATACAATGAATTTGAAAAGTCTAGCTAAAAATAGTTTCGTCATAAAGTATAAAAGTCTGTTTAGAAAAAGTTTAAAATAGAATTGAGTTATACTAAGCTAATTTGAAGTAATTTTTACGACAAAATTGCTAAAACAGATTAGCTTAGTATAACTCAATTCTATTTAGAACTTTTTCTAAACAGACTTTTATACTTTATGACGTAACTATTTTTAGCTAGACTTTTCAATTTCATTGTATATAACTAAAATTACACTACAGTATTAATAGTTTTTAGCAATATTTTTCTGAGGATGCGCTAAACGAAATTAATTAATAAACTTTTTTCGAAAATGAGTGAGTTATGTTTACTTATATTTTTTAGAAACAATGATTATTTAAAAAACAAAAGTTTATGTTTCTAAACTAAGTTAAAATTATAAGGTTTTTATATAGTAAAAAAATATCACTAAGAATTCTATATTCTTTCAAAAAATTTGATGAACAAATAAGTAAAAGTCAATTTTTAAGGTATAAAAATAAAAAAGGAAAACGAAATTTCAACTTACAGCAAATAAAAACAATGCAAATAAACATCAACAATATTTCTAATATAATTATGTGTTTGATGATAAAAAAAACTATTGTCTGAGCTAAACTATCTAAATTATTTTTTAAAATTAAAACTCTTCAAACAAACTTTGTTTTAAAAACAGTATATCATTAATTTGCTCAAAATTAAGTGCTAGAGTTTTAAAATAATAACATATTTATGAAATTGTGATTTTCCATAAATTGTTGTGCAAATTACAAGAAAGAGTAAATTCGAAATTGGTTGAAATTAAAATGATTGAGTCTTCAGTAACGAAAATGAAATAAGTAATTAGTAAGAACTGTATTTAAAATGAGTTGCTGTCTAAATTGCACGAGCGTATAAAATTGCACAAAGATACTTTTGCACGAGGGAATAAAATTGCACGAGGATGAAATTGCACGAATATTCACTTTTGCACGAGCAGACAATTTTGCACGCAGACAATTTTGCACGGGTTAAATCATTTCTATTTGATTTTTTAATAATTTTATTACTTTTTTTTTCACTATTACTATAACCCCTAACCCTTACCCTCGGTTGGTAAGTTATTTTTTATTTACTTTTTTTTATTTTTTATTTTTTTTCTAATTTATTATTTTTATTTTTTATCTTTTTTTAACTTTATTTTACTATCACTGTTACCCCTAAACCTTATCTTCGTTCGGTAGCTTTTTTAATTTTTAATTTTTTTTTTATTAATAGTTTTTTTGTTATTTTTCTATTTTTATTTTTACTATCACTGTTACCTCTAACTCTTACCCTCGGTCAGTAACTTTTTTATTTTTTATTTATTTTCTGTTTATTTTTTTTTCTGTATATTTTTGCTCTCGTGCAACTTTGTGCCCTCGTGCAAATTTGGTTTCGTGCAATTTTGTCTTAGTGCAATTTAGACCCGTTCCCATTTAAAAGCTTTTAAATAAAATTAATAACCAAAGAAGTTAATAAACTTTCAAAAGTTTATGTTCTAAAATAGGTTTGTTTAATAACTGACCCATTGTTTTCAAAATGCTTGATAAATTATTTAAAAAAATTAACAGTTACTTTTATTTGGTATGGTAAAGTGTTTCATTATAATTTTACTTAAGTTTGGCTCAGAATTTTTTTTAGCTTTTAACTAACTTTGTTTAAACGCAAACTTTTTAGTTAATTTTACTTTAAACTAGTCTTTAGTGGCTACATTTTGTTATTAACTTTTTTTTACCTGAAACTTATAAAAAAAACATGATTTAGTACAAAATATATGTTAAACTTAATACTAAACTTTGGTAAATATATATGTTGTCAACAGCTTAGTTCTTATATTTTTGATTAAAAAACATTCAATCAATGTAAAGTTTCTAATGTACAACTTAAAAAAGTTTTCAAACTTGCTTAAGAACATAGTTTAAAGCTAAGAAGAACTTTTTGAAATTCAAAAAATTTTGCACCATTTAACAACGTCGTCAGTTATCAGTACTACTCTTAACAATTCGGATAGTTATAACTGCTAAACATTACAGTAAATGCAAGGTGTTCATGTAAAAACAACTTCTTTTGACAAATTCTAGCTTTAGAATAATTTTTATCTAAACTTTGTCCAGTAAATTAAGTTAAATTTGTAGAAACTTAAAAAACTTTAAGCTGCTCTAACAACCAATGTTTTAAAATAGCTTTGATTATTCTAAACAACATAACTATAAGTAACTCGCTTTTTTATAAGAAGTTTTATTGTTAGTTAAGTACTTAACTTTATTGAGTTTTACATGCTGTCAGCATAGTAAAGCTAATTAAAAACCTCAAACTTGCTTAGCTTGAAAACATAACTTTGTATGCTGAAACGTATCTGGTTTCTATATAACAAATACTTTAACTTTATAAAGTTTAGTTTGAAGAGTTTATTTTGTTTCTTGATCGAACTGCTATATATCTGAACTTTAAGATATTTTTTTTTTGTAAATGCTTTGAATAAGTTGATAACAATGTTTTGAATGCAATGTATAATTATTTACTAAAGATTTAAGTACTACTGCATCAAGTATACTTTAAAATAGAAGGAAATTTGTTATTGTTAATATCATTATTGTTAAAATTATTATTGTTTTTTTTTTGTTTATTAAAAGCATAAATTTTACAGTACTTATCTTCATGCTTTCATTTATAAAAGTTAAGTTCAGTTATTGTAAAAATCCCTTCTTTAAAGTTCATAAAAAATTAATTACAATAGTTTATTTAACTATTCAAATTTAAAACTGTTTTTACTGTTCAAGTTAAATTTTTAAATAAAGTAAAACTACCTTTTTAGCACAAAATACTTATAAAAACGATCTCGTAAAAGTATTTCAGCGTATTATATTTTACTTTCTTTAAAGAAGTTGTAACCTTTAGTTCAAGTATTCACACAAGTATTGTTTAACTTCTTTTAAAAGTTAATTTAAAGTTTATATATATTTTTTAGTTCTTATGTTACTAAACAAGATTCATAGTACATTATTAACATAAAATTCAGTTAATTTTCGTTTAGTTTTATTTTCTTTTATTTTTCTTTTATTTTTAGCTGATTGTTTAATTATTAAAGATTTATAACTTAAATAATTAAAAGAACCGTGTGTAATAGCTCGTAAGAAACTTTATAAGCATGTGGTGTACGACTCGATAACCGAAAGGTTCCTTTGTACACCAGGTCCTTAGACCAAGTTTTTTGTGCGCTGTTTAATCGTTCAATTAACAATTTATATATATGTATGAAAAAATGTAAACGATTGTTTTTTTTTTCTTTTTTTTTGTAAGTTATACTTTCAAAGTGATTTTGTAGCTGAGTGTAATTAGGTGATTAAGTAAGTAATTAAGTGTAACTGAGTGAGTAAAATTTGCTTTGTTTACTAAAATCAAGATTTTTTTTTTAAATAAAATTTCAATGAACAGTAAATATCTTATGATGACTGAGATTAAATCTAACAATTAAAATTAAAAACAATGTTCAAAACCCCAAATAATTTGAAACGTTTAGTTTAGTATAACAACATTAAAATCCAATTACTATGTTTGTATTGAAAGTTTACAGTGTTTTTAACTTTTAGAAGAAGTTCATAAGTTTCAATTACTATGTTTGTATTGAAATTTTCTAGTGTTTTTAACTTTTTAGAAGAAGTTCATAAGTTTTAATTACTATGCTTGTATTGAAAGTTTATAGTGTTTTTACTTCTAGAAGTTCAAAGTTATATTATTTCGAAAAAAAACATTTAATTTCATTTTTAATAGTCAGTGCACATTTAGCAGACAGTGGGGCTAGGTATACACAGCAAAATTTTAGTTTTTTTTTATTTACTTCTATACATATGTATCCAACATTTATTTTGTTAATAGAGATTAATTCTGTTTTAACTTTAAATACTTAAAGGGTATTTCTGTAAAGGACAGCTACACCTCCACCCCTACTTGTCCTATCGTTTCTAATTATATTATAGTTAGAAAGAACAGACTATGGCATCGTTGACTTTAGGAGTCAGCCATATTTCAGTGAGAAAAAATAAATCAATACTGTACAAAGAGTTTTCTAAAAAATAAATTTTATTTAAAAACATCTTACATTAGTGTATTCAATTATTAAATTATTATTGTTACAGTTATTAGAAGTATTGAAAATGAGCTTATTGTAATTAACTATAAACTTATCAGATAAACTAAAGTGTTTAAAACTTTTTAAAACTGTCGACTCACAGTTTTTGTAACTTATCCCCGAGCTCATGGGAATTGAAACGAAACGTCTGTTTTGTTGACTCCACTATTCTTATTCCTTATTACGTATTTCACGTCTAAGTATTACTCATTCATGCCTAATACAAAGTTAATTTAAAAAGCTCAGGTATAATTCTGGGGAACAGGTCTAAATTGCACAAAGACAAAATTGCACGAAGTTACTAAGTTGCACGAAGGGACTAAATTGCACGAGAACAAAATTGCACGAGTGCACAAAATTTCACGGAGCCAAGTTTGCACGAATTACATTTTTGCACGGGAGCAAAAAAGCAGAAAAAAATAAAAATGAAAAAAAAAAAACAAAAAAATAACTAAAAGATAATTTAATAAATAAAAGAAAAATTACTGACCGAGAGTTCTATATAAGGGTTAGGGGTAACAGTAAAAGTAAAATTTTAAATAAATAAAAAACTCATAACAAATGTTTAATAAAAAAATTAAGAAATTATTAAAAAACAATTCAACTCGTTCAAAAATGTCTCCATGCTATTTAATTTCGTGCAATTTTATCCCCTCGTGCAAAAGTATATTAGTGCAGTTTTATTTTCGTGCGATTTTCTGCAGTCGTGCAATTTTGTACGCACGTGCAAATTTGACAGCTACCCATACTTCTAATATGTTTAGAGTAGAAACTTTCAAAATTTTACTATGACATCAACCATTAAAAGAAGCCAAGATATCATTTATAATACTTTAAGTAAAAGATTAATATATTTAAAAATAGTATATATTATATTAGACTTTATTTTGGTCAGGTTTAAAAAAAAGGTAACTTATACGAACTGTTTTATAGTTAGTTATATTATAAAGTTACAATACAACTGAGCATATCATATGTTTTTAGATAACAGACAAACGCTAAAACTTTTAACAGTTTGATCAAAACTCGTTTCGTTTACAAATAATTTTTTAAGCGTTTTTGCTTTTAAAACTTAAACTCAATGCGAGTTACTGTATGTATTTAATCATGCTTATGGTTTTAGTTTGTAATTTTTACTGCCACAGTTTTGATAGTATGATCTTTTGTAAATCTAAAACATTTAAATACTGCAGTTTTTTGCAGTCTTACATATCGTCATGTTTCTAGCTTTGACAAATCTTTGCAAATAACATATATTTCAGAAGTTCCTGATTAAAATTAAACTCATTTATAACAGCTCTGATTTTAAAAAAGTTTTATACTTGGCTACAAAATGTTAGCCAAAAGAAACTATAAGTACTTGGTATATTAAACACATAAAAGTTTTTAGTTGTTCTTAATGCTTAAGTGTTTTAATTTTAGCATCATTATGTATCTCTTCATTTACGCAGGTTTCTAACTACACTGACATGCTATGGGTTTCTATGTGAAATCTAATTTTCATCAAAAAACACTAGACTTCCCTAGATAAAACAGAAAAGCAATAAAATGCACTTATTTTTACTTTATTGGCTAGTACGGGACCATTTTTTAGTTAAATATAAAATTGTTTGTGATAAAGTTTGTTTATTTTGTAATGAAGAGTACTTGTATTTTTTTATGAATAAAAATCAAAACAGTTAGAGTAATTAATTACTATAAACTAAAAAATATATTACACAAGAAACGTACTTTTAAAAAATAAATGTAACTCAAAGTTTTACCAAACGTTTTGTAAGTTATCAGTTTTTCAGACTTTTTATTTTCGAAAAACTATATTGTTTCAGTTTTGCAAATAAGCGATTGCCTAAAGTAAAGAAAATATGCGAAGTAATCAAAAGCTGCAGTAAACAAACATTGAATTAGAAACATTTTTTTTATTGTTTTTTCATTTTAAACATTTTTTTGAAACTTTTACTTTTTATTTAATGTTGAATTCATTAATACTATTCTGTTATACATAAGTATAAAGCTTTTCAGTTTTGTTCAAATCGCTGCTTGCGTATAAGCAATGTTAGCCCAGTATGTACAAGTAAATGTTGATTATGGTTTTAATATAGTATAATACAATTTTATTTTTGAATAAAAAAAAGCTTTGATTTAAGTTCTAACAGCTGTAAAGCAAATATAAAAGATTCTTGACAATCGGAATACACATACTAAAAGAAACAGTAAGTTCAATCCTATTCTATTTAACAAAAAAGGTCCTTTTAACCTAAGTTGTTTTAACTCTCGAAGGAATTTATTAGCACAATGTTATTTTCTACTATGTGTGTTTAAACTCATTTGTTTTTAAGTAATACAAAACCAAAAAATATGTTATATCTGACTAAGAATTATTTACTCATTGACTTCTTAAAAGAATTTATACTAAGAACCTTTAGGTTTTTTTTTTTAATAACTTTGTTTTTTCAACAGTGGGTTTGTTTCAATAATTTCTATTAGGAATCTTATTTATGTTTAGGGCAAAAAAACAGACTTGTTTTATGACTTATGTATTAAATAGCTTTTTACTTATCAAAATTAGCATAAAAAGTTGTATACATAGATTTTTATCAGTTATTTCAGCTAAATTGTTTACTTCTTGCTTCGACTCAACTTTGAAGAAATTTTAACTATTTTGGTCAAAGTCATTTGTTTAGTTTATAACCTCATTTTTAAAACAAACTGTACTTATAATTTATTTTTCGTAATTTAGCCTCAAAATAGCTAGACGAAAAATTAACGATTAACTAAAATTTAATTTAATGACTATATTTTATCAAGTTTTTGGTATCTTTTAATTAATTACTACAATTAGTTTAAATAAGAGGGCCAGCTAAGACTTTATTCTATACACTGCAGGCCGCGAGCAATTTTTTTTTCAAAAATTGATCTTTTATTTATATATTGCTGCCCTTTATTTATATAAGCTGCATTTAAAAAAAAACTAGAAATAAAAAAAATTAACAAACTGTCATTAGATTTGAAATCGTGTCATTATACTAATTATAATATTTTTGACTTTAGTTGTATAGTTACGTCATATTAACTTTTAGTTTAGAGCTGAACAACGATTTTCTTTTACATTCATTTCCTTTGACATCTGAGCAAGTTGTATGCTGTTTATTGTTTTATCTTTTTAATTTGAAATCTACATTCATTTTGTTAATGCAGATCTTTTATACTTATTCTGACACATAAATTACTTAACACTTTTCTTCAGCAACATTAAAAACTCTTCACAAAGTGTTTATTTAACAGTAAGAAATCTTTTAAAGACTTAGAATCTGTGTAGAATTTTATAGTCAGTTTTCTCACAATCTTATGTTAAAAGTCATGAAGAGATTTAACTCAATTTATCATAAGAATGTTACTTTTTTAATTGATCTTAAAATTGAGACAAACTTGAGAGAGTTCTTTCGTTTAATTATAGTTTACTCAAGTAAAAAAATATGCATCGTACATCTTGGAAAATGCTTTTTTTTTCTTCTTGACTTTAAAAAGTCTGCTTAACAATGATCTGTTCAAGATGCCTTTTCTAAATAACATTTAATAAATATTTCAGTAATATCTTGAACTTGATTACTGACATTAAATGTCTTTGATTTCGTAATTTCTTCTCTCAAAAGTATTAAACTTGTTTAAAGAAGAACTATTTCTTTACATATTGTTGTTTTGCACTTTAGATTCCGCTTGAGTCTGAAGTTTAAAAGATAGTCATGTGTTGACATCTTGTACCTTTTATAAGTATTGTAAGCAATTTTTCAGTGTAATTATTAAAAACTTATTGGAAGTTTTGTAATGATCAGCTGGTTTAAATATGTTTACTCTATCTTCGCATCCTAGGATTTTATTTCGGATTGAAAAGTAGCTAACAAAATGTTAATATACATATTTATCTAAAACCTTTTCATAATGTTTTGTTTACAAGTATTAGTAACAACTTTAAACATTAAAAACCTGTTTAAAACAAGTCAACTTTACACTTGCGAGATTGTGCTTTTTTCTAAAATTTTTCTTTTATTTGTACATAGGCGTTGAGACAAGCTTGAAGAGAACTTGTTTTCATTTAACTAGTATTTGTTCAGATAAAGAAAGTATGCATCATACATCTTGAAAAATGTTTTACTTGTTTTTTTTGGGACCATAAAGAGCTTGGTGATTAGGATCTGTTTAAGATGCTTTGTCTCAATATATCTTAAATATATAATATGGAAATCCATTACTGATTTTGGCTGTATGCTTAAATTTGTTAAGTAATTTTTAGCGTTCACCGTGCAAACGACGTACTTTGAGCTGATTTTTGTGATTTTAATTTGTATTTTAAGAATGTAATTTTAAGATCTAGCAGAACGTACTAACTGCTTAACCACAGAATAATAGCAATGTTATTATAAAGTGTAAGCGATACAATATATTTCTACATTAAGAGCCTTTCAAACTTGTCTAAAAAAGAATATCTCTTGAGAAAGTATAAAATTTCCAGTCAAATATGTTTATTGACTTGTAAATGAAGCTAAAATAAAAAAGGTTAGCTTTTTAAACCAAGAAGATAACGTTTAACTGTTAAACATCTAAAAACTATAAATCACCAGAAAACAGAAATTGGATGTAGTTTTTGTAACAAACAACTTATTTTTTTTACTTCATCCAAAAAAGTACTTAAGTTTATTATTTGGAATTTACTTACACGTTTAAAATTTTATGTTTTCATTTAATTTCGAATCTTTTAAAACAAAAAATATCCATCATACATCTTGAAAAAGGCTTTATTTTGTTTCTCTACCATGAACAAACGACATTTTAGAAATCTTTTAAGATCCTTTTTACAAGTTTTGAAGCACTTTAAAATAGTATTAAAGATTAGTCACTGGTCTATAAATTAGTTTTGCTCGCATTTAGTTCCGCTAGTTTGCTCTTTGCATAATTTAAAAAAGTAAATATAGTCATAAGTTATATTCATAATATATTTTAATTTTTTTCTATTCAGATATCATGATGAAATTTATGGTTACGTATTTTGACTTTTTTGCAGGATTACATCAAAAAGATAAGAACATGTGCTTTGAAAAAATTTCTGCTAAGTAAATATATAATATGGAACGACTTTTTACGTATAAGCAAGCAAACGTTCAACTTGTTTATCTCCTTTAAGTTAACACTATCTACGCCTTAGTTACTTTACAGTCTGTTTAATTAAAGTTTTGTGAATAAAACAGTCAAGACCGAAACAAGAACAGTTTTTCTTTTGACAATTTTGTGAAGTCTTTTTCTATTTTTTGATAGTTTGAAAATATTTTTTTCAGACTCTTAAATTTTCATAATTTTATTCTAAAGCTTATATCTTATTTAATTAGTACTAGTTTTTAATTTATATCATTATATTAAACATATTTTATTGAGCTTCAGTTTAAAAATTAATAAAAATTGAGGTTGAAATTGAGCTTATCGCTTTCTACTTTCTTTAACAATAAATAGTTTTTAACTTAATGTATTTTAATTAAAAGAATGAAAAGATATATTTAAATAATTTCTTTCAAAAAATTGTTTTTCCTTATCATTTACAAGTATACTAATTTATATTACTTGCTTTTCTACCTAGACCTGTGTTTATAGTGCTAGTTTTCAATAAACTTTCTTATATGAAGTATTTATTTAAACTATTTTATTTACTATTTGTTTGTTATACAGTTTACAATTAATGATAATTGATGAATAAAAAAACACTGTTGGAAACAGACTTTTTGTTGTTACGTTTTTTCATCAGTCTAGTTCAATATAAGTTTAATAAATATATAGTTTTATTGATTACTATTTAAAAATGCTGCTTGTACGCTATTTGTACAACTTTAGAAGACTTTGAACTAAAAAAGCTTTCAAACCAAACCTAAAAAGTGATCTTAGTTCAGTATTTTTATTCTTTTCTTTATTAAAGAAATATAAAATAAAAAAATCTGAATTTTGAATGTTGGATTCTTCTCTCTTTCTTTAAGGAAATTTTCGACGTTTCTAGTTTTCACTTATCCTTAAAGTGTAACTTTTTAGAATAAACTTTTGTTTGTAAAGCGGAATACTTAGACGTAAAAAAAGGTACGACACTTTTAATTTTCTCATTACTCTTCCTTGCAGTACTTTCGAAACCTTGTTCAACAAGTAAGTTAAAAAATAAAAGTCAGAACAAAATTATGTTTGATTGACGCGGTTTTCTGACCAACGAAGAACTCATCACGTTAACTATGCTTCTTTGCAAAAACTTCGAAACTTTTTCAACTTTAACATTTTGAATCAAATTTTATTTCAGTTACAATTAAAATCGTTCACAGCTGTATGAACTTTCTTTCAAAACACTAATTTTATGAGCTATAATATTTTATTCGGTTAGCAAAGTTTTCAATTTACGTGATCATCTTCAACTGCGATGTAGTTGATGCCCAAAAAACTCTTATTTTTGTTTTTAACTTTGAGAAGACATTTTATACAAATTACTTTTAATTTATTCTTTTAATTACATTGTTTTGTTCATCTTTGATGTTATCTCCAGGTATTTATGCTTGGGTAAAAAAGATAATGTCTCGATATAAGTGTCCACTACAGTCCTAAAGTCGCTTCTGATTGGCTAACATTTTACTTATTCTAAGTGAGAAAACTTTTTTTCGGTGTTATCACTTTACCTCGTTTGCACAATGTTATGAATGAAATCACTCTCAAAACCTTACAACTGCAAAGATATAGCGCCTAAAAAGTACCGATATTTTCAAGGCTGTTGTGAACTTTTATATCATATAGCGTAGCGAAGTGTTGGCTATTGAAACAGAAATATTAACTCCGGTATTAATTATGTAGTTTGCAAATAAAATGATGTGACGTTGTGCATTACTGCACTTTCTAAACGAAGCATAGTAGGATTGACAAAATTCGACATTTTTTGTATAGTCTGTGCACTATTTGATTGCATTTGACATACTAATTCACGACCTATATTAGTGTATAAACTATCTACGTTTAAAACGAATAAAAATGTACTTTTTACGTTAATATGATTCTACGATATATTTTAAAATCTAACTCTTCTTAATAGTTTTTGCTATCCTTGCAATATTATTTTTTGTTGTGTTTTTAAAAAAATATTTGAAACAAAAAGTCGTTAAATTAGATAGAACATCCTAGGTTACGATTTTAAACTAAATATCCTAAACTAAAACTAGTTTTTAAAACTAAACTTTCATAATACAATAAAAACTATAAACTTAAAGATATGTCTTTACATTTAGCAGTGAGATATTTATAATCAAATGATCAACATAAAAGCAAATATATAAAAAGACATTTTGACAGTGATAACAAACAAATTAATAGCTTTAAATGCTAAATAGAAACATATTCATTTTTTAAATACATTTCAAAAAAAAATGTTTTAGAAGATGTAGAACAATCCTCTGAAAAATACTATCTGAGTCTTAGATATAATTAAACTAAAACTACGAAATCCTTTTATATTTGAAGAACAGCAAAACTCTAAATCCCTCTTTACATATCTACATTTTGAGTAAAAACTAGGCTCAATCTTTTGGGTTGAGTTTTTCAGTTTCATCTATTTCATCTAGATGCAAACTTTTTCCGTCAGCCGACATTCTAAATAAAACATGTTTTGAAAATTAATTAACAATAATGTAAAAAAAGCTTTATGAGCTAAAAATATAAAAGTAACGAAAAGTCATAGTATAAGATTATACAGAAGTGTTAAGTTACAGATTAAAAATAAAGTTCTCAATCAAAAACTTAACCGGTTAAAGTTACTTAAGTTTTAAAATATTCGGTTTGTTATAGGTTTTTAAATTTTTAGTAACGAAGTTCATATTTATAAATATGTCATTACAGCTAAAGCTATATTTTAAAATTCAGTTTGTATTTTAATATTAGGTAACTAAAATTTAGAACTCTTAACAAAAGCTTCTAAAAAACTGCCTAATTTACGGTTTGTGGTTTACACATAGTCGTATAACAATTGAAACCTTTTTAGCAGTTTTCTTCTTCTGTCAGAGTCGTACGCAGAATCATTGCTACCTGAAGAAGAAAGACTGCTGACCCCTGACAACCTCCTTGTGTTGTTCGTTGCTATGGTTACAGGTGGGGGTTTGACCGCTGTAGTAACTGGTTCGCTCAGGTTAGTTACCTGTGCTGACAGCTTTTCGTACGTTGCTATGGGAATATGAACCACTCCTGATGACTGCTTTCTGGCGGTACTTGCTAACAATTTTTTCTTGTTAGTCTTAAATTAATTAAAAAAAATTAAGGAAGAAAAAATGTTAAATCAAATAAATTTACTAATGATTACTGTTATAATTTTCATTTCAAGTATTCTAAATGTTATATGATAGCCACCAACTTACTGTTAAAAGTGGTCATTTGTGTGGGGTTTTGGGAATGAGACATTTTACGGTTGACAGTTGAGGGTAAGCCCCTTTTCCATTTCCATTTATTCACCATCTTTTTCACTTCAACTCTCACTTCCGACGTCATAAAGCAGTAAAGTATTGACACCATCGCGCCCTGTGTCACGTGTTGAAACATGTTGCAATTAAAAATAAACATTGTTGTGTTACTTTACTTTGAAAGTCAATAAAGGAATTAAGAAGATTATTTGTGTACACTTAAAAAAATAATTTTAATTTGAAATATTTTTATCACTTTGAGAACAAATAGAAGGTAGACTACACAAGTAGCTTTTATAACAAAAATAGCAATTATTGTAAAAATTAAGTTAACTGTAACCATTTCATTTTTTATTTTTGATAAAGGTAAGATATAGTTGTTACTTTATAAATGGAATTAAAAAACAATAGTTATAAATAATTGGTGTTTTAGATACTGATTGTTTTACTATTTTGTATAATTTTGTATACTCACCTGAAAAGAAGTGAATACCATTTCAAATGCAAGCTTGATAATAAACTGAGGTTTATCTTTTTTAGCATCAATATCATCTGGAACGAATAGGAAAATAATGTAATGAATTCCCAGCAAAGGTATCAGCGCAAGTGTCGACCTGTTTTTTGAAAATCTATAGAATAAAGAAACTTGGAAGCAAGAATATAACCTAATTTAGTCTCATATTGATATGACTTTAAACTTTGAAAACTTCTTAGTATAATTGTTTGCACAAGATTAAAATAAATTTTGAATAACAAAAAATATATTAATGTATCTTTAAAGAGTATAGTTATTTATGTTGTTTTTCAAATTAACGTTTTTTATTTCAAAACGAGTTTGCATTACCAAAATACTAAAAGTGTTTATTCATAGTATAAAAAAATTAACAGCCGGTTTTTCGAAAAAATATACAAACTGACTAAACTTTAACCTTGCTAGTCTGTAAGTGTAGTCATTTTTGGCCATGTGATTTGCTCTCAATTTCTTGACAATTATTCGCACAATGTTGATAAATATTCCAAAGTTAAGCTGCAAAAAGAATGAATCTATTTATTTTAAATTTCTGTTGATAAAGCTTATATAAATTCAACTTAGTGCTAAAGGTTATTGCTCAAACAAAACTTTTATGGTTCAAAGTTACAATATTAAAACCAACGTAGTTTAAGACTATATTGACATTTAAATTTATTTAACTTTTAACTCTTTTTACTATATCAGAGCTTTAATCGAAAGCTGCATGTTTCAAGGTTTCATATGCAGTGTATGATCCATATGAAAGACTAACACTTATAGTGAGAACGACAGGTCCCTGTATTGACCACCAAACAGCTTTGTTTTCCAACATTTCCCAACATCCGACATTTTCAAAATAGTACCTGAGCACAACCCACGTCAGTGTTGGTATCCAAGGGCCGCCTGTTGAAATTTCGTTATGACGTCATTTAACTTTTTCATTAAACTGGTTATGTTATGGAGCAGTAAGTATTGCTTTTAAGCTGTTTAATTCAGTAACAGTCCGTTTGAATTCAGCAATATTTTACTATTTTTTAAAGATTTAAGAGGTTGTTGATGATTTTATTTAAGTTATCTACAATGCTTTAGCCTAACTGTTTTTTATTTAAAAAACGCTGTAAATGTTATATTAATTATTTTTTACTAGAATTTAAGCAGTTATAGTTTTAGAATAGAAATGATATACTTAAAAAATAATACTTGAGTTTTAGATCAGTTTAAAAATGAGTAGTTTAAGACTCATCAAAATAAGTAAAAACTTTTTTCCTTATACTACATTAAAAAAAAATCGTTAGTTGAAGTTTTAAATATTTTTTACCTAGTCTAAGTCAAATAATCTATTTTCTTAACGTATTAAAAGTAGCACAAAAACAACGAACATAACTCAAATGTAAATAAAAAGTTAATTCGTGCTTTTACAATGTTGTAAAATATCAGGATTTCAAACAGTATTTTCCAGAAAGAACGAATAATAATACTAAAGACTTTAAATCCTTTTCGTTATACCATAGTATTTCTTTTCACAAAACAAACAAGATTTTTTTATGTGTAAAAGTTAAAAGAGTTAAAAACGGAACGTACCCCAACCAAGCGCCATGTAGTGCGGAAAATGTCCCTGCTCCGTCATTGCAAACGAAAGTATCGATTGAAGGTAAACCCCCTCTATGAGAAGCCAGAAAAAATTACAAAGAACAACGTAATGCATCAGCATCATCACCATTCTACATGATGTCTGTAAAAAATAATTAAATTTTTGTTTATATAAAATTATAGTACTCATTTATTTTCAACTTTACTAAATATTTTAACTACAAGCTAACACCAAAATAACAACTAAAACTAATTTAACTGCGGTTTTTATGAAAAAAACAGAATACTTATAGTTGTTTGTATCGAGGAACTTTTGCAGTAATATCAGTTTAGAAATAAGAACTAATAATTTACAAAAGTATAAGTTGTACAAAAAATCATTTTTTTTAAAAGCAGCTTTGAGCACTAGCTATTTAAAACTCAAAAAATATTTTACTTATTGCAATTTTGGTTAGATATGTATCGGTCTTTAAGTTTATATGAAGCAGACAGCTTTAAGCAAATTGGCTTTGACTCAAATAAAAGCTCCATCTAAAAAACTTTAGCTTATTGATTTCTATAATCTCCACATGCAGTATTTAAATTTAGACGTTTGTTTTTTCTGTTTAGAAAGTTTCAGAAGCTAAATATTTGAAGCAATTATTTAGCGGTATTTCACAAAATTTAAAAAGCTTTAATATTTGTAAACTAGCACAAAAGTATATTCAACAAATTTTCATAGAAATTTGGTAATATTTATATTTAAAATTAATAATAAACTTTTTATTTTGAAAAACAAAAGTTAAAATACAAATAATAAAGCAAATTTTTAACTAAAAGTTAAATTTTTTTGTAACAAAATTACTTTTCTGGAAGACTTAAACGCAAAGCTAAACTGCAATTTATCATCGAAACCTTTTAAGCTCACTTAAATTTTAAATTAATTAAACCATCAATCAATTACCTTGTTAAATATTCTAAAAGCTGTTTAAGGTATGACCCGCATAATTGCAAAACCATTTAGGTAATAACAGTATAGTTTTATAAATTCCTTCTATTATCATTCTCACAGAGTTAAAAGTCTAAAAAGCTTATTTAGCTAATATATAGTTTTCAAAGTAGAGAACTAAATGATAGTTGCTTAATAATTTTTTAGGCTATATTTGAAAGAAGTTAATTCATTACTTGTTAAGAAAATGAGTAAATCGGCTGAGTTTTAAAATAAAGTAGTGACCAATAACTATTCATTATCAGACTATATTCAACTTTGTATTTGTTTTAAGTTTAAAAGTAATATTTTAAAGTATATTTAAGATCGTAAACAGCTTAAACAAAACCACAACTAAATGTTAAATGGATAAAACAAAAAATGAAATTAAAAAGATCTAAAAAATGTTTATGACAATTTTATAATTTTCATAATAATTTCATACTAACTTCTAAAAATGTTAGATAAATAAAAAATTGTTCATTAAAATTTGAAAGGCAGTCTATAAACAGTCTTATAGATTATGGTTTCAAAATTCTTAAGCTACACTTGTTTTTAAAAAAATTGTTGTTTTTATATAAAATCTTTTTCTACCAGTATACAATAAAGTTTTTTTATTTTCAATTTTGTAAAAATAAAAAAAAATACATTTTCAACCTGCGTATTTGACTGAAAATCTAGATTAAAAAAATAAATTTAAAAAAATGTAAAATATTGAATTTAAAAGTGTTAATTTCCGCTTATTCATTAAAGCTACAGTCGCTTGGTAATAACTTTAATAAACTTCACAAGAAAACCTTTTTTCTACTAATAGTAAACAAACTAACATTTGGAACACAGAACTTGTACAACTGTTCATCGTTGAGGTTTCTGGGATCGGAATTAAAATCTGCATAGGGATCAATAAGAATTCGGTCTTTGATAAGGATGACGCAATACCGAAATATGAATGAGATCATCAGGTTTATGTGCACGTAGTTTCGAGTACAGTGGAGTTTTCTGTGGAAAAATGTATTTAGAAAATAATCTAAAATTTTAAGTTTTTCACGCCTTCATGTCTTTTTTACTTGCAGCTAAGTTTGATTACAAAAAAAGTATGTTAAAATGATTAGGGAAATCAAGCAAAATTAAACTGTCTTCTAATGTCATACAAGTCTTAGTTAAGTTTCTAGATTTTTTAGTTTCCTTTTGTAAATGTTATAAAACAACCTAGAATTGAAGAGACATACAAAAAACTAGGCATTAACTCAAATATTACAACTTACTATACAAGTAAACATTATAGGACTCTACATATTTTTCAATAGCTTATTTATACTTTGAACAAACACTGACTTGAAGAACGTGAGTATCAACAATGCGGCAACTAGAAACACGAGCGATATTGCGTATCCTATTTTGTAAGTCAGTGTCAACCCAGACAATATTTCTTCCTGAAAAACATCATTGTTGTTCAGAAACTAACGGCGTGATAATTTAGAGGTATGTTTATTTAAATAAAGCTTTTAAGCTGGTTTTAAAGTTTTTACCTGTAGTAAAAAGAATCGTCATAAAAGAGATCAAACCAAATAGATAAGAAAGAAAAAGAAAGTTTTAGAATCAAGGATTAACTAACTAAATTTAGAAAGTAAATACAACTGTATAATCATGTATTGGTTCAAAACACTGGAAGCCAACTAACGTATTCAAAGTTTTGATCGTCTGCCATCTTGTTGGGATCGTTATTGATGTTAAGTGGAGCGCAAGATTGGAAAGTAGCTGTCTCACCAATGTCCCAGTCTATCATCCACGTACCATTGGAAAGACACAATCTCTGAACTTTTCCTTCTTTACCTATAAAAAAAAGATATGCATAAAAATGTTGATATGATTTTATTTTTTTCGCAATTATGCTTAAAGTACTGTTTGAATATTTTTTTTTCGAAATCTAAAGTAACTTTAAAGAACAACTAAGCAAAGATTTTAAAATACTTGTATACGTTTATGTTGTACAATTTAAAGACAAGCAAAATAAAAACATGTTTTTGCTTGTCTTTAAGTAATGAATATGTTTGAAATGTATGTAAAAAAAGCAAACTCATGAAAGCAATTTTATTTTACAACAATCATAATACTTATGTTATTACTCGGTACATTGAATTGCGTTCACCCAATGTAAATTGCTAATTATAAAAAGAAATTTATTTTGTTAAAATGTAAATTTTAATTTTTTATAACCTACATATTTTACATATTGTTCATTTTGTAACAATTTTCTATTTTTGCTAGTTAAAAAAACAGATACATAGGTTTTTTTATAAACAACGACAAACGCTGCTTAACTAAAAACTACAAAAGGTAAAAAAAAGGTTCAAAATTAATAAATCTAAAGTCATAAGCTTGTTAAAAAAACTGATAAAATAGATTTTAATTAAATTTGAGTTACAAACATATATTTGATTTATTAATAGTAAATCGCAGTTTGAAACAATTTGTTATAGAACAAAGTAGTTTTACTACCTGTATACAAACGTTATCCAGCATAACTGCTACTGGAAATCTTATGCTGCATGAATAAACTCTTTATAACTTTTAGTAAAAACAACAATTTTTTGTTGGACAATATATCCATTCAGCTGTAAAAGACTGAGCGTAATGGCAAAAAAAAACTTAATGGAAATTAGAATGGAAATGATGAAATAATTACGGCTTAATTGTTTCGATGCATGAAACGAAGTTATTAAGGGTTTAAGGGTTCTATGAACATTGTATTAGTAAAGGCTTTGCTTTTGAATAAAGTAAACATGTAAAAGCTTATGTATAAGTCTTAACAAGATTTTACTATTACAAAGCTTAAACGGATTGAAGATTTGTTTGTTGCTTAGAAAATGTAAAAGTGCATAAACTGAAAATACTCTAAAACCATTGTCAATTTTTTTTTGGAAGCACTTATTTACGAATGACTTTAATAAATTGGAAGTTATTTTTTCTGAAATAATTTGTACAACAGTAAAAATATTAAGTACGCAAGCCTTTAAAAAAAGTAGTTTTTTTGTACAGCTTTATGTTTAGATGAAAAATTGCAAAAAAAAATCAGAAACTCATTTCAAAGATCTTATATAATCTTAATTTTTAACTATATACGCAGATTATCTCTTACTATAATGGTTGCTCAAATTGGTACATAATTCGATTCTTTCCAATTTAACTGAAGATTTAAAAAACTAAACAAATTTAGGTTGCACTGAAATTTTATATAAAAAAAATTAAAGATATCTTTAAATTAGTTTTAATATCATAAACAGACGAATTTTAAATAATACCTAAATGTATAATAGCTAACGCATAATCAACTTAAACAGTTTTTAACTTTTTACAAAATTCTAATTAAAAAATAAATCAAGTCTATATTTACTATTTTTAGTCTAAAAGATAAAATATGTATACTTTAGTAACTATTAACTGAAACTATTGGTAATGAATAATAGATAAACGTTTTTAAAATCAACTGCACGATAGCTTTCCTATAAAAACTATGTTTGCCAAATGATAAAAAAACGTTAGTTTGCAACACATTTGTAAAATAATACATTAATTTTTGGCACAATATTAAAATATTCGCATTAACCGGCATTCAATATCCGTAAAAGTCTTCTGATAAACTGAAATAACCTTTTGAAAATCCTAATTTAATATTTATTTTTCATATTCCGGATGAACTTAATATTAAAAAAAATAAATAATTTGTTACATACGACTAATATTCGCTATCTTAGATTAACAATTTAACTTAACTAAACTTTAACATCCTTAAATAGACTTAAAAATATGCTGTTTTTTAAGAAAAAAGCTCTAAGTAGAGTTTAAAAAAGTTGAAGCCAACAAAAATAACCGATAAACAAAGTAAGTTATGCAATGAATTAATATTAAAATTTTTGGATAGAGAGTATATGGTTTTATAAATTAGTTGGTGTAAAAACGCACCTTTTCTTAATTAAGGTTAAACTATACACTATTGAAAATCTTAGAAACAAATTCATATTTAGTTGATAAATTTTACTTGAAATATACATGCAGTTATTAAAACAAACTAAAACGCCAAAAAAGTTTAACTTTTTTTTCAACCAAAGCAAGTTTATATTTGTAAGCATTTACCTGGTTTGATCCCTTTCTTTGCATAACCATCAAAATCTTATAAGAAAACAATTTAGTATTTAGTAACCTTACATTTGTATTGTTTGTAAAGTAAAAGTTGTTTTTAACTTTTTATCTGTCGTTTTCGAGGTTTTAGTTCAAAAAATCATTGTTAAAAAATTATTACATGTTTTTAAACTACAAAATAAAAACTTAAGTATTTTGAGACTTATTATATTGCTAAGAGTCTAAAAACAATTACCTCTAGCAATTTAAAACAAACATTTTACGGAAAACAATAAATATCAAGACTTATAAAGCTGCTTATTACAATAAACTAGAGTTTTAATGAAAGAAACATATAGCTGTTTCTAATTACATAGTTTAACAAAAAAAAATCTTATACAAGTTTTAACAAATTAATTCAACAACTTCGTTTAAAGAATAAAAATTTTTCAAAGGTACACAAACTTACGACAAATAAAAATTTAACTGTTTAAATAAAAATGTTCCCATTTTAATTATCAAGTCATGTAAATTTAGACTCACGGTAGAAATCGGGACACGGATGATCGACCACCTGGCTTATTCTCGAATGACTCCAGCAAAACAAACCGTCCGCTTCCCCCTCACAAAACGCCTCTGTGACGGTGTTTCTTTTGTTACGTCATAAGAGTAGTAAAAAGAGTATCATTTAGACCAATTATTTTTAAAGATTCAAAGATGTTGATATTTATAGCTAGCTTAAAAAAAAAAACAAAAGTTTTAAGTTTTTTAAATATACTTATAACTGAAACTATTTACATAAACTACTTTTTTTTCCAATAAAAAAATACTTTTTACCTCCGCTTTCGTTGAAGGAAGCTTTTGTCTCTTCCAAATGCTTGCTGCAATTATGTCTTATTTTGTAAAGTTCGCACATAAAAGCCTGCAACTCTTTCCCATGCGACTGCAAAATGTTTGAAAACACATAGTTTGAAATTTTATATAAATTATCTTAGTCCAAACATGAATAAAAGTTGAAAACTTTATGAAATCTAATACTAGGGTTGTTATGCTATCATAATTTAATTTATGTTCAACAGTTCACAATGTTAACAGTGCTTCCTCCAATAAAGGCTCATCATAACTTATTATGGGAAACTGAAGGACAAATATAAAGTAAAAGTTTAATCAAAAAGTGAGGTAGTAAGCGATTATTGTGCATAATCAGTCAAAAATGACAAACTGATATGTGGATTTCTACAAAGACAAATATACTATACTTTTAAACTTAGTTAAAAAAAACCTAATAATACCTAGTTGCGATATTCAATAATAATATAATTCTGTATGTTAAAAGAAAAACATATTACACATTAAGATTAACTTAAATTAACAACCTGTGTTTAAAAGTAGTCCTATTTTGTAAGTTATTTTAATTATATTTTTTAAATAAATTAAATTATTTGTTTAACTACTATTTAAACCTTGATAATCTTTGTAAAAAACATTTGTGATAGTTTTATTTTAAGTAGCTTAATTTTTTACTAGTGTTTGTAAGTTTATAATAAAGTAGTCATAATAATATAATAAAACTTCCCAAAAACAATACTTTTCGTTAAAGACATGTAACATACTAATTACTTTATATTTATTAACAGTAATGAGTAATATTAATGAAACTGCTTCAAACTTACAATTTTAACAGCCGAAAGTTGAATGATGATGAAAAGCAAAATCTTTTTGTTAGACATAGTGCAGAGTTGGTTGTCAGAAGTTTGCATCGGTCTTAATTTTTAGCAGTGTTAATGTTTAGTAACTTATAAACATTAAAGTATCTGAAAAACTATTTGGTTTTTAAAATAAACGAAGAAAATTTAAAAAAAATACGTACTAAACAAAGATTTTTTACTTGTTGTAACGTACTTTTATTAGTTTATAAGACCATTAAATTTCTTTGCACTGCCTGTTTAGTATTTTTTGTTGTAAATTATCTAAGTATTTTCATTCAAGACTTACTTTGCTTAAAGTAAAACTAGAAGGAAAAAAGTATATAAAAGAAAAAATTCCTTTAGATCAAAGTAAAACTTACACCACCAAGTATTATTATGTAGGTTTAAAGTTACAACTAAATCAAATCACTGAGCATGTATGTACATAAAACACAAGCTTGAAAGTTTTACAAGTGTTTGTAGTAGTTTTTTGTAATTAACATATATCAGTTAATACAATATAACTGAATAAGTACTGTTCTCATAATCTGTAAGTCAGCTTTTAAAAATCATAGCTTTTATAACAAAACCACTCTAATTAAACACTTTTAAAATACACTTTACTAAAAATCAAACATTTAAAACTTTTATAAAAGTTTACTCCACTTCCTAAAAAAAAACAAATAAAATTACGAATCCAAGAACCTAGCTTAGAATATATTTTGATTAACTAGAGCTAGGACTTACTTAAACTAACTTATATTAAAAAACATAAAACAATTAATAACTTAATTTGTTCATAATTATTTTTTTATCTTTAGTTTTTTATTAGTTTGACATTTAAACAAACAACTAAGTTTTATTAAGAGTTTTAGGACAAAAATACCAAACTTATATTATCTACATGTTATCAATGAAAATTAGAACGAGCACATTTAAAACAAAATATATTATTTAAAAACAAAAAAAAAGCTTCTGAAACTAAACCTAATACTTTTATTTGTAAGGTTCAACGAGCTTAAACATAGCTACTATTAAAGTGTTTGAATATAAACACATTATAAGTACTTAAATAATGCATAGCATTGATACAAAATAAGAAATAAAAGCCAACAAATGTATTTTTACTCAACTTTAATTGTTTCAAAAAAAGTAGAGCTTTAAAAGCAATACAAGTTTCCAATAATTTAAACGGGCAAAACACGATATAAAAAACTTCATCTACTACTGATTATTTTCTAGTAACGAAACAAAACGACTGAGTTTGTCTGTGGAAAACGACTAAAAGTCAGAATCGATCCGCTCATAATGTCAACAAAGTAAATGAGCTAGCAGACGCGCAATTTTTGCAAATGTTAAATATCACACTGAAGCACTGTTGGTTCTACAGGCAGAATCTAATTTTCCACACGAAAATGCTTAAAGCTCTAACTCTCGCTGCCAACAGTTTGAAAATCTAAAAGACATTTGCTTTATTGATCAGTTATAAGTTGAATTGTTAAAAAGGTTAATTTCAGAAATTTATTTTTATTGTTTTATGCATAACTTTAAGAGATTTTTCGTAGTGATAGAACAAAACTTGTAGTTAAAAATTAACCTAACATTTCATAAACAGGCTTTTTAAACTTTTTATTAAACAGTCAACTAAATTAAATTAAAAGAACATTAGGAGTAAAAGTAGAAATTATTATTAAAAAAGTTATTGTAAAGTTAAAATAGTTAATGAAAAATTCTAAAAAAAACAATATAATTACAAAAGTTTGTTTAAATTTCTTAGGATCAACTTTAAATGATTATATAACAAATTCTGTAGATATTATGAGTGGGACTAAGTAAAAATCTAACCACAAATCCAAAACTTAAATGGTAACTGAAAACAAAACTGCAAAAATTACTTTAAGACATGATTCAAGTTACGATTGTAGTATTCAAATTGGTATTTACCTTCAAAATTTTTACATGACAATAAAAGGTTTTAAATCTGTCTTAACAAACCTGTATGACATTACGACTTTTAAAAGGCTTATAATGTAACAAGATTATCTTGTATTTTAAGATTTGTACGGCATAAGACATCAAACATCAGTTTTGAAAGTTTTACAAAAGAAAATATACTGCTATTTATATTATTTAATTTAATAACAAACAAACTTATGTAAGATTTTTTTCTTTTAAAGTTTAGAATAAAAAGCTAACAAAACAACTTGTACAAGCTCTGTATAGAGCACTAAACTAAAAAAAAACAGTTTTTTTATTTTTAAACAACTGTAAACGATATAAAACTAATCAATTGTTTTTATATTTAAACACAAAAATCAAATCAAAACATTAAATTTCAACTTATAACTTTTAAAGCACTTGGTAATAGCCAAATTTTGAAGTAAATTTTTGTTGAGTTCGATCTCTACAAATTAGTTATAAATTTTAAACTGGAAGCTATTGTTTTAAAACTCATGAAGATAAGGAAAATAAAGATATTTTATGTATAACTGTATGGACGTAATAAAAATATTTTAAGCTTATTTATAATTTTTTAAAGTCCTGCAAAAAATTAATCTAAAACTAATATTTTGTTCAATATATCACAGTTCTTTGACAAAGTGTAATATTTGTACTTAGACAGTAGTCAAATCTTTTAAAATTATAATTGAATTAGACTTGACACTAAATTTAAGCTTATATTGTGTCTTAAGTATTGATATCAATTGTCTTTTTAAAGTTTAAAATAGGAAATAACTTTGACAAGATTAAAGTATTTCTGCGGGAAAAGGTTATGAGTAAAAAAAATAAGTTTAATTTTTTGATGTGCGGTTTATGTAAAAGCTGGTATAAATAAAAGAAACTTTTTAAAAGCTTTAAAAATCAATTTTAAACGTAAAAACATAAAAACTTTAACTGAAAGCACTTTACCTAAATATTTCTTAATATAGTTTTAAAGGGAATGAAATAATCAAATATTTAATATAAGTTTTAATTTCAAACTAGAAAACAACAATGTGTTTTTAACAATATTTTTCTTAAAGGTCTTTTTAAACTAATAAAAAACAGAAGTAGTATAAAAACTTATAAAAATATATACTAAACAATTTTGAACTAGTACACAAGAATTAAATATCTGAAAAAATATAACTACTTTTATTTTTATTTATATAATACATATTGAAAGGCCATTCTAAATATAACAAAACAATTCGAAAATCACGTGCAAAAAAGAGAAAATCTCATTAACTGTATCTAAGCCACAATCTGCTTATATTTTACAATCTGAAGATTATGTTTCGCAGATTCAATACTTTGGCAACGGTCAGAGTATTGAATAATTCATAGAAATGTCACAAACTTCAGCATTATTTTCTTATACATTGTAGTTTTGTCTTTGTACAGCCCACGCTATTTATAGTGTGAAAGTTCACGATTACACACGTTATTACAGCTCAGTCGTGGCTCAAATTTGACTTGTTTCAAAGTGCGAAGAACTTATAGATATTTTAAGACTTATACTGTTCAAGCAATAATTCTTAAATAAAAGAATAAGAAGTAACAGCTTATTTTGATTAGTTTGTTAAAATTGGAGTTTATTTGTGTGCGCTTTTTTATTGAATAATTTCTGTGTTAAACTAATTTCTTTATACAAACGAGGAAAAATGATACAAACTTAGTAAACAGTTAACTATTTTAT
This sequence comes from Thalia democratica, assembly GCF_965202585.1. Lineage (NCBI taxonomy): Eukaryota > Metazoa > Chordata > Thaliacea > Salpida > Salpidae > Thalia > Thalia democratica. The sequence continues at coordinate 32,231,099 of NC_139172.1, read as the reverse complement.
TTTAAACTTCGTAATATACGAAAACAAGATTTTACGTTGAACCAGCAAAACTTTTTAATTAATACTACAATAAAATGGTCGAATTTAATAGTATATCAAAGTGTTTTGCACTACTATAAAAAACAACTTACTTTTTCCAAGAAAAGCAAATAAATTTCCTGTATTAATTTAACCCTTTTAGTAAGTTTTGAAATTCACAAAAATATCTTTACAGTACTGTTTTTGCTATTTATTATTTTTTAGCCCATATTCATTTTTTTGTTTGAAGTTCGCTGTTGGTCAAGTTATATAAAACGCTTTTAGCAAAAACAGCTTGTTATATTTAAAGCACTTTTATAATCGATAAAACTTCTCCCTTTTTGGCACTGTTGTATAATCTTTACATAACCTCTTTACTTAGAAAACTGCTGTATCTAGTATCACACTTTAAATAAATTTTTACTTCAATACACATTTGTTGATAAAAATAAAAAATCAAATTTGCTTTGTAAACGCATTGTTTGTATTAAAGTTATATTTTTTTAAACAAGTATACTGTAAGTACTTCAAATGTTATGAAAAATCAAAAACTAAGCTTAAACAGAAAACTAAAAATAACTATGTTGATTCCTTATTCTTCAATGTTGATACCTATTGTTGTTCTTCTATAATTGAAATTAAGGTCGTAGTTTAAAAAAAACAAGTGCTTGTAAACTTTCAAAACTCTATTTTGTTACACGAAATTAGTAAAAATATTGTGTATATCTCATAAATAAATAAGTTTTTAACTGACTGTCTTCTACTTTAGTACCTACTACTAATTTTGTTTGAAAACATATGGTTGAAATATAATTTTACAATTCAAACTGCATATTAAAAAAAAAAGTTAACCCTCTTAACCCAAATATTATTGTTTTTAGTTTCTAGGTGCTAATATTTTAATCGGATTAGCAATCAAGTAGCCACTTCAAATCATTTCAAGTGTTTTTACAGACATATGACTTTTATGCACTTGATTGATGAATGCACTTTAACTTATCTGGTAGGGTAATTTTATTATTTTAAATCAATTAAGACTTAAAAATAGTAAAAGAATCTAATAACTGTTTACAAAGTACAAACTTGAATTAACTTTTGTTCTGTTTCTGGGCGTTAAGCGATACCAATGTTTTACAGAACTAATATATTGTAAGTACACATAGTTTAAGTATATACCTAAAGTTAAATATATAGAGTAAAATACAAATTTTTTAACACTTTTAGATCTCAACTTTTCTTACACGCCTTTATTATTTAAATAGTTTCGTTTGTTATGCCTTTAAATAAATTGTACTTATAATGTCTTAAGACTGATAAAAAAGGTACTCAACTGAAAATATTTTTTAAACATTTTTGAAGATAGTTATTGAAAAGTAGTGCTTAATAATAACATACCAACTTAAAATTTGACTAAATTAACTAAACTAACAATGAAATTAAACTCAAGTAAGAAATAGATACAACACTTTTACTAGAACTAGCTTTAAAGTGTTTACGATTCAATAAATACGCTTACTTGAAGAATAGATGCTAACACGTTGGCAACATACTAACAAAGTCTGTCGACTTTTAAAACTTTCCAAGTAAATCGCTATTGATCGGTTTCGAAAGCACATAAGTTATTAATCTTCGTCTCATTTTTTTTCAGGCACTACCGCTAATCTAGTTAACCAGCATCTCAAACCGTGACAATCTACACAATCTTGTTTTTATGGTTATATTTTGAAAACTTAAAAGTTAGCTCTTTTTTTCTTAAGTTGTCAAAAATTGCTTGTATGAATATGTTTATGTGCTAGTATAATAAAAGTATTCAAGTTTAGTAGTTACAGTACATTTTTTCTTGTATAAAAAATGTCTAGATGTATTTATGTAAGTAAAAATAAAAACTGGAGATGTAAAATTAAATTTATTCAAATGTTCAAAATTATAGTAGCTAATGGATGTAATGATTAAATTGATTAAAATTAGGACGTTGACGTACTATTTTTCCTGTAAAAAACTTAGCACGTAAAAATTTTGAAATTAATTTCTCCTCAACTTGCTACTACAGTTGCGTAAGATTTTTTTTGAAAAATTGACTTTTTGGTACAAATTATTACTACATCGCGCAAATAACAAAAACTAGCTAGAATATAGCAAACTTAAAAAAACAGTTTTAGCTTAGAATTTGTTTTTGAAGTGTTTGGTTAGTTTTAAACATTTAAAACAACTTGAGCCTAAAATAAAAGTTTACTTTGCGTACAAAAAATAAAGTCATCATAATAGAAAGAACTTTAACTTTACAAATAGTTTCTCTATGGTTCTTTGAATAAGTTTTTATGTGTAAAAATGTGAGTTTAAACTTTTATTTGTATAGTTGTAAAGAAAAGCTAGTTTATTTCCGAATTTTTTAAAACTTTCCTATAATACAAAAAATTAGCTATATTAAGAGAACTTAATATTAAAAACTACTTATAATACAACTAAAAAGCTTAAGGTTTTAACTAACAAAAGTTCTAATTTAAGCATTACTGAAAATTTTATCTATTTTAGTAACCTTTAAAAGTTAACAACTTAACTTATCTTATACACTTTTTAATAAAAATAAAAATTGATCAATAATTTTAAGGAATTAAGTAAAGTTTTTAATTAGATATCCATTAAAAATTTAAAATTGCCAACAACTAAAATAGTATTGAGTATTTTGAAATTATAATATTTGTTTAAAAGCTTTGTTTTACTAATATAAAAATGTCACTTAAATATTATCTCGAATTAAAAAAAACTAAACTCAAAAATATGCATACTAAAAAACCTTAATCATAAATATCCATACTAAAAACATAATTAATAACTTAATTTATCTTATATACTTTATAAAAATTTAGAAAATTGATCAATAAGTTTAAGAAATCGTGTAGAGTTCCTAAAGTGGTATCAATTAAAAAATTTTATTGCTAACAATACAAATAATATCGAGTATTTTTAAGTTTGTACAGTTTTACTGAAATAGAAATATCACTTAACTAACATCAACATAACTAAACTTGAAAAAATACATACTTTAAAATCTTAATCATAAACTCTTTACTTAAACAAATAACAAGTCTGCTAAAACTAAACTTCAAGAGCTAAAAATTCTATAACGAGTGAAAGTCTTCTTTTTTCCAAAGTAAGAAAAAAAAAAAAGGCTAATGTAAGTTTTTAAGATCTTAACAAAATTACCCTTTCTAACAGGCATATGTCGGAAACTAATTTCAATACTTGTTTTAGTTAAAATTGTTTTGGTAAAATTTTTAGTAAACAGGTTTTCTATTCCAAAAAAGATTATTTCTGTTGAAAACATTATAAACACTTTATTATACTTTTTTTCGAATATTTTATCACTTATAAAAATACTAAACAACTTTTTTGTAGATAAATTTACGAAAACATATTTTCAAGATGCTAATTAAGTTTAAAGTTTGCAAATTAAAGTATAGTATACTTAGACGAAGTCAGACATTAACAAATTTTGCTATTTTCTCATTTGTTGTATGCAAATTAAAAAAAAAAAGGTTATTTTCATGAAAAGCTTTGTAAAGTAGTATGTACTACTTATCTTTAAAACTAGTATAATATGCAATATTATTATTTTAACATACTTTAGTTTTGATTTAAAGTTACATTCAAAATTTAGAAATAGCAATTTCTAATTAATTTGCATTCTATATAGACAAAAAAGATAAGTGTTATTAATTAATTTGATAAAATTAAAAATTACTTACTTTTTATGTCTTTTCTAAACAAAAAACTTCTTTCATTCTAAATATTTTGTTTAGTACATTTTAGCATTAAATTAGATATATAAGAGCGTCATTAAATAAAGTAAATCTTTAGAGTGTTTTAAGTTTGTAAATAGAAACAATACATAAACTTAGTTTAGCTGTAACTATTGTATGGTAAAACTAGCTGTAGATTAAGGTTAATGATCAGTTTCAATTAAAAGGCAAACATTTTAGTGATAACAACTTAAAAAATTAGATTTTTATTAGGTTTTATCAAATAAAACAAAAACATTATAGTTACTATAGCACGCTTTTAATTTATAAGTATAATAATATTATGTTGTCCTTAAAAACATTTTAAAAGAAGCAATCTAAGTAAATAAAATTGTTATGGTTGGCTTATTGGCTTATTCAAACACAATAATAATTTAACATCATGTTAAAAATAATTCAGATTTTATAATATGTTTTATACAAATAAGAAGTAAAACTGTTTTATAAAATGTAAAAGTTGCTACTATTACCATTACTTTGGTAATTACACTTATAAAATACTATACTACAATTTTTACGTTTTAGTAATACCTTTTATGAGTTACTGTAATATTAATATACTTAAACTTCTATAACAAGGTGAGATGAAGTTTATTAATATTTAATTTAAAATTATGTTATATTTTAATTACATTTACACACACATAGCTTTAAATTGAACTTAGATACTAAAGTTTTCTTATAATTATTTAAACATTTTGTTACTTGATAATAAACGTGAAAACAAATCATAGTCTTATTATTACTTTTATAGTATTAATTATGAGTAAAACTGATAATTATTACCTTTACATTTGTTGTAAAAACACTTACTTTTTCATACATTTTTAATTAGTTTTCGCATTACTCTTTAAAGCACCCAAAAACGTTTTTTCAAACAAAAATAATAAACTTTGTGTCAAGTTGGTTAAAACATCATTAAAAGCTTTCATTTCAAACAATGCAATGTATGTTATGTGGTTTTACTGAGTTAATAAAACGTGTCAAAAAATGGCTTTTAGTTATAATGCAAACACAATAAAAAAATAAAAAATGTCTGATTTTAGTTGAATTAGGAGTATTAGTTAAAAATTTTTATGAGTTCATATCCTTTTTAGCTTCTACGAGATTTAGCAGAAACCTTGGATTAAAGATTATAAACTTGTAAAAAAAAAATTTGTTATCATCATGCTTTAAAGATTACACAAAATTGTTAAAACAAACAAAATAAAAATTTCAAACGCTTATTAGACGTTTTTAATGTTGAAATGATTCCAAGTTATTCAATGTTAACTTCTAAAGCTCTGAAGAATTCAATTCAATATAGAAAAAAAAAAGATATTCAAAAAAATATATTACAAACTTTTTATTCTTTAATTTACTTTTCTAATTTAAATTATCATTCAGTTATATTTGGCGAATATTCGTAAAATTGAAAGATTATAAAAAATAGTTATTTTTTTAGATTTTCAAGATATAAAAAACTTTAGTATGTCTAAATATAAATTACTTATAAATTAAACTCTAAATTTTACAAAAGTAATTAAGAATTTAGTTAAAGTTAAAATGTTTAAATAACTTAAAACTAAAAAAAATTCACTAAATCTTAACAACAAAAACAAATATACTGTGCAAATTAAAAAGAATATAATGAGAATCATAATTGTATTAAAATTCCAATATTTTTGTGATCTTTTTATTTTAAAATTAAAGCTAGGTTATCGTTTTATAAACAAAAAAATTACTGTAACAAAATATTAGCCTAATTTTACTAATATTTTACTTTTTATAGGTTGTTTTTATTCGTTAAAATAGTTATGAAAAATAAAATTGTTTTTACTAAAGCTAAACTAAATAGAAGTATATTGAATAAAGGTTTTTACGTCAAAACCTAGCTTTGAGGTATTTTGAAGCATTTTAACATACGGTCTTAGATTTTATACGTGTTAGAGAAAAAAAAACAATTATTAAGTTGAAGACTAATTTTTAAGTTTTAATAATATTCATTCTAGTAAGTAATACTTTTTGTATACAGTCAAATTAGATGCAGAACGTAAAAGTATTTCTTAAACTTTAATGACAAACATATGCATTCAAAAAGGTAATACTTAACAAAAATAGAATCTATGTAGTTTAAGTTAATTAAAACACAATTAATTAAGTTAATAAATAAACAATTCTGTATTTTTTTTTGCTTGTATGAAATTATATTTTGAAAATTAACTTACTTAACAATAAAAACCAGACGAATTACGTATATTTCTACTACAAGTAATTTTTCTAAATACGTTATGTAATTTTAACTTGCTAGTGTAATTTCAATAATTATTTTTTCTTATACAAAAAATATTATAAATTTTTGTAAACTCTATTAAGAATTTCGATCAAGTTTATATAATGCTCTATTATGATGCTTGTCAATAACACAAAATCAACTGAACTTTTAAATCGTTTATTTAAACTATAGAGTTATGTCTTTTTTTATAAAATTGTATTTATAACCGAATTCGAACTTATTAGTTTCAGCCACTTTTATTATTATCAAAATTCAGTTTAATTAATATTTTTCAAAATCAATTTAAAGAAACTAACATCAATATATAATCAGATGAAACTAAATTTTCGTAAACAAACTCATGAGTTTAAACACTGATCCAAAATAAAGAGATAGTAAAGACTTTAGGCCTAACCACTTATTTCAGCTTAAATGGATTATTTGTCCCACTTAATGTAAAGTTAATTAGCTTGTGTAAGTTTTTGATTGCTTGTTTTTGTTTCTAATTTGTTTTTATTCAACTTTTAAAAGTGTGTTTGAGTTTTTCTAGGAAATTTACCAAATATTCGTCTGTTAAACATTTACTTTACTCTTTTCATTTTGTTGTAAAATAAAAATCAAACTGACTTTTGAATTAAAGTTTTATTTAGTTAAGTGCTTGATAAAGTACTTTTTACAAAAAAAACGCTTTTAGTTTTATGAAATCAGTGAGTTATTGATCTTTAAGTAATTTTTAGACTTTATTTAAGATTTATATTTTATCTGTTTGACTTAGATTTTTTTTAAGCTATAACGCTAATATATACGTACTTTTTTTTTTGCAGAATTTAAAAATTAGTTACAGTTGCAGCTTAAAAGTACAATTAAGTACAAACATTTTTTCTATTGAGCTTTTCTCGTTTAAATAATAACAAAAAACTTTCTGAAGATTTTGTTTTGCAACTATTTGAATACAATATTGTACAACGTTTTTGCATTCAAATAAAACTAAAGAAAAAATTAATTAAATTCAAAAACGTTGCTCGTAGACAGTCTATCTAGAGAAGGCTCAACCATTTAACAACTTCTTTTAGTATACTTAACTATTTATCTTTTTGTTTAACAATTATACATCCGAAAGTTCAATTTTTAAAAGGAAAAAAGAAAACTCAAGCTTTTTGGTAATATTGTAAGTTTGTTCTTTTAAAATATTTCTACGTAATTAACGTGAAAATTTTTAATTTTAATAGTTGTAGTACTGCTCAATGTAAATACTGAAAATAAAACATACTGTAAAAATGAAGATTATCACTTTACAAAAATTTTGATTACAAGTTTCTATTTAGGCTTTAACTGATTTAGAAAATTATATTTATCATATTCTTTAGCTTAGTGATATAGACTAACTAAATTGCATAACAAGTATAAGTTATCTATAAATGGTTGTGTAGTAAAACTTTAACATAAGAAATTATTTCATATATAATTTAATTCATTTAAATCTGTAAAAGTTAAATAAGAAATTAATTAATTTTTTCAAAGTTCTAATCAATGAACAATGAGTTTATAAAAACTCTGTGAAATTTAAAAATTTTACTATATTTTGCAGCTAAAGTTAAAATAATTATTACTTAATTTACACCGAAATAATTTTTTGGCTTGCTTAAACAACTAAAATTCAAAATCGATTTTATTACGAAAGCAAGTAAGTAACAAATAAGAATAAACTGTAAAACTAAATTTTTACAGGAACCTTACTTAAAAGCAAAACTAAATTTACAACGTAAAAACGCCTGTAAAATTGTTGCCAAATGCTTAAAAAGCTGAAAGATAAATCTCGATAACAAAAATTTCATTGATTAATTATAAATTGCACTGTTTAAAAATAGTTTTGGAACTCTTACAGTAATGTATTGCATAACAGAGGATGTGTTAAAAGGCACATGGAGATTTTTAAATAAAAGTTTTAATGTTAACTTGTTAAAATTTTAAAGTTTTTATTTGTATAAATAAATATATAACTCTTAGAACTTTATTTGTGAAAGCAATTTGTGGATAGTTTAGTAAAAAAATTGTAAAGTAAATTCTAATTAAAATTGTTTTATTTTAACAATTGTATGATTACAAGCTATTTGTCAACATAAGAAGTTTTGATATTACGAATATTCAATATTCGTACAGTTTTTTTACTAACAAAAAAATCAAGCCGAAAAAAACTTTTTCTTTACTTTAGAAATACTTTTTCGACATGTCAATGTTAAAACTAAAATGTCAATGACAAAGTAAAAACGTTGGTTTTTATTTTATAAAGTAATAATAGACACTAAAGGTAATAATTATTGAAAATAGTAACAAAAAAAATCTGTTGAAACAACAACAATATACTTGTTAAAACGATTGCAGGTTGCAAAAAAAAATCACTTATACTACTGCTAATTAAAGTTAAACATTTCTTTCAAATGAATGTGTTAAGTACAAATTTAAAGTAAGTTTTTATGTCATTCAAACTGCTGCTTTGTGTTTGAACAACAAAAACTTTGACAATTTTTATAGTAAAGTAACTCATAGCTAAAAGTAAAATTAATTATAAAGAGTCACAATATTAATATAAACATTAATCTTGCAAAATCTTGTTAACCGTATAATAATAATATACTCATGCAGCGGACTTAAACATAAATAATTCATAAAAGATGTCACAAAATTCCATAATTTTATTCATAAACTATTTGGTATTGCTCTTTACAATTCAACGCTATTTATAGTGTAAAAGTTCACGGTTATACTTTTTATTAGAATTTAGATTTGAATAATACGACTGTTTCCTTGAGGTAAATTTTACTTTGAAAATAGTTTTCTTTTTGTATAAAAAAAGAATTTTTCTAAACAGTTATATGGTTTTAAAAACAATAAAATTTTAGTTTTTTTTATATTTATATTTAGAAAATGATAACCTAAGTATAAAACAAATATCTTTTTAATAGTTTTAGTTTGCAAGCATTACATATTTAGTTAGCGCATCTAAATAACACCAAAGTATTTTTAAGTTTAGATTTATTGTACTACAACAAAGCTGATTAAATACCCAAAAGTTTTAAACTTTTTAATTTTTTATATTATTTAGAACTACCAAAAGTAGTGTTTTTTGCTTTAGATAAACTGTATCTTAATATATTTCTACCATTTAGTCGTAAATTGATCGAACTACTAATCAAGCATTTTAATGTGCAAGCTTTTAGTGCAGTTAAACGAACTTTTGTAAAAAAAATTGTAGAACATACAAAGCTTATCAAATGAACTAGTGTTTGTAAAAACATTTAGTAGAATAAATATTGAAGTTGTAGAATGTTAGTGGAAATCTTTAAATTTATTATTTTCAGTTGAGATTATAATTTAATGCAAGAAGTAATCATACTTCATAAAAATCTTAATTCAAAACATAATTTTCTGTTTGAAGTAATTAAAAGTAACAGCCATGTCTATTTTTAAACAAATTTCTTAAAATCAATAAAATTTGTATACAGCTGGCACTCACTTTCAGACTTTACGTAACTAATTCATTTTTATCAAAATAGCCATTAACAGTTGGTTATAAAACACTCGTCTTAAAATATCCTGAAAGAATTAAAAGTCTAACAGAAAAAATTGAACAACTTGTTGAAAAAATAAGTAAAGCATACAGTTGGTTTATTTTGTGTTAACTAGTTTTAAGGAATTTTCTCGACTTTGTCGATTTGTTTTAAAAAGTTTTTCTACTGTATTAGAAATAATTTTGAGTTATCAATATCACTAAATGGATAACATGATCAAAGTAGCGTAGTAATTTTAACATTTATAATGGCTACGACTAAGAATTTAATTGTCTTAAAATCAACATAATTTAATAAATTGTATGATCAAAGTAGCGTAGTAACTTTAAGACGTAAAACTATAACCAAGTAATTAATTGTCTCAAAAATTTTTTAAAAATTTCTTCATATACATAACATTACCTACAGCTTCTTATAGTTTTTATTTTACTCGTTACTTTTGTTAATTGATTTACTTTGAGTCGATCTTTACTATAAACTTTAAAAAATAAAATATTGTATTAAAAGAATTTAATAAAAGAAAAAAAATACTTATTACAGAGAAAAAAGTTTCCACCTAAATTCAATTTTTTAATAAAAGCAATTTTTTTAAAGGTGTACTTGAAAACCTATTTTTAGTTTTTTTATCTATTATAACTACATTAGAAATAAATCAAAATTTCGTAAAAGTATAAAATTAGTTAATAAATTAATTAAATAAGAATTGTTTAAATCTCTGTTTGTATCTCTGTTTAAACGAGCTGATATTAAAAATAAAACTTAACTCTACCAAACAAAACAATCATAAAGATTTATAATTGGTTACTATAACACTGTTAAGGCTAGAATAAACATACAACAAAAAGTATTTTAATTGCGTTTGAGAGAGCATTTTATGTAAAAGGTTTAGTTTGAGCAAAATTTTGTTAATAAAAACTGATATAAAACAAAGTAAGAAAGTTATTTTAATAATGAAAATATTTTAATCTAAAATGCGTTTTGTTTTATAAAATCTCGTTTGTGACAAAGAAATAGCTGTTTAATCATTTTAGTTTCTAATTCACTATTAAAGTGAACTCTATATTGATTTCAAAACTATAATAACAAAAGATTTATCATTTTTGATCACAAAATAGTAAAACAAAAACAATTTTCTCAATTGAAAAACTAATTTGATATAAGTAGTATTTTTTTTAACACTTTTCTACAATAGACTTACGGCGTTATTTATCAGTATAACTTTTAAACAGAGTTTAAAAAGTATGAATTAAAAAAATTCTGAAATAAAAATATAAGATTTTACTTGTACTTCAGTAATAAAAGTAAATTTAGATGATGTAATATGTTTTTCATTGTAAAATAAGAATTTTTATAGTTTTTTTTTAGTGCTATATAGAAAATTTTACATCGTATATCAAACAACATTTGTTAAAAAACTTAACAAAAAAAAACATTTGACATATACACTGAACAATGCTATAATTTATGAAACTAAAATTTATATAATTTGTATTATTGTTTAAACAACCTTAAAAAAAAATGATGACCAATAAAACTCTATTTTATGCATTTAGTTTTACAGCTTATTAAAGAATATTAGATCTAAGTTTCATTTGCAGCGATTTGTTTTTGAGTGAGGAAACTAAAAAAGAACTAATTACATCTTCGAAAAAGTCGCACAGAATACATACTAAAAAAAAAAAAGTATAAAACTAAAATTTAAAATTTTCTAAAAATTAAGTATAACTCACTATTTTAAGGTTATAATTAAACAAAACAACAACATTTTTTTTAATTTGTATGAGTCTTTTTGTATCTTAAGATTTTTATTTGAGAAGGATTTTGTCGCTAAACAGTTAAACTTTTGACCTACATGTGGTATTTACTTGTAAAGTTCACAACTTTTCATTGAAATTTTTAAAAACAACGTTAACTGAAGAAAAGATTCAGCAACTTTAACAAAGCACACTTGTTTTATTGATTTTGTACGTACTATCGAAAATCACTTAATTGGTTTGTTTTGAAGTGAGCGTAATGCTTTTATTTTGTATTTGAGAAAGGTTACGCTTTGTTATCATTAAATCAAGTGACTTGACATGAAGGTTTAAAAAACATTGAAACTATGTTTAGATACAGGGAAAAATGGAAAAACTCAAATATTAAAAATTATAATAATAAAAATATTAACAATAATATACAAAACAAACAAAATAATGGATTTATCCACAACTCAACAATAAACCAAAATCAATTGTTAGATCGACAAAAACAAATGAAATTGTATAAAAATATGTTTTTATTAAACTATATCTTTTTAAAACTTTTAAACAAGCCAAGAGCCTACAGGACGTATTGAAAACATTTAAACTAGAAACTTTAGAACAAATCATTTTATTCTGAATTATTAAACCTTGATTATATATCTAACTAACGCTTATATAGAATGAAAATAAAAATTATGTCCACAAGCTAAAAAGTAAAACCTCAAACAACTTGAACACCTGACCATTTAAATCAATCTATGTGACTTATACGTTTAAACGTTCGATCACATTAAACATTAACAAAGTAGACGCACCTTAATTTTTAAATTTAGATATTTAATTGACATATTTAAACAGGTGAAATTTCTGTCTTCATTTTTAAACATGATGAACATTTTAAGATACAGGTCAAATTGTTTTTAATTTTTTGCAATAAAAGTATCTGTAAACTTTTCTTATTTAAAAAAATAATTTTAAAAGTTCATTATTTAAGAAGATCTTCACGCAAAAAAATCAAAATATTATCAATCAAGTTCCAATAAAATTTCTTATGGTGTTGCTTTTCTATTTATACGTGTCAAAAATTAATTACGTTTTATTTGCACAAGTAACATATAGTACTGGAATAAAACTTCATTCCTTATTAATTTAACATGACAGGTTGCACCTTTTATTAAATATTTTCAGAACTTTTGATACTTTCTAAGAAATATAACTGTTTAAATTCCTGTGTGTAAAATTTGAACAGTCTACGACGTGTAGACAATTTTATAACAACATATTACATGCAGTATTGAGTAGCACTAACATTATACTACTATTATTTTTTAAGTATATAAAAACTCGAACAATTTAAACAGCTAAACTTGATTCTCAACAATGTACACTTTTGTAGTGACAGTTGTAAATAAAAAACTACAAATAAATATTTTTGAAAATACTAAACACTAAAAATACTGATAGCATCTTTCTCGAGTTAAACTGTTAATCTAGTAAGTCTTTTCCTACTGAAAAACTCAATTTAAACTCTAAAACGTGACATATCATATGATAAACAACAATTTGTATTTTGAAAAAGTTCATAATGAAGAAAAAAGCTTTTATGCCACTAACAATACAATGACAGCTTGTGTCACATTTCTGCTGGAATAGCTTATTTAAAAATCTATACATGTTTGTGTTGTTTTACACAACTTGCATGAACTTATTTAGCTTTAAAGCCAAAAAGTATTTTATGTCATACGTTAAAGCAGAATTTACATAATTTTTTTTTTTTTTAATGATCATTAAACTTATTTACGGAAGGTTAAGATCCATAAAAGACTTGTAAAATTAAGTATTAGACTATTTTATTTTAGATTTTCACTTATAAGTAATTGATTATAAATGTTGCTTTATGTACTACTATTTTTTAAGTAAACTAGGTTCTCAACAAATTTATGATACTTTTATAACAATTATATACGTATACTGTGCATTTTAAGAACAATATTTTGAAATTAACATAAGAAGTAGTTAAGCAACACAAACAACTTCTTTTACAAATTAAACTAATAACTTATTAGGTAGTTTTTATAAAAGTCAAACTAGAAATACAACATATTTAACAATAAAATATTTTAAGAATTTTTGTGTTTAACTTAGTTTAAATTAAATTCAACAGCACTATCGTTGCTTCAAATGTGTTACTTTTGTTTTTAAACATATATATATCGACTCTACTTATCACAAACAAGTTTTCAATGAAATTTTTAGGCTAAACTGTTTAAATTATTTTGCTCTTTTTTTATGACTTAAGTTAAGTTAGTTATTTTTGCGGTGGTGTGAAACGCACAAGCTTACTAATTAAAATATAAGGTAATTTTTTTAAATTTTTGTTAACAAAATTTAAACTAATGATCTAGTTAAAAATAAATTTCTGTCCCAATGAGTTTTTTTTACTTAGTTAAACAAAAAATAAACTTTTTTTATTTTTTCAAACGTAATAACTTCAAAAAAAAAACAAATATTTTGTTTGTAACTGTCAAATTAGATGACGTATTATATGTAGTTTGATGACTTTTAGGCTCATGCAAGCTGAAAAATATGCTTTTTTTTTGGTATATTTTTTTAAGGTATAGATTTTAAGGTGTTGAAAGTTTATCAAAACAAACTTTTAGAATTTAATTTAGATTATTTCGATCTGGAAAAGATCCACATAGAAATAGTTTTAATACTTTTACTTTATTACTGTGTTTCTGGCATACAAGTCGAAGTTTAGATTTAAAATATTAACATTTATTTGATATCAAGTAAAAACAGATTGAATATTTTATAACTAGATCATTTAATGAGTGTTTTTTTGTTTAAGTTTTTCTTAAAAACCTGCGGTTAAACGTAGAAAACTACGTACCTTTGAAACTATGTATTTCTATATATAATGTTAAGTACTTGACGTATTATCATCTATAAAACTTTTAAACATGTTTTCAATACATGATAAAAATCTCGATCATTAGTCAAAAATATCAAATATAACACACACATTTCTTGTAAATTTTATATTTGAATTTGTCTTTTAAATGGTCATTATTTTAATTACGGAATTTAAATTTGATAAACGACCTGTAAACTTAAAGATTACTGCAGTTTGATTTTGTTTTTACACTTATTTTTTATTTATGAATGCTGCTTTATGTTCTACAACACAATGGATTTTCATCATGTTAGTGTTTTACAAGTTAAAAAAACATTTACGTAAACTTTCCTTCTAAAACTTATCTTTCATATGAAAAACTAAAAACTAAATTATATAACCCTTCTTTATCAGTACGTAATTTTTACAGTCAAGTTCTAGAGTTTGAAAAATGTATACTTTTAAAATACTGAGTATACGCCTAATACCAACACAAACCAATATTTATAATATAATTCCATTAACAAATGCACTATACGTTTTTATGTTCACATAAAGCATATATGTGTCACGTAAAACAAGTTTTTTGTCATATACGCTCAACTTATTTATTTTATTTTGTACATATCGATTGGACTTCCATTGACAATTGAAAATAAGTTTATTAAAAAGAGTTGCGTATCTAAAAATAACTTCAATATTAACCATTGTGTCAAACAAAGCAAGGTTGTTTTGGTATTTAATATAAGACTTTGAATGAATATTAATTCAAAGTTTTAAAAAACATAACATTTAAAATTACCATATTTAGCTAAACTGATTGTTTTATTTTGTTTTAATATTTGTAATATTAAATATAACAAAACTCTTTTTTTCAAACTATGATAAAAAATATACTAGCGTAGTAGTATAATTTTAATTTTTGTTTTGTAATAAACAGTAGAAAATAATTAAATTAAAGTCAAAAAACAATTGCAATTTTGTTTAAAGTTTTAGAGAAAGTAGCAAAATACGAAGTTTGTAAGTGTATAAAGTTGAAAAAACTACAATATTTTACTTTTTTTTAAAAGCTAAAATAGAGCTATATTGCTAAACAAAAGAGTTATAACTTAGTTTAAAAATATTTAATTTTTAGAAAAAAATTTAATAAAAAACCGACTCTGTTAAATCTTTAATATTTTATTCATCAGGTAAAAACAAAGAATTTCAACAAGCAATATGGTAAAAGAAACTACATTAGAACACTTAATAAAGTAGATACTTAAGTAACTTTGTTAGATAAAATATATATGTTCGATTAAACAAGTACAAAGCATGTTTAAATTTATAATTAGACATTAAACTAAAAGTAATTGCAAATTTAGTAAAACCACTACTCACAACGTAAATTAACACTTCTTTCGTGCAAGCGCATTAAACGCAAATTTTTGACAATTAAATGTACTGATTTAATTAATCATATAAACCACAACGCTTTTCAATTGGTTAAAATCAGAACTTAGTTTAAGTTTTACTGTTAGGCTAATGAATTTGTTTTAAGCTGTTTTTTATGCAATTCAAAAAATATTAAATCGTAACTGGTAAAAATGGTTATCTTGATAAAGTTAGCTAGAATTTATTTTAACAAGTTTTATAAAAGTAAAAAGCATAAAAGACTAAAATAAGGACTAGTCTCATACTTTTTTATCAAACTATTTACTCAATTGTAAATATATATAAGGCTTAGTATATTTGAAATAATAAAAAGCTGTTTCCAAAACCATTAAACATGGAAAACCGAATACTTGGTACAATCAACATTTTTTACTTTTGATAAAATAAGTTTTCTTCTTAAAGTTTTGTCTGTTTTAAAGTATTTTTACGTCTATGTATTCTTTAACTTTATATTTGTCTATAATTTAAACTAAATGATGTTTTACTTTTGAAAATAAAATAATAAAAAGTTGTTTTGCAATATAAACTGTATTTAATAAGTAAATAAAACTGAGTTATGTTATGTTTGACAAAACAATAAGATCAATATCAGCTTTAAATTTTTTGTAAACTTAACTAAAACTGTTTACTAAAGTGTTAAGATAAACACTTTCTAATATAGATGTATATATGCACAACTTTCTCTTTTTCATTTTTTACATAAACAGTTTCCTTCAAGTAAAAACAAAACTCTATAGACACATTCAATACTAATACCTGCTGTTAATAAGATTATTCTTTATACTGTGTTTAGGAAATTGGCAAATAGGTTGAGTCGAAGTACTCCTATCAAATCTACAAAAACTCCCTATAACTGTATTTTGAATAAACAAATAAATTAAGTGTTTTTGTAAGTAACCGCTAATTTGTAATTAAGTGGATTAGAAATGCCTCGTTAAGTTGGTGATTTATCAGTTTGTTTACTGTGCTAATGACTTTTTTTTATATTTAACCTTTACTGTCTGATAACAAGTGCATTAGAGTTTACTTGAATTTTTTGATTTTCATAATAGAATAAATTTAGAACTTTAAGGTTGATAAATAAAATAAAATTTACTGCTAATTTTAGAAATTAAATTAACACATGAAAAATTTTAAGTAGTAAAACACTAAACCAAGTTGTTTTTTAGATTAGGTGTTATTTAGCTAAACTACTACATAATGTAAAGTACTTTTGGATACAAGTATTGAAGTAATAATTTAGGCTTAAACTTTATTTAAAACACAAATTAAGACTAATTATTAAGTGTATGAATATGTCTTGTGTAAATTTTGATACGACTTTAAACTTTTAATTTCAGCTAAATTTTTATTTTAATACAATTTTAAGAATATTTTAAATTTTGTTTTAAGTGTAGCGAAAATTCAACAACATAGTTTATTAAGTAAAGTTGTTAATTTTATTTTGTAGTGAACTGTGTTAACTTGTTATAGTATTTTGAACATTAAAGTAAGCTAACATGTTAATATATGTTGCATTAAAGTACTACACTAAATCAGATATCTTTTAAAGATTAGCTGTATAATACACGGAAATCCAAGTTATTATTGTTAAGACTCACTATTATAAGTGTGATTATTTATGAAGGCATAGTTATAAACTAATTACACATAAGTTAAACATCTGAATGACTTTAAAAAACTTTGAGATTACAATCGTTACCATAGATATAATAAAACGCTACAGTTATCATGAAAAAAAGTAATTAAGAAGAAATTTTATTACTAATCTAGATTTATTGGTGCAACAAAACGTCTTTATTTCCTGATTTTTTAACTTGTGTTACTTAAATAAAATTTGAATAAAAGGTGTACAAAACCTATGATTTAGAAATAACTCTTGTGAATATGTACTATCACAATTTATAATCAGTCTCTTCTTTTTATCCAGGGATCCGTATTACAAAAAAAAATATCAAAATTTTTTGTAGAGACATAATATCAGTTTCGAATTGTAGGTTTATTTTAATCTTACACTATACTTACTAACTCTATAAATAAAAGATTAGCTCTTAGATAGCGTTAAATTGTGTTCTATAAGATTTTGTTGTATAACTTTATATTAAGAATTTATATATAGTTAAAGAAAAATTAACAAGTTGAAATTAGTTTACTTTTAAGTATTTTGAAAAAAAAAATCAGTTTTATAACATAAACAGTTAGTTCTAGAACCTAATATGCTGAAATACATTTATATTTTCGTAGCTAAACTGTTTACTAAATTTTTACTGGCTTTTAATGATTAATAATTAAAAAATAATAATTCTAGTATAAAAAAATTGATTAATTAAAAACTTAGCTTTATAGTTTTGTATCAATTTAATTTTTTAAATTATCTGAAAAACAAAACAACTTTAAAGTTGTTTTGTTGATAACGTTTGTTAATTGTAAAAGGAAGCTTGATAATTATCAACTAAATAAACATTCGTATAAAGTTTTCGACCTTTCAATTAGTTAATGACACTGGAATATAATTAGCTGCAGTGTTTAGTGTATTTATAAATATGTAAAAAACTTGAACTTAAAGTAAACCATGAATTTATTTTTAAAATAACCTTGTGTTGTATATTTACTTTATTATTAGAAAAATCTTATGTTTTATTTAATTACATAAAGTTGTAGCTTTTTTAAAATTTGTCTAAGATATATGCACTACATATATAGTTTAACAAAAATGAATACAGTTTTGCTGAAGTGAGTTATGAAAGATGCTCATTATATAACTTGTAATGTTACAACTTTCCTAAATACCTGATAAAACACACAAAAAATACAATTTTTATAAATTTTAGCCTTAAAATTTGCTTATTTTTGATATGGTGAGCTTATATTAACAAGTTATAAATTATAAAACTATGTTTTCATAACTGTACACATCTTATCGTAAGCTAAAAAGCATGCATTCTCTTAACTAAGAACTTCCTAAGACCTAATTGTTTCATAATTAGTATCTATTAATGGTTACCACATGCTTTAGTCTGCCAAACTTAAAACTGTAAACTTAAAATAAGTTATAATTGAACTCGTTTCGTAACTTGCTACATTAATATTATTAAGAACAGCATATCATTGTATCTTATAAAATTAAAACACGTAAACCTTTTTCTTTCAAACAAGCAAAAAATATGGCAAAGTCATACAATTTAAATTTACATTATAGATAATTATGTTTAAGAAACTTAAATAAAATAAAATATATTGCAAATTGTACTAGTTGTTTGGTTTACAAAAGTTTTTTATTTCGTAACAATTTTACAAAAGATTAAAGGTTTGTTTTGAAAATCTTATTAACGTGTTATGCAGTACACTGAAAATTTATATTCTTTTAATACAGATTACAAAGAAATATAGTAAAAAAAATGCAAATAATCTTAGTTAAGTCTTTGTTTTAATAATTAACTTAAAAAAAATCAAAAATACTATGTTCAAGACGATTCCAAACGAGTTGCAAAAGATTACATATTAAATACAAAACTGTTGTATGTCAAATTTTGTACGCACAGAAGTTATTGAACTAAATTAAAATTTTTATATTTTTTATTAAAAATATCATAAACTATAATGAACAAAAACTCTTTTAATGAACAAACTTTTGCTTTTTTTATTAAAATAATTTCAAGGGAAAAATATCTTGAAAACAAAACTTAAGCTTTGATTTTTAGATTGTATTAGTTTATTTTTATACTGATACAATGAATATTACTAAATAACTTTTCAAAATTTTCTTCTTATTAAGTCTTTTTTTAATTTTTTTTTTCTAAAACAGTTATTTTAAACTGTTTCACAAATGTTTGTTACTGCTAAAGATAGCATATTTATTTGAAATAAAACAGCTTACCTAAGCATATCGAAAAAAAAGTAACTTGTTTATTTACTTTATTAATTTTAAAAACAGATTTTGTTACAAAAGTACAGAAATATTTCAGCGTAAAATCTTGTGTTTTAAATTCATTTGACTGTTAAAAAAAAGATTAATTACAATAACGTAAGACAAAAAAGCTGTTCCAAATTGAATCAAAAGCAAGAATATGGAGTAATTGTTTCAATTTTTTCAGCAGGTTATTTTGTTACAATAAAAACAATCTACTACAATTCAACCAATCAATTTATTTATAACTAACATCAATAATAAATATTTTCTCTCATTAGTATCTAAACAAAAAATTATAGTGCAAGTCTAACTCCTATTTATTCTAATTTTGTGTTGTTTTGATTTTTGTTAAGATAATACGTCACTGTCAACAAAAGTATCAGAAAAGTGCTTTTGATAATTGTCATTAATATAGTTTTTGACAGTTTTGTCAGACCAAAGAAATTTAAAAATATTAAAATTTTAACAGTAAATTCAGTTATTATACAAAATCTAAGACAGGATTCATTCAAAAACATCTTTTATTAAAGCAAACAACAAATAAAATCGATTTCGGCTAACACTTATCAACTACTTTTATTAGCAAATAATTTTAAGATTAAATTTTGCGTAAATAAATAGCTAGAGGTTAAATCAGAAAAAACAATGAATTAATACTAATTAGCATAATTGAGCAACTTTTAATAAGACATTCACAATTCAGAAATACATATATAAAATAGTAGATCAGTAATTTAATTAAGCAACAATAACAAAGCAAACAACAAAACAAGCAACAAAATTTGAATAAAACTAAACAAAATTAAAAATTACACTCTATTCTATTCCAACTTATAATAACTTATAAAGGTTAGAAGTATAAACGTATTGTTGCTTGCACAAATTAGGTTTGAACGTTGAACTTTTGTTGTTTACTTTAATAAAACATGTTTTTGAATAAATCCTGTTTCAGATTTTTGTACAATATATGTAGTACTAAAAGTTAAATTCAGTTATGTGAAGTTTTTAATAAAAATTAAAAGCTAATATTAACTAATATTAACGCATAAAAAAGTTTATAAGAACAACTAGTTTCTTAGTTTGAAAACCGTTGCAAAAATGTCTTTAATTGTTTTAATTGTTTATAATAAAACTATGAAACTTTTATGGATTTTGATAAAATAAAAGACAAACTTTCATGACTTCAAACTTAATTTTAAATGGCTTAGCTTATAAGCAAATAACAATATATTTTAAATTTTTTACAAGATAAAGTTCAAATTATTTTGATTAAATCATGCTTAAAAGTTATACGTTTAAATTTCTATTTTAAAAATATTTGTAGTAATCTTTAATTAAAAGCTTAAAAACTTATGCATTCCCAAAATGAAAACTTTTAAGCTTTAAATTTTATATTACTAAAAAAAATATTTGAACTGTTTTAACTATTTCTTTGGTAAATATTTTCTACATAAAATGCATTAACATATAGTTTGTAATAAGCGATAAAAAATAAATAGTTTTTTTTTTGTATAAGTTGTTGTTCAACTAAACTACAACAAAAAAAGTAACTACATTTATTTTAAAACTAAACGGAACGATTCTTGTAATTAAAGCTTTTTTATTTTTTTAAAAGTTTTGTTTTCAAATTTTTACTTAAACAACTTTATTTTTGAAGACTAAAAATTTTTAACAAAAACCACAATTGGCTGAAAGTATTTTTAAAATCTATAGTGACTTAGGTTTAATTAAAATGAAAGTCTCATTGAAACTGTTTTACCACAGAGATTTCACGAGGATTAGTTTAAAAGTTTACCATGAAAGCTGTATATAGTAAGTACTACTAAACTTAGATTTGTTTCCGTGCAGGATTATATTAATGTAAAAAAATGTAGATTAGACAAAGAATTTGAAAATTTGTTTAACAATTAAACAAATAATACTATTTTTATAAGTTTTTTTAATCCTTCCTACACTAAACGCTCTAAATATGAAGATAATTGATGTAAAACTACATGCAGATCTTAAAAGAACTAAATATTTTTGCTAGAAATAAACTCAAGCAAATGAAGGTGCTTTATTAAAACTTTTACTTTTATCACCCTAAAATAAATAAAAAGCAAATTAAAGGTACAAACAATAAATAATTCTTCATAAAAAACCAAGCGTATATAAAAAATAACAACATTTGCATATTAATATAGTAAACACAATTTCAATGCAAAGAATTCAGAATTTAAATTATTTTATTGACATACTTTGCTGTCAAAATGTCAAAATAACTTACAGTTTATTCATAGCGTTCGTAAATATGACGTTTCAAAAAGACTTGATTGTCATTTGTTGAGATGTCAAGTTTTTAATTAGTTCTACCTTGATATTTCTTTTTAAAAACGGAATTTTAATAGAATAATTCAACAAATAAACTTAACAGTCTAAGTATTTTCGAAAAGTTATCAAAAGTGTTATACATCGATTATACACAAATAAGCATCAAAATAACAACTTTTTTTTTGTTTATGACAATTTAATTTAAACCAGGTCGTTAGTTGAGCAGTAAGTTTTTTACTCAATTAAAAGAAAACTTGTAACAATCTGCTTGAATAATTCATTAGATTTTACGCGTGTTTGTGACACCAACTATTTTACCACTATATTTGTTCGCTTCTGCAAAATCGCTACTACTGTTTAATTATCTGATTTAAAAAAAAACTTACTATAGCGTAAGAAAACAGTGTTTTAAAAATAAAGTTTTAAAGCTGTTTAAAACAGACTCTTCAAAAATGTTACAATTATCTTAAAAACTCAACTGTACTTGCAACAGATAATGCTAAATTCAATATGTTTAAAAAACTAACTGACTTTCTTATAAAAATAACAAAAAGCTCAATATCCGACAAAAAGTAATAAACAAACTATGTTGAGACTAAAAATAAAACAAACCACTTAAAGTCTAAAGTAACAGTTCTCCTTAAGCTTGCTTTTTAAAACGTATTAAATCAAACGCTTTCTACAACTCTGCGATTTTTTCTTAGGAGCTTAATACAATTATCTTCTCTAACACACATCTGTTTCAATCTATCTAAAACGCTTTACGGTTATAAATGTATTAAATTTATTATATTTCATATAGTTCACGTAAGTTTGCAATGCAATTTTAAGCTCTTTTGTTTTCGTATACCTTTTATGATATTCAGAAATTTTTTTTTAATATTTAGAAAAAAACATTTAAGGTTTTGCATAACTCGAACATTATCTTTAAAGATAAAAATCAATAAACGCTTTTAAAAAATTATGTAATATTTCTTAATTAACAATAAACCTAAAAACGGTATTCAAAAAAAAATATTATAGAAATAAATTTAATATAAAGAAGTTGTAAAGTATATAGTTATAAAAATGATGTAAAACATATAACATATTTTTTACCTTTGTAAAATCGCTTCTAGCTTAAACTTGAACCTAGTAATTAAAAGTCAGGAGTCAGCAAGATATAACTGTAAAGCATATTAAATACATTTAAAACACTTAGAATTGTTAATTTTATTTTGTATAAGTAGAAAAATAAAATATAATATAATAAATAAATAGATAATATTTTTTAACCGCTTTTAAATTAATTTTAAAGAACAAAACTTAGTCGGACTTAAAACAATATTTATCCTACCTCGAGTAAAACTTAAATTTTTAATATACTTTAGATCAAATTTAATTAATAAAACAAGTTAATGCAGCTAAAAACTTGAATAGAAATGTTTAAAAAATATTAATGTTATTTAATCCTATCCAAAATACACCTATAATAACAATATTTTAATGTAAAAAAATATCTATTCTTTGAATTCAAGTTTTATTCAGTTTATTTATTTTTGTAATGTTTTGATTTAATTATAAAAAAATGTTTTAAGTCAATAAGAAAATTAATGCAAACAAAAAAAAGTTGTAAATACTACTTAAAACAAATATCATGATCTAATTGTTGTTAAATTTATTTTCACAAAGTTACTTTTATTATAAAAAATTTTGTATCAAGTTTAACATACTTAATAAAATTTTTTAACGTAACTTTTCCCATAATTTTGTAAAACAAACTTTTTAGAACTTTAAAACCAATATTATAAAATACAATGATAAAACAAAAATGTTTGCTTAAAATAACTACTTTACTTACCCTTATTCAAAGAAAGTTTTTATTCTACCTAAATTAAATATTAAAACCAATTCTAATACTGACAATAAAATTATACATCATAACTTAAAAACGCAACTGTATACGTAAAAAAAATTAAAGTTTGCTAAAAGGAACTAGCATTTCTGCTGAAGATATTATTCATAGTCAATTATGTGGAGCGAAGGGATGCGCCTGCCTGCTAATGAAATTCATTTTCCTTTCAAGTCATTTTATTAATTTATCCGTGGCTTAGATGTATCAAGTTCAAACGCAAGGCATCAACGTTGTTATTGCTGTCATTATGAAAATCGCACGCATTTGCACAATTAAAAGCTTTTAAAAATAGTTAAAAGAGGCTTGAAACGCATAAATCCAAATGTTTTTATTTTTGTAAATTACTTTCTCTCATTTTAACAGCACTGCAGAATATAAAAATACCTGCTTAAAACTGTTAATTGATAAATACTAACTTTAAATTGATGTCTAAAATGCAATTATAATATAAATTAGCTAAAGTGTACTTTGTTATTTTATTAAAATGTGTGAACTATTAAAAACTTCTTAGAAATATAAAACGATTAAATAAAGAGATAAAAAACAATTCTAAAACATTTTCTAGTTAAATATACCAACTAAACTAACTTATTAAATGTATACATAATACTTTATCTTTATGAGTTAAAATTTAAAAACAAATTAACTGTATATTATTTTATAGTTTAAAGCTCTATCGGTTTCTAACAACATAACACTTTATTTTGGCAAAATACAAGTGAAACATCTTTCGATTCTTAACATCAAGTTTAAAAACAAAAGCATGACTTTATTTTTCTATTCAAAATTTTAGTTAATGTTAGAAAAAAAACAACAAATACTTAAAACTTTGTCTTCACATAACAATGAAAGAGCACTTAACCTTAAACAACTGGTAAAACTTGTCTGACTAAGAAGAAAAATGTTTAAACAACTTTGCAGTAAAAACACAGTGTGGTGTTTGTAAACAACCACTAATTGTTAATTAGGTGAATTACTTCAGCTTTGTTCCATTTGGAAATAATTGTCTTGTGTACTTTATAAATCACTTGTTTTTATTTATAGTAATTTTGTTCTATTTTAAGAATAAGTAATATGTTCTTAGAATTATTTACTTTTTAGTCTAATGCTAAATTTACTATAGAAATCAGTTATTTTTATGTTGTGAGTTTTGTACGACTTTAAACAAAATGTACAACAGTTTAAAACCAGCTTATGAGACTTTCTGAACAAAAGTTTTCTGTGCAGTTATTTTTTCTATTTTTTTTGTTTTTTAGCTGAATTTAAACGCTTTATAAAGTAGTTAACATTGTTTAAACGCTTTATAAACAATAACAAATAGACAAAAAGTTTATGTGTTTAACTTATATTTCCAATTAAAATAAAAATCGCTGTTGTTTAGTTTTTTGTATAACGTTAACGAAAAAAATATATTAATTTCGTTTAATAATTTTGTAATACGCATAAACAAATGCGTTTTAAAAGATGATTTCAAACTATTTTTTTGAAATTATAAATTGTAAAAAATGTTAGAAATGCACAAAAATATAAATATTTTGTCAAATGCTAATGATAACGTAACTTTATTACTAATAATAAGTTTTTTAAGTCATAAAAAATTGAGACTTTATGTTGTATTGTGTAATGTCTTAATAAAATATAATAAAATTAACACATTTAATGTCAAACTCTCGTTAGCATCCTGTATGTATCAACCACATAATCTTCTAAATATCAGCTAATAGCTGCTAATGATCATAACACATACAGTAATGAAGTAATCTTTTTATTAAAACATCGGACGACTAACATTTTATCTGAGCTCAGTAGGACTTCAATTAATAATTTTTATTAAAACTTTAGTGTTTAAGTATTGTTTCAAAAAGCTTGGTTAACTTTAAAAGTACTCAAACTACTGTTTATACTAAAATATTTAAATTAACTATGTTTATACATCACATGGTAGAATATTAATTTGTTTTTTATATATTTTTTGTTTGCTTATTATAATTGATTTTTATTATTAATTTTATTAACGATTGTAACATTTCAAAACTTATTTGATGTTAAAGTTATGTTTAAACAAAAATATATATAAGGGAAGTACTATTGTTATTATTTTAGTTTTATTAAATACAGTTACCTTAAGTCATTAATTTTATAAAGTCACTTGTATTTAAGCAAGTAACTCAGTAACAAGTTTTATGTTAGCTTTATTTTATTATTTACTATACCCTTTGTAAACCAAGTGATTAATTTCAAAAAACTCTAGCTGCTGAAATGTGACTGGTATTTACCAAATAGAAAAGGATGTATTAAGAATTTCACACAAACTAAAATCAACATCTAAAAATTGCTAGTAACCTTCATGTAATATTTGATAAATTAAATTTTATACAGTTTAGGTTTGTAAGTTAATAGCTTTAGTTTAAATTTTTCCATTTATAAAACTTGACATTACATTGATATCTTAACAAAAAAAAAATTACTGCGTTATAATTTTATAAAAAAAATATATTTGTCATTTTAGAGTTTTAAATTTAAATTTAGATTAAAAATAGTTTTGAAAATTTTTTTACGTATTCAGTTTCCAGTATTACGTATTAATTTACTGTGTGCAAAATATCACCAAAAATGCTTGATATTTATCTCATTTTTATCGAAAATTATACAAATCACAACAATGCATAAAAAAAATCTTTACTTTGTTTTTGGTAATTTAAGCTTAATTGACTGTCATGTCAGCTATGATTAAAATAGTGGTACCACTACAAATCTAATCGTTTCAATCTTGTATTTATTCAAATTACTAGCTTTTACCTTTTTCATGCAAGTTACAAAATAAAAGTTACTTATGCAATCGTTTTTAACAATTCTCGTAGTAAAAGTGTAAACCGATAGTAACATATGCATAGATCTCATGATTAAATTACTAATAACATATTTGACATTTTTAAACTTTTAACCCGCATCGCTAAGTATATACCAATTACTATTCGTAGTTTGATTTCTACGTTTAAAGCTAAGTATTTTATGTTTTCAACTTGGATTAAGATGCTTAAACAATACTACAGTTTAAAAATACATCAAATACAAAACTTATAATAGAAAAATTAGTTGTTTTTTAGGTAGTTCAGTAAGTTCGTTTTTAACTTTTATATAGTGAAATAGTGTGTTTACTTTTAGAAAAAATTTAAACATGTGTTCTTAATGTACTACATAATATAAAAAGCAACAAAAGAAAAACGTTAAAATTAAATTAAAACTTATATTTTTATGCAAAAATGGTTGGTTTTAAAAAATTTTGATCAAATAAAAAAAAAAACGTTTAATTTTTTGTTATTTTATTAGAATTTGTTTTGAAAATAAATATTATAGGTTAGTTAAATAAATAACTAAGATTACTAATTTTGTACGTAAAAACAAGTTTCAAAATCTTTGCCTAGCAATAAATTTCCTTAGATTTAAATTTTATTTTACTAATACATATAAACAATTTTTAACATACTCTAATAATTATTGTTAATTATGGTGTTAAATATCAGTGACTTAATTCATTTTCTAAACTTTACTTTATTTTGATAATAACCACAAAGACTAATAAAATGACCAAATACAGTTCTTAAAGGATATACGTATGAAAAATTTTCAAAATCTTATAAAGAAGAAGTTTTATTTTCTATTTTTTTGATATGTGAGTACGGTAATCAATAAGGTCTTTTTAAAATTTTGCAGTACAATTCATTGTCTGTCTTCTTTACTTAAAAATATTTAAGACGAAAACTATATTGATTTGATAAACATTTTGAGTAATTTTCGTTATGCGTTTTAATGTTGGTATTTTTTAGAATTCATAATAACTATTTTAACACTGATATATACTTAGTTAGTGGTCTAAGTCTACTTTAAATAATAATAATTAATATCTGATTAAAACTTATACCGTTATTTGATTTAAAGTTGATTAGTTACAAATACTGTTTAAAGTTAGTTCCAGTTGAAAAAATAAAAAGTAATGTTTTAGCAGCGAGAAAACTTTTAAAATTATGAATATATCAAATTAGTAAATTTAATAGTTTTTAATCAAAAGCTATGAAAATCTTTAACTACAATACTGCGGTATGTTAAATTCATAGTCAGTTCAAAAAGTTCAGATAATCAAAGAGTAGAGAAACAAAAAAAGTATTATATCTTAAATTTGTAGTTTACCTCAAACATTTTGAAGCTCTTCAGGAAGTTTAGTTTCTTACTACAAATAACAAGAACTTTTATAGGAAAAAATGTAATAGGAAAATAATTTTACTCTTAAAACTATTAAAATATTTTTCATTACAGAAAAACTTGAACTTTTTAACCTTATTAATGATTAGTAAGGACTAAATAACTTTAAGTAGTTTAGAAAGCATTTACAGTTACATGTGTATATTTTCGATTGAGAAAATGCATTTTTCTTTTGATATTTAGACTTTTTGGTTTTATTTTATTTCATCTGATATTAAAAAAGACCATTATACTATTGGTATATGCTTTTCTTTTTACTTTAAATCCTTAGTTACGTGTTAAAGTTTGAGTTAAGTAATATAAAAATGATAGTTTTTCGTAGAAACAAAGTTCTTACTACGCAAGTATATACAACCCAACCTATTCATAAAACTTACAAAAAACAAGCATGAAGATATCAAATTAATAAAACTAAGTATAAATCAAACGTGTTAAGAGAAGCGTTGTAACTTTATTATAAGCATAATTGTTACGTTAAATTCTCAACTCCTATTGAAATTTCTACATTTCAAGCTAAGTTAATCCCTAACTTAATTCTATCTATACTATGTTTCAACTAAATGTAACTATTTATCAACATTGTTACTAAAGTTTTTTGATAGCATATTTTTGTTAATCTGTTTAAAAGAATATTTTTATAATGTTTTATAAAAAGGTAGTCTTGTGACCAACACGATTTTTTTATATACCTCTAAAAAAAGGCAATTCAAAAAGGGTTACTATAAGTAAAATTAGTAAAGTCTCAAGTTATTCTTTACAAATAGGTAGTTAATAATAAATTTTGACAAGTAAATTTTTTTATATAAATGATGATAACATATATTGATATACGAATTCACAAACTTGATATATTGTTTTTAAAACTTTGCTTTATGATTGTGCTTTTTGTTTATCGAATTTGTATTAAAAACGTTTTATAAAATTTAAGAAGTAATACGACTTTTAAAACAAAAGATTTTGTACGTAGAACACAACAATGATACTGAATGTCAGTTTTTTTGCTTCAAATCTCATTTAAGATGTCAGTATTTCAATTTAATGTCAGATATAAGCTTTTAAAAGTTTGGAATGTTGTGTTCTATTTTTATACGATATTATATAACATTTATAAAATGTTAGTAAAAAATTAACTTTAATTTAACAATTTGAAATCAAATAAACTTAATGGTTTAAAAATTATAAAAAATAGATCAAAACTTCTTATAGTAAAGTTTTTCGTATCCTAGAGGTTAAATATTTTTAAAATTTAT
The DNA here is from genome assembly GCF_965202585.1 of Thalia democratica. Taxonomy (NCBI): domain Eukaryota; kingdom Metazoa; phylum Chordata; class Thaliacea; order Salpida; family Salpidae; genus Thalia; species Thalia democratica. Next base: position 32,201,762 of record NC_139172.1, on the reverse strand, counting down.
TCTAGAGCTATAAAAAACATTAAATATTAGAAAGCATTGTTGCAAGAGATTACCATAAAAATATAAAGTTCACTAACTAAATACATAATAGTGTTTAACATTTAATAAAACTATCAAATATGTTTGAAAGTACTAAAACTAAACTATTTTGTTGAAAAATATAGTTTTAATAAACTTAAAAATTAACCACAATAAAAACTCTTACTTTTTTTTGTATGTTGACGGTTTTACTTTATTTTTTAGAATAGAAGCTGAATACATAGTTTTAACCAGTTTATGGGTTTCAGCTTGTAAAATTAAAGACTGTTTTAAGTATTTTTATAGAAATAGAACAAAAAAAAACAATCAGCTCGTAAAAAAAGCGTTTTTTGATGTTTACAATTATTGAAAAACTTAAAAAATGATTGATAAAAAATACATGATTTAAGTAGCTTTAGAGTAATGCCAATTACGTATTTTAAGTAATTACAAATTAATTTTTCAAAAAAGCCTAAAGAGCATAAAAAAACAGCACGGTTTACTTACTTATATCCAGAGTTAAAACATTTTTACACAACAAACGTAATCTCAATAATTTCAATATAGTAAAAAGATCACTAATTCGCAATTAAAGTAGATTTCATCTGCCAAATTCAGTCGATTAATTATTTTCTTGTTTAGTTTTTTGCTATTTTTTTTTAAGTTAACAACACACTTGTCAACACATCTGAGTTTGTTTTTAAAAAAATAGCACATTTTCTATAATCAGCAAAAATACATAAAATTTTACTTTTATCTTAGTTTTCGAATAAGAATTTAAAACATTAATACATACATATTTCGAATATTAGTGCTTGTTTTCATTTAACTTCTTCATAAAGATTTTTTGAAATGAAGTAAAATTAGTAAGCGACCATTAATTTGAGTTAAAATAAAGTTTTTCCAACGTTTAATAGTTTATGATCGTAAAAATAAATTGTTAATTAGTATATATTACAAATTAACTGTAATTGATCAATGAAGCTCAGTAATTATAAAAAGAAACTGCTAGAGTATTGTCGCTTCTTGAGAAAAAAAATATTTATAGAAAGTCGACGACCTTTTTGTAATTCAACTGGAATTTTACTTTGAAGAAGCTCTTGTATTAAGGTTATTTTCTTTTTTACGTGACTTTTCAGTGAGTATCTAATAACGCTACTTATCTCAAATTGAATGGCGAAAGACGTAAAAGAACTGTTAAAACAGTCGTATATTCATTATGTGTTAAGAAAAGCTTTTCAAACTGTACTTAAACTTGAACTGTAAAGTATAATTTATAAAACAAATTTTAAGAACATGTTTTTACAGAAGTTTTTGCTTAATTTAAATCAAATAAAGCATAGGTAGATTATAACTGTGATAATTTTTTTTTTCTAAAAAAATCGGTCTGCGAATTATAGAAGAGTGCCGACTCCTGATCTAAACACTAAGCCTTTTTTTAATTTGTTGTTTGAGTTTCTAAAAATTAATTTTTGTTGTTAGTTTAATTAACGTGTGTTAAAATACTTTTAGTAAATACTGTTTAATTTTAGTTTAAAAAAGAAAAATTTACATTTTGACATTAAATTTCGAATAGCAAAACTTTTATCAGTTATAACTAACTAGCGTGTGTTATTTATAAACTATGATTTTTTACTGTTATCACAAAAATATTTATTGCGTATTTGAGTATTGTACCTTAAGATTTTCTTAGTATATGTTGTTATCAAAGATTTTTATTTAGAACAAAAACATAGTATGTATATTAATTAAAAGTTAACATCTAAGTAGACATACTCATTTTGTTTTACATATTCTAAAGCTCTAAATGTTTAAAAAAAATCAAAAGTGCAAAACATACTACAAAGTAAATATGATAACTGAAGTTAGACAACTTCCTTCCCACTAATTTAATACCTGTCAATCACTTAAAATTGAGAATGTCATTTAGTTTTTGTCATATTGCTTTCATCACATTTACTGAATAGCTACTTTTCACTCTAGCAATTAACCGAGTAATTTTCTTAGTTTTCACATAACTTTTTACCTGACATTTGAGTGGTTAAAAGTTTAGCATCAAGTATAATGTTTATTAAAACTGTTTTTTACCAATAAAAGTTTATGTTTTAGTTAAACAAAAAATTTTAAAACTATTTTTTTGTGCACATTTAGTTATTATAGTCTTAATAACACTTTTTTTCTAATTTTAATATCTACTTAAAAATGATTATCTTTAATCGAAACTAGTTGTAGAAATTTAAGTAAAATAAAAGTATTGCAGATTTCTTTTCTAATTTTAATATCTACTTGAAAGTGATTATTTTTAATCGAAACTAGTTGTAGAATTTTAAGCAAAATAAAAGTATTGTAGATTTATTTTGTAATTTTTGAAGTATAACTTCGAAAATAATTTACTACGAATAAGAAAAAGAAATCTAATACAATAAAGACTGTGCTATTGAGACTGTAAAGGAATAGATTTGAGGTAATTTTTAATTATTTTCAAACTTTAGAAAGTGTTTGTACACTTTTAATATTAACGCTAAAAACATGAAGTATGACGTATCAAAAGCTGAAATGTTATAGAATTATTTCCACTATTTCCTACAAATTAGAAATGCGTTGTATATATATGTTTTTTTATACAAGGCTGAATATTAAGACAAAAACATTTTTAGTTAATTTGAAAAAATAATAGTACATGTTAATTAAAAAAAACTATAATATCTGTCTGTATGCTATTTGTTTGTCCGTTATTTACCTTAGATAAGAATACTAAACACATGAAAACATACTATACAAATTGTTCGCATACTTTTCTAAAATTATGATATAAACTATTCGGAAACTTACGAAAATTTGCTAAACTCAGTTTTTAGTGTTAGAAACCGTTGTTTTCAAAACAGTAATTATAGAACCAATTAGTTTAAAACTACTGTGTTTTTTACTTTGTTTTTATCGAAATTAGTATAAGATTAATAATAAAAAAAGTAGAAAAATATATTCATATAGTTTATTCTTAACGGCGATTACTCATAAAAAAAACAACACAAAATCATTTTTGTTTTGATGATTGCTAAAAGAAGTACTGCTATGTCATGATTAGTTAGTTTTAAAACATATTTACTACAGAAATACAAACACAAAAACATGTTGAACAAAAGACTTGGACAGTATACATTGATTTGCTTAAAACTATAGTAAATTTTTTAAAGTAAGTTTATAGGGCTTATATATTAAAATTTACTCGGAAGTTTACTTCAAATTGATACGGAAATTTTGGATACTTTTAAACATAAAACATAATCTAATGGCAAGGTTTACACAGAAATTATAAAATGACAGTCATGAAAGTTAGTTGTAAGCAGCTAAAGATAAAAGCTAAACAATTCAAATTGATTTAAGTGGTTTAACTAAACTACAAATGTACTAATTTTTTGTTCGTTTTTGTAATTTTTAAGTTATAACAAACTTAATTAATAAAATCAATACAGTAACCTCTCGGATCTTTACGCACTCGTGACGTTACGCAATCTCGTTTAGTTACGCATTTCAGAATTCTATAAAATTCAGAAAATAAAAATTTTCATTTTTTTTAACATTGCACAAATTAGGTTTAATTTATATTTTTGAATTAAAATATGTTTTTGAATGCTCATACATCTCTCTATATTTTTAGACTTTGTAAATTTATGTTCCTTGACTAATTGACAAACATTTAGTTATACCTCAGTATATCAGAAATTTTGTTAACAATAAGATATTAAATCAAAATTCTGAAATAAACATGACTGTGTTTAATAATAAAATTATAATAAATAATGAGAGTTTAAAACACAAAGAAATAATACAGCAGTCTTGCCCTATGTTTTAATAAACACAGTTTTATAGTTGTAAAGAAATGCTTAATTATAAATTGAATTTGCTAAGTAGAAAAGAATATAAATGTCACATATAAATAAAGATAAAGATAATTTCTACTTATTATTGATATAGTAAAACTATTTTTAATTATTATTTTATAGAAATTCAAATCTGTTTTTAATATATGTATAGTTTTATCTGTTGTTTTCATATTTATAAATTAAGTAATTAAATAGTTAAAAGTGGAAAAGTGACCAGTCTGCTTTTAACTAGAAGCAATATTAAAAAACAGCCATTATAGTGAGTATATTTGGTACCTCTCGTTTCTTTACGATCTCTCATATCTTTACGCACTTTTTCTGTGGACACAATGTGCGTAAATAAGCGAGAGGTTACTGTACTTACTATTATTTAAAAATAGTTTTGATATTTTTTCTTAGATTGTACTTAACAAGAATAAATTTCCATTTTATAACAAAGCCAAGTTTTCATAGAAAAAGGACACTAGATAAGCTAAACGTGAAACAAAAACTAAAAATAAAACAAAAATTATAAATGATACTTTTATGAGTAAATACACCTAATTAACTAAAAACTTCAACATTTGGTAATTAGTTTAAGAAACTAACACTTTGTTTACTATTGTATTTAGAACAGCTCTAAAATTTATTCTACATTGTAAAAATAAGTTGAGTCATTTGTTTTGTATTAAGCTTTTCAGTTTCATTGATTTCATCCAGACGCATTTCTTTACCATCGGCTGGCGATCTACAAAAAAAAACATTTTAAATCGTAAAAAAAAAATATTTTTCAAACGAATAAGTAAACACTTAGTTTACGGAGTATGTAAATACTTATTTTATAAATAGTTAAAAAACAAACTAGTTAGATAAGATTAACACAGATAAATCTTCAATCAAACATTTAAAGTTCTGACATTTAAACTTTGTGTAATAAATATGAAAATGTATTCCGATAATAATATAACATTTTACCAAGTTTAAAATACGTAAAATAATGTACAATAACATATTTGTTGTCGTTAATATAAGAGAACAATAGTAAATAGCTTTTCGGACTTATTTTTTAATATATTTTTGGGCCTAAAAATAGATGATCTAATTTGATTAAAACTTATTTAAAGGAAATTCTGTACTTTTTGATATATTACCTCAAGATAAAAAAAATGCGTTTATCAACTTATCAGTTTATTAAAGTAAAAAAATCATTTAAGTATCCAGTCCCATTGTTATAACAATTAAAACCTTTTCAGCAGTTTTCTTCTTCTGTCAGAGTCGTACGCAGAATCATTGCTACCCGATGAAGAAACACTGCTGACTCCTGACAATATTTTCGTTGATTGTCTAATTTATTTTTATATTCATGAAACTCTAATTCCTTCTTTATATATATACATTTTGAGTAAAAACTAGGCTCAATCTTTTGGGTTGAGTTTTTCAGTTTCACTTATTTCTTCTAGTTTCAAACTTTTCCCGTCTGCCGACATTCTAAATAAAACATGCTTTGAAAATTCACTAACATAGTTTAAAAAAGATTTATGAGCTAAAAATATAGAAGGTAACAAAAAACCATAATATAAGATTATACAGACGTGTTAAGTTACAGATTAAAAATAAAGTTCTCAATCAAAAACTTAACCGGTTGAAGTTACTTAATTTTTAAAATATTTGGTATGTTATAGGTTTTAAAATTTTTAGTAACGAAGTTTATATTTATAAATATGTCATTACAGCTAAAGCTTTATATTAAAATTCAGTTTGTATTTTAACATTAGGTAACTAAAATTTAACCCTTAACCTTTACAAAAAATTCTAAAAAACTGCCTTATTTACGGTTTGTGGTTTAAACATAGTTGTATAACAATTAAAACCTTTTTAGCAGTTTTCTTCTTCTGTCAGAGTCGTACGCAGAATCATTGCTGCCTGAAGAAGAAACACTGCTGACCCCTGACAACATCCTTGTGTTGTTCGGTGCTATGGTGACAGGTGGGGATTTGACAGCTGTAGAAAATGGTTCGCTGAGGTTAGTTACCTGTGCTGACAGCTTTTCGTACGTTGCTATGGGAATATGTACCACTCCTGATGACTGCTTTCTGGCGGTACTTGCTAACAATTTTTTTCTTGCTACTTTTTACATTAATTTAAAAAGAATTAAGGAAGGAAAAAATATTAAATCAAATAAATTTACTAATGATTACGGTTATAATTTTGATTTCAAGTATTCTAAATGTTATATGATAGGCACCAACTTACTGTTAAAAGTGGTCATTTGTGTTGGGTTTTGGGAATGAGACATTTTACGGTTGACAGTTGAGGGTAAGCCCCTTTTCCATTTCCATTTGTTTACCATCTTTTTCACTTCAACTCTCACTTCTGACGTCATAAAACAGTAAAGTATTGACACCATCGCACCCTGTGTCACGTGTTGAAACATGTTGCATTTTTAAATAAACATTGTGCGTTACTTTTAATTTGAAAGTCAGTAAAGGAATTAAGATGGTGATTTTTGTACACCTGAAAAAAATAATTTTAATTTGAAATAAATTTATCACTTAAAAAAATAAATAGAAGGTAGACTACCCAAGTAGCTTTTATAACGAAAATAGCAATTATTGTAAAAATTAACTTAACTGTAACCATTTTACTTTTTGTTTTTTTTTTCTGATAAAGGTAAGATATAGTTGTTACTTTATAAATGGAATTTGAAAATAATAGTTATAAATAGTTGGTGTTTTAGATACTGATTGTTTTACTATTTCGTATAATTTTGTATACTCACCTGAAAAGAAGTGAAGACCATTTCAAATGCAAGCTTGATAATAAACTGAGGTTTATCTTTTTTAGCATCAATATCATCTGGAACGAATAGGAAAATAATGTAATGAATTCCCAGCAAAGGTATCAGCGCAAGTGTCGACCTGTTTTTTTTTTTTTTGAAAATCTATAGAATAAAGCAAATTGGAAGCAAGATTATAACCTAATTTAATCTCATACTGATAGGACTTCAAACTTTGAAAACTTCTTAGTATAATTGTATGCACAAGATTGAAATAAATTTTAAGTTAACAAAAAACATATTAATGTATCTTTAAAGAGTATAGTTATTTATGTTGTTTTTCAAATTAACGTTTTTATTCCAAAACGAGTTTGCATTTCCATAGTACTAAAAGTGTTTATTAATAATATAAAAAATCAACAGTCACTTGTTTCGGAAAAAATATACAAACTGACTAAACTTTAACCTTGCTAGTCTGTAAGTGTAGTCATTTTTGGCCATATGATTTGCTCTCAGTTTTTTGACAATTATTCGCACAATGTTGATAAATATTCCAAAGTTAAGCTTTGAAAAGAATGAATTCATTTATTTATAATTTCTATTAATAAAGGCTATATATATTCAAACTAGTCCCAAAGGTTATTGCTCAAATAAATAAATAAAAACTACTTATGCACAACTGTTTTTTTTAGTTTATATTTGATTATGATCATAACTGAAATCACATATGTAAACTGAACAGCTTTAAAGATATAAAGGTATAGCTTTATAACCTATTTATTAGACTTTAGAGTAATGTTTATTAAACACAAATATTTAAAAAATTAAATTAATTTAAAAGATCTAAATCAAAAGAAATATTTTATTTTAAGCTTACAAGTAATAGAAAAATTTTTGCAATACATTTTTCAAATCATGGCTAAAATCTCTGAGAAACAGAAACTTTCATGGAACAAAATTACAATATTAAAACCAACGTAGTTTAAGACTATGTTGACATTTAATTTTTTTTTTGATGTCTAACTTTTAACTCTTTATACTATATCAGAGCTTTAATCTAATACTGCATGTTTCATGGTTTCATATGCAGTGTATGATCCATATGAAAGACTAACACTTATTGTGAGAACGACCGGTCCCTGTATTGACCACCAAACAGCTTTGTTTTCCAACATTTCCCAACATCCGACATTTTCAAAATAATATCTGAGCACAACCCACGTCAGTGTTGGTATCCAAGGGCCGCCTGTTGAAATTTCGTTATGACGTCATTTAACTTTTTCATTAAACTGGTTATGTTATGGAGCAGTAATTATTGCTTTTGAACTGTTTTACTCAGTAACAGTTTGTTTGACTTTAGCAATGTTTTATTACTTTTTATAGATTTAAGAGGTTGTTGATGATTTTATTTTAGTCCTCTAGAATGCTTTATCCTAACTATTTTTTATATAAAAAACGTTTTAAATGTCATATTTTTTTTTTTTTCTAAAAATAAGCAGTCATAGTTTTAGGATAGAACAAATATACATAAAAAACAATACTTGAGTTTTAGATCAGTTTAAAAATGAGTAGTTCAAGACTCATTAAATTAAGTAAAAACTGTTTCCCTTAGTTTCCAAAAAAAAAAGTGTTAGTTGAAGTTTTAAATATTTTGTACCTGGTCTAAGTCAAACAATCTATTTTCTAAACGTATTAAAAGTAGCACAACAACAACAAATACAACTCAAATGTAGTTAAAAAGTTAATTCATGTTTTTACAATGTTATAAAATATAAGGTTTTCAAACAATATTTCCAGAATGAACGAATAATAATACTCAAGATTTTAAATTCATTTTGTTATACCATAGTATTTCTTTTTACATAGCAAACAAGATTTTTATTACGTGTAAAAGTTAAAAGAATTAAAAACGAAACCGACCCCAACCAAGCGCCATGTAGTGCGGAAAATGTCCCTGCTCCGTCATTGCAAACGAAAGTATCGATTGAAGGTAAACCCCCTCGATGAGAAGCCAGAAAAAATTACAAAGAACAACGTAATGCATCAGCATCATCACCATTCTACATGATGTCTGTTGAAAAACAATTAAATTTTCTTTTATATAAAGTTTTAGAACAAATTTTCTATTCAACTTAATTAAATATTCAATTAAAAGCTAACAACTAAAACTACTTTAATTGCGGTTTTTATGAACAAACAGTTTACTTATAGTTGTTTGTATCGAGGAACTTCTAATTGTAATACTACAAAAGTTGTTATCTTTTAGTTTAGTAATAGCAAAACGTATGGAACATTATCAGTTCAGAAATAACAACTAAATATTCACAAACGTATAAGTTGTATAAAAAGCATGCTAGCTATCTACAACTTATATAAGGATTTTGCTTATTGCAATTTTGGTTGGATATGTATCGGTTTATAAGTTTAAATGAAGCAGACAGCTTTAAGCAAATTGGCTTTGACTCAAATAAAAGCTCCATCTAAAAAACTTCAGCTTATTGATTTTTATAATCTCCACATGCAGTATTTAAATTTAGACGTTTGTTTTTTCTGTTTAGAAAGTTTCATAAGCTAAATATTTAAAGCAATAAGTCAGCGGTAATTTAACAAAACTTAAAAAGTTTTTATATTTGTAAACTAGCACTTAAGTATCGTCAACTAAATATCTTAGAAATTTTGTAATATTTAATTAAAGAATTATTAATATACTTCTTTTTTTAAAACAAAAGTGAAAATACAAATAATATAAGCAAATTCTTGAATAAAAGTTCAATTTTTTTGTAATAAAATTACTTTTCCAGAAAACTTAAACGCAAAGCTAAACTGCAATTTATCATCGAAACCTTTTAAGCCCACTTAAATTTTTAATTAATTAAACCATCAATCAATTACCTTGTTAAATATTCTAAAAGCTGTTAAAAGTATGACCCGCATAATTGCAAAACCATTTAGGTAATAATAGTATAGTTTTATAAATTTCTTCTATTATCATTCTCACAGAGTTTAAGAGTCTAAAACGCTTATTTAGCTAATAGATATTTTTTAAAGTAGAGAACTAAATGATAGTTGCTGAATAATTTCTTAGGTTGTATTTGAAAGAAGTTAATTCATTACTTGTTAAGAAAAATGAGTAAATCGGCTGAGTTTTAAAATAAAGTAGTGACCAATAACTAATCATTATTAGACAATATTCAACTTTGTATTTGTTTTTTACTTTAAAAGTTATATTTTCAAGTATATTTAAGATCGTAAACAGCTTAAACAAAACCACAACTAAATGTTGAATAGATCAAACAAAAATAAAAATAAAAAGATATAAAAAAATGTTTATGACAATTTCATAGTTTTCATAATAATTTCATACTAATATCTAAAAATGTTAGATAAATAAAAAATTGTTCATTAAAATTTGAAAGGCAGTTTATAAAAAGTCTAACAGGTTAAGGTTTCAAAATTCTTAAGCAACACTTGTTTTTAAAAAGATTGTTGTTTTTAGGTGGAAACTTTTTCTATTTGTACAGAATAAAGTATTTTTATTTTCAATTTTATAGAGATAAAGAAATTACATTTTCAAACTACGTATTTAACTGAAAATCTAGTTAAAAAAATGCATTTAAAACAATGTAAAATATTGAACTAAAAAATGTTAATTTCCGCTTATTCATTAAAGCTCTAGTCGCTTGGTTATAAATTTAATAAACTTAACAACAAAGCATTTTTTCTACTAAAAATAAACAAACTAACATTTGGAACACAGAACTTGTACAACTGCTCATCGTTGAGGTTTCTGGGATCGGAATTGAAATCCGCATAGGGATCAATAAGAATTCGGTCTTTGATAAGGATGACGCAATACCGAAATATGAATGAGATCATCAGGTTTATGTGCACGTAGTTTCGAGTACAGTGGAGTTTTCTGTGGAAAAAAGTATTCAGAAAATAAGCTAAAATCTTAATTTTATACGCCTTCATGTCTTTTTTACTTGCAGCTAAGTTAATTACAAATAATAAGTATTTAGAAATGATAAAGAAATCAAACAATATGAAAATGTCTGCTAATGTCATACAAGTTTTAGTTAAGTTTCTAGATTTTTTAGTTTTGTTGTATAAAAAGTTATAAAACAACCTAAAATTGAAGAGAAATACGAAAGACTAGGCATTAAACTCGAAAATTGCAACTTACTATACAAGTAAACATTAAAGGACTTTACTTATTTTCAATAGCTTATTTATACTTTGAACAAACACCGACTTGAAGAATGTGAGTATCAACAATGCGGCAACTAGAAACACAAGCGATATTGCATATCCTATTTTGTAAGTCAGTGTCAGCCCGGACAATATTTCTTCCTGAAAATATCATCGTTATTCAGAAACTAACGGCGTGATAATTTAGAGGCATGTTTATTGAAATAAAGCTTTTAAGCTAGTTTTAAACTTTTTACCATTAGTAAAACGAGTCGTGGATAAATGAAATCAAACCAAATAAATAAGAAAAAAAAAGAAAGTTTTAGAATTAAGGATTAACTAAATAAATTTAGAAAGTAAATACAACTGTATGATCATGGATTGATTTACAAAACTCAAAGCCAACTAACGTATTCAAAATTTTGATCGTCTGCCATCTTGTTGGGATCATTAGTTATGTTAGGTGGAGCGCAAGATTGGAAAGTAGCTGTCTCACCAATGTCCCAGTCTATCATCCACGTACCATTGGAAAGACATAGTCTCTGAACTTTTCCTTCTTTACCTGTAAATAAAAAGATAGGAATAAAAATGTTGATATGATTTTTTTTTTCGCAATTATGCTTAAAGTTCTGTTTGAATATTTTTTTTTCGAAATCTAAAGTAATTTTAAAGAACAACTAAGCAAAGATTTTAAAATACTTGTATACGTTTATGTTGTACAATTTAAACACAAGCAAAATAAAAACATGTTTTTGCTTGTCTTCAAATAATGAATATTTTTGAAATGTATGTAAAAAAAGCAAACTCATAAAAGCAATTTTATTTTACAACAATCATAATACTAATGTTATTACTCGGTACATTGAATTGCGTTCACCCAATGTAAATTGCTAATTATAAATAGTAATTTATTTTAACTAAAATCTAAATTATATTTTTATTTAACCAACATAATTTTACATGTTGTTAATTTTGTAACAGTTTCCTTTTTTTTGCTAGTTAAAAAAACAGATACATAGGTTTTTTTATAAACAACGACAAACGCTGCTTAATTAAACACTACAAAAGGTAAAAAAACGTTCAAAATTAGTAAATCTAAAGTTATAAGCTTGTTAAAAAAACTGATAAAAAAGATTTTAACTAAAATTGAATTACAAACATATATTTGATTTATTAATAGTAAATCGCAGTTTGAAACAATTTGTTATAGAACAAAGTAGTTTTACTACCTGTGTACAAACGTTATCCAGCATAACTGCTACTGGAAATCTTATGCTGCATTAATAAACTCTTTATAACTTTTAGTAAGTACAACTTTTTATTGGACAATATATCCATTCAGCTGTAAAAGAGTGAGCGTAATGGCATAAAAAACTTAATGGAAATGATGAAATAATTACGGCTTAATTGTTTCGATGCATAAAACGAAATTATTAAGGGTTTAAGGGCTCTATGAACATTGTATTAGTAAAAGCTTTGCTTTTAAATAAAGTAAACATGTAAAAGCTTATGTATAAGTCTTAACAAGATTTTACTATTACAAAGCTTAAACGGATTGATGATTTGTTTGTTGCTTAGAAAATGTAAAAGTGCATAAACTGAAAATACTCAGAAACCATTGTCATTTTTTTTTCCGAAGCACTTATTTACGAATGACTTTAATAAATTGGAAGTTATTTTTTTTTAAATAATTTGTACAACAGTAAAAATATTAAGTACGTAAGCCTTTAAAAAAAGTTGTTTTTATGTACAGCTTTATGTTTAGATGAAAAAATTGCAAAAAAAATATCAGAAACTCATTTCAAAGATCTAATATAATCTTAATTTTTAACTATATACGCAGATTCTCTCTTGCTATAATGGTTGCTCACATTGGTACATAATTCGATTCTTTCCAATTTAACTGAAGATTTAAAAAACTAAACAAATTTAGGTTGCACTGAAATTTTTTATAAAAAGAATTAATAATATCTTTAAACTAGTTTTAATATCATAAACAGACATATTTTAGATAATACCTAAATGTATAATAGCTAACGCATAATCAACTTATACAGTTCTTAACTTTTTACAAAATTCTGATTAAAAAATAAATAAAGTCTATATTTACTATTTTAGTCTAAAAGATAAAATATGTATACTCCAGTAACTATTTACTGAAAGTATTGGTAATGAATAATAGATAAACGTTTTTAAAATCAATTGCACGAGAGTTTTCCTATTTAAACTATGTTTGCCAAATAATAAAAAAAACGCTTGTTTGCAACACATTTGTAAAATAATACATTAATTTTTGGCATTATATTAAAATACTCGCATTAACCGGCATTCAATATCCGTAAAAGTCTTCTGCTAAACTGAAATAACCTTTTGAAAATCCTAATTTAATGTAAATTTTTCATATTCCGGATAAACTTATTATTAATAAAAAATAAATAATTTGTTACATAGAACTAATATTCGCTATCTTAGATTAACAATTTAACTTAACTAAACTTTAACATCCTTAAATAGATTAAAAAATATGCTGTTTTTTAAGAAAAAAGCTTTAAGTAGAGTTTAAAAAGTTGAAGCCAACAAAAAAAAAAAACGATAAACAAAGTCAGTTATGCAATGAATAAATATAAAAATTTTTGAATAGAGAGTATATGGTTTTTTTTTAAATTAATTGGTGTAAAAACGCACCTTTTCTTAATTAAGGTTAAACTATACACTGTTGAAAATCTTAGAAACAAATTCATATTTAGTTGATAAATTTTACTTGAAATATACATGCAGTTATTAAAACAAACTAGAACGCCAAAAAAGTTTAACATTTTTTCAACCAAGCAAGTTTATATTTGTAAGCATTTACCTGATTTGATCCCTTTCTTTGCATAACCATCAAAATCTTATAAGAAAACAATTTAGTATTTAGTAACCTTACATTTGTATTGTTTGTAAAGTAAAAGTTGTATTTAACTTTTTATCTGTCGTTTTCGAGTTTTTAATTCAAAAAATTATTGTTAAAGAAATTATTACATGTTTTTAAACTACAAAATAATAACTGAAGTATTTTAAGAAGTATTATATTGCTAAGAGTCTAAAAACAATTACCTCTAGCAATTTAAAACAAACATTTTACGGTAAACAATAGATATCAAGACTTACAAAGCTGCTTATTACAATAAACTAGAGTTTTAATGAATGAACCATATAGCTGTTCTAATTACATAGTTTAAGAAAAAAAAATCTTATACAAGTTTTAATAAACTAATCTAACAACTACTTTTCAAGAACAAAACTTTTTTACAGGTATAAAAACTTACGAATAGTAAAAATGTATCTGTTTAAAAAAAACTTTCCCATTTTAGTTAACAAGTCATGTAAATTTAGACTCACGGTAGAAATCGGGACACGGATGATCGACCACCTTGCTTACTCTTGAATGACTCCAACAAAACAAACCGTCCGCTTCCCCCTCGCAAAACGCCTCTGTGACGTAATAAATGCTTTGTTACGTCTTAAGAATAGTTAATCATTAGGATCAATTGTTTTTCAAGAAAAAAAATGTGAATATTCATAGCTAGTTTAAATAAAAAAAAGAAAAGTTTTAAGTTTTTTAAATAGACTTATAACTGAAATTATGTACAGAAATTACTTTTGTTTCCAATAAAAGAATACTTTTTACCTCCGCTTTCGTTGAAGGAAGCTTTTGTCTCTTCCAAATGCTTGCTGCAATTATGTCTTATTTTGTAAAGTTCACACATAAAGGCCTGCAACTCTTTCCCATGCGACTGCAAAATGTTTTAAAGCACATAGTTTAAAGTTTAATGTAAACTGTCTTAGTCCAAACATGAATTAATTTTTAAAACTTTATGAAGTCCAATGCTATAGGGGTTATGCTATCATAATTTAGTTTAACAAAAGTTCACGAAGTTAACATAAAGGCTCCCATAAAGGCTCATCATAACTTATTATGGGAAACTGAAAGACAAATATAAAGAAAAAGTTTTATCAAAAAGTGAGGTAGTAAGCGATTATTGTGCATAATCAGTCAAAAATAAAAAACTGATATGTGGATTTCTACAAAGACAAATATACTATACTTTTAAACTTAGTAAAAAAAACTTCTAATAATAACTAATTGCGATATTCAGTAATTTTATAATTCTGTATGTTAAAACAAAAATATATTAAACACTAAGGCTTAACTAAAATTAACAACCTGTGTTTAAAAGTAGTCCTAATTTATAAGTTATTTTAATTATTCTTTTAAAATAGATTAAACTAGTTTTTTAACTACTATTTAAACCTTGATAAACTTTTGTAAAAAATATTTTTGATAGTTTTATTCTAAGTAGTTTTGATTTTTTACTAGTGTTTATAAGTTTATAGTAAAGTAGTCATAATAGTTTAATAAAATCGCCCAAAAACAATACTTTTAATTAAAGACATATAACATACTAACTTCCTTATATTTATTAAAAAAAATGAGTAATATTAATGAAACTGCTTCAAACTTACAAATTTTACAGCCGAAAGTTGAATGATGATAAAAAGCAGAATCTTTTTGTTAGACATAGTGCTGATCTGGTTGTCAGAAGTTTGCATTGGTCTTAATTTTATTAGCAGTGTTAATGTTTAGTAACTTTTAAATATTAATGTATCTGAAATATTATTTGGTGTTTAAAATAAACGAAGAAAAATTTAAAGTAAAACGAACTAAAACAAAGAATTCCTTTACTTGTAATACCGTATTTTTATTAGTTTATTGGACCATTAAATTTCTTTGCACTGCCTGTTTAGTATTTTTTGTTGTAAATTATCAATTTATTTTCCCTCAAGACTAATTTTGTTTCGAGTAAAACTAAAAGTCAAAAAGCATATAAAATGAAAAATATCTTTAGAGTAAAGTAAAACTTACACCGCCAAGTATTATTATGCAGGTTTATAGTTACAATTAAATCAAATCACTGAACATGCATGTACATCAAACACAAGCTTAAAAGTTTTACAAGTGTTTGTAGTAGTTTTTTGTAGCTAATATATATTAGTTTATACAACATAAATAAATAAATACTGTTCTCATCTTCTGTAAAATTCGTAGCCTTTATAACAAAACTACTTTAATCACACTTTCAAAATACACTTTACAAAGTTCAAACATCTCTTAAAACTTTTATAAATGTACACTCCACTTCCTAAAAAACAAATAAATTACAAATCCAAGTACTTAGCTTAAAATATACTTTGATTAAGTAGAGTTAGGACTTACTTAAACTAATTTATATAAAACAAAACATAAAACAATTAATAACATTATTTGTTCATAATGTTTTTTTATCTTTAGTTTTTTATTAGTTTGACATTTAAACAAATAACTAAGTTTTATTAAGAGTTTTAGGACAAAAATACCAAACTAATATTATCTACATGTTATCAATAAAAATTAGAACGAGTATATTTAAAACAAAACATATTATTAAAAAACAAAAAAATAAGCTTCTGAAACTAAACCTAATACCTTTAATTGTAAGGTTCAAGTAGCTTAAACATAGCTGATATTAAAGTGTTTGAATATAAACACATTATAAGTACTTAAATAATGCATAGCATTAAAACAAAATAAAAAATAAACGCCAACAAATGTATTTTTACTCAACATTAATTGTTTCTAAAAAAGTAGAGCTTAAATAGCAATACAAGTTTCCAAGAACTTAAACGGGCAAAACGCAAGTTTAAAACTTCATCTGCGACTGATTATTTGCTAGTAACGAAACAAAACGACTGATTTTGTCTGTGGAAAAGACTAAAAGTCAGAATCGATCCGCTTATAATGTCAACAAAGTAAATGAGCTAGCAGACACGCAATTTTTGCAAATGTTAAACATCACACCGAAGCGATGTTGGTTCTACAGGCAGAATCTAATTTTCAACGCGAAAATACTTGAAGCTCTAACTCTCACTGCCAACAGTTTGAAAATCTAAAAGACACTTGCTTTATTGATCAATTATAAGTTGACTTGTTAAAAAGATTGATTTCAGAAATTTTTTTTATTGTTTTATGCATAACTTTAAGAGATTGTTCGTGGTAGTAGAACAAAACTTGTAGTTAAAAGTTAACTAATCATTTTATAAACAGGCTTTTCGAGTTTTCTGTTGAACAGTCAATTAATTTAGTTAAAAATCATTAGGGTAAAAAGTGGAAAATCTTATAAATTTAATTATTGTTAAGTTAAAATAATTAATGAAAAATTCCAAATAAAAAGATATAAGTACAAAAGTGTGTTTAAATTTCTTAGGATCAAATTTAAATGAATATATAACAAATTCTGTAGATTTTATGAGTGGGACTAAATAAAAATCTAACCACAAATCCGAAACTTAGTTGATAACTGAAAACAAAACTGCAAAAATTACTTTAAGACATGATTCAAGTTACGATTGTTGTATTCAACTTGGTATTTACCGTCAAAATTTTTACATGACAATAAAATGTTTAAAATCTGTCTTAACAAACCTGTATGACATTACGACTTTTAAAAGGCTTATAATGTAACAAGATTATCTTGTATTTTAAGATTTGTACGGCAGAAGACATCAAATATCAGTTTTGAAAGTTTTACAAAAGAAAATATACAGCTATTTATATTATTTAATTTAGTTTCAAACAAACTTATGTAAAACTGTTTTCTTTTAAATTTGAGAATAAAAAGCTAACAAAACAACTTGTACAAGCTGTGTAAAGAACACTAAACTAAAAAAAAATCAGTTGATATAAAACTTTAATTTATAAGTTTTTTATTTTTAAACAACTGTAAACGATATTAAACTAATCAATTGTTTTTTATTTAAACAGAAAAATCAAATCAAAACATTGAATTTCAACTCATAACTTTTAAAGAACTTGGTAATAGCCAAATTTTCAAGTAATTTTTTGTTGAATTCGATCTCTACAAATAAATTATAAATTTTAAACTTGAAGCTATTGTTTTATAACTCATGAAGTAATTTAAGTACATAAGGAAAATAAAGATATTTTATGTATAACTGTATGGACGTAATAAAAATATTTTAAGCTTATTTATCATTTTTTAAATACCTGAAAAAAATTAAACTAAAACTAATATTTTGTTCAATCTAGTGCAGTTCTTTGAAAAAAGTAATATTTGTATGTAGTCAATTTTTTTTAAAATTATAATTGAATTAGACTTTACATTAAATTTAAGCTTATATTGTGTCTTAAGTATTGATATCATGTCCTTTTAAAGTAACTTTGACAAGATTAAAGTATTTCTGCGGGAAAAGGTTATGAGTGAAAAAAAAATAAGTTAAAGTTTTTGATCTGCGGTTTATAAAAAAGCTTGTGAAAAATAAAAGAAACTTTTTTAAGAGCTTTAAAAATCAGTTTTAAACGTAAAAACATAAAAAATTTAACTGAAAGCACTTTACCAAATATTTCTTAATATAGTTTTAAAGGAAATGAAATAATCAAATATTTAATATAAGTTTTAATTTTAAATTAGAAAACAACAATGTGTTTTTAACAATATTTTGCTTAAATGTCTTTTTAAACTAATAAAAAATAGAAGTAGTATAAAAACTTATAAAAATATATACAATACAATTTTGAACTAGTACACAAGAATTAAATATCTGAAAAATTATAACAACCTTCATTTTAATTTATAGCATTCATATTGAAAGGCCATTCTAAATATAACAAAACAATTCGAAAATCACGCGCAAAAAAGAGAAAATCTCATTAACTGTATCTAAGCCACAATCTGCTTATATATTTCAATATGAAGATTATGTTTCGTAGATTCAATACTTTGGCAACGGTCAGAGTATTGAATAGTTCATAGAAATGTCACAACCTTCAGCATTATTTTCTTATACATTGTAGTTTTGTCTTTGTACAGCCCACGCTATTTATAGTGTGAAAGTTTGCGATTACACACGTTATTACTGCTTAGTCGTGGCTCAAATTTGACTTGTTTCAAAATGCAAAGAACTTGTAGATATTTTAAGACTTATACTGTTCAAGCCATAATTCTTTAAATAAAAGAATAAACAGTAACAGCTTATTTTGATAAGTTTGTTAAAATTGAAGTTTATTTGTGTGTGCTTTCTCATTGAATAATTTCTTTTAATAATATGTTTTCTTTATACAAACGAGAAAAAATGCTACAAATTTAGTAAACAGTTAACTATTTTGTTTTAAACTCCTTAATATACAAAAACAAGAGTTTACGTTGAACCAGCAAAAATTTCTAGTTTATACTACAATAAAATGTTCTAATTTAATATCAAAGTGTTTTGTACTACTATAAAAACAATTTTTTTTTCCAAAAAAAAACAAATAAAAAACCTGTATTAATTTTACTTTTTTTGTAAGTTTTGAAAATTATAAAAAATTTTACCAAAACTGCATTTGCTATTTATTATGTTTTTTAGCCCACATAAAATTGTTTACTTGATTTTTATTTTCATGTTTAAAGTTCGCTGTTGGTCAATTTATATAAAACGCTTTTAGCAAAATCTGTTGTCACTTAAAATTATAAAAAGTAACAGCTTGTTATATTTAAAGCATTTTTTTTTTTCGATCAATAAAACTTCTCCCTTTTTGGCACTGTTGTCTAATCTTTACATAACCTCTTTACTTAGAAAACTGCTGTATCTAGTATCACACTTTAAATAAGTTTTTACTTAAACACACATTTGTTGATAAAAGTTAAAAATCAAATTTGCTTTGTTAACGCATTGTTTGTATTAAAGTTATATTTTTTTAAACAATTATACTGTGAGTACTTTAAATGTTATGAAAAATCAAAAACTATGCTTAAACAGAAAACTAAAAATAACTATGTTGATTCCTTATTCTTCAATGTTGATACCTATTGTTGATCTTCTAAAATAGAAATTAAGATTGTAGTTTAAAGAAAACAAGTGCTTATAAACTTTCAAAACTCTATTTTATTATACGAGTTTAGTAAACATATTGTGTTTATCTCATAAATAAATCAGTTTTGAACTGACTGTAATCTACTTTAGTATCTACTACTAATTTTGTTTGAAAACATATGGTTGGAATATAATTTTACAATTCAAACTGCATATTAAAATAAAAAAGTACTTTTAACCCTCGTAACCTATATATTATTGTTTTTAGTTTTTAGGTGTTAATATTTTAATCGGATTAGCAATCAAGTAGCCACTTCAAATTATTTCAAGTGTTTTTACAGACATATGACTTTTATGCACTTGTATGATGATTGCACTTTAACTTATCTGGTAGGATAGTTTTATTATTTTATATCAATTAAGATTTAAAAATAGAATAAGAATTTTATAACTGTCTTAAAACTACAAACTTGAATTAAGTTTTGTTGTGTTTGTGGGCGTTAAACGATACCAATGTTTCACAGAACTAATATATTGTAAGTATACTACACATAGTTTTAGTACATAGCTGAAGATAAATAAATAGTTATGTCTTTAAATGAATTGTACTTTTAATGTCTTATAATTAATAAAAAAAGGTATTATACTGAAAATATTTTTAGAAAATTTTTGAAGATAGTAACTAAAAAATGGTGCTTAATAACTTACCTACTTTCTATTTGATTAAACAAACTAAACTAACAATAAAATTAAACTCAAGTAAGTAATAGATACAATACTTTTACTAGAACTAACCTTTAACTGTTTACGATTGAATAAATACGCTCACTTGAAGAATAGATGCTAACACGATGGCAACATACTAACAAAGTCTGTCGACTTTTAAAACTTTTCAAGTAAATCACTATTGATCGGTTTAGAAAGCACAGAAGTTATTAATCTTCGTCTCATTTTTTTTCAGGCACTACCGCTAATCTAGTTAACCAGCATCTCAAACCGTGACAATCTACACAATCTTGTTTTTATGGTTATATTTTGAAAACTTAAAAGTTAGCTCTTTTTTTTTCTTTAACTGTCAAAAATTGCTTGTATGAATATGTTTATGTGCTAGTATAATAAAAGTACTTAAGTTAAGTAGTTACAGTACATTTTTTCTTGTCTAAAAAATGTCTAGATGTACTTATGTAAGTAAAAATAAAAACTAGAGAAGTAAAATTATATTTTATTCAAATGTTCAAAATCATAGTAGATAATGGATGTAATGATTAAATTGATTAAAATTAGGACGTTGACGTACTATCTATCCTGTAAAAGACTTAGACTTAAAAATTTTGAAATTAGTTTCTCCTCAACTTGCTACTTCAGTTGCGTAAGATTTTTTTTGAAGAATTGACTTTTTGGTACAAATTATTACTACATGGCGCAAATAATAAAAACTAGCTAAATATAGAAAACGTAAAAAACAGTTTTAGCTTAGAATTCGTTTTTGAAGTATTTGGCTAGTTTTAAACATTTAAAACAACTTAAGCCTAAAATAAAAGTTTACTTTGCGTACAAAATATAAAGTCATCATAATAGAAAAAACTTTAACTTTACAAATAATTTCTTTATGGTTCTTTAAATAAGTTTTTATGCTGTAAAAACGTAAGTTTAAACTTTCATATGTATAGTTGTAAAGAAAAGTTCGTCTATTTTCGAATTTATTTAAACTTTCCTATAATACAAAAAAATAGCTATGTTAACAGAACTTAATATTAATAACTATTTATAATACAACTAAGAAGCTTAAGGTTTTAACTAACAAAAGTCCTAGTTTAAGCATTACTCGAAATTTTATCTATTTTAGTAACCTTTAAAAGTTAACAACTTAACTTATCCTATATGCTTTGTAATAAAAATAAAAAATGATCAATAAATTTTAGGAATTAAGTAAAGTTTTTAAATAGATATCTATTAAAAGTTTCAAATTGCCAACAACTAAAATAATATTGAGTATTTTGAAGTTAAAATATTTGTATAAAAGCTTTGTTTTACTAATATAAAAATGTCACTTAACTATTATCTCAAATTAAAAAAACTAAACTCAAAAATATGCAAACTAAAAAATCTTAATCATAAATATGCATACTAAAAACATAATTAACAACTTAACTTATCTTATATACTTTATAAAAATTTAGAAAACTGATCAATAAGTTTAAGAAATCGTGTAGAGTTCCTAAAGAGGTATCCATTAAAAAAATCTAATTGCTAACAATTAAAATAATATCTAGTATTTTTAAGTTTTATAGTTTTACTAAAATAAAAATATCACTTAACTAACATAAACATAACTAAACTTGAAAAAATACATACTTTAAAATCTTAATCATAAACTCTTTACTTAAACAAATAACAATCCTGCGAAAACTAAACTTTAAGAGCTGAAAGTTCTATAACGAGTGAAAGTCTTCTTTTTTCCAAAGTAAGAAAAAAAGGCTAATGTAAGTTTTTAAGATCTTAACAAAATTACCCTTTCTAACAGGCATATGTCAGAAACTGATTTCAATACTTGTTTAAGTTGAAATTGTTTTGGTAAAATTTTTAGTAAACAGGTTTTCTATTCCAAAAAAATTATTTATGTTGAAAACATTTTAAACACTTTATTATACTTTTTTCGAATATTTTATCATTTATAAAACTACTAAACAACTTTGTTGTAGATAAATTTACAAAAAAAAAGATGCTAATTAAGTTTAAATTTGGTAAATTAAAGTATAGTAAACTTAGACGAAGTCAGACATTAACAAATTATGCTATTTTCTCATTAGTTATATGCAAAAAAAAAATTATGGTTATTTTCATGAAAAGCTTTGTAAAGTAGTCTGTATTACTTATCTTAAAAACTATTATAACATGTAATGTTATTCTTTTAACATACTTTAGTTTTGATTTAAAGTTACATTCAAAATTTAGAAGTAGCAATTTCTAACTAAATTGCATTCTATATAGACAAAAAAGATAAGTCTTATTAAATAATTTAATAAAGTTAAAAATTACTTACATTTTATGTCTTTCCTAAACAAAAAACTACTTAACTTCTTTCATTCTAAATATTTTCTTTAATACTTTTTAGCATTAAATTAGATATGTAAGAACGTATTTAAATAAAGTAAATCTTTAGAGTGTTTTAAGTTAGTAAATTGAAACAACAAAAAACTTAGTTTAGCTGTAACTATTGTATGGTAAAACTAGCTGTAGATTAAGGTTAATGATCAGTTTCACATAAAAGGCAAACATTTTAGTGATAACAACTTAAAAAAAAATGTTTTTTATTAGGTTTTAACAACATAAATAAAAATTTTGAGGTTACTATAGTACACTTTTAATCTATAAGTATAACAATATTATGTTGTCCTTAAATATATTTTAAAAGAAGCAATCCAAATAAATAAATAAAATTGTTATGGTTGGCTTATTGGCTTATTCAAACACAATAATAATATAACATCATGTTAAAAATAATTCAGATTTGATAATCTGTTTAATATAAATAAGAAGTAAAATTGTTTTATAAAATGTAAAAGTTGCTATTAGTACCATTACTTTGTTAATTACACTTATAAAATACTGTACTACAATTTTTACGTTTTAGTAATACCTTTTATGAGTTACTGTAATTTTAATATACTTAAACTTCTATAACAAGGTGAGATGAAGTTTATTAATACTTAACTTAGAATTATGCTAAATTTCAAATACATTTACACAGACATAGCTTTCAATTGAACTTAGATATTAAAGTTTTCTTATATTTATTTAAAAATTTTGTTACTTGACAATAAACGTGAAAACAAATCATAGTCTTATTATTGCTTTTATAGTATTAATTGTGAGTAAAACTGATACTTATTACTTTTACATTTGTTGTAAAAACAATTACTTTTTCATACATTTTTAATTAGATTTTGCATTACTCTTAAAGCACCCAGAAACGATATTTTTAAACAAAAATAATAAACTTTGTGCCAAGGTGGTTAAAACATCATTAAAAGCTTTCATTTCAAACAACGCATTGTTTGTTACGTGGTTTTACTAAATTAATAAAAGGTGTCAAAAAGTGGCTTTTAGTTAAAATATAAACAGAATAAATACAAAAACAACGTTTGGTTTTGGTGGAATTAGGTGTATTAGTTATAAATTTTTATGAGTTCATATCTCTATTAGCTTCTACGAGACTTAACAGAAACCTTGAATAATAGATTATAAACTTGTTAAACATTTTTGTTATCATTAGGCTTTAAAGATTACACAAAATTGTTAAAACAAACAAAATAAAAATTTCAAACGCTTTTAGACGTTTTTCATGTTTAAATGATTTCAAATTATTCAACGTTAACTTCTAAAGTTCTGAAGAATTCAATTCAATATAGAAAAAAGAAAGATATTCAAAAAAATATATTACAAACTTTTTATTCTTTAATTTACTATTCTAATTTAAATTATTATTTAGTTATAGTCGGCAAATATTCGTAAAATTGCAAAATTATAAAAAATAGTTATTTTTTTAGATTTTCAAGATCAAAAAAAATTTTAGTATGTCCAAATATAAATTACTAATAAAATAAACTTTAAGTTTTTCAAAAGTAATTAAGAATTTAATTAAAGTTAAAATGTTTAAAAAACTTAAAACTAAAAAAAAATTACTAAATCTTAACAACAAAAACAAATATACTGTGCAAATTAAATAGAATATAATGAGAAACATAATTACGTTAAAATTCTATTTTTTTTGTGAATTTTTTGTTTCATAATTAAACCTAGGTTATCGTTTTATAAACAAAAAATTACTGTAACAAAATATTAGCCAAATTTTAATAATAAAATATTTTACTTTTTATAAGTTTTTTTATTCGTTAAAATAGTCATGAAAAATAAAATTGTTTTTACTAAAGCTAAACTAAACAGAAGTATATTGAATAAAGGGTTTTAAGTCAAAACCTAGCTTTTAGGTATTTTGAAGCATTTTAAGATACGGTCTTAGATTTTATACGTATTAGAGAAAAAAATCAATTACTAAATTGAAGACTAATTTTCAAGTTTTAGTAATATTTATTCTAGTAAGTAATACTTTTTGTATACAGTCAAATTAGATGCAGAACGTAGAAGTATTTCTTAAACTTTAATGACAAACATATGCATTCAAAAAAGTAGTACTTAAGAAAAATAGAATCTATGTAGTTTAAGTTAATTAAAACTTAATTATTTAAGCATTTCTGTACTTTTTTTGCTTGTATGAAACTATATTTTCGAAAATTAACTTACTTAACAATAAAAACCAGACGAATTACGTATATTTCTACTACAAGTAATTTTTCTAAATAAGCTATATAATTTAAACTTGCTAGTGTAATTTCAACAATGTTTTTTTTTACAAGAAATATTATAAAACTTTGTAAACTCTATTAAGAATTTTGATCAAGTTTATATAATGCTTTATTATGATACTTGTCAATAACATAAAAACAACTGAACTTTTATTTAAAGTATAGAGCTATATTTTTTTATAAAATTGTGTTTATAACCGAATTCGAACTTATTAGTTTCAGCCACTTTTATTATTATCAAAATAGTTTAATTAATATTTTTCAAAATCAATTTAAAGAAATTAACATCAATATATAATCAGATGAAACTAAATTTTCGTAAACAAACTCATGAGTTTAAACACTGATCCAAAATGAAGAGATAGTAAAAACTTTAAGCCTAGCCACTTATCAGCTTAAATGGATTAATTGTCCTACTTAATGTAAAGTTAATTAGCTTGTGTAAGTTGTTGATTCCTTGTTTTTGTTTCTAATTTGTTGTTATTCAACTTTTAAAAGTGTGTTTGAGTTTTTCTGGGAAATTTACCAAATATTCGTCTGTTAAACATTTACTTTACTCTTTTCATTTCGTTGTAAAATAAAAATCAAACTAACTTTTGAATCGAAGGTTTATTTAGTTAAGTGTATATGTTATGTGTTTAGTCTATATAGAGAAGGCTCAATCATTTAACAACTTCTTTTAGTATACTTAACTATTTATCTTTTTGTTTAACAATTATACATCGGAAAGTTCAATTTTTTAAAGGAAATAACGAAACTCAAGCCTTTTGGTAATATTGTAAGTTTGTACTTTTAAAATATTTCTAAGTA
The DNA here is from genome assembly GCF_965202585.1 of Thalia democratica. NCBI lineage: Eukaryota > Metazoa > Chordata > Thaliacea > Salpida > Salpidae > Thalia > Thalia democratica. Next base: position 32,175,852 of record NC_139172.1, on the reverse strand, counting down.
ATTAACGTGACAATTTTTAACTTTAATAGTTGTAGTACTGCTCAATATAAATACTGAAAATAAAACATGCTATAAAAATGAAGATTATCATTTTACAAAAATTTTGATTACAAGTTTCTATTTACGCTTTAACTGATTTAGAAATTTATATTTATCATATTTTTTTCTTAATGATGTAGACTAACTAAATTGCATAACAAATATAAGTTATCTATAAATGGTTGTGTAGTAAAACTGGGAACGGGTCAGAAAAGCACGGATGACACTTTAGCACAGAGTGATACTTTGGCACGGAATGACACTTTAGCACAGTGTGACAATTTAGCACGGTGTGACACTTTAGCACGGAGAGACACTTTAGCACAGAGTGTCAATTTAGCACAGTGTCACTTTAGCACGGAGAGACACTTTAGCATTGAGTGTTACTTTAGCACAGCGTCACTTTAGCACGCAGTGACTTTTTAGCACGGAGTGTCACTTTAGCACAGAATTTATTTTGCATTTTTTTTTCTTTGCTTAAATCACATTAGGTACTGTATTGTTTAAAAATCTTAAAACGAACTATGCAACATGTAAACTAAAATTTAACAAGCTTTAAATGACTTACAAGTTTAAGCTTAACTTAAAACTAAGACATAAGTAAATTTAAAAACTTTATTTACTTGTTTTACTATTTAATTTTAGATGAAAATATTTTAATGCTTTTACTTTAAAGTTTTCGACATAAAACTATTTCACTAAAGCTAGTAATAAATATAAGCTCTAAGATTATTAAAACTTTTTTAAAAGTTAACTTATTCTAATAAGAGTAAACTTTAAGCGTAAGTTTTAAATAAAAAGTTAAAAATATAAAGATCAAAAACTTTCTTATTTCAATTTAAGCCCATAGTAAAAACTTTATTTATTTTTTTAGCGACATTTTTAGAATTGTTAGAACTAATTTCCATAATTGTTTGTTTGTTAAATTAATTATTTTAGATTGTTAAAAATTATTTAAATAAACATTTTAAAAGATTAAAAATTTTTACGTGCAAAAATGTCGTTCCGTGCTAAAGTGTCATTGTGAGCTAAAGTGACGCCATGCTAAAGTTACACTCCATGATAAAGTGTCACTCCGTGCTAAAGTGTCGCTGTGCTTTTCTGACACCTACCCAGTAAAACTTTAACATAAGATATTATATCATTTATAATTGAATTTATTTAAATCTGTAATAGTTAAGTATGAAGTTAATTAATTTTCAAAGTTCTAATTAATGAACAATGAATTTATAAAAACTTTTTAAAATTTCTTAAATTTTACTATATTTTGCAGCTATAATTAAAATAATTATTACTTAATTTACACCGAAATAACTTTTTGGGTTGCTTAAACAACTAAAATTCAAAATCGATTTTATTACGTATGCAAGTAAATAGGAAATAAGAATAAACTGTAAATTTAAATTTGTGCAGGAACCTTACTTAAAAGCAAATCTAAATTTCTAACGTAAAAAAGCCTGTAAAATTGCTGCCAAATGCTTAAAAAGCTGAAAGATAAATCTCGATAACAAAAATTTCATTGATTAATTATAAACTGCACTGTTTAAAACTAGTTTTGGAACTCTTACAGTAATGTATTGCATAACAGAGGATGTTTTAAAAGGCACATGGAGATTTTTGAATAGAAGTCTTAATGTTAACTTGTTAAAATTTTAAAGTCTTTCTTTGGATAAATAAATATATAACTTGTAGAACTTTAATTGTGAAAGCAATTTGTGGTTAGTTTAGTAAAAAATTTGTAAAGTAAATGTTAATTAAAATTGTTTTATTTTAAAAGTTGTATGATTACAAGCTATTTGTTAACATAAGAAGTTTTGATATAACGAATATTCAATATATGTACAGTTTTTTTACTAACAAAAAAATCAAGCCAAAAAAAACTTTTTCTTGACTTTAGAAATAGTTATTCGACATGTCAAGGTTTAAATTGAAATGTCAACGAGATGGTAAAAAAGTTGTTTTTTTGTTTTATAAAGCAATGATAGACACTTAAGGTAATAATTATTGAAAAAAAAGAAAATCTGTTGAAACAATAAAAATATACTTGTTAAAACGATTGCAGGTAGCGAAAAAAACTCACTTACACTACTGCTATTTAAAGTTAAACATTTCTTTCAAATTAGTGTGTTAAGTACAAATTTAAAGTAAGTTTTTATGCCATTTAAACTGCTGCTTTGTGTTTTAACAATAAAAAATTTGACAAATTTTATAGTAAAGTAACTCATAGCTAAAACTAAAATTATTTATACAGAATCACAATATTAATACAAACATTTATTTTGCAAAATCTTGTTAACCGTATAATAATAATATACTCATGCAGCGGACTTAAACATAAATAATTCATAAAAGATGCCACAAAATTCCATAATTTTATTCATAAACTATTTGGTATTGCTTTTTACAATTCAACGCTATTTATAGTGTAAAAGTTCACGGTCACACTTTTTATTAGCATTTAAATTTTAATAATACGACTGTTTCTTTGAGATAAACTTTACTTTGAAATTAATTTTCTTATTGTATAAAAAAAGCATTTTTCTATATAGTTATATGGTTTTAGAAAACAATAAAAACTTTAAGTTTAATCTTTTTTATGTTTATATTTAGAAAATAATAACCTAAGTATAAAACAACTATCTTTTTAATAGTTTTAGATTGCAAACATTAAATATTTAGTTAGCGCCTTTGAATAACACCAAAGTATTTTTAAGTTTAGATTTATAGTACTACATCTACAAGAAAGCTGGTAAAATACCCAGAAATTCTAAACTTTTTTATTTTTTATATTATTCAGAACTACCAAAAGTAGTGTTTTTTGCTTTAGATAAACTGTATCTTACTAATTTCTACCATTTAGTCGTAAATTGATCAAACTACTTATCAAGCATTTAAATCTGCAAGCTTTTAGTGCAATTAAATGAACTTTTGTATAAAAAAAATTGTAGAACATACAAAGCTTATCAAATGAACTAGTTTTTGTAAAACTTTTAGTAGAATAAATATTGAAGTTGTAAAATGTTAGTCGAAATCTTTAAATAAATTATTTTCAGTTGAGTTCATAATTTAATGCAAGAAGTAATCATACTTCATAAAAATCTTAATTCAAAACAGAATTTTCTGTTTGAAGTAATTAAAAGTAACAGTCATGTCTATTTTTGAACAAATTTCTTAAAATCAATAAAATTTGAATACAGCTGGCACTCACTTCAACCTTTACGTAACTAATTCATTTTTATCAAAATAGCCATTACTAGTTGGTTATAAAACACTTGTCTTAAAATATCCTGAAAGAATTAAAAGTCTAACTCAAAAAATTGAACAACTTATTGAAAAATAAGTAAAGCTTACAGTTGGCTTATTTTGTGTTAACTAGTTTTAGGGAATTTTCTCGATTTTTTCGATTTGTTTTGAAAAGTTTTTCTTATGTATTAGAAATAATTTTGCGTTATCAACATATTAAATGGATTACATAGGAAACAATGGATAAGTAGCGTAGAAAATTTAAGATTTAGAGCTACGACCAACAAATTAATAGTCTTTAAACTTTTTTAAGAATTGCTTTATATATTTTACATTATATACGTAAAGCCTCCAATAGTTTTTATTTTACTCGTTACTTTTGTTAGTTGTTATACTTTGAGTGAAATTTTACAAAAAACTTAAAAAATATTTTGCACTAACAGAAACTACCTTAAATTTTTTTTTTAAATGTTTATACTTATAACAGAGGAAAAACTTTCCACCTAAACTCGATTTTTTATTAAAATAATTTTTATAAAGGTATACTTGAAATCCTATTTTTAAATATTAACATTATAACTAAATTAAAATTAAAATAATTATTATGTAAAGTATAAAATCAGTTAATGATTTTGTTAAAAAAAAATTGTTCAAATTTCTTTTTAAATAAGCTGATAACTAAAAAAAAACATAACTCTACCAAACAAAATAATCATAAAGATTTATAAAAGGTTACTATAACACTGTATACGCTAGAAAAAATATACAACAATAAATATTTTAATTACGTTCGAGAGAGTGTTTTATGTAAAAAGTTTAATTTGAGCAAAACTTTGTTAATAGCAACTGATATCAAACAAAGTAAGAAAGTTGTTTTTATAATGAAAATATTTTAGTCAAAAGTGCGTAGTGTTTCAATTTATTAAAGAATTTTCATAGTTGAAACAACTGTTTAATACAAATGATATTTTTTTAATTTTTTTTTAACCATAGAGTTATGGAGTTTTTTACAAGTATAACTTTTAAACAGAGTTAAAAAGTATGGCTTTTAAATATTCTAAAAAAAGAGTTTTTACCTTTACTTCAGTAATAAAAGTAAATTTAAATGAAATAACATGTTTTTATCTTAAAGTAAGAATTAAAAGTTTATTTTTAGTGCTATATAGAAAACTTTTATAATGTATATCAAACAACATTTACCAAAACTTAATAAAAAACTTTTGACATACACACTGAATATGCTATAATTTATCAAACTAAACTTTATATAGTTTGTTTTGTCGTTCAAACATCCTTAAAAAAAATTAACTGATAATTATTAAAACTCAATTTTATGAATCTAGTTAAACAGGTATTCAAAGATTATTAGATCTAAGTTAGATTTGCAGCGATTTGTTTTTGAGTGAGGAAACTAAAAAAGAACTAATTGCATCTTCGAAAAAAACGAAATGAATTTATACTAAAAAAGTCAGTACAAAACTGAAGTTAAAAATTTTCTAAAAATTAAGTATAACTAATTATTTCAAGGTTATAGTTAAATAAAACAACAACATTTATTATATTTTATGTAAATCTTGTTGTATCTTAAAATTTTCACTTGACAATGGTTTTGTCGCTTAAAAGTAAAAACTTTGATTTACATGTGGTAATTACTTCTAAAGTTCACAACTTTTCATTAAACGTTTTTAAAAACAACTATAACTGAAGAAACGATTCAGCAACTTTAACAAAGCACATTAGTTTTATTGATTTCGTACGTACTATCGAAAATCACTTAATTGGTTTGTTTTTAAGTGAACGTTTCAGTTTGTATTTGAGAAAGGTTACGCTTTGTTATCATTAAATCAAGTGACTTGCTACGAAGGTACTGAAAAAAAACATTGAAACTGTATTTATATATAAAAATAAAATAATAGTAATAATGATAATAAGATATAAAGCAAAAGAAAAATGAGTTTTTCCACAACTCCAAAAAAACCAAAACCAGTAGTTAAATCGAAAAAAACGTATAAAATAGTATAAAATATGTTTTAATTTAACTTCATCAGTTTAAATTTTTAAATAAACCAAGAACCTATAAGCCTCATTGAAAACATTTAAACTTGAAACTTCAGTAAATCATTCTAGATTAATTTTATGAGTTATTAAAACTTGATTTTATACTTGACTAGTGCTTGTTTAAAATTAAAATAACAGCTATCAACAAAAAATGGCAACGGGTCAAAATTACATGAAGAAAAAATTGCACGAGGTTACTAAATTCCACGAGAGAACAAAATTTCACAAAGAAAAAATTGTAGGAGGGCACAAAATTGCACGAAGGTATTTTAGCACGAAGAAAATTTTGCACCAATGGTCAATTTTCTACGACTTAAAAATTTGCACGGAGAGTCATTTATGCACGAGAGAAAAAAACAGAAAAAAAATACATAAAATAACTAAAAGATACATTAATAAAATAACAAAAAGAGAACAAAAATACTGACCTAGGGTAAGGCTTCAATGAAAAAGTGATAGTAAAAACAAACACAAAATAAAAATTTAAAATAACTATTATAAAAAAATTTAATTATACTAGTTAAAAACAAAAAAAGTCCCGACCGAGGGTAAAGGTTAAGGGTAATGAAAAGAAACTAAAAATTAAAAAAGAAAAAAATAACTAGAATTTAAAAATTAAAAAATAACCGACTAAATAAAAAGTAAACGAATTACCGACCGAGAGTAAGGGTTAGAGGTATTAGTAATAGTATAAAAAACTAAATTAAAAAATGAAAATGAATAAGTTTAATATAAAAATTAAACAAAAAAAACTCAACCTGTGCAAAACTTTCTCCGTGCAAAAGTGTCTTCGTAAAAAAGTTACCCTTCGTGCAAAAGTGTCTTCGTGCAATTTTAACTTTGTACAATTTTGTCTACTCGTGCAATTTTTTGCCCTCGTAAAATTTTATACGCTCGTGCAAATTTGACAGCTACCCACAAATACTACAACGTCTAAGCTTAAATAACTTGAAAACTTGATCAATTAAATTAGTATATGTGACTTATATTTTTAAACGTTCGATCACATTAAACATTAACAAAGTAGACGCACCTTAATTTTTAAATTTGAAATTGAAATACTTAAACAGGTAAAACTTCTGTCTTCATTTTTTTAAATATGATGCATGTTTTAAGATACAGGTTAAGTTGTTTTTGGTTTTTTGCAGTAAAAGTATTTGTAAAGTTTTCAACTATTTTTTTATAACTAGTTCAATTAGCTGCTTTTAAATTGTTAAATAAACTTTTTTTTATATTAATGATGAAAATTTATATTTTTTCTACTTTTAATATGCACCCTAAGAAAATAGCTTTCTTTCAAATAGTTTATTTAAAATATGAAATTTTCAATTTCTTACTAAAAAACATATTCACGAAAAAATAAAACACTATCAATCAAGTTCCAATAATTTTTGTTATGGTCTTGCTTTTCTATTTATACGTGTCAAAAACTAATTACGTTTTATTTGCACAAGTAACATTAAGTACCAGAGTAAAATTTCATTCTTTATTAATTTAACATGACAGGTTGCACCTTTCATTAAAAGTTTTTTTAGAACTTTTGATACTTTCTAAGAAATATAACTGTTTGAATTCCTGTATTTAAAGTTTGAACAGTCTACGACGTGTAGACAATTTTATAACAACATATTACATGCAGTATTGAGTAGCATTAACATTATACTGCTGTTATTTTTTAAGTATATAAAAACTCGAACCACTTAAACAGCTAAACCCGATTCTTAACAATGTACATTTTTGTAGTCACAGTTGTAAACGAAAAACTACAAACAAATATTTTTAAAATACCATAAACTAGAAGTACTGATAGCATCTTTCTTTTGTTAAACTGTTAACCTAGTACGTCTTTTCCGACTGAGAATCTCAATTTAAACACTGAAACGTGACATATCATATGATAAACAACAATTTGTATTTTGAACAAGTTCATTATGACGAAAAAAGCTTTTATGTCACTAACAATACAATGACAGCTTGTGTCACATTTTTGCTGGAATAGCTCATTTAAAAATCTATACATGTTTGTGTTGTTTAACACAAGTTGCATGAACTTATTTAGCTTTAAAGCCAGAAAGTACTTTGTGTCATACGTTAAAACAGATATTTTCAATTTTACGTAAATTTCGTCTTCTAAATGATCATTCGACTTAGTTACGGAAGTTTAAGTTCAATAAACAACTTGTAAACTTAATTATTGATGCTATTTTATATTTGATTTTCACTTAGAAGTATTTTCTTATAAATGCTGCTTTATGTACTACTATTTTATATGTAATTTAGGTTTTGGACAACTTTATGATGCCTTTATAATAATGCAAAAAAAACTATCTTCTATACGTATACTGCGACTTTTAAAAAACAATATTTTGAAACTAACATAAGAAGTACTTAAGCAATGCTAAGCAACTTATTATAAAAATTACACTAATAACTTATTAGGAAGTGTTCATAAAAATTAAACTTGAATTGAAACATATTTAAAAATAATAATGTTTTTAAATTTTTGTGTTTAACTATATTTAAATTTAATTCAACAGCACTATTGTTGCTCTAAATATGTTAATTATGTTTTTAAACATTTATATATCGACTCTACTTATCACAAACAAGTTTTCGATGAAATTTTTAGGCTAAACTTTTTAAATTATTTTGCTTTTTTTTATGACTTAAGTTAAGTTAATTATTTTTGCGCTAGTGTAAAAAGCGCAAGTTTAATAATTAAAATATAAGGTAAATTTTTTGATGCTTGTTAACAAAATATAAACTATTGAAATAGCTAAAAATGAGTTTCTGTCCCAATTTATTTTTTTTTATTTTTCACAGAGAAGTTTAATAAGAAAATTAAATTAATTAACTCATTTTATCCAAACGTAATGACTTTAAAATAAAAAAACAAATATTTTGTTTGCAACTGTCAAATTAGATGACGTAGTATATGTAGTTTAATGACTTTAAGCTCATACAAGCTGAAAGGTATGTTATTTTTCTTAAAATTTATTTTGGTATAATTTTTCAAAGTACAGATTTCAATGTGTTACAACCTTATTAAATTATACCTTTAGCATTTAACTTAGTTTATTTTGACCTGGAAAAAATCCACATAGAAACAGTTTTATTTCTTTTATCATATTACTGTTTTTCTGGCATAAAAAGTCGAAGTTTAGATTTCAAAGATTGTATTTAAACAGGTACCAAAAAAAATTAAATATTTTAAAATCACATAATTTTGATGAGTGTTTTTGTGAAAAACCTGCGGTTTTACGTAGAAAACTGCGTACCTTTAAAACTATTTATTTTTAGTATATATATTTTAATACTTGACGTATAATCAGCTTCATAACGTTTAAACATATTTTTAAAACATTACAAAAATGTCACTCATTAGTCAAAAATATTAAACATAACACACAAAATTCTTATAAATTTATGTTTGATTATGTCTTTTAAATGGTCATTTAATTTATTTACAGAAGTTTTAATTTATCAACCGGCCAGTAAATTTAGTGATTACTGCTATTTGGTTTTGATTTTTCACTATTTTTTTTACCTATAAATCTTGTTTTTTCATCAAATTAGTGTTTTACAAAATTTAAAAACTATTTAAAAGTAAATTTTCAGGCTTAAATTTTACTTTAGTATAACCAAAAAAAAAAAAAAAATTATATAACCCTTTTTCTATCAGTACCTTATTTTTCACAGTCAACTTCTCGAATTTGAGAAGTATAAACTTCTAAAATATTAAATATACGTAAAATAATAACATAAACCAATATTTTTAGGATCACATCCATTTACTTTATACCTACTTATATTCACATAAAACATATATGTGTCAGAAAAAACACTTTTTTTTTCAAACACGCTCAACTCATTTACTTTATTTTGTACTTATCGATTTGACTTCCAATGACAATTGAAAATAAGTTTAGAAAAATAGAGTTGCGTATGTAAAACAACTTTAGTCATAACCATTGTGTCAAACAAAAAGCATTATTTAGTTTTAATGTTTAAAATAAGTTTTCGAATATATAATAGTTCAAAGCTTAAATAAAACTAAACAACAAAAAGCTAACCAATTTATCTAATTTAACTGTTTTACTTTAGTGCTATATTTGTAATTTTAAAAATCAAAAACTCATTTTTTTAGTTTTGTTAAAATAAATATAAGCCTAATAATATTATTTAGATAAAATTAGTAGGAAATAATTATTAGCTTAAAATCATAAAACAATACAACCTACTTGTAGCAAAACACAAGGTTTGTAATAGCACAAAGCTAAAAGAAATACAATACGTTATTTTTTAAATAATACTAAAATAGATCTATACTGCTAAGCAAAAGAGTTATAACTTAATTTAAAAAAATAAAAACTTATAGATCCAAATTAAACTAAAAACAGATTTTAATAAATCTGTACTCTTTTATTTATCTGGTAAAAATATCAGGATATTCTAACTAGCACTATGGTAAGAAACTATATTAGACACTTAACAAAGTAGATACTAAAGTATTTATGTAAAATGAAAAATATATACCTGATTAAACAAGTACAGCGCATGTTTAAATTGATAATTGAACATTAAACTAAAACATAAAAAATTAATCGCAAACTTAGTAAAACCACTACTCACAACGTAAATTAAAATTTCTCTCGTGCGAGCGCATTCAATGCAAATTTTTGACAATTAAATATCCTAATTTAGTTTATCTTATAAATCACAAAGCTTTTTAAATGGTTAAAATCAGAACTTAGTTTAAGTTTACAGTTAACTAAAAAAATTATTTTAAGTTGTTTAATTAACTTAACTTATTAAAGTCCTTATTCTATTGTAAATGTATATAAGGCTTAGTATGTTTGAAACAATGCAAAGCTTTCTTCAAAAACATTAAACATATAAAACCGAATACTTAGTAAAATCAACATTTTAACTTTTGGTAAGATAAATATTTTTTTTAAGTTTCATCGGTTTTAAATTACTTATATGTCTTTATACTGTTTCACATTATGATCGTTAGTAATTTAAACCAACTGATGATTTACTTTTGAAAATCAAATCGTAAACAGTTTTTTTTCAATATATACTCTATTAAATAAATAAAATACTGAGCTATTTTATGTTTCTCAAAACAATATGATCAGCCTTAAAATTTTTGTAAAATTAAAATCAACTTTACTAAAGTGTTCAAAGTAAACACTTTAAAATATAAATTTACATATATATGTACAATCCTCTTAATTCTGTATTTAAATAAAAATTTTACTTTATATAAAAAATCTTATAGAAATATTTAATACTAATACCTTTTGCTAAAAAGACTGTTTCTATAATGTTTTAGGAGGTTGGCATATAGATTGAGTCGAAGTACTCCTATCAAATCTACGAAAACTCCCTATAACTGTATTTTAAATAAACAAATAAATTAAGTGTGTTTGTAAGTAACCGCTAATTTGTAATTAAGTGAATTATAAATGCCTCGTTAAGTTGGTGATTTATTGGTTTGTTTACTGTGCTGATGACTTGTTTTCATATTTGACCTTAATTGTCTAAAAACAAGTGCATTAGAGTTTACTTGAATTGTTTGTATTTTATAATCGAATAAATTTAAGAACTTTAAGATGGACTAAAATAAAATTTGCTACTTATCTTAGAAATTAAATTAACACATGAAATATTTTTAAGTAGTAAAACACTAAAACAAATTGTTTTTAGAGTAGGTATTATGTAGCTAAACTACTACATAATATAAAGTATTTTTGGATACAAGTATTGAAGTAATAATTTAGGCTTAAATTTTATTTAAAACACCAGTTAAGCCTAATTCTTAAGTGTAAGAATATGTTCTGTGTAAATTTTGATACGACTTTAAACTTTTAATTTCAGCTAAGCTTTTATTTTAATACAATTTTAAGAATATTTTTAATTTTGTTTCAATTGTAGCGAAAGTTAAACAACATAGTTTATTAAGTATATACAAAATTGTTAATTTTATTTTGTAGTGAACTATGTTAACGTGTTATAGTATTTTGAAGATTTCAGTAAGCTAACATGTTAATATCTATGTTACATTAAGATAAGCACTAAACCAGATATCTTGTAAGGATTAGCTGTATAATACACGGAAATCCAACTTATCATTGTAAAGACTCACTATTATTAGTGTGATTATTTATGAAAGCATAATTATAAACTAATTACTCACAACTTAAACGACTTTAAGAAACTTTAAGATTACGATCGTTATCAAATATATAAAAAACACTACAGTTATCATAAAAAAAAAAGTTAATTAAAAATAAAAATTGTTACTAATCTAGATTTATTGGTGTAACAAAACGTCTTTACTTCCTGATTTCATTACTTGTGTTACTTAAATAAAATTTAAACAAAAGGTGTACAAAACCTATGATATAGAAATAACTCTTGTGAATATGGACTATCACAATTTAAAATCAGTCTCTTCTTTTTATCCAGATATCCGTATTACAAAAAAAAATATGTCAAAACTGTTTGTAGAGACATAGTATCAGTTTCGAATTGTAGGTTTATATTTATGCTACATTATATTTATCGACTCTATAAATAGAAGAATAGCTTCTAATTTAGCTTTAAATTCTGTTCTATAAGAATTTGTTGTATAAGTTTAAATTAAGAATTTGTATATAATTAGAAAAAATTACCAAGTTAAAAGTAGTCTACTTTTAAGTGTTTTGAAATAGAAAATAAGTTTTATAATATAATCAGTTAATTCTAGAACCTAATATGCTAAAATAAATTTATATCTTTATAGCTAAACTGTTTACTAAATTTTTACTGGCTTGTAATGCCTAAAAAATTAAAAATATTTTTTAATTTTAACAAAAATAAATTGATTAATTATAAACTTAGCTTTATAGTTTTGTATCAATTTAACTTTTCAAATTATCTGAAAAACAAAAACATCTTTAAAGTTGTATTGTTGATAACATTTGTTAATTGTAAAAGGAAGCTTGATAATTATCAACTAAATTAACATTTGTATAAAGTTTTCGACCTTTTAATTACTTAATGACACTGGAATTTAATTAGCTGCAGTGTTTAGTATATTTATAAATTCGTAAAATAGTTGAACTTGGAGTAAAACAAATTGATTTTTAAAATAACTATAATTTGCATATTTACTTTATTATTAGAATAATCTTATGTTTTCTTAATTTACAAAAAGTTTTAGCATTTTTTTAATTTGTTTAAGATAAATGCATTGCATATATATTATTACAGAAATAAATACATTTTTGCTAAGGTAAGCTACGAAAGATGCTAAATATATAAATTTTAATAGTATAACTTTTCTAAAAATCCTGATAAAACACACAAAAAACACAACTTATACAAATTTTTGCCTTAAAATTTGCTAATTTTTTAAATTGTGAGCTTACATTAACAAATTATAAATTATAAAACTATTGTTTTCATAACTGAACACATCTTATCGAAAGCTAAAAAGCATATTTTCTGTTAAATAAGAACTTTCTAAGATCTAATTGTTTCATAATTAGTAGTTATTAATGGTTATCACATGCTTTACCCTGCCAAACTTATAACTGTAAACTTTAAACTAATTATATTTAAACTCATTTCGTAACATGCTACAATAATATTATTAACAACAGCATATTATTGTATATTATAAAATTAAAACATGTGAAATCTTTTTCTTTCGAACAAGCAAAAAATATGGCAAAGTCATGCAACTTAAATTTACATTACAGAAAATAATATAAAAAAAGAAAATAAAATTAAATATTTTGCAAATTGATCTAATTGTTTAGCTTACAAAAGTTTTTACTTCGTAATTATTTTACAAAAGATTCAAACTTTGTTTCAAAAGTCTAGTTAACGTGTTATGCTACACACTGAAAGTTTATATTCTTTTAATACAAATTACAGAGCAGTACAGTAAAAAAAAATTGTAAATCTTAAATTAAGTCTTAGTTTTAGTAGCTAACTTAAAAACAACCAAAAATACTATTTTCAAAACGATTCCAAACGAGTTGAAAAATATTTGCATATTAAATACAAGAAGTCAAATTTGGTACACACAGAAGTTATTGAATTTAATTTTTTTTTTCATTTTTAATTAAAAAAATCTTAAACTAAAATTCTTTTAATGAAAAAACATTCGCTCTTTTAAATTAAATAATTTCAAGGGAAAAATATCTTGAAACAAAAGTTAAGCTTTGATGTTTAGATTGTATTAAATTGTTTTTCTACTGATACAGTGAATATTATTAAACTATTTTCTTGTTATTCATCCTTTTTTATAATTTCTTTTTACTTTAACAGTTAAAAAAAACTCACAAGTGTTTGTAACTGGTAAAAAAAAAACATTTATTTGAAACAAAACAGCATATCAAAAAAGTCAGGTAACTTGTTTCTTTCTTTGTTTATAAACAAAAAAACTGATTTTTTTATAACTAACCGCAATAATAAATATTATTTTCTCATTAGTATCTAAACAAAAAATTCCTGTGCAAGTCTAACTTCTATTTATTCTATTTTTGTGTTTTTTTTTTTTTTGATTTTGGTAAAAACAATACGTCACTGTCAACAAAAGTAACATAAAAGTGTTTTTAATAATTGTCATTAATACAGTTTTTGACAGTTTTGTCAGATCAAAGAAATTGAAATATCAAAATTTTAACAGTAAATTCAGTTATGTAAAGTTTTAAAGTAAAAAAAAAATTAAAGTTAATAGTAACTAATATTAACGCATAAAACAGTTAATAAGAACAATTAGTTTCTTAGTTTAAAAACTGTTGCAAAATTATCTTTAATTGTTTAAATTGTTTATAATTAAACTATGAAATTTAGATGAATTTTGATTAGATAAAAGACAAACCTTCATGACTTAAAACTTAATTTTAAATGGTTTAGCTTGTAACCAGATTACGGTCTATTTTAAAGCTTTACAAGATAAAGATGAATTTTTTTGATTAAATCATACTTAAAAGTTGTACGTTTGAATTAAAAAAAATATATTTGTAGTGATCTTTAAATAAAAGTTTAAAAATCTATGTATGCTGAAAAATGAAAACTTTTAAGTTTTAAATTTGATATTACTAATTAAAGTATTTGAACTTTTATAATTTTATTTTTGATGAATTTTTTCTAAATAAAATGCATCAACATATAGTTTTTACTAACTGATAAAATATACTTTTTTTGTATAAGTTGTTGTTTAATTTAACTAAAACAAAAAACCTAAAAAAAATTATTATAAAACTAAAAGGAACGATTTTTTAAATTAAAACATTTTTAATTTTTAAAAGTTTTGCTTTTAAATTGTTACTTAAACGAATTTTTTTTTGAAGACTAAAATTTTTTAACAAAAACCACAATATGCTGATAATACTTGTAGAACTTTATAGTGACTTGGTTTTATTAAAATGAAAGTCTTATTGAAACTGTTTTACCACAGAGATTTCACGAGGATTAGGTATAAAAGTTTACTATGAAATCTGCATATTGTAAGTACTACTGAATTTCGATTGTTTTCGTGTTTCCGATTAATATAAAAGTATGTAGATTAAACAAAGAATTTGAGTTTTTGTGTAACAATTAAACAACTAAAACTTTTTTATGTATTTTATTTAACCCTTCCTTAAACAAACGCTCTAAATATGAAAATGTTTGATGTAAAACTGCATACAAATCTTAAACGAACAATTTATTTGTGTAAAAACAAAATAATCTTAAATAAATGTAAAAACTATACGAAGTCTTTTACTTTTATCAGCATAAAATAAAAAACACATAACAAAAATAAAACAGTATATCATTTTTTTTATCAAAAACCAAGTGTATATAAACAAATATCAAAATTTGTCTATATATGTAGTATACAAAACTTCAATGCAGAATATTCTTAATTTAAGTTGTTTTACTGACATACTTTACTGTCAATATGTCAAAACAACTTACAGTTTGGTAATTTTCGAAAGTGTTCAAAATATCTACTTGTTCATAACGTTCGTATATGTGACGATTCAAAAAGACATGATTATCATCTGCTGAGATGTCAGTTTTATACTTAGTTCTACCTTGATGTATCTTATTAAAAAATTAATTTTAATAGAATAATTCAACAGATAAAAAAACAGTCTAAATATTTTTGATAAGCTTCTAAAATTGTTATACATCGATTATACTCGAATAAGCATCAAAAGAACAACTTTTTTTTTTGATTATGACAGTTTAATTTAAAATAACACATACTTGCTACGACCAGGTCTTAATTGAGCAGTAAGTTTTTTACTCAATTAAAAGGAAACTTGTAACAAGCTGCTTGAATAATTTATTAGATTTCACGCGTGTTTGTGACACCAACTAGTTAACTACTATATTTGTTTGCTGTTGTAAAATCGCTACGACTTTTAACTTATCTGATAAAATTATCTAATTGAAAAAAGTTACCATATCCTAACATAACAGTGTTTTTAGAATAAAATTTAAAGATGTTTAAAACAGTCTCTTCAAACTTGTTACAATTATCTCAAAATCTCAAATCTGCTTGAAATATTTATTGCTAATTTCGATATGTTTAAAAGATTAACTGAGTTTCTTAAAAAATAACAAAAAGTGTCAATACCCAACATAAAGTAATAAACAAACAAAGTTAAAATTAAAGATAAAACAAACCACTTAAAGTCTAAAGTAACACTTCTCCTTAAACTTGCTTTTTAAAACGTAATAAATCAAACACTGTCTACAGCTCTGCGATTTTTTCTAAGGAGCTTAATACAATTATCTTCTCTAACACACATCTGTTTCAATCTATCTAAAACGCTTTACGGTTATACATAAATTAAATTTAATGTATTTCATATAGTTCACGTAAGTTTGCAATGCATGTTTATATGCTGTTTTTGTAGATCTTTTATTCTGTTCTGACAAATATTTTTAAATGTTTACAATAAAACATTTAAGGCTTTGCATAACCTGAACATTACCTTTAAAGATAAAAATCAATAAACGCTTTTAAAAGTTTATTTAAAATATCTTAATTAACAATAAACTAAAAACCGTATTCAAAAAAAATATTATTAGAGAAATAAATTTAATATAAAGAGGTTAGTAAAATATATAGTTATGAAAACAATGTAAAACATATAACATATTTTTATTTTTGTAAAATCGCTTCTAGCTTAAACTTGAACCTATTAATTAATAATCAGGAGTCAGCAAGATATAACTGTAAAGCATATTAAATACATTTTGTACACTTTGAATTTTAAACTTTTTTGTTGGTTTTATATTGTATAAGTAGAAAAATAAAATATAGTAAAAAAATAGACAGTAGTTTTTAATCGCTTCTAAAGTGATTTCAAAGAACAAAACTTAGTAGGACTTAAAACTATATTCATACTAAAACCTAGAGTAAAACAAATTTTTAATATACTTTAGATCAAACTTAAATTTTAAAACAAATTAATGCAGCTAAAAAGTTGAATAGAAATATTTAAGTTTATTATTTTTATTTAATTATATTCAAAATACACTTTTAATAACAACATTGTAATGCAAAAATGATTAATGTATTAAACAAGTTTTCTTCAGTTTATTTATTTTTGTAACGTTTTAAATTAATTATAAAAAAATTGTATAAGTCAGTAAGAAAATTAATGTAAACAAAAAACAAAGTTGTAAAAACTACTTAAAACAAAATATTATGATTTAATTGTTCTTAAATTTATTTTTATTACACAATAAGTAACAACTTAATGATTAGGCATTCTTAATTAAACTTTACTAATTTTAGTAACTTTATATTAGTCTATATAAGTTTTCAGAAAATTTCTTTTATTATAAAACATGTTTTATCAAGTTTAACATACTTAATACAATTTTTAAACATAACTTTTCGCATAGTTTTGTGAAACAAACTTTTTAGAACTTTAAAACGAATATTATAAAATACAATAATAAAACGAAAATTTTTACTTACCCTTATTCAAAAAAAAAATGCTTATTCTACTAAAATCAAGCATTAAATTAAAACCAATTCTAAAACTGACGATAAAATAATACATCATAACTTGAAAACACAACTGTACTCGTAATAAAACTAAAGTTTGCTAAAAGGAACCAGTAGTTCTGCTGAAAATATTATTCATAGTCAATTATGTGGAGTGAAGGGATGCGTGTGTCTGCTAATGAAATTCATTTTCCTTTCAAGTCATTTTATTAATTTATCCGTGGCTTAGATGTATCAAGTTCAAACGCAAGGCATCAACGTTGTTATTGCTGTCATTATGAAAATCGCACGCATTAGCACAATTCAAAGCTTTTAAAAATAGCAAAAAAATGTTTCAAATGCATAAAAATAAATGTTTTCTTTTAATTTATTTAATTACTGTTTATTATTTTAATAATAGCGTAAAATACGAAGATAACTGTTTAAAACTGCTAATTAAAAAGTTTTAACAATAAATCAATATCTAAAAAGCAATAATAATATAAATCAGCTAAAGTGTACTTTGTTATTTTATTAAACAGTGTAAATTATGAAAAACTTCTTAGAAATATAAAACGAGTAAAAACATTTTTTTTTGATATACTTATTGAACTAATTTACCTAATATATACATAACATTTTATCGTTATGAGTTAAAATTTAAAAAGAGATTAACTGTATATTATTTTATAGTTTAAAGATCTATTTGTTTCTAACAACATAACACTATTTCGGTAAAATACAAGTGAAATATCCTTCTAGTCTTAACATCAAGTTTAAAAACAAAAGCATGGCTTCATTTTTCTGGTCAAAGTTTTAGTTAATGTTAAAAAACACTAAATACATTTAACTTTGTCTTCACAAAACAGTAAAAGAGCACTTAACCTTAAACAACTGGTAAAACTTGTCTGATTAAGAAGAAAAAATGTTTAACCAACTTTGCAGTAAAAACACAGTATGGTGTTTTTAAACAACCACTAGTTGTTAATTAGGTGAATAACTTCAGCTTCGTTTCATTTGTAATTAATTGTCTTGTGTACTTTATAAATCACTTATTTTATTAGTAGTGATTTTTGTTCTATTAAAAAAAGTAATATGTTCTTAGAATTGTTTACTTTTTATTCTAATGCTGAATTTACTATTGAAATCAATAACTTTTATGTTGTGAGTTTTGTACGACTTTAAACAAAATCTACAATAGTTTAGAACAACCTTATAAGACTTTTTGAACAAAATTTTTCTGTGCAATCATTTTCTGTTTTGATCTTTTGTTTTTTAGCTAAATTTAAACGCTGCATAAAAAAGATAACATTATTAAAACGCTTTATAAACAATAAAAAACAGATCAAAAATTTAGGTGTTCAGCTTTTCTTTTTTCAAAAAAAATCTCTAAAGTATAGTTTTTTTAAACGTTAACGAACAAATTATACCCCTTTCGTTCAATAATTTTGTTATATGTATAGACAAATGCGTTTTGAAAGATGATTTTAAATTGTTGGTTTGAAACTGTTTACTGTAGAAAATGTTAGTAACGCACAAAAGTTTAAATATTTTATCAAATGCTTTAGATGGTGTAACTTTATTATTATTATTATTAATTAATCTTTTTTAGTCATAAAAAAGTTGAGACTTTGTGTTATATTGTGTAATGTCTTAATAAAGTTTCATAAAATTAACACATTTAATGTCAAACTCTCGTTAGCATCCTGTATATATCAACCACATAATCTTCTAAATATCAGCTAATAGCTGCTAATGATCATAACACTTACAGCAATGAAGTAATCTTTTTATAAAAACATTGGACGACTAACATTTTATCTGAGCTCAGTAGGACTTTAATTAATAATTTTTGTACAAACTTTAGTACTTAAGTTTTGTTTTAAATACTTGCTTAACTTAAAAATTACTGAAATCACTATTTATACTAAAATATGTAGTTAAAACATTTTTATCACACCATAGGTAAAGTACTAATTTTAAACTTTTTTGCACTTTTTTTTTGCAATAAGCAATTTATATTTAATGTATTCAAGTATTTTTTTAAACAAATTAAACATTTTAAAATTTCTTCTGTGTTAGAAGTTTAAAAAATAACTATAGAAAAAGAAGACCTTTGATTAACTATTTTAAATTAAAAAAAAAAACACTTTTTAAAAATTGTTGGTTTTTTAAATGCTTTTTAAGGGCACTTGTATTTATGAAAGTGACTAATTAATAAGCTTGTTTTCTTTTTTTTTTTGCTTCATTTCAAATTGTTTTTTTAATTAAATTTATTTTATTTAGTATATACTTTTTGTACCTATTGATTAATTATAAAAGAAACTTTAGCTGCTTACTTACGAATGATATTTATTATATACAAAAGGATGTATCAATAACTTTGCCTAACTAAAAAGAACAACTAAAAATTGCTAGTAAGCTTAACTTAATAATTGAAAAATTAACTTTTATACAATTTAGCTTTGTTAGTTAATAAATTGCGTTTATATATAATGCTTGACTTTATATTGATATCTTAACAGAATTGTTTACAGTACAATTATTTTCATTTAAATAATTATGTATGTTTTTTTCAAATAAAAAACAGTTTTTAATAAAATGTGTTTTAGAAAAAAGTTATTATAGTTCTTTAACTAACTAAATTTAAAATGAATAAGTGAAAAACACTTTTTATAAAAGTGTGTTGATTCGTTGACACACAGAAACATATGTTGGTAGAATAAAGGAAGATTACTGTATAATTTGTTTATATAAGTGAAAAACATAAATTTAACAAAAACAATTTTATACGCAAACACTTTTTTTGCGAATAATCGAGTAAAAAAATACTTTATAACTTTTATATAGGTAATTTTAAAACCTAATGTAAGTTACGGTATTACATTAAACTCAATATTTTTTTACTACTTAAAACTTTATAAGTTTAGTAAACTTTTATTGGTTACAATGTACGTACTTGTTGTTTTGGAAATAAATTTAATTGGTCTAACTAATAAATTTTTAGTTATAAATTTGTATTATCTTGTAGTAACTTATAAAACGTAATATCCCTATTTTAAGAAGTTTATAATAAAGTTTAACTCGCATGATACTACTTTAATCTCTCATCTATATCAAAAAACCAAAAATCGAAAAGTATTTTAAAATAATAACAAACATTCAAAACAATATAAACGTAAAATGTTTTTAAAACCAACTTGCAATGTTATACAGCTTTAAAGTTATAGGTAATACTTTATTGATGTATAAAAACATCCTTACATGTTCGATACTTATCTCATCTTTATGAAATATTATTAGTTTTAAAACTGCACATTCACAACAACAAAAAAAAAACTTTTTGTTTCGGGTAATTTAAGTTTAATTGACTGTCAGCTATGATTGAAATAGTGGTACCACTATAAATCTAATCGTTTCAATCCGTTGTTTATTCAAAGTACTAGTTTTTACTTTTTGATGCAAATTATATAATGAAAGTTTCTTATGAAATTATATTATATATATGTTATTATATATATGTAACAACTCTCATAGTAAAAGTGTATACCGATAGTAACATATGCATAAATCTCATGATTAAATTACTAATAACATATTTGACATGTTTAAACTTTTAACCTGCATAGCTAAGTATAAAGCAATTACTATTCATAGTTTTTAATTATATTTTCAAGCCTGCATTGTTTTATTTGAATCTCTGGTAAAAATTTAAATTAAATCTAAAAACTTCAAGCTAGTTTTATTTAATATTTAAAGTTTGTACTATACACAAAAAATTTAAAATTAAAGATTAAGTTGAAAATTAAGAAACATTTATAATCTTCTTGAAAGCTCTAGTAATTTAAACTATAACTTCTGCAAAGTGTTGTACATAGTAAAACAATTTGTTTAAATGTTTTTATCAATTTTGTTGTGCGTAAGATTAGTCCTATGTGTATTGCATTATATAATAAACAAGTTGAAATACAATAAATTAAAAGTTTTTAATTACATTTTGATTCTAAAACGGATGCTAAATATACTGAACAAAACACACAAAAATTTATTTTTTGTTGTTAAATTAGCATAAGTTTTAAAATAAAAAAATTATGACAAAATTTTGGAAAAATTTATTAATATTAATAACGTCAAACATATTTTATATTGTTCGTAAAAACTAATTAAAAATTCTTTAACTAATAATGAATTTGTATCAATAAAATTAAGTGATTATAATACTACATATAAACATTTCTTTTTAACTCTTAAACATATTTCAATTAAAACTTAAAGACTTTATTTTTTTCCTAAACTGTTTTAATTTTGATAGTAAACAAAAAGACTAGCAAAATAAGCAAGTAAAGTGGTTCAAGGATACACATGAGAACTATATTTTTCAAGTTTCTAATAATGAAAGGATTTTATTTAGCTTTTTTTGATATGTGAGTACGAACAAAAGATAAAAAGCTAGGTTTTTATTTTAATAATTTTTTAGTTAAATTTATTTTCTAACTGCTTAACTTAAAAACGTATGAGATGAAAAATATACTGATATGATGAAATTTTTGAATACATTTAATAATAAGTTTTAACAGTTGGTAAGTTCTTAGAATTCATAAAACTATTTTAATACTGTTAGATACTTAGTTGCAGGTCAACGTATTCTTGAAATACTTATAAGTTATATTTGACTATAACTTTATATTTTTATTTGGTTTAAGCTTGTTTAGTTACAGATTTTTTTTAAAATTAGTTTCTGTTTAAAAATTAATATCTAATGTTTTAGCAGCACAAAATTTTTGAAATTCATAATTAAACTAAACTGGTGAAGCTAATATTTTTTTTCAAAACTTAAGAACAATTTTAACTACAATATTACGGTACATTAAATTTATAAATAGTTCAAAAAGTTTAGATAATCAAAATGTAGAGAAACAAAAAAAGTATTATATCTTAAACTTGAAATTTACCTCAAACATTTTAAAGCTCTTCAGGAAGTTTAATACCTTTATAGAAACAACAAGAATTTTAATAGGAAAACAATTTTTTTTGTTCTTTTAACTTTTAAATGCTTTTTTTTTGTTACAGATAGACTTGAACTTTTTAACCATGTTGAAGATCAATAATAAAAAAAAAAAAATGTTTTAGAAAGCAATTAAAGTCGCTTATAAATATTTATGGACTGAGAAAATGTATTTTTCTTTTAATATTTAGATTTTTAGGTTTGATGTTATTTAATCTAATGTTAAATGAAATCATTCAAGTATTGATATATTCTTTTTATACTTACTTTTAATTATAAGTTATCTATTAAAGTTTTAGTTAAGTAATATAAATTTAGTAGTATATATTTAAATTGTTTTACTACGCAAATGTGTACATGCCAAATTATTTATCAAACTTACAAAAAACAAGACATAAAGAGATCAATTAACAAAACTAAGCATAAATCAAATGTGTTAACAAAAGCGTTGTAATAAATTTACTTTAAACATAATTGTTACTAAATTCTCAGCTCCTATTGAAGTTTCTGAATTTAAGGCTGAGTTAATCCCTAACTTAACTCTATCTATATTAGTTTATTGAACGATATAAAAAACGCTCAAAGTATTTGGTCCTAGGACCTAGTGCACAGTTATCGAATCGAACACCTCTTGGATAACTTTTAACGTGTTGTACAGGACATATATAATGTTTAGACAAAAAGTGACGCTTCATCATCATTGTTACTAACGTTTTTTGGAAGTATTACAATTTCAATCTATTTAATAGTATAGTATAACAAAATATAAAAATAAATTAGTGTTTAATTAACATAATACTCTTATATACCTCTAAAAATAAGGCAGTTCAAAAAGGGTAAAAATAAATATTATTATTTTAGTATAAAGCTACTTTTTACAAATAAGTAGTTGATAATAAATATTAACCAGTTGATTTGTTCAAACAAATGAACACAGAAAATACTTAAAATCCAATTCTTAAACTTAATGTATTGCTTCTAAAGCTTTGATTTATTATTGTGTTTTAAATTTGTTAAAAATCTATTAAAAACGTTTTATAGAATTTAAGAAATCATGCGACTTTTGAAACAAAAGGTTTTGTGCGTAGAACATTAAAATGAAACTGAATGTCAATTTTTGTGCTTCAAATCTCATTTAAGATGTCAGTATTTCAATTTAATGTCAGACATAAGCTCTTAAAACTATGGAATAAATTCTATTTTTATGCGATATTATATAACATTTATACAATGTTAGTGAAAAATTAACTTTAGTTTAAAAATTTTTAAACAAATAAATTTAATGGTTTAGAATTTAGATATTATAAAAGATAGATCTAAACTTTTTGTAGTAAAATTTATCGTAGATATAGGTAAAACGTTTTTAGAATGTTATTAAAAAGTATAATAAAAAGACTATTAAATAATAGAAAGCATTGTTTGCAAGAAAGTACCATAAAAATATAAAATTTACTTACTAAACATATAACATTACTGAGCATTTAATAAAGCTAGGAAATATTTTTAAAAGTATTAAAACTAACTAATTTTGTTCATAAAAAAAAGTTTTAGTAAACTTCAAAATTATTCACAATAAACTAATAATTCACAAATATTTACTTTATATTTTGCATATTGACGGTTTTATTTTACTTTGTTTTAGAATGGTAACCGGATACACAACTTTAACCAGTTTAAATATTTTGGCTTATTTTAAGTTTTTTTTATAAAAACAGAACAACAAAAGTAAAACAAAAACAATCAGTTCGTAAAACAGAGTTTTTTTTTTATGTTTATACTTATTCAAAAACTTACAAAAGAATTGATAAAAAATTACCCGATTTAAGTAGCTTTCAAGCAATACCGATTACAAATTAGTTTTTCAAAAAAGCCTCAAGAGCAAAAAAAGAACAGCACGGTTGACTTACTTATACCCAGAGTTGAATGTTTTTACACAACAAACGTAAACTTTAAATTTTAATATAGTAAAAAGAACACTAATTTGCAATCAAACTGGATTTAATCTGCCAAATTCAGTCGATTGTTTGTTTTCTTATTCAGCTTTTTGATAATTTTTTATAAAAATTAACAACACACTTGCCAATACATGTGGAATGTTTTTAAAAACATAGCACACTTTCTATAATCAACCAAAAGTAGATGCAATTTAATTTTATCTTAGTTCTCTAATAAGTATTTAAATTATTAAGACAGTATACTATAAAAATCTACCTGATCAAAATTCGCCCGATTTATTTTGCATTTTCTTTATTTATCATTTTACTTTATATACTTTTGCATTTTTTATTTATTTCTAATTTATTTTTCACTATCACTGTTACACCTAACCCTTACCCTCGGTCGGTAAGCGGTTTTCGAATTAGACTAGGTGGATTTTGATTGGGTGGATTTTTAACGTGTCCCACTAAGACATCTATTTTTCAAAGATTAGTGCTTGTTTTCTTAGACTTCTATCAAAGGTAGTTTGAAATGAAATAAAACTATTAAGCGATTATTAATTTGAGTTTGCGAATTTAAAAAATCAGATTTCTCTAATTTTTTGTAGTTTGTTATTGTAAAAATCAATTGTTAAATAGTATAAATTACAAGTTAACTGTTATTGACTAATAAAGCTCAGTAATTATAAAAGTAAACTGCTAGACGCTAGAGTATTGTCGCTCTTTGAGAAAAAAAATATTTATAGAAAGTGCACGACCTTTTTGTAACTTCACTGGAATTTCATTTTGAAGAAGCTCTTGTTATTAGGTTATTTTCTTTTGTACGTGACTTTTAAGTAAGTATCTAATAACGCTACTTATCTCGAATTGAATGGCGAAAGACGTAAAAGAACTGTTAAAAACAGTCGTATGTTAATAATGTGTTAATAAAAGCTTTTGAAGTTGTAGTTAAATTTGAACTGTAAAGTAGAACTTCTAAAACAATTATCAAGAGTTCATTTTTACAGAAGTGTTTGCTTAATTTTAATCAAGTAAAGCATATATAGATTGTAACTGTGATATAATATTTTTTTCTAAAAAGATTGGCCTGCGAATTGTTGAAGATTAACGACCCCTGATCTAAACACTAAACCTTTTTAATTTATTGTTTGAGTTTCTAAATGTTAATTTTTGTTGTTAGTTATATTAAGGTGTGTTGAAATACTTTTAGTAAATACTTTTTACTTTTAGTTTAAAAAAAGAAAAAATTACACTTTGACATTAAATTTCGAATAGCCAAACTTTTTTAATTATAACTATCTAGTGTGTTATTTATAAATTATGTTTTTTTAATGTTTTAGAAAAAAGATTTCTGGCATATTTCAGTATTGAATTTTAAGATTTTTTAGTATATGTTGTTATCAAAGATTTTCATTTAGAACCAAAATATAGTATGTATATTAAATAAAAGTTAACACCTAAGAAGTCATACTGATTTTTTTTACATATTCTAAAGCTCTAAATGTTTAAAACAAATTCAAAAGCGCAAAACATACTACAAAGTAAATATGATAACTAAAGTTAGACAACTTCCTTCCTACTAATTTAATACTTGTCAATCACTTAAAATTGAGATTGTCATTTAGTTTTTGTCATATTGCTTTCGTCACATTTACTGAATAGCTAGTTTTCACTCTAGCATTTAACCGGGTAATTTTCCATGTTTTCACATAACATTTTACCTGACATTTGAGTGGTTAAAAGTTTGGCATGAAGTATAATACTCATTAAAACTATTTTTTTACCATCAAAGTTTGTGTTTTAGTTAAACGAGAAATTTTAATAATATTTGTTTGTGCACATTTGTTTATTTTAGTCTTAACGATACTCTTTTCTAATTTTAGAAATTGCTTACTAAAAACGTAAACTATGACGTATCAAAAGTAATTTTTTTGAACAGTGCTGAAATTTTATAGAATTATTTGCCCTATTTTATACAAATTTGTAATGCGATGTATATTTTTAATTTTTTTAGTTAAATTATACAGAATATTGTGACAAAAACGAGTTTAGTTAGTTTTATAACATAATAGTACATTTTTATTAAAAAAGTTATAGTATATGTCGGCAAGCTATTTTTTGTCCGTTTTTTACCTTAGAAAAAAATACTAAACACATGAAATCATACTATACTTTTATTTTTGCATACTTTTCTAAAGTTATGTTATAAACTAATCGGAAGCTTATGAAAGTTTGCTAAACTCAGTTTTTAGTGTTAGAAACAAATGTTTTCAAAACATTAATTATTTAAGTAATTAGTTTACAACTATTGTATTTTTTACTTTGTTTATTGAAGAAGTCAGTATAATATTAACAACACTAAAAAAGTAGAAAAAGACATTTATATAGTTTATTCTTAACGGCGGCTACTCATAGAAAGAAAACAACAAACCAATTTTATTTTAATGATTGCTAAAAGAAGTACTACTATGTCATGATTAGTTAGTTTTAAAACATATTTACTATAAAAATACAAACACGAAAACATATTGAACTAAAAGACTTGGACAGTATACTTTGATCTGCTTAAAACTATAGTAAGATTTTTAAAATCAGTTCATAGGGCATAGGTAATTAACATTTACACGGAAGTTTACTTTAAATTGATACGAAAAGTTTGGATACTTGTAAAAACAGCATATTAATTAGTGGCAAGAATTAACAAAAGTCATGGAAGGAAAGATGTAAGCAGCTCAAGATAACATTAAAACAATTCTATTTTTTTAATAGGTTTATTTTTACTATTATATACTATTTTTTTAATTCTTTTCAAGTTATAAGAAACTTGCTGAAATAAATCTGTACACTCTAGCATCTAAAAAAGATTTTAATAATTTTTCGTAAATTGTATTTGAATGAATAAATTTCCATTTCATAACAAAGCTTAATTATGTTTAAAAAAAGGAAAGTAGATAAGATAAACGTGTAAAACAGAATAAAGGAAAATTTTAAATTTATTAAACTATAAATAAGTATACCTACTGAATTAAGGACTTCAACGTTTGGTAGTTAGTTTAAAAAACTAAAACTTTGTTTTGTATTTAAATTAGGACAGCTCTAAAACTTATTCTACGCTGCATGCGGAAATTAAATCGTTTATTTTGGATCTAAATTTTCAGTGTCATCAATTTCATCCAAACGTAGTTCTTTACCGTCGGCTTGCGACCTTTGATAAAGAAAAAGTTATTTTTTGAATCCTAATGAGTAGAAAATTAGTTTATGGAGACTGTAGATATTTTTTATCTAAAAAATAAGAATTTAGAATATAAACCAGTTAATTAAGAAAATGGCAAACAAATGGGCTTAAAACAAATTTTTATAGTTGAGCCTCTTAATCTTTGTTTCATAGACAAAATTAGTTCATTTTTTACCCTAAGTCTTTTAACAAAGTTGAACAAAAATATCTACAGTATCAGCTATGCCCTCTGTAACATAGATACAAATAACTGTAATGCTAACAGATTATTTTTTAGTGTTTATTTTTATAGATGAACATGATTTTTTTACATATAATATCTCCATATTAGAAAAAATGCGCTTATCAGTTTATATGACAATTAAAACCTTTTCAGCAGTTTTCTTCTTCTGTCAGAGTCGTACGCAGAATCATTGCTACCTGAAGAAGAAAGACTGCTGACCCCTGACAACCTCCTTGTGTTGTTCGTTGCTGTGGTGACAGGTGGGGGTTTTACTGCTGTAGTAACTGGTTCGCTCAGGTTAGTTACTACCGCTGTTGAATTTTTCTGGTAGGTTGCTATGGGAACATAAACGCCTCCCGAAGAAGATTTTCTCGTGGCACCTACAAAAAGTTGTGTCGTGGTACTTCCCAGTTTTTGCATTTATATGTTAATTTAATTTTACAAAAATGATTTAATTATAATAAAAGGTTAATATTAATTATCAGTAATCTAATTTAACAGTTTTAAAATTGTAAATTTAACTTAGAAAGAGAAAGCTATCAGGGAAATAGCAACTACATTTTTTAAATTTGTTTTAAAAGAAAAGCATGCTGATGTTACATGTTTAGAACTTTGTTAATAAAAAACTTTTATTAAAATCAAGGATGCAAAACAAGTTATCGTTTACATGTAGAATTAGTTTTTATACCTTTAACTTTGACTCTTACATAACTAACAAAGTATATCTATTATTAACTTACTATTAAAAGTAGTCATTTGTGTTTGATTGGAATGAGACATTTTACGGTTGACAGTCGAGGGTAATCCCCTTTTCCATTTCCATTTATCCACCATCTTTTTCACTTCAATTCTTACTTCTGACGTCATAAAGCAATAAAGTATTGACACCATTGCACCCTGTAGTAAATAAAGTTTGTTTTGCTTGATAACGTTACTGAAGTTTGCTTGATAAAAAATACACTCATTTTTGATATTCTTTAGTACTTCTTTAATACTCAAAATAAAAAAATCTGTAAAACGTTTTACGGAAGTTTATAGTATTACTGTTCTGTATAATTCTTTATACTCACTTGAAAAGAAGTCAAGACCATTTCAAATGCAAGCTTGATAATAAACTGAGGTTTATCTTTTTTAGCATCAATATCATCTGGAACGAATAGAAAAATAATGTAATGAATTCCCAGCAAAGGTATCAGCGCAAGTGTCGACCTGTTTTTATTGAAGTGTTATGCTTATTTTGATACATTGCTTTTAAATCACAAAACTTTTTTTTTATTGCATTTGTTCTGAATTTAATCAGAATTTTTTAAATCTAGATTACTTTGCCGTAAATTAAAAAGTATATATATTTCTTTTAACAATTATGTTTCTTATCTTTAAATTAAACTGGTTATTAAAATATACGTTTATTTATGATCAACTAACTAACCTTGCTAGTCTGTAAGTGTAGTCATTTCTGGCCATACAATTTGCTCTTAGTTTCTTGACAATTATTCGTAAGATGTTAATAAATATCCCGAAATTGATCTATATGACAAATAACTTTAAATAGCAATGTTTTTGGGTTTTTAGCTGAACAAAATTAAAGTCAAAAAGAAAATCTCAATGTAAGCATTTTATTATATAAATAAAAAGTATTATATATTTTGAGTATAACTGATTTATATTGTTTAACGAACTTTCGTCTCAATCTTTATACTTTTTGAAGGGTAAAAGTATTGAAAAAAATAACTCATATTTAAGCATTCTTCTATTTGAATAAAAAACAGTAAATTTAACTTTAATATTTTTTGGTAGTATTAAATACAAAACCATAACTTTATTCCTATATGTAAGGATATATATACAAAGCTAAACTTACAGTAATAGTGAGTACAACGGGTCCTTGTATTGACCAAAAAACAGCTTTGTTTTCCAACATTTCCCAACATCCGACATTTTCAAAATAATACCTGAGAACAACCCATGTCAGTGTTGGTATTAAAGGTCCCCCTGTTTATTAATTTACATGACGTCATCATCAGAACATTTTAACAAAAAAATATTATTAAATTTAGTTCAACAACTTTAAGTTTTTTAAACGATTATATAAAGGCTTAAGGATAAATTAAAACTTTGCTTTAACGTTATCTATACTTTTTAATAATAAAAAAAAAATTTTTAAAGGACAGTTTAAAGGGATGAGACAAATTATAAAAATATTTTACTATAAATTATAACTGCTCATTAATATCAACGTACCCCAACCAAGCGCCATGTAGTGAGGAAAATGTCCCTGCTCCGTCATTGCAAACGAAAGTATCGATTGAAGGTAAACCCCCTCGATGAGAAGCCAGAAAAAATTACAAAGAACAACGTAATGCATCAGCATCATCACCATTCTGCATGATGTCTATGAAAAAATAATAACAATCTTAATATAAAAATTAAAAAATAAGTCTAGTTTTTTAAGTTTAAATTTTTCATTTGTAAGATTAACTTTTTATTGCCTGAAAACTTCGAAATTAGTATTTTTTAGGTTTGTATCCTTTTACTAACATTGTAAATTAGATGCTTAAAAGGTTAGTAGTTATAAAAGGGCATAAGATGCAAATTCGCTTAAATTCACAATATAGTTATGTTAGTAATAATTTATTCGTTTCTTTATACATACAATACCTAAAACGGTCTGTTGTTCTATCGTAATCGGGAATAGATAGACTTCAATAACTCCTTATTATGACACATACTAAAAAAGTTAATCAAAGGAAAAATTCAAACAAATGACTCTCATACAAAGACTTTTTTCAAAAAAAAATTTAAACGTATTTTTTTTTAATTAATTGTGCTTAATGTTTTTTAAACCAATCATTGTTTCAATTATTACTATAATGTAAGTCGCAGATACTTAATTTACAACAATCTAACTGTTTTAATTCAGTAAAAACTAAAAATACCATATAACAATATATAATAATTTTAATCAGTCATGCACTGATAGATCAAATTTTATTTTTAAGTTTATTAATTAAATAAATATGTTACTTGTTTAATGTAATATACACTACTGAATAATTTATTCAATATAGGAATGTTTTTTTAAGTTCTTTTAAGCCGTAAAGTTAAATTTACGTTATTTATTGTTATTCGTACCAGAATTTATTTATAAAAAATCAGTTTTTTTTAAACTTAAAAACTGTTTAAAGTTATTTAGTTTAATGTTACATTTTAAATTATTACTATTTTATATATACTTACCATTAGCCGAAGAGCTATTAACTACTAAAAACCTTTGATTAGTTTTTTAAATCATTAAATTATAAAAACAACTGCTTGACATTTATATCTACTAAACTTTATTTTTAACTATCGTATTTTTAAAACACTTAAAATGAACAAATTACAACAAACAAGTTTTATGCCAAACTCTTTTCAATAAAAGCTTTTAAGCCAACCTTCGTATGGCTATTATTCAACTTATTTTTGCTAAAAAATTAAATAGACTCTTCAATTTTTTATGAAATATCTTAAAATAGCTGATGTTTTGAAAGTTTCGTAACATGCAGAAGGCATAAATAAGCAATTATGCTCTATTAAATAACAAATTTTGAAAATTTATTTCTTAGAGCATTATGAGAAACTACAAAAAAAATTAAATCAATTGCACTTTTTTTTTGAGCTTCTAGGCGTGTTTTAAAAGCAATAATGATAAAAGGTCTAATTTAAACTAGTAGTCTAAATAAAAACAGTATTTAGGTATATATGAATAATGTTTCTTTAACACAAGTTGTTTTCACTTTGCAGACCTGAAGATCCCAATTTTAGATGAAACGCCGTTGCCTTTTTAAAAATAAAATTAATTTAAAGATGATACTGTTAATTGCTTTTTTTTATCTTTTCAAGCTTTTTTTACACAAAGAAAAAAACATACAATTAATTGATGATATCTAAAATACAACAAACTAACTAACATGAGGTACACAAAACGAGTACAATTCTTCATCAGTCAGATTTTTTGGGTCAGACTCGAAATTTGCGTAAGGTTCGATTAGAACTCGATCTTTGACAAGGATGACGCAATATCTAAATATGAATGAAATCATCAGGTTTATGTGTACGTAGTTTCGAGTACAGTGGAGTTTTCTGTGAATTTGATTTAGGTTAATTGAGTAGATTTTGTCTAACTGTTTTGTATTTAGATTGGTGTTTTTTTATATCCAATAAAAAAAAAATTAAACTAAAAATCTATGCTATTTTCTTTTGTTATTATGCAAAAAGTGTAACTTGAAGTGACTAAAAAAGCAGTTTTAAAACATTTTAGTTTATTTAGTTTTTTACAATCTACTACATCAGTACTAATACACAAACACAAAACACCAACTTGAAGAATGTGAGTATCAACAACGCAGCTATTAGAAACACAAGCGATATTGCGTACCCTATTTTGTAAGTCAGTGTCAATCCAACAAGTAGGTTCTCCTGTAAAAGAAAACAGTAAGAAAAAATCAAACTGAAGATATAGTTTGCAAACGATAAGCTATTACGTCATGATGGAAAAAACTGGAACCATAAAGAAGCATTTAAAAAGTTAAAACGTTTCTTCCTTGAGACTTCTGTAAACATTTTTTGGTATGAACTATATTTTTTTGTTTCTAAAACAACTAACATATTTCATTTCTTCTTCTATCATGCTTTGATCATTAGTGCCGTTTATTGGGATGCAAGAGTGGTAGGTCGCTGGTTTTCCTTTTTCCCAATCCATCATCCATGTTCCGTTTGGAAGACACAGTCTCTGAACAGTTCCTTCTACTACTGAAAGTATAACAAATAGATTAACCAATTTTAATAGATCTGCTAGCTACTGCTTGTTGAGAAAAATTCGCAAAAATTTGTAAATGATATAAGTTATTGAGCTGTATTAAATTTTTAATAACACTATCAGATAGGCTTAAAGAAAAACCTAATTGCAAACAAAAATATTGTGATATTTAAAATCTACTAAAAATATAAATTGTATTTTTGTTAACCTTATATGTAGGTTAAGCATATAAATAATTACAATAAGCAAAACGTTAGTTTACTAGTACAACCAACCGTTTTTTTTAGATTTTTTCGAAGTAGTTTTGAGCTTGTCATAACATATAATAATTTAAAGTCAAACTTTTAGTCTTTAACTAGCCTTAAATTTTTACTTAAAATTTATATACAAGAATTTTAAAATAGTATTAAAATTATAAAAACTTTATAATTGAAATAAACATATTGATTACAGCAAAGTCTATAATGATCATGTAACTAATAAACAATTTTATGATGATACATAGTAGTTACTATTACATATTTAGTAAGATCGCTATATAAACCTTTGATAATCTCTGATATTTTTAATTCCATTTACTAAATGTCTTTGATAGTACCCATGAAACTTTATTCAAACAGGCAAAATAACAATTTTTAAAAAGTTTAAAATAAATTATTTTTAAAAACAACACAAAAACAATTATTTTTGAGTTGTACAATATAAATATGTAAAAGAGAATTATGAATAATACTAAACACACTAAAATCACATAAATCTTTGATAAAAGAATTAAGTTATCATTAAGAAATAATAAAGATACTAGATTTAAAAAAAAACATTATATAAAACATAATTGTTTAAAAGAATTTTTTAAGCTTAAAACTTAAAAATTGTATACAATATGGTCTTTGTTCTGAAAATAAAAACTTGCTTTTTTTACGTTTCTACTTATAAGAAATTTAAAATACTTAAAATTTGTATATCTTTTGTTCAAACAAAGATTACATAGATTTAAATCGTAATTTTAAGTTTATTAAGGTATTACCGGTTGTAAAAGCCAAAGTATTTTATTTTTAAAACAAAATCGTCTAAAATCTATAATAAGTCAAAAGAATGTTTCACCAAAATAAAGATAAAAACTATTGACATCTTGTAAGTTGTTCGCTGAGTATGTTCGCTGTATTTTAATTAAGCTTTTTACGTACTTAAAACTTGAAAATTTACATCTAAAACCACTAAAGTATTTAACATAAGTTCTAAAAATAGTTTTCATAATTAGTATAATCCAATTAATTTAAATTTAATGAGTGTTTTTTTTTGATACTTTTTTATGATCAGTTATGCTTAACAAATTTAAAATTAACGTGTCATTAAAAAATAATGATCTGTTTTTAAATGAATATAAATACAAAGTATATTAAATTATTCCGAATTTAAAGATAATTTTAGTATAGTTGATATAGTTAGATTATTTAATATATTTGAAATATATTTTATAAGTTTGATAGAGCTATTTTATAAGTTGAAGCATTACAAAAAACTTTCTGTATTACATTTATTTGTACATAAACTAAATTATTTAATTTGTTAAAATACGAACTTTTTGTAATGAAAATATCAAATATGTTTTTTAGAACTTAGATATTTCAAAGTGTACTTTTTAGGTTTATGTAGTTTTGTTCTTAATTAAACTTAAGTTTTTTCTTGAAATAAATTGCGTCTGTATTCTTAAATTGCAGCTGTTTGAACTTTACAGTTAAAAAACGATCTTACTTAGTTATCAAAAACTATGTGTCTAGTTATAATTTTGCAAGCAGTGGGGTAAAGGATACAAAATAGATAAACTTGTTTGCTCTAGTAAAACTACTTAAAGTCTTAGTTCAAGACAAATCATTTGAAACCATATTTTAAAGCATTATCTATTAATGTAAATCTTTTAAATAAAAAATATACTTAAAACTTTATAAATGCGTTATTATTTGAGACTTAATGACATCAAAACTTTAAGTTTTCGATTTTTATTTTGATGAAAGCTTGAAATTCAGGGTAGCTGTATAAATTAACAAGCGTAAAAAATTGCACGAGGGTATAAAATTGCACGAAGATAAAATTGCAGAAAGGGTAATTTTTGCACGAAGACGTTTTTGCACGAGCAGACAACTTTGCACGAAGACAATTTTGCACGACTTGATTTTTTTTTTATTATCACTGTTACCCCTAACCCTTACCCTCAGTCGGTAAGTTATTTTATAAAGTTTTTTTTTACTAAAACTTTTGCCCTTAACCCTTACCCTCGGTCGGTAGCTTTTTTTTTACTAGTTAGTTTTTTATTTTTATTTATACTATCACTGTTACCTCAACCCCTACCCTCGGTCTTTAACTTTTCTTTCTTTTTTTGTTAATTTTTTTGTTAATTTTCATTTTCCGTATTTTTTACTCTCGTGCAAAAATTTAACTTGTGCAAAATTGACCCTTGGGGCTAAATCGTCTTCGTGAAATTCTGTTCCCTC
The DNA here is from genome assembly GCF_965202585.1 of Thalia democratica. Lineage (NCBI taxonomy): Eukaryota > Metazoa > Chordata > Thaliacea > Salpida > Salpidae > Thalia > Thalia democratica. The sequence goes on along the minus strand of NC_139172.1, from coordinate 32,140,827 downwards.
ATGCAATTTTGTGCCCTCGTGCAAACTTGGCTTTGTGTGAATTTGGCTTCGTGCAATTTTATGCTTTTGTGCAATAATATCTTTTGTGCAATTTAGACCCGTTCCCAAAAATTCGAGCTGAAGCAGTATTACCTGATCTAAGGAATCCTTCCAATTCCACGTCATAAACTTATAACAAAAAAAAATTTCAATAAAAAAAGTCTTCCAGCAAAAAAAAAATAAATGCTAGTTTTTAATTTTTTCCCTCAAAGTACGGTTATATGTTATTGTAGTGTTGAATTAAACTTGAATTCAAATAACATTTAAAAAATATTTGATGGTTTTAGTTTAAACTAAGTTTACTTAGCGAAATATATATTTAGGGAAACAAATAAAGTTTACAAAACTTTGTTTTTGTTTCAATATGTTTATAAACACGTACTGTAATGTAAGTTATTACATAAAATTCTACGTTTAAAAAATCTGATTCTAAGACTAACGGTAAAAATCGGGACATGGGTGATGAGCCACCCTACTTGGTTCTGAATGATCCCAACAAAATACGCCGTCCGCTTCCCCCTCACAAAACTTCTCTGTGACGTAATAAACGTTTGTTGTTAAGACGTCATAAAAGTTTATTACAAAAATTGATGTTTCAATAAACTCATCATAGAATAAAACCACTTGATTTTAATTGAATTCAAAAATTTTTTTTTTCTATTGTGAATTGTTTTTAATAACCTACTGGTTTAAACTTGTTCTAATTTTAAAAAAAAATCAGGTTTGTTTCAGATCAAGATAGCAGTTATTTATTTTTAACAATAGTTACACTAAAATAACAAAATATAGGGTTCAACAAAAACCAAAACTATTTTATTAATCAAATCAAGAAAAAAAAATATGATATTAAATTGTTAGTTTTATTAATTTTTTTAATTTTTATAATAACGAAAATATTTTCCAACTTACGATATAAGTAAATCTAGTTTTATAAAAGTATCAAATACTGTAGACTTGTTTATTTTTGCTAGTTTACTTGTGTTTTATTATGAAAATTAAATTTCTCAGGACTAATTTTTTAAAGAAAATATAAATGATTATATATTTTACACATAACAATAAATAATAAACATAAAGTGTTAGCTATTTTTAAGACTTCAACTAATAAACTTAAGTTGAAAGGTGTATCGTACACATTTAAATGAAGTAAGCAAAAATCGTATGCTTATAATTAAGTTATAGCTTCAATAGTGAGACTTTTTTATACAAACAAAAAGTATGTACCTCCACTTTGTAGGAACGGTTCTCTTGTCTCATTCAAATGTATGCTGCAATTATGTCTTATTTTGTAAAGTTCACACATGAAAGCTTGTAACTCTTTCCCATGTGACTGTAAGTTCGTGTCAGAGTTTTATATTTTTTATAAAATATTTTATTCTAATAGTATGTAGTTTTTGAAAACTTTTATTTAGTATTTTAATTAAATATTTTAAAATTACAAATTATTGCTTTACTTTAATTTGCATAAAAATATTTATTATCTTTCTGGTGACAATTTTTTGTTTACTTCGCAGATATCTAATAATTAACTAATTTATTTAATACAATAAAAATTTTTGCTATTGTTAAGTTTATTCAAATTGAAACAACAATCGTACCATATTAACAACTGCAGCTTGTAAAACGACGAAAAACAGAAGTTTCCTGACAATCGACCCATTTATTTTGTTTCTATGCTCTTTTATTCGTATTAAACTTGCTATATTCATTATACTTTTAAATTGCCTAAAACTTTTAATTGTATATCTTAGTTTTTCAATTAATTCTACTATGATTAGTCATAACTACAAAAATAGAATTATTTTCTTAGTTTAGCTGTATAAAGCCAGTGAGTGACTTTTAAAACAAATTGTTTCAAACATATTAGTTGTTAGAAACAAAATAAAATTCCAAAAAAAAACTTTAAAAATAATCAAGTTTAAATAATCATGAACATAGTATAAACAAATTTTAAAAGATACTTAGACATAAGTTATATGGGTGGGTGTCACTTTTGCACGAGCGTCACTTTTGCACGAGTGTCACTTTTGCACGAAGGGACACTTTTGCACGACTGTCACTTTTGCACGAAGGGTCACTTTTGCACAAGGGGACACTTTTGCACGGCGACTCTTTTGCACGAGCGTCACTTTAGCACAAGGGGACACTTTTGCACGGCGTCACTTTTGCACGCAGGGTCACTTTTGCACGAGGGGACACTTTTGCACGGCGTCACTTTTGCACGAGCGTCACTTTATCACGAGGGGACACTTTTACACGGCGTCACTTTTGCACGGAGGGTCACTTTTGCACGAGGGGACACTTTTGCACGGCGACTCTTTTGCACGGAGGGTCACTTTTGCACGAAGGGACACTTTTGCACGGCGTCACTTTTGCACGCAGGGTCATTTTTGCACGGCGTAATTTTTGCACGAGGAGACACTTCTGCACGGCGACATTTGTTACGGCAGCATTGTTGCACAATGGTACTTTTGCACAACGTCACATTTTTACGATGAAGATTTTGTCCAGCGACATTTTGGCACAATGATTTTTTCGCACGGAACATCAATTTTTCATTTTGGTAAAAAGTTCTTTAGCTAGTACCAAATTTTTAACATACTTATATTAAAGGCAAAAAATGAAAGATTTAAAATCTCAAACAGTAAAAGTTAATGTTAGAAACAAACTAAGGAAAGATAAAATATAATTATTTATAAAAAATTCATACCAGGGACAAAAAAAAATAATTAATTTAGAAACTAGGATAAAAAATACTTTGAGTGTAAGTAAGTTGTTCTAGTTTATTTTGAACTTTAATATATTAGTCAACAACTATATCATATTATATATTTTCCTACACAGTTACAAGTTTATTGTCCATATGATGGACCTAGGCATCAAAACCTGGACCACTTAAACTGAAAGAAACATAACAAAAAAATAAAACTAATACAAGAAGTTTATTTATTAAATCAAAGATAAAAACATAGTTTGATATAAAACTTATAGGTTAACATAAAAAGCAAAATGTTAAGCACAAACTTATACTTATTTACGCTTTGATGTAGAACGATGAACGTCAAATATTTAAACGCATTGATTAACAACAAAAATAAAAACCTAACGCTCCAAAGATATTAAAAATAGACAGGCTAGATGAGTAATCATTAAATACATTGAAAAAGGACTCATTATTAATAGAGTAAAGGTGCTGCTAATATAATAAATTGAATTATAAACTAAGCTTAATCTTAAAATTAAATCAACGGTTGATAAAAATTACTTAACTGTTCAAAATATAGTTTTAATTGTTTGCAAACAAAAAATCCTAGTAAAGTAACTTCACTGGAATATAAATAAAAACAAATTATACAGTATTCTTCCTTTATTCTACCAACATATGTTTCTGTGTGCAACGAATCAACACACTTCAACTGGGTTCTGTAAAAAAATAATTACTGTAATGAGAGAATATTAATTTTACTAAAACAATTATAATTTTGATAAAAAAATTTTAACTTCAATCAAAATTATTTTAAATTTTTGCAAGAAACTTCATTTGTAAGTTTGTTCCATATTTCAACTGAACAATAAAAAAAAAATTCTGCCAAGCCTCATTATTGAAATGTTGCAGCGGTTGAAGACTAATATGGTATATTTTCTTTTAACATAAGTTCAAACTTCCAAATGTTACTTTCTCTTTGGCTTATCATGATCATGCAAAGTTATAATGCTGAAATAATCCAAGTTTAAATCATTTTATTGCTCCTTTTATTCTCACGCTAAATTAAAAAATAGACTGAAAAATAAACGTCAAGTAAAATCTGAAATACCTTTACGATTCAAAAATTAACTAATTCTTTTGTTTTATTTTAACAATCGTTTAAAATTAAAATAAATTTTAACCATTTGTTTAACAACTGTATATTGCTAATTTTAACATCAAGAGAATATAAATAAAAAATAATACTCAAGATTCGTGTTTCAAAGCCTTACTAAATTAAGGTTATCTTTCTCTTTAAGATTTAACGAGATTCAGATATGTTTTAATTAAATTATTCAAAATTGTTTGTTATTCATCTAGTTTATTTTGATTAAGATTATAAATATGGATAAATGAATTGTGGTACGTAATTATATTGTTCTCCGTAAAACTTAAGATAAAAACTTTTATTTAAGAAACTTATTTAAGCACTGACGAGGTATTAGACCGAAACTTAGTTTTTAAAATAAATTTTTGCAACAATAATTTCATAAAAACTTTACATTAAAATTTCATTAAAAAACTACAACATTTTATTGATTCAAAACAACTTGCGTTTAAAAGCGAATATTATTTAAATTCACAAAAAAAAATCTATTTATATTTTTATTGGAGAAAATAAAAATTATGAGCGTGCAAAAGTGAAGTTCCGTTCAAAATTGACTGATTATTTAAAATTTTGCAGTTCATAAGTATACCCGTGAAATTATAACGCCGTGCAAAAGTGACGCTTTGCAAAAATGTCGTCATGCAAATGTAACGTCGTGCAAAAGTTTTGACGTGTAAAAATGTCGCCGTGCAGAGTGACGCCATGCAAAAGTGTCCTTCGTGCAAAAGTGACCCTCCGTGCAAAAGAGTCGCCGTGCAAAAGTGTCACCTCGTGCAAAAGTGACCCTGCGTGCAAAAGTGACGCCGTGCAAAAGTGTCACCCCGTGCTAAAGTGACGCTCGTGCAAAAGAGTCGCCGTGCAAAAGTGTCCCTTCGTGCAAAAGTGACCCTGCGTGCTAAAGTGTCGCTCGTGCAAAAGAGTCGCCGTGCAAAAGTGTCCCCTCGTGCAAAAGTGACCCTTCGTGCAAAAGTGACGCTCGTGCAAAAGTGTCCCCTCGTGCAAAAGTGTCTTCGTGCAAAAGTGACGCTCGTGCAAAAGTGACCCGTTCCCAAGTTATATACATTGTTTTAAGATACTATACTTTCTTATCTAAAATTCGAGTAGTGCTTATTACAAAAAAAAAATTAACTAAATTAACCTATAATTAAGACAATACTTATAATTAGAAGGAAAAAATTTCTTTCTACACGTGGAAAACAATTAACTTATCTATTATAAAAACCCAGTTATTTAGTTTTTTATCGCCTTCAGTTAGAAATATAAAGGCATTTGACGCTTAAAAAAGCTCAAGGCAATTTTTTTTGTCTTTTAGTTGAGATAAAATCAAATATGTTCGTCGATCAATCATACTAATTTCATTACAAACAAATCGAGCCGACTCAAGGGCTAAAGTGATTTAGTCGAAATTCATTTTGATTTTCTGAGAAACGCTTTACTTCAAAAAACCATATGTCATAAGATCAAATTTAAAGTAAAAACTACTTGCAGCATGAATGGTAAAAGGAATTAGAGCACTTAAACTTTTTTTTTCAAAAATCGCTAAAGTTTTGGTTTTAATCAAAAGTTCTCTACTAACACTAAAAATTTAAACCTCGGTCTAATATTTTTGATCAGCTAACTAGCAACGAAAAATAATAACAAAAAATAAATCATTAAAGTATATACAAAACTATTTAGATTAGGTATATCAACAGAAAAAAAGTAGTAAATCTTGCATATCATAAAACCTCAAATAAAAGTACTATAAAAAAGTTACAATAATGCAAAGTTTCTATCAAAATTTTAAATTCTAATCTTTACTTTTAGTGGCATTATCTAAAATAAATAAAAAACTTGATAACCCAAAAAGACTTTGTCACAAACTAGCAAACTCAAAATTTCGATTCTTTTTGAACACAATTTAAATAATAAAAGTTTTTTATCTATTAAGCTCCAGTCTAATTATCCAGCATAGTTTAATTCTGTGTGAAATAGCTTTTAAAAAATGATAGTGTTTACCTTTTTTTATCAAAAAACATTAAGAATTAAAAAAAAAAAATTATAAAACTTATAACTCAAAGTAGAATAATATTTTAAAAACATATCGTATAATTCTATTAAGCAGAATTTTTTATAAAGGGAAACTGTTAATACATAAAGAGTTAAGTCAACATAACAATGTTAAACTGTCTAGCAATGACAGATTTATATTGTAAAAAATAAATTATTTACTTTATTAGCTAGATGAAAATTTAGTAAGCAGTAACTTAATCTAAAACTGCAAACACTTTTTTTAATTTAAAGTAAATGTTACTTTTTCTTTGATCGTTTACAGAAAACAAAAAAGTAACGCAACGTATACATGATAGTAATTTAAAAGTAATGAAACTTTATTTGAAACGGCTTATCTCTAATCGGATTACCTTGTTCTCCAAGCTTTGAACGAGAAATCCAAGTTTATTTTCAAAATAGATCATTAGAAAGTATGTTAGATGTTTCAACAATCTAAATGTGCTTTTTGTTTCGTAAAACTTTAATCTAAAAAACCATCTAAGATATATTTTTAACCGTCAGAACATTTATGGCCTGGTTTAAGTAGATATAAAAACGCTTAAATTGAGTTTTTTTACGAACTTAGTATTAAATTACTGTAGTAAAGTTTTTTAAACTTAAATAGTACGTAAATAAATTTAGTAGTTTTTACTATTTTAACTTTAATTACACCTGCTTGTTATTTTACATCTGGCTTACTGCTAAAAAGATATTATTTGTAAAAATTACATTTTCTTTAAGTTTCACATTACTCATATATTTAGAAAGTCTTTCATCTTGAACTTTTATCTAACTAAAAATAAATACTTAGGAAGATTAAATTTTACAAAATTTGGTGTTTAGGTACAAAACAGAAACTACTTACAGTTACAATATTTACTAAATAACACTCAAAAATTAAATCTTTCTAGACACACTTATCAAATAACCCTAACCGTAAACACAAACTTGTACAATAGCACACAACGCAAAAGAAAGTACATTTGTTTTGGGTAATTTAAGCTTTATTAATATGCCAAGGATGATTGAAATTATATTACCACAATAAATTTAAGTACGCTAAAATTAATCTTTTTCGAAAAGTTGTTTAAAAAAATCTAAATAATACCATTATGGCAAAGAATTTAGTGAAGTTTTTCTAAATAAAGTTGTACGCTTTTGTAGACAGTAGTCTAAGCTTTTAAGTAGTAATCAAATTAGCTGTATTACATCTGACATAACTAAACTGCCAGAGCTCATGAACACTGTCATTGTGTTTTATTTTATAGATAAATGTTTTATGGTTGTACACAACTTAAAACACAAATACTAAACAAACTTAATAAAAACAATTTTTACACTAAAATTTTTTTCGAAAGCAACATGTCTTTTTTAAAACAAAGATTCTTAAATATTATCAGTCTGCTTATATCTTTTTATAAAAACAATTTCTTTTTAAATAGTTCATAAAATGTCGTAACCTTTGATTGATTATTTTTCTCACAAGTTCCATTTATAACTTTTAAGTGTAAAAGATCAAAGTTGTACATGTTAATAATGTTCCTTTCAAAAATATTTGACACATCCAATAATATTCTATTTTATGCACTCAGAAAAATTGCATGAATTAAAAATAAAAAAAAAAAAACAACAAAACTACAAAACACTAATTTAGCTTATAACATTTTACCTAAAGTGAAATGCTAATTAGTGTGAATATTCAGTGTAAAATTAATTCAACTTTAAAAGTTTGAAATATTTTTTGATTAGCTACCCAATTACTTTAGCAATACTTTTTATTTGGATTTATCAACTCATTAGTTAAAAAAACGGTTTATTAAATTCAAATTCACGTTAATTTGTACTAAATGAATCGGTAACAAAGTTAAATATATATAGGTAGACAATTAAATCAGAAATCTAATAATAAAAATTACACTATTTAGTATACTTAGGTTTACGACGAAAGTAGAATTTTTTTATACTTTTTTTTTGTTAGATTTAAACTGGAGCAAAATTTTGAAGTCTATTTTTTATTTCACTTGTTTTTTTTCATTCTGTTCTAAATAAAGAATAAAAAAATATTTCGTAAACAAAAAAACTGTATATTTTAAAAATATAACTTTAAAAAACTAATAAGTAGTACAACTTAGTGTATAACACAAAATGCCAGTACGTTTAAGATTGTTTTGTTTTCAATCGAATTAAAGTAATTTTAATCAACTAGGAAGCTTTTTAAAAGTTTTTTAAACACAAGCTAACAAATTATAATTCAAAAATGCTATCAACAAAAAATTACAATTTGTTACTTGTAAAAAGCTGTCTAGCTTTCAAACAAAACTTATGTGTATAATAGTAAATGCGCAGAACAGAAAGTTTTCTCTTTTATTTTACAGAAAATCAATGTTGTTTACAAATATCAATCAATCTTGTTATATGTAGTTTACAAATAAATCACTACAGTTTGAGTTTACCATGAACTGTATATTTTAAAAACCATTGAACTGTAGACTGTGCATGTGTTTTAGTGTAAATCAATAAGTTAGTTGATAAAAATGTATTGCTTCTAAAGCAGACAAATATATGTTATACTTTACATTTTTAAATATCTTATTTTAAAACTAATTGTTTATATTTTGTATTTTAGTTATTTTTTAGAAATACAAAGTTATGACTGAGATTTTCTATTTTTAATTATACTTACTAGGTAAAAAAATGCTTTATAAAAAAGTTTGGTCTTTTAAACATTCTCATAAAAGCTTTTTGAAAGTTTAAACTTTTTGATAAAAAAAAGATTTAAATGTTTTCAGAAGTATTAAAACAAACACTTTACATTAAAACATTTTATTTTTAAACTTATAAATGATAATAAACATGTCCAATATATTTAATATTTAAGATAGTAACGTTTAGTTAGCACTATCCATCTAAAACGTGTTTTTTTTTTTGAAAATAAAAGCTTAAGAGCAAAAAACAAAATTATCAAACAATCAATTGTGCTTAAAAATCTGTCTATAAATAATATATTTTAAAGCTATCATGTTTCCTAAAAAATATACTTTTTCTACTTCTTACGTTTATACGCAGACTTAAATAATGTACAGATATACTCAGAACCAGAATATTTACGAGTGCGTTTTTTGTTTGATGTAAAAATTAAATTAGTAAAAACGCTAGAAGATAATGACATTTAGCATTTGCGCGTCATAGAAAAGCAAATTGTCAAATGACCCAGTTAATCAGATATGCGTGAAACATATTCTGGGAAAATGTGGTACTTTGAAATTAACTTAGTAAATAGGAAGTAATAATTTCAAAATTCTTGGTAAAATAAACTGTTTTTTTTTTTTTTAATATCTTACAAATATAACTATTAGGTGTAAAACAAAACATTCTTTAAAGTTTTGATGAAAAAATGATTAAAATTTTCTTTTGAATTAAACAAAGAAAACTGATAATCAAAATTTTTAGATTTAGCAGCAAGAATTTTGTTTTCAAAATTGTAATGTAAAATTAAACATTAAAGATAACTTGATTAAAAATATTTATTGAAGAAATATTCTTTTAGTAAAACTAAAAAGAGCAATTGAATAAAAGTAAAAAGTATTAAAAGATATTTATTGCATCAACTATTATTAAAAGTCGAAAAATATTATACGTAAAACAGTAGTTCATTGTTAGTATCTTTTTTACTAAAAATATCTTTTATGGTTGGTTATGTTTAAAAACTTAAGTTGAAGTTTACCGATAATATGTTTTTTAATTGTTGTTGAATATTGAGTTTACAAGATTCTATCATAAGCCTTTAGTCTTTTATTTTTTGTTGTGTTTTATAATTTAAAAGTTTATTTATAAAAAATATACTAATATATTTTTTAATTTCTTAAAGCTTTTATTTATTTCAAAAGTATTCACTTTTGAAACTCCCTAAAATGCAGTTTCCAAAACATTTTCATAATCTTTTTCTTTCCAGAAAATTTAAAAACAATCGTCCATTTTACTACAATCGCCCCTTTATAAATCATATACACATATAATTTTTTGCCCCCATATCAATTAGTGCCGACTTTAAGAAGCTCGGCCTTAAAAATAACGACATATCTTATTAATATATTAAAGTTTAAACTGTTTGTTAAACTTTGATGTTATTATTAATTAAAGTTTATGCTTTATTTTTACTTCGTTTTATGTAAATAACACTAATGTACTTTTTATAGTCAAATAAGTAGTAGAAAAAATAACATACTCTACTCTAGTTCTATTAGTTTTTTCAAATGAGTTTATATTTAAATATAAATATAACAGCTAGCTAATCAATCATAGGTTAACTACTAAAATATATATATATAAATTTTGAATAAATCTGACTGTTCAAATTACAAATGTTCGACTAAACGTTGCAAAATTGAACAAGTCATTTTAAAGTTATTCTTGAGAAAAAAAAAGTTTCTACTAGTGACCTAAATAATTTATAAACCTTTTAGCGTGTTTGTATAACAACGTTTTTGGCAACAGGTGTGTTTATGGTTTTTTTCAAGTGCAGCCAATGTCAATTATTGACACACTTAAAAATAAGTCGAATTATATTCTGTATAAAAAACATGTTTTTTTTAGAATGTTTTTCAAAGTGTTTTTAAAGGTTTTACTCTGCCAATATTTCTATTAATAATTCAAATATCACATATTTCTTGATTTCGTTATGTGTAAGTTTTATATCAGTTAAGCCATACCTATTATATAAACTGAAGCTTTGGAATTAAAAAATCTAATAAATTAAACAAAACTTTATCTGCAAAAAGAATCTTCAAACAAATAAAAATAAAACTGTTTGCAACACAACGAAGTAAAAGTGAAAATAGTTGTATAATGTATAATAATGCCGAAAAACCTGATGCTTTCCTACACACAAAACTTTTTCCTTTTCTTGTAAGTGAGACAATTTAACAAGCTGTCAATAATTCTGCTTTTTTTTTACTTAAGAACTTAATCAAATTTAAATATCTGAGAAGCATATGTTCCCTTAATAATATCTAAAGAAAAATTCTTCAAAAACATGTTTTCATTATCTCAAATAAAAGGCATTATTTTGCAAAGTTATTCGTTCAGTTTGTTTTTTTTGTACAAACTTAATATATGATCTTAAAAATCTCTCTGAATTAAAATACCTGTTTACAAACTGAAACAGCACTGTAATTAAAGTGAAAGAGAACAATCTTTTTTTAACATTAATCGCAAAAGTTGTTAAATACTCAAAGGTAAAAAGATTAGAATTATCAATTTATACTCTAAGTTAAAATATTTAAAACTAGTTTTAAAATAGTTTTAGACAAAGTAATGTTGTGTAACAAGTTTTTGAGTTCTTGTAGCTTTAATAAAATGTTACAAGCGTCCCATCATTTAATTTAGGTTTCATTAAAAACAAAATACATTATCGCTAAATAAATTTTTAATTATAACTTTAAAAAGATAACTTTTAAAGTTTTTTTTATATATTGTGATTATTAGTTCCAAAAAATATTGGCTTCAACTTATGTTTTGCAAGTTAAGTATATAATTTTATCCATGTAATTATAGAATACTATTAGTTTATTGTTTTTCAAAAAAAAAAAACTAGCTTTAACTCGTGAACTATCGAAACATTAATGTAAAAAAATAGCTAGTTATAGTAACTAGTTATATGACTTACAACTTTTTGGTTAGTTTCAATTTTAGTTTATCTTAAGTAAAATTAATGTAGAACATAACAAAAAAATTTGAATCAAAGCTTACTCAAACATAAGTTTATTATTAATTATATTAATTGATAATTAATTGATATACAATGATATTATAAAAACAAATAAGTTGAGTTAAACCAAAACATGGCTTTACAATACAAAATACATTTTAATCAAGTAAGTTTAAACAAAACAAAAATTTTGTAAAAACCTTACTTTAAAAAAAAAAAAGCATTTTCAAGTTACTACTATCTTCGCTTAAACTCTTAAATTTTAAAGGATCTAAAAAGTTTTTGTCGCTAGATCTAATAAAGATAATCTTATCAAGTTTAAAAATTACTGAAAATAAATATATCTGTAGTGACAGGTATATTTTTTGCTTCCTGAATGTAACACTATTTGAAAAGTGAATGTAAAAAAGTAATTAGTTTTAAAAGCTATTAGTTAAAATTTAAAACTTGAGTACAAAATAAGCTTGCTTGACCTATATTTTATAATATTTTAGAACTTAATCACAGTTATTATAGCGACACTCCTTATATTAAAAGGAAACATAACTGTGCGTTGCAAATATTTTTAAATGATTTGAACTTTGAAATCTAGACTTGAAATATAAAAAAATATATCGGATGCATTTCTAACGAGTTTAAGTAGTTAAGCAAGTCATATTTTATTAAATTTGCAACATCTAGTTTACTTTTAAAACTCAAGGATCTTTCACCTAGTTACGTGAAAGCTTGGAGATGTTTACGCTAGAACGATTTAACTCTTTGTTGTTAAAATAAAGGATTTTAAGTAGTAAATATTTTTATGATTGCAAATTATTTTTTCTTACGTGTTTTATAATATAGAAACAAATATATATTCTCAACTATAAATAAAATATTTCGTGCCTGTCTTCGGTTTACTATAAAGGTTATTTGCAAATTTGTTCACTATATATACTGTTTTATTTGTACAAGTAAAAAATATTTTTTTTAGTTACAGGTATTTAGAAAAAACAGTATAAAGTATATAATTGAAAGAATACAATAAATACTCTAAGAAAAACATACTTGTTTATACACTATAAACAGTTTTTCATACTTCTTAGATTTAACTTTTATTAATTGTTTTTATTATTGTAATACTATTTTCAAAAATGATTGTAGAACACTTTAGAGTATAAAAGTTAGCTAATAAACTTACAAGACTTGAAATCTTTAGTCTACTTTAAAACTTATCTGAACTAATATCCAGTTTTATTAGATTGTTTCTTTCAAAGTTATTTATTTATTCATTTTAAACTATTAATAAGATATTGTTAAGAAGTTTTCATAACGGTGTTTGGATATTTTGTTATCTAAGTAAGAGAAACTTACAAAAAATTGATATGTCAAAAAGCAAAGTTACTTTAAAATCAAATTTACTTTTGAAAATAATTGAACTAACAAAAAAAATGAATTTTGTCAATATAAAACTCCAACACGCTATAAACTACATGTGGTATTAATTATAGTTCTTTTTACTAAACAGATAGTTTATAATTAATCTTGTTTTATTCTTTACTTTTTTACTAAATACATTATAAGAGAAAGTTTTCAAAAATAACTGGTTGAGATTTTTTATCCGTTAAATTGTTTTAAACAAATAATCTTAATTTAGAGAAAATTTTGCTTTTATTTCTTATTAAGTTTTTATACTTCTGCTAATAATAACACAGTAAAAACACTTAAAAATAAAATATACTTAAAACTGTGCATACACAGCATAATTTTTAAAATCTGCTGTGTGTGTATGAGTAACGACATAAGTACTCAGTAATTTACGAAGCACTTAGCTCGTCTGTGCTTCATTCAATCAATTTCAGTTTTTTTTAGAAAAACCTCGTTTCGTGCAAAATTTTCTGTGTATCGAGTTTCACTCAAACAAGTACAATTTAGCTCGTTTCAACTTTCGGAAAAATTAAACTTTTACTGTACAGTTCTAACTTGGTTTCTTTTAAAAGCTGTTGAACTTTTAACTTTTTGCAGTTAACTTATTCCACTAAGTCTGGTATTATTCTGTAAACTTTGATGAAACAAAGTACTTCTTTTTCTGTTTAAAACACTGTACAGTGTACTTGTTCTATCTATGTGAAAAATAAAAAAGGTTTAACAAACTAATAAAAATTAACAAAAACTTGTATATTAATTCTATTCATACAAACAGTTCAAAAGCACATTCACATTATTCACAGTGGATAGTGTGAGTAACACGCCCGTCTGCATACCAAATCTCTTACTTTTAAGTATTTTATTAATTTATCCGTAGCTTATTCACATCAAGTTCAAAGTTTTTAGTAAAGCTGGTATATTAAAACTGCAATTTTTTTGTTTTATCCACACTTAAGATAAACTAGACTGCTGTTTCTTCATAGATAGCTGTAACTTTAATGTGCAATTAATATACATTTATAAATTAACTAATATTAAAATCAAACGTTATTTTCTGTTTTGTAAAAACAGATAACTTGTAACTGATTGAAATTTCACAAAACCTTTTTTATAAGTATAAGACGACTTCATTCTACATAGAAATTTAACTTTTTACTACATGGCTTTAAATGAAAATCTAAAGCTTTATTACGTACAATATTATTTTAGTGACATACATAAATGAGATGTTAGAAAGCTATAACACAAAGAGGTCATTTATAAATAATTTTTTTATACTTAGGAAAATAAAACGACATCATATGTCATTTTATTGGCAGAAAAACTCGTATAAAATCCATATTTAACTTCATTTTGACATAAACTTTTAAACAATGAGCTAATATTGTAAATTAGAAAATATATCATTTAGTACTTTTTATATGTACCTTTTTAACGGTTTTATTTTGATAAGTTGATTAGATTTTTTACATAAAAGGTTTCATAAAGTAATTATGTTTTATTTTAATTTTCAGTTAATTTAAACAAAATTACAATGATCTTTAGTAACTTACAAAACTGATTATATTTTAATTAGTCTTTTCACAACGAAAAGTGTCTATATAGCAAACATTTCATTAAATGAGACTATATACGAGCCTAGTTATTCAAGGTATTTAGAAAATAATAAATATTGTTCACATTTTATTTTTTTAATGATCCAACATTTGGCAATAAACTTATTTTGAACCTACCTACACTTAAAAAAAACATTGTTTTCAAAAATAAAACCTTTCAGCATCTAAATTTTTGATGAAACTAAATATTTTACATCATTAGCAAATATTTGGTATTGTATATATTTGGTCGGAGATTAGGAAGCCACAGAAAAAATATGTTGTTACTTTTTTTTTCGAACTTTATTTCGTGACAATGAGCAATAAAGTTCACCCATACATGTTTCTAGAACTTGAACCTTCAAGTTTAAAATACTCTACTGAGTATAAAAACCAAAACCTCTTTCTTTGTAATTGAGGTTTTTATGTTTTTGTATTAGCTCTCAGGGCATAAATAGTACGCAGGTATGTTGAGTCTTTCTTATTTAGCTTTCAGTTAACGAAAAACATTTTTAAAGTTTTGTTGTCATTTCATAAGAAACAACTGTTTTTGTTAAAATCTATAAAAGAAAGTATTGTTATATTATTTTGTTTAAAAATTTAGTTTTACTAACAGTAAAAATTTTATTTTGACAAATTGTTTTACTGTTTTAGCAAACTGTTTCCAATAAACGTTTTAAGCATTGATTTTTTAATTTTGCTTACTTTTTAAACAACAGTAAGTACTTTTTCTCACTAAAAAATTGTTTATAAAAAATAATTTATAACACCATAAATAGTAACAAACGAAACAAAAACTCTAGCTATAATTTTAGTAAAAATCAAACAACATATAACTAGCTAATTTACATTTCAACTTTAAAACAATCACTGTGTTTAACATTTAAAATACAAATTTTAATACAATTAATGTTTACATTTAAATTGTTCAGTATGTATTTTAAATACAAGGAAGGTGACACTTTTGTAAAACATGAATATTTTGTTTTATTATTTTGTTTATAAACACAATTTATTGTTTTAATAAAAAGCAAGTTTCTTTAAATTTTTTTCAAACCAGAAATACTCTAATAAAAACTTGATTTTTTTATCTTTATGGAAATTATCTACGAAAAATCAAATTCTTTACAACAAATATATTTAAGTTTTGTATTAAAATTCAAGAACTACTTTTGAATTAAAATAGAAAAAAAAGTAAACTACATCTTCTACAAAATATTGTTTAACCTTGCTACTAGTTTTATAAAATGCAGGTTATTACAACCTTACAAATTCCAATCACTTTTTTCTGCATTACACACATGAAACTTTGAAAAATCAACTGTTTTCAAACAACACAATTATAGAAATAAACACTACAATGCTTTTCAATTTACCTATCGAGTAAATTTTCTACAAAAAAAAAAGCTGTTTCTGAAAAAGTAATAAAAAGTCTACATATGTGCAAAAGCAACCGGTAAAACTTGTCTTTCTTTAACAGCAAGAATACTGATGCAATATGTGAGCAACCACTAATTTGTAATTAAGTAGATAACTACTACATCATGTGTTTAATGAGCTGTTTGCCTCGTTTGAACCAGCAATTGCTTTATTGTAACTTGTGAGTATTAATTTTTTTCTGTATTTATTAGTAAAAAAGCATTAGATTAAACTCAAAAATAATGACTAAATATTAATTTAACATTTTTTTAAGTTCTATTTTAAATTATCGAAAAACAAAAAACATTTTAACAAAAAAATTAAGCTTATAATATTTTTAGGTATGTATAACATAGTCTGTTTAGACTATCCAAACGAACTTAAAACCACTCTAAATCCTTTAAAAATAAAAAAATTTTATCGCATTTAAGAAGTACACCTTTTAAGCATCGACCACATAATCGTTTAAATATCAGATAAAGAATTTTTAAATGATAACAAAAATAGTAATGAAGTAATGATAAAAGCACATGTTTGTAATTCATACGAAAAAATCATAATCAATCCATTAAGAGTAGAAAAAAGTTCATAGGAAGATAAAAACATACTTATTTGTAATAAATAAAATTCAATAAATTAAATAATTTCACAGCTTATAAACTAAAAGTAGTTTCTAAAATTTATAACTTTAAAACAAAACTAGGTAAACTTTTTAAAAGCTTTAGTCGTTTTCATTTTAGTATTATCAGGATAGTAGTTTTACTTATCTTTTTGAGTTTAAATTTGTATTTTTAATCTGTCCCAAAAATAAAACTGTATTACGCTCTTGTAATGCATTAAGATGTTTTTTTAAAAATAAAAACAGTTTTATACCCTCATTTAACTTACATATAAGGTAACGTAAACTCTAAACATATTAGCGTCCAGTCAAGCACATTTTGTTTTTTCATATGCTGACCCAACTTGCTATTTTATATGCGCAATTATTGATTTTAAATGACAGCTGAAAACAAAATTACTTTAAACGAATCACGTTCATTGAAATAGTTGTGTAAATATTTGACATAAAGAAAAAAGCATCAGTGTGTTGTTTTTCGTGTTTTGTATTTTTAAATATTTATTATATGCTATTTATATAAAAATTAGTGTAAAAGCTTAATTATTTTTGTAAAAGTTTACATTCAAATTCTATAAATAAAAAGTAAAAAATATACGGCTTATTGAAAATAAAACAACTTTTTATTTAAACAAAATTTAACTACAAGTTATAAGCATCTATGATTTTCAAAACAACCTGTTTATGTTTATTTCTAAATTAAACTAGTAAAGAGTGTTATAAATATTCAAATGAATTTGAAAAAATATTTTTAATTAGTATTTTACGTCCTAATTGCAAATAACTGCTAAAGCATCTTAAATTAATTTTGCCATCTATTTGGTTAAATAATAAATTGCTTAGTAATCGATGTTTTACGGTACATTAAAGCGTTATATGTTTTGATTGTTGAATAGAAAATCGTCTTTTGGAGGTGAATTAATATAGTTATTTATTTCATAATTCTAATTAGTAAACTAAGTTTCGGTCAAAAACGTCAATAACTATATAAGTTTTATTTAAATATAATAACTTAACGTATTACAATAACTACTTGTTTATTTTTAAATTATTATTGAAACAAACATCTTAAATAATTGCTAAAGTTTACAAAATAAAAAGTACTTTAGACGTAAATAACATACTGTATAACATAAAACTGTTTTTTTACTAATGACATTTATCATAAAAAAACTAAAGTTTAAAATGAAAATTGTAAAAAATCTATGACCTTTTAATTAACTAATAAAAGCTTATATATTAAGAGTTTTTCATTTTGTTATACAGTTTAGAGTAATTTTAAAATACTATTTAAAATTAAAAGTTAATAAAACTGTTCGAATTGAAAAAAATTGTTTAGATCAACAACTTATTTTTTATTTTAACATTTGACAACAAAAGGTTTAACTTTAAGTATTCCAACTTTGAAACTTTTGTTGTTATAAAAATAAAACTTGTTCTTTCTTTAGTAAAAAAATATTAAATCTATTAAAAAAAGTTTTGTTAAGTTTTAAATAAAAAATAAACTTAATTAAAAACCAACAATTCACTAAAATTATGGACTAAACATTAGAAAACCAAAACTTCATTAATAACAAATTAGTTTGCTTGAAGACCTAAGTTTAAAGAATATTTTAAAATAAATATGTGACAAATAAAAGTAGTGATTTCATCGCTACCAGTTTTAATACAGAAGCTTCTTGTAATCGTTGCCATGGCAACTGTTGTCACGGTGAACAATTTACGCTTGAGTAGTTGTCATACATAATTGTTACTCAACAAGCAATCTTCAATTATGTTTAAATTTAGAAACCAAGCCCCACTTTTTACTGCAATAAGCTAAAAACGAGTTCAGTTTAGTTTGTACACCATGCATTTGGTATCTAATTTGAGAAGTTGATGAAATATGTTACAGTAATTAAAATTAACGTTTGTCATGAAACTTTATTTAAATATTTGTTTTAAAATGTTAAAAACGTTTTACTTCTACCAATAATTTTCTAAATATTTAAAAACTTATTAAAATTCCACAAGTATTCATTTTATATAAAGTGTTCTTCAAAAAATGCTTACTAGAAAGAGCAAAAACTAAAAGATGTGTCAGATTAAATCGCAAAATATTTAAATTGTTACGTTATTTTTTGCGCAAATTACTTAATATTTAAATTAAGTTAATACTTATAACTGTTATTTATAAAATCTACATAGTTAAGAAAATCAATCTTTACCAGGAAATAAGCGAACTACGTTCTTCCAGTTTAAACAAAACTTTTTAAAACAGCTGCTTATTACAGTTTTTTTTTTACTCTGTTGTATTTGTTTTACAGAAGACTTTAAAAAAAGGCTTAAGTAGACGGTTACTAGAAAGAATATGAACTAACAAATGAGTGACTTAAAAACATGAAATTTTTGGTTTACTTCTTTACATTTCGACCACTTTGAACTAACAACATTCTTTAATATTTATACTTAGCCTATACCAGAAATTTCAGTTTTTTTTTAAGTTTTAGCTGTTTTTTTATTAATTTAATGTTTACTTTATGAAAGAATAAGCGGTTACCTTGTTTATAGTTTCCTGAAAACTTAAAGTTTAAATCTGACTATAGGATTAAGCTTACAACAAATTAAAAAAACTAAATTAATTGAAGCAAAAAGAAAATGAGGGTAATAGTTAGGGATAGGAGTAACTGTGATAGTAAAAATGAAAATCAAAAAGCAAAGAATAACTAACAAGAGTTTTTATTTAAAAAAAAAAGAAAAAATAATAATTGAAACTTAAAAAATAACATAAAAAGTTACTAACTGAGGGTAATAATTAGTGGTTAGAATTAGAACAAAACAATTTAAAAAAATAAAATTAAAAAACTAAAAACAAATTTCAATCTTATCAAGAGTGTCTTCGTGCGAAATTGACCCTTTGTGTAAAACTGTGCAAAAATATCTCTTTGTGCAAAAGTGACCAGTTGTGCTAAAGTGTCTTCTTGCAAAAGTGTCTCTTCGTGCATACTTATAAAAAGTTTTTGATTGCCCCAAAAACTAATAATCGTCTTTAAAGGATGGCTAATGGTTGTAATGAAGTATTTTCCAGGTTTTCAAAGCTCCCTAAAGGTACACATTTTTGGGACTATTTTTAGTTTAAAGTTTAGTTTAAGGTAAAACATTGTGTTGATTAGTACAACAACATTGAAAAGATACTGTAAAAAAATTTTAATGTGTTTTTTAATAAAAATTTTTTTTGATGATGACAAAAAATGTTTATCTATATGATGTATTATCTGTGTCAAATCAAAACTTTACTAAGTAACATGAAAAAATTGCTTAAAATTTAAGGTTTCTTGTTCAAAATTTATGGTTTTTAAATTTTTTTAGCTTAAATTGTCTTATTCAGGTTTTTCAAGGGTTCAATGTTTACCACCTTGTCATTTCAAACTTGCAGGTCTAAAATAAAACGGTGTATGAATGGAAATAAATTGTCGCATTTGCTCGACTGACTGCAAGAGCTTTGGATAACCAAAATTTAGGGAGCTGATCAGGTTAGCACTACGTCATATTTGCAAAGCGTCACTATAGCACAGCATCACTTTATCTTTTGAAAATATGTTCGATTAATACTTTAAAATTCATAGGCAACATTCATTCACACCTCAAGAAATCGTACATTTTTTATACATTTCATAGCTTTTCATTGTTATGCATTGAATAAAAGGCTTTTAATGAAAATCTTATCAAATAAAAAATTGCGACCTCTTCAAGTATAATAAAATAGCTTTTTTCACTATTTTAATTTACTTGGAGAGGTCGCAATTTTTTTGTCACCGAAACCGGGTAGTAAATAAAATATTTAAACTGATTACCTCTATTTAAATAAACTCTTTACATTTCAGTAAATTGAGCAATCCTTTTTAGTTAAGATAAATAACTATATAAAGTTACTTAAAAATATAAGTTTTAACTAAATACAGTATTTAAAAAAATATAGTTTTAAAACAAATAAATTAAAAAAAATCGGTCAATTTAAATAGATTTATAAGTTTAATTTAATCAAATAGAGTTAACTTTAAGTCATTTCTTAGTTTTATTAAACGTTCTAGCCTAAAAAATTTAAATTTTAGAATGTCAAACATATTATATTAACATATGATACAAAAAACTCAAAACCGTTATACATTAAATACAAATCAGTAATTATAATATACTTAAATTCTTTAAAAGCAGACTTTAAATTGTTTTGAAAGAGTGTTGCTTCTTTTTAAACTTGAGTTTGTTCAAAAGTGACCTACCGTTCAAAAGTGATCCTCCGTGCAAAAGGACATATCGTGCAAAGGTGACCCACTGTACTAAAGTGACGCCGTGCAAAATTGATGCACCATGCTGAAATGACACCGTGCAAAAGTGACCCACTGTAATAAAGTGACGCACCGTGCTAAAGTCAAGACGTGCAAAATTGACGCACCGTCCTAAAATGACGCCGTGCGAAAGTTTCGCTTTGCCATTTTGACAGCCACCCTAAATTTTAAATGTCTTAAAAAGTCTAACACTTATTGTGCATGTGTATGCAGTACTTTTTTGTACCGTAGCAAAGCTTTGACGTTGTCGTGCGTACATGAGAAGAAAACTACTGCCTCCCACACCCAAAACCTCCGTCGCACCGCAGTAGTAGATAAATATCCGAACAACGTGTCACCGAACGTTGAGCTTGGCTCATCGACATGTCATTTTCTAAGGATAGGCGACGAGCAAATCAAAAGTTTCCGTTGCATAGCAAATTGGTTGTTACTTAACTGTAACCGCAGTCGCCCAACACTACGTCTTGTAAATGGTTGCAAGAAAAAATTTTATATTTTTATGTCAGCACTGGTTGGTGGAAGAAACTTGGTTGGTTTGCAGTCTTCTAACCACAAGATACTCGAATGGAGGAAATAATACCTTATAACATAAGGGAGAAAGGAACCAGTTTTTTTGTTATTTTATCTTTATTGAATAATCATTTTTTTTATACTGTGCTCCCTTTTGTTAAAAGTGTTGTGTTTAAAAAAATGTATATATTTTGAGCACCATACACATGACCAATTTTTTATAGTTTTGTGCTCGCAACAAAAAACGCACCCTCTCTAAAACTTTAATAGTTATACATTCTACGTATCACTGTTACGAAAATGATATTATTGTACTTGGATGACACGTAAACGTTTGTTTCAAATTAAAGTTTAATGCTCAAGTAACTAAATTGTTAACTAAGCAATTCGTTGAATAAGTTTGCTAGTATTTTTTAATTTAAAAATACCTCAATTTTTTATCTTACTCTATAAAGTTTAAAAATCATCGTCCAACTCTATTTATTTTTAAAATATAAATTTAATTAAAATTTTAAAAAATGATATAAAAAATCGCGCATATTCAAATTTTGAAAATGTAGAAATCTGAGATGTCCTTAAGATTTTATTTAGTTTTAAGGTATTCTATTGATACAAAAGGCTTCTAATAGATTTAACAAACCTTAGCTATACTTAGACAAGGTTTATTTATAGTCAACCCATAAGTATACATTTAATATTAGCCTTTAATACTTATAAAACAAAAACTATAAAAACACAACTTGGTTACTAAATTTATTAGCTGTTCAAAACGCGAGTTAAAAAAAATTCCGCCAAGCTTATTAAAGATGAATTTTCACTTCTTTTTTGAACCTAAAATAATTATTTTTTTTTAGTTTCGTAGTTTCTAAGGAGTAAAAACATTTTTTTATAAAATTTAACTTAAATAATTCCTATAGTATTTTTTGCTTCATTGTTTTATACTAATCAATAAAGACCAATTTTGTAGTCATTAGTTTTGTTTCTTATAAATTTAAAACACTGTTTGTTTTTCTCAACAAATATTGTACTTCATTCTCAATTAGAAAATGTTAATGAAATATAAATTTTTGTTCATAATAATAAGTGAATATAGTTGAAAAAGTTTAAACTTAATACTTAAAAACTTGAATGACTTTTGAAAGAAATTTCGTACATAGAGTCGCTAGTTAACCTCTTAGTTTTCTAGATCGTCCTCATCTGATTTACATATCTTCACAATTTTCATTCTTTCAAGCCTTCTGAGGTAAGAATATTTCACTTTTACATCTTCACTAGATAAACCTGAACAATTCGCTCATTAATTTGAAGTTTAGTACATGCATGCGTTTTACTGCTTAAAAAAAAGAAAGCAAACCACAAAAAAAAAACACTTTAGTGTACAATATAAGTTAATTCAAAAAAGAAAAAAAACCTTTGATGTGCTTTAGCTTAAATGAATAATATATATTCATAAAAGTTAACTGTTTAACAGTAATATTAAGAAATAACTTATTTTTATTGAACACCAACATTGAACACAAATCAGAGTCGTAAATTTAAAGCTAAACCTAACTTTGAAACGCTAGACATAATAAATAACGACGGTTATAATTAACTTGATAAAGCAAAAACCTGTTACTTTTACATAAACAAATCTTCCATAACAACTACATTTAATATCGCCCCCTGACTTCTTCACATCCGGTCGAATTTCCTTTTCAATAACCTCTTTGACCCTTTTGAAAGTCTGTTGTTCTGGTTTAAGTTGTAATTTTGTTAATAATGACGATTAAAGGATTTTTAAATTACCTTGTATATGAAACTGTATTTAACTAACAGAATGTCATATGCAAATCAATCTTATATCACTTATATCAATTATACTAACTTGAAGTTTAAAATGCGAAAAAGGCAATAAATGGTACATTTAAAATATTATAAATAATCAAAAACAGATATTTTTATTTACAAAAGACAACATTTCTTTTTAGGTTTTTTTTTTGATTAAAAAAGTTATTTTAAAAAGTAAGGTTAAGTAAAACTACGATCTTGTTAAATTGTTAATAAAATTTGCTACTTTTATCTCTGTTAGTCTCGAGTAATTTGAAATTATGTTCGTGTTTGCGAAAATTTTTAATAATTTTTGGCTTCAAAGTTTCCCAGTTTACATCATCGCTTGATCTCGTCACAACAACATAATTTTCTCCAAGCTTCACAGATTTTACCTCGTCATTAAAAATATTTGTTTTTATACTATATGTAAAATTTAAAAAAAATTGTAAGACACTAATTTTAAGATAAAAGTTAATTAATTTAGCTTCAAAACGTGAGGAGCATTTTTTCAATAAAAACAAAAATTTTGAAAAAAAAAAACAGGATCTTATGTATTTTTGAATCTATTGACTATATAGCTGAATTGCAAAAAACATACACAATGCACATTTTAAATACAGAGGTTTAATATTTTTTACATTAAAAGTTCTCACAGAAAAAGTAAATTTCAAAGACACATGTTTTAAATATATTGACAAAACTAAAGAGTATTAAATTTTTGATAAATATAAACAGCGTTAATATCAAATTCTATAAATGTTCTAAAAACTTTATTTCTGTACAAAAACCTCATTAGCCACTTTAAATTATTCGAATTCATACAACATGTTATTCTTAACTTAAACTATATTGTAAGAGTATAATTGGTTATTTTAATATCTTTATTGCAGAAACGCAGGCTAAAAATTGTTAAGCGATAAAATAAAGTAATTGTAAATTTGTGACAAATAAAACTTTTAGATATATAAACTTTCAATCTAAGTTGATTTTGTGTTTCAATTGTTATATCCATACACTTAATGTTCTTAAACAAACAGAAATCAGTCTGT
The DNA here is from genome assembly GCF_965202585.1 of Thalia democratica. Taxonomy (NCBI): domain Eukaryota; kingdom Metazoa; phylum Chordata; class Thaliacea; order Salpida; family Salpidae; genus Thalia; species Thalia democratica. Next base: position 32,116,466 of record NC_139172.1, on the reverse strand, counting down.
TTAGTTGTTATATAACATTATTAAACTAAAAGTCTAATACAAAAATAAATTATGGAAGTACTAATTTATTTTTATAGTAGAAACTACATAAGCAAAATCATTTCTGTCTAAAAAATTGTTAAATATAAATTACTTAAAACTAGTTTTTTACCTTAACTTAAGTATACTATAATTATTTAAGGTTCAATTAGGAACTTTAAAAATGTGATAAAAAGTTTTTTTTTTAATTTTTTAACTTTTATAAAAAAGACATATATAAAAACAAGTCAAAATTGGGCTTTAACAGCTACAGTGAAGTTTCATTATTACTTTCAAGTGATAAACACACTAACCCCTTCAATTTCAAACAGCTTCTAAGCTACGGTTGATTCGCATGACCGACTCTTGTAAGGATAGAAAACAGATCGTTTTGAAAACAATGCTCGAAAAATATCTACTTGGCTAGAATAAACTCGCCATAAATTACGGTGCCCATTATTGGTAACAGGTTTTTTGAAAACCCAATGACCTGGTATTAACGTAAGACTGTTTGGATCGTTTTCGTAGGCTTGTGACCAACGTTCTGATTTCCACAACTTTTGCTTTTCCCTCAAATATCTACCCTGGTTAGGCCATAAATAAATATTATGCCTAAAGTGACTGGTAGCGAATTCTCTCTGAGTATTTGAAGCAGCTTTCTTTTGAAAAAGTAGTTCAAAACTTCTTAAAATTGATGGAAGCCATGGTTTTTTCCTAAACAACATATGTATAGTTTAACAAGTCTGTGAACCAATATTTTTAAGTTTAGAATAGAAGTCAATTATATTAAAATATTTTTCAACTAATTTAGTTTAAATATATTTTTACTCAACTAGTCTGATTGAACAAACCATCGGCGCAATAAAAATGACCGAGAGCCTTAATGTAAACAAAATATCAATATTTTATACAAGATTGTATAATTGCAAGAATGCGAACTGAACACTAAACACTTAATTAACGTTTTTATCTTTTTTTTTTTATCTCTAGTAAAAGTATTGCTTTTCTGAATGAAATCCGGCAACTATAATGACTAATCATGTTAATTAAGCTACACTTTACCTAGTACTAAAACAGAACAGGTGTAAAAAATAGTTTAATTATAAACAAAAAAGTTAAAAATTTCTAACAAAAATGTGTCTTATTTTTTATAAATATTCAAACAAGCTTTTTAGGTAGCTTATACACTTTACTGCTTACCTTTTATTGCAGTATAATCACCTGTTTTGAGTTAATGCAATATTCTGTTTTTAAATAAAAGGTGTCTTTAAATAATGTCATTTATTATATTGATTGTTAATATGTAATTTTTGTTTATGCGCAGTGTTCTTGATATATGCTTAGTTAGTAGTGAGGCTAAAAAATCAGCTTAAGTGATGAAAAAGTAACTTAAGTTTGCTTAAGGTTCAAGCTTAAATATATGAGTATTTAAAATATGCTACAATTATGTATGACTATTCAATTAATAATATCTCAAAATATTTTTAAAATTTGAAGGGGCGACATCATTAAAAATAATTTTTTTTAAATATATACATAGCTTATGTATGTCTATTTGATTAAAATGTGATTAAATATTTAAATAAAATACATAATTACTAAAAATTAGACAACTTAGTTAATTTTATAACTTCTTTTATTCATCCCTCAAAACAGTTAAAATGTTTATGAAAACCTATTTAATACGACTATGACAATTAAAAAGTATTCAAAGATATGTTTGCGAATAGAAAAAATTAAAGTAACTGAATATTAACAAAACATAAACTGTCAATTTCAATTGTCATGCGTTTAACCAAAATAAACAAAACATTAATAAAATTCTATATAAAAACTACATAAAGGACATTAAAAAACATTTTATTTAACAATTAATGCATATTAATTTATCTAAGACCTATCTGTTTTCTTTTTAAAAAACACTTGAACACTACATATTTAAAAAAAAACAAAGTCACTCTCGACATTATCAATATATAAGACATATGTTATAACATTTTCACAAACAACACAGAAACAGTGAACAATATTACCTGAAAAATACTAGTTTATTAGTTATTGTGAACAACTTTAAAATGTACTGGTCAGTTAGATTAAATATAGCAGATATTATAAATTGACCTGGCGATCAACCTAGACCAAATAAACTAATATTTATAATCAAAATTGAAAAAAGTTTTACTAAATTTTATCTTTTTAATGTCTTGTCCTGGACAAGACGTTATGAGGTATCCGAGTGTTCTCCGACTAGATAACCAAAAGGTTTTTTCGTGCACCAGGTCCTAGGACCAATATTTTGAGCAATTTTATTTCTGTCGTTCAATAAAAAATATAACAATAATATTAGAAGAAATCAAAGAAAATGCTCAATGAAACACAATTTAAGTTGAAAAGTATCTACAAGTTACAAGTATGTATTAGCTGTTAAAGTTACAAGAATAAAATAAATTTTAAAATGTATAAGTTGAAAAATAGATAAACCTATCAAAACAAGTTTGTAACAAAATTTGATGAATGCTGTAAAAACTGAGATAACTTTTTGAAAATTTGCAACTTAACTGAGTTATCCTGATTAATTTTTTCTAAGACTCTAGACTGGGTTGCCAAATGTTTTTTGGCAAATTTCTTTGAGGCTTTTAAATTGCATATTTTTGGGTCTATTTTAGTTTAAAGTTGATTTTAAGGTAAAAAAAAACTAGATATACACCTTTTTATACAAAAATAGGATATTTCTTAACTATTTTTATTTTTAACAGACTTGTATAGACAAATTTTATGATGCAGTGATATTTTTTTCCTGGTTTAATATTGTTTTTAAAATATATGACCCATACAAGTTTTACCTAAACTGTTAGCACTTAAGCAAGAAATCCCTCAAATAGTGTTGCTAAGAATTTAGGTAAAACTTGTATGGATCATAAATTTTAAAAACAATAATAAACTGCGAAAAAAGTATTACAACATCATAAAACATAACTACACAAGTCTGTTAAATATAAAAAATATTAAAAAGTTTTCTTTTTCTGTTTAAAAAGCTGTATATATAAAAAACGAAAATCGTGCAAAATTGTAATTTTACTGAAAAAATTATTTAGGCTTATGGTATAATACAAATAATATAAAAAGTTTACAACATCCTTAAAATCATCCTTAAAATCCTTTAAAACATCCTTAATAAGTATTTTTAAATAAAATAAATTGAAAAAAAAAATATTTTTGGAGAAAAGCTTCCATAAATAAATAAAAAAGAAAAAAAACTCAAAATTTTAAAAGTGGCCCTAATACAATGGATTTTTTTTAATTAAAGACAAAGGACCGTTCTCTAGAGTAATAAAAAAGATTTAATTAGCTATAAAGATAAGGAAAGAAATGGGTTTAAATTTTCGACACTTTACAAATTTCCTAAGAAAGGCTGTCAAGCTAAGTTAAAGCTCGTGAATTATACTTACTTGAAAACAGGAACTGTGTACAACCACATTTTATGTGAGTAAAATTATGAGCCATACTTTAAAATATTTTTTTTCCATTTAGCATTCACAATGTTTAGTTATATCATTTATAGCAAAAGTAGTTGCATTTAAAATTTTATTAATTCCAAACAAAAAAAACGTATTAATATTTACTATTATCTTACAACTAATGGATTTTAATATTGTTTCAATACTTGTTTAATTTATTTTTACAGAACAGTTACGCACTTGAAAAATTTAAAGACAACAAAGTCATTCTCAGTATTTTTAAAATATAAGACTTTCCAAAAAAAAAAAAGAAACAGCAAGCAATAATACGTAAACAATATGCTAAGTTAAAGTCTTTATGTAACTTAAAAATGTCTGATTAACTAACCAAATTTTAGAAGAAAATTGATAATTGACCTGTTGACCATTAGTAAACGTTTTTACATCAACTATTTAAAAAAAAGTATACAAAATGATATTAAAACTGAAAATACTAGGAGATATCAAATAAAAAGAACAATAGTTTTGTTTTTTATATCTACAGATGCTACTAAAGTTACAGTTGTAAAATATAATTTAAAATATATCTAAGTTAAAGAAATAAATAAACCTACTAAAAAAAAATTATAAAATCATATGATAAATGCTATAAAAACTGAGATAACTTATGTTCAGTAATCAAAAGTTATCAAAACTCAATAAATTATAAAATGTTAATACTAAACAATTATTAAAATTGTCACTCTTTTTGGAAAAACAAAAAACCGATTATGATAGAGCAAAGTAGCCTTAAATGCCGGAGTTTTAAGCATAATGTATATTTAATGAAAACTAAAATAAGATAGTGTTTTTAAAACATACTTATCAAGATTAAGTGTATAAAAACAATAAAACAATAGAAAGATATCTTAATATAATTATTATTTGAAAACCTAATCATAAAAATTAATCTGAAATGTAAAAAAAAAGTAAAACTGAATTTCCTTTAGTTTTTAAAAATTTTTAAACTTGCCTTGAGTTATCCTGAGTAGCTTATTTTAAGTTTTTTTATTTATAAAATTGTTATTTCTTATGTTTTTTTTTTGTGTGTAAGAACTACATTATGTGGAGTAAATCTTTTGTGGTGAACTTCATTAGGTCGATGAATCTAAAATTTGGACAGTTTCTTTTAATTTCTTTTTAAATAAGCGTTTAGAACTTTATGTAAAACCATTTCTGGCAAAAGTAGTCATAATTGCAAGATTGGGATAGAGTCTAAGTAATTCCGAAAAATTAAATAATTAACAACCTAAAAGAATTACAATACGCCTATTAATTACTAAGTTATTAAGGCCACTGGCGGTTTATGTAGTTATTTTACAAAAAAACTTTGATAAAAAATTTTAAGGATAAAAATTACTAAGCTTCTAAGAGAATATAAGAATATAAGCGCTTAAACTTATTTCAAAAATAAAGACGGTAAAAAAACATGCTTTTAACTAATACAATAATGTGGACAGTTTATTTTTTCTTCTCAGAATTTTGAAAATTTCTCAAGTTCATATCAAACTTTTATTTTTAGGCTAGAATATTCAAATTTACAAACAAAAAATTTCAGTTTAATTTATAAACCATGTGGAATTTTTATAATAGTTAAAACAACAGTTTTTGTCAAAACTCTAAAACAATACTTATATTTTTTCAAAAGGGTTTTCTCTAATTTATAAAGTCTATACATGTGTTTTTTTTTCAAACTTATAAAAATATACTAAAAAAAATTATAAATTTTATTTAAGTAAAGAAAACAACAGGTTTTTAATAAAACAGTTTTTTTTTGCTTTTTTAGCTTTGCCTTTTGTAAATATGTATCCTACACAGCTGATTAATATGTTTAATATGTATAAAATAGATATTAATTTTCTCAAAAAGTAAAAAAAAAGATTTATAGCTGTAATATAAGTCATAAAGATAAAATCATTTTATTAAAACCTAAATAGATTCATTATAGCCTTAAAATCGTTAGTCAAATAAGTTTTTATAAAGCTTGTTATCTTAATTTATTTGATAGTTGGAAAATATTAATTTTTGACAACTTTTTATATTTTTTTTAATTTTATTAATTTGACAACTTTATTAATTTTTGACAACTTACTACATCAAACAGGATTTTTCTAATGAGCTCAACTCAAATATTTAGCCCTAACTATGCATGTGTGCTCACACTGGCATAAATAGGATAACTTCAACAGATAGTATTACTTGAGGTAATAAATAAGCATTTTTGAATAATATTTATGTGCCACAGTGAGCTTTGGAGTGTAAGCAGATCATGGCAGCACAAAATTTCAACTTTACAATACAAAATTACCTGATAAAGAGTAACAGTTCTTAAACTTAACAGCAACTAAAACACTTAAAAATAAGGTGTATCTAAAATTAACATTAAAAAATAATTAAGAAAAACACATGTGTTTATATTGACAATAACACTGATGGTGTCCTAATGTTTTATCTTTTTTTTTTCACCAACAAGCTAGCATCAAAAACTTTTTTTCAAAATATTTTATTACTGAAATACAAACATTCTATATTTAAAATAAACTGAATAACAATTATTACCAGTTCTTATAAACAAGTTAATAACAAGCTTCTCTTTGACTTATCAGTGTTTACATACAAAGCATGAATGTCGCACTCGCAAACATCTATAAAACGTTGTGTTGATCGCCAACTACGAATTTATAATTTAGATACTTTTAAAACTTACAAGTTGTTAAATGTAACTACAATTAACACAACGTCTTATAGATATTTGCGAGTGCGACATTCATGCTTTGTATGTAAACACTGATAGGTCGGAGAAGCTTATTAAAAGGCAATCTTCTACCTACATAACACTCAAATTGAGGGATTAGCAATACCTTAAGATTCTTAATATTCTGATTTTTCGCTTGCTTTGGTTTCTTAAGTTAAGAAACCAAAGCAGAATAAAATTCAGAAGGATTTTAATCGTTTTATTTTTACTCAGTAGTGTTTATTTCTTTTACTCATCATTTTTTTCATCACTGTTTTTATTTTTTTATAAAGTATTTGTGGTTTTTGAAATATTTATACTTTGACACAACGCGCAATGTCAATTTTTGTTGATAGCAGGTTTAGAATTTTGTATATAACCTTTTACGCAAACACGTACAATCTGAAAATAATATATGTATTCCAGGGGCGTGTTTTGACTGGTTTCCTGTTTCCTAGGAACCCCCTGAAAAAACGAAACGAAAAAAAGATTCTTAGAATATTACTAAAAACGTTGTTTATTGGCTTTGTTTTGGTTATTTGATTAACGTTTAATAATGAATTTTGAATATATCACACTGAAAGATTAAAAAGTTTCCTTAACAAAATATGCTCGTTTTTTCCTAGTTGAAATAGATTTTAGATTAAATTTTAATCGTGACGTCATAATAGGTAAAAATTTTAAACAGCATTTTTTTTCTAGGAAACTTTTTACTAAGTTGCTTTTAGTTCCCACTATAAATTGTTACTTAGTGTCAATAACTTTTGATACAGTATTGTTTTTGAACTAGTAAGTACAATTTTACTAAAACTATGTCCAATATAATCACTTAAGTTTTATTTTACCAAGTTGGTTGTATACAATAATGTTGTGTGAAGCTTTTGTACTTTAAAATTTATATTTTTTGTTTATGTGTCAACCAACTGGGTTTAAACCTTGAAAAGTTCAATTTAGAGAGTTTTTAAAATTATCTTAGACCACTACACCACCTGGCAATTTATGGTATTTTGATATTTTTTTATATAAGTTGTTTTATTTTTGTATATCTGTTGGCCACAAAGTTGGTTCTTGATTTTTTAAAATTATTAACTCCGAGAGATTTTTAAAAATATTATTAGAATTCCTGCACCATCAGTCAAACATTTAATTATAATTTAAAGATGTTTTAATTTTGTTGTTAAATTCTTAACATTTTTTGGTAATTACCTAGGATGATGTCGCACCAATACCAAGCTTTAATTATATTGTGTTTAATATCTTTTTGAACCATAATTTTAGGCTTATAACAAATATTATATGAATGATTTAAAATTATTCTTCGTTTTAAACAAGCTATATAAACACATAGTTAGAATTAAATTCATATGTTAAAAACTAAAATACTTAATTGATTTTATTTTACAGTACAGTAATGTATATAAGTTATTGCATCATTTGCTTTATTTTAAAAATAAAAGCAATTAAAAATATAAGTTTTATTGATTAATGATAAATAAGTTTCATTAATGTATTTATAAAATATATTTTTTAAGCCTATAATTATGGTAAAAACAAAATTTAATTTAATATAATCTCAGCTTGATATTGATGCGACATTATCTTATGTAATTACCCATTTATTTAGTGAAATTTTAATTTTCATAGATTAAATTACTTAAAAAATTGTTTTTATTATAAATTTATTTTTTTCCGACTCCTTTAGTTTTAATTTATGTAAATTTAATACATTATAATAGATTAAAATGATTTTTTTTTCCATTACTACTTATATGTTTTTTTTTCATTTCTAAGCAGACAAAAGCATCTTAAACACAGAGTTTTTCGGCTAAATATTTAGTACTTAACAGGCAGTGCAAACCTAAGAAATGCGTACTTAAGCGGGAAACTAAGAACAAAAAAAAATTGTGAACCCCCTTTGAAAAAAGTCTAGACACGTCACTGATGTATTCTACGTATCAAAGGTATCAAAAATAAAAGTTTAATAATTCTAGATGTTTATTTAAGCCTGTTTTATCATTTTAATCAAAATCGTGTAGCTCAATATTCTACTTAAAAAGTTTGGAAAAACAACAAAACGAAATGCTTTCTGACAACTTTGAAACGTATCACTGTTGCTAAATTATATTGTTGCCATGCCAACTAAACATTAAACAAACGTTTGTTTGTTTAAGATAAAAAATTGCCACTTAAGTGAATAAACTGTAAATTAAGCAACTCATGTCAACAATTGTTTTATACATGCTTTTTAGGTAGAATTACTTCAACTATATCTCTAACTTTTTAAATTTAAAATTGTACTATTTTTAAACAATGTACAAATAGTTTTTCCATAAAAAATCATTGTCAAATTCAATAGAATTCCAAACTGTTCATAATTGAAAAATATATCTGTATATAAAACGGACATAAAATATATGCGCATATTGAGACTTTATAAATGTATTTTTATTTTAAGAGTTTTTTTTTTGTTTTAAGATACTTTTTGATAAACAAAGGCTTCTTCTAGATTTATCCGAACTTAGTTATTTACCTTAACAAGATTTATCTGTTGTTTCACAAACTATATGTACAAATTTAATATTTGCCATCACTGCTCTTAACAAACTGATTAAAAAAATATAACTTCGTTAGGAAGTTTATTAGCTATTTAAAATGCGAATTAATAACTAAAGTTCAACTAACCTTATAAAAACCAAATAAAATACTTGTTTTATTAATACTTTTTTTTTTCAACTATTAATGTTTGCTTGTTTTATAAAAAAAAAACATAAATGGGTTTTTAAAAGTTTTACTACTACTAAGAATTCGAAAAAATATTAGAATTTAAATAAATTACTTTTTAAATTTTTTTTACATAACATTTTATATTAACAATAGTTCTGTTCTTTTTATCACTTAATTTGTTAGCTATGAAGTTTAAAACACTACTTATTATTCTTAATTAAATATTCAAACTCACTATTTCATCATTAAATAAAAAATATTATCTAAAATAATAAAAACAATATTTTTAACAAACAAGTAAATAAGCTTTAATAGGTGAAGTAATAAACTTATAAAATTTTAATTGCAATAAATAGAGGTTACGTGCATACAGTAGTTAGTTATATTCTTTTTTAGTTTATTTATGTCAAAAATACTCCTCATTTATTTCAGGGTGGCCAACTGTTTTTGAGAAATTTCTTCCAAGTTTTCTAAATTCTTTCTAGATTTTTAAAAATGGACGTTTTTAGGTTTATTTTTAGTTTAAAGTTAAGTTTAGGGTAAAAACTTTGATAAATAGTATACCAAGATTAAAAAAATACTTTAAGGCCGATTTAAATACGCTAGACAGTTTTGATGATAAAAAAAATTTTTATCTAAATGATAAATGTTTTATGTCAAATCGAATTGTTACTACTTACATGTAAAAAATGTTTAAAACTCCAGGTTCAAAAAAATTATTATTTAAAATTCAAACGTTCTTTGTTTAAGACTAAATTTTGACGCTAAAGTATACAATTTTTTATTAAGCAATACGTTCCAAAAATGTATTGTGTGTGATATTTTAGTTCACAATACCTCAGTTATATATTTAATTTTTTTAATTTGAAATAAAGTTACTTTCAAATAACGTAATAATTATTGTTTGATTGACAAGTCATTGTCAAGTTCAACAAAATTTTAAACTGTTCTTAAATAAAACAACATCTATATATAATATGCGCATATTAATATTTTACAAATGTACATACTTTTAAATGTTTTATCTAGGTTTAAGATGTTTTATTGATAAACTAAGCCTTCAAATAACATTAACTGAACTTAGTTATACCTTGACAAGATCTATCTGTTGTTTAGTCAACCTATAAACTTAAAAATTGCCCTAATTACTAATAACAAAAGTATTAAAAAAAAAACTTTATTAGCAAGTTTAGTAGCTGTTTAAAATACGAGCTCATAATTAAAATCTACCAAGGTTATTAGAAGCCATATGAAATACTTATTTTTATCTTTGTTGTTCATTTACTATTGCTAGCTTTTCTAAAAAACATAGAAAAATAAATATATAGGAATTTGGTTCTAATTTTATAATTGCCAAGAAATGAAAAAAATACTAAAATGGACTTTTATATTTTTATTTTGTTAGATATAAAACTTAAAATATTAATTATTTTTCTTAATTGAATATTAAAAGTCACTATTTACTCATTTAATTAAAAATATTTAGTAAAGTAATAAAAAATTATATCTAAGAGCAAGTAAATAAACTTTAAAAGGCATAATTATAAATTTATAAGAATTTAAAAGCAATAAATAGCAGTTTAGTGCATACAGTAGTTAGTTTCCTTCTTCTACAACATATTTATATCGAAAATAATCCTCATTTATTTCAGATTGGCCGACTGTTTCTGAAAATTTTTTTCCAGGTTTTCTAAGTTTTCTCCAGGTTTTCTGAGTTTTTTCTAAGTTTTTTAAAGTACACGTTTTTAGGTTTATTTTTAGTTTAAAGTTAAGTTTAGTGTAAAAACTGTGATAAGTAGTATACAAAGATTGAAAAGATACTGTAAAGCTAATTTTTAAACGTCAAAAAGTTTTTATGATAAGTAAAAATTTTTATCAAATTGATAGATTTTTGTGTTAAATCGAGTTTTTACTACTTACATGTAAAAATTGTTTGAAACTCCAGGTTGTTAAAAAATATTATTCAAAATTATTTATTTACAAAATTTCTTAAATTCCAGGTTTTTCTATGATTCCATGTTTTATTGATACCATGTTGAGTGTACTAAATACACGATATTCATTCTTTCTAGTCTTCTTAAGTAATCATACTTCATCTTTACATCTTCAATAGATAAACCTGAACAAATTGTGTATTACTTAAAAAACATATTTATGTATGCATTTTACAACTTAAAAAAAAGCGAACCACTTTTATAAAGACTTTTTTCAATACTTTAACTTTATTTAAAAAAAAAACTATTTAATTTGTTTTCATCTATTTAAATAATATATATACAAAAATAGTTAGCTATTTAACAATATGTTTAAGCAACAACTTATAGCTAATCAAATATATTTACATAAAACTAAACATTTCATGCCGACGGTGAAACTATTTATTTACTTTTTAAAAAGAATTTATGATGAAACAAAAAACAAATCAAAAATACTAAACATTCTCAAATTCTCATAAATTTTTGCGAATAAATACAAGATTTATTGTTTTATTTCAAAGAATTAAAAGTCATTGAGTTAGATTATATCGGCATTTGTCTTTTTAAAACGCAAGAGTTATACATTCCGTTCCGCAGTGCATTGCTAAGTTACGATTATCAAATGAGGTTCGCATTATCAACTCATCATCAAGTTAAACTAAACATTTAGAGAAGTAACTAATCAGTTTAAGAATGTCGATTTTATAACAATACGTCGTGAGCTTTTTCTAGTAGCGATTATTTCGTCAAGACTGTTAGTCTTTAATGTTTTTAACATTTTTTATTTATTTTACTTGTGTAATGATGTATAGCAGTTTCTTTTCAAACTAGTTATAACTGTTATTTTTCTAACAGGCTACTTTAAATTATGCGTGTTATGAAATAAAACTCAGAAATACTTTAATTTAAGTAAGACCAATATTTGTAATTTTTATTCTAAAAGCTACTCGTAAGTAAGGTACGTAGATTAGCTTAAATGTTTAAAGACCACATGTTCAAAACCTAAGTACTGTTTATACCAACAAACATAACAAGTATCTATTTAATACGGGAGCCGATCGTTTATATTCTGATCACTTCTAACCTGTTCATTTATAACATGATCATATCTAATATGATAGTTTCTAAACGATCATTTCTAAACCGATCATTTATAATCAAATCATATATAACTCGATCACTTCTAACCTGATCATTTCTAACCTTATCATAGCTAACCTGATCACTTCTAACCCGAATATTTCAAACCCAATAATACCTAATTGGATCAATTCTTACTCTATCAAAACAAGGTGTTTACTTTGTTCTACTTAAAATTTACTTTTAACACTAACTTAACTTCAACTTGTTATAGTTTCCATTTTCTTTTTTTTTATTGTTACTTTTTTATTTATACCAATCTGCTGAAATAAAACTTTTTTTTGATTATTAAAAGATTTTTTTTAAATTAACGGAAAATTCAAGACGTTTTTCTATACATAAAAATATCTACAAACAACAATATTTTTTTTCTAAAGTATATTTTTTACGGAATTTAATAGCTATATGATACAGCTTAAACGAATTATGATTTTGTTTTAATTCAGGTTTATAGAGTTGGTACTAGCGCCCACAAAAAAAAGGTATATCTTTTTTCTACTATCATATCTCAAAAAGGTAATATAAGTTTTTGTTAACTTTACTTTCAGCTTTTTATAGTAAATTAAATTTAACAGTCAGTGTCTTTGTTTTTTCTTTAACTTAATTAATTTTTAGCATATTAGTATTTTTTGGTTTTTCAGTTTTAGTCTCCTTGCTTAGCTTAATATTTTACTCTAAATTCGGAATAAAAATATTTTTGCTAAGCATAAAAAAAAGAATATTTATCTCTATTTAAATATACTACACAAACTGATGACCACAAAAGGATCGATAAATGTATTTTAGTTTGCTAGCATTAAAAAAATATTATAAATTGTTTAAAACAATTTTTTTTTTGTCAGTAAATTAAGATCTTCTTTTTTTTTTCGACACAGTAAAATACCGTGAAAAATTATAAAGTTAAAAAATAAAAAAAACGAAAACGGCAAGTATTCTTTTAAATATTAAGATTGTATAAAAGACATTGACTATAAAGGTAAAGACTAATTGACTGAATAAATTTGAAAAAAAAGTAAGAAAAAAGTTATATTTATTCTTAGCAATATGCTACGCTGACCAAAAAAGCCAAAAGGTACCACTATGGGCTTTAGCACCGTCAAGTAAATCAAGTAAAAAGATGATCAAATATGTTCTAGTTAATCTTCTTGTAAGTATTCAGGTAATTTTATAAAGTGTATGAAAAGTTTTATAATATACTTCTATTTTTTTTAAGTTTTACTGTGTCAAGACTTATATTGTTTTATTTGTCTACTTTTGTCAAAAAGAGTTGTAAGAACTTTAATCAAAATAACAACAAAAGAATAAAAAAACTTTAAGAAAATCCTGTATTTATATTAAGTATAACTACAAAGAAACACTCTTAAAAAAACTTTTTTATAAAGTAAATGTAGCTGTAAACAAATAAATACACCAACTTAAGTACTAGTTTTAGTCGCATATAAAAAGTTTCAAATATTTTATAAACTTAAAAAGGTCATTTTTTAAGAAGATTAACTAGAGGTTATTTAATAACCCTCGGGCTTATTATTTTAGCAAATAAATCTTTCAGAGTTTTATAACTTATTGTTCTGGACAAGACGTTAAAAGGAATCCGTGGTGTGCGACTTGATAACCGTGCGTTTTTTCGTGCACCAGGTCCTAGGACCAAATATTTTTAGTGTATTTATTGTCATTCAATAAACTATATCTAAAAGTTAAAACTTTCTACTAAATAAAACAAAAGTATTTAAGTTCGCTTAATGTTTGTTTAAATTTTATTATCTAAAATGGTCTGTGCTAGATGTAGAACAATTGTTTACATGACAATACAAATTTGGACAGCTCAAATTCTGACAATTCAAATTCTCGAAAAAGTATTTAAAACACTATATCTCAAAAAGTTATATAAATTTGAAATAAAATAAAAAAAGCATATGTAGTTCTTATTAAAATCTACAAGCCACTTGTTCTTTTTTGCAAAATCCTAAATATAATTTAAGATATTTTTAAGTTATTAAAAATAACTTTACTTTTTACTTAATTTAATCCATATTTCAAAAAATATTTTATGTTTTGCAAAAAGAAAAAACGGCTTGTAGATATTAATAGGACCTACTTATATATTTTTTTATATTTGACAAGTATGCATTACTTTTTTAGTTGTGACCTTTTCAATTTTTTTAATAAGAATTTGAATTGTCAAAATTTGAATAGTACGTGCTCCCAGAACAATTTGGGCAAGCTTTTAAGCTTGAAGTGGAAAATTACCGAAAAAAAATAGTAATAGGTTATTCAAAAACTATACAACGCTAGCGCTTGACTTACAACATAGCATTTAGACGCGACTGTAGAATGACAATCTTTGTATCTGGATATTACATTTGTAACAGTTTAACTTTTAAATTTTACTTACTTTTAAAATACATTCTACTTACGTAAATGACAAGAAAATTTAACTTTAACATAGTTATAGCAGCTTAGTTTAAAAATTCAAGAAAGCAGAGTTTGAAAAAATAATATAAATAGACTATTAAATCACTTTTAATCAAAAAAATTATAGTTTGATTTAAGCAGATTAATATAAAAAAAAAGTCAATAAAAGTATTTCAAATTATAATATTTTAAACAAAATTTATTAAAAATTTTAGTTTAGTTAGAGTATATAAACACTAAATTTTGGTTAAGACACAGAAAGTTATGTTTTTTATAGCAATTTTGTTAACATTAGTAAGTTTTTAATACAAATACTGATTAAAATAAATCTAAAAACAACAAATTTTCACTGATCATGTTATAAACGAACAAGTAAGAAATAATTAGGTTAGATATAATCGGGTTTGATATGATTGGGTTAGATATATTTAGGTTACGAATAATTGGGTTAGAAATGATGGTGTTATATATGATTGGGTTAGATATGATCGGGTTAGACATAGTCGTGGATTAGATACTATGGTACGCCATTTAATTTTTTTTGTGGTTATAATTTAAGAGGGAACGGGTCAAAATTGCTTGAAAACTATTTTGCACCAAAGGTTAATTTTTCCACGAGTTACATTTTTGAACGGAAGGTCATTTTCTCACGAGAGTAAAAAAACCAGAAAAAAAATAAATAAGCTAAAAAGAAGTTACTGACCGAGGGGGTTAAGGGTAACAGCAGTAGTAAACAAAAAATAATTAATTAAATAAAAAATCAACTCTTGCAAAAATGTATCCGTGCAAAATTGTCTGCTCGTGCAAAATTGACCTTTGTGCAATTCTGTACGCTCATGCAAATTTGACAGCTACCTAGTTTAGCACAAAGCAAAAACGTAGTTTTTTAGTTTGACTAACATTAAAAGTTGTTTTACTAAACGCTTAAAGTACCAAACAATAGTAGTGAAATTGTTTTTTTCTACAAGAAATTCACAAAGCACAAACCTGTTACTTCAACATAAACCCAGTTATCTATTCTCCCATACCTACATTCAATATCGCCACCTGATTTCTTTACATCTGGTCTTATTTCATTTTCAACGACCTCCTGTATCCTTTTAAAAGTGTTTTGTCCTAAAATTTAAGTGACACTTTAAAACAAAGTATGATTAACTTATGTTACTTAATAAACAGTGTATAAATTAAATCATGTCGTTTAAATAAGTGATAGGCAAACTTCGGCCTTCAAAAAAAAGATATGCTGTACAATACAAATTTATAAATAGAATCTTTTACTACTAGTGCTTTGAAAAGTCCTTTTAGCTTGGTTTAGTTCACAGTAGTACTTGTTATAAAATTGTTTAAAAAAAATATGTAGTACTGTTTTTGTAAAAAATCAGCTTTAAACTTCGACCAAAATAGGCGCAGTACCCTAAATCTTAATAAAAACTAAAAAACTAAAATTGTAAAATATAATTTCCTAAATTTTGGAGTTAAAAATTTGGTCTTCTGCCTGATTTTAATCTTAAAAGTTCTTGGTGAGTTTTTTTAAAAAAAAACTAAAAATTTACAATTCTATTTAAAAGGGACATAACAAAGAAAACTAATGTTCTAAATTTATAATAATTTTTTTATCATAACTTGCAACTATTTTTAAGTTATGTTTTGAACTTTACTAGTACTTTTTAAACTCGTCTAAGACTTAAAGAACCACTCTGTAGTCTAACTATATTTTACTGATAAAACGCCAAGTACAATTTATTTTATTTTTTTTTAAACTTGAAGCTAAATAACATTTAAAAAACAATATATGATATTATGTTTAAAAAATAATATTAATCAAAAAATGGTTTTGTTATTTATAAAATATAATGTTTGTTTTTAAGATCATTTCATAACGTAAGATTCTATAAAACAAAGAGCTTTAAGAGATGTTAGTAGATGTCTTCTACCTCTTCCTCTGTTAGTCTGACGTAGCGTCGCATAAAAATTAGATTTTAGATAGTAGCGAATAGTTTCACTAATTTTTGGTTTCAAAGTTTCCCAGTCTACTTCTGCATTTGATCTCGTTACAACAATATGATCTGGCCCAAGTTTCACAGACTTAACCTTTTTATTAAAAACGTAAATTTTTATTATAGAGTATAAAAAGTTTTAGAAATGTAAGTGTTTTGATTACATTAGTTATTTGAAAATGTTAACTAACTTAGCTGTAAAAAGTTGGGGAATTTATTTAAGCTGAAAAAGTGAACATTACAAAAATAAGAAACATTTGATGTTTATTTCATTTTTTTATACCTAGAGGTAGGGATAGGGAGTACTTGAGTGATGTTTGCTGGATTTATGATTCAATATGATTTGGATGTGTTTTTGCTTCATTAAGAAGAATCTAAAAACAAAAACTAGAATTTTTTAAAAACACAAAGCTGCTGCCCAAAAACTAAACAGTAACAAAATCACTTATACATGTCCTAGACTTATAATTTATGTCTTACATGAACGCTTATACTTATTGACATATATTTAAAGACATATTAACTGTTTTTGATGTATTATGACGTCATAATCATCCTAAATGTGCAAAATTTGTCTGTAAAATGTAGGGGTAGGGAGTGCAGCACTTTTTGGGTTTGTTTGGTTTTGTTTTGCTATGTTTTTAGGGTGGTTCAACTTGAATGATATCTCTTTTATGCCTTACAAGAAACAAAACGCTAAAATTATGTATGTCAACAAACAATCAAGCCACCCTAAAAACATTATGAAACAAATTCCTAACATAATAAATCAACGCCTAAATAAACGATCAATCAAAGAAGAAATTTTTCTAAAGACTAAAGATGAATATGAAAAAATAATGAAAAAATGCGGATACGATAACAATAAATTTGAAAAACCTGAGCAACAACCTAATAATCAAAAACACAAAAGAAAAAGAAATGTAATCTGGTACAACCCTCCTTTTAGCAATTCTGTAAAAACTAATATTGGAAGAAAATTTATAAATCTAGTCAAAAAACACTTCAATAAACAAAATCCGCTAAAAAAAATTTTCAACAAACATATTATGCGAATAATTATTCGTGAACGGCAAATTTAGAAAATATCATTAAGGCACACAACCAAAAAATTTTAAATCAAAACTCTGGAATTCGAAGTCAATGTGGCTGCGCTGGTAGCTGTAAATATAATTTGAAAGGGGGTAATTGCCGTTCAGAGAACATCGTCTACAAGGCTACAGGTAACTCTGGCGTTAAGACGAGGTTCTATGTCGGCTTGTGCTCGAATCAGTTTAGATTCAGGTATGCCAATCATAAAAAATCTTTTAAAGGCGGCATATATGAAAATGACACTGAACTTTCGAAGTATGTTTGTGGCTTAAAACGCAGCGGCATTGACTTTAAAATATCCTAGGAAGTTATAAAAAGAGCACAACCTATAGCCGACGACAATAGCCCAATATGTAGGCTGTGTCTCAAAGAAGCATCAGCCGTTGTATATCACTGAAAGACAAGAGATGCCTAAATAAAAGAAGCGAGTTTGTATTGTCTTCTAGACATATAAAAAAGTTGCTTTTAAAGTTTAACAAGTTTTAATTTCATCTTAAAATAACCTAAATTTCAATTTGCATCTTAATTTTATCTTTATCTCTTTCAATTATCTGTCCTAATATATAGTTACTTACTGAAGTTTTATGAATTTTTGCCAGTTTATTGTCGATTGGTAAATTAATTTTTGCACAAGCCGTTTTGCATGATTTTTGATAGTTTCAAAATTACGTCATAATCTATTTATGCAAAAAATCTTTAACTTTCATTCGTGATTTTGTTTTGTGCTTTATTTTAAACATGTTTTGAAGCTGATGAGTGCATAGGCACGGAACTCGAGTCCTTTGAGTTTTACATCTTTAAATAAACATTTATATATATATATATGTATATATATATATAAAAAATACATTTCAAATCACTTTTCGTTAATAGAAATTATTAGTATTTGAGCACTTGTCTAAGAGTAAAAGATCTAGATTTAAATAGCATAAAAAGTGCATGTAAATTTTTAAATATTAGTGTATCTTATTTTTAATCTTAAAAATTTTTATTTCGTTAAACAATAAATGTTTATCTGTATTGACTTTTATTTTACCTTCAAGTTTGTTATTGCTTTCAAATTACTATTAGTTAAAGTTTTTAAAGTATTGTACATCTAAGTAACTTAAATTTAATTTGTTAGTTTGTATAAATGCTTTAATTCTCTAATTTTAAAGTTATTTATCATTTTTTTTTTAATTTTAAACTCATAGCAGTTAATTTTTATTGTGTTTACTTATATAAAATGCTCTCAATAATTATAATTTCTAATAATAGAATGTGATTTAAAATATATTATACATATATATATCAACATGCAATTGAATGAACATTACATCAGTATTATCTTTGTGCCTAGCTGACTTGGCACACTTTATATTCTAAATCAAAAAAGTAAAAAAAAAAACAGAAAAAGAATTTGCTATTTAAATTAGAAAAAAATTACAATTTTAGAGACAAAATTTGCATACTTAGTGTAATAATGACGTCATAAGACAACAAAAGCAGTTGAAATGTCTTTCATTTATGCCTATAATTATAAACTTTCATTTAAAATATAAATCATAAGTCTAGGACATGTGTAAGTAATTTTATTGGTGTCAAGTCGGAAAATCGAAAAATATGTAATTTTTGGGGTTGAAATCAATTTTTTTTGGCAGCGAATTTTTTTTCATAAATTGTATATTTTATTTTAGATTATTTTTAACTAAGCAAAAACACATCCGAATTATATGTACTTATTTGAACTTTACAAAATGACAAAAAAAATGCTGTACTTCCTACCCCTACATTTTACAGACAAATTTCGCGTTAATATGTCTTTAAATATATGTCAATAAGTATAAGCTTTCATTTGAGACATAAGTTACGAGTCCAGGACATTAATAAGTGATTTTATTACTGTTTTAGTAAAAAATCCGAAAAGTATGTAATTTTTGGGGTTGAAATTAGTTTTTTGGGGCGGCTGCTTTTTGATTTTGCAAAATTAAATTTTTTTTAGATTCTTTTTAATAAAGCAGAAACACATCCAAAACATATTGACTAGAATGAATATTACAACATGACCAAAAGAATGTTCTTTACTCCCTACCCCTACTATAGGTACAGTAATCTAATTAAGATTTTAGTTAAATCAGTAGTATATATATTCACATTAATGTCAAGTTCTGAAAATTCTCTAAAATTACAAAGATTTAGTCTGTTTACATCTTATACAAGTTAACAAACTGAAATTCTGAAATAAAAATGAAGTATGTCTATATTGATTTAATTTTTTATTGTAAAAATTACATTAGCAAAATTGTTAATCGTTAAACATTAATTAAAACTAAGTTACTAAAAACATATTTAACACTTTAATTAAGGTATATTGTATAAATTTAAGCTGTAGTTACAAGCTATGAAAAAAGTCGACTAATATTTCTTTTAAATATATATTTATTAGCTGTTTTACAACATAAGTTAAAATTGCATAGAGTTAAAAATCGCTTGTAGCTTTTGTAAAACATGTGTCAAATACTACCTTTCTAAACACTTGTTATAAAACTTTACCAAAGATTTCAAACTAGTTAACGTAACTAACCCCTTCAATTTTAAACAGCTTCTCAGCTACTGTAGATTCGCATGACCGACTCTTGTAAGGATAGAAAACAAAACCTTTATCGAACATTGGATCACCTGGCTCCAACTTAAGACTGTTGGGATCACTTTCGTATGCTTGTGACCACATCCATTGTTTTATAAAAGGACGCCGTTCAATTCGATCACTAATCCATTTAGGCGTTTTAGGCCATGGACGCTTTGGTAGTCGAATAGGAGTTCTAGATCCATCACGTAATGGATCATGCCTGAACTGACTGGTAGCGAATTCTCTCTGGGTGTTCAAACCAGCTTTATTTTGATAAAGCAAACTAGAGCTTCTAAAAATTGCGGTTACCCATGGTTTTTTACTAAACAAATTTGTCATTCTAATAAGTCTGTAAACCAAAATGGTACTATTTCAAATAAAACTTATTTTTTAAGTTTAAACTATTTAAATTAAAATAATTTAAAATTAACTAATGTAAATCAATTTACTATTGAAGCATCAAAAAAAAGATGTTTAGCCGCAATAAATTATTTAAATTTTATTCATTGCCAGAATGCTAACTGAACACTGAATACAGAGTTGCCACTCATTTTTTTAAATTTTTTTCAAGGTTTTCAAATTTCTTCGTGGTCTTAAAATTAGACAATCTTGGGTCTATTTTTAGTTTAAATTTAAGGTAAGAAACTGTTTTCAGTAGTATAAAAAGATTTAAAAAATAGTGTAAAGCTACTGAAAATTTGTTTTTTAATCGAAAAAAAAATTGGTGATGAAAAGGGTTTTTACTCAAAATTTCAGGTTTTTCCAGGTTTTTTTTTTTAATTTCTTAAATTCCAGGTTTTTTTTGCCTAAATTGCCAAATTCCAGGTTTTTTCCAGGATTCCAGGTTAAGTCTTTTTTTTTTACACGCCCCTGTACTATGTTATAACTTAATTATAAAGTTTTAATTATATATTTTACTAAAACTGAGCAAATTAAAAGAGTTGACTAAAAAAAAAGAAAGTTGAAAAATTTAGACCAAAGTAGTCTTATTTTATTAACTATTTAAACAAGCTTAAGGTAACTGTACACTTTACTGTTAACTTTTTTTTTAATTTGTGCACGTGTTTAGAATTAAAAAAATATTCTATTTATAACTTAAAATTCTCTCTAAATATTTTCATTGATTGAATTGGTTTCTACTGTGTGATTGAAATGTTTTTATTTTATTTTCTTTTAAACCGTTGAGTTTTTTCTTAAATTGAATATATAGTTAGTTTTAAAGCAAAACAACCAGCCTGAATGACGAAAAAGTAACTAAAGTTGCCCTCATAATATCGGGCTTAGATGCTTAAGAATATAAAAACAAGTTGCATTATAAATCTTTTGATAATTTGTAAAAAATCTAAAGCTGCCACCTGTTCAAAAATAAATTTAGTTTTGAAACCAATAAAAAGCTCATATAGGTCTAATTAGTAGAAACGTAATAACAAAACAAGTTTTTAAACATAAATTTCATAGCTACTAAAAATATCTAGTTTAAGCAGTTTGAAATTTTTTTTAGTCATATCTCAAAATAATTGAAATTAAACAAAGTTATATAGGTCAACTCACATTGAGTATTATGGTGAAAAGAATTTTTTTAAAATATTTACTAATAAAAAGAACTTAAAATAACCAGTAATTCTTTATACTTATTTTTCTATAATTTTAGTATTTTGAATCTACCAAAGTATAACCAAAAACATATTCATAATAAAGTTATTATGAAATTTTTTTAAATAAATCTTATGAGATTTAGGAAAAACTATCCACAATTTGAGTTTTGACATAAAAAGTTAAACTATTCTGAGTTATCATGAGTAGCTTGAATGTGTGGCAACCCTGAAAATTATTTCAAATTTGAAACAGCACAGATTATCAACAAGCATATCACTGCATTGTTTTATTTAGTTGAATTTTGAAGTGTTCCTAAAACTTAAACATGGTTAACATTATTTCAAGAAAAAATTGATGTGTGTTTTAACTAACGATTATAAGTTTAAGCTTGTGGTAAGTATTAATACAACTAATTTAATAGATAAAAGGTGAGAAATTAAGTATTCATAGAGTTTTAGTAATTCAAACAAAAAGATGTTACTTTTTAAATTACATATAATTACATAAAAATTATGCCTTTTTTATAAAACAAAAATTTCAAGGTCGTTTTTGTTGACTTGAACTAGCTAGATTATTTCTAAGTATTTCACTTACTTGCCTGATTAGCCTGGTTGAATGGTAACCTTGTAATTAGCAACAGAACTTTAACATCATTATCAACAGCTTAAGTATGTAAGTTAAACAAAGTCCTTTGTGAAAATCATTTCATTCTCATAACAGACGCAAATATACTTGAGTTTGTACAAATACATTTAAAAAGTATAAACTTGAGGTTTTTTCAAAGCAATGACATCAAAAAACCTAGGTCCAACTAAAAAGTATTTAAGTTATAGTGCAAAGTAGTCTGAGTTTTCGCACCTTAGATTATACAGAACACTTTGACTTTTGGAGAACTAACTTTTTAGAAAGTTAAAGTGTAACAATAGTGATATTAACTCTATAACAACTCAAAAACTTTAAACCACCTGTTTTATGTTATGCAAACGAATTAAGATAATTAACAGTTTGTACAACATACATGCACTATACTTATTTAAGTGAGAGTGGTTATAAATCATTTCTGTATACATAAAACTATTAATACTTTCATGCAAGTAAACTAAAGAAATATACATTAAAGTTGTTCAATTGATTACAATGCTAGTCTATTTTTCATTCTTAGGTTTTGGTGGTGAAAAATAATCGATTGTTAAAGTTCATTATGAATAAAATAAATGATGAAAGCTTATCAATTAAATATGTTGTTTACTTTTCGAAAAAATTCTAAACTTAAATTACATATTTCAATAAGCTGAAACAGTAATACTTTTTTTTTACAAGAATGCATTTTGAAATTGTCCCAAGATTTGTTCAGCTTCTTTTTACAGTATACGTAACCAGTATACTTATGATAAACATAATACAACAAACTCATTTTCAACATTTAAAAAAAGAATATTTTTCCAAAAAGCAGAAACAGCAAGCAATAATACCTGAAAAATACTAGTTTATCTAGAAAAGAAACAGCAGATAATATTAACTGTCCTATAGAACAAGAAAATCCAAAAGTACAAGTTTTCCAAGACAAAATTTAAAAAAACGTTCTGAGTGTTACTTCACTTGAAAATAATACGACATAGCAAACAAAAAGCTCAATAAAAAACAACAAAAGTTTAAAACTTTCTACAGATATTGTCATACAGGTAAACATAATTGGAAATATATAGGTTAAAGAAAGAGATATACTTATAAAACCAAGTTTGTAAAGTTAACTTATGAATGCTTTGAAATTGACATTACTTTATTTGATAATAAAAATTTATTAGAAATAAGAAAGTAACAGAAAAATTATTCTGGTCATACATAAATATTGCCACTATTTCAGGAAAATAAAAACCACTCTGAAAAAGAAAAGACTAAACTCAGTAGGCCTGAATTTTACAGAACATTTAAATTTTTAAAAGCTAGTTCATGAAAGAAAACATTAAGTAAGCTTAAATGTATAAAAATACCAGAACAATAACTAACAACTTAATGAAATCCTAACTTATAAGAAGTTAAAGATTAAAAGCCATAAAACTAGTCTGAGATTGGTAAAAATTATCAAAATAAGACTGAGTTTGCCTTAGTTGTCCTAGGCTAAGCCTTTCAACTACAAAACTGTTGCTTTATTTAGTTTTTTAGGAAATCTTCTTGGAGTAAGCAATAATATTTATAAGTTATTTAAGGGGTTTTTTTAAAAACGTTTAGGAAACCCTTGTATAAAAAGTACTAACAGGAGTAAAGCAGCTGTATTCAATCTCACTTGGTATGCATCAACAAAAGTTTGAGAAGTACTATGAAACACGAGGGTTACTTTAGCTCGAATAGATCTTTTTGCAACTTTTAAAAAAATTCCAAACTTATTTTCTTATCTTTAGAGTTAACTTAAACTTTTTTTCCAAAGAACTCTCCTTTGCCTTTAATTAAAAAAAAATTAGATTGGGGTTTGAATTTAGTAGTCGGGCTTCTTAAAGTTTTTTAATTCTTTTACTTATTTTAGCTTTTCTTTGAAAATAAAATAAGAATTATTTTTAACTTACTTATGAAACTAAGTTTTTTATGATGGAACTTTTTTTTCTTTTAATATTTTTATAAGATACCCCTAAAATATACCCAAATAAAAATTTGCAAAATATTCAAATATATCATGGCTTTACTGCAAAAATTTAATATTTTTCAAATAATTTTTATTCTCAATGATCTTATTTAAATAAGTTTTATGTTAAGGAACATTAATCCTTCAAATTTTTTTTTATTATATGACTTATGCAAGTTTTACATAGATTTACATATTTCAAGGGATTTCTCGCTCAAGTGCGATGAAATTATGTTAAACTTGCATAGATCATATAATTTAAAATATCTAAAAACTTAATGTTTCATTAACATAAAACTTAGTTGAATAAGAATATCGAAAATAAAGGTTATTTGAAAAATAGTATATTTTTGCATAAAATCCATGAAAAATTTGAATATTTTGTAAACTTTTATTTGGGGATCTTAAAAAGGTTTTAATAAAAATAAAATTTCATCATAAAAAACTTAGTTTAATAAATAAGTTAAAAAAAAATCTAATTTATTTTTGGAGAAAAGCTAAAATAAGTAAAGAACTAAAAAAATTATTAAATTTTTAAAGCCACTACAAATTTAAACCCAAATCCAATAGATTATTTTAATTAAAGGCAAAGGAGGGTTCTCTAGAATAAAAAAATCAAAGTTATCTTTAAAGATAAGAAAAATAATTGGATATAAAGTTTGAAAATATTTTTTAAAATGCAAAAAAAGCTATTCAAGCCAAAATAGGTCTTGTCTTTAAAACTTTTTATTAATTTCAACAATTAAAACCATTAATTTTTAATTAACTAATAATGGCAAGAGTAGTTATGTTTCATATATTGGAATATAGTTAAAGTAATTCAGAACAAACAAATAAGTTAACAAGCATAAACAACTACATTATGTCTAGGAATTACAAAACTATTATGGCCACTGGTGGTCAAGATAATTGTTTTCCAAAAAACATCATTGGCTTTTGAAAGAAAGTTCTAAATATGATGTTTATAAGCCTTTTTTTATATTAAAACAATAAATTGTTTTTTTAGATGAGGATTGTATAAATGTCCTAAAAGTATGTTTAGTTTTTTTTAAGCTAAAAATTCAATTTGACAAGAGTTAAACTTTTTCCACAGCTTAATGTATAAAATATTTTGAAATAAAAAATTATTATAATATAATATATTATATAATGAAGTTTGACATTGTGGAGTTTTACCCATCTATATCAGAAAAACTATTAAGTAAAGCCTTAGCTTTTGCAAAAGAAAGTACAAAAGTAAGCGAACAAGAAATTAAGATCATCTTAAACGCATCTAAATCTGTATTACATAATAAAGAAGAAGTTTGGGTAAAAAGAAAGAGTAACACAGAAGAGAATGAACTTTTCGACATCACCATGGGAGGTAAGCATGGAGCGGAAATATGCGAACTAGTAGGTCTCTATATACTACATAAACTCAAGAATGCGCTCCCAAACCTAACAACAGGACTGTACCGCGACGATGGCTTAATGGTCATAGAAAAAAACAAAAGTAATGTTGATATAGAGAAAATTAAAAAATCCATGCACAACATATCAAAAGAAATGGGAATAAAGTTAGATATTGAAAATCCTTCACGTAAAATTAACTATCTAGACCTAAGCTTCAATCTATACAACCACACATTCCAACCATATAGAAAAGAAAACAGCAAAATTATATATATTAATTCAAAGTCCAACCACCCTCCAGCAATACTGAAACAAATCCCAAAAATGATAGAAGAAAGACTTTCCAAAAATTCTAGCAATGAAAATCTATTCAATGAAATAAGTAAAGATTACAATGACGCAATAAAGTTAAGTGGCTATAATTACAAAATAAAGTTCAAAGATGAAGATGATGGAAAGAAACGGCCTAGAAAAAGAAAAAGAAAAATAATATGGTTTAATCCACCATACTGCAAATCAATAAAAACAAACATTGGCAAGAAATTTCTCCAAATAATAAACAAATACTTCGGAGTAGACAGTAAATTCAAAAAATACTTGAATAAGAAAAACATCAAATTAAGTTACAGCTGTTTGCCAAACATTGAGACAATCATAAAGAATCATAACAAGAAGCTCACAAACTGCAACAAGAATGATGAAGATGAAACATGTAACTGTAGAAACAAAGAGAAATGTCCTTTGAAAGGCGGTAACTGTAGAGCAAAAAATGTCATATACCAGGCCACAGTAAAAACTGACAATGCAACTAAATCATATATTGGTCTAAGCGCCAACCAATTTAAAAAAAGAGTGGCAACCCACAGAACAACAATAAATAGCAACCCAGAAGATAGAAATTATATTCAATACAAACAAGCAACTGAGCTATCAAAATACATCCACACATTGAAGAACGAAAATAAGAATTTTGAATTGACTTGGACAATACTGGAAAAAGAATATGAATCAAGACCGAGAATCGAGACGTGCAGGTTGTGCTTGAAAGAAGCATTAAAGATCCTACAAGCAGATAAGAACTGTATTAATAAAAAATCAGAAGTAATGAGTTCTTGCAGGCACAGAAACAAATTTTTATTATTCTATTGGAATGAGTCTAAAACCTAATAATTTAAATATTTTTAGCATTTTAATCATCCGTTAGTTTTTTTTTCAGAATTTTGTTAAGAATTTGTTGTGTTTTCGTTTATATTACTGCATTTAGTTTTTTAATTTCTTTTATTTTTATTTATTAATTAATACCAATATTTAGTTCACCTAATTATGCATTTTTCATTAAAATTTGAATAGTTAATGTTTATTTATTTTTTACGCATCAATGAGTTCAGATTCACATTACTGCCAATGTCTAAATGTTATTTACTGTTTTGAAATTATTTGAAAAGGTCGGCTAAGGCTCACCGAAACCAGGTAATAAACCAAAGCAGTGCTTAAACATTTGTTTTATTATATAATATAATAACAAAACTAAAACAAGTTTCAGTCAAAACTCTAAAAAATACATGCTCTTTTTTCAAGAGGATTTTCTCTAAATTTTATTAAATCTTAACATGTAATTTCTTTAAAACTTATAGTAATAGTCTATAATATTTTAAAAATTAGTTACAGTAAATGAAATAATAAATTTTAAATAAAATAGTCGTTTTTCGCCTTTCTAGTTTTGCCTTCTGTTAGTATGCAATTGATATAGCTCTTTTATATGTATAAAGCTGATACCAATTTTCTATAAACGTAAAAAAAAAGATTTTCAGTAGGATCTTTCTTGATGAGCTTAACTCAAGTGTTTTGTCCTACTATACATGTGTAATCATATTGATATAAATAAAGGCTAACTTCAAAAGATGTTTTAATACAATAAAAAAACATTTTGAGTATAAATTGTTAAGTGTCAAAATGAGTTTAGGATTATTAGTAGTTTATAATAGCACAAAACTTAGATTTTTTAAGTGCAAATTAATAATCAACTATAGTTATTAAATTTTAACAGCAAACAACACACTTAAAAAATAAAGTGAACATAAAAAACCAAAAATGTATATTTCCTTCAGCTAAAAATAAGTCAGAAAAACATGTTATTACATTTACAGCAGCATTAAAATTTTCTCACATTAAAACATTATACTAACACCAAAAATTGTATATTCATCTTTTTCTTTTTATTGAAATACAAACATTCTTCATTCAAAATAAACTGAAAAACAATAAGTACCAGAGCTTATAGATTGTACTATAAACAGACTTAAGAAATCAACAAGTTTTAAAGACCATCTAATCTAATTAATTTTAGATAGGAATGTGAAGTAAAATGTTTTAAGATATTTTTTTTTAATTAAAAATTTATAACTGTTTTTGATTTTTATGTTGTATTTTTATAGGTAACAAGTTATTAAAGATAAGTCAAAACTGAACATAAATGGTTTGTTGTCACACCTTTTGAATTTCATTTAAAAGTTACAACTTAAAAAAAATTATAAGAGATGTTTTAGTTTCATAGATCTGAGTTAAAAACCTTTGAAACAAAATAGTTTAGTTAATCTCATCGAACCTAAATTTAAAACTCTAAATAGTAAACTTAAACATTAAAGTACGAAATTGTTACATTGACTTTAGACCAGGGTTTCCCAAAGTGGGCGATTTTAGTAGGGGGCGAAAGGGTGGGCGATAACTAGTAAGGGGGCGAAAAGGGGGCGATTTTAAAATTTTGGGCTTTCATAAAGTTTTTATTTTTTATCTTGCTATTTTACTAATTTTAGCTTGCTATTAAATATTTGACTCTGAGATAAAACTTAAACAAAAAAGTTTATTTTTTTTATGTAAAATATAGAGAAAAAAATCAAGTACTTATGACTCCTACTTTCAAGTAAATTACATATTTTCATTTATATGTTTTCTTATTTGACAATTACATAGATCATAGACGATCGGAATCCTTCTCACCATAACTTGACATATATGTTATTTGGGATCATAAATGGTTTGTAAAAATCTATGTTATCTATTATCAACTACAACCTCATGATATTTTCAATTGATTTTTGAAAAGTCACTAAGTTAGACTAAGAAATAAAAATAAAAAGGGTTACCAATTTACCTAGGAACCTGGAAAAACCTAGAATTTGACAATTTAGGAAAAAAAAACCTAAAAAGTTTGGTATTT
Source organism: Thalia democratica (assembly GCF_965202585.1). Taxonomy (NCBI): domain Eukaryota; kingdom Metazoa; phylum Chordata; class Thaliacea; order Salpida; family Salpidae; genus Thalia; species Thalia democratica. Next base: position 32,087,446 of record NC_139172.1, on the reverse strand, counting down.
TTAACAATTTCAACATATTGTATAGTCAAAAGTGTAGTGTCAAAATTTTGATTTGTCACAAAAAAGCTATCATATAGACAAAAATATGGATCCCTTCGAGGCAGATCTTTTTGAAGTAAACGACTTAAAGGAAACCTTCTCAGACTTACAAACTAACCTTTAACTTAAAGTAAATTTTTCTAAAGAACGATATGAAAGCTTTTGGACTAAAAAAAATAAGGCAAAAGTATTCAATCATTTGAGAGGAGTTTAGATTGTTGTTTATAGTTTTTCCTATTAGCTATGTTGTTGAAAAAACTTTCAGTTCATTATCAACATCTTCAGCAAAAAATCTAATCTAGATATTTGTAAAAGAAGGCTTTATTTTACTGATTAAGAACCAGATTTTAAAAAAACTTGCAAGCAGTCATGAACCTCATCCTTCACATTATATTAGACTTCAGTAGCAGACATTATTTTATAAAAGTTTTTTTATTTTATTTGATCTTTTAAAATACTTCTTTTTCGACCTGGTTTGTAATGTATCTAAAAAGTCTTTTTATGATAAAAAATGTATTAAGTTATTTATTCTACAACAGGTTTGAATAATGCCTAATAAATATTAATTACGGTAGACTTCCTCTTGATTTACACAAAAAAAAACTGCAAACTTATATTTTCTTAAATTTAACTTAAATAAAGTCATTTACGAACTAAGTATTAATAAAACAAAAATTACATAATATTTGATATCTTATATAGATTTATTTTTTTAATGAATGTTCGTTTTATGTTTTAGTTGATTTCATGTTTATTCATAACGTTATTGTAACTAACATATTTAAATTTATCATTTTGTAAAAAAAATGGTAATAATTTTTGAGTTTGCACTTTTTTATTTTGTTCAAAGTGCGATTTCAAGCGAAAGTCTACTGTATTTATTAAATGGTTTATGTTTTAAATCTGTTAATAGTTTTATTTTGACCTGGTTAATTTTGTAGTTTATATTTGTCGTTTTATATTACACTAAAAGTTTTTATAGCGTAGTGATAAAAGTATTTGTTTGAAAGAAATTTATTTGACATATATTTGTTATTACTTTTTTAATCTGTATAAATAAAAAAGTCTTGATAACCATTAAAGTTTTTATTTGATTTATTATTGTTAAAAAATCTATATATTAAGAAATTTTAAACTATTAATACAACTGTTTTTTGTCTTATCTTATTTTTAATATATTAAAAATTAGAATGTGTTGTTTATTTTAATAGTTCAACACTACCTTTAATAAATTATTATAGGCTAATAACTAACGGCTTAATTAAGTTACTTAGTATTAACTACTAAATGTCCGAAATTCGTTATATGAGAGATTGTTAAAATGTCAGGTTTCAATTAAGATTTCAGATCGGTAATGTACGGTTAAGATCCAGTCAAATTTCGACCCGCTAAATAACTTGAAAACTACTTGTGCAAAAAAAAAAATTTTTTTGATACTTAATATTTTGAAATACACTTTCAATTTAGTTTTCAGTTCACAATAGCATTTCCTAGATCACAATAATACTAAAACATTTTATTACAATTTTGATCGAGTTGTTTAATTTTCTTATATGTTATTTTATTAATTTATGCAGCCCGCAATTACATTTTTTTAACTAGTTGAAACTAGAAAAGATTTTTTAGTAAATATTAATTGCTGGTTACAAAAGTTGTCCACCACTACCGTAAAAGTTTCATTATTTTTAAAACAATTCCTATTTAAACAGGATTGATTACAGATTACACAAGGCTTTTTAATAATCAACTATTTTAAAACACTTTACTGGGCGTATAAGAAAACAACTGTAACTTATTTTCTCAAGCCCTGTACAATTAAGTACTTTCTCACCCAATTTATTTACATAATTGAAAGTTTATTAAAGCTATTTGTATACTATTTAAAACGAGTACATGAAAATAATCAAAATTCAAGTAACAATAAAAAGTGCAGCTCTTATATAAATTTAAACTGAATTTTCAATTATTCGATGAAAATAAATAATCCGAAGTATCTCAGTCAGGTCGTTCTGAAAAGTCAGTCAGGTCGTACTTTTTATGCCTGCATTTTTGTGTTCAAAGTAGTTTACAGGGCCTGAAAAAATAATTTACGGTTATTTTCTTAGAACCCCAGTAAAGTGTGTTAAAATACTTAATTATTAAAAAGCCTTGTGTAATCTGTTATCAATCCTGATAAGTAGAACTGTCTTGAAACTATTGAAACTTTTAGGTCATTGGTGGACAAAATTTTGAAGTCAGCAATTCATATTTACTAAAAAATCTTTTCTAGTTTCAACTCGTTAAAAATGTAATTGCGGGCTGCATGATTTAAAAAAATAACAAATAAGAAACAAAAAACTCGAGCAAAAATGTAATAAAATGATTTAATATTATTGTGATCCAGGAAATACTATTGTGAACTGAAAACGAAATGAAAGTGTATTTCAAAATATTAAGTATCAAAAACTAAATTTTATTTATTTTGCACAATTAGTTTTCAGTTTACTTAGCGGATCGAAATTCGACTGGATCTGCGACTTGATCTGAGCTGTACGTTACCCATCTGAAATCTTAACTGAAACCTAACATAATATTAAAATATCATATATAACAAATTTCGGACATTTAGAAGTTAATACTAAGTAACTTAATTAAGCCGCATAAAATACTTCAATTATTTTATAAATAGGTATATTCTAAAATAACTATATTAGAGATTAAAAAACTATAAAATAATAAACAGTTTATTTTACACATAATAAAATTAAATTAAAAAATAATTTCTGATCTAGTTTGAAGAAGTTTGACAGACTGGTTTATTATCTTACATGAAAAGTGGTTTCATCAACAGCTTCAGTCAATACAGTAAACTTATTAATTTCAATGCTAAGGTGTATTGTAAGCAAGTTAGTTGTAAAGTTAAAAATTTAATTTTAAACTTTTTAAACTATTTGTTTCGTAGTAGAATATCATGAGATAGTATTTGACTTGGAATAACCTTTAGGGAACTAAACCTGAATTCTACCTTTTTTTTTTCTTTATTTAAATTCAAAAAAAAATTCAATGTTTTACAGTAAATTCTGTGAACAAAAAGCAATTAATTAAAAAAAAACTTTTAACTTGGTTAAAATTTTGTTTTGTAACTGTAGCAGTCTTTTTGATGGCTTATTTAATTCTGTTTAAAAAATTTTTTTCTAGCTATTAGCCTATAATAATTTAACAGAGGAAAATAGCGAAAAACTTAAAGCTAGTGTTGAAGTATTAAAATAAACCAACTATATTCTAATTGCTTATATATATTGAATTGAGATAAAACAAAAAAAAAGTTGTATTAATAGTTTAAAACTCATTATATAATAATTATTTATATAACAATAATAAACTAAGTTAGAAAATAAAATTTAGTTTAAGAAACTTTTAAATGAAAAAGTAGAAGTCATTTCAAATAGAGACCTCAAATTTATACTCTTTTTAAATCAAAAAATTCTTTTTAGAAATAAAAACTTTAATGATTATCAAAATTTTACAATCAGATAATAGTTATATAGTGATATAAGTTATATACAGATGAAACAAGTAATAACAAAAACCTGTCAAATAAAGGTCTTTCAAACAAATATTTTAATCACTATGCTATAAACACTTTTAGTTTAATGTAAAACGACGAATATGAACTACAAAATTAACCAGGTCAAAATAAAACTATTAAAAACTTTAAATCATAAACCATTTAATAAATATAGTAGACTTCCGCTTGAGTTCGCACTTTGAAAAAAATCAAAAAGTGCAGTGCAAACTCAAAATATTATTACCATATTTTTTTTACAAAATGAAAAATTTCAATATGTTGTATACAATAATGTTATTAATAAACATGAAATCCTCTAAACATAAAACAAACTTTCATTAAAAAAATAGATCTAAATAAGCTATTAAATATTATATATATTTTGTTTTATTAATATTTAGTTAGTAATAGACTTTACTTTAGTTAAATTTAGGAAAATATAAACTTGCACTTTTTTTTTGGGCGAACTCAAGAGGAAGTCTACCGTAATTAATATTTATTAGATTATAATAAACTACTTAAAATTTATAAAAAGACTACTTAAATACAATACAAACCAGGTTAAATAAGAAATATTTTAAAAGATCAAATAAAATAAAAAAACTTTCATAAAATAATGTCTGCTACTGAAGTCTAATATAATGTGAAGGATGAGGTTCATGATTCCTCGCAAGTTTTTCTAATTTGATTCTTAATCAGTAAAATCGAGCCTTAAGTCACCTCCTTAGATATCCTATAGATATCTAGATTAGATCTTTTGCTCAAGATGTTGATAACTGAACTGAAAGCTTTCTCAACAACATAGCTAGAAGGAAAAGCTATAAACAACAATCTAAATTCCTCCCAAATGATTGAATGTCTTATTTTTTGTTAAGTCCAAAAGCTTTCATATCGTTCTTTGGAAGAACTTACTTTAAGTTCAAGGTCAGTTTGTAAGTCGTTTACTTCAAAAGTATCTGTCTCGAAGAAATCCATACTTTTATCTATAGGATAGCTTTTTTGTGTCAAATCAAAATTTTACTACTTAATATGTTAAAATTGTTAAAAATTCCAGATTTATTCCAGTTTTTTTTTTGCCTAAATTGTCAAATTCCAGGTTTTTCTAGTTTTCTAGGTAAACTGGCAACCCTGTATAGTTTTATTTCGTAGTCTAACTTAGTGACTTTTCAAAAAAACAACAGCTTTTTTTTACTAACTTATTTTTTAGTTAATTTTTTTATTTTTTTTTTTTAATACTTTTAGTTTCATTTAAAAATGAACCTTTGTGCAAAACTATCACTCGTGCAAAAATGAGCCTCCGTGCAAAACTGTCAATCATATAATTTTGACCCGTTCCTATTTTTATTATATGTGTTTTAATTAAAAATGTAGCTTATCTTGTTTGTAGTATTTTTATCAATTGAATATCTAAACAGAAGTAACAATTTGTTCTTATGAAAATTTGTAAGCAGCTTTGTTCTGATTGACTTAAAAAAACCTTAAAATACAAACATTCTACATTCAAAACAAACTGAATAACAAATATTACCAAAGCTTATAAATATCTTAGTGACTAGCTTATCTGACTTGTATTCGCTTACATACAAAACATGAATGTCGCGCACGCAAGCATCTGTAAAACGTTGTGTTGAATGCGATTACATCTACCAATGACCAAATTAACGACTTAGCTTTAAAAGTATCTAAATTATAAGATATCTATATATCTTTTGCGCTTCAGGCCGCAAACATACTTTGAAAGCTCAGTCTCATTTTCTTATATCATATTAAAAGATTTTTATGGTTAGTATACCGAAATCTGAACTGAGTTGAGCATAAGCGGATGTAGAACTTCTTTTCAAGTTCAGAGTTAGTTGTTGCTTTGTAAATAGTGTTCTCTGGGGGGTTACATTGATTTTAAATTAACTTGGGAGTTGATAAAAAAAGTACAGCCTATAGCAGATGGTAACAACCCTATTTGTAGGCTGTGCAAAAAAGAATCAACAGCCGTTATGTATGCGTTTAAAAGGAAGGTTGTTTGAATAAGAAGAATGAATTCATATCGTCTTTAGTGATGTACCGGACTCACTATCCGGGTCCGGGTCCGGCCGGATATTGCCATTTTTGTCTGATATCCGGATCCGGCCGGATTCTAATTTAAAAAAAAAGTCCGGGTCCGGTTCCGGCCGGATTCTAATTTGAAAAAAAAGTCCGGATCCGGTTCCGGCCGGATCCTAACAGAGATCCGGCCGGAACCGGATCTAGTTGGTAAAAAAGAGCATACTGAAAAGTATTTTTTCAAAAACAAACCCTGTGTAAATTGTTAAGAGTCATTTTTGTCAGTTAAAATTAAACACCTACCGTGATTAGCTCATTTTATACACGTGACTAATTTACATTTGTTTACATTTAAACTATGAAATAAACATTTCATTAAATGCAACTCTTTACGTATGTTGTAAAATTGAAAACTTTGGAATGAATACTTGCATTATTTATTGTTTAAAGTTGAGCTCAGAAAATATTTAGAGTTAATACGGTTGAATGTACGAGCCAATGAGAATCATATGACGAAATGTTTCAAACTAAATACTGATGCAACAAAACATCAGAACATGACAGGAAATTTATATGTAAGCAGTTAGTTAGTTTGGTGTGTAGCTTGAAACAATAAAATATCTTGAACGTTTTTGTGAATGCTTATTGTAAGTAGTGTTTTGTTTTAAAAGTTAATATTTCAACAGGTGTTTAATTGTTTAAATATTTAAGCCAGGTTTTTAGTCTAATAGTTTATTAAAAATTTTACAGTTTCTTGTTTACTAAAAGTTGTATTAAATTTTTAGTTTTTTTTTTAAGTCTTTTGATATAGATTTAAATAGCTTCCAGTTTTTAAAGTGTTACCAAAGTAATAAATAAATTTGTATATGCTAGTATTTCTTGTTGTGTTTTATATAAAAGGTTCATCACTTAAAACTGTCGTGTCTGATTATAGAAAGTAGTCTCAGTTAGAATTGAGTATTTGTTAGATATTAATTAAATAAGGTAGGATTTAATTATGATGGGTAGTACTAATAAGTTAAGTGCACCACAATCAGTACACAAATTTACTACCAAATTGTCAACATTTGCTAGCTGTTCTACTGATTATTAGATTAAAGTACTTTTTTCAGTTTTTAAAAACCTCATTCTGACTCAGGCTTGTTTATACTCACTCTAGCTAGTTTTATTGACTTAAACAGTGGCAACCCTTCTAGTTTGAAAATTTTTGGGAATTTTAGAAAATTTTGAACTGCCTCAGGCTAGTTTAGTTTTTTATAAAAACTCAGGCTAGTTTTCTTTTAGATTTTGAATGAGTTTGAGCTGATCCAATTTTCGATATTTTGTAATTTTTTATTGTATTTTGTTCAAGAACTTGATTTCAGATTTTTAATTGTAAATAACACCTAAATTTGGAAACCTTGTGGCTAGCTGTTCTACTTATTATTAGATTAAAGTTCTTTTTTTTTCACTTTTTAAAAACCTCATTCTGACTCAGGCTAGTTTATTCTAGTGATGTACCGGACTCACTATCCGGGTCCGGGTCCGGCCGGATATTGCCATTTTTGTCTAATATCCGGATCCGGCCGGATTCTAATTTGAAAAAAAAGTCCGGATCCGGATCCGGCCGGACTCTAATTTGAAAAAAAAGTCCGGGTCCGGTTCCGGCCGGATTCTAATTTGAAAAAAAAGTCCGGATCCGGTTCCGGCCGGATTCTAATTTGAACAATAAGTCCGGATCCGGGTCCGGCCGGACCCGAAATTGTGGGTCCGGTACATCACTAATCGTCTTGTCGACATATGAAAAAGCTTTGTTTAAAATACAATAAATTTTGAAGTATTTTAAGGTCACCTAACTGTGGTTTTTGTGAATTTTTAGTTGTTTGATTAGTTAGATGGAAAGATCAATTTTTGTACCGAATTTATGTAATGCACAATATTACGTCATTCTATTTTTTTGTTTTATCGCATAACTTTTGTATTTCTGTTTAGTAAAGTGCTTGTTATTTTAAACTTAGCTATCTGATGATTAAAGCGTTTAGCTTTATGAAGCATATATACTAGTATTTTTCTAATAAACTATTTAAAAGCCCTTCAAGTGGCTCTGTAGAAGGCGTTCAAGTTTATAGAACTGCCTTATTTTATATATACATATATATCTACATACAAGAAGTTATAATATAAATGTTTGCGAGCGCGACATTCATGTTTTGTATGTAAGCACTGATAATTCAGACAAGTTTGTTAATTGGCAATCTCAAAAGACTCGAATTAGAAATTAGCAACGCCTTAAATACCCAAGCAGACGGCGAAATTAGAAAGATTTTAGTTGTTTTACTTTTACGTAGTAGTGCTTATTTGTTACACTTATCATTTTCTTGAATCACTATTTTTATCTTACTTTTGGCACTGTGTTTTTTTTTAATGATTTATTCGTGCAAAGTAATTCTGGCTGACAGTGGGTCTAATTTATATATATTAGCTTTAACGCAAACATGTACATTCTGCAAATATTATATGTATTCTACGTATCATAGATATCAAAAATACAAGTTTAATAACTCTAACTGTTTACTTAAGTGTGTTTAATTTTTTTATCTAAATCATGTAGATCCTAAACAGTTACGAGGTAAAAAAATAAAACGAAATGTTTCCTGTCGTTTTTGCTACGTATCACTGTTGCTAAATGACGTTGTTGCTATGCCAACTCAGCAGAGAACATACGTTTTTTTTGTGTAAGATTAAATTTTATAATTTTTAATGTAGTTGATAAATTAATGTAGTTTGATGTTTTAGTTTGCAATACTTCAAATACTTATTTAACTTTTTAAATTTAAAATAAAGTTACTTTCAAATAACGTAATTAATATTGTTTGGTTGACAAATCATTGCCAAATTAACAGAATTTTAAAATGTTCTTAATTGTAAATATATCTATATATAAAACTGAAATGAGATATATTAACATATTAAGAATTTGTAAATGTACATATTTTTTAAGTGTTTTACTAAGTGTTAATATGTTCTATGGATAAACTAAGGTTTCTAATAAATTTAACTAAACTTAATTTTACTTAGAAAATATTTATCTTTGGTTTAACAAACCATGTGTATAAACTTAAAAATTGCCTTAACCACTAATAACAATGGGATTTAAAAAACAAAATTTATTAGTAAGTTTATTAGCTGTTTATAATGCGAGTTCATATTTAAAGTATAACAAAGCCTTAAAGGCCATATAAATATTTACTTTTATAATAACTGTAAAAATGTATAATTAAATTATTTTCTTAGTTATAGAACTTAAAACATTACTTATTGTTCTTAGTTGAATATTTGAATTAACTATTTCGTCGTTAAATAAAAAACACTTTCTAAAATAGTAAATAAACATTCTTAACAAACAAGTAAATAAGCTTTAGTAGGTTATAAATCTATAAATTTTGAGGGAAATAAATAGAGATTTCGTGCATACAGTAGTTAGTTATCTTCTGCCACAGTATATTTATATCGAACACACTCCTCATAATTTCAGGGTGGCCAACTGTTTCTAAAAATTTTTTTCCAGGTTTTCTAAGTTTAGTCCAGGTTTTTAAAGTACATGTTTTTAGGTTTATTTTTAATTTAAAATTAAGTTTAGTGTTAAAATGTGTTAAATAATATAATATGATAAAAAGATACTGTAAGGCCGATTTAAACACGCTAAAATATTTTGATGATGAGAAAATATTTCATCTTTATGATAGATTTTTTGTGTCAAATCGAATTTTTACCATTTACATGTACAAAGCTTTTAAAACTCCAGGTTGTTGAAAAACTAATATTAAAAATTTTAGGTTTTTTCTAGGTTATTTACAAAATTTCTCAAATTCCAGGGTTTTCTAGTTTTTTCTAGGATTCCAGGTTTTTTGGCCACTCTATATATCAAATTCAAAATCCACGAGTTTCATTCTTTCCAGCCTTCTGAGGTAGTCATACTTCGGCCATACATCCTTACCATATAAACCTGAACAATTTGCTCATTTATTTGAAATATGATACATGCATGCGTTTTACTGCTTAAAAAAAAAAAAAGCAAATCGCTTAAGAAACACTATGTCATATAATTCAAGTTTGGTTTGAAATGATTTAAACTTTTAATTTTAGTTTAAATTTTAAATAAATAATAAATATATGTATAGTTTGTAATATAACAAAGCAAAATTAATAGCTAATTTAGTAGTTTAACATTGAACTTAACATTTTATGCTTAAAGTATAAATTATTTAGCTTACTAAAATAAGCTACAAAAATAAAAGTTCTCATAGCTTTGAGACGTTTTCACATATAAAATTTGTTTAGTTTATATTGTAAATATATTTAAGAAATATTATTTATGGTCAATCAAAAATTACTTGTAGGTTTTATAAAACTCTTTTTAATGATATATCATAAAGCACAAACCTGTTATTTGAACAGTTACATCGTCGGTTATTTCACAATACCAACAATCAATATCGCCACCTGATTTCTTTACGTCTGGTCTTATTTCATTTTCAACGACCTCTTTTATCCTTTTAACAGTGTTTGGTCCTGATTTAAGTTGAAACTTTAGCACAAAGTACGAAGATTTGCTTTCGTAACCATTTGAAAACCGTAAATGAAATAAATCATGTCGTTCAAATAGGCGAAGTGCAAACTTCGTCCTTCAAATAAGAGTTATGTATTCTAAACTAATATATAATGGACATTTTTATTACTAGTGCTTTGAAACGCCCTAAAAATTTCGTAATAGCACACACTAGTGCTTAATATATATATTTATTTTAATACAATTTTGTACCACATACTTTATTAAGGATCAGCTTTAAACTTTGACCAAGAATAAGCATAATTCCAAAAATCTTAATAAAACCTTAAAATTTAAAAAACAAACCTTCCTACATTTTAAAGATGTAACCTTCTGCATTGAATGATTATAATCTTATAAGTTCTTGGTGACTTTTTGTAGGAAAAAAAAAGAATTACACTTCTAATTAAAATGGTATAACAAAGACAAATTTCTAAACTTAATTCAATTTCTTTAATCGTAACTTGCAACGATCGACAACTTAGATTTTTTAATTATTATTAGAATATTTATTAATACTTTGAAACTGTTTAATATTTTATGAACCACTCTACAAATAAAACTGTATTTTACTGACAAAACGTCAAATAAGAGTTAATTGTATTCTTATACAGATAAGAATATTATTAACTGTTATAAAACAATATTTGGTATTAATTTTAGAAAATAATAATAAATAAAAACTGATATTAATACTAATAAATTATAACGTTCGTTTTTCAGTTTATTTTTCACTATATTATTATTTCTAAACGTTAAGCTAAATAAAACAACGATCTTGTAAAGATATCATGAAATATGTACTACCTTTATTTCTGTCAGTCTCAAATAGTCTTCCGTAAAACATTCGATACATGCGTACAGTTTGAAAAATTTCCGGCTTCAAAGTTTCCCAGTGTACTTCTGCACTAGATCTTGTTACAACAACATAATTTGATCCAAGTTTCACAGACTTAACCTTGATATTAAAAGCATATATTTTTATTGTACTGTATATAAAGTTTTAGAAATGTAAGTGTTTTGAAGACATTAGTTTCAAAAAAACGTTAATTAACTTAGTTATAAAAGGTTAAAGAAATTATTTAATCTGAAATGTAAACATTAAAAAAATACGAAACATTTGATGTTTATTCAATTTTATTTTTCTATATCTAGAGGTAGGGGTAGGGAGTACTTGGTTGAAGTTTTCTGGACTTATGAGTCAATATGATTTGAATGCTTTTGTTGTATTATGACGTCTTTATTACACTAAATATGCAAACTTTGTCTCTAAATTGTACTTTTTTTTTTATAAAAAACAAATTCTTTTGCCGTTTTACTCTTAGTTTTTTGATTTAGAATATAAAATATGTCAAGTCAGCTAGGCAGAAAGATATTACTATTGTGATGTCATTTCAGTTGCATTTTATTTAGGGTAGGACTTTTTATGGGTAGTTTTAAATATTGGGTACTTTTAATTGCAGCAATTTTGCAATAAAAAGTACCCAATATTTTGATGATGTAGTTAACTTTACTTTGGGTACTTTTGAAGCTTAAACTTTCTTAATAAAACAAAACTGCTGTCCAGGCCTATGATAAATTCATTTTGTTTATTTTTCTAAATATGAAAATAATTATATCTGAAGTTAAACAATAGAAAGTAATTAAATATTTCCCTATGTTAACAAAATTATAGAAATATAATTTTCAACCTTGATATTTTTTGTGTAAGTTACAATTTTAAATTCAAGCACAAACTAAGCTATTGACTTATTAAACTATTCTTTTATAGTTTATTGATGACTTTAAGTTATTATACTTTATCAAAATTTCATTATTTTACATGTAGAAGTAGTTTAAAAATTACAGATTTTTAGGTGATTTTTGTTTTAAATACCAAACTTTTTCAATTTTTTTAATTTCACAAGTTCAAGGTTTTTCCAGTTTTTGTTTAAACTGTCAAGTTCCTGGATTCCAGGTGTGTTGGCAACCCTGCTCAAATTTTAAGGAAGTATTCCTTTCAATATTTATTAATAAAAAGAAAAAAGTAAAAAAGATGACAATTAAAACCTACTGTACTCTCCTATTTTAATGTTACATATCAAAAGTTTGTTTTGGTATAAAAAATTTGTATAAAGCTACTTGTAGTTTGGATTAAAATTTATAAAGTGACATCAATTTGTAATAAAAGTGATCTACACCCTTCCTGTACCCAAGGTGACTCCTAAAGTTTTTTTGAAATTTTATTAAATTTTTCTAAAATTAATATATTTTTTTAAATGCAAGTCTTAATTACTTTTCTAAAAAAAAACAAATGATCAGAATTTCAAGTCATTCTAGGATTTTATACAACATTCCAAGATTTCCATAAGATTCTAGGTTTGATGGCCACCCTGTTAGCTTTATTTCAAACTAAAAAAAGGTAGCTTTTATAGAAGTACATAACTTATGTACAACTAGTTCAAATTTTTCTATGACTGAAATTCATCAATAAACTATAAACGAAAAATTTAATAAGTCAATAGCTTAATTTGTGCTTGAATTTAAAATTGTAAACGACACAAAAAATATCAAGGTTTAAAATTATTTTTCTATAGTTTTGTTAACATAGGGAAATAGTTAGTTACCTTCTATTGTTTTATTTCAGATATAGTTATTTTCATATTTAGAAAAATAAACAAAGTGAATTTGTCATAGGCCTGGACAGAAGTTTTGTTTTATTAAGAAAGTTTAAGTTTCAAAAGTACCCAAAGTAAAGTTAATGACATCATCAAAATATTGGGTACTTTTTATTACAAAATTGCTGCAATTAAAAGTACCCAATATTTAAAACTACCCATAAAAAGTCCTACCGTTTTATTTACAAGGCAACAGTTAACTCTGACCTTGAGAAGAAGTTCTACATCGGCCTATGCTCCACTCAATTTAGATTTCGGTATGCCAACCATAAAAAATCCTTTAAAGGTGGTGTATACGAAAATGGAACTGAGCTTTCGAAGTATGTTTGCGGCCTTAAGCGCAAAAACATTGATTTTAAATTAATTTGGGAGGTGAATAAAAGAGCACAGCCAATAGCAGATGGTAACAACCCTGTTTGTAGGCTGTGCTTAAAAGAATCTACAGCCGTTATGTATGCGTTAAAAAAGGAAGGTTGTTTAAATAAGAGGAGCGAATTTATATCGTCTTGTCGACATATGAAAAAGCTTCTCTTAAAATACAACAAATTTTGAAGTATTTTATAGTCAATTAACTGTTGTTTTCGTTAATTTTGGTTGTTGTTTAGTTAGATGGTAAATCGATTTTTGTACTCAATATTTGTAATGTACAATATTACGTCATACTGTTTTTTGTTTTTTTGCATAACTTTTGTATCTTTGTTTAGTACAGTGCTTTTCATTTTGAATTCTGGCTGATGATTAAAGCTTTATGAAAAATTAAAGCTTTATGAAACATATGTACCAGAATTTTTAAAATCGCCTTTTCAATAAATTATTAAAAAGCCCTTCAAATGAGCTCAGTAGAAAGTGTTTAAGTTTAAACTAGTGATGTACCGGACCCACAGTTTCGGGTCCGGCCGGACCCGGATCCGGACTTTTTTTTCAAATTAGAGTCCGGCCGGAACCGGATCCGGACTTTTTTTTCAAATTAGAATCCGGCCGGATCCGGATATCAGACAAAAATGGCAATATCCGGCCGGACCCGGATAGTGAGTCCGGTACATCACTAAAATAAACTAGCATGAGTCAGAATGAGGTTTTTAAAAACTGAAAAAAAATAACTTTAATCTAATAATAAGTAGAACAGCTTGCCACAAGGTTTACAAATTTAGGTGTTATTTACAAATAAAAATCTGAAATTAAGTTCTTGAACAAAATACACTAGAAAATTACAAAATATTGAAAACTGGATCAGCTCAAATTCATTCAAAACTAAACTAGCTTGAGTTTTTATAGAAAACTAAACTAGCCTGAGGCAGTCCAAGATTTTCTAAAATTCCCAAAAAATTTCAAACTAGCAGGGTTGCCACTATTTAAGTCAATAAAACTAGCTAGAGTGAGTATAAACAAGTCTGACTCAGAATGAGGTTTTCAAAAACTGAAAAAATTACTTTAATCTAATAATCAGTAGAACAGCTAGCAAAGGTTGACAATTTGGTAGTATAGTTGTGGACGGATTGTGGTACACTTAACTTATTAGTACTACCCATCATAATTAAATCCTACCTTATTAAATTAATATCTAACAAATACTAAATTCAGACTGAGACTACTTTCTATAATCAGACACGACAGTTTTGAGTGATGAATCTTTTATATAAAACACAACAATAAATACTAGCATATACAAAATTATTAATTACTTTGGTAACACTTTAAAAACTAGAAGCTATTTAACTATATATCAAAAGACTTAAAAAAAAAAGCTAAAAATTAAATAAAACTTTTAGTAAACAAAATGCAGTAAAATTTTTAATAAACTATTAAACTATAAACCTGGCTTAAATATTTAAACCATTGAACACCTGTTGAAATATTCACTTTTAAAACAAAACACTACTTACAATAAGCATTCACAAATACGTTCAAGACATTTTGTTGCTTCAAGCTACACACCAAACTAACTAACTGCTTACATATAAACTGCCTGTCATGTTCTGATGTTTTGTTGCATCAGTATTTAGTTTGAAACATTTCGTCATATGATTCTCATTGGCTTGTACATTCAACCGTATTAATTCTAAATATTCTCTGAGCTCAACTTTAAACAATAAATAGTGCAAGTATTCATTCCAAAGCTTTCAATTTTACAACATATGTAAAGAGTTGCATTTCATGAAATGTTTATTTCATAGTTTAAATGTAAACAAATGTAAATTAGTCACGTGTACAAAATGAGCCAATCACTTTAGGTGTTTAATTTTCACTGACGAAAATGACTCTTATTGATTTACACAGGGTTTGTTTTTGAAAAAATACTTTTCAGTATGCTCTTTTTTACCAACTAGATCCGGTTCCGGCCGGATCTCTGTTAGGATCCGGCCGGAACCGGATCCGGACTTTTTTTTCAAATTAGAATCCGGCCGGAACCGGACCCGGACTTTTTTTTCAAATTAGAATCCGGCCGGAACCGGATCCGGACTTTTTTTTCAAATTAGAATCCGGCCGGATCCGGATATCAGACAAAAATGGCAATATCCGGCCGGACCCGGACCCGGATAGTGAGTCCGGTACATCACTAGTTTAAACATTAACCTTATTTTATATATATATATATATATAAACTACATTTTAAATCCCTTTTCGTTATTAGAAACTATGACATTGAGAGCACCTATCTAAGAGTAAAAGATCTAGATTTATATATAAAAGAAATTGCATGTTGATTTATTAAAAATAGTGTAATTTTTTTATTTTAATTTAAGAATTTTTATTTAATTAAACAATCAATGTTTGTCTGTATTATTTTTTTTTAATCGTTAAGTATGTTAATGCTTTCAAATTACTATTAGTTAAAGTTTGTAAAGTATTGTACATCTAAATAAATAAAATTTTAATTTGTTAGTATATTTAAATGTTTTAATTCTCTAATTCTAAAACTTTTTATCAAATCTTTTTTAATTTTAAACTCATAGCAGTTAGTTGTTATTGTATTTACTTATTCAAAATGCTATCAATAATCATAACTTTTAATAAAGAAAAGTTATTTACAATGTATTATATATATATATATATATATCAACATGCAATTTAAATGATATTACACCAGTAATATCTTTTTGCCTAGCTGACTCACCATATTTTATATCTTAAATCAAAAAACTAAGAGTAAAACGGCCGAAGAATTTTCATTTTATGTTATAAAAAAAAGTACAATTTTAGAGACAAAATTTTCATATAAAGTGCAATAATGACGTCATAATACAACAAAAGCAGTTTAAATGTCTTTAATTTTTGCCTATAATTATAAGCTTTCGTTTAAGATATAAATTCTAAGTCTAAGACGTGTATAGTTATTTTAACTACTGTTTAAGTTGAAAAATAGAAAAATATGTGATTTTTAAGGTTTAACAATTTTTTTCATGTGTACTAATTTGAATTTTACAATATGACCAAAAAAAAAGTGCTGTACTCCCTACCCCTACATTTTACAGACAAATTTTGCACATTAAGGTAGTTATGACGTCATAATACATCAAAAGCAGTTGATATGTCTTTAAATATATGTTAATATTATAAGCATTCATTTAAGACATAAATTATAAGTCTAGGACATGTATAATAGATTTTATTACTGTTTAAGTTAAAAAATCGAAAATTATGTGATTTTTAGGATTTAAATTAGCTTTTTGGGCAGCAGCTTTTCGTTTTTGCAAAATTATAAGAATTTTTTTTTGGATACTTCTTATGAAGCAAAAACACATTGAAATCATATTGACTTGAATTGATATTACAATATGACCCACTAGAGGTACAGTAACTAAATAAAGAAATTAGTTAAATGTATATATCAATATTTAAGTCAATTTTTATAAATTCTTAAAAAAAAAAAAACTTTTTACATCTTTTACAAGTTAACAAACTGAAAATCTGCAATAAAAATAAATTATGGTGATACAAATTCAATTTTTATTGTAAAAATTACATTAGCAAAATTGTTAATCGTTAAACATTTATTAAAACCAAGTTACTGAAAACATATTTGACAACTAAAACTAAAGTAATTTGTATAAACTTAAGCTGCAGTTAGAAGCTATGAAAAAATTTGACTAATATTCTTTTTGTAGAATATATATTTTTTAGTAGTTTTACAACACAAGTTAAGATTGCATGGAATTAAAAAATCGTTTGTAGCTTTTGTAAAACACGTGTCAAATACTACCTTTCTAAATAGTTGTAATAAAACTTTACCACAGATTTCAAACTAGTTAACGTAACTAACCCCTTCGATTTCAAACAGCTTCTCAGCTACAGTAAATTCGCATGACCGACTCTTGTAAGGATAGAAAACAGAACCTTTATCGGATACTGGACCGAGTCGCTTCAACGTAAGACTGTTTGGATCATTTTTGTACGCTTGTGACCACTCCCATTGAATTTTTACAGGACGCCGTTTAATTAGATTAAAAGGCCGTCTAGGCCCTGGAGGTTTCCTAAGTAGTCGTATTGTATGCTCTAGCTGACTGGTAGCGAAATCTCTTTTAATATTCAAACTAGCTATGTTTTGATAAAGCAAGCTAGAGCTTCTAAAAATTGCGGTTAGCCATGATTTTTTACTAAACAAATTTGTCATTCTAATAAGTCTGTAAACCAATTATGTTACTATTCAAATAAAACTTCCTTTTTTTATAATTTTGAACTATTTAAATTAAAATAATTTTATTAATTAACTGATGTAAATCAATGAACCATTAAAGCATTAAAAGGAAGATGTTTAGCCGTAATAAAACAATAAACTTCTATACATGACTTAGATTTGCCAGAATGCTAACTGAACAATGAATACTTAAATTAAGTTAGTTTGTTTAAAACTAAAATGATCTAGTAGTTGTGTAAACTATAGTGCTTGAAATCTAGCAGCTTTGATGTCACTTACATATATACTGTCAATCAAGCTGTACTAGTACTATAATATAACTTAGTTATGTAATTTAGCTTATATCTTTTACTAAAACTGAGCAACTTTAAAATCTTGTTTGAAAAAATAGAAAGTTAAAATTATACTGAAGTAGTCATATTATATTAACTATTCAAGCGAGCCTAAAGTAACTGTACACTTTACTGTAACTTTTTTTTTTAATTTGTGCACGTGTTTAGAATTAAATAAATGTTTTATTTATAACTCAAAATTCTCTCTAAATATTGTCATTTGTTGTATTGGTTGCTAATGTGTGATTGAAATGTTTTGTTTCGTTTTCTTTTAAACAGCGCAGTGTTTTAAAATGTACATTAAATAAATAGTTAGTTAGTATTTAGTCGAAACAACCAGCCTGAGTGACGAAAAGTAACTAAAGTTGCCCTCATAATATCGGGCTGAGTGACCTAATGTATATTAAAACAAGTTGCATTATGAATCTTTTGATAATCTGTAAAAAATCTAAAGCGGCCACCTGTTCAAAAATAAATTTAGTTTAGAAACCTATAAAATGCTCATGTAGGTCTAATTAGTAGAAATATTATAATAAAATAAGTTTTTTTTTAATGTAAATTTTGTAGCTACTAAAAATATATTTTATGTAAATAATTTTTGACTTTTTTATGTCATGTCTCAAAGTAGTTGAAGTTAAAATAATTGTATAGGTTTACTTAAAATGAATATTATGGTGAAAAGTATTTAGAAAAAAGCTAAATATAACCAAAAGTTATTAAAAATTAATTTTCAATAGTTTTAATATTTTGCATTTACTAAAGAGTAACCAAAAATAAAAATAAATTGTTTGTAAAATTTTATTAAAAAATATATAAATTTATAACTTGAGATTTAGGAAAACATATCCACAATTTTAGTTTTAAAATAAAAAATTAAACAAGCCTGAGTCAGCCATAGTTTTTAAAAAAATAAACTATCCAGAGTTATCCTGAGTAGGTTGAATGTGTGGCAACCCTGAAAATTTTCTCAAATTTGAAACAGCCCAGATTAACAACAAGCATATCACTGCTTAGTTTTATTTAGTTGAATTTTGAAGTGTTCCTAAAACTTAAACATGGTTAACACTATTTCAAGAAAAAATTTATGTGTGTTTTTAATTAACGAGCATAAGTTTAAATTTGTTGAATGTATCAATAGTATACAAATAATTTAGTAGATACAAGGTGAGAAATTAAGTATTCATGGAATTTTAATAATTCAAACAAAAATTTGTTACTTTCTAACTTATATAAATTACATAAATACCGTGCTTATTTTATAAAACAAAAATTTAAAGCGTTTTATGTTGGCTTGAGCTAGCTAGATTATTTCTAAATAGTTCACTTTCATGCCTGATCAGCCTGGGTGAATGGTAACCTTGTAATTAGCAACACAACTTAAACATCATTATCAATAGCTTAAGTATGTAAGCTAAACAAAATCCTTTGTGTAAAAATTAGTTTATTCTCATAATAATACACGCAAATACACTTACGTTTGTACAAATACATTTAAAAAGTATAAACTTGAGGTTATTTTAAAGCAATGACGTCAAAAAATCTAGATCCAACTAAAAAGTATTTAAACTATAGTGCAAAGTAGGTTGAATTTTTGCACCTTAGATTATGCAGAACACTTTGATTTTTGAAGAATTAATTTTTTTAAAAGCTTTAGTGTAACTATATTGATATTAACCATATAACAACTCAAATATTTTATACCACCAGTTTTATGTTATGCAAACGAATGAAGATAATTAACAACTTGTACAAACGTACAAGCACAATGTAAATGAGAGTGGTTATAGATCATTTCTGTATACATAAAACTACTAATATTTCATGTAAGTAAACTACAGAAATATACATTAAAGTTGTTCAATTGAAAACAATGCTAGTCTACTTTTCATTCTTAAGTTTTGGTGGTAAAAAATAATAAATTGTTAAATTTCATTTATAAATGAAAATAAATGATGAAAGCTTATTAATTAAATTTATTACTTACTTTTGAAGAGAAATTCTAAACTTAGATTAGATATTTAAATTAGCTGAAACAGTACTACTTTTATTTTACAAGAATGCATTTTTAAATTGTCCATAGATCTATTCAGTTTCTTTTTACAGAACACGTAACCAGTATACTTATGATAAACATAATGACAACAAATTTATTTTCAACATTTAAAAAAAAGAAGAAACAGCAAGCAATATACCTGAAAAAATACTAGTTTATTCAAGTCTTTGTAAATACTTTAAAATGGCTGATCAAAAAAAAAAATAACAGCAGATAATATTTACTGTCCAACTTAACAGGAAAATCCAAAAGTACAAGTTTTCCAAGACAAAATTTAAAACAACATACTGAGTGTTACTTCACTTGAAAATTATACGACATAGCAAACAAAAAGCTCAATAAAAAACAATAAAAGTTTAAAACTTTTAACAGATACTGTTATACAGGTAAACATAATTGGATAACACATAATTTAAAGAAAGAGATATATTTATAAAATTAAGTTTGTAAAGTTAACTTATGAATGCTTTGAAATTGACATTACTTTTTTCGATAATCAAAACTTATTAGAAATTAGAAAATAACAGAAATATTTATTCTGATCATACATAATTATTACTACTCTTTCAAGAAAATAAAAGCCACTCTGAGAGAGAAAAGACTGGATACAGTAGGCCTTAGTTTTACAGAACATTTAAATTTTCAAAAGCTAATTCATGAAAGAAAACATTAAGTAAGCTTTATTGTATAAAAATACCATAACAATAACAAACAACTTAATAAAATCCTAATTTCTAAGAAGTTAAAGATTAAAAGCCTTAAAAACTAGTCTGAGATTGGTAGAAATTATCAAAATAAGACTGAGTTTGCCTGATAAACTTGTTCTAGGCTAAGCCTTTTAAATACAAAACTATTATTTTATTTAGTTTTTAAAGAAATCTTCTTGGAGTTAGCAATGATATTTATAAATTATTTAGGAGGTCTTTTGGAAAAAGTTTAGGAAACTCTTGTATAGAAAGTACTAACAGGAGTAAAGCAGCTGTATTCAATCTCACTTGGTATGCATCAACAAAAGTTTGAGAAGTACTTTGAAACTAGAGGGTTACTTTGGCTCGAATAGATTTTTTTGCAACTTTTAAAAAAATTTTAAACTTATTTTCATTTTCTTTAAAGCTAACTTATACTTTTTTTCTAGAGAACTCTCCTTTGCCTTTAATTAAAAAACAATTAGATTGGGGTTTAAATTTAGTAGTTGGCCTTCTTAAAAATTTTTAATTACTTTACTTATTTTAGCTTTTCTCTAAAAATTAATAAAAAAAATTTCAACTTACTTATTAAAACAAGTTTTTTATGATGGAATTTTTATAGTTCTTCTACTTATTTTAGCTATTCTCGAAAAATAAAATAAGATTTTCTTATTTAACCTTCTTATTGAACTAAGTTTTTTATAATGAAATTTTATTTTTCCTTAAAATTTTTTTAAGATATCCCCAAATTAAAGATTGCAAAATATTCAAATTTATTATGGCTTTACTGCAATAATGTACTATTTTTCAAACAATTTTTATTTCCAATATTGTTATTTAACTAAGTTTTATGTTGAGGAAACATTAATTTTTCCAATTTTTTAAATTATATGATCTTTGCAAGTTTTTGATCAAAACCCAACCAATCGATATTTTTTAATTAAAAGCAAAGGAGTGTTCTTTAGAATAAAAAATTTAAGTTATTTTTAAAGAGAAGAGAAATAATTGGATATAAAGTTTAGACATTTTTTTAAATTGCAAAAAAAAAGCTATTCGAGCCAAAGTAGGCCTTGTCTTTAAAACTTTTTATTTATAAAAACAATTAAACCATTAATTTTTAATTAACTAATAATGGCAAATGTAGTTATGTTTCATATACTGAAATATACTTAAAGTAATTCAGAACAACAAATTAAGTTAACAAGCATAAACAACTACATTATGTCTAGGAATTACAAAACTATTAAGGCCACTGGGGGTCAAGATAATTGTTTTCCAAAAAACATCATTAGCTTTTGAAAGAAAGTTCTAAATATTATGTTTATCAGATTTTTTAATATTAAAACAATAAATTGATTTTTTAGATGAGGATTGTAAAAATGCCCTAAAAGTATGTTTAGTTTTTTTTAAGCTAAAAATTCAATTTGACAAGATTTAAATTTTTTCCACAGCTTAATGTATAAAATATTTTGAAATAGAAAATTACTATATTATAATAACAAAACTAAAACAAGTTTCAGTCAAAACTCTAAAAAATACTTGTTCTTTTTTCTACAGGATTTTCTCTAAATTTTATTAAATCTTAAAATGTAATTTCTTTAAAACTTATAGTAATAGTCTATAATATTTTAAAAATTAGTTACAGTAAATGAAATAATAAGTTTTAAATAAAATAGCCGTGTTTCGCCTTTCTGGTTTTGCATTCTGTTAGTATGCAATTGACATAGCTCTTTTATATGTATAAAACTGATGTCAATTTTCTATAAACGTGGAGAAAAAGATTTTCAGTAGGATCTTTTTTAATGAGCTTAACTCAAGTGTTTTGTCCTACTATACATGTGTAATCATATTGATATAAATAAAGGTTAACTTCAAAAGATGTTTTAAAACAATAAAAAAACAATTTGAGTATAAATTGTTATGTGTCAAAATGAGTTTAGGATTATAAGTAGTTTATAATGGCACAAAACTTAGATTTTTTAAGTGCAAATTAATAATCAACTATAGTTATTAAATTTTAACAGCAACAAAAACACTTAAAAAATAAAGTGAACATAAAAAAAAATATATATATTTCCTTCAGCTAAATACAAGTCAGAAAAACATGTTATTAAATTAACAACAGCATTAAGATTTTATCACATTAAAAATCATACGACCACCAAAAATTGTATTTTTATATTTTTCTTTTTACTGAAGTACAAACATTCTACATTCAAAATAAACTGAACAACAATAAGTACCAGAGCTTATAGATTGTACTATAAACAGACTTAAAAAATCAACAAGTTTTAAAGACCATCTAATCTAATTAATTTTAGATAAGAATGTGTAGTAAAATAGTTTAAGATATTTTTTTAATCAAAAATTGATAACTGTATTTGATTTTTATGTTGTATTTTTATAGGTAACAAGTTATTAAAGATATGACAAAACTTAACATAAATAGTTTGTTGTCACACCTTCTGAATTTCATTTAAAAATTAAAACTTAAAAAAATTATAAGAGATGTTTTAGTTTCATAGATCTGAGTTAAAAACCTTTGAAACAAAATAGCTTAGTTAATCTCATCGAACCTAAATTTAAAACACTAAATAGTAAACTTAAATTTAAAAGTATGAAATTGTTACATTGATTTTATACTAAAATAACTTTTTTCAGCTCTATAAGTTTAAACTTTCACACCCAATTTATTTACATTAAAGAAAGTTTATAAAAGCTATTTGTATCTATTCAAAACGAGTACATAAAAATAATCAAAATTCAAGTAACAATAAAAAGTTTAGCTCTTATTAAGCTTTAAACTGAAGTTTCAATTATTCGATGAAAATAAACAATCCGAAGTGTCTCAGTCAGGTCGTTCTGAAAAGTCAGTCAGGTCGTACTTTTTATGCACGCAATTTTGTATTCAAAGTAGTTTACAGGGCTTGAAAAAATAATTTACGGTTATTTTCTTAGAAGCCCAATAAAGTGTATTAAAATACTTAATTATTAAAAAGCTTTGTGTAATCTGTTATCAATCCTGTTTAAATATGAACTGTCTTGAAACTAATGAAACTTTTAGGTCATTGGTGGACAACTTTTGTAGTCAGCAATTCATATTTACTAAAAAATCTTTTCTAGTTTCAACTCGTTAAAAATGTAATTGCGGGCTGCATGATTTAAAAAAATAACAAATAAGAAACAAAAAAACTCGAAAAAAATTGTAATAAAATGATTTAGTATTATTGTGATCCAGGAAATACTATTGTGAACTGAAAACGAAATGAAAGCGTATTTCAAAATATTAATTATCTAAAATTAAATTTTATTTATTTTGCATAAGTAGTTTTCAGTTTACTTAGCGGGTCGAAATTCGACTGGATCTGCGACTTGATCTGAGCTGAACGTTACCCATCTGAAATCTTAACTGAAACCTGACATAATATTAAAATATCATATATAACAAATTTCGGACATTTAGAAGTTAATACTAATTAACTTAATTAAGCCGCACATAATACTTAAATTATTTTATAAATAGGCATATTCTAAAATAACTATACCAGAGATTAAAAAACTATAAAATAATGAACAGTTTATTTTACACATAATAAAATTAAATTAAAAAATAATATCTGATCTAGTTTGAGGAAGTTTGACTCACTGGTTGATTATCTTACATGAAAAGTGGTTTCATCAACAGCTTCAGTCAATGCAGTAAACTTATTAATTTGAATGCTAAGGTATAATGTAAGCAATTTAGTTGTAAAGTTAAAAATTTTATTTTAAAATTTTTAAACTATTTGTTTCGTAGTAGAATACCATGAGATAGTATTTGACTTGGAATAACCTTTAGAAAACTAAACCTGAATTCTAACTTTTTTTTATCTTTATTTAAATTCAAAAAAAATCCAATGTTTTACAGAAAATTCTGTGTACAGAAAGAAAGTAATCAATTAATAAAATTTTAACTTGGTTAAAATTTTGTTTTGTAACTGTAGCAGTCTTTTTGATGGCTTATTTAATTCTGTTTAAAAACTTTTTTTTTTTTCTAGCTATTAGCCTATAATAATTTAACAAAGGAAAATAGTGAAAAACTTAAAGCTAGTGTTGAAGTATTAAAATAAACTAAGTATATTCTAATAGCTTATATATATTCAATTAAGATAAAACAAAAAAAATTGTATTAATAGTTTAAAAGTCTTTATATAATAATAATTTATTTAACAATAATAAATCAAGTTAGAAAATAAAATTGAGTTTAAGAAACTTTAAAATAAAAAAGTAGAAGTCATTTCAAATAGAGACTTCAAATTTATACTCTTTTAAAATCAAAAAATTCTTTTTAGAAATAAAAACTTTAATGATTATCAAAATTTTACGATCAGATAATAGTCATACAGTGATTTAACTTATATACAGATTAAACAAGTAATAACAAAAACCTGTTAAATAAAGGTCTTTCAAACAAATATTTTTATCACTATGCTATAAACACTTTTAGTGTAATGTAAAACGACGAATATGAACTACAAAATTAACCAGGTCTAAATAAAACTATTAAAAACTTTAAATCATAAACCATTTAATAAATATAGTATACTTCCGCTTGAGTTCGCACTTTGAAAAAAATCAAATAGTGCAAACTCAAAAAATTATTACCATATTTTTTTACAAAATGAAAAATTTCAATATGAACTCCACTAAACATAAAACAAATTTTGATTAAAAAAATTAGATCTTAAAGAGCTACTAAATATTATATATATTTTGTTTTATTAATATTTAGTTAGTAATAGACTTTACTTTAGTTAAATTAATGAAAATATAAACTTGCACTTTTTTTGGGTAAAAAGGGCGAACTCAAGAGGAAGTCTACAGTAATTAATACTTATTAGGCATTATGCAAACCTGTTGTAGAATAAATACAATAATTTTATAAATAAACATGAAATCCACTAAACATAAAACAAACTTTCATTAAAAAAATTAGATCTAAAAAAGCTATTAAACATTATATATATTTTGTTTTGTTAATATTTAGTTAGTAATAGACTTTACTTTAGTTAAATTTAGGAAAATATAAGCTTGCACTTTTTTGAGTAAAAAGGGCGAACTCAAGAGGAAGTCTACCGTAATTAATATTTATTAGGCATTATGCAAACCTGTTGTAGAATAAATAGCTAAATAAAGTTGTTATTATAAAAAGACTACTTAAATACAATACAAACCAGGTTAAATAAGAAGTATTTTAAAAGATCAAATAAAATAAAAAATCTTTCATAAAATAATGTCTGCTACTGAAGTCTAATATAATGTGAAAGATGAGGTTCATGATTCCTTGCAAGTTTTTCTAATTTGATTCTTAATCAGTAAAATGGAGCCTTAAGTCACCTCCTTTATAGATATATAGATTAGATCTTTTGCTCAAGATGTTGATAACTGAACTGAAAGCTTTCTCAACAACATAGCTAGAAGAAAAAGCTATAAACAACAATCTAAATTCCTCCCAAATGATTGAATGTCTTATTTTTTGTTAAGTCCAAAAGCTTTCATATCGTTCTTTGGAAGAACTTACTTTAAGTTCAAGGTCAGTTTGTAAGTCTGAGAAGGTTTCCTGTAAGTCGTTTACTTCAAAAGTATCTGCCTCGAAGGGATCCATATTTATATCTATAGGATAGCTTTTTTGTGTCAAATCTAAATTTTACTACTTAATATGTTAAAATTGTTAAAAATTCCAGATTTTTTCCAGGTTATTTTTTTTGCCTAAATTGTCAAATTCCAGGTTTTTCCAGGTTTCTAGGTAAATTGGCAACCCTGTATAGTTTTATTTCTTAGTCTAACTTAGTGACTTTTCAAAAAACAACTGTAAATGTTATGTGGTCATAGTTAATAATAAATAACTTAGATTTTTACAAACCATTGATGATCCCAAATAACATATATGTCAGGTTATAAAATAATGAGAGGGATTCCAATTGTCGTCTATAATCTATGTAATTGTTAAATAAGGAAATATATGAATGAAAATAAAGTATTTATTTGAAAGTAGGAGTCATAAGCACTTGTTTTTTTTTCTATTTTTTAGATAAATAAAATAAACTTTTTTGTTTAAGTTTTACCTCAGGGTCAAATAATTAATAGCAAGCTAAAATTAGTAAAATAGCAAGAAAAAAAGTAAAAATCTTATGACACCCTTTCGCCCTCTTACTAATTATCGCCCCCCGAATTACTAAAATCGCTCCCAGGGGAAACCCTGATATATAGGGTGCACGACTACTCAAATTCGGACAAAAAACTTTTCTTTATTTTTATTATCACTGTTACCCCTAACGCTTAACCCCAATCGGTAGCTTTTTTTTATTGTATTTTATTAAATTCCCTTTCAGTTTTTTTTTTTTAATTATTTTTGTTGGCTATTTTTTATTTCAACTATCACTGTTACACCTAACCCTTACCCTCGATCGGCAGCTTTTTTTTACGAATTTATCTTTAAGTTATATTTTTTAGTTTTTTTATTTTTATTTTTTAGATACTTTTAGTTTCATGCAAAAATGAACCTCTGTGCAAAACTATCACTCGTGAAAAATTGACCCTCCGTGCAAAATTGTCAATCGTATAATTTTGACCCGTTCCTATTTTTATTATATGTGCTTTAATTAAAAATTTAGCTTATCTTGTTTGTAGTATTTATATCAATTGAATATTAAAACAGAAGTAACAATTTGTTCTTATGAAAAGTTATAAGCAGTTTTTTTCTGATTCGCTTAATAAAAGAAAACCGAGTTTTAAATCTACCCCTTGTAACTGAAATAGAAAAATTCTACATTCAAAACAAACTGAATAACAACCAGTGCCAGAGCTTATAAATATCTTAGTAACTAGCTTATCTGATTTATCTTTGCTTACATAAAAAACATGAATGTCGCGAACGCAAGCATCTGTAAAAAGTTGTGTTGAATGCGATTACATCTACCAATGACCAAATTAACGACTCAGCTTAAAAGTATCTAAGTTATAAGATATCGATTATATCTATATATTTTTTGCGCTTTAAACCGCAAACATACTTTAAAGGCTCAGTCTCATATTCTTATATCATATAAAAAGATTTTTATGGTTAGTATACCGAAATCTGAACTGAGTTGAGCATAAGCCGATGTAGAACTTCTTTTTAAAATCAGAGTTAGTTGCTGCTTTGTAAATAGTGTTCTCTGGGCGCTTACATTGATTTTAAATTAACTTGGGAGTTGATAAAAAGAACGCAGCCAATAGCAAATGGCAATAACCCTGTTTGTAGGATGTGGTTAAAAGAATCAACAGCCGTTATGTATGCGTTTAAAAGGAAGGTTGTTTAAATAAGAAGAATAAATTCATATTGTCTTGTCGACATATGAAAATTACAATAAATTTTGAAGTATATAAAAGTCGCTTAACTGTGATTTTTGTGAATTTTTAATTGTTTGATTAATTAAATGCAAAGATTAATTTTTTTACCGAGTTTATGTAAAGCACAATATTACGTCATACTATTTTTTTGTTTTATCGCATAACTTTTGCATTTCTGTTTAGTAAAGTGCTTGTTATTTTAAACTTAGCTATCTGATGATTAAAGCGTTTAGCTTTATGAAGCATATGTACTAGTATTTTTCTAATAAACTATTTTAAAGCCCTTCAAGTGGCTCTGTAGAAGGCGTTCAAGTTTAAAGAACCGCCTTATTTTATATATACATTTATATCTACAGACAAGAAGTTATAACATAGATGTTTGCGAGCGCGACATTCATGTTTTATATGTTAGCACTGATAATTCAGACGAGTTTGTTAATTGGCAATCTCATAAGATTCGAATTAAGGGGTCAGCAACGCCTTAAAAAACCCGAGCAGACGGTGAAATTAGAAAGATTTTAGTTTTTTTACTTTTACGTAGTAGTGTTTATTTGTTACACTTATCATTTTCTTGAATCACTATTTTTATCTTTGTTTAAAGCATTGTGTTTTTTTTTAATGATTTATTCGTGCAAAGTAATTTTGGCTGACAGCGGGTCTATTTTGTATATATTAGCTTTAACGCAAACATGTACAATCTGCAAATATTATATGTATTCTACGTATCATAGATATCAAAAATACAAGTTTAATAACTCAAACTGTTTACTTAAGTGTGTTTAATTTTTTTATGTAAATCATGTTGATCCTAAACAGTTACGAGGTAAAAAAACAAAATGAATTTTTTTTTGACGTCTTTGCTACGTATCACTGTTGCTAAATGACGTTGTTGCTATGCCAACTCATCAGAGAACAAACGTTTTTTGTGTAAGATTAAATTTTATAATTTTTAATGTAGTTGATAAATTAATGTGATGTGATACTTTAGTTTACAATACTTAATTACATATTTAACATTTGAAATTAGAAATACAGTTACTTTCAAATAACGTTATAAACATTGTTTGGTTGACAAATCATTGCCAAGTTTAACAGAATTTTAAACTGTTCTTAATTGTAAATATATCTATATATAAAACTGAAATGAGATATATGTACATATTAAGACTTTATAAATGTACATACTTTTCAAGTTTTTTACTAAGTTTTAATATGTTCTGTTGATAAACTAAGGTTTCTAAAAAATTTAACTAAACTTAGTTTTACTTAAAAAATATTTATCTTTGGTTTAACAAACCATGTGTATAAACTTAAAAATTGCCTTAACCACTAATAACAATAGGATTTAAAAAACAAAATTTATTAGTAAATTTATTAGCTGTTTATAATGCGAGTTCATATTTAAAGTATAACCAAGCCTTAAAGGCCATATAAAATATTTACTTTTATAATAACTGTAAAAATGTAAAATTAAATTATTTTCTATGTTATAGAATTTAAAACATTACTTATTGTTTTTAGTTGAATATTTTAATTAACTATTTCGTCGTTAAATAAAAAACACTTTCTAAAATAGTAAATAAACATTCTTAACAAACAAGTAAATAAGCTTTAGTAGGTTATAAATCTATAAATTTTGAGGGAAATAAATAGAGATTTCGTGCATACAGTAGTTAGTTATCTTCTGCCACAGTATATTTATATCGAAAATACTCCTCATTTATTTCAGGGTGGCCAACTGCTTTTGAGAAATTTCTTCCAGGTTTTCTAAGTTTAGTCCAGGTTTTTAAAGTACATGTTTTTAGGTTTATTTTTAATTTAAAATTAAGTTTAGTGTTAAAATGTGTTAAATAATATAATATGATAAAAAGATACTGTAAGGCCGATTTAAACACGCTAAAATATTTTGATGATGAGAAAATATTTCATCTTTATGATAGATTTTTTGTGTCAAATCGAATTTTTACCATTTACATGTACAAAGTTTTTAAAACTCCAGGTTGTTGAAAAACTGTTATTAAAAATTTTAGGTATTTTCTAGGTTATTTACAAAATTTCTCAAATTCCAGGGTTTTCTATTATTTTCTAGGATTCCAGGTTTTTTGGCCACTCTATATATCAAATTCAAAATCCACGAGTTTCATTCTTTCCAGCCTTCTGAGGTAGTCATACTTCGGCCATACATCCTTACCAGTTAAACCTGAACAATTTGCTCATTTATTTGAAATATGATACATGCATGCGTTTTACTGCTTAAAAAAAAAAGCAAATCGCTTAAAAAACACTATGTCATATAATTCAAGTTTGGTTTGAAATGATTTAAACTTTTAATTTTAATTTAAATTTTAAATAAATAATAAATATATGTATAGTTAGTAATATAACAAAGCAAAATTAATAGCTAATTTAGTAGTTTAACATTGAACTTAACATTTTATGCTTAAAGGATATATTTTTTAGCTTACTAAAATAAGCTATAAAAATAAAAGTTATCTAAGCTTTTAGACGTTTTCACATATAAAATTTTTTTAATTTATATTGTAAAAATATTTAAGAAATATTAGTTATGGTCAAACATTTATAAAAAGTAAGTTACTGAAAGCATATTTAACATTCAAAACCAAAGAATATTAGAAAAATTTAAGTTATATCTCAAAGGTACGAAAAAGTTTGACTAATACTGAATTTTTTAAAGATTTTTTTTGTACTTTACAGTTTTAATAAAACTTCATACAATCAAAATTTACTTGTGAGTTTTATAAAACTCTTTTTATTGATAATTAATAAAGCACAAACCTGTTATTTTAACAACTACTTCGTCACATATTTCAAAATACCAACAATCAATATCGCCACCTGACTTCTTTACATCTGGTCTTATTTCATTTTCAACAACCTCTTTTACCCTTTTAACAGTGGTTAGTCCTGATTTAAGTTAAAACTTTAGCACAAAGTAAGATGATTTGCTTTTGTTATAATTTAAAAACCGTAAATGATTCAAACTATACCATTTAAATAGGTGAAGGACAAACTTAGGCCTTCAAAAGAGAGTTATGTATTCTTAAATTAAAATATAATGGTAGATTTTTCTACTAATGCTTTGAAAAGTCCTATGAATTTCGTAATAGTACACACTAGTGCTTATTATATATATTTATTTTAATACAATTTTGTAACATATATTTTATTTAGGATCAGCTTTTAACTTTGACTAAGATTTAGCACAATTCCAAAAATCTTAATAAAAACTTAAAACTTTAATAAACATAATTTCCTACATTTTGGAGTGAAAAGATGTATCCTTCATTGAATCGAATGATTATAATCTTATAAGTTCTTGGTAACTTTTTGTAGAAAAAAAAGAATTACACTTCTAATTGAAAGGGTATAACAACGAAAAAACTTCTAAACTTAATTCATTTCTTTAATTGTAACTTGCAACGATTTTTTAATTATTATTAGAATGTTTACCACTACTTTCTAAAACTGTTTAATATTTTATGAACCACTCTAAAAATAAAACTGTATTTTACTGACAAACCGTCAAATAATAGTTAAATGTTTTACAGATATGAATATTCATAATATTTATAAAACATATTCTGGTATTAATTTTAGAAAATAATAATAAACCAAAACTGATATTAATACTAATAAGTTATAACGTTCGTTTTTCAGTTTTTTTTTTATCAAACTATAATATTATTTCTAAACGTAAGGTTAAATAAAACAACGATCTTGTAAAAATGTCATGAAATTTGTACTACCTTTATTTCTTTTAGTCTCAAATAGTCTTCCGTATGAGATTCGATACATGCGTACAGTTTGATAAATTTCCGGCTTTAAAGTTTCCCAGTCTACTTCTGCACTAGATCTTGTTACAACAACATGATTTGATCCAAGTTTCACAGACTTAACCTTTATATTAAAAGCATATATTTTTATTGTTTTGTATATAAAGTTTTAGAAATGTAAGTGTTTTGAAGACATTAGTTTAAAAAACAAAACGTTAATTAACTTAGTTATAAGGTTAAGGAAATTATTTAGTCTGAAAAAGTGAAATTAAAAAATTACGAAACGTTTGATGTTTATTCAATTTTATTTTTTTTATATCTAGAGGTAGGGGTAGGGAGTACTTGGTTGAAGTTTGCTGGACTTATGAGTCAATATGATTTAAATGCTTTTGTTGTATTATGACGTCATTATTACACTAAATATGCAAACTTTGTCTCTAAATTGTAATTTTTTTTAATAAAAAGCAAATTCTTTTGCCGTTTTACTCTTAGTTTTTTGATTTAGAATATAAAATATGTCAATTCAGCTAGGTTGAAAAATATTACTAGTGTGATGTCATTTCAGTTTGATTTTATATATACAACTACATTTTAAATCCCTTACGTTATTAAAAACTGTGATATTGAGAGCACCTGTCTAAGAGTAAAAGATCTAGATTTATATATAATAGAAAGTGCATGTAAATTTATTAAAACTAGTGTAATTTTATTATTTTAATTTAAAAATTTTTATTTAATTAAACAACAAATGTTTATCTGTATTATATTTTTTTATCGTTAAGTATGTTATTGTTTTCAAATTACTATTAGTTAAAGTTTGTAAAGTATTGTACATCTAAATAAATAAAATTTTAAATTGTTAGTTTATTTAAATGTTTTAATTCTCTAATTCTAAAACTTTTTATCAAATCTTTTTTAACTTTAAACTCATAGCAGTTAGTTGTTATTGTATTTACTTATTCAAAATGCTATCAATAATCATAATTTTTAATAAAGAAAAGTTATTTACAATGTATTATATATATATATATCAACATGCAATTTAAATGACATTACACCAGTAATATCTTTCTGCCTAGCTGACTCATCATATTTTATATTTTAAATAAAAAAACTAAGAGTAAAACGGCAGAAGAATTTGCTTTTTATGTTATAAAAAAACGTACAATTTTAGAGACAAAATTTGCATATTAAGTGCAATAATGACGTCATAATACAACAAAAGCAGTTTAAATGTCTTTAATTTTTGCCTATAATTATAAGCTTTCATTTAAGATATATATTCTAAGTCTAAGACGTGTATAGTTATTTTAACTACTGTTTAAGTTGAAAAATCGAAAAATATGTGATTTTTGGGGTTAAAACAATTTTTTTCATGTGTACTTATTTGAATTTTACAATATGACCGAAAAAAAAGTGCTGTACTCCCTACCCCTACATTTTACAGACAAATTTTGCACATTAAGTCAATTATGATTATGACGTCATAATACATCAAAAGCAGTTAATATGTCATTAAATATATGTTAATAATTATAAGCATTAAATTAAAACATAAACTATAAGTCTAGGACATGTATAAGTGATTTTATTACTGTTTAAGTTAAAAATTGAAAATTATGTGATTTTTAGGATTTAAATTAGCTTTTTGGGCAGCAGCTTTTCGTTTTTGCAAAATTATAAGAATTTTTTTTTGGATACTTCTTATGAAGCAAAAACAAATTGAAATTATGTTGACTTGAATGAATATTACAATATTACCCACTAGAGGTAAAGTAAGTAAATAAAGATTTTAGTTAAATGTATATATCAATATTTAAGTCAAATTTTATAAATTCTCTTAAAAAAAAAAAAACACTTTTTACATCTTTTACAAGTTAACAAACTGAAAATCTGCAATAAAAATAAATTATGGAGATACTAATTCAATTTTTATTGTAAAAATTACATTAGCAAAATTGTTAATCGTTAAACATTTATTAAAACTAAGTTACTGAAAACATATTTGACACCTAAAACTAAAGCAATTTGTATAAATTTAAGCTGCAGTTAGAAGCTATGAAAAAGTCGGCTAATATAGTTTTTGTAGATAATATATTTTTTAGTAGTTTTACAACACAAGTTAAGATTGCATGGAATTAAAAATCGTTTGTAGATTTTATAAAACATGTGTCAAATACTACCTTTCTAAACAGTTGAAATAAAATTTTACCAAAGATTTCAAACTAGTTAACGTAACTAACCCCTTCGATTTCAAACAACTTTTCAGCTACTGTAAATTCGCATGACCGACTCTTGTAAGGATAGAAAACAGAACCTTTATCGAACACTGGACAGAGTCGCTCCAACTTAAGACTGTTTTGATCATTTTCGTACGCTTGTGACCACACCCATTGAATTTCTACAGGACGCCGTTTGATTAGATTAAAAGGCCTTCTAGACAATGGAGGTTTCTTAAATGGTCTACAACGTTTAAGTCCATCACGTATTGTATGCTTTAGCTGACTGGTAGCGAATTCTCTCTGGGTATTCAAACCAGCAATGTTTTGATAAAGCAAACTAGAGCTTCTAAAAATTGCGGTTAGCCATGGTTTTTTACTAAACAAATTTGTCATTCTAATAAGTCTGTAAACCAATTATGTTACTATTCAAATAAAACTTCCTTTTTTATAATTTTGAACTATTTAAATTAAAATAATTTTATTAATTAACTGATGTAAATCAATGAACCATTAAAGCATGAAAAGGAAGATGTTTAGCCGTAATAAAACATTAAAGTTCTATACATGACTTAGATTTGCCAGAATGCTAACTGAACAATGAATACTTAAATTAAGTTAGTTTGTTTAAACTAAATGATCTAGTAGTTGTGTAAACTATAGTGCTTGAAATCTAGCAGTTTTGATGTCACTTACATATATGCTGTCAATTAATCTGTACTGATACTATATTATAGCTTAGTTTTGTAATTTGGCTTATATCTTTTACTAAAACTGATCAAATTTAAAACTTGGTTTTAGAATTATATAACCGAATAGAAAGTTAGAATCATACAAAGTAGTCATATTTTATTAAATTTTTAAACAAGCCTAAGGTAACTGTACACTTTACTATAAACTATTTTTTAACTTATTTTTTAAATTTGTGCACGTGTTTAGAATTAAATAAATGTTTTATTTTTAACTTAAAATTCTCTCTAAATATTATCATTTGTTGCATTGTCTGCTAATGTGTGATTGAAATGTTTTGTTTCGTTTTCTTTTAAACAGCGCAGTGTTTTAAAATGTACATTAAATAAATAGTTAATTAGTATTTAGGCGAAACAACCAGCCTGGGTGTAAAAAAAGTAACTAAAGTTGCCCTCATAACATAGGGCTTAGATGCTTAAGAATATTAAAACAAGTTGCATTATGAATCTTTTGATAATTTGTAAAAGTTTTAAAGCGGCCACCTGTTCAAAAATGAATTCAGTTTAGAAACCTATTAAATGCTCATGTAGGTCTAATTAGTAGAAATATTATAAAAAAAATAAGTTTTTTTAATGTAAATTTTGTAGCTACTAAAAATATATCTAGTGTAAATAATTTTTAAGATTTTTAATGTCATGTCTCTAAATAGTTGAAATTAAAACAATTGTATAGGTCTACTTAAAATGAATATTATGGTGAAAAGTATTTAGAAAAAAGCTAAATATAACCAAAAATTATTGAAACTTATTTTTCAATAGTTTTAGTATTTTGCATTCGCCAAAGAATAACCAAAAACTAAAATAAACTCTTTATAAAATTATAATAGAAAATATAAAATGTATAACTTGAGATTTAGGAAAACATATCCACAATTTGAGTTTTAAAATAAAAAATTAAACAAGCCTGAGTCAGCCATAGTTTTTGAAAAAATAAACTATCCTGAGTTATCCTGAGTAGGTTGAATGTGTGGCATCCCTGAAAATTTTCTCAAATTTGAAACAGCACAGATTAACAACAAGCATATCACTGCTTTGTTATTTTTAGTTGAATTTTGAAGTGTTCCTAAAACTTAAACATGGTAAACACTGTTGCAAGAAAAATTTGATGTGTATTTTTAACTAACGAGCATAAGTTTAAGCTTGTGGAATGTATTAATAAAATTAATTTAGTAGATACAAGGTGAGAAAGTAAGTATTCATAGAGCTTTAATAATTAAAACAAAAGTATGTTACTTTTTAACTTATATATAGTTACATAAAAACTGTGCTTATCTTATAAAACAAAAATTTCAAGGCGTTTTATGTTGACTTGAGCTAGCTGGATTATTTCTAAGTAGTTCACTTTCATGCCTGATCAGCCTGGGTGAATGGTAACCTTGTAATTAGCAAAAGAACTTAAACATCATTATCAATAGCTTAAGTATGTAAGCTAAACAAAATCCTTTGTGTGAAAATTAGTTTATTCTCATAATAGACGCAAATATACTTATGTTGTACAAATACATTTAAAAAGTATAAACTTGAGGTTTTTTCAAAGCAATGACGTCAAAAAATCTAGATCCAACTAAAAAGTATTTAAGTTATAGTGCAAAGTAGGTTGAATTTTCGCACCTTAGATTATACAGAACACTTTGACTTTTGGAGAACTAACTTTTTAGAAAGTTAAAGTGTAACAATAGTGATATTAACTCTATAACAACTCAAAAACTTGAAACTACCTGTTTTATGTTGTGCAAACGAATAGAGATAACTAACAATTTGTAAAACATACATGCACAATATTTATTTATGTGAGAGTGGTTATAGATCATTCCTGTATACATAAAACTATTAATATTTTCATGTAAGTAAACTACAGATATATACATTGAAGTTGTTCAATTGAAAAAAATGCTAGTCTACTTTTCATTCTTAAATTTTGGTGGTGAAAAATAATGAATTGTTAAAGTTCATTATGAATAAAAACAATTGTTGAAAGCTTATCAATTAAATTTATTACTTAATTTTGGAAGAAATTCTAAACTTAGATTACATATTTAAATTAGCTGAAACAGTACTACTTTTATTTTACAAAAATGCATTTTTTAATTGTCCATAAATCTATTCAGTTTCTTTTTACAGAACACGTATCCAGTATACTTATGATAAACATAATACAACAAACTCATTTTCAACATTTAAAAAAGAATATTTTTCCAAAAAGCAGAAAAAGCAAGCAATAATACCTGAAAAATACTAGTTTAACTAGAAAAAAAACAGCACATAATATTAACTGTCCTATAGAACAAGAAAAACCAAAATTACAAATTTTCCAAGACAAAACTTAAGAAAAAACATACTGAGTGTTACTTCACTTGAAAATAATACAACATAGCAAACAGAAAGCTTAATAAAAATAATAAAAGTTTAAAACTTTCTACAGATAGTGTTGTACAGGCAAACATAATTGAAAAATATATAAGTTAAAGAAAGAGATATAACTATAAAACCAAGTAGAATTAACTTATGAATGCTTTGAAATTGACATTACTTTATTTGATGATCAAAATTTATTAGAAATAAGAAAGTAACAGAAAAATTTATTCTGATCATGCATAAATATTGCCACTCTTTCAGGAAAATAAAAGCCACTCTGAAATAAAAAAGACTAAACTCAGTAGGCCTGAGTTTTACAGAACATTTAAATTTTCAAAATCTAGTTCATGAAAGAAAACATCAA
The DNA here is from genome assembly GCF_965202585.1 of Thalia democratica. Lineage (NCBI taxonomy): Eukaryota > Metazoa > Chordata > Thaliacea > Salpida > Salpidae > Thalia > Thalia democratica. Next base: position 32,050,019 of record NC_139172.1, on the reverse strand, counting down.
GTAATCTTAAATGTATAAAAATACCAGAACAATAACAAACAACTTAATGAAATCCTAACTTATCTAAAGTTAAAGATTAAAAGCCATAAAAACAAGTCTGAGATTGGTAAAAATTATCAAAATAAGACTGAGTTTGCCTTAGTTGTCCTGATTAGCTTGTCCTAGGCTAAGCCTTTCAACTACAAAACTGTTGTTTTACGAGTTTTTTGAGAAATTTCTTGGGGTGAGCAATAACATTTATAAATTTTTTAAGGGGCTTTTTGAAATGCTTAGGAAAACCCTTGTATAGAAAGTACTAACAGGAGTAAAGCAGCTGTATTCAATCTCACTTGGTATGCATCAACAAAAGTTTGAGAAGTACTTTGAAACACGAGGGTTACTTTGGCTCGAATAGATTTTTTCGCAACTTTTAAAAAAATTTCAAACTTCTTTTCATTATCTTTAAAGCTAACTTATACTTTGTTTCTAGAGAACTCTCCTTTGCCTTTAATTAAAAACAATTATATTGGGGTTTAAATTTAGTAGTCGGGCCTTCTTAAAAAATTTTAATTACTTTACTTATTTTAGCTTTTCTTTAAAAATAAAATAAATAAATTTTCAACTTACTTATTAAACTAAGTTTTTTATGATGGAACTTTTTTTTTTTTTTTTTTAAGATATCCCCAAAATATACCCAAATAAAAATTTGCAAAATATTCAAATTCACCATGGCTTTACTGCAAAAATATAATGTTTTTCAAATAATATTTATTATCGATGTTCTTATTTAACTAAGTTTTATGTTAAGGAAACATTTGTTTCTCTTTTCTTTTTTTATTATATGACTTATGCAAATTTTACATAGATTTACATATGTCGAGGGATTTCTCGCTCAATTGCTATGAATTTATGTAAAACTTGCAAAGATCATATAATTTAAAAAATTGGAAAAATTAATGTTTCCTTAATATAAAACTAAGTTAAATAAGAATATTGGAAATAAAAATTATTTGAAAAACAGTATATTATTGCAGTAAAGCCATGATAAATTTGAATATTTTGTAATCTTTTATTTGGGGATATCTTAAAAAAAATTTTAAGGAAAAAAACAATTTCAACATATAAAAAACTTAGTTCAATAAAAAAGTTAAATAAAAAACTTTTATTTTATTTTTCGAGAATAGCTAAAAAAAGTAAAAGAACTATTAAAATTGTTAAATTTTAAAAGGAGCCCCACTACATACTCAAATCCCAATATTTTTTTAATTAAAGGCAAATGAGGGTTCTTTAGAATAAGAAATTTAAGTTATCTATAAAGATAAGAGAAATAATTGGATATAAAGTTTAGACATTTTTTTTAATTGCAAAAAAAGCTATTCGAGCCAAAGTAGGCCTTGTCTTTAAAACTTTTTATTAATTTCAATTTTCAACAATTAAAACCATTATTTTTTAATTAACTAATAATGGCAAGAGTAGTTATGTTTAATATAATGGAATATAGTTAAAGTAATTCAGAACAAACAAATAAGTTAACAAGCATAAACAACTACATTATGTCTAGGAATTACAAAACTATCAAGGCCACTGGTGGTCAAGATAATTGTTTTCTAAACATCATTGGCTTTTGAAAGAAAGTTCTAAGGATGATGTTTATCGGACTTTTTTTTTAAATAAAAAACAATAAATTGTTTTTTAGATGAGGATTGTAAAAATGTCCTAAAAGTATATTTAATTTTTTTTTAGCTAAAAATTCAATTTGACAAGAGTTAAACATTTTCCACAGCTTAATGTATAAAATATTTTGAAATAAAAAATTATCACAATATAATGACAAAACTAAAACAAGTTTCAGTCAAAACTCTAAAAAATAATTGCTCTTTTTTCAAGAGGGTTTTCTCTAAACTTTATTAAATCTTAACATGCAATTTCTTTAAAACTTATAGTAATAGTCTATAATACTTTAAAAATTAGTTGCAGTAAATGAAATAATAAATTTTAAATAAAATAGTCGTTTTTCGCCTTTCTGGTTTTGCCTTCTGTTAGTATGCAATTGACATAGCACTTTTACATGTATAAAACATGATATTAATTTTCTATAAACATTAAAAAAAAATTTCAGTAGGATCTTTCTTAATAAGCTTAACTCAAGTGTTTTGTCCTACTATACATGTGTAATCATATTGATATAAATAAAGGTTAACTTCAAAAGATGTTTTAAAACAATAAAAAAACATTTTGATTATAAATTGTTATGTGTCAAAATGATTTTAGGATTATAAGTAGTTTATAATAGCAGAAAACTTAGATTTTTTAAGTGCAAATTAATAATCAACTATAGTTATGAAATTTTAACAGCAACAAAAACTAAAAAAATAAAGTGAACATAAAAAAACAAAAATATATATTTCCTTCAGCTAAAAATAAGTCAGAAAAACATGTTATTACATTTACACAGCATTAAAATTTCCTTACAATAAAACATCATACTAGCACCAAAAATTATTTTTTTATATTTTGCTTTTTACTGAAATACAAACATTCTTCATTCAAAATAAACTGAACGACAATAAGTACCAGAGCATATAGATCGTACTATAAACAGACTTAAAAAAAATCACAAGCTATAATGACCATCTAATCTAATTAATTTCAGATAAGAGTGTAAACTAAAATATTTTAAGATATTGTTTTTATCAAAAAATTGATAACTATATTTGATTTTTAAGTTGTACTTTTATAAGTAACAACTTATTGAAGATATGGCAAAACTGAACATGAAGGATTTGTTGTCACACATTATGAATTTAATTTAAAGATTAAAACCTAAAAAAAGTTATAAGAGATGTTTTATTTTCATAGATCTGAGTTGAAAACCTTGAGAACAAAATAGCTTAGTTATTCTTATCGAACCTAATTTTAAAACTCTAAATAGTAAACTTAAACTTAAAAGTATGAAATTGTTACATTGATTTTAGACTAAAATAACATTTTTTAGCTCTATAATTTTAAACTTTCACATCCAATTTATTTACATAATAGAAAGTTTATTAAAGCTATTTGTATGTATTTAAAACAATTACATAAAAATAATCAAAATTCAAGTAACAACAAAAAGTGTAGCTCTTATATAGATTTAAACTGAAGTTTCAATTATTCGATGACAATAAATAATCCGAAGTATCTCAGTCAGGTCGTACTTTTTATGCACACAATTTTGTATTCAAAGTAGTTTACAGGGCTTGAAAAAATAATTTACGGTCATTTTCTTAGAAGCCCACTAAAGTGTATTAAAATACTTAATTATTAAAAAGCCTTGTGTAATCTGTTATCAATCCTGTTTAAATATGAACTGTCTTGAAACTAATGAAACTTTTAGGTCATTGGTGGACAACTTTTGTAGTCAGCAATTCATATTTACTAAAAAATCTTTTCTAGTTTCAACTCGTTAAAAATGTAATTGCGGGCTGCATGATTTAAAAAAATAACAAATAAGAAACAAAAAAACTCGAACAAAATTGTAATAAAATGATTTAGTATTATTGTGATCCAGGAAATACTATTGTGAACTGACAACGAAATGAAAGCGTATTTCAAAATATTAATTATCTAAAATTAAATTTTATTTATTTTGCATAAGTAGTTTTCAGTTTACTTAGCGGGTCGAAATTCGACTGGATCTGCGACTTGATCTGAGCTGAACGTTACCCATCTGAAATCTTAACTGAAACCTGACATAATATTAAAATATCATATATAACAAATTTCGGACATTAATACTAATTAACTTAATTAAGCCGCACATAATACTTAAATTATTTTATAAATAAGCATATTCTAAAATAACTATACCAGAGATTAAAAAACTATAAAATAATGAACAGTTTATTTTACACATAATAAAATTAAATTAAAAAATAATATCTGATCTAGTTTGAGGAAGTTTGACTCACTGGTTGATTATCTTACATGAAAAGTGGTTTCATCAACAGCTTCAGTCAATGCAGTAAACTTATTAATTTGAATGCTAAGGTATAATGTAAGCAATTTAGTTGTAAAGTTAAAAATTTTATTTTAAACTTTTTAAACTATTTGTTTTGTAGTAGAATACCATGAGATAGTATTTGACTTGGAATAACCTTTAGGGAACTAAACCTGAATTCTAACTTTTTTTTATCTTTATTTAAATTCAAAAAAAATCCAATGTTTTACAGAAAATTCTGTGTACAGAAAGAAAGTAATCAATTAATAAAATTTTAACTTGGTTAAAATTTTGTTTTGTAACTGTAGCAGTCTTTTTGATGGCTTATTTAATTCTGTTTAAAAACTTTTTTTTTTTCTAGCTATTAGCCTATAATAATTTAACAAAGGAAAATAGTGAAAAACTTAAAGCTAGTGTTGAAGTATTAAAATAAACTAAGTATATTCTAATTGCTTATATATATTCAATTAAGATAAAACAAAAAAAATTGTATTAATAGTTTAAAAGTCTTTATATAATAATAATTTATTTAACAATAATAAATCAAGTTAGAAAATAAAATTGAGTTTAAGAAACTTTAAAATAAAAAAGTAGAAGTCATTTCAAATAGAGACTTCAAATTTATACTCTTTTAAAATCAAAAAATTCTTTTTAGAAATAAAAACTTTAATGATTATCAAAATTTTACGATCAGATAATAGTCATACAGTGATTTAATTTATATACAGATTAAACAAGTAATAACAAAAACCTGTTAAATAAAGGTCTTTCAAACAAATATTTTAATCACTATGCTATAAACACTTTTAGTGTAATGTAAAACGACGAATATGAACTACAAAATTAACCAGGTCTAAATAAAACTATTAAAAACTTTAAATCATAAACCATTTAATAAATATAGTATACTTCCGCTTGAGTTCGCACTTTGAAAAAAATCAATTAGTGCAAACTCAAAAAATTATTACCATATTTTTTTACAAAATGAAAAATTTCAATATGAACTCCACTAAACATAAAACAAATTTTGATTAAAAAAATTAGATCTTAAAGAGCTACTAAATATTATATATATTTTGTTTTATTAATATTTAGTTAGTAATAGACTTTACTTTAGTTAAATTAATGAAAATATAAACTTGCACTTTTTTTGGGTAAAAAGGGCGAACTCAAGAGGAAGTCTACAGTAATTAATACTTATTAGGCATTATGCAAACCTGTTGTAGAATAAATACAATAATTTTATAAATAAACATGTAATCCACTAAACATAAAACAAACTTTCATTAAAAAAATTAGATCTAAAAAAGCTATTAAACATTATATATATTTTGTTTTGTTAATATTTAGTTAGTAATAGACTTTACTTTAGTTAAATTTAGGAAAATATAAGCTTGCACTTTTTTGAGTAAAAAGGGCGAACTCAAGAGGAAGTCTACCGTAATTAATATTTATTAGGCATTATGCAAACCTGTTGTAGAATAAATAGCTAAATAAAGTTGTTATTATAAAAAGACTACTTAAATACAATACAAACCAGGTTAAATAAGAAGTATTTTAAAAGATCAAATAAAATAAAAAATCTTTCATAAAATAATGTCTGCTACTGAAGTCTAATATAATGTGAAAGATGAGGTTCATGATTCCTTGCAAGTTTTTCTAATTTGATTCTTAATCAGTAAAATGGAGCCTTAAGTCACCTCCTTTATAGATATATAGATTAGATCTTTTGCTCAAGATGTTGATAACTGAACTGAAAGCTTTCTCAACAACATAGCTAGAAAGAAAAGCTATAAACAACAATCTAAATTCCTCCCAAATGATTGTACATTTTTGTCTTATTTTTTGTTAAGTCCAAAAGCTTTCATATCGTTCTTTGGAAGAACTTACTTTAAGTTCAATGTCAGTTTGTAAGTCTGGGAAGGTTTCCTGTAAGTCGTTTACTTCAAAAGTATCTGCCTCGAAGAAATCCATATTTTTATCTATAGGATAGCTTTTTTGTGTAAAATCTAAATTTTACTACTTAATATGTTAAAATTGTTAAAAATTCCAGATTTTTTCCAGGTTTTTTTTTTGCCTAAATTGTCAAATTCCAGGTTTTTCCAGGTTTCTAGGTAAATCGGCAACCCTGTATAGCTTTATTTCTTAGTCTAACTTAATACCTTTTCAAAAAACAACTGGAAATGTGGGCATAGTTAATAATAAATAACATAGATTTTTACAAACCATTTATGATCCCAAATAACATATATGTCAGGTTATAAAATAGTGAGAGGGATTATAATCGTCGTCTATGATCTATGTAGTTGTTAAATAAGTAAATATATGAATGAAAATATAGTATTATTTGAAAGTAGGAGTCATAAGCACTTGTTTTTTTTCCTCTATTTTTTACATAAATAAGATAAACTTTTTTGTTTAAGTTTTACCTCAGGGTCAAATAATTAATAGCAAGCTAAAATTAGTAAAATACCAAGAAAAAAAGTAAAAATCTTATGATAGCCCAAAATTTTAAAACCGCCCCCTTTTCGCCCCCTTACTAGTTATCGCCCACCCTTTCGCCCTCTTGCTAATTATCGCCCCCCGAATTACTAAAATCGCCCCCAGGGGTGCGATATCGCCCACTTTGGAAAACCCTGATATATAGGGTGCACGATTACTCAAATTCGGACAAAAAACTTTTTATTTTTTAATTTTCATTATCACTGTTACCCCTAACCCTTACCCCAATCGGTAGCTTTTTTTTATTGTATTTTATATTATTAATTTACCCTTTAGGTTTTTTTTTATAATAATTATTGTTAGCTGTTTTTTTATTTCAACTATCACTATTACACCTAACCCTTACCCTCGATCGGCAGCTTTTTTTTTACGAATTTATCTTTTAGTTATATTTTTTAGTTTTTTTTATTTTTATTTTTTCAATACTTTTAGTTTCATGCAAAAATGAACCTCTGAGCAAAACTATCACTCGTGCAAAATTGACCCTCCGTGCAAAATTGTCAATTGTATAATTTTGATCCGTCCTATTTTTATTATATGTGCTTAAATTAAAAATTTAGCTTATCTTGTTTGTAGTACTTTTATCAATTGAATATTAAAACAGAAGTAACAATTTGTTCTTATGAAAAGTTATAAGCAGTTTTTTTCTGATTCGCTTAATAAAAGAAAACCGAGTTTTAAATCTACCCCTTGTAACTGAAATAGAAAATTTCTACATTCAAAACAAACTGAATAACAACTAGTGCCAGAGCTTATAAATATCTTAGTAACTAGCTTATCTGATTTATCTTCGCTTACATACAAAACATGGTTAGTATACCGAAATCTGAACTGAGTTGAGCATAAGCCGATGTAGAACTTCTTTTTAAAATCAGAGTTAGTTGCTGCTTTGTAAATAGTGTTCTCTGGGCGCTTACATTGATTTTAAATTAACTTGGGAGTTGATAAAAAGAACGCAGCCAATAGCAATAGACAATAACCCTGTTTGTAGGCTTTGCTTAAAAGAATCAACAGCCGTTATGTATGCGTTAAAAATGAAGATTATTTAAATAAGAAGAATGAATTCATATCGTCTTGTCGACATATGAAAAAGCTCCGTTTAAAATACAATACATTTTGAAGTATTTTAAAGTCGCTTAACTGTGATTTTTGTGAATTTTTAGTTGTTTGATTAGTTAGATGGAAAGATCAATTTTTGTACCGAATTTATCTAATGCACAATATTACGTCATGATATTTTTTTGTTTTATCGCATAACTTTTGCATTTCTGTTTAGTAAAGTGCTTGTTATTTTAAACTTAGCTATCTGATGATTAAAGCGTTTAGCTTTATGAAGCATATGTACTAGTATTTTTCTAATAAACTATTTAAAAGCCCTTCAAGTGGCTCTGTAGAAGGTGTTCAAGTTTGAAGAATTACCTTATTTTATATATACATATATATCTCTAGATTAGAAATTACAATATAGATGTTTACAAACGCGACATTCATGTTTTGTATGTAAGCACTGATAATTCAGACAAGTTTGTAAATTGGCAATCTCAAAAGATTCGAATTAAGGGGTCAGCACCGCCTAAAAAAACCAAAGCAGACGGTGAAATTAGAAAGATTTTAGTTTTTTTACTTTTACGTAGTAGTGTTTATTTGTTACACTTATCATTTTCTTGAATCACTATTTTTATCTTTGTTTAAAGCATTGTGTTTTTTTTTAATGATTTATTCGTGCTAAGTAATTTTGGCTGACAGCGGGTCTATTTTGTATATATTAGCTTTAACGCAAACATGTACATTCTGCAAATATTATATGTATTCTACGTATCATAGATATCAAAAATACAAGTTTAATAACTCAAACTGTTTACTTAAGTGTGTTTAATTTTTTTATGTAAATCATGTTGATCCTAAACAGTTACGAGGTAAAAAAACAAAATGAATTTTTTTTTGACGTCTTTGCTACGTATCACTGTTGCTAAATGACGTTGTTGCTATGCCAACTCATCAGAGAACAAACGTTTTTTGTGTAAGTTTAAATTTTATAATTTTTAATGTAGTTGATAAATTAATGTGATGTGATACTTTAGTTTACAATACTTAATTACATATTTAACATTTGAAATTAGAAATACAGTTACTTTCAAATAACGTAATAAACATTGTTTGGTTGACAAATCATTGCCAAGTTTAACAGAATTTTAAACTGTTCTTAATTGTAAATATATCTATATATAAAACTGAAATGAGATATATGTACATATTAAGACTTTATAAATGTACATACTTTTCAAGTTTTTTACTAAGTTTTAATATGTTCTGTTGATAAACTAAGGTTTCTAAAAAATTTAACTAAACTTAGTTTTACTTAAAAAATATTTATCTTTGGTTTAACAAACCATGTGTATAAACTTAAAAATTGCCTTAACCACTAATAACAATAGGATTTAAAAAACAAAATTTATTAGTAAATTTATTAGCTGTTTATAATGCGAGTTCATATTTAAAGTATAACCAAGCCTTAAAGGCCATATAAAATATTTACTTTTATAATAACTGTAAAAATGTAAAATTAAATTATTTTCTATGTTATAGAATTTAAAACATTACTTATTGTTTTTAGTTGAATATTTTAATTAACTATTTCGTCGTTAAATAAAAAACACTTTCTAAAATAGTAAATAAACATTCTTAACAAACAAGTAAATAAGCTTTAGTAGGTTATAAATCTATAAATTTTGAGGGAAATAAATAGAGATTTCGTGCATACAGTAGTTAGTTATCTTCTGCCACAGTATATTTATATCGAAAATACTCCTCATTTATTTCAGGGTGGCCAACTGCTTTTGAGAAATTTCTTCCAGGTTTTCTAAGTTTAGTCCAGGTTTTTAAAGTACATGTTTTTAGGTTTATTTTTAATTTAAAATTAAGTTTAGTGTTAAAATGTGTTAAATAATATAATATGATAAAAAGATACTGTAAGGCCGATTTAAACACGCTAAAATATTTTGATGATGAGAAAATATTTCATCTTTATGATAGATTTTTTGTGTCAAATCGAATTTTTACCATTTACATGTACAAAGTTTTTAAAACTCCAGGTTGTTGAAAAACTGTTATTAAAAATTTTAGGTATTTTCTAGGTTATTTACAAAATTTCTCAAATTCCAGGGTTTTCTATTATTTTCTAGGATTCCAGGTTTTTTGGCCACTCTATATATCAAATTCAAAATCCACGAGTTTCATTCTTTCCAGCCTTCTGAGGTAGTCATACTTCGGCCATACATCCTTACCAGTTAAACCTGAACAATTTGCTCATTTATTTGAAATATGATACATGCATGCGTTTTACTGCTTAAAAAAAAAAGCAAATCGCTTAAAAAACACTATGTCATATAATTCAAGTTTGGTTTGAAATGATTTAAACTTTTAATTTTAATTTAAATTTTAAATAAATAATAAATATATGTATAGTTAGTAATATAACAAAGCAAAATTAATAGCTAATTTAGTAGTTTAACATTGAACTTAACATTTTATGCTTAAAGGATATATTTTTTAGCTTACTAAAATAAGCTATAAAAATAAAAGTTATCTAAGCTTTTAGACGTTTTCACATATAAAATTTTTTTAATTTATATTGTAAAAATATTTAAGAAATATTAGTTATGGTCAAACATTTATAAAAAGTAAGTTACTAAAAGCATATTTAACATTCAAAACCAAAGAATATTAGAAAAATTTAAGTTATATCTCAAAGGTACGAAAAAGTTTGACTAATACTGAATTTTTTAAAGATTTTTTTTGTACTTTACAGTTTTAATAAAACTTCATACAATCAAAAATTACTTGTGAGTTTTATAAAACTCTTTTTATTGATAATTAATAAAGCACAAACCTGTTATTTTAACAACTACTTCGTCACATATTTCAAAATACCAACAATCAATATCGCCACCTGACTTCTTTACATCTGGTCTTATTTCATTTTCAACAACCTCTTTTACCCTTTTAACAGTGGTTAGTCCTGATTTAAGTTAAAACTTTAGCACAAAGTAAGATGATTTGCTTTTGTTATAATTTAAAAACCGTAAATGATTCAAACTATACCATTTAAATAGGTGAAGGACAAACTTAGGCCTTCAAAAGAGAGTTATGTATTCTTAAATTAAAATATAATGGTAGATTTTTCTACTAATGCTTTGAAAAGTCCTATGAATTTCGTAATAGTACACACTAGTGCTTATTATATATATTTATTTTAATACAATTTTGTAACATATATTTTATTTAGGATCAGCTTTTAACTTTGACTAAGATTTAGCACAATTCCAAAAATCTTAATAAAAACTTAAAACTTTAATAAACATAATTTCCTACATTTTGGAGTGAAAAGATGTATCCTTCATTGAATCGAATGATTATAATCTTATAAGTTCTTGGTAACTTTTTGTAGAAAAAAAAGAATTACACTTCTAATTGAAAGGGTATAACAACGAAAAAACTTCTAAACTTAATTCATTTTCTTTAATTGTAACTTGCAACGATTTTTTAATTATTATTAGAATGTTTACCACTACTTTCTAAAACTGTTTAATATTTTATGAACCACTCTAAAAATAAAACTGTATTTTACTGACAAACCGTCAAATAATAGTTAAATGTTTTACAGATACAAATATTCATAATATTTATAAAACATATTCTGGTATTAATTTTAGAAAATAATAATAAACCAAAACTGATATTAATACTAATAAGTTATAACGTTCGTTTTTCAGTTTTTTTTTTATCAAACTATAATATTATTTCTAAACGTAAGGTTAAATAAAACAACGATCTTGTAAAAATGTCATGAAATTTGTACTACCTTTATTTCTTTTAGTCTCAAATAGTCTTCCGTATGAGATTCGATACATGCGTACAGTTTGATAAATTTCCGGCTTTAAAGTTTCCCAGTCTACTTCTGCACTAGATCTTGTTACAACAACATGATTTGATCCAAGTTTCACAGACTTAACCTTTATATTAAAAGCATATATTTTTATTGTTTTGTATATAAAGTTTTAGAAATGTAAGTGTTTTGAAGACATTAGTTTAAAAAACAAAACGTTAATTAACTTAGTTATAAGGTTAAGGAAATTATTTAGTCTGAAAAAGTGAAATTAAAAAATTACGAAACGTTTGATGTTTATTCAATTTTATTTTTTTTATATCTAGAGGTAGGGGTAGGGAGTACTTGGTTGAAGTTTGCTGGACTTATGAGTCAATATGATTTAAATGCTTTTGTTGTATTATGACGTCATTATTACACTAAATATGCAAACTTTGTCTCTAAATTGTAATTTTTTTTAATAAAAAGCAAATTCTTTTGCCGTTTTACTCTTAGTTTTTTGATTTAGAATATAAAATATGTCAATTCAGCTAGGTTGAAAAATATTACTAGTGTGATGTCATTTCAGTTTGATTTTATATATACAACTACATTTTAAATCCCTTACGTTATTAAAAACTGTGATATTGAGAGCACCTGTCTAAGAGTAAAAGATCTAGATTTATATATAATAGAAAGTGCATGTAAATTTATTAAAACTAGTGTAATTTTATTATTTTAATTTAAAAATTTTTATTTAATTAAACAACAAATGTTTATCTGTATTATATTTTTTTATCGTTAAGTATGTTATTGTTTTCAAATTACTATTAGTTAAAGTTTGTAAAGTATTGTACATCTAAATAAATAAAATTTTAAATTGTTAGTTTATTTAAATGTTTTAATTCTCTAATTCTAAAACTTTTTATCAAATCTTTTTTAACTTTAAACTCATAGCAGTTAGTTGTTATTGTATTTACTTATTCAAAATGCTATCAATAATCATAATTTTTAATAAAGAAAAGTTATTTACAATGTATTATATATATATATATCAACATGCAATTTAAATGACATTACACCAGTAATATCTTTCTGCCTAGCTGACTCATCATATTTTATATTTTAAATAAAAAAACTAAGAGTAAAACGGCAGAAGAATTTGCTTTTTATGTTATAAAAAAACGTACAATTTTAGAGACAAAATTTGCATATTAAGTGCAATAATGACGTCATAATACAACAAAAGCAGTTTAAATGTCTTTAATTTTTGCCTATAATTATAAGCTTTCATTTAAGATATATATTCTAAGTCTAAGACGTGTATAGTTATTTTAACTACTGTTTAAGTTGAAAAATCGAAAAATATGTGATTTTTGGGGTTAAAACAATTTTTTCATGTGTACTTATTTGAATTTTACAATATGACCGAAAAAAAGTGCTGTACTCCCTATCCCTACATTTTACAGACAAATTTTGCACATTAAGTCAATTATGATTATGACGTCATAATACATCAAAAGCAGTTAATATGTCATTAAATATATGTTAATAATTATAAGCATTAAATTAAAACATAAACTATAAGTCTAGGACATGTATAAGTGATTTTATTACTGTTTAAGTTAAAAATTGAAAATTATGTGATTTTTAGGATTTAAATTAGCTTTTTGGACAGCAGCTTTTCGTTTTTGCAAAATTATAAGAATTTTTTTTTGGATACTTCTTATGAAGCGAAAACACACTGAAATCATATTGACTTAAATGAATATTACAATACGACCCACTAGAGGTACAGTAACTAAATAAAGATTTTAGTTAAATGTATATATCAATATTTAAGTCAAATTTTATAAATTCTCTTAAAAAAAAAAAACACTTTTTACATCTTTTACAAGTTAACAAACTGAAAATCTGCAATAAAAATAAATTATGGAGATACTAATTCAATTTTTATTGTAAAAATTACATTAGCAAAATTGTTAATCGTAAAACATTTATTAAAACTAAGTTACTGAAAACATATTTGACACCTAAAACTAAAGTAATTTGTATAAAGTTAAGCTGCAGTTAAAAGCTATGAAAAGAGTCGGCTAATATTATTTTTGTAGAATATATATTTTTTAGTAGTTTTACAACACAAGTTAAGATTGCATAGAATTAAAAATCGTTGGTAGCTTTTGTAAAACATGTGTCAAATACTACCTTTCTAAACAGTTGTAACAAAATTTTACCAAAGATTTCAAACTAGTTAACGTAAATAACCCCTTCGATTTCAAACAGCTTCTCAGCTACTGTAAATTCGCATGACCGACTCTTGTAAGGATAGTAAACAGAACCTTTATCGAACATTGGATCCATTGTACCGAGTCGCTCCAACTTAAGACTGTTGGGATCATTTTTGTACACTTGTGACCACACCCATTGAATTTTTACAGGACGCCGTTTAATAAGATTAAAATGCCGTCTAGACATTGGAGGTTTCCTAAATGGTTCACGACGTTTAAGTCCATCACGTGTTGTATGCTTTAGCTGACTGGTAGCGAATTCTCTCTGGGTATTCAAACCAGCTATGTTTTGATAAAGCAAGCCAGAGCTTCTTAAAATCGCGGTTAGCCATGGTTTTTTACTAAACAAATTTGTCATTCTAATAAGTCTGTAAACCAATTATGTTACTATTCAAATAAAACTTCCTTTTTTTATAATTTTGAACTATAGAAATTAAAATAATTTTATTAATTAACTGATGTAAATCAATGAACCATTAAAGCATTAAAAGGAAGATGTTTAGCCGTAATAAAACATTAAAGTTCTATACATGACTTAGATTTGCCAGAATGCTAACTGAACAATGAATACTTAAATTAAGTTAGTTTGTTTAAAACTAAAATGATCTAGTAGTTGTGTAAACTATAGTGCTTGAAATCTAGCAGTTTTGATGTCACTTCCATATATGCTGTCAATAAAGCTGTACTAGTACTATATTATAGCTTAGAATTTGGCTTATATCTTTTACTAAAACTGAGCAAATTTAAAACTTGGTTGAAATAATAGAAAGTTAAAATCATACTTAAGTAGTCATTTTTTATTAACTATTTAAACTAGCCTAAGGTAACTGTACGATCTAATGTTAACTTTTTATAAATTTTTGGTCACGTGTTTAGAATTAAACAAATATTTTAAATATAACTTAAAATTCTCTCTAAATATTGTTATTTTTTGTATTATTAATTTTCTTTTATACCGTGAATTTATTTTAAATTGAATACATATTTTGTTTCAAAGCAAAACAACCAGCCTGAGTGACGAAAAGTAACTAAAGTTGCCCTCATAATATCGGGCTGAGTGACCTAATGTATATTAAAACAAGTTGCATTATGAATCTTTTGATAATCTGTAAAAAATCTAAAGCGGCCACCTGTTCAAAAATAATTTTAGTTTAGAAACCTATAAAATGCTAATGTAGGTCTAATTTGTATAGATGTTATAATAAAATAAGTGTTTTTTTAATATAAATTACGTAGCTACTAAAAATATATCTAGTGTAAATAACTTTTAAGATTTTTAATGTCATGTCTCTAAATAGTTGAAATTAAAACAATTGTATAGGTCTACTTAAAATGAATATTATGGTGAAAAGTATTTAGAAAAAAGCTAAATATAACCAAAAATTATTGAAACTTATTTTTCAATAGTTTTAGTATTTTGCATTCGCCAAAGAATAACCAAAAACTAAAATAAACTCTTTATAAAATTATAATAGAAAATATAAAATGTATAACTTGAAATTTAGGAAAACATATCCACAATTTGAGTTTTAAAATAAAAAATTAAACAAGCCTGAGTCAGCCATAGTTTTTAAAAAAATAAACTATCCTGAGTTATCCTGAGTAGGTTGAATGTGTGGCATCCCTGAAAATTTTCTCAAATTTGAAACAGCACAGATTAACAACAAGCATATCACTGCTTTGTTTTTTTTAGTTGAATTTTGAAGTGTTCCTAAAACTTAAACATGGTAAACACTGTTGCAAGAAAAATTTGATGTGTATTTTTAACTAACGAGCATAAGTTTAAGCTTGTGGAATATATTAATAAAATTAATTTAGTAGATACAAGGTGAGAAATTAAGTATTCATAGAGCTTTATTAACAGGGTTGCCACTCTTTGAGCCAAAAAATCTTCCCTGAGTGACCAAAAATTTCCCTGAGTAACCTTAAATTTCCCTGAGTTTCCCTGAGTATTTTTCAAATCTTAAAAAAAAAATTTCTCTTCTAACACAAATTATTAATACCTCATTCTCATTTTTCTTCTTTAATAATAAAAGGAAGGTTGTATGTGTATGCTTCTGCATTAAATTTATGAAAAAAACTGTTTTCAAAAACTCAATCTTAAAAGGTTTAAACCAATTAGAAATTAAAAACTAAATTTTTGCACAACTTTTTTTAACAAAAGTAATACAACACTAATCTGTATTCATTTTAATTTTTTTTTACTGAAAACAAGTAGTTGTAAACAAATAACAAATAACTTTATTATTTAAAAAATAAGAACTAATAGTACAACATAGTGTTTTTTAAACTACATAAGTAACTAAAAATAAAAAGTTTTTTAGAACTTTTCAATGAATAGTTAACAACAACTTTCATTTCTCTAAACTGTTTGATTTTACTTAAGTAAATATAAATTTAAAACTTAAAAAAACTACAATATTAATACTAAGAATATTGAAGAACTAGCCGCAAGGCTAAAAAAATTCTAAATAACCACTTAAATAATAAAAATTACTACTTTTGAACAAAATATTGAAACTGGATTAACTAAACCTCATTCTAGATCTAGAAAAAAATTTCCTTGAGATTTTCAAAAACTTCCCTGAAATTTAGAGAAAAAATCAAAACTTCCCTGAGTTTCCCTGAGTTAAAAGAAAAATGCCAAAATTCCCTGAGTTTCCCTGAGATTCCCTGAGTTTCCCTGAGATTTTCTACAGCTTGAAAATTCCCTGAGATTCCCTGAGTTCCCTGAGTGTGTGGCAACCCTGTAATAATTAAAACAAAAGTATGTTACTTTTTAACTTATATATAGTTACATAAAAGCTGTGCTTATCTTATAAAACATAAATTTCAAGGCGTTTTATGTTGACTTGAGCTAGCTAAATTATTTTTAAGTAGTTCACTTGCATGCCTGATTAGCCTGGTTGAATGGTAACCTTGTAATTAGCAACAGAACTTAAACATCATTATCAATAGCTTAATTATGTAAGTTAAACAAAGTTTTTTGTGAAAATCAGTTCATTCTCATAACAGACGCAAATATACTTGAGTTTGTACAAACACATTTAACAAGTATAAACTTAAGGTTTTTTTCAAAGCAATGACATCAAAAAATCTAGATCCAACTAAAAAGTATTTAAGTTATAGTGCAAAGTAGGTTGAATTTTCGCACCTTAGATTATATAGAACATTTTGACTTTTTGAGAACTAACTTTTTAGAAAGTTTAAGTATAACAATAATGATGTTAACTCTATAACAACTCAAAAACTTTAAACCACCTGTTTTATGTTATGCAAACGAATGAAGATAATTAACAATTTGTAAAACATACATGCACTATACTTATTTAAGTGAGAGTGGTTATAGATCATTTCTGTATACATAAAACTATTAATATTTTCGTGTAAGTAAACTACAGAAATATACATTAAAGTTGTTCAATTGAAGACAATGCTAGTCTACTTTTTATTCTTAAGTTTTTGTGGTGAAAAATAATGAATTGTTAAAGTTCATTATGAATAAAAACAAATGATGAAAGCTTATCAATTAAATCTTTTATTTACATTTGGAAGAATTTCCAAACTTAGATTACATATTTAAATTAGCTGAAACAGTACTACTTTTGTTTTATAAGAATTCATTTTAAAATTGTCCAAAGATATATTCAATTTTTTTACAGTACACGTGACCAGTATACTTATGATAAACATAATAAAACAAACTCATTTTCAACATTTAAAAAAAAGAATATTTTTCCAAAAAGCAGAAAAAGCAAGCAATAGTACCTGAAAAATACTAGTTTATTGAAGTCTTTGTAAGTAACTTAAAATGGCTGATCAAAAAAAAAATATATATATATATTAAGATATAAGATTAACTGCAGATAATATTAACTGTCCTACAGAACTAGAAATTCCAAAAGTACAAGTTTTCCAAGGCAAAACTTAGAAAAAACATACTTAGTGCTATTTCACTTGAAAATAATACGACATAGCAAACAAAAAGCTCAATAAAAAACAGTAAAAGTTTTAATCTTTCTACAGATATTGTCATACAGGTAAACATAATTGGAAATATATAGGTTAAAGAAAGAGATATACTTATAAAACAAAGTTTGTAAAGTTAACTTATGAATGCTTTGAAATTGACATTACTTTATTTGATAATCAAAATTTATTAGAAATTAGAAAATAACAGAAATATTTATTCTGATCATGCATAAATATTGCCATCCTTTCAGGAAAATAAAAGCCAATCTGAAAGAGAAAAGACTAAACTCAGTAGGCCTGAGTTTTACAGAACAATTAAATTTTCAAAAGCTAGTTCATGAAAGAAAACATTAAGTAAGCTTAAATGTATAAAAATACCAGAACAATAACTAAAAACTTAATGAAATTCTAACTTATCTGAAGTTAAAGATTAAAAGCCGTAAAAACTAGTCTGAGATTGGTAAAAATTATCAAAATAAGACTGAGTTTTCCTTAGTTGTCCTGATTAGCTTTTCCTAGGCTAAGCCTTTCAACTACAAAACTGTTGTTTTATTTAGTTTTTTGAGAAATTTCTTGGGGTGAGCAATAACATTTATAAATTTTTAAGGGGGTTTTTGAAATGTTTAGGAAAACCCTTTTATAGAAAGTACTAACAGGAGTAAAGCAGCTGTATTCAATTTCACTTGTTTTGCATCAACAAAAGTTTGAGAAGTACTTTGAAACACGAGGGTTACTTTGGCTTGAATAGATTTTTTCGCAACTTTTAAAAAAATTTCAAACTTCTTTTTATTATCTTTAAAGCTAACTTATACTTTGTTTCTAGAGAACTCTCCTTTGCCTTTAATTAAAAACAATTAGATTGGGGTTTAAATTTAGTAGTGGGCCTTCTTTAAAATTTTTAATTACTTTACTTATTTTAGCTTTTCTCCAAAAATAAAACAAATAAATTTTCAACCTACTTATGAAACTAAGTTTTTTATGATGGAACTTTTTTTTAATTAATTTTTTTTTAAGTTACCCCCAAAATATACCCAAAAAAAAATTTGCAAAATATTCAAATTTACCATGGCTTTACTGCAAAAGTATAATGTTTTTCAAATAATATTTATTCTCGATGTTCTTATTAAAGTAAGTTTTATGTTAAAGAAACATTTGTTTCTCTTTTCTTTTTTTATTATATGACTTATGCAAGTTTTACATAGATTTACATATGTCGAGGGATTTCTCGCTCAAGTGCTATGAATTTATGTAAAACTTGCAAAGATCATATAATTTAAAAAATTGGAAAAATTAATGTTTCCTTAACATAAAACTAAGTTAAATAAGAATATTGGAAGTAAAAATTATGTGAAAAACAGTATATTATTGCAGTAAAGCCATGATAAATTTGAATATTTTGCAATCTTTTATTTAGGGATATCTTAAAAAAAATTTAATGAAAAAAAAAATTCATCATAAAAAAACTTAGTTCAATAAGAAAGTTAAATAAAAAACTCTTATTTTATTTTTCGAGAATAGCTAAAAAAAGTAAAAGAACTATTAAAATTGTTTAATTTTAAAAGGAGCCCCACTACAAACTCAAACCCCAATATTTTTTTAACTAAAGGCAAATGAGGGTTCTTTAGAATAAGAAATTTAAGTTATCTTTAAAGATAAGAGAAATAATTGGATATAAAGTTTAGAAATTTTTTTTAATTGCAAAAAAAGCTATTCGAGCCAAAGTAGGCCTTGTCTTTAAAACTTTTTATTAATTTTAACAATTAAAACCATTAATTTTTAATTAACTAATAATGGCAAGAGTAGTTATGTTTTATATAATGGAATATAGTTAAAGTAATTCAGAACAAACAAATAAGTTAACAAGCATAAACAACTACATTATGTGTAGGAATTACAAAACTATCAAGGCCACTGGTGGTCAAGATAAATGTTTTCCAAAAAACATCATTGGCTTTTGAAAGAAAGTTCTAAATATGATGTTTATCAGACTTTTTTTTAAACAAAAAACAATAAATTGTTTATTAGATGAGGACTGTAAAAATGTCCTAAAAGTATGTTTAATTTTTTTTAAGCTAAAAATTCAATTTGACAAGAGTTAAACATTTTCCACAGCTTAATGTATAAAATATTTTAAAATAAAAAATTGTTATATAATAAAAAAACTAAAACAAGTTCCAGTCAAAACTCTAAAAAATAATTGCTCTTTTTTCATAAGGATTTTCTCTAAATTTTATTAAATTTTAACATGTAATTTCATTATAACTTATAGTAATAGTCTATAATGTTTTAAAAATTAGTTACAGTAAATGAAATAATGGATTTTAAGTAAAATAGTTAATTTTCGTCTTTCTAGCTTTGCCTTCTGTAAGTACAGTAGCCTCTTGGATCTTTACGCACTCGTGACGTTACGCACTCTCGTTTAGTTACGCATTTCAGAATTATATAAATTTCAGATAAATAATTTTTTTTATTTTTTTAATATTGCACAAATTAGGTTTAATGTACATTTTTAAAATAAAATATGTTTTTGAATGCTAACACACCTCTCTATATCTTTAGACTTTGTAAATTTATGTTTCTTGACTAATTGATAAATTATTAGTTATACCTCAGTATATCAGAAATTTTGTTAACAATAAGAGATTAAATCAAAATTCTGAAATAAACATGACTGTGTTTAATAATGAAAGTGTAATAATAAGAGTTTAAAACATAAAGAAATAATAGAGCAGTCTTGCCCTATATATTAATAAACACCATTTTATAATTGTAAAGAAATTCTTAACTATAAATTGAATTTGCTAAGTAGAATAGAATATAAATGTCACATACAAATAAAGATAAAGATAACTTATACTTATTATTAAAATAGTAAAATTATTTCTACTCGTATTATTATTATTTTATAGAAATTCAAATCCTTTTTTTTAATATATGTATAGTTTTATCTGTTGTTTTCATATTTATAAATGAAGTAAACAAATAGTTAAAACTGGGAAAGTGCCCAGTCTGTTTTTAACTTGAAGCAATATTAAAAAACAGCCATTATAATGAGTATATTTGGTACCTCTCGTTTCTTTACGATCTCTCATATCTTTACGCACTTTTTCTTTGGACACAATGTGCGTAAATAAGCGAGAGGTTACTGTATGCAAATAATATCTCTCTTTTAAATGTATAAAACTGATATTAATTTTCTAAGAACGTGAAAAAAAAAATTTCAGTAGGATCTTTCTTGATGAGCTTAACTCAAGTGTTTTGTCCTACTATACATGTGTAATCATATTGATATAAATAAAGGTTAACTTCAAAAGATGTTTTAAAACAATAAAAAAACATTTTGATTATAAATTGTTATGTGTCAAAATGATTTTAGGATTATAAGTAGTTTATAATAGCAGAAAACTTAGATTTTTTAAGTGCAAATTAATAATCAACTATAGTTATTAAATTTTAACAGCAACAAAAACACTTAAAAAATAAAGTGAACATAAAAAAATATATATATATATATACCTCCTTAAGCTAAAAATAAGTCAGAAAAACATGTTATTACATTTACAGCAGCATAAATATTTTTTCACATTAAAACATCATACTACCACCAAAAATTGTATATTCATATTTTTCTTTTTACTGAAATACAAACATTCTTCATTCAAAATAAACTGAAAAACAATAAGTACCAGAGCTTATAGATTGTACTATAAACATACTTAAAAAAACAACAAGTTTTAAAGACCATCTAATCTAATTACTTTTAGATAAGAATGTGAAGTAAAATATTTCAGGATATTTTCTTTAATTAAAAATTTATAAC
The DNA here is from genome assembly GCF_965202585.1 of Thalia democratica. NCBI lineage: Eukaryota > Metazoa > Chordata > Thaliacea > Salpida > Salpidae > Thalia > Thalia democratica. The sequence goes on along the minus strand of NC_139172.1, from coordinate 32,028,615 downwards.
TGTATTTGATTTTTATGTTGTATTTTTATAGGTAGTAACAAGTTATTAAAGATATGACAAAACTGAACATAAATAGTTTGTTGTCACACCTTCTGAATTTCATTTAAAAATTGCAACTTAAAAGAATTATAAGAGATGTTTTAGTTTCATAGATCTGAGTTAAAAACCTTTGAAACAAAACAGTTTAGTTTATCTCATCGAACCTAAATTTAAAACTCTAAATCAGTGGTCGGCACGCTACTTTGAATTCGTGAACCCTAAATCACAAAATTAAAATTCTGTGCACCCCAGTTTGCATTTTCTTTAGCGCCGCTAGTGTTTAAGAGTATGTAAAAACTTTTAATCGTTTTTTTACTAGTAATTCGGTAACACCGGTTTACTATCATTTCTAACTCGCTATCATTTCCAACCCGATCATTTCTAACCCGATCACTTCTAACCCGATCACTTCTAACCCGATCATTTCTAACCCGATCACTTCTAACCCGATCACTTCTAACCCGATCACTTCTAACCCGATCAATTCTAACCCGATCATTTCTAACCCGATCACTTCTAACCCAATCACTTGTAACCCGATCACTTCTAACCTGATCACTTCTAACCCGATCATTTCAAACCCGATCACTTCTAACCCGATCACTTCTAACCCGATCACTTCTAACCTGATCACTTCTAACCCAATCACTTCTAACCCAATCAATTCTAACCCGATCATTTCTAACAAGATCACTTCTAACCCGATCATTTCTAACCCAATCACTTCTAACCCAATTAAACCCGATCATTTCTAACCCGATCATATCTAACCCAATCGTTTCTAACCCGATCATATCTAACCCGAAATTTATTTAGCCGATCTGTATTAATATATTAATTAATTTTTTTATGTTGAGGATTTGTTTTAAAAACAAATTAATCTCAACAAAATTGTTTTTTTGTGAAGTTTAGTTTATTTTGTTTAAAATAAAACCTAATATTCAGATAGCTTTTGTTAAAATTTAATTGTTGATATTAATTGGTTTATTTATTGTTTTGACAATAAGATTTAAAATTGGATAATTAATTAAGTGTAGTTAATTAGTTTTAAAAAGCATTAGGAAAATTATAATTCTTTTGTATTCTAAGGATTAAATATTAAGTTTTGATAGTCGTCAATGTAAGAAATATAATGAGTATCGCAGCGGTTAAAGTCTATTATGTACTTTCTTTTGAAATGATTCTATATGGTTAATATATATTTTTAAGTGTAGAAACCAGATTACCAATTTGCCTCCAAATTTAGGGAGAATTTATATGAAATACAACTTTTTAAAAATATTAATATCAGCGTTTATGAAACTTTAAATTATACAGTTAATAAAATTTAGTAATTGTAATTATAATGGTGGTTTTATTTAAAGTTAATATCATTAAATTCTAAGTTCTTTAAACGAAAGTGTATACTGTTTAATACAAAGCCAAAAGTAGAGGTAGAAGGTTTTTTTTAATATTCAGAACTTGTCATTTACTCGAACTTTGATTTAATTTTAATTCTTAAATCAACTGTTAAATTGTATATAAAGATTAACTGTAATTAAGTTATAATTAGTTATAATAAACTTAACTATGAAAGTTTAGTGTCGAAAACTTATTATTACGCAATTTTCTTTTTCTTTTGAAATAAAATTTATGTAGGGCAAAATAAACTTACATTTTTCATAAAAACTTAAAAGTTTTCAAAATTTAAAATTGCAAAAACACGATTATTCTCACGATTAATATTAGATATTTCTAAAATAATTTTCTTGATATCTATTGAAAATTTTTGTTTTACAGGTTGTAAAAACACAAAAACTTTAGATTACTTAGCGATCATTGATATGAAATGTAAGTATAAATTATTAGAGTAAACTATATAATTTAAAAACTTAAAACAAAATAATAAAACAATTTTGTATTGTGAAACCTATTATATAGGTTTAAATTTTTAATAAAGAAAAAACTCATCATATTTATAGAAATTTAGAGGTAAACCACCGAGAATAAAGTCAATAGACTGCAAGCTGGCTTTACAGTAATGAATAAAAAATAAATATGTTTTGCGTAATAATCGTCTGGAAAAAAAATTTGATTAAAAGAAACATTGAACTTAATGGAGTTTTTATAAAATTCTGCTCCTAATTATACTTAATTTAACTATAATTAATTTATTGTTCTATTTCAAGATGTTTTATTTTTAATACTTATTTTGTTTTTACTTTCGTCATTTCAACTGCTTATAATAAAGTAATTTAAAAGAAATGTTTGTCAATAAAAGTACTAATTTAAGTCGCAATTAAAACATAAGCGAGATTTAATTACCCTCGAACTTGTTATACAAAAAAACTTGTCTTTTTAAATATTAGTTTTAAACAATTTTTTTTTGCTCTTAAACTAAGTAGGAATTTATTAATGATGTGAAATCTAGACGGTCAATCGACATAACAACTTTTGCGGTTTAGTTATATGACATAACTGTTTTAATAGCTAGTTTCTATTAAAAACCAGGCTTTTCCACTTAATATAACAAAAGTTTTTAACTTCTCCTAATGCTTGTTTGAATTACATTATCTTGATAGGCCTATGCAAATTGCATAACAATTTGAATAAGTTATTAAGATGAAACTTAAAACTATCCTACTATAAAAGGTTAATACATTAGTAAGCAGTAATAAAACATTTACGTCAGACTTTCAATGTAGTTTTTAAACCGTAATATAAAAGTGTTTGTATCTGAATATTACAATTGTAAGAGTTTACTTTTTAAAATTTGCTAATGTTAAAACTAATGTAGTCACGTTAATTACAATAAGATCCAATTAAAATATAATTATCACTGCTTATTCTAAAAGCCTACAAAGAAGAGTTCAAAACACTTTAAAATAAACAATTTAGTAAATTGTATATGATTAACGAAAAACGTCTATTAAAGTGTATTGAAAAAACAAAAAAAATATATAAAAAAACTAAAATTATGTGTGGGTAAAAAAATAAAAAAAATGAGGTAAAAAAATATATTAAGATTATGTTAGGTTAATACTAAAGTTAAAATTTATACTAAATTTACGTAACACATTAAAATCATTATATTTTAAAGTAACTAAAAGTTTAAATTTTTTTTATTATTTTAATAACTTCATTAAGACTAGTTTGTTTTTGCATGAAATCCAGATAAAAAAATTAAAACGTAACATAAGTAAAATGGGTTAGAAACGATCGGGTTAGAAATGATCGGGTTAGAAGTGATCAGGTTAGAAATGATCGGGTTAGAAATGATCGGGTTTAGTTGGGTTAGAAGTGATTGGTTTAGAAATGATCTTGTTAGAAATGATCGGGTTAGAAGTGATCGGGTTAGAAATGATCGGGTTAGAAATGATCGGGTTAGAAGTGATCGGGTTAGAAGTGATTGGGTTAGAAGTGATCAGGTTAGAAGTGATCGGGTTAGAAGTGATCGGGTTAGAAGTGATCGGGTTAGAAGTGATCGGGTTAGAAGTGATCGGGTTAGAAATGATCGGGTTAGAAGTGATCGGGTTAGAAGTGATCGGGTTAGAAATGATCGGGTTAGAAGTGATCGGGTTAGAAGTGATCGGGTTAGAAGTGATCGGGTTAGAAGTGATCGGGTTAGAAGTGATCGGGTTAGAAGTGATCGGGTTAGAAATGATCGGGTTAGAAGTGATCGGGTTAGAAGTGATCGGGTTAGAAATGATCGGGTTAGAAGTGATCGGGTTAGAAGTGATCGGGTTAGAAGTGATCGGGTTAAAAGTGATCGGGTTAGAAATGATAGCGGGTTAGAAATGATCGGCTCCCGGTAACACCCAGTTAATTTTTACATGCTAACTTTAAATTTACTAGTTTACCCTATCCATTTCAATATACTTTTAATATCGATGAACTAATTTTTACAACAATATTTTACTTGTATCACCAAGGTCTAAAATACTAACTAGATTAATTTATTACATTTCCACTTCTCCAATTAACAATCAGTAGTCTTAGTACTTTTTATTGAATGGTAAATTTAAATATTTAGTTAAGTTAACTTAATAATTTTTTATTGAGCGATTGCTATCTGTGTTTAACAAAGGTATTGCCACGTTTAAATAACAAAATCGTTAAGAATCTAAGAGATTTGCTCACTTCGGTTTTTCTTTGGGCAGCTAAGGGTGGAAGAATTTTTACATAATGTAACAGATTAGAACTAGAAGAGTACAAAAATGGTCGTTTTATTGACAACAAAATGGTCAATTAGATATCAAGGTTTAATGTGTCTTAAATGTAGAAAGATTAAAAAAAAACTTTAATTTAGTTTCTGCGCGAAAAAAAAAAATTCATGTACCCCAAAACAAGTTTCATGTACCCCAAAAGTCTCGTGCACCTTAAAAGAAATTTCATGTACACTAGTGTGCACCAGTGTACACCGTGCCGACCACTGCTCTAAATAGTAAACTTAAACTTAAAAGTGTGAAATTGTTACATTGATTTTAGAGTAAAATAACTTTTTTTAGCTCTATAAGTTTAAACTTTCACAACCAATTTATTTACATCATAGAAAATTTATAAAAGCTATTTGTATACTATTTAAAACGAGTACATACATAAAAATAATCAAAATTCAAGTCACAAAAAAAAGTGTAGCTCTTATATAGCTTTAAGCTGGAGTTTCAATTATTCAATGACAATAAATAATCCGAAGTATCTCAGTCAGGTCGTACTTTTTATGCACGCAATTTTGTGTTTAAAGTAGTTTACAGGGCTTGAAAAATAATTTACGGTTATTTTCTTATAAGCCCAGTAAAGTGTATTAAAATACTTAATTTTTAAAAAGCCTTGTGTAATCTGTTATCAATCCTGTTTAAATATGAACTGTCTTGAAACTAATGAAACTTTTAGGTCATTGGTGGACAACTTTTGTAGTCAGCAATTCATATTTACTAAAAAATCTTTTCTAGTTTTAACTCGTTAAAAATGTAATTGCGGGCTGCATGATTTAAAAAAATAACAAATAAGAAACAAAAAAACTCGAGCAAAGTTGTAATAAAATGATTTAGTATTATTGTGATCCAGGAAATACTATTGCGAACTGAAAATGAAATGAAAGCGTGTTTCAAAATATCAAGTATCAAAAACTAAATTTTATTTATTTTGCACAAGTAGTTTTCAGTTTACTTAGCGGGTCGAAATTCGACTGGATCTGCGACTTGATCTGAGCTGAACGTTACCCATCTGAAATCTTAACTGAAACCTGACATAATATTAAAATAACATTTATAACAAATTTCGGACATTTAGAAGTTAATACTAAGTAACTTAATTAAGCCGCACAAAATACTTAAATTATTTTATAAACAGGCATATTCTAAAATAACTATACCAGAGATTAAAAAACTATAAAATAATGAACAGTTTATTTTACACATAACAAAATTAAATTAAAAAATAATTTCTGATCCAGTTTGAGGAAGTTTGACAGACTGGTTGATCATCTTACATGAAAAGTGGTTTCATCAACAGCTTTAGTCAATGCAGTAAACTTATTAATTTCAGTGCTAAGGTATATTGCAAGCAAGTTAGTTGTAAAATTAAAAATTTAATTTTAAACTTTTTAAACTATTTGTTTCGTTGTAGAATACCATGAGATAATATTTGACTTGGAATAACCTTTAGGGAACTAAACCTGAATTCTAACTTTTTTTTTCTTTTTTTAAATTCAAAAAAAAAATCCAATGTTTTACAGTAAATTCTGTGAACAGAAAATAATCAATTAAAAAAAACTTTTAACTTGGTTAAAATTTTGTTTTGTAACTGTAGCAGTCTTTTTGATGGCTTATTTAATTCTGTTTAAAAACTTTTTTTTTTCTAGCTATTAGCCTATAATAATTTAACAGAGAAAATAGTAAAAAATTTAAAGCTAGTGTTGAAGTATTAAAATAAAATAAACATATTCTAATTGCTTATATATATTGAATTAAGATAAAACAAAAAAAAAGTTGTATTAATAGTTTAAAACTCTTTATATAAAAATAATTTTTCTAACAATAATAAATCAAGTTAGAAAATAAAACTGAGTTTAAGAAACTTTTAAATGAAAAAGTAGAAGTCATTTTAAATAGAGACCTCAAATTTATACTTTTTTAAAATCAAAAAATTCTTTTTAGAAACAAAAACTTTAATGATTATCAAAATTTTACAATCAGATAATAGTTATATAGTGATATAAGTTATATACAGATTAAACAAGTATAAACAAAAACCTGTCAAATAAAGGTCTTTCAAACAAATATTTTTATCACTATGCTATAAACACTTTTAGTGTAATTTAAAACGACGAATATAAACTACAAAATTAACCAGGTCAAAATAAAACTATTAAAAACTTTAAATCATAAACCATTTAATAAATATAGTAGACTTCCGCTTGAGTTCACACTTTGAAAAAAACAAAAAGTGCAAACTCAAAAAATTATTACCATATTTTTTTTACAAAATGAAAAATTTCAATATGTTGTATACAATAATGTTATGAATAAACATGAAATCCACTAAACATAAAACAAACTTTCATTAAAAAAAATAGATCTAAACAAGCTATTAAATATTATATATATTTTGTTTTATAATATTTAGTTAGTAATAGACTGAACTTTAGTTAAATTTAGGAAAATATAAACTTGCACTTTTTTTTGGGTAAAAAGGGCGAACTCAATAGGAAGTCTACCGTAATTAATACTTATTAGGCATTATGCAAACCTGTTGTAGATAAATAGCTAAATAAAGTTGTTAGTATAAAAAGACTACTTAAATACAATACAAACCAGGTTAAATAAGAAGTATTTTAAAAGATCATAAAATAAAAAATCTTTCATAAATTAATGTCTGCTACTGAAGTCTAATATAATGTGAAGGATGAGGTGTTGAAAACTGAACTGAAAGCTTTCTCAACAACATAGCTAGAAGGAAAAGCTATAAACAGCAATCTAAATTTATCCCAAATGATTGTACATTTTTGTCTTACTTTTTTTTAATTCTAAAAGCTTTCATATCGTTCATTGGAAGAACTTACTTTAAGTTCAAGGTCAGTTTGTAAGTACGAGAAGGTTTCCTGTAAGTCGTTTACTTCAAAAGTATCTGCCTCGAAGAAATCCATATTTTTATCTATAGGATAGCTTTTTTGTGTCAAATCTAAATTTTACTACTTAATATGTTAAAATTGTTAAAAATTCCAGATAATTTCCAGGTTTTTTTTTTCTAAATTGTCAAATTCTAGGTTTTTCCAGGTTTCTAGGTAAATTCGCAACCCTGTATAGTTTTAATTCTTAGTCTAACTTAGTGACTTTTCAAAAAACAACTGGAAATATTATGTGGTCATAGTTAATAATAAATAACATAGATTTTTACAAACCATTTATGATCCCAAATAACATATATGTCAGGATATAAAATAGTGAGAGGGATTCCAATCGTCGTCTATGATCTATGTAATTGTTAAATAAGGAAATATATGGATGAAAATATAGTATTTATTTGAAAGTAGGAGTCATAAGCACTTGTTTTTTTTTCTATATTTTACATAAATAAAATAAACTTTTTTTGTTTAAGTTTTACCTCAGGGTCAAATAATTAATAGCAAGCTAAAATTATTAAAATAGCAAGAAAAAAAGTAAAAATCTTATGACAGCCCAAAATTTTTAAATCGCCCCATTTTCGCCCCCTTACTAGTTATCGCCCACCCTTTCGCCCTCTTACTAATTATCGCCCCCCGAATTACTAAAATCGCCTCCAGGGGGCGATATCGCCCACTTTAGGAAACCCTGGTATATAGGGTGCACGACTACTCAAATTCGGACGAAAAACTATTCTTTATTTTTATTTTAATTATCACTGTTACCCCTAACCTTTACCCCCAATTGGTAGCTTTTTTTTATTGTATTTTATATTATTAATTTACCCTTTAGTTTTTTTTTATAATAATTATTGTTAGCTGGTTTTTTATTTTAACTATCACTGTTACACCTAACCCATACCCTCGGTCGGCAGCTTTTTTTACGAATTTATCTTTTAGTTATTTTTTTTAGTTTTTTCATTTTTATTTTTTCAATACTTTTAGTTTCATGCAAAAATGAACCTCTATGCAAAACTATCACTCGTGCAAAATTGTCAATCGTATAATTTTGACCAGTTTTTATATTTATTATACGTGCTTTCATTAAAAATGTAGCTTATCTTTTTTGTAGTATTTATATCAGTTGAATATCTGAACATAAGGAACAATTTGTTCTTATGAAAAATTATAAGCAGCTTTGTTCTAATTGGCTTAATAAAAGAAAACCGAGTTTTGAATCCACCCCTTGTAACTGTTAGAAATGATCGGCTCCCAAAATGTTAGACCCCCTATCGGCTAAAATTAGTTTGCGAGCGCGACATTAATGTTTTGTATGTAAGCACTAATAATTCAGACAAGTTTGTTAATTGGCAATCTCAAAAGACTCAAATTAATGGATTAGCAATGCCTTAAAAAACCCAAGCAGACAGCGAAATTAGAAACATTTTAGTTATTTTACTTTTATTTAGTAGTGCTTATTTGTTATACTTATCATTTTCTTGAATCACTTTTTTTATCTTTTTTTAAAGCATTGTGTTTTTGTTTAATGATTTATTCTTGCAAACTAACTTTAGCCGATAGGGGGTCTAACATTTTTGGAGCCGATCATTTCTAACCCGCTATCATTTCTAACCCGTTCACTTCTAACCCGACCTTTTCTAACCCGATCATTTTTAACACAATCACTTCTAACCCGATCACTTCTAACTCGATCACTTCTAACCCGATCACTTCTAACTCGATCACTTATTACTCGATCATTTCTAACCCCCTCACTTCTAACCCGATCACTTCTAATCCGATCACTTCTAACCCGATCATTTCTAACCCGATCACTTCTAACCCGATCATATCTAACCCGATTATATCTAACCCGATCACTTCTAACCCGATCATTTCAAACAAGATCATTTCTAACCCGACTATTTCTAACCCGATTTACCCTAATCATTTCTAACCCGATCACTTCTAACCCGATCATTTCTAACCCGATCATTTCTAACCCGATCACTTCTAACCTGATCATTTCTAACCCATTCTACATGTTTATTTTGTTTTTTCAATTTTAATCTTGATTTTTTCAAAAACTAACTAGTCTAAATGATCATTAAAGTATTTTTTTTTTAGTTTCTTTAAAACATTATGATTTAATGAGCTACGTAAAAAAAGATTGATAGTATAAACTTCAACTTTATTATTAACTAAACATAAGTTTAATTATTTTTATCACCTTATATTTTGATATTTCATCCTACACATAATTTTAATTTTTTTTCATTATTTCATATATTTTTGTTCTTACATATAATTATTACTTTAACAGACGTGTTTCGTTAATATTATACAATTCACTAAATCGTTTAATTTACAATTAATTGAACTATTCTTTGTAGGATTTTAAGCAAGCAGTTATACTTGTATTTAAGTTGGATCTTGTAATAATTCACGTGACTAAATAAATTTAACATAAGCAAATTTAAAAAGTAAACCTTTAATATTGTAATATTCAGATACAAAAACCGTTATATTACGGTAAAAAAACTACAATGTAAGTCTGTTGTAAATGTTGTATTATTGCTGACTAATGTAATAGCGCTTTATAGTAAGTTGTTTTTAAGTTTCATTTTAATAACTTTTATAAGTTGTTTTATAACTTGCATAGGCCTATTAAGATAATGGAATTCAAACAAACACTAGTAGAAATTAAATACTTTTTTTATTTTAAGTAAAAAAGCCTGATTTGTAGGTATAACCGAGATATTTAAAACATTTATGTCGTATAACAAACTACATAAGTATATTACGTCGATTGACCGTCTTGATTTCACATCATTAATAAACTTCTACTTAGTCCTAGAGCAAAAAAAGTCCGTACAATTAAACAGATATGTCCGAGGTTAGTCAAACCTCGCCCAGGTAATCTTCTTTAAAACCTTTGCTTAAATATATATACAAAATATGTTAGCTACGAATTTAATTAGTACTTAAGTAAACAAAAATTTCTTTCAAATTTACTTTATTATGAACAGTTGAAATAACGTAAGTATACACGAAATAAGTACTGAAAAATATTTTGAAATAGAGTAATAAATTGACTATAGTTAAATTAAGTATAACTAGGAGCACAAGTTTATAAAAGCTATATCAAGTTTTTTGTTTCCTTTAACCAACTATTTTTTCAGACGATTATTGCACGCAACATATTTATTTTTTATTCATTACAGTAAAGCCAGCTTGAAGTCTTTTGAATTTATTCTCGATATTTTTTTGCACCTCTAAATTTTTAAAAACGATTTTTGCACCTCTAATTTTCTAGAAACCTATATTAGAGTTTTACAATACAAACAATTTTTTTTATTTTATTGTAAATTTGAAAAATATATAAATTAATCAAGTAACTTATACTCATATTTCATATTTAATTGTCGCTGAATAATCTTAACTTTTGTTATTTCGGAAACCTGTGAAACAATAAATTTTAAAAGATATCAAGAAATTTTTTAAAGAAGTTTCTATTATTATCGTGAAAAACTGTTTTTGCAATTTTGAAATTTTTTTAATTTTTAAATATTCTATTATATAATCGAAAAGTTCTCTATATATTTCATATTTTAAAAGAAAAAAATCAAAATAATAAGTTTTCGACACTTAGCTTTTATAGTTGAAATTGTTATATAATATATTTTATTTAATATTAAATACTTTATATTTAATACATAGTTTACCATTGGCTAAACGCTAAAAGAAAGAAAATTGAGTTCAAGTTCTAGTATACGACGGGTTCTAAATTTTGAAAAATGTCTACTTCTAATTTTGACTTTTTAAACAGTATACACTTTCGTTTTAAGAACTTAATTTTTATTGAAACCACCATACTAATTACGATTACTAAACTTTATTAACTGTATTATTTCGAGTTTCATATATACTTATAATAATAATCTGAAAAGTTGTATTTTATATAAATTCGCCTTAAATTTGAAGTCAACTTGCCAATCTGGTCTCCATACTTAAAAAATGTGTATTAACCATATAGAATCTCTTCAAAGAAAAAGTACGGAGTAGTCTTTAACGGCTGCAAAACACATTATATTTCTTACATTGACGACTATCAAAACTTAATACTTAATCTTTAGAATACAGGAGAATTACAATTTTCCTAATGCTTTTTAAAAGTAATTAACTACAGTTAATTAAAATCCATTTTTGACTTTATTTAAATAACTAATTAACACAAATATAAACCATTGATTTATAAACCTAACGAAAATAAACCATTATAAACAATTTATATAATATGTAGAATTTGGGTAACTCTATAGTTTGATTTTATTAGAAGCGCCTTTCCTCTGTAAATTATGTAAGGTTTTTCAGTATTTTGGATAGATATTTTTTAACCTGTATTCCTAATGTGCTTAGGAATCTAAGTTTAGTGGTTAGTCAATACACTTAATTTTTCTATATTTTTTTTACAATTGTCTGTACTTTAATTCCAATAATGTTTATTTTAATTGTATCGATTATGCTTTGGCAAAGCGACAAAAACAATTGATAAAATAACAATGAAAAACCAAACGGTCGCGCAAATGTACAGAACCTAACTCTAAACTTAAGGATGTGTATATCCGGTTGATTTTTGAACAAGAATAAACTTTATTCATGAAATTTTGTAGTTTGTTTGAATTCTAATACTCTAGTATGTGCTAAAAGAAATTTATAAAAGTAGCCATGAACCTAACTTTAATGAAGAAGTGCGTAATTCAGACTATTTTGCTGATTGCTGCACTAAAATCATTGAAATAATTTACTAAATCATCGTAACATATATTGCTGAAATTTTAAAAGAATTTATTTTTTTTGTTGAAAAGAAATCGGAAATTAACTCTAAATAGAAAAATTGTGCAACTGTGTTTGATTTTATTGGAACTCACTGATCGATGAAAGAATTTGTTTTAAACTTGCTTATTATGGAGTCATAACAAAATTTGTTAAAAACATTCTTCTTCAAATTTTAAACTAGTTAACTTGTATTATAGTAAAGTGTTAAATTCTTTTGCTGTTAATCTATAATTATTAGAAAAAACTACAGTTTTTAATTTTAAAGTATATAAATTTGCGTCTCTTTGTTAAGTGCCATTAAGTTTAAGTGGTCCAGATTTTGATGCCTGGGTCTAGCGTAGGATAACAAACTTCCAATAGCATTGAATATCAAAAATTAAATTTTAACAAAAGCTATCTGAATAAAAGTTTTATTTTAAACAAAACTAACTAAATTTCACTGAAATAAACAACTTTGTTGAGATTAATTTGTTTTTAAAACAAATCCTTACTTTAAAACAATAATAAACAAATATATTGATACAGATCGGGTTAATAATTGTCGGGTTATATCGGGTTAGAAAAGATCGGGTTAGATATGAACATGTTAGAAATTATCGATTTAGATATGATCGGGTTAGAAATGATTGGGTTAACTCGGGTTAGAAATGATCGGGTTAGAAGTGATCGGGTTAGAAATGATCAGGTTAGAAATAATCGGGTTAGAAGTGATCGGGTTCAGAAATGATCGGTTTAGAAATGATAGTAAACCATTATTTTATATATTAGCAATAGTATATACATACAATCTTAAAATAGTATATGTATTCTACGTATCATAGATATCAAAAATACAAGTTTAATAATTCTATCTGTTTACTTAATGGTGTTTAATATTTTATCTAAATCATGTAGATCCTAAACAGTTACGAGGTAAAAAAACAAAACGAAATGTTTCCTGACGTCTTTGCTACGTATCACTGTTGCTAAATGACGTTGTTGCTATGCCAACTCAGCAGAGAACAAACGTTTTTTTTTGTGTAAGATTAAGTTTTATAATTTTTAATGTAGTTGATAAATTAATGTAGTGTGATGTTTTAGTTTGCAATACTTCAACTACTTATTAAACTTTTTAAATTTAAAATAAAGTTACTTTCAAATAACGTAATAAACATTGTTTGGTTGACAAATCATTGCCAAATTTAACAGAACTTTAAAATGTTCTTAATTGTAAATATATCTATATATAAAACTAAAATGAGATAGATGAACATATTAAGACTTTATAAATGTACATATTTTTCAAGCGTTTTACTAAGTTTTAATATGTTCTATTGATAAACTAAGGTTTCTAATAAATTTAACTAAACTTAATTTTACTTAGAAAATATTTATCTTTGGTTTATCAAACCATGTGTATAAACTTAAAAATTGCCTTAACCACTAAGAACGATAAGATTTAAAAAACAAAATTTATTAGTAAGTTTATTAGCTGTTTATAATGCAGGTTCGTAATTAAAATATAACAAAGCCTTAGAGGCCATATAAAATACTTACTTTTATAAGAACTGTAAAAATGTAAAATTAAACTTTCTAATTTGTTTTCTTAGTTATAAAATTTAAAACATTACTTATTGTTCTTAATTAAATATTTGAATTAACTATTTCGTCGTTAAATAAAAAACATTTTCTAAAATAGTAAATAAACATTTTTAACAAACAAGTAAATAAGCTTTAATAAGTGAAGTTATAAATCTATAAAATTTTGAGGGCAATAAATAGAATTTCGTGCATACAGTAGTTAGTTATCTTCTGCTACAGTATTTTTATATCGAACATACTCCTCATTTATTTCAGGGTGGTCAACTGTTTTTAAAAATTTCTTCCAGGTTTTCTAAATTTCTTCCAGGTTTTCTAAATTTCTTCCAGGTTGTTTAAAGTACATGTTTTTAGGTATATTTTTAGTTTAAAGTTAAGATTAAGGTAAAAACTGTGTTAAATAGTATAATATGATGAAAAGATACTGTAAGGCTGATTTAAACACGCTAAAATATTTTGATGATGAAAAAGTATTTCATCTTTATGATAGATTTTTTGTTTCAAATCGAATTTTTACTATTTACATGTACAAAGTTTTTAAAACTCCAGGTTGTTGAAAAATTGTTATTAAAAATTTTAGGTTTTTTCTAGGTTATTTACAAAATTTCTCAAATTCCAGGTTTTTCTAGTTTTTTCTAGGATTCCAGGTTTTTTGGCCATTCTATATTTCAAATCTAAAATTAACGATTTCCATTCTTTTCAGCCTTCTGAGGTAGTCATACTTCGGCCATACATCCTTACCAAATAAACCTGAACAATTTGCTAATTTATTTGAAATATGATACATGCATTCGTTTTACTGCTTAAAAAAAGAAAGCAAATCGCTTAAAAACATTTCATATAATTCAAGTTTAGTTAGAAAAGATTTAAACTTATGATGTTAATCTAAATTTTAAATAAATAATAAATATATTTATAGTATGTAATATTACAAAGCAAAAATTAATAGCTAATTTAGTAGAATAACATTAACCTTAACATTTTATCCTTAAATGTATTATTTAGCTTACAAAAATAAGCTACAAAAATAAAAGTTTTCTTAGCTTTCAGACGTTTTCACATATAAATTTTTTTTAGTTTATATTGTAAGAATATTTAAGAAATGTTCTTTATGGTCAATCTAAAATTACTTGTAGGTATTATAAAACTTTTTTTTAATGATAATTCATAAAGCACAAACCTGTTATTTCAACAAATACTTCGTCACGTATTTCACAATACCAACAATCAATATCGCCACCTGATTTCTTTACATCTGGTCTTATTTCATTTTCAACAACCTCTTTTACCCTTTTAACAGTGTTTGGTCCTGCTTTAAGTTGAAACTTTAGCACAAAGTACGATGATTTGCTTTCGTTACAATTTGAAAACCGTAAATGAAATAAATCAAGTCGTTCAAATAGGCGAAGTGCAAACTTCGGCCTTCAAATAAGAGTTATGTATTCGAAACTAGTATATAATGGAAAATTTTACTACTAGTGCTTTGAAAAGCCCTAAAAATTTCGTAATAGTACACACTAGTGCTTAATATATATTTTTATTTTAATACAATTTTGTACCACATACTTTATTAAGTACCAGCTTTAAACTTTGACCAAGATTCAGCATAATTCCAAAAATCTTAATAAAACCTTAAAATTTAATAAACACAACTTCCTACAATTTAAAGATCTTCTGCATTGAATGATTATAATCTTATAAGTTCTTGGTGACTTTTTGTAGGAAAAAAAAAGAATTACACTTCTAATTGAAATGGTATAACAAAGACAAATTTCTAAACTTAATTCATTTTCTTTATTCGTAACTTGCAACGATTTTTAATTATTATTAGAAAATATTTATTAATACTTCTGAAACTGTTTAATATTTTATGAACCACTCTACAAATAAAATTGTATTTTACTGACAAACCGTCAAATGAGAGTTAATTGTATTCTTATACAGATAAGAATATTAATAACTGTTATAAAACAATATCTGGTATTAATTTTAGAAAATAATAATAAATAAAAACTGATATTAATACTAATAAATTATAACGTTCGTTTTTCAGTTTATTTTTATCAAACTATAAAATTATTTCTAAACGTAAAGTTAAATAAAAGAACGATCTTGTAAAGATGTCATGAAATTTGTACTACCTTTTTTTCTTTCAGTCTCAAATAGTCTTCTGTATATTGGTCGATACATGCGTACAGTTTGAAAAATTTCCGGCTTCAAAGTTTCCCAGTCTACTTCTGCACTAGATCTTGTTACAACAACATGATTTGATCCAACTTTCACAGACTTAACCTTGATATTAAAAGCATATATTTTTATTGTACTGTATATAAAGTTTTAGAATTGTAAGTGTTTTGAAAACAATAGTTTTAAAAAAAACGTTAATTAACTTAGTTATAAAAGGTTAAGGAAATTATTTAGTCTGAAAAAGTTAAATTTAAAAAATACGAAACATTTGATGTTTATTCAATTTTATTTTTTATGTCTATAGGTAGGGCTAGGGAGTACTTGGTTGATGTTTGCTGGACTTATGAGTCAATATTATTTGAATGTTTTTGTTGTATTATGACGTCATTATTACACTAAATATGCAAACTTTGTCTCTAAATTGTACTTTTATTTAATAAAAAGCAAATTTTTTTGCCGTTTTACTCTTAGTTTTTTAATTTAGAATATAAAATATGTCAAGTCAGCTAGGCAGAAAGATATTACTAGTGTGATGTCATTTCAGTTGCATTTTATATATACAGTAACCTCTCGCTTATTTACGCACATTGTGTCCACAGAAAAAGTGCGTAAAGATATGAGAGATCGTAAAGAAACGAGAGGTACCAAATATACTCACTATAATGGCTGTTTTTTAATATTGCTTCTAGTTTGAAGTAGACTGGGCACTTTCCCACTTTTAACTATTTGTTTACTTCATTTATAAATATGAAAACAACAGATAAAACTATATATATATTAAAAAAAGGATTTTAAATTCTATAAAATAATAATAATACGAGTAGAAATAATTTTACTACTTTAATAATAAGTAGATATTATCTTTATCTTTATTTATATGTGACATTTATATTTTATTCTACTTAGCAAATTCAAATTATAATTAAGCATTTCTTTACAATTATAATTAGTATTTATTAATATATAGGGCAAGACTGCTGTTTTATTTCTTTGTGTTTTAAACTATCATTATTTCATTATACTTTCATTATTAAACACAGTCATTTTTATTTCAGAATTTTGATTTAATCTCTTATTCTTAACAAAATTTCTGACATACTGAGGTATAACTAAATGTTTATCAATTAGTCAAGGAACAAAAATTTACAAAGTCTAAAGATATAGAGAGCAGACATGTTAAAAAGCTTTGCTTTGTTTACTCAAGCGTGAAATTACTAACTTAAAAAAAACAAAAGTTTATACGCTTCAATGCTGAATTACCATAGTAACTATTAGCATTTTATCAACTCTGATAGAGAGGTGTGTTAGCATTCAAAAACATATTCTAATTTAAAAATATACATTAAACCTAGTTTGTGCAATATTAATAAAAAATTAAATTTTTATTTTCTGAATTTTATAAAGTTCTGAAATGCGTAACTAAACGAGAGTGCGTAACGTCACAAGTACGTAAAGATCGGAGAGGTTACTGTATATATAAATTACATTTTAAATCCCTTTTCGTTATTAGAAACTATGATATTGAGAGCACCTGTCTAAGAGTAAAAGATCTAGATTTATATATAATAGAAAGCGCATGTAAATTTATTAAAACTAGTGTAATTTTATTATTTTAATTTAAGAATTTTTATTTAATTAAACAATAAATGTTTCTTTGTATTATTTTTTTTAATCGTTTAGTATGTTATTATTTTCAAATTACTATTAGTTAAAGTTTGTAAAGTATTGTACATCTAAATAAATAAAATTTTATTTTGTTAGTTTATTTAAATGTTTTAATTCTCTAATTCTAAAAACTTTTTATCAAATCTTTTTTAATTTTAAACTCATAGCAGTTAGTTGTTATTGTATTTACTTATTCAAAATGCTATCAATAATCATAACTTTTGATAAGGAAAAGTTATTTACAATGTATTATATATATACATATATATATATATTATATATATATATATATATCAACGTGCAATTTAAATGACATTACATTAGTAATACCTTTCTGCCTAGCTGCCTCATCATATTTTATATTTTAAATCAAAAAACTAAGAGTAAAGCGGCATAAGAATTTGCTTTTTATGTTACAAAAAAAAAGTACAATTTTAGAGACAAAATTTGCATATTAAGTGCAATAATGACGTCATAATACCACAAAAGCAGTTTATATGTCTTTAATGTTTTCCTATAATTATAAGCTTTCATTTAAGATATAAACTCTAAGTCTAAGACGTGTATAGTTATTTTAACTACTGTTTAAGTTGAAAAATCGAAAAATATGTGATTTTTGGTGTTAAAACAAATTTTTTCATATGTACTTGTTTGAATTTTACAATATGACCAAAAAAAAAAGTGCTGTACTCCCTACCCCTACATATTACAGACAAATTTTGCACATTAAGGGTGATTATGACGTCATAATACATCAAAAGCAGTTAATATGTCTTTAAATATATGTTAATAGTTATAAGCATTCATTTAAGACATAAATTATAAGTCTAGGACATACATTAGTGATTTTATTACTGTTTAAGTTAAAAAATCGAAAATTATGTGATTTTTAGGATTTAAATTAGCTTTTTGGGCAGCAGCTTTTTTTTTTTGCAAAATTATAGGAAATTTTTTTTGGATACTTCTTATGAAGCAAAAACACATTGAAATCATATTGACTTGAATGGATATTACAATATGGCCCACTAGAGGTACAGTAACTAAATAAAGATTTTAGTTAAATGTATATATCAATATTTAAGTCAACTTTTATAAATTCTTTAAGAAAAAAAAAACTTTTTACATCTTTTACAAGTTAACAAACTGAAAATCTGCAATAAAAATAAATTATGGAGATACTAATTCAATTTTTGTTGTAAAAATAACATTAGCAAAATTGTTAATCGTTAAACATTTATTAAAACTAAGTTACTAAAAACATATTTGACACCTAAAACTAAAGCAATTCGTATAAATTTAAGCTGCAGTTAGAAGCTATGAAAAAAGTTGACAAATATTTTTTTTGTAGAAGATATATTTTTTTAGTAGTTTTACAACATAAGTTAAAATTGCATGGAATTAAGAACCGTTTGTAGCTTTTGTAAAACATGTGTCAAATACTACCTTTCTAAATAGTTGTAATAAATTTACCAAAGATTTCAAACTAGTTAAGGTAACTAACCCCTTCGATTTCAAACAGCTTCTCAGCTACTGTAAATTCGCATGACCGACTCTTGTAAGGATAGAAAACAGAACCTTTATAGGACACTGGACCGAGTCGCTTCAACGTAAGACTGTTTGGATCATTTTTGTACGCTTGTGACCACTCCCATCGAATTTTTACAGGACGCCGTTTAATTAGATTAGAAGGCCATCTAGGCCCTGGAGGTTTCCTAAATGGACTACGACGTTTAAGTCTATCACGTATTGTATGCTCTAGCTGACTGGTAGCGAAATCTCTCTTGGTATTCAAACCAGCTATGTTTTGATAAAGCAAGCTAGAGCTTCTAAAAATTGCGGTCAGCCATGGTTTTTTACTAAACAAATTTGTCATTCTAATAAGTCTGTAAACCAATTATGTTACTATTCAAATAAAACTTTCTTTTTTTATAATTTTGAATTATTTAAATTAAAATAATTTTATTAATTAACTGATGTAAATCAATGAACCATTAAAGCATTAAAAGGAATAGTTTTAGCCGTAATAAAACATTTAAGTTCTATACATGACTTAGATTTGCCAGAATGCTAACTGAACACTGAATACTAAAATTAAGTTAGTTTGTTTAAAACTAAAATGATCTAGTAGTTGTGTAAACTGTAGTGTTTGAAATCTAGCAGTTTTGATGTCACTTACATATATGCTGTCAATTAATCTGTACTAGTATTATTTTATAGCTTAGTTTTGTAATTTGGCTTATATCTTTTACTAAAACTGAGCAAATTTAAAAACTTGGTTAAAAAATAGAAAATTAAAATTATACTGAAGTAGTCATATTTTATTAACTATTTAAACAAGCCTAAGGTAACTGTACACTCTACTGTTATCTTTTTTTTTTAATTTGTGCACGTGTTTAGAATAATTAACTAAATATTTTAAATATAACTTAAAATTCTCTCTAAATATTGTTATTTTTTGTACTATTTATTTTCTTTTAAACTGTGAAATTCTTTTTAAATTGAATACATATTTAGTTTCAAAGCAAAACAACCAGCCTGAGTGACAAAAAAGTAACTAAAGTTGGCCTCATAACATAAGACTTAGATGCTTAGAAATTTTAAAACAAGTTGCATTATGAATCTTTCGATAAAATGTAAAAAATCTAAAGCGGCCACCTGTTCAAAAATAAATTTAGTTTAGAAACTTATAAAATGCTCATGTAGGTCTAATTAGTAGAGGTGTTACAATAAAATTAGTTTTTTTTAATATAAATTTCGTAGGTACTAAAAATATATCTAGTGTAAATAATTTTTAAGTTTTTTTTATTTCATGTCTCAAAATAGTTGAAGTTAAAATAATAGTATAGGTCTACTTAAAATGAATATTATGGTAAAAATTTTTAGAAAAAAGCTAAATATAACCAAAAATTATTATAACTTAAATTTCAATAGTTTTAGTATTTTGCATTAACCAAAGAATATCCAAAAACAAAAATAAATTCTTTATAAAATTTTATTAAAAAATATAAAAATTTATAACTTGAGATTTAGGAAAACATATCCACAATTTGAGTTTTAAAATAAAAAATTAAACAAGCCTGAGTCATTCATAGTTTTTAAAAAAATAAATTATCCTGAGTTATCCTGAGTAGGTTGAATGTGTGGCATCCCTGAAAATTATCTCAAATTTGAAACAGCACAGATTAATAACAAGCATATCACTGCTTTGTTTTATTTAGTTGAATTTTGAAGTGTTCCTAAAATTTAAACTTGGTTAACACTGTTGCAAGAAAAATTGATGTGTGTTTTTAACTAACGAGCATAAGTTTAAGTTTGTGGAATGTATTAATACAAATAATTTAGTAGATACAAGGTGAGAAATTAAGTATTCATAGAGCTTTAATAATTAAAACAAAAAGATGTTACTTTTTAACTTATATATAGTTACATAAAAACTGTGCTTATCTTATAAAACAAAAATTTCAAGGCGTTTTATGTTGACTTGAGCTAGCTAAATTATTTTTAAGTAGTTCACTTGCATGCCTGATTAGCCTGGGTGAATGGTAACCTTGTAATTAGCAACAGAACATCATTATCAATAGCTTAAGTATGTAAGTTAAACAAAATCCTTTGTGTGAAAATTAGTTTATTCTCATAATAGACGCAAATATACTTATGTTCGTACAAATACATTTAAAAAGTATAAACTTGAGGTTTTTTCAAAGCAATGACATCAAAAAAACTAGATCCAACTAAAAAGTATTTAAGTTATAGTGCAAAGTAGGTTGACTTTTCGCACCTTAGATTATGCAGAACACTTTGACTTTTGGAGAATTAATTTTTTAGAAAGCTTTAGTGTAACAATAATGATATTAACTCTATAACAACTCAAAAACTTTAAACCACCTGTTCTATGATGTGCAAACGAATTAAGATAATTAACAATTTGTTAAACATACATGCACAATATTTATTTAAGTGAGAGTGGTTATAGATCATTTCTGTATACATAAAACTATTAACATTTTCATGTAAGTAAACTACAGAAATATACATTGAAGTTGTTCAATTGAAGGCAATGCTAGTCTATTTTTCATTCTTAAGTTTTGGTGGTGAAAAATAATGAATTGTTAAAGTTCATTATAAAAGAAAACAAATGATGAAAGCTTACCAATTAAATTTATTACTTATTTTTGGAAAAATTTCCAAACATAGATTACATATTTAAATAAGCTGAAACAGCAATACTTTAATTTTACAAGAATGCATTTTAAAATTGTCCAAAGATCTATTCAGTTTTTTTTACAGAAAACATAACCTTGTACTTATGATAAACATAATGACAACAAATTCATTTTCAACATTTAAAATAAAAAGAATATTTTTCCAAAAAGCAGAAAAAGCAAGCAATAGTACCTGAAAAAATACTAGTTTATTGAAGTCTTTGTAACTAACTTTAAAATGGCTGATTAGAAAAAACAGCACATAATATTAACTGTCCTACAGAACAAGAAAATCCAAAAATACAAGTTTTCCAAGATAAAATTTAAAAAAGCATACTGAGTGTTACTTCACTTGAAAATAATACGACATAGCAAACAAAAAGCTCAATAAAAACATCAAAAGTTTAAAACTTTCTACAGATACTGTTATACAGGTAAACACAATTGGAAAAAATATAATTTAAAGAAGGAGATATACTTATAAAACCAAGTAAAATTGACATTACTTTGTTTGATAATCAAAATTTGTTAAAATTTTTTAAAAATATTAAAGTAACAAAAAAATTTATTCTGATCATGCATAAATCTTGCCACTCTTTCAGGGAATTAAAAGCCACTCTGAAAGAGAAAAGACTAAATTCAGTAGGCCTGAATTTACAGAACATTTAAATTTTAAAAAGCTAGTTCATAAAAGAAAACATTAAGTAAGCTTAAATGTATAAAAATACCAGAACAATAACTAAAAACTTAATGAAATTCTAACTTATCTGAAGTTAAAGATTAAAAGCCATAAAAACTAGTCTGAGATTGGTAAAAATTATCAAAATAAGACTAGCTTGTCCTAGCTAATAAGCCTTTCAACTACAAAACTGTTTTTTTTTGAGAAATTTCTTGGGGTGAGCAATAACATTAATAAATTTTTTAAGGGGGTTTTTGAAATGTTTAGGAAAACCCTTTTATAGAAAGTACTAACAGGAGTAAAGCAGCTGTATTCAATTTCACTTGGTATGCATCAACAAAAGTTTGAGAAGTACTTTGAAACACGAGGGTTACTTTGGCTCGAATAGATTTTTTCGCAACTTTAAAAAAAAATTCAAACTTCTTTTCATTATCTTTAAAGCTAACTTATACTTTGTTTCTAGAGAACTCGCATTTGCCTTTAATTAAAAACAATTAGATTAGGGTTTAGATTTAGTAGTGGGCCTTCTTAAAAGTTTTTAATTACTTTTACTTATTTCAGCTTTTTTCCAAAAATAAAATAAGAATTTTCTTTAACTTACTTATTAAACTAAGTATTTTATGATGGAACTTTTTTTTCATGTAATTTTTTTTAAGATGCCCCTAAAATATACCCAAATGAAAAGTTGCAAAATATTCAAATTTACCATGGCTTTACTGCAAAAATATAATGTTTTTCAAATAATATTTATTCTCGATGTTCTTATTTAAATAAGTTTTATGTTAAGGAAACATTAATTTTCCAATTTTCTTTTTTATTATATCACTTATACAAGTTTTAAATAGACTTAAATATGTCGAGGGATTTCTCGCTCAATTGCTATGAATTTATGTAAAACTTGTAAAGATCGAATAATTTAAAAAATTGGAAAAATTAATGTTTCCTTAACATAAAACTTAGTTAAATAAGAATATTGGAAATAAAAATTATTTGAAAAATAGTATATTATTGCAGTGAAGGCATGATAAATTTGTATAGCTTGCAAACTTTAATTTGGGGATATCTTTAAAAAAATTTAAGGAAAAAAAAAATCATCACATAAAAAACTTAGTTTAATAAGTTTTTAAAAAAATTCTTATTTTATTTTTTGAGAATAGCTAAAAAAAAGTAAAAGAACTATTAAAATTGTTAATTTTCTAAAGGAGCTCCACTACAAACTCAAACCCCAATCCATTCGATATTTTTTAAAGGCAAATGAGGGTACTTTAGAATAAAAAATTGAAGTTATCTAAAAAGATAAGAGAAATAATTGGATATAAAGTTTGGACATTTTTTTTAAACTGCAAAAAAGCTATTCGAGCCAAAGTAGGCCTTGTCTTTAAAACTATTTATTAATTTCATCAATTAAAAACATTTATTTTTAATTAACTAATAATTGCAAAAGTATTTATATATCATATATTGGAGGAATAGTTTAAGTAATTCCAAACATATAAATAAGTTAACTAGCATAAACAACTACATTATGTCTAGGAAGCACAAAAGTATTAAGGCCACTGGTGGTCAACATAATTTTTTTACCACAAAACATCATCGGCTTTTAAAGGAAAGTTCTAAGGATGACGTTTATTAGACTTTTTTAAGAATAAAAAACCATAAAATGTTTATTTATATCAGGATTGTAAAAGTGTCCTAAGATTATGTTTAATTTTTTTTAAGCTATAAGTTCAATTTGGCAAGAGTTAAACTTTTTCTTCATCTTATGGTATAAAATATTTTGAAATAAACAAAAAATAATAATATAATAACATAACTAAAACAAGTTTTAATCAAAACTCTATAAAATACTTGCTCTTTTTTCGAGAGAATTTTCTTAAAATTTTATTAAATCATAACATGTAATTTCTTTAAAACTTTTAGTAATGTTCTAGAATAATTTAAAAGTTATTTACAGTAAATTAAATAATAGATTTTAAGTAAAATAGTTGTTTTTCGCCTTTCTAGTCTTACCTTCTGTAAATATGCAATTGACATAGCTCTTTTAAATGTATAAAACTGATGTTAATTTTCTAAAAACGTGACAAAAATGATTTTCAGTAGGATCTTTCTTAATGAGCTTAACTCAAGTGTTTTGTCCTACTATACATGTGCAATCATATTGATATAAATAAAGGTTAAATTCAAAAGATGTTTTAAAACAATAAAAAAACATTTTGAGTATAAATTGTTATGTGTCAAAATGAGTTTAAGATTACAAGTAGTTTATAATAGCACAAAACTTAGATTTTTTAAGGGCAAACTAATAATCAACTATAGTTATTAAATTTTAACAGCAACAAAAACACTTAAAAAATAAAGTGAACATAAAAATATATATATATATATATTTCCTTCAGCTAAAAATAAGTCAGAAAAAAATGTTAATACATTTACAGCAGCATTAAAATTTTCTCAAATTAAAACATCATACTACCACCAAAAATTGTATCTTCATATTTTTCTTTTTACAGATATACAAACATTCTTCATTCAAAATAAACTGAACAACAATAAGTACCAGAGCTTATAGATTGTACCATAAATAGACTTAAAAAATCAAATTTAAAGACCTAATTAAATTAATTTCTTAATCGTAAGAAGAATGTGAAGTAAAATATTTTAAGATATTTTTTTTAATTAAAAATTGATAACTGTATTTGATTTTTATCTTGTATTTTTATAGGTAATAAGTTATTAAAGATATGACAAAACTGAACATAAATGGTTTGTTGTCACACCTTTTGAATTTCATTTGAAAATTACAACTTAAAAAAATTATAAGAGATGTTTTAGTTTCATAGATCTGAGTTAAAAACCTTTGAAACAAAATAGTTTATTTAATCTCATCGAACCTAAATTTAAAACTCTAAATAGTAAACTTAAATTTGAAAGTATTAAATTGTTACATTGATTTTAGACTAAAATAACTTTTTTTAGCTCTATATGTTTAAACTTTCACACCCAATTTATTTACATAATAGAAAATTTATAAAAGCTATTTGTATACTATTTAAAACGAGTACATAAAAATAATCAAAATTCAAGTAACAACAAAAAGTGTAGCTCTTATACGGCTTTAAACTGAAGTTTCAATTATTCGATGATAATAAATAATCCGAAGTATCTCAGTCAGGTCGTTCTGAAAATTTGTTGCTGACCAATTTCAACAAAAAAATGCGTAAATTTTAAAATAGATGTAACCCGATTGGTTGCATACAAACTAGGATCTAACGGATTCAGAAAAAAAGGTTTTGGATCAGTTAATTAGAAATTTAGAAAACTTTTATTTTTTAAACTACACTTCAATATTAGCTTTGAGAACAATTTATAATGTTTTCATATATTGTATGGGTAAAAACATTTCTAGACTGACAAGAAAAACCTTTCGCGGAAAAGCCAAAATGCATATTCTAAAGTAAATACTGACGGGCAGCGTAACTTTAGAGAAGCTGTAAACTGGAATTTTTAAATATTTAGTAGCAAAACAAATAGAAATACTAATTTTTAAATTTTTTTTGTGTATGAAAACAACTATGACAGGACATCTGAAAACCACGTATGATATAAAAAGTTCATAGTTGGTTGTTGCAGCTATTTTGCTTATCCCTGAGCCTGACCAATGAAAATATTCTAACTAATAACTGATCAAAGTTAGATAAACAATTTACGTATTTTTAATCTTTAAGTAAAAGCTGATACTTGTGTCTGTTTTTATCTTTAATTATATTAACAATTTACTTATACGTATAAACCTGCATTTCCTGGGCAATTGTCCTGGACATGACTTTAAACTGTATCCTGGTGTATGACTCGATAACCGAAAGGTTCTTTCGTACACTAGGGCCTAGGACAAATATTTGAGCGCTGTTTTTTTTTTCGTTCAATAATCAATTTGTTTGTATGTCACACTTTATATAATTTATGTTTGCTCGTTGAAACATTTTCTTTATTTTTATTTGTAATAATACGCAGTTTTTGTTTAATAAAAGATTATTGGCTGAAGACGCGTATAGAACGCAGAAACAGCTGTCCCAAGCAAAATTTTACTTTGTGTATTTTAATTATATATAAATATATAATGTTTAATGAACGACTAAAAAAAGACGCTAAAATTATTTAGTCCGAGGACTTGGTGCAAGAAAAAACTTTTAGGTTATCGAGTAGCACACCACGGATACCTTTTAACATCTTGTTCAGGACAATTTCAACGTCATGTTATAATGTAATGATGATGATCAATGTAAGGATAGTTCTTATCCAGTATTAAATGCAGACATTTAAATTTTTTCATTAACAAACTGGGGACAAAACTTAATCATATTAAGTTTTTTGTAGTAAAATAAATAAATTTAAATGTAGATATACTGTTGAACTCATTACTCTTTAGAATATTTTTGGTGTTGGTTTGCCTTTTAAACTTAAGTTCTAATACAAAAAAGAAATACTAATTTATTTTAACCCACTTTTTAAAATATATACATACACTTGCATTAACTTAAAAACTTAATATACTTGAATTGTTTCCTTTAATTTCTAGTAAAAAGTACAGAGAGTCATCTTCAAGTACCTATTGCTTAAAACATTTCAATTAATCTGTAAGTACAAGATTAATTATTCATGATTTTTATTTGCAAAACTAAGTTTCACCCTCTTAAGTTATAATTTAAGTATAAGGGACCTTCAGTTATAATTTAAATCTGAAAAATAAATGTTAAACAAAACATGGAAGATACTACAAAGCAAGACAAAACAAGTAAATAAGAAAATTAAATTCTGTTTTTGAGTTTTAGATAATATGGGTAGAGTTGTGTGTTTTTTGATCATTAATAAATTAAAATAACGAATTAAAATGATCCAGTTTTTGTTTCAGGACATACTTAAATCCACATTTTGTCTTAGTCATAGTTTAATTTAGTGTTTTTATTACCAATCAGTTGATAATTTTCATACCTAACCTTTTTTTTCACAACAAACCCTAAAATTTACTGATATTGTTTGTTTTGTAAAATTAATCAAAAGTACCATTGTCAGCAAAAAATCAATCACAGAAAACAATTACTTTTCAGAAATGTAAAAAATGTTTATTTTTTGGTATATGTTTTTATTGTTTTGAAATTGTAACAAAATTTAAGTAACTCCAAATAAAATATTAATTGTAAAAGAAAATGCAAAACTGTAAGTATTAACAAAGTTGTAGTGGCCAAAAGGCGTAAAGAAGTTACTTCTTTTTGATATAGTATCATTTGTGTATATATAAAAATTAAAAAACATAGAAACTTAAATAATTTTTTTCAAATAGAGCCAGATTGTTTAAAGATTTATAATAACCACTTTTAAAGTTTTAATATTTTTGTCTTCAGTTTTCTAAAAACATTTGAAACTTAGCAAAAGCCTCTATTATACTTTTACTTTTTGATCTAGAGAATTTATATTTTTAGGAAGCATTTCTGTAAAGATAAAACAAAACTAGTTTGAATTTATAAAAACGTTTTAAACTCAAGTTCAAAACCATTAAAAAAAATTGTTTAAAAAATAAATATAATTTTCCTAAATCAAAAAACTGAGTCATGTTGCTTTTTTAAACTAATAAAAATAAACTATAAAAACTTCAACATTGTTTAAAAATGGAACAACATTTTAAGTAAAGTAGTCTTCTTTCACTTTTTAAATCTTGCTTTATATAAGTAATGTATTAAACGAGCCAATTTTTGTTTTTTATATTTAAATATAATTTTATTTTTGTTAAAAAACGAAAAATAACTGATAACTGTAATTAATACTGTAGAAGTAAAAAAAAATAAAAAACAATGCCTTAAGGCTCTAATAATTTTGATAAATTGTGGTTTTTAAAATTTATTAGCAATATTCTGCTAATACATAAGAATATGTTTCTAAACTATTTTCTTAAATGATACTGCTTTACTAAGCCTAAATCCAATGTAAGGACCTTTTGGACACCTTTCTATACATACTAATTTCAAAAAGCAATAAGATACTTTTGAGGTTGGTCTTTACTTGAAGCTTTATGAAATTATTGTATTTTAAACGATAATTTAAGTATTTTGAAACATACTAGTACAGGAGTATATTTATAAATGGAAGACGATGATCAAATATTATTTTAAGTAATTAGATTTTACTTAATTAATGAATAAAACTTTATAAGTTGTTAAACAACAACAATAAGTGTTTAACACTTAAAACATTTTTTTAATTGAACATACAATATTTTAAAACACAAAGAATGCAATGTAACTTGTTTTTATGAACAAAACAGCCATAAAGAGTTTTATCCTTTCTATATATATTTTTAATTTTTAGCACCATACCAATATTTTAAAAACACTTGTTTTCAGTTTTACAAACATTCTACATTCAAAACAAACTAAATAGCAGTTAGTACTATCACAATAAAATCATGATATAAAAACAAATTTGCAAACACAAAATAAACTTTATAAACTTAAAAAATATCCATCTCAGTTAACTGTAGAACAAATTTAGTAAATTAAAAAAAAATTTCATAAGTTCATGTCACAAAATTTGTAGTTTTAAGTTTTAAGCTTTATTTTACTAGAATAAAACCAAATATATATACAAGAAAGGTTCCAAATATACTTTTAAAAAAAGATTGTTTTTTTTAGGGTTTATGTTTTAATAAACTTTTATCGATTATACTGAAAAACTATAATTCAATCGACTTGTTTTTCTAGCTACATTCAATTTTTAGCTCTATTTCTAAAAATGTTTTAAGTTAAAATTTGTAAAGAGGTAAAAATTAAGAAAGCGTGAAACCTTAAAGCCATTATTTTTAATATCGGTACTTTTAGAACAGTTTTCAATTCGAAGCCAGGTTGCTCAAGGAATATTTTTAACCGTTTTTATGTTTAAATCTAAAACTCCATGCTGGAGTAACTTTTGTCAATTTAAATAAATTCGATATGAAAATTCGGGAGTCGAACGATTCAACACTTATTCTATTAAGTTTAAACTTTAAATTATGTTTTTTAGAATGTATAAATTTTTATTTTAAGTAAAAAAATATTTGATTGAATGCACATAGTACGTACTTGATTATTAATATACCACTTTAATTTGTTTTTAACACTTGTGCAACAATAAAATAAAGTTTTTCATGTAATTATAGCTCCAGCCTAAAAAATACTCATTGTAGTAAATTCATTAACTGAATGACTATCAACTATGCTTAATAATTAATAACTTTCGAGAAAAACAACTACTAACTTTCACCGCAGAGCGGATTTCCAAACTGTATATCTTATTCAAATAAAATGATTAACTATCAACTTCTCCTATGAATAGATTACTGTGTCTTATTTACTTCTTATGAACTCAATAGTTATATCAACTATGATACCTGTTTGTCTGTAGATACGTTCTAAAGACTCTCTTCTTGTAAAATGTAAAGCGATTCAATGTTTTACACATATCTAAAGCCATATAAACAATTTTTATATCTTTTTAATTTATGCTATGTTGAACTTATCATAATATCTTAACAATATTTAAATTTTTCAGATGTGTTTTCTTGCTTTAGAAGTAAACGACGAAAACTTTTTGTTAACAATTTCAATTTATTTATTTGATAGCTTATTAAATTGAAACGAAATAGTCGACTGTTTTTGGAGAAAGTAAACTTTATGTGAAATATAATTGATATATCTCGCTTTCACTCTAGTATTACAAATTACTTTATGGTTTGATACAACTTAAAAATTTTGTAAGCTGTATATTCACCAAACTTTGTTTCATAGAGAATTTGTTTTGAACTTAATTTATCGTTTTGGAATAAACTAAGTAAACTTGACCTGATTATGATGTCCTGGACATGACGTTAAAATGCATCCGTGGTGTGCGATTCGATAAGCGATGGGTTTTTTCTTACACCAAGTCCTAGGAGCAAAAATTTTTAGTGTTTATTTTTTAAAGTTTTTCAGTAAAAAATATAAAAAAATGTTCATACTTAAACGAATACACTTAAAGTTAATGTCTAAGTCCACTATAATGATTTTATCACAGTTTCTAATAATTATAAAGGGGTTAAAGTATTTTTTATTAGATGAAGATTAGTAAAGATTTTTTTAATAAGGAATTAAAGCATAAAAATGACTTTGATATAATAATGAAAAAATAATTTACATATATACATATAATATGTTTATGGCTGCACTCTCTGCAATGTTGAAAAACACGAAATCTCAAAATTAAACTCAAAACTAGCTTCAAATAAACGAAATGAACTATTTAGTTAATGTAAAAAATTTTTCAACTGATATTTTAAATAATTTTGAACGTTTATGCAAACTTAATGTTTCTTATTATTTTTTTAATGATTTGTTTAGTGACGTAATGATCCTTAAAGTTTTTTGCCGGTAGGACTTTTTGTGGGTAGTTTTAAATATTGGGTACTTTTAATTGCAGCAATTTTGCAAAAAAAAGTACCCAATATTTTGATGACGTCATTAACTTTACTTTGGGTAGTTTTGAAGCTTAAACTTTGTAAACAAAGCAAAATTGCTGTCCAGGCCTATGACAAATTCACGTTGTTTATTTTTTTAAATATGAAAATGCATAAATATGAATAAAAACAATGAAATAGTACAAATTATTTCCCTTTGTTATTAAAGTTATAGAAATATAATTTCTAACTCTGATATTTTTTGTGTAAGTTACAATTTCAAACTAAAAACAAATAAAGCTATTATTTTTTTAATTTTTCCTTTATAGTTTATTATTGATGATTTTAAGTCATTAAAAATTTAAACAAGTTATACATAAGTTTTGTAGTTCAATAAAACCTAGCTTTTTTTTAGTTTGAAATAAAGCTAAAGTGATGGTCATCAAACCTAGATGTTTATTGGAATCTTGGAATGTTGTATAAAATCCTAGAATAACTTAAAATTCTGATCTTTTTTTTTTATAGAAAATTAAATAAGACTTGTAATTAAAAAAGTATGTTAAATTTGGAAAAAATTGAACAAAATTTAAAAAAAAAACTTAGTTTAGTTACAGGAAGGGTGTAGATCAGCTTTATTACAACTTGATGCTATTTTACACATTTTTAAGTAAACCACAAGTAGCCTTATACAGATTTTTAATACTAAAACAAATTTTAAAGATAAAAAATTATATTAGTGAGTACAATAGGTTTTTGTTGTCATCTTTTATTTTGTTTTACTTTCTTTTTATAAATATTCAAAGATATATTTCCTTAAGATTTGACAGGGTTGCCAAAACACCTTGAATCCAGGAACTTGACAGTTTAACCAAAAACTGGAAACACCTTGAGTCTGTGAAATTGAAAAAAAAGGAAAAATATGGTATTTCAAACAAAATCACCAAAAAATATATGATTTTTAAACTATTTCTGCATGTAAAATAATAAAGTTTTAATTAGATATAATAAGTCTATGATGTATATGAGTTTTTATTTCTATCAATAAATTTATTTAACCATAAACACATTTTAAGTATTTTTACAATATCATTTTAGTGTTGTTATACTATTTAAGATAGTTATTTACCTTAAATTTATTAGTTTATGCTATAGATAGATCAATATACTTGTTGCCTTAAAAACTTAGAAGAAACTCTAAAAACATGAAGAAAGTTTAAAAAAATCTTTTTATGGTATTGATCTCAAAAACGTAGGAGTAGAAAGATTTTTAGTAGTAGTTAACCCCTATCATAAGCAACCTATTGTATTCTCCAACTTAAACAGGCTATTTCTTACAAAACTATTTTAATAAAAAAATTCTGTAAAAAGTAACTCAAAGCTTAGTTAAAATTCAACAAAGTAAGATCAAGTTATACAAAAAAGACTAAACCCACCCTCCCCAAGCCCTAAGTATTTTTTTTATTAAACTAAATTTAATGTTTTACTAACAGGTATATTTGTAGTGTTAAGTTACTAAAATGGCAAAAGAAGCATTTAATTTCATTCTAAAGTGGAAACACTTAGGTGAAAAAGAGTTTACAGAGATTTTTTTAAAAGAACTTCCTAAGTTTGGTTTAGGGCCACTTGACCCATATCGAGAAAATGTACACTTTGAACCACCTCAAAAGGTTGATGATGTTGCAGTCAAACTACAATTAGGGTTACCCACAGACTACATACCAATACAAAACTCAGGGGCTGGGGATTGTTTGTTTAAAGCTATTTCCCAGTCCCTGTATATTATTGAAGACCATCATAAAGAAATTAGGTTAAAAGTATTTATTTGGATGGTTAAAAATAAAGATGCAGTTGTACAAATAAGAGAAAAGTACAAACACTTTACATTTGACTCTGTATTTTCTTTAACAATGCAAGTGGGAACACCACAAACATGAATGGGAGTTGCCCACATTGCATGCAGTGCAATGGCACTTAATATACATATAAATACATTCTACCCATATGTAAATGGTCTAGAAAATATTATAGCCAAATTGCTTAACACAATTTTTAATTGTAAAGTTTATGGAAATGAAGTAAGTATAATAATTCAATGGTCTTCCATAACTTTTGATACTAGTAAATATTGGCAGCCAAACCATTTTGTTAGTTTGGTAAGTAAAGTTAAGCAAAACAGTAAATTTAAAATGAGTAAAAGAAGAATTATAATTGTTGACAGCGATGATAAAGACAGTGATGATTTTTCAAATGCTAGTGTTAATGTTGATTCAAGTTTAAGTGAGAATTTGTTTAAAACAGTTAAACACAATAAACAAAATGAGCCTCAAAAAACTTATTCCAGTGATAGTTCAGATGATTTTGTAGATAATTTTAATGCTAAAAATAAAAAAGGTGGTAATTTTTATAACACAAAACACTTTTTTAAGCCTACTGAAAGAAAAAAACAAAAAAAAAAATCTTGTTATGTTCAACAACCTTATTTAAAAAATAATACAGATAACAAAGATATTGTCAATAATATAGATGGTATATATGTCAAACCTTATACTGAAATTAAAAGGCATAAGGATATTTTTAAAGTTTTAGAAAAGTGTGACAAAGTTCTAGATGCTGTACCAAAGATTATAAAAAGTAATGTGCAATTTGTATTAAATATGGACAACTATTACTTTCCAGATAGTAAAAAAGCGTTCAGATTTTATGATGATTGTGGAGAATGGAACTACAAAAGCAAAAATTATAAGGTATCTTTTTATCAGAAGTCAGGTTTTACTAAAATTTCTGCAACATGTTCTGTTGAGTCACTAATGAAACTCAAAGAGTGCAACTTGATAAAAATTATTTGGTATAAAATAAAACATTCTTTAGATAAAAATTTTATCAGGGTAGTCACTTTTGTTATTTCTAAAGAATTTAAAAGAGCTGTTTTTCAATACAAAGGTACCCAACCATTGTTTTGTAAAAAAATTAGAGTTGATCCAATGTCCATCAAAAAAGTAAAGGTTGATATTAATCTGAAAAGTAAAAAAATTAAGAATACAATTGATGATCCAAATTTAAGTACTAAGTCAATAAAAAATGTGAAGTATAGAATTAACAGCAAGCATAAGGACTTTAAAGAAAAAAATATAGCAAATGATCTAGAGAATTGCTTAAAGAAAGTAGGTGATGGATTCATTCAGTCTATCAAAATGTTTAATGATCCTATACTTACAAATGTCCATAAAAACTTACCTTCATTTATTCTTTTCACAGAGGATCAGTTTGTTGACATGGTCACATGTTCTGCTCAACTAGGTTCAGTTCTAAGTGTAGACAGAACTTTTAATCTGGGAACTTATTTCTTGACGGCTATTACTTTCAAAAACAAAAAAGTAACTTTTAGAAATAATAGTTCTAATCCAGTATTTTTAGGTCCTTGTTTCTTACACAAAAAAGCCAGAGAAGAAGATTATAACTTTTTTTTCTCTTATATAAAGTCGAAAATTTTAAATAACTTTCCTACATTCAATTTTTCAACCCTATCTTTCGTCTCAGATGGTGAACAAGCACTTATAAATTCAATATACAAAAGTTTTCCTGACAGCACAAAGTTTAGGTGTCATGTACATATTAATAAAAACATAATTTATAACTTGAGAAAATTTAATATGGACTATTCTCAGAAAACAGACATGAAAAAAAAGTTTAATAACTTAATTAATTCTAAAGATATATTCTGTTTTGCAGAAACTAAAGGAGAAATGTTGAATTTTGGTTTGAATGAATCACCTATTTTCTTCAAACTATTCTCTAGATCATTTGCAATATTTTTATCCTTATGCTTGGTGTTAATTCTATACTTCACATTTTTAATTGACTTGGTATTTAAATTTTGATCATCAATTATACTCTGATTTTTTTTTACTTTTAAGAGTATTAACTTTTACTTTTATGGCGGATTATGGATCAACTCTAATTTTCTTACAAAACATTGGTTGGGTACCTTTGTACTAAAACAGAAATCTTTTAAATTCTTTAGATAAAACAACATTGACAACCCTGATAAAGTTTTTATCTAAAGAATGTTTTATTGTATACCAAACTATTTTAATCGAATCATATTCTTTGAGTTGTTTAAATAGGTTTTATAGTAACTCAACTGAACATGTTTTTGAAAAATAATCTTTTTTTCAAATACAGCTTTTTGATAAAAAGTTACCTTATACAACAAAATAACAAAATAATTTGGCTGCCAATATTTGTTAGTATCAAAAGTTTTGAAGAACATTGAATTGTTATACTTACTTCGTTTCCAAGAGCTTTACAATTAAAAACCGTGTTTAGAAATTTGGCTGTAATTTCTTCTAGACCATTTACATGTGGATAGAATGTATTAATATATATATCATTTGTCAAATTTAGTGTCAACTGCGTGCATTGTGGTCTACTCCCATCCACATTTGTGGTGCTCACACTTACATTGTTTTAGAAAGTACTGAGTCTATTGTAAAGTATATGTATCTCTTATTTGTACAACTGCATCTTTGTTCTTGACAATCCAAGCAAATACTTTTAGACAATTCATTTAGTTTAAGATTGGAATACTATCTATGGGTGATCCCAATTGTAATTTGACTGCAACTCTATCAACCTCATATGTGTCAAAGTGTACACTTTGTCAAGTGTTAAGTGGCCCTAAACAAACTTTGGAACTTCACTTAGATAAAATTCTTTGAACTCTTTTTCACATACTTTTATTGTGATTGAACTAAAGTACTATATTTGCCTCTATAAATTATTAGTGCACAAGTAGTTACCTAGGACTAATGATACTTCATTTTTTTGTTATACTAAAAATTGTATGTTTTAGTATTTCTTTTTAGTTTCTTTATTTGTTAGATTTAACTTTGTTTTTGTTAAGTGCTGTTTTAGTTCAATTGTAAAAATAAATTTTTATCTGAGTTAGTCTGTTTTAATTTTTGACCATGTAATTAAAAGTAAATCATGGTTACATACTTAACTGTTTATTTTATAAAATCAGAATTGTTGTTTTCAATGATCTAAAACTGTCAGTAAAGATTAAAATTAGATTTTTAAGTGTTTATTTTCTGTTTAAATATCAAGTAGTATTAATATTGATAACTAAAAATTGCTTTTTTTAACAGAATTACCTAGGACTAATGACATTTCTTTTTTTTTTGTTATACTAAAGAGTGTATCTTTCAGTATTTCGTTTTAGTTTCTTTATTTGTTAGATTTAACTTTGTTTTTGTTAAGTGCTGTTTTAGTTCAGTTGTAAAAAGAAATTTTTATCTAAGTTAGTCTATTTTAATTTTTGACCATATAATTAAAAGTAAATCATGGTTACATACTCAACTGCATGTTTAATAAAATCAGATTTGTGTTTTTTTATGATCTATAACTGTCAGTAAACATTTAAACTAGATTTTTTTGTGTTAATTTTCTGTAGTATTGATATTAATAACCGAAAATTGCTTATTTTAAACAATATTAGCTAGGACTAATGATATTTCATTTTTTGTTATACTAAAGATTGTATGTTTTAGATTTATATACCTGTTTTTAATTTTTCAACACATTTAGTTTTAGTATTAAAGATAGATGTTTTGTTTTCTGCTTTTAAAAAACAATTTTTTCAAAATATGTTTGGATTATTTTGAATACTTAAGATAAGTGAATTTTTTATTGTGTTCTATAATAAAATATGAATCTTATACATTTAGGTAAATATAACGTTTTTTTTTAAGTTGTTGTGTGTGTGAAAAAATTAATATAGTCTAAAATAATAAATTTTTAACAAATGCGAAAATGTTTCATTTCTTTATTTATTAATTAAAATTACAGATGGTACTTATTTTTGTATACAACTAAAGTTAACTTTGAATTCGATTTAAAGTTTATAGTATAATAAAATGTTATAGTTATAATTGAATAATTTTACAGTTTTAACTTAAGCTTTAACTAGAAATAAGAGCAAGTAATAAAATTTGTTAAAAATAAATTTTAGAACCCTTATGGCTTGTTTAAAGAATTATTAAAATAATTATGATAAACAGCTTACAATAAATTAAAACTTTACTAGGTTTTTGTTTCTAAACAAAATTAGAGTAGTTTCTTTAGATTTAATTAAAACTAAATTGGTTATTTATGCCTTATTTTAGTTTATCTATACACATCACATTACCGGCTTTAATCATTATATTAACTGGTCAAGTATGTTTTTTACGAAAATCATAACATAGAAAAAGTCTTATTGTATCATGTTAAATAAGTTTCAAATGTATAATTTCAAAATTACTAGTAATTACAGTTTAATTAGTGTTCTTCTGTAGTTATAACTTAGTAAATAAGTTTAAAAATTACACATGACTCAAAGAAAATTACACATAAATTAAAAACAACCCACTTTATAATTGTCATTACATTTCATTTAAACTTAGTAAATAATTAAAATAGTTTTTTATTTTATATCTATAGACGTGGTTGAATTTGTTTACAATTAAAAATTACATAGAAAGCGTATTTTTTATAAACAGAGACGCTTGTTCTTGTGTTTACAAAAATAAAGCTCCAAAAACTAGCAGTACGGCATTTAATGAAGCCATTTATATAGGATTTTTAAATGTAAAATTGTTCAATTTACTTTTCAGCGCGACGTATTTTTACAACTTTTTTGTATAATTTTAAAATCAAAACTACCCAAAATATGCTATGACGTCATGAAAATATTGGAGCCTTTTTTTGCAAAATTGCTGCAATTATACTCATGAAAAGTACCCAATATTGCTCGAAAAAAAACTACCCATAAAAAGTCCTACCCGTTTTTTGCTTAATTAAATGAACAATTTGATTTATGTTTCAAGATACTATTGTAATAAACGAACTGAAGAGCTGTTCTGTCCAACAGAACAGAGAAACATTTGTATTAGTAAAACGAAGTTTATTTATACGTATATAACCGACTTAAAGTGTTAGTAAGCTGGTTATTAGGTTATTCATAGTATAATCAAATTAAAATTTGTATAGTTTAAATTTATTTTAGTTTGTATTTTAAACGGGTATTCAAACTGTTATTTATAGCGGTTTTTCGCGACTATGTCTGCCTGACGAGTCCTAATAACGACGAAACCGGTCGTAGGTCGTCTCGGATGCTGCTGTTGTTGGTCGTGTGGTGAAGTTAATTAATTATAGTATAATTGTGATTGTTTTTAAAAGTTTGCTGTTTCTAAAAGTTATAGAAAGAAATTGTTATTAAAGTTACGCAAAAAAGGTCATTCAAATAATCAAAAGTTTTTGTAATTGTTTTTCAAAAGCGTTTTAAAAGCTTTTCAAACGAGTTTAACAATTAATATTAAAAGTAGCAGGTGTTTTGCATAAGTTCTAGACACAATTGAGAACTCTTAGTAAAAATTTTATATTATGATTTTTGTCAAGGTTGTTCACTTTGTATATGTCTTTCATTTGAGCTATTTGATTTATACATAACCTTTAAGTAAGTAGTTAAAGAGATATAAATAGAAGCACGGTAGTAACTTTTGAGAGCGAAAAATATTAGTGGTGTTTAATATTGGCTTAACTGTTTGATTTCTACGACTTATCAAAATTTCATTCAACCTTTATTAACCTTAAAAATAAATAAACGAGTAAAAATTTTGTTTAACATTTTTATTTCTTTCCTAAACAACAAACAAGCACAAGTCGTGTTCACCAGCGCAAAAACACCATTCTTAAACAAAAACCGTCCATGAAGCATTCAGTGCTGGTTGCCCTGCTGAGCTCTTTAGTTTTTATCATGGCTATTAGCGTGTACTTAAAACTATTGGAGCATAGAATTTTGATTTGGAACTTTTTTAAGTAATCATAGATAATAAGGCTGTTAAAAGAACTGTGCTGAGAGCTTTTAACTAATTGAAGTTTTTACAAAGTAATTTGTTTAGTCATAAGTTAATAAGCTAGCCTAAAGTAGATATGGTACAATCTCTTAAGTATAAAGTTTTAGATACACAGCTACACTTTTTTTTGGCTTAAAAATGTTTACTATTATGTATAAAAAAGTTTATTTTCATTTTATAATTTACAAAAATAATGTTAAACTTTTATAATTAGTTACAAAAAAAACTCAAATTATTTTTTATTCTTCAGTTGAATTTCTAAAATAATATAAATAGATTTAACTTAGGAACATGAAAATTTAGAGTTGCTAAGTCTTATTTAAATTTCAGAAGATAATATGTTTTACATCAAAACCTAAAATGTAATTTTTAAAAAAATTACTAGTGGTCAAATATAAGTAAACAGAATAGTTACAAACGAGCTAAATTTTTCAACTAATACTTACAGACTTCTTCGACAAAAGCTACGATAACAAAATTTTAGTAACAAGTTTATTTGCGTCTCAAAATGAAAGAAGAAAACTACTTATAAGTTATTGAGTGCTACATGTGGTAACTATTTTGATAGTCTACAAGCCTTGATGTCATTCTCATTCATTAAAATTATGTCTGTTTTCCGCTTGTCATTTTTGCTAGTATCTTCAACCTGGAAATGGTAAAAATTTAAATAATAATATCAAACATATCAATATTTTTAATCAAACTTTTTGAGCGTTTTTGGAAATAAAACAGTATAAAGAAAACATAGTCTCAATTTTGTAGTTTCACTACTTTGTCCTAAGTAAAAATGTACTTGTTTTTAGACTTTATATAATTTTATAATTCTCGTTGTATACTGACACATTTTATGAATCTAATAAAAAAATTTAAACGTTTTTTGTTTGTATTTAGTCTTAAAAAATAAACATTTTGCAAAAAAAAACTGATTCTAAGATTGACAGTTGAAAGTTTTATGTTCGTAAAAAAAACTTGCTCAGTTTTGTGTTTGGTATACTAAAGTATCATTTAATGACTGAAACACATTTGATTAAAGCTTTTAAAAAAAAACTTCAAATTACTAAACACAATCACTTATTTATGTAAGCTATCCATATTTTGATTCAGCATAAATATATTAGAAAACATTATATTTCTACTTTATAAAATTTTACTTTTGAGAATCAATATTGATATTTTTTTAAAGTAGGTTGTTTAATTTTTGTAGTTTAATACTTGTAAGGACATTTAAAAGTGTACTCTGATAATATTGTAAAAAGGTACTTTATACTTTTTGTTTTGTGAAAAAGTAACACAACTATAAGAATTTTAATAAACAAAAATAAACACTAAACTCCATTCTAAATTTAGACTGGGATAAAAACTTATATTTATGAAAAAGATAAGTATCATGTAAGTATAGTTTTTAATTAACATTATTTTTTCAAATTGTTCAAACACTGCAGCTTACAGAGATTTTCTAACAATTTTTATACAAGCATAATTTTTATTAGTTTGAAAATACTTTTTATTTGTGTACATAGCTTGTGAGTAACACTAAATAGACAAGGTTGGAAAAATACTTTAAAATATGTTTAAAAAATCAAACTCAGAAGGAATACATACATGATTTTTTCATTGAAACCAACTTGTGCAAAATAAGTAAGCCTTTTTTTTAAATTTGAGCTTCAAAATTTTATTAAAGTTTTTTAGTTATACTTTAATTTATTTATAATAATTAATATTTCGTGGCTACAAAGGACTTTTTCAAAGTAAGACCCTTGAAAAAAATTGCTAGTAAATCTGAGCCACCTAATAGAAAGTTCCCCGCAGTTTATTCCAACTGGTACTAAAAAAGTTCATTCAATTTTACAAACTACGAGTTAAATTATTTTATATTGTATCTTATAAACTACAATTTTAAGAGTTAGTTACCCATTTCACTGCTGTGACCTCAGACATCTTAAGCTTCAATTTTTCCTCAAAATCATCTTTGTCAAAAACACTTTTGAAACTTCTTTTTTCAAAGTCGTGATATTTACGTGGACCTGATTTAAATATTGTAACAGTTATAGAAACTTCAAAAAATTTAAGTATCACCAAGTTATACTTTATCATTAAATAAAACTAAATTAAGTCTTCTTTATAATTTACCTTTACAGGTAAATAAAAACACTTTAAGAACACAATACTTAGTTTGTAACGTAGTTTATTAAATGTTAAATAGTTTTAAATTACGCACGTGCATTTTTTAATAAAATTTACCTTGTGAAATTAAAATATTTTATAAAATGAAAAGATCTTACATTCCGTTACAGAAATTTAAAAGCCAGCCATTCGTACTATAAGTATGAGTACGTATAGATGAAATTTTGATTATTGTATCAATAGTTTATTTTTAATGTATTACAATTATGATGAATTTTCAATTAAACGTTATACAGTACATACTTCTGAAATCGATATAAACGACACCAGTATCTTTATCGAATCCCACATATTCAAGACGACTTCGACGTTGAGACATGTGCACGTAAGCTTTAAAGTTTACCAGAGTTCGTGTATTTGGGAACTTTGCTTTGTCAATATCAGATAGACCAACATTTATTGCAGCTTTTTCTAGATTAAAAAAGTATGAAGAAAAGTTAAAGACCAGCTAATGAATAATAATTAGACAACAAAACTACGGAAGAAATTAAAGCTGAAGCATACCTTTGGCTTGTTCAAGAAGTTTTTCGTACTCCATATAGTCCACGGCAGCCAATATTTCTGGATGATAAATAAAATGTTAAAGAAACGCGACTAGCTAGTGACACTAATAAAACAACAGACATGTATTCAGAAGATATAAGAAATAAAAGGTACCTAGGATCTCCTCAGAAGAATACTTGCTATTGTGTTTGGAGGCAGTTTTCACAACTTGCGGTTTCAAAATATTCCAGCTTACTTCATGGTTTGATCTTGTTACCACAAAGTAATCCGGTCCAAGTTTAACAGACTTCACCTTGTTAATAAAAATACATGACTCAATTGAATTTGAATTTTATTTTTTAAAAGAAACAGTTTTTATGTATTGTCTTTAAGCTTAAAAACTAAGAAAAACAACCCTATATTTTATCAAAATAGTATAACGTTTTTAAGAACCAAATTTTTGGTGTTTACTTTGTTCTGTTATCTTTTCTGATAAAAGAGCTAATAACACATGCTTAGTGTCTACTTTATATTAATCTTATTAAATTAAAGCTTGTAAATTTATCAAAAATATAAACAAAACTTTTATTTTTAATTTTTTAATTTAACACTAATTAATTGTTATACATGCAGAATTAGAACTGAATGCTGTTGCACATATTCAAAAGGATCTAAATTGCGCTTTTCTCAAAGAAAAAAATTTGTTACCTAGTAGAGTATTGTCTCTTATTTGTTGTTTTTTTTATTAGTACATACTTTATTACGATGTCAGTTTTGTTAAACAGTTTTATTTGGTCAAATTAAACAAAGAATCTTATGTTAACTTTGAAAATCAGGTTGTGTACATTTGTTTGTGTAAATAGCAGCTTTGTGTAAAGTATAGTTGACAACAAAAAAAATCAAAAAATAAACAGTTATAAAACAAACTGATAATTTTTTTATGCATTTTCATAAAATATTATTTCAAGTATTTGATAAAACAAATAATAATAATCAGGTGTACAGTGCTTCATGCACAAAATTTTGTAGTAAAGTTTTAATACTGATATCAACACACAAACTCACCCCTTCAATAGAAAACAAATCGTGAGCCAGATCTGATTTGCATGAGTGACTCTTGTAAGGGTAGAATATGGAACCCTTGCCGCCGAGAACTTCAAAACCTGGCTCATACTGAAGACTGTCAGGATCATTTTCGCATGGTTGGGACCACCTTAACCTCTTGAAACTATTGACCAAGTTTTCATTGGCTGCTTCAGAAAACAAGTTAAGTTTTGTAGGGGACTTCGACATTGTGGTGGAAAATTCTTTACCAGTATTTAAGATGGCTTTGTTCTGTGTGAACAACCATGACCACCTTAAAGTTGCAGAAGTGCATGCATTTTTGCTGAATAGTTTTATCATTCTAAACCTATAAAGAAAAAATTTGTTTAGTCAAAGTTGGTGTGTAATTTTTACTAATAGATTCAGGAGGCATTAAACTTTCTAAATTTGATTTAAAAACATTTATCAAAGTTATGAACAGTTTGTCTATTTTATTTGTCCATTAGAAGCTTATGTTTGTGTTGATTAATTTAAAGTATTTTAAATACTTATAAACTAAAGGTACTTTATTTCAAGTAGTAAGTTTTTTACTGTAACTAGGTCTTCAAGAAAATTCTAGATAAAAATATTAAAAGTCTTATTTGTTTATAAATGCAAATGTTTTAACAAAAATGGTATTGTTTGTAGAATACAATGGAAACATTTTAGTAGCTTGTGATCAAAAAACACTTATTTAATTTAATCTAGTTTTATAAAACACACAAAACTTTAGTCATGATACATAAGTTAAAAAGGATTTTTTCAAGTACTTTATTTTTTTAAACATAAAATTTAAGCATATTGTTAAGTTTATAGAGCAACAAAAAAGTTGAAGCTCATAATATTTGATCCAAGGATAT
This sequence comes from Thalia democratica, assembly GCF_965202585.1. Lineage (NCBI taxonomy): Eukaryota > Metazoa > Chordata > Thaliacea > Salpida > Salpidae > Thalia > Thalia democratica. Next base: position 31,985,382 of record NC_139172.1, on the reverse strand, counting down.
ACAATTATGTTTATTACTAAGATATTGATTTGAAAGCTTTATTATTTGATTATTAACTTTAATGATTTTAAAACAAAATTTTAAAATAATTATAAATACATTTTAGCTTCATCTATATCAGGGTTTCCCAAAGTGGGCCAAGTTGCCTCCTTGGGGACGCGACTATATTCACGGGTTCATGAGTAGTAAAGGAGTCACAGGGGCCATGAGGTCATAAATTGAAACTTAATTTTTATAATGGTAGTTTTGAAACTTACACTAGACATTCTGGAGTTGTTGATGGCGAGCAAAAAAAAAATATTTGGTGTTTTTGTGGTAGTTTTTGAATAATTTTGTCGGAGGGAGCAATAGCTTTTTATATTTCTTTGAAGGGAACCATTTGAAAAAAAGTTTGGGAACCCTGATCTAAATCTAGTTCTATGTTGTGTTAATTGTAAATGTTCCAAAATTTTAAACTTAGTTTATAGAGCTTTCCCTTAAGATTTTTTTTATTCAATCACTTAATGTTTTTTTTGAAAAAATACTTGTAATTTTTCATAAAACAATTTAAAGGGTAAAACAAAACAACATAAAAATCTTTTTATTAATTTAAAATAGTTATTAAAAGGTTTTAGTTAAATTATAGCTTTCTAAGTTTAAATTTTAAAAGTTAGATTCATGCTAAATAGAACTATTAAAAATTGTAATGATAGGAAAAGTGTTGATAAATACTTAACAATTAGATATATATACAACTTTGGAATATAATTTCACTAATAATTTTAATGTATAGAAAAAAGGTTACAAAAAACTATGACATACTATAAGCAGCAATAAGTAGGTACAATCAACAGAACAATTAAACATTCTAGATGTATATTTTAATTGGCTGAATATAAACGAAGTTTTTTAGACCGCCTAGAAAACCTTTTCTTTTTTGATAATGTTTAAAAAATCATTAAATCCTTAATGTTAGTGAACCAGTAACTAATAAATATAAATTTATTTCGTTTTTAGGGTTGCCACAGATCAAGCTGAAAACAAAAAACTTTACTTAATCAAATTTTTAATTAAAACCGATTTAAAATTAATTTTAAAAAAACCTAAAATTATGTCAAGTTTTCAATCGTAGTTTTATACAGGTTACAGCAACAGTTTTGTTTTGCAAAAGTCAATCATATAGCTTCCATTACACAATTTAAACCATATGTGTATGATCAATGTGTTCAAAATAAACTGCTCTATAGTAAAATTATTTGTATATACACGATAGTAAATACATACGTGAGATCCTAAAAAAATTTAATTTGTTCTAAAAATTTAATTAGGCCGTAAAAAAAGAAGAACTGTAAAAGCAAATTCTTAGAAAATAAATTGCAGTTTTTAGTATTAATAGCATGTTTTTATCAAGTTTTCTATTTTTTCCTTACTGTTTTTTTTCAAAAACTTCCCATTTTTTCTGACTTTGTGGCAACCCTTAAATGAAAAAAAGGTTTATTAAACCCTTTAGTTCATAATTATTATTTTTTATCTTTGCTGCACATATAAATAAACATTAAACTTTAAGCATTTTGAATTATATTGATGTAAAAAAAAAGTATATTTGGACACTTTAATTAAAATTTTAATATTGTTTCTATTGAATTTGGAGTTAAATAATCAAAAAAACCCTGGAATCTAATGTTCACCAGCCTTCTTTATTTAAGCTAGACTTTTTGTTAGTTTTTTTATAGGTTTAAGTATGTTTTAATTCTGTTCTCTGTTGAATTAACAACTAAAACATAATAAAAGGTAGGTTTCAAATTAATTAGATTAAAAAAAAAGCTGGTAAAAAGACTTTCCAAGAAATGTTCTGACTCAGAGTTCTGAGCAAAGTTAAGACATTTCTATGCATTGCATTGCATATACTTGCACTCAATTAATACATAAAAGTTAGCTTTGAAATATAGCTTATATAAAACATACTACACACTACAGTACACAGTGATTACAAAAAATATAACAAGGACATTTGTTTGCCTACCAGATAAGGAAGTTCGTGAAAACAATATTTGAACGCATGTATTCGACATTCAAAACAAACTGTAAAATGACTTGTAATAGCGCTAGTATATTATGACAAAATGTTGGACAAATATAAAAACGACACATTGCAAAATATTAGACAACATAAAAAGTCAGACAATTTTAGAATAATAAAGCTTTAAGTGTAATAGATAATTGGTAATTTTCATTAGTTTCTATAGTGCCCTTCAAACTCTTATTTGAGATCTACTTATAAATTATATTTATTAAGATGTTTATTTCGACCGTTTTACTATTAACTTTATGGAAATTCTTGATATAAAAGTTAAAAAAATATATACTTATGGCTTTCTATTAAAATAGTTTATAAAAGTTGGTATAAGACTAGTAGTTAAAAAGTATTGATAAATTTTTTTTAAACAAATTGGTAATTTATGCTATATGATTTTTTTAAAAGTAATTAAGACTATTCAGCATTAGCTGCTTCATATAAACAGTTTATAGTTGCTATAAAAAAAACCATGATTTGTTTTTATTAAATTTCTTTTTATTGTTGAGATACAACTTGGTTACTTTAATAAGTCATATGAAGAAAAAGGGCCTAACCAATAGGAAAATAAAATGACTTTAGCTTCAAGTAAAACTTACCCTTTAAATTTAAAAGTTACTTTTAAAGATATTTTTTAATAAAAATACTGACTTTTCTTCTAATTATCTACATTCTTGAGTTTTATTTTTGCTTCATTTAAACAAATTTAATTAAACTATTAGCATAGCTAAACAAATTTTATAACAAACACTTTATTTGTTTATTAAACATAACTGACAAATAAAATTAGTTTATCTTCAGAATTTGTAAAAAAAAGCTAATGCTCTTAAGTCTAAAGTTTATCAATGCATATTTGAAATTATGTATAAGTAAACAAATTATACATCCATACTCCATACAAAGCGAGTTTAAGATGTGTTTGGTAATTTTAGCTAGCATGTTGAAAGTTTTAGATTCTAAAATTTAGAAGTTAAATTATTTAGCAACTGCTTTATTACACAGCTGGTATTTTATGTTAGTTCAAAAAAAACCAAACGTTAGCTGATTTTCAGGCTTTATACTTACTTTTAGGTCTTGTTTTAACTCAGTAAATGCTGAATAGAAGCAACATTTTAAGTATTCTGAAGCATGAAACGTATATAGGGAAACATGTTTTCTATATTTTAGCTAATTTTGATGATTATTTTTTTATAAAGCTGCATATTTAAGATATTTACAACATAATTACCAATTAAATGGAGCAAAATTTATTTTTCTACAGTTTCAGTACATTTTTTTGTATAAGTTTTCGCGTTTTCTTATAATTGTAAGCTCATGATGTATTTTAATTTTTATAATATTAACTTTAAAAGCCTTATTTATATCTAACAATGTTAAAATTATAAAGTTGATCATCAAATAAAAAAGCTTTGTAGTATTTTTTTTTTCTTTTTAAACTTAACAAAAGTTTATTAAAGAAAAAAAACACTGAAAAATTTGGTCCTAACACCTGGTGTACGAAAAAATCTTTCGATTATAGAGTCGACACCATTTGGATACAGTTTAGCGTCTTTGCCCAAGAAGATAGTTTTTATCTTACTTGCGATTAAAAATATTCACAGTAGATTTTTATTAAATTTTAAGTCTAATTATTTGAAAAAGCTTACAAGCATAATCGGAATTTTTTGATACCGTAAGTGACATTAAACACCAGTTATAAAACACATAAGTATTAAAAAACGCAAAAACAATGGTTTAACCATAAGTTGCTATCAAAAGTCTCTAGAACAAGGAGCACGGTTTAGTTATTAGTTTTATTAACAGTTGCTGGCTATTTTTTTGTTGTTAACCGATTTAAAAATTTAAATCTTAGAGCCGTCCGTCGAATTTTTTTTAATTTATACAACAGCTGATTCAATTAAAAAAAACGTAATTTTATGTTATTAAAACACTAGACAAGTCATTTAAAATTAATCGTCAGAAAGTTATTCATTTGTTAAGAACTAAAAACACTCTAATCAGTTCTTTTTTTTAAATAGCAATTTTTTTGTTAAATGATAATAACTATTTGTAGTATTTCATTTTGATCATTTACATCGTGTTTGGTTGTTAATAAGCATCTTTAGTTTTGCAAATTTGATTTTGTCTGAAGAGCTGCTTCACATCGTAGTTTAAGTAAAAAAGAAGTCGATCAAAAGCTGCTTAGTGAAAATATATTAAACTACTGCGTTAATATGAAAACAGGACGGTCTTAATTTTAAAGTTTTCTTAAAGTTTGATAAATTGGTTCACAAAACATAATCTAAATTCAATTTGGAGAAGCATAGTTACAAAAAAAACGCATATCTATGCTACTGCTCGACTTACGGCAAAAGTCAGCATCCTTTTATACGTCGCAAGTTAATTTTCCTGAAAAATATTGCTCGCAGGCCGCACTGTATAAAAAAAGTCTTATTTATTTTAATTCATCCTTACTCCTTTCAAAATACCCGTAGTAGTCTACATAAAAATAATAATTCAAACCTAAATTGTGACTAAAAAGTTATAGTAGAGCACCAGTAATTATTAAATTAAGAGCCTTATCGTAAATACTTACCACAAAAACTCTTTTTATTATTATCTTTAAAAAGGTGGGGTTTCAATTGAAATGCAGATTTTAGCTTTGAGGGCAGCGTTTGTATCAATACTTGCTGAATTTGATAGAAAAGCAAAATTAACTTACTTAAACAAATATGATTTTTTTAAACTCAAATATATCATATAATTTTTTAAAGCAATCATATATTCAAAGGTTAAGTTATTTTCTGCCTAAACCATTTAAAATATAAGCTTATTCATCCCTGACCTATAAATGCCAGAAGTCTTGTGATAAGAACTGTCATGATTGGGAAAATGTGTGCCGACTGTCTATGTTCTGCAATATTATAAGATGAGACCACAAAGTGCTAAGTCTTGACGTTTAACAAAATCACGGCTTCTTCATTTTGCATTCAGAAGAAATACGGCGAGTATGCACGCTATAACAAGCATGAAAGTTATAAAAACAAGAATTAATACTTTACTACTGCTTACATTTGTTTAATAGTGTAGAAGCGTGTTTTCCAAAATGTGCAAAACAACCTTTTTGTCATCAGAAGGCGTGAACTTAGAAGGTGGCAAAATTTTAATGGGTAATTTACATGCAAGGGGCGTTATCTGATAAATGAGAGCGATTAGTTTTTAATTTTTTTCAAAGGCGTTTATGAAAATGAGAGTTGGAAACAATAGTATAAAATGCAGTGAATCCGAGAACAGCATTCGCAATTTATTGCTTAACACATTTTAACTTTCGCCCAAGAGTTTTTGAAAAACGTTTAATGCCACTTTAACATGTGTTTGTAGTATATAAATTTAAACAAAACTTGGCTAAACAGACTACAATTTTGAGGGCACTTAAACAAAAGTCAAGTCTCACTAGGGCACCAACGAAAACCAGAATGCTGTGAATAAATACTTCAAAAACTAATATGAAAAAAACATTTCGATTTTATTTACGGATAAACCAAAGTTTTTGTATGTAAGCACACAGGAGTGCAAATGCCTGGCTCCAACTAAATAAAACCTTATATTTTAAATAGGTCATAGTAAATAAAGTAATTTCATTCATCAATTAAGACATTTTTTAACATGTCTGCATGGAAAGTCTATATTGAATACGCGAGGTTTATGCTGTTTTCTAGCAAAAACTGTTTTCAATTCTGTTTAAGCCAGGGTTTTCTAAACTTTTTATCATAAATCACCCTTTAAAAAGATATGGCTCCCACCGAAAATTTTTCTAAAAAACTACCATTAAAAATGTTTAAGACTTTTTTTTTTCGCTCCTAACCATCAACTTCAAATATCTTACGTGAGTTTCAACTTATGGCCTTGTGCCCCCTTACAGCTTATGGCTCCTTAGTTTGTTTATAGTATCTAGTATAAGTTTCAAAACTAACATTAAAATCGCCCAAGAATTTTTTTTGCTCTTCATCATCAACTCCAGAATGCCTAGTGTAAGTTTCAAATTGTGACCTCAAAGCTCCCTTAACTGCTCCCTAAATTTATGTAATGGCACCAAAGGAAAATCCTGGTTTAAGCGATGTGCTTGCAAGATATATAAAATATAAATCTAGAGTTCGATTTTGAAATGACAGAAAACTTACAAACAAATTCAATGGCCATTGGAAGTGAACTTTATACATATATATCTAGAAAGGTTATTTCTCCCAGAAAGAAAAAGTTTAAATCAAGCGCAGATGCACTATTCAGCATAACTAACCTGATACAAAATGTGAGAATATTTATGCATACTTAAAGAAGCTTGTCGAAAAATTTAGTTTGGTACACAATTTTTAAAGTATACTATTATATAGTCTTAAGAATATAACTACAGGTTTCAAACCAGAGTTATAAATTTAAATAACTTATAAAAACTATGTATAAACAAACCGGTAGCAAAAATAGGCTTTTTATTTATTTTTAATTGTTATATTCTTAACTTTATACAAACAAACACAAATATATCCGCTAAACAATTTAATCCTAGACACGCAAAAAACGTCACCTTATAATATAAATACATTAGACTATAAATTTCAAGAAGGCTAAATCAAGGTGAATTTGGAAGTTTTTTTATTCTTGTTTTTTTTTTTCAGTTTCCACCTTCAGCCCAATGTGGCACCTGCTGTAAAATATTAAAAATGATTTAAATATAAATAAATAAAAAATAAAAATAAAACTACTATTCTTATAATTTACAAAAACAAGCTAAATTATAAACGGCCTTGAACAAATATTAGTGATTTTAAATAATTTTTAAGATTTCAAACGTTTGATGAAAGTATATTTTTATCAAGCACGTAAATTAATGAAATTAATAAAATTAAAGTCTTTAATCTTATTTCTGCAATAAAACTTCAGAAGTGTGAATTAGTTATAGGAACAATATACTAATTTAAGCCAATAATGTAAGACAATGAGGAAAAAAAAAAGACGTCTGAGATATTTTTTAAACATTAGCAACTAAAACTGCAAATTGTTAAAATTTGTATACATTTACTCAATTGCTTTGTTAAATATAATCTAGACCAGTTAATAACTTATTGATTCAAAATTGCTAACAATTGTAAAAAATTATAAATGCGTCAACTAATAAGGCATGTTTTGAGAAAAAATTCTCATAACATGAGTAAATTTTATTAAAGTTAAAAAACTTATTTTATTTTAGCTCAAAAGGAGTATTTCGATTTATGGTTTGAATATACTGCAAAATAGTGTGATGTAGTAATTTTAGTTTTAATAAAATTTATATGAATCATAACTTTGATTTTCTTTAAAATATCATTAGTATTTCATCAACACTAAGTATTAAAAAGTATTTGTCTTAATCAATTGAAATTTAAGCTAGATACTTATTGTAGTGAATTATAATAGATTCCAAACTCAAAAAAACTTAATCATTTTTTTAATTAAACCAAATTATTTCATGGTTACCACTCTTGAATACATAAAAGTTAGCCTGAGTTTAACTTGAGTCAGTCTAGGAATAAAACTGGAAAAAAATGTAGTAAGAGCCAAAAACTAAAAAACATTTACTTTTAATCAAACTAAAACTCATCTAAAACTTATAAAAAATAGATACTAATACTAATATTCGAAAGGAATTACTGATATTAAGAAGTTATTTAGGTTAAATAAACATAAATAAATTGATTTTAAAGTCAAATAGACTAGCCCAGCGATTCTTAACCTGGGGGTAAATTTTCCCAACATAAGTTATGTAAATTAATGTTTATTAATTGTATTTTTAACTTATAAGTTAGTATTTAACTGTTTTTTAATTTAAAAGCTGTTTAAATTTTACGACTTTTTATATTTTATGTGCTTGAAGTTCAAATACTCTAGTTTTATTTCCTCAAAGTTTATATACTGAAATGTAGTATTTACCTTCCAAAAAGGTGTAAGACATGAAAAAAGGTTAATAACCGCTTGACTAGCCTGATATTATGATTTTTTTAATCTAGCCCGATTGTGTGTGTCAAGCCTGATAAATTTACAAGTACAACAAACTAACAGAATCGTTAGATTTATCTTTTTGTTTTTTACTTATAACAAATTAACAGAATCGTTAGATTTATCTTTTTGTTTTTTACTTATAACAAATTAACAGAATCGTTGGACTTATCTTTTTGCTTTTAACTCATAATAAACTAACAGAATCGTTGGATTTATCTTTTTGTTTCTGCACTCTCCTCTCGGCGTTCATAGTCAACATTTGCGTTCTTTGCACCAACGTCTTCGTTTTGTCGATCACCTGCAACATTGTTCAATATGTTTGAGTATTTTTTGTTTAAAATATATTAGTAAGTAACATATATTTTGCTGTGGTGTTTCTACAACACGTAATTTTTGAATTTTGTTTTAATTTATTTTTAGGAACAGTTTAAGTTTAGTGTTACAATTTTTGAACAAATTTAGTTTTATTTATAATCACTTTGTTATTATGTATTATAAAGGGTTACCAAATATTTTTGGAAAATTAATCTGGAGAAATAATTTTTACTTAGTTAAAAGTAAACATTTTTAGGTCTATTTTTAGTTTAAAGTTTATTTTAAGGTAAAAAACAGTGTTAAATAGTATAAAAGCATTAAAAAGATACTATAAAGCTACTTCAAATGTGATTTTTAATAAAATAAACTTTCGATGTTGACAAAAAAAAAATTATCAATATGGTAAATTTTTTGTGTCAAATCAAAATTTTTCTACTTAACATGTTTAAAACTATTACTAATACTGTTTAAAATTCCAGGTTTTATTGCCTAAATTGTCAAATTCAAAGTTTTTCCAGGTTTCCAAGTTTTTTGGCAACCCTGATTATATTTACAATCACTGAGTAACTTTGTCTCATTGTTAAAAAATTAATGTTTCAATGTTTAATTTCAGAGCACATTTAAGTTTTTTTTTACGAATTACCTGTAGCTATTGCTTAAAGTTTCTATTATATTTTAAGGTGAACATAATCTAAATTACAATACATAACTACCAACACACATATTTCAAATCAGTAGTTTATTAAATGTCAAGTGCAATTGTAGTTTAACAGAGATATAGATGCAGAATTCAATTTCAAATTTTGAATCTTAGAAAATTAAATACTTACCAGAATTACAGACAAAAAAGTTTGCATAGGGTATAAGTAATGACCTTTTTTAATCAGCGATTTAGACAATTTAACAAATATAAATATATTACAAGACATTTAACACAAAAAATAATAATGCGAAACTTGTTATATCCTTTCTTTATTATTATCATAACAAGATTATATATTCAAAACTATTTGGCTGTAAACTAATTTTGATGCTAAAAAAATATAATAGACTTGTAAAAAAGACTAAGCTAGCTAACTATTTTATAGTATTGAAAATTCATAATAACTTCATACAAAAACTAAAACAAAATGTAATAATTTTACAAATGTGTACAGATTGTTGTGATATTTGAAAAGTAAATAATTTTTGAAAAAAAAAAAAATTTTACAAAGGATGTAATTTTCACGAACCTGGTCGTGAACGGACTTGGACGACGTCTCCATGACTACGTGGCCCCTCTGAGAGTCAATTTTGGCGTTCAGCCTGAACGGGGAATTCCTGATGAGGTTGACCACCCAGTGTTCCGCGTCCTCCTCCGACATGTTGACCTTCAGCGCCAGTTTGTCGATCGATATGCACTGTGGTTAGTTTTGTATAAAGTTAGTATGGAATGGTGTAAACGCGGAAGTAGTCTTATTGTAATAGCTGGTTTAAAGTAATAGTGATGTTTTAAGTAGTAATGCAGTGTTTAAGTAGTTGAATTTTGTCAATTGAAATGCACTGATGAAAAATAACTGGTTTGAAATTTTGCAAAAATATTATGAAGTGAAGTGCGGAGGAAACACTTGGTTGATCATGTAGATACAAGAACGTTATTTTAATTTTTGTTGATACGCTGTGTGGAGGTATATGCTAGTATGCAAATGTACAATATAAATATATTGTAAAAGTAGAACTGATATCAAACATTTCATCTTTATTGCAAAATATTATGTTAGACAACTCTTAAAGATCACTAAAAAACACAAGAACTTTTGGCTTCTTTTTTTGTTACAACAGTTCATGCGTATTCAAATTTCGGTAATCTACTACAGTAACCTCTCGCTTATTTACGCACATTGTGTCCACAGAAAAAGTGCGTAAAGATATGAGAGATCGTAAAGATATGAGAGCTACCAAGTATACTTACTATAATGGCTGTTTTTTGATATTGTTTCTAGTTAAAAGCAGACTGGGGACTTTCCAACTTTTTAAAATTTGTTTAATTTGTTTATAAATATGAAAAAAAGATAAAACTATACATTTATTGAAATAAAAAGGATTTAAGTTTTTATAAAATAAAAATACTTGTAAAAAAATGTTACTAATTTTAATAATAAGTAAATTTTATCTTTATTTATAAGTAACTTATTTGATACTTAACATTTATAAACTATTCTACTTGGCAAATTCAATTTATAATTAAGCATTTGTGTTAAGTGTAAGCTCTATATTTATTAAGTATCACTGCTACTTTTTGCTAGGAAGTTTCATTAAATTTCTTTTTAAGATGTTTGTTCATACATAGGGCAAGAGTGCTGTATTATTTGTTTGTGTTTTAAACTCTCATTATTTCATTATACTTACATTATTTAATAGTCATATTTCTTTCAGAATTTTAATTTAAACTTTTATTGTTAACAAAATTTCTGATACACTGAGGTATAACTAAATGTTTATCAATTAGTCAAGGAACATAAGTTTACAAAGTCTTAAGATATAGTGAGGTGAATTAGTATTTAAAAACATATTTTACATTAAAATATGATATAAACCTAATTTGTGTAATATTAAAAGGAATTAAATTTTTTTTTTAATTTTTAGAATTTTAAAATGCGTAACTAAACGAGAGTGCGTAACGTCACGAGTGCGTAAAGAAACGAGAGCTTACTGTATATGTTTGGATTATGAAAATATTGTTGTTCAGCAAAAGTTATAACTTTATATGACTTTACACATCGGTTAAGCAGCTAAAGAAATACTAATTAAGAATAACTTTTTTCAAACTTTTACTTAAAATCTGATTTAAAAAAAAAATTAAAATACACAATGAGTAATCATTGAAAACTAAGCTCGTAAGTATACATAATGGTAAAATTATTTTATATCTTATGACAATTTATTATTTTTCTTTCTCAAAAACTAAATATCAATAAAAACAGGACGCAGCCAAACTTACGAATTCGCAAAAAGTCTCATAACTTTTTATTTCTAATTTTTTTTTAATCAATCCAACTTGATTAATCTTACAAAATATAACATGTATATATCTTTTTTATTATCAAAAAAGCATTAATAATTTTAAACATCATATTAACCTGACGAATCCGAAAACAAAACTTCAAAACGAAGGTACTTTTATTTAACCCAAAGCAACAGAAAATTGAAACACTTTGATTTATCAAGTGACTTCAAACATAAATTCTTAATATTTAAGTATTAATTGTTTGTTATTAAAAACGCCAACCTGATGGATCCTGCAGAAAGTTTCGAAGACGAACTCCCTGGCGTTGTTCATGAACTCGTCGGCGATCGACGTCAGGAAGAAGTCGTTGGCCAGCACGCTCTCGCACTCCCTTAACTTCTGCTGCGCCCTGTCGAAGTCGAAGTTGACGTACAGGCACTCGATGAACTCGGTGACCGGATCCTTGTAGACGTAGCACTCCTGCTGCACCACCCTCGTCAGCTCCTTCATGGTCTGAAGGATGGACTTTTGTACAATTTGCAATTTCGTTAATGGGAGTTTGTTAGTGTGTTTTGTCGTGTTATAAAACAGAATGTTACTTTTGCTTAATTTTTTTTAACTATTAGTTCGGCAAAACGGTTTAAAACTTGAAAGCAATAGTTTAGTAACAACCGTTAGTTATGATGTTGCAGGGGGTATAAACTGTATGTCTCAAATGGAGGTGTTATTGATTTTCTTATAAAAACAGTTAAATGGAGCATAAAATTACAAGAACAAATTAAGGCAGTTTGAGCATGATCTCTCCTATGACGTCATCACGCGTCACCACTGATGACTGAATTATTGAAAAACTATTTTAAAAAAGTAGTGAAAATTCCTTGGAGTTTAGATAAGTTTTATAAACAAATAACTTCTCAAAAATAAAAATTAACAACAGTCTTACAAAAACCCCGCATACCTGTATTCTATTCTTGTTGCCGATTACAATTAAAAAAAACATTAACCATAAAAAAAATTATTCTACAAATGCACTGTCGTCAGCAGTCTTTATCATTAAAAAACTCAACATACCCGTCTCCTATACTTTAAACTAGTATATAAAACAACTTAAACTTATATGTATTTGAAAAAATATGTCAACAAATACGTTGCATTTTTTCATAAAGTACAATATATCTTAAAACACACTTATCAAGTACTGCTGTGTTTAACTAAGCTATAAAATACAATATTGACCTGTATAAAAGCTACATAATGGATATGTCATAATGAGTTTAAATAAAAAATGCAGACATTTTTTAATTGAATTTTGTACCCCAAAAAAATTACTTAATACATATTCAAGTCACCTGTCTCCTCTTCTTGTTGGTGATGACGGCGGCGGCAAGGTACCTGAGCATCCACGGGCACATGGTCTGTATGGTGTTGAGGTAGTGGTCCTTGTACAGGAACAGCTCGATCAAGTTGTCGCAGCCCTTGGGGTGGTTGAAGTAGACGAACAACGCCCAGTGCAGGAACCACGTGCGTTGCTGGAGGACCTGGGATAGAAATTTTGCGTAAAATAAACAGCACGATAGTAAAAATAGTTATGTGCAAGATTGTTTGTGTAAATTGAAACTGGCAAGGTTTTATTTTTCAATATTAGCCCTTTCAGTGCAGGGGAGAACATGCAATAATTGAAGAATGCTTGTTATTTATGAAAATATTTTATAAAATCTGCTAAACAATGAAAGCGATGACTCAGTATACCATCATAACTTCGTTTTACATGTTTTATAGTGAATAATGATACAAGTATAATGAGGTTTAAAAGATTGCAAAACGATCAATTTTTATTAATTTTGTTTGACAAAGAGGGCCCAGTGGAGGAGCCACGCGCGTTGCTGAAGGACCTGAGAATATGTTTAAAACGTAACAATAAATTTCAATAACCTGAGAGAATGTTCAAATCGTTTTGCATATTATATGTATTTAATCAAGTATAATGAGGTGATTGGTACATATGGTAATATTTTTGGTGTTTTGAATATGATGCAAAAATGTAAGCTAAGTGCACAAACTGGCAAAGTTTTTTTTTTTTTTGTTATTAGCCAGTCTACCAGTGTAGGAACCATGTGCGTAGCTGGGGGACAAGGTTTTGTGGTCGAAATTAAGAATATGAAAATAAATATTCATACACCCAAACTGAGAAATAGATTGGTTCTTAATATTTGCTTAATCAGTGAAAGATCATTTATTCGTGAAACTTTGTGAACTGTTTGTTATAAAGAGTACAATAATAGAAATTCTTCTATATTAAGTTCGCACACTGACATAATACATCGTATGACATGAAAATGGCTACCATACATTTAAAACTCATGAATGCCGAGTTATAAGGACTTTCTTTTTAAATTAGCTCTACTATCGAAACTACATTCTAAAATAAAAGGGACTTTTTGCTTTCAAAAAAAACATTAAGTTAAAATTAAAAAAGTGATTGTTTAAAATCAGAATTACTACTCTTCGAGACAAAAAAGACTTAAGCTGCATTAAGACTTGCTAAGTTTGATAAAGTTTATATGAAAACTGAAAAATATAATGTTAATCGACCTTACATACCTAAAGCTACCAAAATACTAACCTAGGACTTAATAAAATGTTTTTTTAGTTCAAGTCAAAAAAAAACTAGCAAAAAATATCAACAAAGTCTGAGTCAGACTGAGTTGTTTAAAGATTTAAAACCATTATGAGTTATCCTGAGTAGCCTAATTTATAATAGCAGGTTGGCCAACTTAAAAAAATAAATTAAAGAGATTACTACTTTATTTATACACTGGAATTTTTACTGTAATTAAGTTTGTTACTTTATGTACAATAATTCTACTGCACATGCAAATGTAAAAAGTTTATTATAAGCAGTGATGCTATTTGTAGAAAAAATAGACTTCTGATTTTATGAATGTCAGATTAGTGTATGAAACTCTGTATTTATATCTGATGAAGAATAAAACTTGTGACATAAAATTTTTGGACACCATTGTTTTAAAATATATTTTTTTTGTTATGCCTAAATGTTTTTTAGGTAATACTAAAACATTTTTGCTTTAATAAGTTGGCAGAATAACTGCATTAATAACTTTAATTAATAACTAACCATTCAAGTTTTATCAAAAAAAAATTAATATAATTGACTGGTCTTTATTACCACATTAATTGTTATTTATTTTGAACCACTGTACAAAAAAATATTCATATCTTTAGTTTCATAAAATACGAATAGATGAGAAAATAAATATACTTAAAGAGTATTTGTAAAAAGAATACTAAAAAGACTTTATTCATTTCATTCAGCTTTAAAGTGTACTGTATGTAAATACACAGTTGTTAAAACAAAGTAAAACTTTCAAACATTATCATAAACATAGATCGTCAACAAGAGTTTGAAATATAAAACAACTTTTATCACTACTTTATAAACATTAAACAGTACAGTAAGTATTTATGTTCTAAACGGAACCCTGCAGGGATGGAAATCATAAGAACTGTTTTATTAATTAAAACTCAGTTTTTGTATTAATATTTACTAGGAATTAACTTTAACTTTGTAATTCAATTTGGGTTGTAAAATTAATATTTTTTTAATTTTATCCAAATTTTTATGCCAATAAAACAATTATGATCGCGAGGACCTACTAGTGCTGATTAAAACTTGGAAACTTCAAAAAAAATTAAGTTTTTAATAATCTTTTGTAAATTTTGAAACTTATTAAAGAAATTAACTGCATTTTAGTATGTTTTTTACTACCTGCAGTGGTGGATGACTTGCTGTAGTTAATTAAATTCAAAAAATTTAATAATTTATAAACTAATTAAACATTGATAGAGAAGCTAAGCTTAGCAATTTTGAAACTTTTATAAAAAATATAAGTAATTTGCAATTGCATGTAATTTTCACCAAATCAATTAAAATACCTGCAATGGTGATGACTTACTGTTGCTTAATATAATTTGAAAAACTTAAATAATGAACAGTAATCTTTATCGTTTTGAAATCTATGTAAAAAATTATGTATATTCAAATTACTAGACAATTTTTTTTTATCAATCAAATACCTGCAGAGGCGACGACTTGCTGTTGCTGTCGATCAAATCCTTCAGTTTGTTCATGTCGTCGTTGGCCGCGTCCCACTCCTGGGTCAATATTGAACATGCCAGCTTTCCCCAGTACGAAGGAAGCGCTTTCTCGTTGCTCATGTCCACTAGGGCGCCGTAGAAATACAACATCTCGCCCGCGTCTGTTACCGTATAACGTAATTTATTATTTTACTGAGTTTAGTTCAAATGTTGCTGTTATTTTTAAATCAAATCTCTATTATATCTTCTGCTGCAACACAATAAATGATTTTTAAATCTTAGAAATACAACATCTCGCCCGCGTTGTTAAAATAAACACAAAAAATATGTTAGAAAATATTTAAATCATTAAATATATATATTTAGATCTCCTGCAGACCAGTGCACCATAGAAGTAAAACATCTCATGTCTGTAATAAGCATAATGTGAGAAATATTATAATAATTTACATTTTACGTGTTTCTTAATCACAGCAATGCTCGTGCTTACTAGCACGTCGTGAAAATGTGCCACTCTAGTGGTAATTGTCTCTTTTTTTACTTTCTTCTTTTTTTCGCAAGCGATATAAAGTTGATAGTCTCGATTAATGGGTAGTTCAGTACGGTGCAGTTTTTCTAGTCTCTACTTCATTGAGGGTCTGAACTCAGTGCAGCTTTTTGCTGCACTTAAGTTTTAATGGTTTCAATCTTGTTGTCAATACTTTTTGAGTTTGGTTTAAACATGTAGTGTTTAGTTTCTGTTATTCTAGTGTAATGTTGTGCAGTTTTTTATCATCTTTTCGGTTCGCAGCTTCATTGTAAATAAAATCATTATCACAAATTCGAACTCAGTAGAAGTAACTGTTTTGTTAAACCTTTAGTAAATATTAAGTAAGTCATTTTAGTTATTTAAGTCAATTATAAAATAAGCGTTATCTTGGGGACTTCTACTTTATATAAGTTAGAGCGCACGTTGCGTATTAAACCAGGCCAAAAATAGTATATAAATAGAATCTATCCCAGGTTAGCGTCATGATGACCCGGACGTCCAGTTATTTATAGCTGGAATCGAACACAGATACCTTCATTAAAATTTTTACGTTTTGTAGATGGTGACTTGAAAACAGAGTAAAATAAACCTTATTTAATAATATTATAAATTCGATAAATTTAAGGGCATTTATTTAACCCAGTCATCTGGTCTGTAAAGTTTTAAAAATGAGTTTAAAATTTCTAGTTGGAAAAACAACTAAGTAGTTCGAGTTTGTGAGAGATTTGTGTTGTTTTTTGCAAAAAGTAATTAGCTTTATTGTGTTGAATTTTATGTTAAAGTGGTTTGGGATAAGCTAATGGACATGTGTTAGAACTAAAATGTATTTGTTGTGTAGATATTATTGCTATTCATTGTTGAAGCGTTTTTTAAAATAAGTTTTAAACTTGTACGAGCAAGTTTAAACAAAAGTTTGTCTTATTTTCAAGTTGTTCCGCGTTTTGTCAAATTAATTAAATATCGTTCAATCGTTTTAAACATTTTATTAAAAATTAAAATGAAACTAAAGGCTTCTAATAATAAAACTTTCTTATAACAAAAAGAGTTTTAAACGTCTATAAAATTTAGCAACTGTAAAGTTTAATTGTTTTGTTTTCAAACAATCGGTTTAATTTGAACTATAACGGGTAATAAACTTTTTAAACTGCATGTAAAAAACATTGTTGTTTTTCGTTCGTCCTTGTAAAAATATTTGTATGAGGTTAATAAAACTTGTTTTCGAGTGCATAATCGGTTATTAAAGTGAAATTTCTTAAATTTATGAAGCTTAATTTAGTTTTATATTTAGCAACAATGTTATGTTCAAATTTTAAATTATAATATTTACAGTTTTTTACAATGACCTTGTTAATTGCTTGTAACAAACTTTATTGACTTGTTTTTTGTTGTTATACACTTCAGCTTACTTATAAAAACACAATTTTAATAAGGTCATTTGAGCTATTAATATCTTATTCAACATTTAAACGCTAACAACAACTTTGTTTTTAACTTTCTTAGAATGTTAAAGTTTTATAAATTAGTATAAAGTTCAAGAGCTATATATTTTTACGAAACAAATTTAAGCTTTTGAAATGAATATAATTGTTTGTTTGGTCAACTAATTCGTGTAAAATGTGAAATGTTTTTTATTTTAAAGCTTGTAGAGAATTACTGTATATTGATTGGAGCCATAAATGTTTTTCAAGTATTTTAAAACATACAAGACTTTTAAGATAAAAATAAATAGACTAATCGACTAATGAAATGTTATTGCTAACTAAAAGCATGTAACTTGTTACTTTTTTTATGTTTTAACTTGTTTTTAAAATTGATATAAAGTAGTGTTACGTATTTCTATTTGGACTTTCGCACGAACGGCCCGAGAAACGAATCGGCGAGGAGCGGTACGAGGAGACCGATCTTTATGTACGAGGAGAGGAACGAGGAGATGTACGGAGAGACGGATCAGAGGATTCCGTAGCGCCAAGAGACCGCTGGTTGAGGCAGGAGACGGTTCCGTAGGGCCAAGAGACCGCTGGTTGAGGCAAGGAGACGGTTCCGTAGGGCCAAGAGACCGCTGGTTGAGGCAAGGAGACGGTTCCGTAGGGCCAAGAGACCGCGGGTTGAGGCAAGGAGACGGTTCCGTAGGGCCAAGAGACCGCTGGTTGAGTCAAGGAGACGGTTCCGTAGGGCCAAGAGACCGCTGGTTGAGGCAAGGAGACGGATTCCGTGGCGCCAAGAGACCGTTGGGTGAGGCGAGGAGACGTATCAGCATAAACCGGTCAAACGACGTGGAGATGTACAAGGGCGGAGCGAGTTCCAGCAGCAAAGAATTTAAAAAAAAAACATTTGTCTGTCATTTAGAAAACTGTATTATACTTTTATTAACTTTGTGTATTAAAAATTAATGCTTTTTAAACTAAGGAGATAAAAGTCGGCGGTCGTTTTTTCGTTAATTTTTCTATATAGGGAGTTTTAAGCATTCTTACAAGTGTTAAATAATATGAATAAAAATTAATGTTTCTTTTTCGGAAAACCAAGAAAAATTTTTTAAAGTCCGAGGGTAAGAGGAGAAAATGTGCCACTCTAGTGGTAATTGTCTCTTTTTTTACTTTCTTCTTTTTTTCGCAAGCGATATAAAGTTGATAGTCTCGATTAATGGGTAGTTCAGTACGGTGCAGTTTTTCTAGTCTCTACTTCATTGAGGGTCTGAACTCAGTGCAGCTTTTTGCTGCACTTAAGTTTTAATGGTTTCAATCTTGTTGTCAATACTTTTTGAGTTTGGTTTAAACATGTAGTGTTTAGTTTCTGTTATTCTAGTGTAATGTTGTGCAGTTTTTTATCATCTTTTCGGTTCGCAGCTTCATTGTAAATAAAATCATTATCACAAATTCGAACTCAGTAGAAGTAACTGTTTTGTTAAACCTTTAGTAAATATTAAGTAAGTCATTTTAGTTATTTAAGTCAATTATAAAATAAGCGTTATCTTGGGGACTTCTACTTTATATAAGTTAGAGCGCACGTTGCGTATTAAACCAGGCCAAAAATAGTATATAAGTAGAATCTATCCCAGGTTAGCGTCAAAAATACAACATCTGGCCCGCATATATTATTAAGAACAAAACATAATTGGTGGTGAAAAGAAATAGGATAGTTGTAAGTCAGGGTTTCTCTAACTCATTTTCATAATTGCTAAGTACATAAATCAAAAAAAAAACAATCTCCTCCCTTTATTGGATATTGCACTGTTACTAGTTAGTCACTGTTACTAGTTAATTACCCAAGTGCTTTTAGGGCCCTTTGCTAGTTGCCAACTTTAGGAAACCCTGTTGTGTTAGTTTAAAAGGTAAATGCTAGTTAAAAATAAACATCTGAACAGGTCAGATAAACCAAAAATTAATTTTATTGATTTGTCTTTTATAACACAAATAATTACTTACGGTAACTATACTATGAACTGACAGTTTGCTAATAGACCAAAACCTATTTTTTGACAGTAATATTTCAAACTACACTGCTATTATAAAAAGTTAGAAATATAAGATCAACTAATGTTTCATGTGTGTTTAATGTTTATGTTAATCAAAATATTAGCAAATGCTGATATTCATATGTAATCATAGTTTTAAAAAGTAATTCACACAACTTGAGTAGTATTTTAATACACATAGGCATAGTATGTTAGTTTAAGTTTGATTAATGATGATAATACATTTTAGAACTCAAAAAAAAAAATACTAACTTTTCTTTTCGTAACTGCGATCTTGCTTATTAATTACAAAATAAGACTATACAATAATATGAACAAACAAATTGTATTGTATTCTACTTGATATTTGAAGATATGTTTTAATTAATTCAATTAAATTTTTAACTACAATTTTTTTTATAATTCCAATTATGTTTTTGTAGCCGAGCTGAAACTTTGTAAGTTAATTATATTTAATTTAACTTATCACTAACTAAATAGTCAACACATTGAACTTGTATTAATCTATAAAATCAGCTAAAAATTTCTTACAAACAAACAAAACAGAGTAGTTTTCACAGAAAGTTATCAAACTTTTTATATACCTTACTTATATCAATTAAAGCTCGTTACGAACCATAGTAGTTTCAAAAAACTATCATTTCTACTTATAATACACTTAACTTAATACAAACCTGAATAACTATCAAAGAATAAATATTTTCAATAAAAACTTGCAACACATACCGGAGTAGTTACCGCAACTGAACTGGAACATGGCGTAGTCGTAGATGGCGGGCAAGTCCCTCTCACTGTTGAAATTGTGGTTTTTGACCAGGTGGTCCAGCAGTGTTTTTCCCTCCCTCGTCGATTCCATCTGTGAGGTTTCAAATGTTAAATATCCATGTACTAACACAAAATTCATTGTTGTCTGTTGATTGTAAATTTGTTACTTGCTCTACACCAGGTTTTTATATAAACAGGTAATAAAATTAATTTGTTGACCGTGTTGAAATTTTATTAACTATATACTTTATTATTGTATAAATTTCTTATCAATTTATTATAACTCAAAGATACAAAAGTTTGTATAAATCTTATTTGTTTTACACTTGACTATTGTCTTCATGTTCCATCTGTAAACCTTATTTTCATTTTAAATGCAATAAATTCCACTCATAACATTAGTTTATATGTTCTTTGTAAAATACTATTTAACTTTATAAAAATGATTTTTCAAACAAATAAGACGGTCTACACCTGAATTGTTTCTTTAAAACTAATAATAACTGTGTTTAATTTTTTTGCAGTATTATACTACCAAGAAATAAGTGTATTGTTTTTGTTTTATATATTTTATATAAGGAACTACAGTTTAACATCAAACATTTAAATTATCTTTTTTATTAATAAGTATGAACAACAGAAATTTTAATTTTTTGAAAAACGCAGATTTACGTGTTAAAATTTTAAAATCTATAAAAATAAAAGTAAAAAACCATGAACTGATAAAACTACTAGATAAACATACAGAGTAAAAATTTATGCATTTGACAAGTTACGCTTGAATGTTTTATATTACTAAAAACAATAATATTCTGATTTATAATTTTTCATTTGAATAAAACATAATTGAACAACTAACACAAATGTACAGTTATAGCAAGGCAATACTTATACATATGGATTATTTAAGTTCATATTAATTGCGTTATTATGATCTTCAGACTAAAAACATGTGAAAATTGATAACTTATATTAGTAGTCGGCACGCTACTTCGAATCCGTAAACCCTACATCACAAAATTAAAATTCTGTGCACCCCAATTTGCATTCTTTAGCGCGGCTAGTGTTTAAGAATATGTAAACACTTTTAATTGTTTTTTTTTTCTAATAATTTGGTAACACCCAGTAAATTTTTACACGCTAACTTTAAAATTGCCATTCTACCCAATCCATTTCAATAAAAATTTAATATCGATAATCTAATTTTATAACAACATTTTACTTGTATCATCCAGGTCTAAAATACTAACTCGATTAATTTAATATATTGCCACTACCCCAATTAACAATCAGTAGTCTTGGTACTTTTTATTAAATGGTAAAATTAAACATTTAGTTAAGTTAACTTAACAGTTTTTTTATTAAGCGATTACTATCTGTGTTTAACAAAGGTATTGCTACGAACAAATTCATGTACCCCAAAATAAGTTTCATGCACCCCAAAAGTCTCGAGCACCCTAAAAGAAACTTCATGTACATTAGTGTGCACCAGTGTACACCGTGCCGACTACTGACTTATATAATTAGTTATTTATAATTCATGAAATATGTTACATGATATAATCTTCATAATTAAATGATAGTAAATTTGAGTTAGAAGACTATTTAATACAAAAAGTATAATGTAAACTAGACAAATATGTTTTATAATTTAAAAAAAATTATAAACCTAGGTATTGCTATAGACTTACACTGTAATAACTAAGTAACAGTCATAGAAAATAGACACTAGAAGAAATTTAAAGTTTAACAGTTATAAACTTCACTTAACTTTTAAATAAATAAAGTTTATCGGAAAGCTAGACACTACTAGTTTATGAAAATAAAAGTCAGCTTTAAATTTTCAAACTAACTCACAAATAAAAATAATAGTTCTTTTTGTATCATATGGAGAAGTAATTAAATGTAACAAAAATGTTATCTAAATGACTCAAATCCAGTTATTAATATTACCAGCATGGATTGAATAGCTATAATGTATTATGAGTTTTCAAATTAATTTGAAAGTATTTCTTTTTCTTTAGCTTACAAATGTTACCTTTAGTTTGAATTTCATTTGGTAAACAAACATCATACAAAAATTTCTATTACTTTAATAATTAAGAGTTCATTCATTTTATACATAATTACCTCGTTTAATTAAAAACGATCTCACAAATACCAACCTGTCTTTTGAATTCTTCGTTTGCAAACATTTCTTTGATGTGGTTGACATTCCTGGAGTGGTAGTCCAACTGCTCGATGACAACCTCTCTCTGTTCATCAAAAGACGCTGGCACTTCCTGTTTGTTTGTATTGAGAACATGAAAAAAAATATGGTATACACTTGTTAATCAATAGAACAGCACGCTGCAGTTTGGTACTTTCTAACGATAAATTTTTGTATACGTTTTTGTGTGGAAGATGAAATCAAGAAAAACTAGATGTACCTAAAGCTTATACATATCATGAAAATTAAAGCGGCTTTTTACATAAAGTAAACCTTAGTTATCCTAAATAGTTAAATAATACTTTGGATTTAACTGTATTAAATAAAATTTTGGTTAATAAGAAAAGTAGTTTACTCAAATTTTGTTTTATATTGTAGAAATTATTTTTAAGTTAACATAATAGTTAATCTTTTACAAAGCTGTAGTCAACTAATATAAATATTCAAACAGCAAACATAATTTTAAATTACAGTTGAAACATAATTAATATTGATTATTATAGTTTGTTGTGCTTAAACTGGAGTTTGAGTTAGATTTTCGGAATTTATACAGAATTCACATGTAACTTACTTATTGAAAGTTTATGCTAAGTAGCTAATTTAAACTATCTCAAAATATTTTTTACAAAATATTAATAATTTAATTAAATTTAAGAAGCTTATTTTGTGAAAATTTTCAACTATATTAAAAACAATATAAAATACAACTTGATTGGTTTTTAATAACTCAGTTACAAACAGGCACTGTTAAATAATTGTCAAGTTAATTCACAACAATCATTGCTATAATTTATATAGTTTTCAATGTAACATTTAAAATAAGTTATTTGTAACCAATACTTAGAACTAGTTAAAATTCAAGACAACATGAACAATGTAAACAAATTTACAATACATTGTTTAAGTTTTGTAAATACTAAAATTATTTTCATACAAACACATTTGACTTTTAAATATCAGATTTTGTTACGCAGCGCAACTGCCAGTATTGGTGGACAAGTATTTCTTTCTTTTCTCAACATCCAACAACAACTTAACTCATTCTCACATTTATCAAATAGGATCAAAAATTTATAAGTTTATTAACTATTGAAAATATAAATTTAAGGCAATAGTAAAGGAAAAACCTTGTTTTTTACAAGTTTATTTTATTTTATAGAGTTTTTTCTAAGCTTCAAGATGCTTTTTATCGTTTTAAAAAATTTGAATTATTTATTGAGATATGACCAGTCAAAGTCGGGCCGCATAATAGGTTCCCTATGGGGAGGGAAAACTAAAACAGCGGAACAAAAGAATTAACAAAAGATTCTAGCAAAACAAGTTCACTAGAATAAATAATAAAAGCAAATTAACAGTGTCCTTTTTAATTACACTAACACATGTTTCTGTGTGTTAACGGAATAAACACTTTAACGGGGCTATGAAAATGAAGGAAGTAGTGTATTCAAAACCTTCAAATTACGTTAGATTCAATTTTGCATTGTGATATCATCTCAACAAAATTCATTCTCACCTGATCGGGGAACACGGTCTGGAAGACGTCCTTGGCGAAGTCCACCATGTTGGTCTTCTTCAGCAGCTCCAAGCGGGCCACCTCCAAGTCCTCCTTGTTGAACACGTCCCTCTCGCAGTTGAACTCCAAGAGGGGGAAGGCCAGGTGCCTGACATGTAAGTATTTACAAATGTTAACTATGTTGATAGTTAAATTCATGAAATTTTGTTTTGTTTCAGACTTGATTATTCTTGTAGTTAGTTAATTAATGAAACATGACCAAGAGATATATTTTTGATTGAATCTTAATGCAATAGAATATTTAAATAATTTAAGATATTTATTAACCTGTCCAAGTAGAAGGCGATCTTCTGGGTCAAATCAAACTGAGCGGGGTCTATTTCTTCTGACATTTTCCTAATTTATTCTACAAAAAAGATTCTGTAAGCAAAGTCTGTTTTAGTTTATTAAATTCTAAATTAAATTTTAACTAAACAAGGGATTAATACAACACAACACAATTAAAAAAAACATATTTTAAAATGTTTTCACAAATAAATTTGTACTACCAGACTCTACTAGGCTTTTAGTAGAAGGTAATTTTTAGAAAAACTTAAAAACCAGTTTTTTGTTAGATATTAAGAGATGAAAAAGTTTTTTTTTCAATATGTTTATTTTGTCAATGTTTAGCTCTACTATTTTACTTTTAAGTAGTAATTGTAACTATAAATTAAAATTGTTGGGCTTGAAAGTAGCTTCACTGTAATAAATTACTTAAAATTTTATTTGAGTGCTGTAATAAAGTTTTATGCTAATACTTAAATCTGTTTAGAATTTAGAAACTTAAGTTGTGGTCATAGGGGGTACACCTTGATTTTTACACATTGATTTTTTTAGAGTTTCATCTGAGCCGGCAGACATTTTAAACTACTTATAAATTCCAAGTATTTTTGAAATATAAGCAAATATCAAAGTCAGTGTGCTCAATAGCATCCTAATGAAAGGTGCAAATCAAAAACACAAAAAAAAAATTTTTCATTAATAATCTATCTTCTCCTTCATTTTTTAACCAAGCTTCTTCAAATTTTCACAAAAAGATCATTATTAATTTTCATATTGATTAAATGCATGATTTTTGTTTTAATTTATTTTAATAAAACTTAATAAAAAACTAATTTTATTTTTCAATCTAAAATGTTAAGTTTTTAATAAATTTTTTTCAACTAAAAAATGCATGTTTCCTTAAAATTTGAGGTTTTAAGCTTTAAAAATTAGAAAGATAAAATTTTTGTGATTTTTAAAGTTTCTGATAAATTTGATAGTGAAAAACTTGCTGTCTTCACGTTTGTATCAGAAAATTTTGACAGAAATAACAATGTTTTGACAACATAAAAAATCTAAAAAAACTGGCTTTAATTCAAAACTAGATTAAAGTGAAAACTTTCATAAGAGCCAATGTTATTTTTAGTAAAAACTACAAAAAAATGGACCCCCTATGGCCTTAAATTTTAATGTTGAAAATATCAATTATAACATAAATGACAAAAGCATGTTAAAAAGTTTGGTCTCAAAGATTTTAAGGCTTTAAGCAAGTGTAACATTAGATGAAAATTAATTACAAAAGGTATTTTAATAATTTCAGACTGACTCAAATTTTGATTTTATGGTCACTCAGGCTAATTTTGGTGCCAAAGAGTGGAAACACTGATAAAATTAATTACATGACTCTAAAAGGCCATTGTTTAAAAATATTTTTTTAACTCTGGCCTTAAAAATTGTATATTTTTTTAAACTTAAAATTTATAAGTGTAAATTTTTTTAAATACGGACTCAGTTAGAAACTGAGTTTTGTAACAATAGTTAGCTAGAAGGCCTTGTTCAACTTCGTACAAAATAAATTTATTTACTATGTTGTTTAAATGTTGTAAAACAAAATGGTATTAATTGTTGTTCTATACTGTGTGTACTTTTAATTTTGATAGTTAATTGTGTCTCTATGTCAACTTTGTAATAACTACTACTTTGACCAAATGGGTCAAGATTTTTTTACAAAAATTTTCATAAGCTTATATATTAAGATTACTATTTTTTAGTTATAAGATGCTTTTAAAAAAAACTAAAAAATCATCATATAAAAACTGTGGGTTATGAACATATATTGACAAAAGTTATTTAAAAAAGTAATTTATAAGACATAAATATAATTAAAAACAGTGGTGCTATTTGCCAAAAGTATATAATATTACTTGTTGTGATTATTATAGGGTTTTATCACTGAATATATTGCTTGTGTAAAACTTGTAAAAAAATTAAAAAATTCTGTAGTCAACAATTTATAAAATTCAGATATACAGTGCTTATTCACTTATCCGACTTCACTTATCCAGACGCTCACTTATCCGGAAATTTTTGGTCAGTTGAAAATTCAAAAAATTTAGTAGTAAACACAAAAATTTATTTAAAAAGTTTTGCAACTTTTTAAATTCCATGAGTTTTCTGTTGAAAACGTGGAAAAATTATATAACAAACGTCTATTCTTTCTAATTTTAGTAAAACTTCCAATAAAAACTAGTTTGTTAGGAGTGATATGTTTCCGTTAAATTGACTACAAACTTAGTCAAAGTTTCCCGTTTTCTTTCTGTCTGTTTTTTTAAATTAAAAAAATAGCTTATAATAACTTAATATTTTCACAAGAAGCAATGAAAATTATGATCTAACAACTTTGAGATAGTTAAATAAATAAGAAAGTTTTTTGAACAAAGCTGATAATTTACTAAGTTTGAAAATCAAAAAAAAATACTGTTTTCTAATCAAATTATTAATAATTTTTATTATCTTTAAGTTTTAACTTTGACAATTAACTTTATAATATATATATTATATAACTATTAAACAGTATTATTTCTCTAATAAAAATTACTTGAGCCCTTTCCCACAGATTTCAACAGACTTTTCAAAACACTTTATTTTCAAGTTAGTCTTATTTTTAAAATAATTAGATAAACTACTTTTTATTTTTACCGCTTGTTTAAATTCTAAGTAAGTTTTGAGATATATGCAATCAAAGTTAGAGCCATAATCAGGGTTGCCACTCTTTGAGCCAAAAAATCTTCCCTGAGTGACCAAAAATTTCCCTGAGTAACCTTAAATTTCCCTGAGTTTCCCTGAGTATTTTTCAAATCTTAAAAAAAAAATTTTCTCTTGTAACACAAATTATTAATACCTCATTCTCATTTTTCTTCCTTAATAATAAAAGGAAGGTTGTATGTGTATATTTCTGCATTAAATTTATGAAAAAAAACTGTTTTCAAAAACTCAATCTTAAAAGGTTTAAACCAAATAAAAATTAAAAACTAAATTTTTGCACAGCATTTTGTAAACTTGTTAGTTAACTTTCTACATAAAAGAATAAAGTTTAATTTGTTTGACATTTTAATTGACAAAATTATACTATAATAATTTCACATGAAGAACTCACTTAAATGCATACATAATAACTTTATTATGACTTGTATGTCTTTCCTAGCAACTGTTCTGAATGCAGTAAATAAAACTTAAAAGCTTAACATTATTGTAAAAAAACCTACAAAAAGAAAGTTTAAAGAAATAGCTAAAGAAATATCTTATATCAAAGTACAACTTAATACCTAACAATTGATACAAAATAATCTAAAATTAAAAAATTTTTAATGTCTTTTAGATGTTCATACACAATCTATTTTAAATAACTGAAAACATAATTTTGATTTTAAAACAATTTCACATTACCTCATAATAAAATCTTAATACTGTTTTTTTAAGTATGCAATTTCTAAATCAATAGTTTTAATTTTATTTTCAAGTTTATTTGCGTTGTCCTTAGCAGCTATTCCTCTTGCTAATAATTCTTTCATTGCTTCTAAATCAGACTGTTTGTTGGCATCTGCAGTATATTTGTCATAGTCTTCATTCAAACATTTTAGTTGCTTTGTAAGTTTACTTTTTTGTTCTCCTAACTTGCTCAAAGCATCACCTTTATTTGGAACATTTTTAGCAAAGCGCTGTTGCTCAAGATATGCCAAATATTGGGCCCTAGAAGATTTTACAAATTTTAACAATTCAGAACTTAGTTCAACCGTGCTTAGTTCTAGAATGTTTGCATATAGATGATCTTTGACCATTCTTCGGGACCTGAGTGTCATCTCTCCCATATTAGTTGATATTACTTCCTTATTTAAGCTAAAGCCCCGTTCAACACTTGCCTGGCCATTGTGAAGCACAAAAACAGCCTCAAGGACTCTTGTTAAATCTTTATACTTGCTTGGGATATCAAGTGTGTCAAAATAAAAGGTGTCTAAACTGTGACTTAGAGTTTATTAGAACTTTTCAATGAATAGTTAACAACAACTTTCATTTCTCTAAACTGTTTGATTTTACTTAAGTAAATATTAATTTAAAACTTAAAAAAACTACAATGTTAATACTAAGAATATTGAAGAACTAGCCGCGAGGCTAAAAAAATTCTAAATAACCACTTAAATAATAAAAATTACTACTTTTGAACAAAATATTCAAACTGGATTAACTAAACCTCATTCGAGATCTAGAAAAAAATTTCCCTGAGATTTTCAAAAACTACCCTGTAATTTAGAGAAAAAATCAAAACCTCCCTGAGTTTCCCTGAGTTAAAAGAAAAATGCCAAAATTCCCTGAGTTTCCCTGAGATTCCCTGAGATTTTCTACAGTTTGAAAATTCCCTGAGTTCCCTGAGTGTGTGGCAACCCTGCATAATAGATTCTATATGGGATGTGCAAACTAAAATGACAAAAATAAACTAATTTACTATAAATCTATCTCCTCCTTCTTCAGTTTTTGAGCAATGTTTTTAAAAACTTTCAGAGTAATTTTTAATAAATTTTAAACAACTTGAAGGAAACAAATTTTTTAATTTTCTATTTTGGTCAATATCTTTTT
This sequence comes from Thalia democratica, assembly GCF_965202585.1. Classification (NCBI taxonomy): domain Eukaryota; kingdom Metazoa; phylum Chordata; class Thaliacea; order Salpida; family Salpidae; genus Thalia; species Thalia democratica. Next base: position 31,956,480 of record NC_139172.1, on the reverse strand, counting down.
TATGAATTTTTTTCACAAATCCACTTCCTACAAGTTGTTTGTAAATATTAAAAACTACACTTCCTGAAAAATTGAATTAAATTGCCAAATAAATGAAGGAGATAGATTTTTAGTAAATTTTTACAAAATTCAGAGAAAATCCACTTTGAAAAATTTTGATGTCATACGGTTGTATTTTTTTACAAAAATTTTTATATCTCATAAGTTAATTGAAATTTCTCTGTTTTATAAAAAGCATTTTATAGTATATACTCCAAGTTTTAAAAAAAGTGCTAATTTTAATTTTGTTAAAAAAACAAATGTTTACCCCCTATGCCTTCAACTTAAATCTGGAAAAAACTTAAACTGTTGGTAAATACACATTAACAAAGCTTGTTAAGAAATGTAAACCAAATAAGATTTTAACTTATACTTAAAATGACCACATATTTATTTAAATTTAGTAAAATATTTGCTTATATAATAAAAACATTTAAAAATTTTATTTTAATTTGCGCATTTCTGCTGAAAGTTAAATTTTAAGACAAAACCAACAATTTTACTATTAATCAATTTATACTGTGTTTTAATAAAGCTTAAATTTACCCGATAGTGTACAAGTACCAAACATTAAAATTTTATTATTTTTATTAATGTATTGAAGATGATAAAACTTCTTGTGTTGATAAAGTTGTTTTTTTTAAATTCAAACAAGCTCTGTTTGTTACATTCAAAAAATAATTAAAGATTATTGATTGTTCTAAAATTCAACAAAAACAAATCAAAAGTAGATATAAAATTTAGAATGCGAAGTATTTCGATATTTTATATTTGTGTCCATCCATATATATTTAATGTACAATTTGTTTAGCAAAAGTGTATAACTGATTAAAATTAAAGTATTTAATATATATAATATTTTTAATTTAAGCAACAGTTGTCCATTATAATTTTAGATTGGTAGTTATATAAAACAAATGAATATATTTAAGAGGGTGACAAAAGTTTATTGTATTTTTTTTTTCTGGATTTCTTTCTGCTTCTTTGAAGTACAAGATGTCTTATCCATTTTTAGTGTAAAATTAAATTTAAGAAAGTATACTGTGTTTTATAGTACAAAAATATTAAAAATTAAAGAAATGCTACTTTAAATGTATTGTATAATAAAAATCTCAACTACACAAAAAATTGTATACAACAGATTGTTTGTAGTAAATCGAAATTGAATTATTTTACGTGTGTAAGTTGTTAAAATCTCCAACATTTTTATTGATTTTTGTTCAAATACCCATGTTTTTTTTTCTCAACTTTAAAGTTTTTCCAGGATTCCAGCTTTTTAAGCAACTCTGATAAAATTAAACAAAAAATAAGTGTTTTTAAATCTTTGAAAATATACTTAAAAATTTGATTATTGTAGGGGTTGGGAGTACAGCATGTTAACTTGGTCATGTTGTAAAATTCACATTAGGAAATATGATTCCGATGTGACTTGGCTTTATCAAGAAGAATCAAAAAAAAATTTTGTAAAAAAAATTGCTGCCTTAAAAACTAATTTCAACCCCTGAAAATCACATATTTTTTTATTTCTTGACTTAAATTGTAATAAAGTCACTTATTTATATCCTAAACTTATAATTTATATCATAAATGAATGCTTATAATTATAGGCATACATTTGAAGACATTTTAAATGCTTTAGATATACTATGACAAGATAATTATACAAAATATACAAATTTTGCTTGTTAAATTGTACTTTTTTTATATTAAATGCAAGTTCTTCTGCTGATTTTACTTTTAGTTTTGTTGTAAAATGTGTGGAACCAGATAGCCAGAAAGATATTACTAATGTAATATCATTTCAGTTGCATGTTGATATAGATATAAAACACATAATAAATCACTTTCAGTTATTAGATAGTATGGTTATTTAGACCACCTGACTAAGAGTAAAAGAATTAGACCTATTTATCATTAAAACTGCATGTAAAATTACTATAAATAGTCTAACTTTTTTGTTTAAATATATTTTTTTTAATTTAGTGTCAGTTATTTATTTGTTATAAGTTTTTTCTAAGTTCGCTTTAAATATGTTATTGCTTTCACATTACTATTAGTTTAGGTTTTTCAAAGTAACTTAAACTTGAATTAATTTAAAACTTAGTTTGTTAGTTTGTTTAAAAGTTTTAATTCTCTAGTCCAATAGCTTTGTATCAAACTCTTTTTAGTTTTAAACATATAGCATTTTATTATTGTATTTACTTTATACAAATGCTCTTTTCAAGACTTAGAACTTAGCTAAGTATAAACTTTAATCTATATAATATGTAAAAGCTTACATCTTGCTAAGTACTATATTATAGGTATTGAGTTGATATTAACTATTATTTAAATTGTTGTTAATTATTAAATAAAAATATTAACCTTAAGCATATTCATAGTAGAAAACTATAGTAAGAAACCTGTGGTCAATAGTACATGTGATTTACTTTTTTGTTAAAATAGTATTTTATTGTTTCTTGGGAACCTTTTATTTTTGACTTCTTTCGGAATTGCTTTACATACACTTTATCAAAGTAATCATTTAATACTACTACTACTTTTCTAATAATGTAATCAAAGCATTTGGTGAAAGATATGCTATATCAAAAACTTAAGCAAAACAAAACTTGTTAATAGTTGTAAATAATAACTTTATTAAAGTGTATAAGGAGCAATTCTACAACAAATCAAAATTAAAATGTGTCACAAGAAACAACAAAACACTATTTTAACAAAAAAGTAAATCACATGTACTATTGAACACAGTCATATCAACATAGTCAGGTGCTCTCAATAATAATTATAACTAATAACTGAAAGTTGCTTAATATATATTTTATATCTATATTAAAATGAAATTGAAATGACATTACATTAGTAATACCTTTCTGGCTAATTAGTTCCACACATTTCACATTCAAAATTGAAGAAAATAAATGTAAAAACAGCAGAAGAACTAGCTTTTATTTCTATAAAAAAAGTAATTTTACGGAAAAATTTGCATACTATGTGTTATTATGACGTCTTAACATGTCAAAAGCAGTTTAAGTGTCTTTAAATGTATATTATAAGTCTTTAAGATATAAATTATAAGTCTAGGACATGTAAAGTGACTTTATCACAATTAATGTCAAAAAATCAAAAAACATGTGATTTTTAGGGGTTGAAATTAGTTTTTTATGTAGCATTTTTTTTTAATTTTTTTTTTTTTTTAATATTCTTCATAATGAAGCCATAAAACATCCAAATCATATTTCCTAATAAGTCCAGCAAACATGACCCAAGTACTCCCTACCCCTACTAATTGCTTTAATTTAAGTAACTCTTTATTATATTGTACTACTGACAATACTAATTCAAGTCAACTATTTAAAAGGTGGTCAGAAACTACATTTAAGAGGGTTGCCAAAGGGTTTTTGTAAATTTCATCCAGGTTTTCTGAATTTATTCCAGGTTTTTAAAATTTAAGTTTTTGTTCCATTTTTAGTAGTAAATAAATTAAAGATAAAAAAATTGTCTTAAATAGTACAACTACATTAAGGATACTAAATGTATTTTGCTGATAAACATTTTAAGTGATACAACATTTTTTAATCATTATGATAGATATTTTGTATCTTACCAAAACTTTGTTACCTAACATGAAAAATAATTTAAAATTTCAGGCTATTTAGGTTTTTTAGTGATTTTTGTTTGAAATTCTAGGTTTTTTAAGAATTTTCTTAGGAACCTTGATTTAATGCATTATTTTTTAAATGCAATTTAAATTACAAATATTTTAGAGTAGTTTTTCAATATATATGTGGCCTTTTTGCTTTATAAGTTTAATTTTTAATACATTTTTATATCAATTTATTCTATTTATGACAAGATTTTAGATAATAAATTTAAATTTACTATGAACTTCCTTGATATGTAACATGATTATCCATAAAAATCTAGGAAAATGGTAAACCTTGATAAATTATTTTTAAAAATATTAAATCACACCTGAAAGTAATTATGGTATTAAACTGAAAAATAATCATTATAAAAATTTAAACATTGTTCTTTATGGGACCATTTCAAATTAATCAATGATTATACTATAGCCTTAAATAGAGTGTGTACAAATTTTCATAACTGTGAAAGTAACTTTGCCTAAAGTAAGAATATAACTTGAAATAAATAAAAAACAATTTTAAAAATGCATTCAACAATACTTATACAAAAACTTTCATCACTATTTGTGAACTTGTTTTAAAATAATTTTTGGTAATTATATCAAAAATGAGTCCAACACTGCTTTCTAATAAATAGTTTTTCTGTAACAGTCTAGACCAGCGGTTAAACTTTTTTTTTAAGTTATTTAAGTTAATGTTTATTAATGTCTTTTTAAATTATAAGTTGGCATTTAACTGAAACTATTTTTAAGTTTAGTATTATAAACTCTTAAACTTAATAACTTCTCAAGTTTTTTAAGCAAAAAGTTCAAAAGAAAATTAATTTTTTTCCCCAAGAACAAGCACTACATTGTATATTGGGGGTAAACTTGGTAACTACCTTTCAAAAAGGGGTAGTTTTGTAATGACCTTTTAAAAAAAGGTAAAACAAAAGAAAAAGTTAAGAACAGCCGGTCTAGATAAAGGACCGTGTTTAAAATAGTAAAAAATAGATAATTGGCTTGTTGGTAGAAAAACATAAAATTTTCCCTATGCGCAATATGTTAATTATTTTTTTAATATCATTGCTTTTGTTCAAACTTAAGACATATATCTATATTGTTATTTAAATGTAAAAATTGTTTAAGACTCTAGGATTTGTAATGTTTTTAATTCTAAGGTTTCCATAGTTTTTTTTTGCATAAATTGTCAAATTCAAAGTTTTGCTCAGGATTCCAAGTTTTTTGGTAAGGGCATATATGTAAGAACTATTGCATCTCCTAAAGGTAAAAAAACAGTTTTACTTTTTCAAAATAGTTTTCAAGTTGGTAAAATTCAGGTTTATATTCACTGGACCCTTTACAAAAACATAACATTTAACTTTGTTTTTGGTAAAAAACAACTAAATAAAACAAAGGTAAAAAAACTGATAATTACCTAGCATGATGTTGCACAAATATCAAACTGTAATTATATTATATTTGATGTCTATTTTAACCACAATTTTTGGCTCAAAATATATATTTTAATAATACATATACAGAATTAAATTTATTTATTATATAGTAATAAAACTCGAATATTTAACTGATTTTATTTTAAAATATAAGGTGATTAAATCAATACAATCCTTTATATCAATTACAACCCTGTAAAATTGTTTTAAATAAAAAAAAAACTATTTAACAAAAAAAACCTACATACTAATAAATATTCTTTTTATTGCCTAAAGTACTTTCAAATTGTTCTTCAGTAGGCAATTAGAACTGAACTAATTCAAAATTTCATTGAATATAAAAAGCTTTAAAAAAGTATATTATGACATAATTATAAATCAAACTTGCAAAAACTAAATGAAATAAAATAGAAAAATTATTTTTGTTAAATAAAAAAACTTTTTTATTTAAAATGATTTTAAAAAAGACAAAAAAATCCTGAAGAAGAACACACAACCAATGGAAAATTTGAGATACTTAAAACTATAATAACCTTGTAAAATAAAAGGTATTAAATGCATAAGGTTTAAAACAAAGCATATATCTTTAGACTAAACATAATTAAGCTTAAAATTATGGTTAAAAAAGACATCATATTTATTATAATTTCAGTCTGATATTGATGCAACATCATCTTAAGTAATTACCAAAAAAAAATCAGTCTCAAACACTACCTTTTGCAACATTTCTGATAGCTGTATAAATAACCAAATTCAAATTTAAATTAAATTCTTCTTTAAAACACTTTTTAGTAAATTAATTTAAGAGCCAAACTTAAGTTTAATTAAAATATTAAATTATATAAATACAAACTGTTTTAAAATAGTTATAATTGTTAAGTAAGTATAATACATTAAAAATGTTCATTTTCACTTTAGCTATTCAATTTTTCACTTTTTATACTCCAAGTATGTACAGTTCCATTCATTATTTGTGGAAAATGCATATTAACATGTCTTCCTGTTCAGTTTTATTATAATAACATTTTATTTTAGAATTGTATAGAATTTTCACATATTTTTCACAACATGAATACATTTTAGAAATGAAAGCACCAACTGTGACTATTACTACTTATTCTCTTTTGACTTCACATTCAACGACCAAAATTTAGTTTTCTCAATTCATTATCACAATGCCTTAAACTTATTAAACGTATATTACATTTAAAGTTTAATAAAATAAATTTCAAATTTCAATATACTTTGTTAAAATACTTTTATTAGTATTTTTTAGTTCGAGAGAAGTTTAAAATACACTCATTAATTAAAACAATCTCAAAATCGAGAGAAAAACTTCAACAAAATCATAAAATTTTTTAACAATATTTTAGATATCTTGATTCTAAGTTATGTAAAAACTCTAAGTTTTAACTTAATTAAGTTGAAAAATACTAAAAATCTAACCTAAAGTACTTTTAAGTCTTAAGACTAACTAGCTTACTTTTTATTATTTTTAAAACTATTAATTGAACAAATATAATTTTAGAAAGCATTTTAAAAAAACTTAAAGCTTGTACATGTTTTTGTATTAAAAACATGTTTTAAATGATAAAAAAAACGACAACAGTTTTAAAAGTTATGGGGAAAAATTTGGTTTATATTAATTAGTCTAACTTTAAAACAATATGCTGCTCTCGAGTTATTGTCTTACAGCAATTTCGAAGCACAAATTTGCTTAAATCAAAAAAATAATAGGTCAGTCACTAGATTTTTATCAAGCCTTAACTATTTTTACGAAACTTTTATATCGTTGTAATTTTAAATATCGATAAATTAAAGTTTTGATAACCTTTTAAATAATAAAAACAAAGTTTGGTACCAAGGTTAAAAGCATAGTTACAAAATATCTTATGAAAAGTTAACAAAGTTACCAAAAAAAGCATGACTGTTAGCTTAAAACAAACAGACTTCAATTCAGGACTATAAACTCTTAATTTCTTATTTCTTTGACAACCTTGGTTGCTAGAAATAAATAGTACTGAATGCTTAACAAAGGTTTAACTGTTTTAAATTATGCTCATGCTCAAGTAACTTTATGAATACAAATAAAGTCGCAACTATGTACTGTACAATACTAAGCTTATAATTTACTACTTATTTTCTTAATCTGAATGTTGAAAACATAAAATTCCATAAAACGGCCAGGTCCAGATCTTTTTTTTTAATCGTACTATATATTTTTTTTAATTAAGACTGGGCCTGATCCCAATATTTTTCAAATCGACTTTTTGCCAGAACTGGATTCAACAAATTAAAATTTTTCAAAACTCAAAAAGGTGATCTAAAGTCTAGATTTGAAACTTCATTGCTTTACTTTAATTTTTAAAGCCTATAGCATGCTGTAGGAAATTTTTTCAGTCGGCGCCTCAGCGGGTCATATTAATCAAAAAAGCATTTTGCAGGCTTTTAATATTAGTAAAAACTATAAAGTAAGGTTGTGTTGGAAAAAATTCTTTTCAGCACTAATACATACGAAAATGAAATTGATAGCACATTTGAAAAGTACATTTGTTCTAACAAATATCTATGTTAGTTACTTTGCATAAGTTTTTTTCTTTATATGTATAATACACATTACGCCAAAGATTTATGATTGGCGCGGCTAGCTAGCTCCACCTAATGGACTCCACCTAAAGTTATCATAAAATAAGCATGGACAACTAAAAGTCTGCAGGTAAGGTCCGTCTCGCAATAAACGAATGTATGAAAAAAAGATAACAACAAAATGTTTATTAATTGAACTAAAAACTAACATTGAGAAAACATAGTTAAGACTAGTTTTAACATTTATCCATAGTTGGTCAATCAATTACAAAATTAGAATTGATAAAGTCTGAAAAACTTAGAGTTATAAAATTTTTAGCTAATATAAATTTCAATATTGTAAGTAAACTTAAACCAACAACTGAAAATTGTTAAGTTTATAATCTTTACAATTCTCTGCTAATTATATTTTCTTTTTGATATAATCAGCCAACTTACAAGTTTAATTAAGTATTTTATGTTTTTTATTTCCCTAATAACTATCTAATTAAACATTTTAAAATTGTGATGTATTTAAATTTCAGTATGAATGTAAAATTATTTAATAGTACTTTTGCATCTGTAATCTTTTTAATAACATTTTTTTCTTGATTAAACAAAGTAAGTTTTTGTTTAACATACAACTAAAGCTTTTTTCAGTAATCATTATAATTAGTTTAAAATTTTAGCTAGTGATATACCGGATACACAAACTTTGAACTAGGTATATCAGTAATTAAAATCATTAAACTAAAACGTCAGCTTAACTTAATAAAGCTTTTTAAGCAAATCTAAAGCTACATGTACTATTTAAACAATAATTATATTAAAAGAACAAATTGTAATTGTTTTTAGTTATGTTTTTATTACACTTTAAACAAACTTATTTTGAAATCAAGTTGTTGGTTTAACTACTTAACATCAAAAAAAATTTAACTACTGCAACTACTAGAAGCTTAAGAATATTTTTTTATATTTCAAAAAGGTAAAACACCCTATAATTTTTTGTATATTGTTTTTTAAACATTTATTTGTTATAAAGAACTCTGTGGTACTTTAAAAGCTTCTTAGTTCTTCTATAAACATCTTAGTCTTAATTGTTGTCACTTGTAACTGTAAGTTTGTAAATAATAGTAAACTCACAATTTGATTATGAAAAAACAAATATCTTCACAGATTAAGTAAAGTCTTAGTCAAATAAAAAATATGCTCTAGTTATATAAATAACAAATACATCATTTGTTTTTGCAAAAAAAAAGTTAAATTACACATTGAACTAACTTTTTATGATAAATAATAGTATACCAAAAAATAATTTTGTTTTAAAATAGAGACTAAAATTATTGCTGTTGGCTTCAAATAGTTTTTTTATTGTAAGACGTTTATCAGATAGCGATTTAAATGTAAGCAAAAGTTTTCTACATGAAGTTTAAACACAATAAATCTTAGCTTGAGAAAATTATGTCATTCTATGAAATTATACCTGACATAATAGGGGTCAATGAAATTAAAATTATCAAAAAACTAATAAAGTACTTTTATAACTAACAAAATACAATTTTGCACCTTTCATAAAATGTTAAATTATTGAGAGAAGGTTGGTTTATATGTTGAAACATGTTTTTATCAGATAAGCCTTATATTTTCCAAGGGTTATTTATGAATCAATATGGTTAGAAATATCAACAACAATAGTAAGAATTTAGCCAAGATAGCTATACAATTGAGCTTTTTAAGTTTTTTTAAATACTCTTCTGCACTATATATTTTTCAAAATAACAATTTTGTAGAACAGTATAAATTTCTAACAATTATTAAGATAGCAAACTTTTATATTAATAGTAATTAAGCGGTTAGGCCATTTACTAAGATTTAGTTTAGTCGTTGTCAACTGCTAGTATAGCTCAAACTTTCTCAAAATTGATAAATTTACCAAGGAATATATTTGTTAGTATACTTTATAAATTTAGCATTATCAACTAATTTTAGTACTTTTATTCTTTTTTTTTTAGTTAAAAAACGACTATTATAAAAATCATAGCAAAATAAAACTCACTAACTAATACTGATCAAGTTTCTGCCTCTTTTAATTCTGTAAAAAATGTCAAGTTCAACGCTTCACGCAGACTTATCCTCTTCTCAAGATCAATAAGCAGCAATTGTTTTAGGAGGTCATAAAAATTCTTTTCGTCCCTTTCAATTTCCTCCAATTGTTTATTGATCGTACTAATTCTGTCCACGAGTTTGTCTATGACGTCATCCAGCTCACTCTTGTGCAAAGTCAGTTCTATCCTGTGTTTGTTTTCTTGAGACATTGCTCGGTCGAGCTGACTTTTCGAGAACGGTCCCACCGTGTTGTGAACCAGGATGAACAGTTCCTCTTCTTTTCCGACGTCAAACAGCCTTTTTCCCTTGCAAAGTTCAAAAACAACGCAGCCTATCGACCAAACGTCGCAGTGGTAACCGGTTTTCATGCCCATGAGAACTTCAGGAGCCCTGTGAGGCAATAAGAAAAATAAAAGTTAAGGTTTCGGTAGAGCTGTGCGAGCGAGGAAGTAATAAATAACAAGATATGAATGAAAATTTATACCAAGTAAAATTTAAAGTTGGTTTTAGTGATGTAAAATTAGCAACTTTTAGATGTATTCATAAAAATTGATTGAAACTGATATTAAACAAAGTTTTAAAATACTTGTAAGTTTAATGTTAAAATATTTACCAAAAATAACCTGTAAGGCAACGTTGTGACCTCGTGAACATCGAAGTCATCATGCAAGTAAGCCGATCCAAAGTCGCAGAGAACTATGTCAGGACTTTTGTAACTCGCTGGGTACTTTTTATTGTAGTAGTGCTTGTTTAATAAAATGTTCCCCGTTTTAATGTCACTATGCAGCATTCTATTGTCGTGGAGAAACTTCGTCGCTTCCATCAGCTGGCGAGCGATTGTTCTGACTTCTTCCATTTCAAACGGAGTTTCGTTTTGCTTCAGCGCCTGGCTGATGCTGGGGCCGTGGAGCGGGAAAACCAAGCACGTGAGGTCCTGGTGCGGAGGTTTGTGTGAAAAGCAGTCGAGAATTTCTACCAAGTAGCTGCATTTGTTCTGCTCGCTGAACCTTCTCAGCTTTTGCAGCATGCACAGCTCGATTGCCGCATCTTCTCTGCTCTCGATCACTTTGACGGCGACGTGATTCTTGCTTTCAGTGTCGAAGCATTTGTAGACGGTGCCGAATGTGCCTACGCCTATTTTACTTTCAAAAGTGTATGCGGAGCTGAGAGTTTTTCCAATAAGGTTGTCCTTTGTTGATCTCGTTGCATCTTGTCTTGAATTGTACATTGAAGAAGTCTTGGTGATTTTTTTTGCTGCACTCATGGTTTTGAATAATATAAAATGTTATCGACTTTAAAATTTTCCTCTATCGTTAAATTAAAGCGTTAAGTCTTTTTATTTTATCGTTTTATTCATATGTTATATATCATATAGTTGTAAATAATAAACATTAATTCAAAATTTTCAACTTTTTCTGTTATGTTTTGGAAAGTTAAACAAAACTTGTAGCTTTTTTTTTCTAAAAGAATAAAATATTTGTTATAGTTCAAAAAGTTTTAAATTATTTATTTTAAAAACAATTCTTTATCAATTTTTTTTAAAATGATTTTGTGGAATCTTCTTGTACAAAAGAAAAAAAAAGTTCTTAATAAGTTTATAAAAGTTTCTTAAACAGTTTTAAATTTATTCAGATTTTTTTGTTAATTGTTAGTTAACTTCAATATCTTTATTGAACAAAATAGTTCTATTATTATTTTAAAAGTATATCCTTTTTATTTATTTTTTCTTTATCAATAAGAAAAATTTTATTGGTAGTATATGAATTTTTTTTAAATGTATGTATTTTAACTCGTGTAAGTTAAAGTTTTATTTTATTTATAAATAAAACTTTTATAAAATTATGTAAATAGTATTTAAAATAAAACCAAACAAAGTTTAGTAAAGACATAATTGTAGAGTTCTTAATACTCTAATCTAAAATCAAACGAACAAATCTCGTATATTTAGGTAATAAGCATTGCATATGCAATCAATAAACAAGTTGATAACTTTAGTTTTTTTTTAAATAAAATCTATAAGTTTATAGCTAAAAAAGTTAACTTTAATTGTGTTTGATTAACTTTACTTAAAATATTTATTAGAGTACTTTAAACTTTTAAAAAACCAAGGTTAAATTCATTAATCTATTTAACTACTTTTTATCAAGTATAACTACTTAAACAATATTTAAACTATAAAAATCTTTAAAAGTTCTATTTAAACACCAACTTGTGATTTCAGACAAAAAAAATTATGATACAGTCCATACATAACTAAAAATTGATACTTTGATCTTTTATACAAATAAAGTTTAATAACTAGTAAGTTTTAATTGAAATAGATTAGTCTTGGTTTTAAATCGGTTAGAAATTTAATGTCTAGAATAACATTGTATTATATTTTATGATTTTTTTTTATTTCTTTAATTGTACTTTTTTTTAAATTTAAGTAAAACTCTTTGTAAAGTTTTATACTTACTTTGTTACAATCTTCAGAATTGCAGTAGTCCCGAAGACCTTTCAAATTGGAACTACTTATTACAAATAAGAAATTTGTACGAATATAACAAAAAAAAAAAGAAATTACTACATTTTTTGATGAAACGCTAAAACAGTATCTAATTTAGAAAAGATTTTTAGTAAAAATTCCCCGTTTGGTACTTTTATTAAACATCATCGTATTTTAAAACAACATTTTTATAGTGTATGTAAACTATTACTGCAATTGTTTCTATTTAGAACAACTACGTTCAATCTAAATAATGTTTTAAAAAACTTAATTTGCAAAAGGTTTGGAGCTCTCACGAGTAAGTATACAGATGACTTGATTCAAAGAAACTTAATTTAGCTGTTAAAATTTTTTGTTTTTAATACTTCTTACTTAAACTTCTTAATAAAAAAGACTTAAATGATAATTGCGAATAATATTGAAGTATAACTAAAATGCAAAAATATAAATTTTAAAAGCTATTATTTTAAAACTAAAACAACCAAAGTAAAAAGTCAGTCAGTTTTATTTTATTTTCTTAATGTTTTTAATACCGAAAATGTCCAAACACATAACAAAATACAAGCATGTCTTTTCACGCACATTTAGAAATACACCGAAAAGTTGTTGTTATTTACTTTTAAAAAAATTTAAACACTTTGATATAGTTTTATAGAAGATATCAAAAAAAAAACAGTTAAATAATTTTTCTTGTTCTACTGTAAACATGAATTTATATCTTTATAAACTATTTTGGCTGAGGTTTGGTGAATGAAGCATAAATCTTAAAAGACGTGTAATGCGTTCATGTATAACAAATAAGGTACTTGTCTTGAGTATTTTTTCACAAATATTGTAATACTAAAGACTTCATGAATTTTTGATTTTTTTTATGTAATACAAAATTTAAATGCAATATTTTCCGACTAATTTGTCGAGCTGAAATATATTATTGTGTACAACATAACAGTGAAAAAAAGTCAATTTAGTTAAGTAAACTTGTATAAATTATTTTTAGTAAAACAGTACAACACTTTTTAGCTTTTGTACTGCTATTTTTATAAAAAATTCCAGTTAAAATTTTTATATGATTGTCATGCTAAATAGCTATTTTGATTAATATGTTCATTGCTCATATTTAAAAAAAACTCAACCAAATTATTTATCATCATTTATTTTTTTCTGTGCTTAAATTAGAAACTAATAAAAACTTACAATTCAAAGTAGCCTAAAATAAAACAAATATATTACATACTTTTTTAAACATTGCTAAAAAACGAGCAATTTTTTTTGATTTATATGAAACTTTGTAAAAGTATCTAGATTTATTATAAAAAGTTTATTTAAAATTTACAAAGTACAAACATGAGTATAAAATAAACTAATAATATAAAATTATTTACTTGGCTTCCCTTAAACGTGAATCTACCAATTTTAAGAAAGTTTATTAAATTTTACAAATCGTAGTTCAAAAGTCTTATAATAAACTATTTATGAAACTAATCAAAAAAAATTTTTTGCAAAAATAAACTCAATGTAGGACACTTGTGCAAAATCTTATTTTGCCTTGTGTCCAAATTTTTATAATTTAAAGGAATTAATGTTTTTCACTTGATATTATATTTTTTCCTTAAAAAAGAAAACATTGAAAAAATATAGTAAAACTGATTTCCGAAGAAAAAAACTATTTTTCACAAACAAAATAAGTGCTAGTTAAAATGATTGTTGTCTTTGATTTCTTGATTAAACTGGAAATTGCTGTTCATGGGTGTGGCTAAGGGAAAATGAGAGAATAAAATGAGAGATCAAGTGATCTACAGTCCAAAGTCCAGGAAAATGAGAGATCGCGTGATTTATGGAAAATTCAAGAAAAAGAGTTCAAAATCTATAAATACGCCCGATCAGAGCATGAAGCGGGCAATCCACCACGAAACAAGCACGAAGCGACACTCTGCTCCGCAAAAGAAATAACATCGTCAATCTTCGAGCAAGAAGATTTCAACAACCATCTAATCGAAGAAGCCCACGCATTCTGTGGCATCGAGAATTTCAGTACTGGAAGTACTCTTTCATCAAATACTCTAAGTTGGACTCCACGATTGAGTCACAGCGTTCAAACAAATTAAAGTATACATTCATCTCAGCAAGTAAACCCACACAGACTGGGCGCCAACCTTAGCTACACTTCAACGAACAAGTTGTTTTCATACTGTTTGATTCTATCGTATTGTTTATATATTCATATTATCATATATACTCACTATTGTATTTGCATTGTAATATTTATATATATTTATATCACCGCATTTATTCACTATTGTATTTGTATTGTAATAATTATACATATTGATATCATCGTGCTTATTTAATATCGTATTTTATCGCCCGCTCTGCTTACGGAAAGGAAAGGAAAACAGACCACGCTACGTTTAGCAAGATTCTGCAAACGAGACGGACCAACGTCGAGTGCCAGAAGCTGAGCGAACGGAGACCAGTGACACGCCAAAGGGGGAATCCGGAGCACGTTTCCTTCTATTTGTTAACATTAAGTGTCTAAACTTATTGTGAGCTGTCATTGCGTATTTGTACATAATAAACCAACATTATTTAGTTTCATTATATTTAGTTAAATAATTATATAATTATGTCCTTAAAACCCTTAAAAAAGGCATTAGTCCTGAAGGCACCCAGAACTCGGTCCAGAACCGAGATAAGTTGTTCCGAGACTATTGCTAACCTGGAATCCGATGAGATTGTTGAGACTGAAACCGAGGCAATTGCGAAGGAAACCAGTGAGGCTCCTAGTCTGGGTAACAATAATGGCGTCCTCCGAAGCGAACATCCGCCGACCACAGAAGACAACACTAAAAAAATTATCGAATTAACTAAATTAGTAGAAAATAGTAACAAACTAATAGAAGATAGATTTAATACTATTTAAAAAAAAATTTCTATACAGAATTCTCAATCATCTAATATCCCGACAAATACCGAGGTATGTACAATAAATAATCTTAACTCACATATAAATTTAACAGATCCTGAAAAAATACGACCAACAATGACAACAGAGGCGGTATCGACATTACCTACCAACAAAATCCAGACACCAATTCCATTATCAAGCCATGCGTCCAAATCTTGCACAATACCAAGCAATTACAATTCAATTTTAAACGTTGACCAGTCAAACGAAAGAAATGGAAGTCAACCACAAGATAATAACCAGTCGATTGCACAGTTACAAAGGCAAATTGACAACCTCCAAAAGACAATAAACCAAAATCCTATCCACGAACGTATAACAACCCAACCTAACACCAACCACATTTTTGGCAACCACGATCCGATACCCAGAAATCAACACTTCCAACAAACAGTTAATTCGAGGCTATCAAATAGCATTTCTGATAAAGCATTCAGAAAAATTTCAGGGGAAAGACCAAGAGAGGAGTTAAGCCTCTTCGAGGTTCAATGTAAAAGCCAAGGAATTTTTGATGATCAAACACAATTTGAGATTATTATCGGAATCTGGCCAATTAATGACGTACTTTCTTATGTAAAAGCTGGCAAACCATCTAGTTATATCTGTTTTAAACAAGAAATCTTAAGTATGACCCCATGTTTGCCAGACATACTTAAACCTCCACCTATCTGGAGCAGCACTCAAACCTTTAAAGATATCCATCATCTAATATCAAAAGGTCTTACATGCTCTCAAGATGACCTTTACAAACATTTGGCACTGATTTATTGCCCGAAATGGGCTAGTAACATTCTAAAAAAAGACCTTGAATTACAAATTGATAAGTTCAAAGGTCGGGTTATGTGGACTCTTGAACAAGGCCCAATTGATTTGAAAACAAATTACAACAATAGAAAATCAAACAACCAGTATAATTTTAATGACAAATTTCACAACGCATTCAACCAACAACGAAACCAAAACTTTTCAAATTATAACCAGAACAGATACAATCAAGCACAAAACTATAGACCAAATCTAAACCAGTTTGATAATAAAAATAATAACAGGTGTAGTTATCACGTTAGGTTCGGTGAAAAATCCAATAATTGTGAAGGCCAACAATGCGATATGTACCAAAAATTTTTAGAGAAAAAATTAAGCTTTCTCAAAAATAAACCTGCAGCAGTTAACATGTCAATAATACAAGATATTTAGAATGCTGAACCAAGTGAAAATTTCTTTCAAAACAAACCAACAAACATTAATGGAGTAGATAAATGCATTACTAACGACAGAAATAATGAGGAAATTAAACAAGAAACAAACGAAATAGATGATAAATTCATTAAAAGGAAATTGCCTTATGAAACAAAACTAAAAAACAATACTGAACTATTAATAATTGCCGACAATGAAACCTCTGTACAATATCTTTTCGATACTGGTGCAGAAGTTTCGATCATACCCAAATCCATGGTTGACACATATATAAGGACAAGTCAGCGCCTAATATATGCGATTTAAATGGCAAAACATCTAAAGCATTAGGTTATTCAATGAAGTACGTTAAAATTGGCCTGAAACCGGACCTGCCACATTCTTTCTACGTAATAGACATAGATATTCCTTTTGCAATTCTAGGTTTAGATTTCATAATTAAACATAAATTAACAATAATACCACAAGAAAAAACTATCGTACAAGGTGATTCAGGAGTTAAACTGAAATTAAAACAGCTAACTACTCCTGAAACAAAAACGAAAATAGAAGTAGAAAATCTCCTAAATCTTTTTCCTGAAATCGACAAAGAACCAAACTACAAAGAAAAGCCCAAGCACAACCATGTCTTAGATATAAAACTTGAAAAAGAATTTTCACCCCGACACCAAAGAGCAAGGAAAACTAACAAAACTATTTCAAAGGAAATAGAAGATAATTTTGATAAATTACTCAAACAAGGGGCGGTAATAAGAGGCATTTCTGAAATAGTCTCACCTTTAACTGTAGTCAGAAAAAAGAATGGAAAGCCAAGGGTATGTGTGGATTACCAATATATTAACCAATACACTAAAATAATGAGCTACCCTTTACCAAATATTGACGATCTTTCTTCTATTATACCAGTCAACTCTAAAGTTTTTTCAACACTCGACCTGAGAGAAGCATATTTGAATCTTCCCTTAACTTACCGAGCACAAAAAGTAGCAGCCATGATTTCTCAATATGGCACATTTTTGCCGTTAAGAACAACCTTCGGCCTTAAGAATGCCCCAATGGCATTCCAAAGGCTTATGGATGACATAATGGCTCCATGCCATAATTTCAGCTTTACATACATAGATGACATTATAATTTATTCGAAATCAATGGAAGAACACATGCAACATCTGTTTGAAGTATTGTTTCAATTTAACAAATTTGGATTGCATATCAATAGGGAAAAATGTAAATTCGCCGCTGAAGAAGTTCAATACCTTGGACACATACTGAGTAGCAAAGGTTTCTATATGCAACAAAGTAAAGTTGAAGCTATCGAAAACTTCCAAACCCCACAAACCATCAAACATTTGCGGTCCTTTCTTGGCTGTCTAAACTACTACAACAAATTCGCTTCGAAACTGGCAGAAATACTTCAACCATTATATAAATTAACAACAGGAGAGCCAAAAAATTCTAGAAAAAAATTATTCTGGGAAACTGAACACCAAGCAGCATTTGAAAAAGCCATACATACTCTAGTTTCGGCCACTCATCTCTCTTATGAAGACCCACAAAAAGAACTAGTTCTTTCTACAGACGCATCCTCTACTCATATTGGAGCCGTCCTAGAACAAAAGCATGAACCAGGAAATTATAAACCTTTAGCATTTTTTTCAAAAAAACTACCAGTCCTTAATCAGTAAGATCCGTATTTTTCAGAGAACTCACAGGTCTTTATCTGAGTATTAAACATTTTAAGGTCAGAATTGTAGGAAGACAGCTTCGGGTAAGAACAGACCATAGAGCCTTGGTAGATGCTATTTACAATGTTACGGGAAATCATTCACCAAAAGAAGAAAAATATATTGCTATAATAAAAGAATATGCCCCCTTGATGGAATTTATTCCGGGTGATCAAAACACAACAGCTGACTTATTAAGCCGTCCGGTACTCGTTGCATACAACGATAAAAACTCAGAAGAAGAGGAAGAAAACAGTGGAGAAATTGATGTTAACGATAAAACAATAAATTCTTACACAAATTATGATTTAGACCAGGAAATCACACAAGATGAATCAGAATCTAATCAATTTATCCCCTTAAATATTCAGATAATTTCAGAAACGCAAAGTCAAGCCAATGTACATTTACCTACCGTCATAGCAAACTCTCAAAAGCAACAAAACCAGATCATTTTTGAGTCTAGATTGATAGATAATTGTGTAGTACAAGGTATCATTGAAACAAAAACCCATAGTTTTCGTATATGGGTTCCGCCCAAATTAAGATCTAATATCTTAAATCAAAATCATAACATCTTACACCAAGGAATTGATAAAACTTTAACAGCAGTAGGATCTAATTTCTGGTGGCCAAAAATGAAAAAAGATGTTGAACTCTTTGTAAAAACTTGTATAACATGCCAAAAAGTGAAGGTAAGGAAATATAATAGACCTAAATTAGGTTGTTACCCAAATTCACTTGGAAGATTTGACTATGTTCATGCAGACTTGGTAGGACCTTTGGTTGAATCTCAAAACATGAAATATATACTTACCATTAAAGAACGGTATACTGATCTTTTTGCATCATGTCCCTTACCCAACAAAATGGCAGAGACCGTAAAAAACGCATTTCTCCAAAATTGGATTGGTCATTATGGAATACCATGTACAATAGTTACAGATAATGGCAAAGAATTCTTTAACCATCATTTCGAAACTATGTGTTCGGATCTATCTATCAAACATAATCTCACCGCGCCATACCACCCTGAAACCAACGGAATGGTAGAAAGACAACATATAGAGTTAAAAACGGCCTTAAGGACATTGAAGAATAAACTTAACTGGGTGCAACATCTTCCTATTATCACTCTAGCTCTAAACAATCAGAGCATTGGTCGTAAAGGATTTAGCCCTGCTCAATATACCTTTGGAACACCCTTAAATATTCCTGGAAAGTTATTTTTTCCGAACACAAACACATTCGAACCTCCTTCATTATTTGAAACAGAGATATTTATAAAAAATATGAAAGAATTTACTAGGGAGTGGAGAAACCCAGACGAAGCTACAACATATATCGAAAAACATTTACATGAAGCAAAACAAGTTCTAGTAAAAAATCACACAAGACATTCACTAGATCATTTGTACAAAGGCCCTTTTAATGTAATAGAACGAGGTCCGCATTCTTTCATAATTGACCAAGGGTCAGAATTTAAAAAAATTGCTATTGGAAATTTGAAAGCATATTTTCCTAGATATCCAACTGCAAGTAGGGACAGATCTGAAAATACTAACTATAATTTGAGAGCGAGAAACAAACTCAAAATTAATACAAAATTCAGCATGATGAGCGAAAACAAACTAAAATATATTCAACGTCCATTAATCAGAGACAAATCTAATGGGCTACTATATTTAATTGATTCAGGCTCGGATGTTTCCATCATGCCTGCACATCTAACTAATTACATAAATTGCGCCAAAACTGATGAAATAAAGAGTTTCTCTGGTCAAACTGAAAGAGCACTAGGGATAACTCAAGCTAACATTAACATCGGTATTCCCAAACTGTACTCCTACGAATTTTCAGTTTTTCCCAATGGACACAATTTTGCAATTCTGGGACTAGATTTCATAAATCAATGGAATATCGTTATTGCTATAGCTGCAAACGCAATTTTTCATGTCAATGGCAACGATTCGCCAATCAGAATAGAAATAGAAAGAAACCATATTGAAAAAATGCAAGAAAATTATTAGATCTTAGGACAGATCGCTCTAAAAATGATAGCAAAATAACAATACCAAAAATAAAAAAATCAATAAAGGAAACAGTTGAAGTTACAAGAATGGAAAAATATCAAAGTAAGCACGAAGGTCTTAAAAACCTCTTGACAAAGAAAGTTCGAAAGAAATTTAACCCAAGAGACCAAAAATATAATAACAACGATTTAATACATAATCAAAAAAACATGTTGCAAAACTCTTTGGAACTATATCCAACTCAGAACTCAACTAGATAAGGACCGCTTCACCAATATTTTACAGCGAAATATTAAGCAAATCATGGTTGGTTTTCACAACAAACGTAAAAAAAGTTTAAAAAAAAAAAAAAAACTATAATAAATAGCTAGTATCAACGTTTTAAAATTCAAATATATTCTTTTAATTAGCTTTTATTTAATTGATAATAATTATTTATTAACCAATTAATTCGTTTTTTTTTTTGTTTTTGTTTTTTTTTTTAACTTAATTGAAAGACATGATAAAACAAAGGCTTAATATAACAATACGGGTTGGAAACTAATAAATAAAGGAATCCAAAACATCACACTTAACAGTCATAACGATCATTTACACTTTGCTTCGTACAATTAAAATTATATCGATAAATTAACTAATAGCATTTTTTTTAACAATCAAAAACTTTATGTATAAAACTATGTTTAAAAAAATATATAAACATAAAACTAAATAATTTAAATAAAAAGTATTAAAAATAAAAAATGATGAACAACAAAAAGAAACAAAAAAAAAATATATATCTAAATATAAATATATTAGTATATATAAAATATATCTGAATTCTTAAACTAACACCAAAATTTATGTACAAACACGCTTTTACTTTTTCTCAATGCATATTGGTACTACTCCATCTAATGCGAATGACTAAATGCAGTAAACTTAGTGTGTACATACTAAATGTAAAGAAAAATCGTTTTTCTATTTTTCTCTATTTAGCTTCACTTCTGTTATTTTTATCTTTCCCGTGCACCTGTAATTAATTTTAAATTGACATTTTTGTGTTATTATAGATAAATTTAGTAGCTAAACAAGGGAATCATGTTTACAACACACCTGCAAAACAAACTTAACTATTAGGGTTAAATTCTTTCGAATGAACTCGCTTTAAGTTTTATTAAACGTTTCCCAATTTGAATCGCTACACGTGCTTCGTTACATTGATGCACGTGTCAATAAAATCAGAAGGGCTTAAAGACTCCCTTTAACGCTTTGTTACTATCGTTAATTCTAAAATTAAAACTTAATAGCACTTGTGAACAAATTGGTAAACGTTTCTTATCTTTTTTTCTTTCGAGTTATAACTTTCATTCACTGAAACAAGATTTATTTCAGATTTGTATTCATTTAGAACAGCTTTCATTAGAATATGTAACTCAATCTTAAAATTGTAAGTTTAGATTATGTGTTTTTGCTTCTTAGTTTGTTAATTTTTTTTTTTAAATAAACAAAAGTTTATTTTTGTAAAAATAATTCTGTGTTTATTCTTTTTTTCGAAATTGAATTAATAATTGTGTTAATCATAATCAAATTAGTTGCCAGATGTATGTTATTTTAATTTTCGTTATTAGAAGTATGCATTATTACTTTTTGTCTTCGTTTTTTCTTTTCACTTTGTTTATCAAACACAGATTATAATTGACATTAAATATTTCCACTGACTATTTGAATTTTAATTTACTCTACAACTTTTTTTTTCTTTCCGCTTTCCACCAATCAATTCTCCCATCTTCATAAAAAAACAATACTTAAAACATGAATTATATATATTTATACACCCTAAAAAAGAAACTTAATAGTAATAATTGTGGAATTAAGTAAATAAAAACAAAAAACTATCAAATTAGTAATACATAATTAAATATCAAAAATAAAGATATCTATAAATATACAATAATAAATATAAAACCTTGTAGTAAATATTTTGAACAATAACCAAACAAAATACGCGTAATATCAGACGATATCTCAAAATGACTACCAAGTTAATCAAACCAAACTAATTTAACCATAAGTAAAATAATTTGTTTATGTAATTCCTGACCAATACATTTCAGAACAACATTCAAAATGCATGTGTAATCTATCCGCTTAATTCAGTTTAGCAATCTTCAGTCATCATCACTATTAAATAAACACAAAAAAGAACTAATATTCGGCGTTATGCCGTACATTTTGTTGATTATACATGCATTTATACAAATACACTATACACATAATTGCCTTGCCACATATCGCATAAAAACATTATTAACAAAGCTAATAACAAACTAATATTTTCAAGATTTAGCTTTTAATAATTATGAAGTTATTCTTTCTCAATATAAGTCTGTTTGCCTGTCTTTTCTTTCTTGGAGACAACGTTTTTTGTCAATCTAATAAAACAATCTTAGACCTAAGATTTCAAAATGTAGACATATGCTTCGATAAGCACATTGTAAAAACTTACTTTATAACTCCTTCAATCGGAGGTTGCGCTGAACCGGACACAACTTACCAAATAATTAAAGATATTAATATATACCCGCCTGCAGATACGATAATACACATAAACGCAATAGCGTGCAGAGAGGTCGTGTCCACGTATGAAAACATAATGTGGTGGACTTTCACAAAAACGTCTACATTAATAAATAAAAGGTCTTTTTCAGTCGCAAGCGATCGCTGTGTAAGATGGGTTAAGCAAAGAACTGACCCAATTCTTGGGGATCTATTTAAACATTCAATAACTCCTCATACTTATGTTACACTGAACAAAAAACAAAATATTTTTTATTATCTTCAAGGAGTGACTGAGAATGTTAGAAACGCACAAACTTTAGAAACAACCTTAATCTTTAATAGACAAACCCTAACAGGTAGCCATTTTACCACGTCAGACTTAGAATGTAATGTTTTAAAGGGGGTATGTATTTCCAAGACTGACATATTCTTATTCACTCCTTTTGAGAATAAATGTAAAACTTGCAAACCATATAAAGGGTTATCTTTACTTAAATACAACATGAAAAATGGAAACCTTTTCCAGGTTCCTGAACTAGACCTTGCGTTTCATAGGTTAATACCTTGCCCTGAATATGTACACAAATGCATTAGAGAAGTCGATGAAAATAAACAAATAAGGTGTACACCCACAAATTTTGCTCTTAGTTTTACAAATATTTCGACGCTAGTAGATGATAACTTAAAAATAAAACTAAACCAATATAATAATATAAGTGCACGAGACAATATATTAAGTCAAGCTATTCAATCTTTAGCCATTAAAACAAATTCAGCCATAGAAAAGCTCGCCCAAGAGTTCTCAAGTGTGCTGTGCAAATTGGGTGAAATCTCAATAACCAACTTGCGCAACACCCAATATCGCAAACCCAGTGAGACTTTGAGTCTCATGCTGGGCAGGAAAGTTAAGGCAACCATGATAGGTGAGTTACTTGCACAAATCTCGTGCACCAAAGTAAACGCAACCTTAGTACCAACACTACGTATCGGCGATGAAATGTCTCCAAGGCCTCTATTTAGGATTCATTTCGCAAACGAGTCAAAAATCGCACAATACACTTCGGAGGGCTATTTAAGATGGGGTCTCAAAGGCTTAACCTCTCATTTAACTGAACAAGTAACCATATTTGTAATAGAAGGAATCGCCATAGCGTTTAAAAATGGGTCTCTCTTAAATGAACTGCCTGAGATAAATAAATTAGGGCTTCATCCTACTTCTGTTATTCCTGATTCTATAGACTATGATGAAGGAATACTTTTAAATGAATTATCGACTGCGTCAGATCCAAATAATTTGGGTTCAATGAACCACATGCTGCAAAGCATACTGGGAATCACTTCTGAGCATCTTATAGCTAATGGGGTAAACAAGGAGCTGTTAAATAAATATTTGACTGTCCCTATGAATAAAAATGAACATCTGTCCTTCATTAAAGAAATTAAACAATTCTTCCGCCCCAAAGTTTCTAACATTATAAAAAAAATCGCTCTATTCGGATCTTTAACAATCACCTTTCTAACTACGCTCTTAATAACGTATATCTTTTGTGGATTTACACTTAAAGCTATTATTAAGAGTACCAGAACAAAAACAAAAAATAATAAAAATGAAAACCAGAGTTAATGACATTATAATTTGTAGCTCATACTTAATTTTTTTCTCTTCTTCTCCTTCTTCAAATTCTTTTGATTAATGTAAAAGCTCGCTACTTTTATTCTATTTTCTTGTCTTTATTTGGTATATCAATAAAAAAAGAAAAATTTATACAAAACAATCTTTCTATTCTAAACACTATCTTTGCCATCCTTGACTTGAAGGACCTCTTTCTCATTTTTCTGCATAAGTCTAGATAAAAAGAAAAAGATAGCCAAAAATTCTTTTGTTTTCTTTTTACAATAAAACAAGTTTAGTACCAATCCTTACTACATTTATGAATCGTTGATAATTTATTTTTGCTTTCTTTTTGTTACTGTAACTATAAAAAAACATTTGAATTGTCAACAGTCATTAAAAAATAAAAAAAAAGATGAATCTTTTACAAGTAGAAGACCTTGACTTTCTGTTGGACGAAGAATTACCTGAATTAGATCATGAAATGGTCGAAAACTTCTTCCGGCCAATCCAACAAGAAGAAGAGTTTGAAAAGGATAGCGACCTAGGTTATGAAAGTGACGACGAAAACAAGTACATCGAAGAGAAAGAAGCTCCACTGATAGCTCCACCAGTGCCAATCATTGAACAGAACTGGCATCGTTTGAGGGATGACGAAAGGATGTTGGACCCCGAGCTTCTAACAATCCTCATCGACATCATGTTAGAGGCCGAAAGACTGGGAGATAACGTTTTTGAAGAAGTGTATGAGGGCGACTTTTAAAGGAAAGGTATGTGAACATTAATGCTAAACAAAAGATTTTTTTTTTAAATTATAATAGTCATAAAAAAATTAACATGTTTTTTTTTTTGTTGTTTCTTCCCAAGTATTTTTGTTTCGTTTTGATAAAAAAAAGAAAATAAAAAAATAATAAATAAAAAAAATAAATAAAATAAAAATCAATTAAAAAAAAAAAAATTATAAAATAAAAGTTTATAAACAAAAATATAAAAAAAATAAAAAAAACAACTTGTTAACAACTTATTTGTCTGTATATGTGTGTTTATTTATTATTATTATTATTTGTTTTTCTGATTTTTTTTGTGTGTACCTTTGACCTTATAAACTACAATAACTCCAGGTAATTTAATAATATTAACATTGATTTGCTTCTATCTATTCACTATTAACCTTAAGCAATCAGAATTCAAATCTATTATCAACACGTTTATTTGAGTTGTTACCTTTACACATTTTATTACCGAAATCTATCTGAGTAATTCTTTTGAAATACTAAATTTTAATATGACAACGTTGTATACTTATCGAATTAATTTTTTTTTGAATGTTTGAATAAGTACATCGTTTGAATCAGTTATAAGTTAAACTCAATTTTCTTCTCTCCTTCAATGTTTAAAATTTTTCATTGTAAACCTGTTTTGTTTCTACAGTAAATCTTTGATTTTCTAATAATACATTTTTCCATTAAACATTAATATTTCTAAAGAAAATAGAAAAATAAAAAACATTGTTAAAATTGTTATTTGTACTTTAAATTTATTTGCATTTATCATCTCAACCTTCCGACAACTTGATAATGTATCATTTTTTTTTAGAAAGATTAAAATTATTAATTTGAACATTTTTTTTTTCAAGCATGATAAACCCGCTCTAATTCCTTATTATTCTTTTCTTTCAAAAGTTATTTTACACTTAGACATTTTAAGTTAATTTTCGTCCCCTTAATAATAGTTTTTTCTCATAAGTTTTTTTTACAAGTTAATAAAAATTTTTTTTAGTAAAAGAAAAAAAAAAAAAAAAAAAGAAAAACATAAGTCGATGTAGGACACTTGTGCAAAATCTTATTTTGCCTTGTGTCCAAATTTTTATAATTTAAAGGAATTAATGTTTTTCACTTGATATTATATTTTTTCCTTAAAAAAGAAAACATTGAATAAATATAGTAAAACTGATTTCCGAAGAAAAAAACTATTTTTCACAAACAAAATAAGTGCTAGTTAAAATGATTGTTGTCTTTGATTTCTTGATTAAACTGGAAATTGCTGTTCATGGGTGTGGCTAAGGGAAAATGAGAGAATAAAATGAGAGATCAAGTGATCTACAGTCCAAAGTCCAGGAAAATGAGAGATCGCGTGATTTATGGAAAATTCTAGAAAAGAGTTCAAAATCTATAAATACGCATGAAGATCAGAGCATGAAGCGGGCAATCCACCACGAAACAAGCACGAAGCGACACTCTGCTCCGCAAAAGAAATAACATCGTCAATCTTCAAGCAAGAAGATTTCAACAACCATCTAATCGAAGAAGCCCACGTATTCTGTGGCATCGAGAATTTCAGTACTGGAAGTACTCTTTCATCAAATACTCTAAGTTGGACTCCACGATTGAGTCACAGAGTTCAAACAAATTAAAGTATACATTCATCTCAGCAAGTAAACCCACACAGACTGGGCGCCAACTTTAGCTACACTTCAACGAACAAGTTGTTTTCATACTGTTTGATTCTATCGTATTGTTTATATATTCATATTATCATATATACTCACTATTGTATTTGCATTGTAATATTTATATATATTTATATCACCGCATTTATTCACTATTGTATTTGTATTGTAATAATTATACATATTGATATCATCGTGCTTATTTAATATCGTATTTTATCGCCCGCTCTGCTTACAGAAAGGAAAGGAAAACAGACCACGCTACGTTTAGCAAGATTCTGCAAACGAGACGGACCAACGTCGAGTGCCAGAAGCTGAGCGAACGGAGACCAGTGACACGCCAAAGGGGGAATCCGGAGCGCGTTTCCTTCTATTTGTTAACACTAAGTGTCTAAACTTATTGTGAGCTGTCATTGCGTATTTGTACATAATAAACCAACATTATTTAGTTTCATTATATTTAGTTAAATAATTATATAATTATGTCCTTAAAACCCTTAAAAATGGCATTAGTCCTGAAGGCACCCAGAACTTGGTCCAGAACCGAGATAAGTTGTTCCGAGACTACTGCTAACCTGGAATCCGATGAGATTGTTGAGACTGAAACCGAGGCAATTGCGAAGGAAACCAGTGAGGCTCCTAGTCTGGGTAACAATATCAAAACGGTAAATTTTAAAATATGCAAACTAAAAAATTAAATCTAACAATATAAAGTTTTTAGAAGTCTATAAAATCTAAAATATCACCAAAATTGTTTAAATAAAATGAACTGTACTGAAAAAAACATTAAATTTTTATACACAACACTTTTAATTGTATATTTTTTATACGATATTTTAAACATGCGGTATTTGAAAACAACCTTCAAAAACTATACTTTCAGCGTTGTCACAACGTTCATTGTACTATTCACCCTTTTGAGTTTAGTAAACTTTGACAGTCGCAATGTTTCCAAACACGACAATTTTGCTTCCCAATCGTTGCAGACACCAACAGCTCCGGCATGGGAGCAACCTGCAAACTCAAGCGGCGATTCGACTGCGACAAACTTGTTTGAAAATTCACTGAAAAGCTCGCACGCATCAAAATTTGACCCGATCACAAACATGCCTAACTGGTGTACAGCAACCTGTTTTGAATTTTGCTGTGCACCAGCTAGGAATGTTTGACCATACACCAGCTATATGGTCGTACGCTTCAACAGTGTCATTTGTAGCAAACTGGTTCACGATGCCGCTGTACCCGCAAAAACTTTTTCTTCGAAAATTGCGCACAATGTGTAAAATCTACTGTCACCGATGCCGCTTCTTTGCATTTTGAAGTTTTCGCGTCGTATTGGACGCAAGAATGAAAACAAACATTTTCGTAATTGTCGCCGCCAGAAACAAACATTTTGTCGATCATGACGCGTATGTAAGCTTCTACGGGAATCCAACTCACCTGCTATTTTCCATGAATAAGATTCGCTTGAGAAAATTTCTAACCGTAACAGTTTTTGGTTTTTGTAGTTGATAAGAAAAATACGAAACTTACCATTGCACAACACCGCTCTATTGACTTCTTCACTATCTGCATTAAAAGTAATGCTTCGTGCACTTTTTAAATCATTTTAAGTTATTTTAGCCAAAAAATCCTTGTTGAATCTCACCATGCCCAAAGTAATGAACCTTTTTCGACTCGAATACCTTGCGGTGGTCTGTCTGATAGAAATAGTCTTTATTTTTTTTTCTAGCTTTTCAATAGACTTTTGCACAATTGCCTTGCGGTAATTAGCTTTGAAAGTAAAAGATTCTCTAATCAAAAGATAATTCAAAGTGAAATCAGACAAGAGAGAAAGTCGTACTGGGAGTAAAATATTACTTGAGAACTTAAATTTGTTTGTTAAAACAAAGTACATAAACTAGAAAAGCCTTTCTATTTTGCTTACAAAAAGCAATATGTTTTCATAACTTTTTTGATATATGGTCATTGATATATAAAATACAATAAAAGAATTTAGAATTTCGAAGAAAAAAAAAACCTTAATAATAATTTGGTTGGTTATAAAACAAGTAGATAATTTTTAATGGTTATAGACTTAAACATAATTTAAAGATTAGTTAATTTTTATGGCTATTACAAGAAAAATGTTTGCTATAGTCAGAATTGTAAAATTGTTAAGTTAAATTACAATACATACAAAAACTTTGATTATACTAAATCAGTTTTCTCCAAAATTTACTATTTTCTTTAAAGTAAAAATTTTAGTTATGTGCTTTAAATCTTAAATCTTTACTTTATTATCATTATATTATGCCTCATGCCATTTCAACTTTAGTATGTTTTTATTGATTATGACATAACTGTATTATACTTTAGAATCGCTGTTTAAATTTTGAATAAGTCTTTTTCACTACTAATGATATACTAACACGAACAATGCTAATGTTTGTTTTAAATTTTTACATAAAATATTACTAGTTAAAAAAAAACTTCATTTAAACTTAAAATTTTTAGTTTTTCAATAAAATAACATTTTTTTAACATCATAGTTTAGTATAATCTAGATAAGCCATAACTTTATTTAAAGTTGACATTATTGATTATTTTATGTTGTTATATATGTCTTTAAGTTTGTTTATAACATTAAGCTTGTAAGAACGTAGTCCTTTATTTAAATTTCCTTACAATAAATAATTATAATTTTCCTTTTGAATTAGTCATTTTAACCGACTTTTGAAAATATATGACACATTTTCGCCTTAGGAAGTTTTTCCATATGTTGTTTATTAAATTGTTCGAAGTTTCCGCGGAAAGAAAAAACTTGCCGAGAGAAAAGTCAATTCTCTCAAATCAATTCCGTATATAAGCACTTAATTTGCTTAATGCGGGCGCTCCTTTTACAATATAAAGTTGCTTGCAACTCGCCATAAATTGAAGAAACTAATACTATATTTTGTTCAGCTCAGTTCTTGTGCCATTAAAAGTTTACAGAGTCTTTCATCAATTATTTTATAAAGTTTATTTACTTGGTGTCCATTAAACAGTGCATCAGATCATCGCATATTAGACCTTGTTAGTGTCGTTTTTTATAGTTTATGTATGTAAAGTAGTGTTTTCAAAAACTTGTTTATTTGTAGTTATTACAAAGAGTTATGTATAACTATTGCTAAAATTAAATAAACTTATATGAATAAGTTTTTATTATTGTTTCTAGAAGACTTTAGTTTATATATAGTTCACATCTAAACTCACAAATTCAGTAGTAACTAACTTATAACCGTTAATTTATAGCGTATAATAATTTGATACCTACGTTAGTATTATTACGTAATTATTCTCTTACTCGGTAGTATAGTGATAATATCATAATATTTAACCTTTCCCATACTTACCCTAAACATGTCCCATAACCAACCCAAACATATCATGACTGACTATAACCTTAAATTTTAACAATATTTTACTCCAATTACTATAAGTTTTTTTTTTACACTTATTGAAGATTAAGTGTCAATTTTTATATATAAGAATTTTAAGTGCAACAATAAACAACAGAAAGTTTAGTTTTTAAAACTAAAATTAATCGATCCTAATAATTGATGAAACTGAGGTAGGTTTGAAACTTTTATAGGAATTTAAAATCTTTAATTTTGACTACTTCACTACAGTAGTAGGCATAAAACACAATATTTTAAAATACTCCTTAAGAAAAATAAATATCTTTTAGTCTGCACATGAAAAATAGGAATATATTACATTTTTAGTATCTTATCTAGCGGCTTCTAGCATCTGTTTTTTAAATGCTTTTTTTGTAAAGTTGATGAAGTAAATTAAAAGAGAGTCTAAAGACTTTATTTACATTGTGTGAGATTAGAAGGGTTTTAGGTCAGTCAGCTTTAAAATAACAACCTAAATAATAACTAGTTTTATACTTTTCTATTTTTGAGCCTACTACTTCCCTAACCTTTTAAATAAAGTTTCAATAATAAAATTTTGAAATCACTTTTTCTAAAGTTAATAAGATTGTTTCTAAAAGTTTAGTAATCTCACTTTAAAAACATTTCAAGTTTCGTAAAAAAATGGCATTGGCACAACATTTTATTTTTATACAACTTGTTTTATATATTTTTGATATGTAATTTTAGTAGGATTTTTTTTAATAATTCAAACTAAGCGACAAGTTTTATGTATAAATAAATATTTCAATTTTTTTAAAAATTTGATACTATTCTTTTATGATTTTAGGTTTTAAACTTGTTTATTTCAAGCTTAAGTATTATAAACGCCTACTAAAAAATTTTTTTTAATAATATAGGTTTTCTATTTATTTCCTATTGATTTAGCTACTTAAAAGACTAAAAGTTTTCATATTATAAAGAACAGTTAAATGTTCTTACTTACTTTTTTTGAGTGTAAAAGATTAAAGTTAATACTTAAATTGTATAAAATTAGTTAGTGGAGTTTTTTAAATTAAAACCATTTACTTTGTGTGAAGGTAAGACTTAAAAGACTATAGCTGGATTAGCGTAAGCTAAAGTTACAGTTATAAAAGTTTCAAAATGAGTTTATACTAAATAAAAAATAATACAACTGGAAATTTAGATTTTTCCTTTATTTTTTTTTGTTATAAGTTAAAATTAATTCTTTAGTTACCCTACAAAACTTTTTGATTAAAAACTACTTATTTAAATTGTAGTTTAAATTTTTCTAAATTTTCTACTTAAAATATCATTGTAAAAAAAATGTAACAACTTAAGCCGATTAAAGTAAGCTGTATTCACAGGTATTGTATTTTTAAGTTAAGTTTTAACTAAAAGTTGATTAGTATAATATGACTAAAAGTTAATACTTTTAGTTATTATTTCTTTATAAAGATAGACATTATTTTTCGTTTAAAATAATCAGACTGTATGTAGCATACATTTTAGTCGAGATTTAAGCTTATTTAAAAAAAATTATATTAATATTAGTATTAATGATTTTATACTAGTCTTCTTTCACTCAGTGGGCACAAAACAACGTATTAAACGTAAGTGTGCACTGACAAAAGTACTCAACATGTTTAATTACGAACTTTAATATACAGTTATGATATAAGATTTGTTGGTTCAAAAGTACAAAATTGCGTATTTAAGCAGAAGTCTAATTAAGTCATGGTAGAATTTTTAAATAAACTAGTTTTGGTTAACACTTAAAATTTTTTCATTATTGTTTGTGTAGCTTTTATTTGATTAAATGTTTCTTTTTACTTTATTGTGTGCACAAAATTAACTTTTATGTTATTTAAAGATAAGAACTCTTAAAATTTTTTTTATAAATAGTTATATGAGTTTTGTTACTCCTTAATTACTTTTATTTACTAACAATTTAGTTTGTTTTTTAATTCTGCTAGTTTTTTTTTACTACTAAACATAGTTAGAAGTATATTCTAACATATAAACAACAAAGGAGAATATTACTTTTTCTGAACACAACTAAATTACATTTCAAAGCATAACTTTTGGTTACATTAATTATAACTTTTAATTTTCAGAGTGTGTTACATACTTATGATGTCTTCAAAATGCGAAGAAGAAGACAAAAAACAAAATGTTTTTTATAATAAAAAAACTAAAGGGAAAAACACTTTGACTGCATTGACCGAAGTTTTAGGAATTTCATCTCAACAGCTTAGAAACAAATGGTGTGAACATTTACTGTACAAATTGTACATAGTTCACAACAAATTTAAAAATACTGAATGCAATATTTGTCTAGAAAATTTAAAGATTGACAATAATAAAAATTTAGTATTGATTGATGTATTTGGAAATCAAACAAGCAATTCTGTTGAGCAGAATCACATAAATTTTGTAGCTCCTGAACTGATTAAAAATAATG
This sequence comes from Thalia democratica, assembly GCF_965202585.1. Lineage (NCBI taxonomy): Eukaryota > Metazoa > Chordata > Thaliacea > Salpida > Salpidae > Thalia > Thalia democratica. The sequence continues at coordinate 31,923,814 of NC_139172.1, read as the reverse complement.
AAAAGACTAAAGCAGGTGATGTTTGGGCAGCAGGAATTTGTATTTATTATATTATCAATTCTAGTTTTCCTTGGGAGACGGCTGATAAAAATGATAAAAACTTTTGTGAGTGGGCTAGGAAAGGTGTATTTCCTAAAAGTATAGACAGTCCTTACACAAGAGCTTTGAAGAAAATGCTTTGTGTAGATTTTGAAATGCGACCGAATATAAAAAATGTCATTAGAATAACGTTAGATGCGGGAATAGATAAAAACGTTATAGGTAAGTTGTTTCTATCTAATCTTTGATCGAAAAGCAATTAAGTCCTGGACATGACGTTAAACTGTTCTGGTGCATGACTCGATAACCGAAAAGTTTTTTTTGGTGCACCAGGTCCTTGGACCAAACTTTTTGAGTGTTTTTTGTAGTTTAATAAACAATAGTCAAATTTCTAACTTTAGGTAAGCTTATTTCAATGATAGCAACCGACTTCATAAAACGTAGAGCTTACGAACAGAGCAAAACAAAAAAGCTTCATCAACAAAACAAAAACACTCAGCAGAAAAAAATAGTGAGTCCCACACAAGGTTCGTTATACGTTTTTTGAAACATTTTTTTATTAAAAGTTCATCCGAAAGTTGTTCCAATGCTCCCCAACATTTAAAAAATTTTTATACTTAAATATATATTTGTGTAAGATGATTTTAAATTTTACGCGACAATTCAAATTCTGAAAATTTTATTTAAGACAACTTAAGATTTTAATATTTAATTATAGTTAACTTTCTCTAGTTGTAGACATATTTTGATTTGTTTTTATAGTTATTTTACTAATTATACCTATAATTTTTTTTATTTCTAACTATTTTTTGAGAAGTTGTTAATTCTTTTTAACGTACTATATATCTGCTTTTCGTTCATAGCGAGAGTTCTTAATTAAAATTTTCTATTTGTTTTTTAATCATCATATTTTTATTAGTTAGACCTCCTTAGACATTTGTTTTTTGCAGAAATGACCCCTAAAAGTTTTCTGTATAGTTTATCTGTCAGAAATCATAATGTAGTAATCTAAACACTCAAGTAACCTGAGTCAACTAATTTTAAATATTTTTGTATTGTGCAAACTTAATATTCTTTTTTGATTCTTTACAAACGTTAAAAGCTGAAAACAGACAAGTATGATATGATTTTGTTTTAATTATTAAATAGTTGGAGTTGAATGTACCGGAATTGAAAAACATTTGAAAAAAAAGACAATAGAAGTTGAGACGGCCGAAAAAGAATATGAAAAAGCTGGCTTTATTCGTGGTTTAATGTACTTGAACCCCGAGTTAATAGCAAATTCTGTATGCAGATATCCCAGCTACAGATTTGAAAGATTTAACAACTTTTGTGACGTTGAAAGAGCTTTTCCCAAGTGGACCGGAGCCGATGTGAAAAGATTTCTCAACAAAGATGTTAATTTCCACTTCAATTTTTACGACGTTTTTCGCCACGACTACAATGATCCCCTCCAACCTTATTTCATCAGGACCTTCGACGCCACTCTCGACCGAGTTCACCACGGAGCAGAGATTCCAACAAACTCACAAAACAACATTTGTGACTTGTCTGAATGCAGTCCTTGGCTGAGCAAAGACGAACCTGAAAGCGTAAAACAAAGTAGTAGGAACCCTGGAGAAGGAAATATTTACACAAACATAACAGCGACTCACAGTGTGGCCGATGACTTTGTTGTCGTGCAGGAAAACTACGAACACTTTACTAATGATCCAGATTCTATTGGTTACTGTCCCTCAGCTGTTCTGGTCAAGGCAACTGTGGCTTTCCCGCCAATTTGCGAAGGCGAAATATGGACCATTGGGTGGATACAAGGAGTGAAAGAAAGTTTATCTGATTATTTCTTTGATGGAAACAGACGGTATTTTTTATTATTTTCAAATAACAAATTTATTCGTAAACTTCTAGTTTTCGGTTTTAAACTAAAATGTCTTTTAATGAAAACTTATTTCATTTTAGTTATTGATTATGTAGCTGAATAGTTGTTTTAAGTATTAGAAAGTTAAGACTTGAAATTTCGTTTAGTAAAAAAAAAAAATTCAACATAAAAATACCTGTAAAAAATGTTATAAAAAGCTAATCAAAATTCTAATATTAAAACAAATATCAAAATAAATTTTGATAAACTATACATATTTTGCTCAAATTAGTATTTGTTTATGCTTAATATCTAAATAAGAGCTTAATAAAGTTGTTAAATCAATTTTTGCTTGCTTGCCAAATAACAAAACTAAAATAGAGAACAGAACACATAAACATACTCAATTTACAAATACTGTTATATCAATAACTTTTTTGCTAAGTATTTCAAAATAATGATAAAAAGAAATATCGAGACTAGTCAAGACAACATCCTAAATTATAAAACTATACACAGTTCATTTACAAACCTTATCAGCCTTGATAATGGAATGAAGTATTGTCATGACGGTGATAATACATTTCCATGGTATCGAAAATCAGAAATTGTTACCCTAGAAGGACCAACTTATAAACATTCTATTGTTCAAGTCTTGGTTAGCATTTTACTTTTTTTAACAAATGTAGGTTATTGCCCTAACATACTATTAAATAACAAATTAGTAAAATTCCTAAATGCTTAACAATAAACAATATATATATATATATATAATAATATAATATATATATATATTTTGTGCAAAAACTAACTTACCAATCGACAATAAACTGGCAAAAATTCATAAAACTTCAGTGAGTGACTGCATATTTGAACAGAAAATTGAACAAGATAAAAATAAGATTAGCTTTCAAAGTATGTTTGTGGCCTAAAGCGCAGCGGCATCGACTTTTAAATATCCTGGTAAATTTTAAAAAGAGCACAACCTATAACTGACGGCAATAGCTCGATCTACACTAAAAGATAATGGATGCCTAAACAAAAGAAGCGAGTTTGTATCGTCTTGTAGATATATAAAAAATCGCTTTAGAAGTTTGTTTTAATTTCACCTTATAATAATTTCAATTTCAATTTTTATCTTGTTCAATATTCTGTTTAAATATGTACTGATTCACTGAAGTGTTATGAATCTTTGCCATTCTATTGTCGATTGGTAAGTTAATTTTTGCACAATATATATATATTGTCAAGTATTGTCAAGTATACATACAAAAAATCGGAAAACAGTCTCATCGAAAAAATTAATAATGAAGCAAAGGAAATAGTATTAAAAGATCATAAACCAAACTTCCCAAATAAACTAAGTTGTAGAATAATTTAGATAGAATCAACAATTTTATAAGATCAAAAAGTAATTTAATACAATGGAAAAACACTTACGAGGTATTGAACTGGTTCAATAGCTTAAGCAATAAACCAACTTCAAGGTTTATCAAATTTGATATAGTGAGCTTTTATCCTGCCATCTCAGCAACAATTTTGGAAAACTCCTTCAATTTTGCTGCAGGCCTAACTAAAATCACGGAAAATGAAAAAGAGCTAATCAGACATTGCTGTAAATCAATACTGTTCCACGAGGGTGAACCATGGTCAAAAAAGCATAACAAGAACAGCTTTGATGTACCAATGGGAAGCTTTCATGGCGCAGAAATTTGCGAACTGGTTGGCCTATATATTTTAGATAAATTGAAGAAGAAAAAGATCTTTAGAGATGGTAATTTTGGTAAATACCGTGACGATGGTTTAGCAGTGGTGGACATCCTACCGGGACCAGATATGGAGAGAAAAGTCAAACATCTAAGAAAAGTCTTTAAAAACATTGGTTTTGATGTCACTATCGAAGCCAATCTGTTTGTAACAGACTTCTTAGATGTAACATTAGATCTTCAAAATGAAAGCCATAAGCCGTATAGAAAACCAAATGCGCATACGGTTTATGTGAATAGCAAATCAAACCATCCGGAGCATGTGTTTAAACACATACCGGTTGCAGTGAACAACCGCCTCCAGAAGATTTCTAGCAGTCAAAGCATTTTTAAGGAAACAACCCAACAATACCAGGAAGCTATAAGAGAAAGTGGATACGATCACGAGTTAGCCTATAGCCACAAAAACGAGAAAGGTAACAACAAGAAAAGAAGGAGAAGAAATATTTTATATTTCAACGCTCCATTCTGCAAAAGTGTGGCAACACGGGTTGGGAAGCGCTTCCTAGAGATTGTGGACAATAACTTTACTGAAAACCATCCATATTGTAAAGTTTTTAACAGGAAGACATTAAAAGTGTCCTACCCCTGCATGCCAAACATGAAACAACTTATAATGGCACACAATCGAAAGATGTTAGACACGCAGTACAAAGAGAGGCGAATGTGTGACTGCAAAAAACAAGAATGCCCGGTAAATGGAAGTTGCCTGATGGAAAATGTTATATATGAAGCGACAGTCATAACTGATAACCAGACCAAGTTTTATGTAGGCTCGACTGGACTATCGTTCAAGAATCGCTACACAAAGCACAAGTACAGCTTCAAACACGAAAAACATAAAAATACGACAACTTTATCGCAGTACATTTGGAAACTAAAAAATAACGAAGTTAATTTTAAAATTAAGTGGGAAATATTAACAAGAACGAAAAATAAATACAGTTTAAAAAACGGATGTAAATTGTGCAATGCGGAAAAAATCGAAATTTTAAAAGTTAAGAAATCTGAATCTCTAAACAAAAGAAACAAATTACAAACTGGCTGCATACATTATAGAAAGCAATTTATCTAAAAACTCTGTTAATAATTTTGTCTAAAATCAACTATCTATTATTACGTAATACCTAATTTTGTATAATTTTATTGCTGTACTTACAAGTTTGCTTTTCATTGAATAAAACTTGGCTGAGGACGCGTATTAAACGCAGAAACAGCTGTACCAAGCAAAAGTTTATTTTGTGTATGTTATTTCTATATATATATATATATATATATTGTTTATTGTTAAGCATTTAGGAATTTTACTAACGATTTTTGACAGTTTCAAAATTACGTCATAATCTATTTATGTTTAAATTTTAAACTTTAATTTGAGTGATTTGTTTTGTGCTTTATTTTAAACTTGTTTTGCAGTTGAGGAGTGCATAGGCACGAAATTCGATTTTTGCAAGCTTTTACATCTTGAAAAAAACTTTATTTTTAATTGAAAATACCCTTAAGGTGGGCTCGGTGCTAAAAAAATTAGTTTATTAAGTTAATCAACTTATTTCTCTATATATATTTATACATTTATATATATGCGTACTATATTGTATTGTAAATATTAATACACTACGTTATTGATTTATATACTGTTATACATTTTGATTTTACCAAAAACGTAACATATAAAATTTACATTTAATACAATGACTTGTTTTTTTGAGTTTAAGTAGTTTTTTTAATTTATTGCAAAACCATTGAAAAACCAAAATGAATTTATTTATCAGGTAATAAAACAAATCTAAAAAGTTTATAAAAAACAAAATGTAAATATTGTGTCTAATATGGGTTTAGAGTAGACGATCGGTGGGCAAAGTACGGCCAGATCAAACCTGTTAGTGAAGTGGCCGGTCAGCCAAGGTCAATATTACAAAATTTGTATAAAATTTTGTATCAAATTTTTACAAAACGAAACCTAAGAGTTAGACTTTAAAGAAATTAAATTAAAAAAAAACAATTATATCTAGTAATAAAAACACTATTTTGTCCTAACATTCTCTTTTGTTTAGACTTAGTTAGAATATTCTTTACTCAAATTACCCTAAGTAAAATGTTTCTTTTTAATCTGATATTTTACATATCTACCTTCGTCAATCCACCATGTCAATGACATTCATAAATAATGGACGGGTCAAAAATGACGTTTTTTCCGAACAAATAATGAGTTGTTTATATCAATATTAAGAAAAATTTTTTTTGGCAACTTTTAAAAATAAAATAAAAGTACAAAGGCTTTACTCAATTTTCAAATTAGGATTAGTTTACAGATTTCGCGTTCATGGTAATTTTTTTTAGGCATATAAACGAACTGAATACCAAACAATAGGGAAGAGTGCTTTTGCTCGTGAAATCTACTCTAAATTTCGGCATTAAGATTGAAATTTAAACTGTTTTCTCTCGTCATCTTTAAGAATAACTTGACGCTACTTGAAACACTTCCAAATACAGAACAACCAGTAGTTTCAACAAAAAAGTAAATTGATGTCTTCAGCTGGCAATGAGTTTGGTATGACACAGAACTTCAGTAAAACATAACCCTCGTAAAAAAATTCGAAACTAAAAAATTAAAAAAGTTTATGATACACTTGACAAGTTAAAGTTTGTCTCGAGTACATTTTACTTATAAAACTATTGAATTTATAAATTTGTTGCTAATTCTGCTCAGGATTATAATAAAAATATAAATCTAAATACTTAATAAATATCAACTTAAACTGTTAAATACGAGAAATTTTTATTAATCAAGTTATTAGGAAATAATGATCAACCGGATCCATAAAATTAGTATCCGGCCGGATCCAGAAAATAGTTTCTAATAGAATCCGGCCTGATCCGGATCTGAAAATGGATTGTCCGACCAGACCCGTATCCTGGATCCGGTAGATTACTATTTCGAAATATTCCGGCCCGCCGAGGACTAAACTTTTCTGATCCTGCCTGGCGATTATAAACGTAGCCCACCGCTAGTTTTGGTTTACTTCAATACAGAAAACCAAATAAAACTAAACAAAACTTCATTAAAAATTTAATTAAACTCAACAACTAGCATTGTACTATCTAGAAAGAGTTAACCATGTTCAAAAGTAACCCAAGTATGACCAATATTTAAACTTAAAACTGACTTTAGAATATGAAATAGAAAAACACGGAGCACTTATTTTAAATTTTAAATGCGGTCCTCTAAATAAAGATTTTTGGCCGTCAAGTTATTTTTTACCTCAAGTTATACCTTTTTAAAAATAGTAATTTAAAAAGTTGTTGTGCTAAAGTTTGAAATAAGGATATTATTTTAACAACTACTCATAGATAGTGCTCTACTGATGCTTTTTTAATGATAATTTTGTTTAAAAATAGTGTTTCTATGTTGATTACTAGAAATAAATAACTGCAGCCTGCGGAAGATATACTTTATACAGTGCGGCCCGCGAGCAACTTTTCACAGGGAAGTTGGAAACCTATAAAAGGGTGCCTATTCCTCGCTTAGGTTGATAATAACGGTAAAAATCCGTAATAAAAAGTCACAGTTAAATTATTTAAAAAAAAAAACAACATATATAATTTTAAGATAAAATTTGTCAATTATAGACTATTAGCAACAAAAAATATTGTCTATATATTGTATGAATTTTTTCTTTAATTATTTAAATTATACCATGTCTATAATATATTGACAAACAATTCATTTTGTTGAATGTATAATATTAAAACAATAGTTTTTCTAATGTTAAAAAAAAACCAAAACTCTTAGATTTAATTTCAAATTAAAACCAATGAAACCTACAGTATATCTATCAAAATCAACTAGATTTTATCTAAAATTTAACTCCCTTTTAAGTTAAGCAAACTTACAGTTTGATGACATGCCTTGTGGATGTATGCCGTTACGTGAAGAAGACGGTAGGCAGCTCGAAAAGTTTCACAGAAACTTCAAAGCTGATCTGATGCTGGGTGCAATTGAGGAAAACTCCGGTCACGTGATCATTATTGCGGTTTTTGAGTGGGGAAAAACAGTTGGGTTGAAGTACGATCGAACGAGAAATGAGCACGATAGAATTAGTTTGACCAACCACACCAGCTACTTCAATAAGATGAATGGTTAGTTTGTTTAGAAATAAAGGTGACTTTATAAAATCCAGCAATAAGTATAGAACTATTCTTAAAATTTTTTTTACCTAAATTTGTCTTTCAAAGCATATATTTTAACTTAAAAAAGTGGCTATTAAAACTTTATAGCCTCTGTTACTTAACGATGATAACAAAGTTTTAAGGTGTTGTGTATAAACTTTTCATGAAAAAGTATTGATTAAACAATTTTAAACACCAAAAACAATTAACATAAGACCTGATTTGATTAAAACATGGTTTTCCTTAGATCCAACTCCTTTGGTGTCCAAAGATCCCACTTACCACATCAGCAATCTTTCTCAAGCAATGACAAAGCCAAGACCTAGAAGTTGCATATACACTGCATTACACGGACCGCCGGCCAACGGGCAAGACATCATGTACCAGATATACAATGGATGGCGAAAAAGAGTGGAAAATGACGAAATGAAGCGATGGTGGAAAGTTCCGGGCGCTTTGTATTTGTACCACGGTCCCAGGCACTGTGTGGTTTATGAAGGTTATAACGATCATGAACTGTTCAGTTTTAGAAATGACGCTTCGATGGTAAACTGTCCCGACCATCAGGAAGTGTTTGACGCGCTCCATGGCACGACTCGGGGAGCGGAATTCGAGTTGAGAGATCTGATGGAAACACAGCATAAACCTCAAGTTCCGGTTAAAACTCTTTTGGCGAGGGACAGGGCTCCGAACGCTGGTGGTCAGGGTTATATAGATCCAGCGATGGACATGTTCGGTAGTGATCAGGATTGCATAGATCTGGATTTACTCGGTCTCTAAACCCGCCTAAATTTTACACTGGTTCTGTTAAGGATTTACTAACAAAGAGTGCTTATTATAAAAAATTGATTTTAATGAAAAATAAAAGGCAAGCGTTGTTGAAAGTTTAAGTTATATTATTTCTTGTTCCCGTTAAAGAAATAAAAATAAGTTTTGAGTATTAACGCAAATACTAAAAGTCAAATAAAAAAGGTTTTTCTTTAAGATATTTTGATTTTAATCTTCAAAACGCTGATTCTAAAACGTAATAATGAATATATATATGTTTTTGAACAATAAAATCGTTTATTGCGCGGTTTAAAGTTTTAAGGACCCGTTTATTAATAAATGAAATTTATCAAAACTACATTACTAATGTGTTTTTTTTTGTATAGAAAAAAATAACGTGTTCCTTATTTATTATCATTTAATTAAACGTGATTTCAACCGATTATTTTAAAAATAGCTGATAGTTTAGCAAAACCGAATCTATTTTCAAAATTTTATGCTTCGTTGGTAAAACTGTATTATTTAATAAATCTTATTTACAGATTTAAATGGTGTATTGATCTAATTACTGGAATACTTTAGAAAGTTTATCAACTATGAAGTTTTTTTATTTAAAAATATAAGTAACACAGATTTATTTGATATATAAATTCTAAACTTTTGTACAAAAGTAATTTAATCTGTACTTATGCAAAAAACTGTTGTCAAACAATAGTTTGAAAAGAATATGTAAGAAAAATTGCAATTTGTTTAAATGAATAATATTCAATTAGTCAGATAAAAAATAAAAAAAGTTTTCGAATTATACTTTGAAGCAAGGTTAAATTATCAAACACTTACCTTAGTATATGACTGTATATTTATAAAGTAAATAACAACAAACTAGCTCTATTTATAAAAGATACTTTAGAAGAAAAGCCCAACGAAATTTATATTTACATAGTAGTTATAAAATAAATCATAACAATGGTTTATACTATATTTAGTTAGAGAAAAGTTATAAATTTTTATTTATAAGTTTTGGCAGAAAAAAAATATTTTAAACAGTTTTTAAAAGTAGGATATGCTCCTTGAATAACATTGAATTTTATTTTAACATTTTCGTATTAAACTTTTTGTAATTTTTGTTTACTTTTGATTGTCACAAAAATATTGTTTTGAATTGATATTTAAAGTTGTTTAGTTTATATCTACTATTTAGTTAAAATTACTCAGACCTTAAAAAAGCTTCTATTAAACTGATATACGTCAAGACCTTTACTTGAAGAACAGTTAAAATAAATAATTGTTATTTTATTTCTATGGACTTTCAAACTGCATTCAATAATTTTTATTTAAACATACTAAAAACTGTTCAGCTATAATTTAGAAGTGTTCAGTTTGTACAGTTGTTAGTATAGTTGTTTACAAAATTATAGTGTTTTACGCGTAAATTTAAGAATAAGTTTGAAAAAAAGTAATTTTCGATAGGACCAGAACCCAAAATGTTGGAATGGAAGACCAATGTGACGTCATTAAGCTTTTTGCAAACATAATCAAAAAGTAGTGAATACTCAAAACATTAAACACAAATAAATAAATATTTTATTATACACTAGCAGGTGTCGAGAGTAATATAATGCAGTTTAATTGAATGAGATTCGCTATTTTATAAATTTATTCAAAATATTGAAAAAAAATTGTCATATATCTTCAAATTTGTTCGTGAAAACTTTAAATACTTTACTAAACTCCGATTTATATAGCAAGTTTTTATGAGTAATTTTATTTAACAGAACAAATTAATTAAAATACCAGGAATAAATGGTTTTCTTACGTCACAATGATTTTTTATTTTTACTGAATTAAGTATTTTAATTTTAGTTTTTAAGGTGTAAATAGATAAAACTAAACTTATGCTTTAATAATATTAACACAAAATTAAAAGTATTAAAAAAAAATTTGTATTAACATGATACATATTTATCCATCAAAAATACAAAAAATGTGCAAAAGATTTTTCTAGTTTATTAAGTATGCAGTAAAATAAAACCAAGAAACTTTAAGAATATAGCATCATGAAACACTATTGAATGTTGTTTATAAAAAATTATTTATTAGTCAGTAAAACTGAAGCTCTAGTATATTTATTATTATTAAAACAATTCAACATAATTCAGTCAAAAAGTATACTTAATTAAAATTGTAAACTTTAAGAAAATAATAAAAAAAACAAATATCACTTTTTGTCTTAAACTAGATTCTAGTATACGATATTAATATTTCATTTACTAAACATTTGAATTAATAAACTTAAAGTTCAGTTACATTTAAAACTACTTACATGAAAACTAATTACAAAAAATGTGAATAGCTAAATTGTACAAAATAAAAGTGTCTACAAAAGAGTAAAATAATTCGTTTTTTTATCTGTAACTATTGATTAAAATTTACCAATTTTGTAAAACTAAACTTAATTAGTTTATATACTGATAACAAAAGAACCACAAACTCTTTTAAATTTTTAAGCACCGAAGAATTTTTAAATTTTGTTATGTAGAAACACGTAAAAAAAAGGTTTTAGTGTACTTTTTTGAATTTTTGTTTATAAAGAATGTAAATTATGTATACAAGTTTTTGTTATTGCTTTTGAAAATAGTTTTTTATTTCTTTCCAAAGATAATGTATACAATGAAATATACCATTTTCATAAAAATTTTTGTTAGTAAGATTTTTTTTAAATAAATGTAAATAAACAACTATACATCACATAAACAGAAACTTAATAAAAAATAAAGTTTGAAAGTAAACGATGGTAGCAAAATCTTCTTTTAAGCAAAGAAACTTTAAAAACAAAAATTTTAAATTTTTACTAGTTTAAGATAAAATAAATGTAAATAAAACACACATTAAATGTTTATTATATTAAATTTTTTTTATGTAACTCATGAAGTGTTATTAAAATAATCATTTTATAACTAAAATAAACTGCGAGATCATGAAATGGACTTTCAACCTGCACACTCGTTTGAACTTTTCTCAGCATGTAAGACTTGAGTTATCTGATGATAGTTGAGCACAGTTTTTATAATATCGAGAGATAGTCGCTGGTAAAAAACTTTGAATTAATAATAAGAATGAAAAAGTAGTTCGAAATAATTGTAAACTGTATGCGTGTTTTGTTACAAACTTTGATAATCAAAAAAAAAAAGTAATTCAGTATACAACTTCACGGTTTAAGTATAAAACTAAGTTAAACGCTATCAAGTTACCTATATACTAACACTTTTAAAATGATATTGAACAATTTTGATAAAAATGACACTAACAAAACAACACACTACATTATATAAACAGTTTTTAAACTAACAAGTGTATATTTTCAAAAAAAAACAACACTCAACAGCTTTTAAAGTATAATCTTTAGTAATTTTTATAAAGCGAAATGATTGTAGTTGAAGTGTTTTAGTGTAAACACTTATATACAAAAACACCTTTTGTAACAAGACAAATTTGATTAAAGTATAGTAAATAAAAAACTAACAGATTAGTAAACACTGGTGGTTGTCCTCTTTTTAATTTTGCTACAAGAAATGTTGGAGCATAACAACCTCCTATTTCGATTTCAATTTCCTGTTTGGAAAGTTTAAACAATTTTAAACTTAAAAAAACATTTAATGCAACATATATCACATATTACAATTCTATAGCTGAACTAATTAGATTTAAAACTAACATCATTAGAAGCAATGGTATTGGTTTGAAAGTTTAAAATTTTCTCATGAAATTTTCTAATGTATCTCAGTTTTGTTTCATCGTCATCAAGCAACCAGATACAAGTTTTTTCAAATTGAACTTCATTGATGGAGTTGATAAACAATGAAATAATTTCTTCATTGTAGTTTCGCACATTAGCCAAACGCAACAGTTCAACCTTTTTAGTTATTTATAACTTTTTTTGATAAAACTTTCAAATTTATGTTATATGTTTGCTAATAGTTTTAGCTTAACACAGAAATAAATTAATAACAATTTTTACAAACATTTCTTGTTATTTCAATTGACAACAAATCCAATTTTTATTTGAGTATACTTTGTCAAAAAAGTACTGAGTACATAAAAATACTGTTGCAAAATTTTTATTCGATATTGTTGGAAACATAAAATGACTTAAAGAACAAAAAAACTTCTATAACATAAAATTATCTACATAATATTAAAAAGATAAAATGCTTTGAACAATGTGTTATTTGCTATTAAAACAAACTTTTATATTTGAAACTGATAAAGTCCTTATCACCCTCTTTAGATTATTTGTGTTCAAGCTAAATGAAAACGTCAACTCTTTTATTCGAGTCACAAAGTTTTTTATAAACAACAAGTCAGTTGCGAATTGTGTGTTGTCGGTCCAAATCACAAAAGTGTGACCCCTCAGATTTGACTTCAAATTATTTATTATGTTGTGATCAACTATTTCATTGAAGTCTTTTCTGATTACTGTAACAATTTATAGTTGCTAGCTTGTTGCTAAGTAAATTTATGCTTTATTTAGCATCTGTAATAAAATAACTCTATTCCAAATTACACTAGTAGCTTTAACAACTTTTATTTACGATATCCCCAGCAAATTACTAAGCTTATTTTCAACTTAAGCTTCTTAAATATTAAGTTTTTAATAAATGTTTTAAATGATTTTAAGATAACATTCTATATTTAATAAATAGTTTAATATGATTTTTATTTAAAGTTTTATCAAATTATATTTAAAAATGTTAAAACAATTATGAAGTAATCAAAAAAATTTCTCATCTACAATGAATTTTACTAAACATTAAGTTCTAAATATTATGACGTATAAAAGTTTATTTCAACTTTATACTTATTTATTTATTAAGTTAAATGAACTTTCAAACAAGTTTACTAACGATAATCATCGCTTCTATGACAACTGATGATATATTCTGCTGATTTTTGAATAAATTTCGATTTCTTTCTTATCAGTTCATCATTATCTTAAATTATAAGTAAAACTAAACTTTTAGTTTTAGTGGCTAGTATACTTAAAGGTCAGTCTGATTTGTATATTTGCTGAGTCAACAAAAAATGTCTTTTTTGTTTTTTTTTTATGACATTATTATAAAAACTTTCTGCTAATCAAGTGGGTTAAGGATAAGTGTATAAACAAATAAAAGATTAATAAGAGCTATAATTATTTTTTGTTGACTCACCAAATATGCAAATTAGACTAAACTTCAAGTATATTTTCCAACTTAAGTTAATCAAGCATTAATTAGAGCAGCTTGTTTTATTTTTTGTTTGTATTTCAAAAAATTTCGGACTATAAAAAAACATCACATGAATTTTAATGTAAACTTTACGTATTAGAAAATTAAAAAACTAAATTGAAACTAACCAAATACTAGAACATTCACAAGAGAAACTGTAAACATACGAACAGTTTCAAAATCATCTCCCCCATATTGATCGCGTTCGTTAATTGATTCAGGAAAAATTCGTTCCAAAAAGTCAAAAAAGCTGTAGAAATCCAGTTTTAACCAAGCATGTCGGCTTGTTAAATATTCCTGTTTGAGTTAAACTTGTTTGGCGTGTATTAAAAGAGTATTATAAAGTAATGAGGTTTTTAAATTCTTACTATTTTGAGAGCTTTAAATCGAAATTGTACAAATTCTTTGATAAGTTAATTTAAATAGTAGCGATCAAATTTAATTTTTTTCATACCAACTACTATTTTATACTTTTACATAAAATAGTAATGTTAAAATCGATAAGTAACTTAGAATTATTTATTATTATATTATAATTATAAAAACTCAACGTGTAAAACTTTGTTTTATAATTAAACATACTTTTATAAAGTTATTCGATACAGATTAAAACAAATAAAAGTTTAAAAGTTTGGATTTTTAGTTTTTTTATGTGCATTTAAAAGATAAAAAGTAATCAATAAGCTAGCATTTGTAACTCAAATTATAATTTTTTGATTTAGTTATACTTAACAATTGCTTTTGACATTTTATCATCAAAAAAATATAAACAATGAACTTCACCGCACGATCTACAACAACAGCATCCGAGACAATCCTGTTGTTGTAGATCGTGCGGTGAAGTTCATTGTTTATATTCGATGGCGAAAAACATCTCAACTTGTTGACGATGGCCGAAATAAATACTGGCTAAAATCATCAAAAAAATAAAAGTTTATCAAAAATTTTATTTTGATTATTTATCTTGACTTTTAGACATTAAAACGTTTAAAAGAAATTTATTTTTCTAGTACAGTGCTTATTCACTTATCCGGACTTTACTTATCCGGACAGTTTCAGTCAGCAGAACCTACAAAAAATTTTCAATATTAAACTCTAAAATTTTTGTATGATACAAATATTTAAGCTCTTATGCTGTAAGAAAATTTTAAAGTGATTTTATATGACGTAATAATACTACTAAAAATTACACTCTATCTTTCTTCAAAACTAGCTTAGTTATCATTAATCTGTAATTACGTAAAGTAATTCAGTTTAGAAATTTAATCAATTAATTCGTTTAGTTTATATTTTCTCTTAAACAAAAACTAATCTTTTTTCAAAATTTGTAGTTAGGACAGTTGAAATTACAAATGATAAATTTTACTTGCTTGACCCTCAAAAAACGTATAACGTTGCAGAGGTTTAGTAAGTTTGATGTTTTTCTACTAACTAAAAAACGAACTAATTAAATTAAATTTAGCTTTTATTATTTATGATTTTATCATATATTAGTCATAATTTCTCTGTATTTCTTTTTGTTATAACACTTTTAATATGCATTGTATTATATGTATTGTAATTGATTTTTTGTATTTATCCGGATTTTTGGTTATCCGGACATGTTTACAGAAAATTTTTGCCCATCGTATCCGGATAAGTGAGTACGCACTGTATAATCGTTGTTTAATTATTTTAAAATATACCAAAAAATACTGAAAAGTTTTAACTTAAACTATTTTTAAGTAGACAATCACTTGTATAAAAGTACAATAATAAATTTTCAGTAAAATAAAGAAACTAATCAGCTTTTAATCTTTAAACATAATTCAGTTTTTGCCCTTTTCCAACTTATCAAGCCTTAGCTTTGTTCTTTATACTTAAGTTAGTTTACAGTTAATTATTACTAAATTCACCTTTCTAAAAGTTTTAGATTACTAGTATACAAAAATACATAAGAAGACAATAATGAAAACTAAAATTGTTAACCATACGAATCATGAAAACGTCTACAACTTTTATAATTTTTAATTCAAATTTGTACAAATAGTAAACGAACCTGTATACTCTGGTGAGCGAAATAGAACAAACTTGGACCAACTAAAGCTGAGTTTGAATTTCCATGAACCCCAATAGCCAAATCCTGAATTTCATTGGGCTCAATATTTAAACCGTTCAGATCACTTTGATCAATTACAACCGATCCTTCCGTAGTCTTTTTGTAAGCGAGTTCTATGATCTTACTCATTACATTTGTGTCTTCAATCTCTCCTGCATTGTGTGCACAATACTGAAGTCTTCTAAGAAGCTCATCAAAAAGACTTGCAGTGGATTTAACTATTTTCCAAATTTCATCAAGACCAGTTAAATTAACAAGCATGGCAAAAAGTCGGAGAAAAAGTGGACAATAAATAAGTTGTTGAACTCTCGGAGACTTTTCTTGAAGCTTTGAAACTATTTGATCTACATCACTTGTTTGTACATAAAAAGACATCAGAGTTCTCATACTGAATTCAGACAAATCATCAAGGTATAAAACGAAATCTGGACGTATCAACTGGTTGAGGTTTAAAACAGAATGAGGTCTAGAAGTTAATAAAAGCCTTACACCAGGTAAAAGTTTCCTAGAAAGAATCAGAAACAACAGTTCTGGAGGTAAATATTTTTTTTGAATATCTGTGTTTGAAGAAGCTTCCATGCTAGATAAGTTGAATCTTGCCTGGTCCAATCCGTCCAACACGAGAGTTACTTTGTGTTGGTTGGATAATATCCAGGCGAGTGCTTGATCTGTTTCATTTTTACTAAAAGTAAGGTCACTAGAAAAGTATTTTACTCCTAAGTCTATTAACAGGTACTTAAGATCAATCGGCTGTCGAGGATCAATAATCATAAGAGGAATTAATAAAGCGTATCGACTGCAACTAAATGTGGAAAGCACACAACGTTTGCTTAGGACGGTTTTTCCTGCACCAGCCGGACCAATGAGTAAGATGTATGGATTACAATTTGTTCTTAGTTTTTTACTATAACTTGACTCACTGTGTTCGAAGTCATTTCGCTCAG
Source organism: Thalia democratica (assembly GCF_965202585.1). Lineage (NCBI taxonomy): Eukaryota > Metazoa > Chordata > Thaliacea > Salpida > Salpidae > Thalia > Thalia democratica. The sequence goes on along the minus strand of NC_139172.1, from coordinate 31,906,907 downwards.
AGAACTGTTGGTTTTGTCTCAACCTAAGTTTGAATTCGTGTTGAAGTTTTTATTCACTATTCTACTGTCATACTAATTAATAAAAAAAAAATCATTGATAAACTTGTGTTTAAATGAATAACCTACGTATTGAAATTGAAAAGAAAAAGTGTATTAGAAAATAAATAAATTTAGTTTAATAAAGTAGCTATTTACAGTTTTACGATTGCTTGTAAGAGTAAAATAGATTAATCATGTAAAAATTTCAAAATTAATACAAAACTTCGTATTTGTGTTATATTAAAGGCTCAAAAGATTCAGATTTAAAAACTTAAAGCAAAAAAGAAAATATATTTTAGTAATACTGAATTTAAGGTATGTAAAACAAAAATTTATTTAACTTACTCCATGTAGCTACTCGTACTAAATACTAATACAAGCGTTACATTGATTTTCATAGAAATAAATACTACAAAATAAAAAAAGTTATAATGAAACAAGTTTAAACAAAGCTTTAGGTTAAAAACAAAACAAAACATTTTTTGTTTTAGCAATAATTTGAAACGAAACTAACCCAACTATGTCACCAAAATTAACTTCTGGAGCAAACTGGTAAGTTTCTCTTTTTTCATTAAGCACTCTATAACTTCCATCAACAAACGCTGTGTTCCTTCTGAAGTGATCTTCGCTTAATTTAATGACAGGGTGGACCACTGGAACGTTTCGGTTCATCTCTTCAGTGTCTTTCATTCCCATCGGATCAGCAAGAATACCACATTTCTTCTGAAGAATATCTTTGATCTTGAGAATAAGACAATGATCTGTATTTGATTTTTTCTGTTTTGTAGTTTTTTTTTTACTTTTAGGACCATTAAAAAAGAACAAGGTTCTTGAGCAATTGCAGATGGTTAGCAATAAACTAGTGTTTAATTTAGTTTATACATTGGAAACTTTTTAACCTTTTTTTAAATATTTTTTAAATCTTAAAACAAGACTTTTATATTTTCTTAAACATACGAAATATTTTCAAAATTGATACAGTTTGGCTTTAAAAGCATTGCTCCTATAAGATACTCTTTTTTAGTACTTAGTTGTACATGTGATAATTTTTTTTAAATGATACTTAATATATTTTGGTAAGTACGCTTTTTTAATTCATCCAAAACTTTTTATTTAATTTTAAAAATTTTACCACAGACCAAACTTAAGGTTTAGTTATTCCAACTTTTTGTAAGCAATATTTTGCCGCTTTTTTTTTAGTTTTGTCTTTTAAAATAATATTTTTTTTATCTTGATAAGTTTAATGAACGTTTAATAAAGATAACTGTAATGTTTACCATTAAGTCCATCTTTTTCGTAGTAGTTTGAAAAATCATTAGGACCTGTAACAAAATTTCTTTATTATAAGTACATTGAAGTTCATATCCTTACTAGTTTTGTAAAAGCACACATGTACCTACATACTGGAAGTATGAGTATTTTATTAAAATCATCAGTTAATGTTAATTTACTAATCTAACTTTAAACTGATAAACATATATGTTTTGAAACATATTCATTTAAATATTAATTATAGTGTTATATCAAGTTTAAAATAAATTTCAGTATTTAATTTTATAATTTGACTTTTTTTTTTGTTCCACATTAAAAACGCACTAACTTACCAGGTTTAATATCATCAGCAATTTCTTTCAAGTTATTTTTCTCCAAAGATCTCAAAAGCGCTTTGCTCCAACCAGACATCAAACGACTACATGCTCCATTATGAAGCAGCATTTCCGCCATCTTGTAAGTACATCCTCTATTTTGATGAAGTTCAATATTTTGCTGCTAGTTAAAATTTAGTTTAATGTTTTTGGATGGCATAGATAAGCTAATATAAAGAACCGACTTTGAGTTCTTCAGTGCAAAATTCCATCAAAGATGAAAAAACTTCTGGTTTCTCAACGTTTTTCAGTTTTTCTGACAAGCTGGGATCGTCTGATATTTTAAAAATAAAGACATCGTCGTGTAACTCATCAGAAATTATTGATCTTGTGTGGATCATTTGGTTCTCCATTTTACGTTTTTTTTCATAAATATTTATGCAAATGTTTTTGTATATCTATATTTTACATACTTTTAAAACTTTTTACCATTTAAAGAATTTTTAGCTATTATCATTTTCTTATCCGACATTGAATTTTAGATAAATAAATTTGAAAACGAAAATTTTAAGGTGATTTGTGATAAAATTAAGCTTGTTATTGCGAAATCTAATAGAAAACAGTGTTGTAAGTGAACAAATAGTGAAGTTTGATTTATTTTTGAAGGTCAAATCTGCTTTATGGTTAGAAACAAGTTTATTACTCAGTATTTGTACTGGAAACGGATCAAAATTTCACGAAGACAAAACTGCATGATGGGACCAAATTGCACGAAGACAAAATTGCACGAAGGGTCTATTTTGCACGAATAAAAATTTGCACGAGGGTAAAAATTGCACGGAGATAATTTTGCACCAAGGGTTAATTTTGCACGAGAGTGAAAAAAAAAACTAAACATTAAATTACTAAAAAAACAAAAAATTACTGACCGAGGGTAAGGGTTAAGGGTAGCAGTTTGAGTAAAAAAAAAACAAACACAAAAAAAAGAAAAGTTACCGACCGAGGGTAAGGGTTAGCGGTAACAGATATAGTAAATAAAACAAATAATAAAACTAAACTGATAAAATATAGAGTTCAACCCGTGCAAAAATGTCTCCGTGCAAAATTGTCTGCTCGTGCAAAAACTTCCCGTGACCCTTCGTGCAAAAGTGTCTTCGTGCAATTTAGTCCCCTCGTGAAATTTTATCTGCTCATCCACATTTGACACCTACCCTTTTGTACTAGCTCAGCTTTAAAATATTGATGTAAATTTAGAAATTTTATTGGTGGGCTTTTTTTTAACTTTTGATTTATATCACTTTATTTTAAATTGTTTTTTTATTTAAACGTTAACAATAACATTAATATAAGTTATACTAAAAAAAGTAGTTTTATTTCACTTATAAAAACAAGAATGTATGTAAAATACTTTAAAAAGAATCATCGATTTTTTACTAAAACTCTGTGTTTTTAATAATCGAAAAATAGTTTGAAAACATATAAAAAAAGAATTCAATTAAAAGGTTAAATAACACACGTTGTCTTAATTCTGTTTTGTTTTTAAGTAAAATTTACTCTACGTTCATTTTAGAATAAACAATACACGATGAAGAACTAAAAAGTATTTTTTCTTTTCTTTGCTGTACTTCTAATATTTTTTGAAAACATTTAAACAAATTTTATTATTTTGAGTTTAATAATCAATGGTTGTGAAAAAATACCAAAATTGCAAAAAATTTTTAATGCCATAAAGTATTATAGATATATGCTTTAATAATATAATCGTAAACCTAAATACAAAAGTTTTAAAAAACATGTTTAAAATAGCGTTAGCCATATTAAGTTTAGTTTTTTAATTTTTTTGACTTTGAAAATTTTGTAAAAAAACTTATATTACTTATCAAAAAAAAAAAAAAAACTGATGTATTTCAAGTTTTCATCATTACGAACGATTACACTTCTAACAGTAACTTTTTAAAATTTAAGCCAGACAAGAAATCTATAGCAGAAAAAAATGCACAAACTTGTCTTGTTAACTTAAAATTTAATTAAAAAATTAGCTTTTTTTCTCCGAAACTTAGTTCTTAATAAACCTTAACATTTTTTACAATGAACTAATGTTAACTAGCTCTTTCAAATCTATTTCAATAGAGAAAAGCATCAAACTAACTAAAAGAAAATTTAAAAAAGTTATTAGCAACCAAAAAAGTAATTAAATTCTATAGAAAAATGATTATATATAGCATAATTACAAAGTTCTAATACCTAAACATAATAAACTATACAGATGAATTTAGTTGAACATAATTTATTAATACCTTTTCTTAGTTCTATATATACAAAAAAAAAAACAACGTATAAATTTTGTAATTATAATCTATTTTTTAATTTCCCAATTTCCAATAATTAAGTAATATAGTTTATTTGTTAGCTTAGAAATTATGTGCTTTATAGTAGAATTTCACTTTTATTAACTTATTGTACATTTGTTTACAAAATAGTTTTTATAATTCTAGCATTTTTAACTCACTAAAATAGTTTTAAAAATATGAAGTTTGAAATTTTTTAAACACTAGTAAATGTTCATTTGACACTCTTTATTTGATAAGTAGGATATGTAAGTAAGATAACTAAGATAGTAGAGCAGTGGTGTTCACATATCTAGTTGGGAAAAAAATCTAGTTTGCATACTCAACTGTCTTAGATATTACAAAATTCATACAGACATAGACTGTAAAAAAGTAAATTAATTGACTGCTTGCGACCTGTAACAAACTGAAAAAGCTTTTTCTTTAACAACACTATTACATTACTTAATTACAGTAAGAACGACTGTAAAGTTTCTTCACTAATGACTGCTCACCTGATAGCAAAAGCCTGTTATTCACTTTCGCTAACGCTAAGACAGAGTAAATAAAACTTGCAGCTTTAATATGAGCGACATTGTTTATAATTTCTTCTGTCTACACTTTTTTTTTTATTTTCAGACTTATTTCTATTTCTACAAAGCATTGGTAACAGGAAATATTTTTCTCACACTTAAAAACTGCAATAGATAGTTAGTTTCTTAGAAAATTTCAAACTAAAACTATCTAAGCTTTTAGCTTTACTGAAATTTTGATCAACCATGTTTACGACGTATCCTTAGAATTGAAATGCCTTGAAATTTAACTACATTGTCTCCTTTGTCCTCACAGTAAGAGGACAGTTTTGTGCTGTCAATGAAAAATATGTTTACTGTGAAGTCAGTTTACGACTTTGCTGTTGTGAAACATATTTACTTTTAAATGAATATTTTATTTCGATTGAATAAAATTTACTGATTGTTAAATAGCAACAGTAAGTAAAACAAAATTAACCTTGTCAAACATTATAAAAAAGTATCACTTGCAAAAATGTTTAAATAAAACTTTTTTTTTTTGATGAAAAAGTTTTTATGTTTAGCAATGGAAATTTAACTACATTGTCTCCTTTTTCCCCATGGTAAGAGGACAGTTTTATGCCATCAATGGAAAACATTTACTGTGAAGTTAGTTTACAAGTTAGTTAGTTAGTGAAATTTGCTGTTATGAAACATATTTACTTTTAAATGAAAAATTTATTTCGATTGAATAAAATTTACATTTTTGAATATTAGCTATGATTCATTTTTTTGAAAACCAAAAATTATAAATAAACTTTTGTTTAAATTAAATGGAACAAAAACATTGTAATGCAACATAACTCTTAGAAATAAGCCAAAAGTTTACAAACTTTATACGAAGCAAAGTTAAACTGGTTTAATTATTAATAGTCTTTGATCTTTATTTAACTTGTTTTTAGAAATAAACAATTTATTTAACAATTTGTCTACTAACAGTTTACTCTTTTAAAAGTCTTATGATTCTAGCGTATTGCTTAATGTATATAAAAACAACAAAAGCCTGTAAGCTACTCATTAAATACAACTTTATACTTATTCTAACAGCATCCGAAAACATTTTATTTATGTTGTGTGTTACGTTAAACTAAAATGAAACTTATTGTCAATTACTAAACGCTAGTAATCACTATAAACCAAAACTGTACATTAAAAACAATGCTAGTAATGTTAAAAATTAAAGTAAAAACTATATATGAATTTTTACTTGTTGTAATATAAAGCTATTAATAACTTAATATATAATTAGTAGAGTTCTAACGAAACCAGCTTTACAAGATTTAGGCCTTTATACATTTATAAAATTTTTATTTTTATATATAACTCACTCAAAAATTTTCAATTATATTAGAACTAAATATTTAACTTTAGTATCAAAACAAAAAGCTTTCAATTTTCTTCAGCACTTTAACTTTACGCTTGTAGAAAACAAATTTATAAACTCATAATTTCTTGTTTTTATGCTTTTAAGTATAAATTTGCTTAAGCTAAAACCTATTTAAATGTTTTTTGTGAGTCTAATGTTGCTGAGAGGGAAACAGCTTTTTAGAATAAAACTTTGTGTTATTTAATTTTATTATCAACTAAATAGTTGCAAGTTTAATAGCAAAACAGTAAACTTTTTTTTATTATGTTTACACTCCCAATCTTTTACTTTCGAATAGTAAATATTCCAGTGGAAATACATTTATTACTTGTTTTAAAAAAATTTAAGGCTATATTTGCCTCAACACTTGATCAACGGCTAAGATTTTTTTATACTACCAACAAAAAATTCATGTAAGTTTACGACTAAAGTTATGACTGTTTTGTTAAATGTATATTTTATAAACGTAAGTGTTACGGTTTTATTTACATTTCCCACCCGCACAAAATCCTGACCATTTTTTTCTTTATTTTATTTCAATTTTTATTTATCTATTGTTTCTTTTTTACTGTCACTGTTATCCTTAACCCTTACCCTTGGTCGGTAAACAATTCCCTTGTTTGATCGAGTGGAATTGTGCAACTGAGCGGATTTAGTGTTGAAGTTATTAAGTATTTTTGTGTCGTTGAAAAAACAATTTAATTATCTTGCATTGAATAAAGTTTAAAAAAGTTTATCTACTTGGTTTAAGAAAAGATTTATAGTATGGGAGTTACTGGAATCTTACTTTATATAGTTTATTTTTTAACTATACACCTAAATTAGTCTATTTTTTTAAATAGATGTTATACAAAAAATGATGAAGTTTACTTGTTGAAAAATATTAGCAGGTTTTATGTAGTGCGATACAAATAAATACAACTTAAAATTTAAACTTTTATTTTTTATTTTTCCAATTATGCCTTCAATATTGTTTAAAACAACAAGTGTGTTTAAAAATTAAACTTGTTTTCTATAACTTTACATAGAATTAAATTGGTTGAAAACAAAACCTTTACATAATTTATTAAAATAAATGGTTTATATATCGTAATTAAAGTAGACAAGCGGTTTGGTTCACCGAAGTTCGAGTCCCGGTGGTCGCTCTTTATTGGGACGACTACGCAAATACTTAAAAGTACAATAAGCGGCTAGCACTCTTATCAGTCCGATGTTTATAAAGTTGACAACCTTGTACGGATTGGTCGTTTTTTTAAATCATAATTAAAAATTATTTTATTTAAAAATATCTAAAACATGTACCAAAAATTCAATTTTGTTCTTTTTAAATTAGGCATGTTCAAAAATAATAAGCATTAACTTATTTTTAAGAAGTAAAACATTTTATAGTAAGTAAGTGTATATAAATTTTATCTAAATTAGCTAACAGTTTAACTACTATAATTAGTTGTAAAAATTTTTAAACTGAGTTTCATTTATTTTATATTGAAGTTTAAAAATAGTCTATTACTATCTATCAATACTAAATTGGTACAATTAAAATAAATATATGTTGACATTTCAAACTATTAGTCACTTTAGCCCTAATAATTATCTTAAACACATCATAACATTACACAATAACAGTTATAATTATAGTATATGACATGTAAAGGACCTACGTAAAGTAAGAACTGAAGAAATTAGTAAAACTATGTTTTTTATCTTTTTTTTTTGCTTTCTGATACAAATTTTATAGTACGTAGGCTTTCATTCGTTGAAAATGTTTTTTTAGCATGTTTAAACAAAAGTAGTTTTATTATTTTATTGTAAATAAAGTATATACTTTGATTAACAGAGCAAAGTTAAAGAAATATTTCCAAAATTGTTCTCAAAGTTTTGTTAGTAGCTTAGACGTTATCCTAAGTTTAAATACAATTAGAAATGCAAAAAGTAACAAAAAAAGTTAGTAGCTTTAAATATACTGAGACTCAACTAAACCTAAACTTGCTTTTTTTTTGTAAACATTTTTTATTAGAAATAAGATTCTATCAAACTCAGTTAACAAGTTATTGCCTTGTTTCTAAGTATATAAGTCTAAAAGTTAAAATTTACAAAAATTGTCAAGTTTTTTTTCACAGAAAAAATTTAACAAGGATACTATTGTATGCTATTTAGTATAATATATAGTGGTGCGTACTTTATATGCTACACAGATGTTATTACAAATAATTTATTTTTGCATGAAGTATAGCATAGGTCTTAAGTATGACTAAATGCTTGTTACTAATTTGAAATGGTTATTACAACTAAAATATTTTAATACTAACAATTAACTTGAAAAGACGTTTAAATAATTTTTATTGTTTTATTTAAGTTTAAGATTTAATTAACGTTAATAGCATTAACAAAAACAACATTAAGTAAAACACTGGTTACAAACTATTAAAAGCTCAAAAAGCTTTTTTTTGAAGTCAGTGACGGTTAATGTAATAAGACACCCAAAACAAAACTCAATATGACAAATTACGTCTAATTTTAAGAAAAATGCTACAAAAATATTACAAATTCTTGTGGTTTTGTTCAGTTTTTTTTACTGTTTTATAGCGATGAATTTTATCACAAATCTAGCTATTAAACAACTGATCATCAAAATTTTAAATTCTTAATTCTTTTAGTCATATTAGGAGGTTGCAGTGTTTATTTGTTCAGTTTTACTTTTACTAACTAGTTGATAAAAAAATAGAAAGCTTTAACTTAGCAAGCTTTAGCTTGTTTTAAATAACAAAATCGCTATACGCTTTGTATAATTTAAAATACTTGACGCAACAGTACGATATTTATGTCAAGATTAACTGATTAAGTTTATTATTAAAAATATTTTTTTATATCTAGATAAATAATTTTTAAAGTAAAGTGACCTAAGATTATAATGATTAAATAAATAAAATTACCTAAAAGAAACTTAATTAAATCTTTAAAAATAGTTAGTGATCAATGTTTAAACCTTAAATAAATTTAAATTTTTGACATAATAACATTACAGTTATAGTTGTAAAAAATAATGTAAAATAAAGCTAAGCATATATAGTTTTGTTTGAGTATTATAGCTTGTGAATAGTTAACATTTTATCTGTTTTTAGAAATTCAAGATTCGTTTACACTATTAAAAGTACTAAAATACTTAAATATGAAACAAACAGACTATATAAACAAAATTTTAACGTTTGAAAAATACTTGGACCTTGCTTCTAGCTAACCCAGTCTGCAAAAAAAAAACAAAAAAGAACATAAATTACGACAGTTTCCAAAAACTTCCATAATTTACCGAGTTAAACCAAAAACTTTTCTGATTTTTTAAGCTTTACTCAGCCTGGTTTAAGCACAGAAAACAGTTTAAAGATTACTTCGGTTGACTTAAACAAGTTCACTGCAAATTTAAACTATCAGACTGTTGTCCATGCAAAATGTTTTGCTGAGGAAGTTGAAATAAGTGTAAATGATTTATGTGCGTATCCTTACACAATTCAAAACTAAAAAACTTTGGTGGATGACAGTAGCTCGAATCATGAAGACATAAAAACAAGATGTAGTACGATCTCAGTTGAAGCGAGCAACTTGAGTGGTGATTTTTAACAACCTTCAACTTGTACAAAAGCTGGTTGTTCTATACACAAACTGTTTACTGAATGGTTTAAGAGTAAACTTGACCAAACAATTCAAGATTCTGGATGTAAAAAACTTAAAAGTTTTAAACCCACGAAAGAGTGGCCTGACTATAAGGCTTACTTATTTAAACGTTAATTATCTAAATTCTTTCAAATAAACTTATGTTATATTTTATAATGTCAATTTTTAGTTTAATGTTAGTTACTTTACTTTCATTACTTGTATCTCGAAATGAATACGCTATTCCTTTTAAAACATGTTATATGTTTAATTTAATATTAAATTTTATGTAGCACATAACTATTTTTAAGTAAGTTTGAAGTTTATAAATGTTTATAATTGTAAGGTTATACAATTCAAATTTATTAACAAAAGATTAGTTAAAACTTAAACTACTTTGTCAAATACTAAGCCTAATAGATACACTATACCAAGCTTTAAATTTAACTTATCCATATAATAGATAATGAATATAAGCCTCAGAGGTGTATCTCGACTTTTTTCAAAGAGGGTTCACAATTTCTTTTTGTTCTTAATTCGCCGCTTAAGTACGCATTTCTTAGGTATGCACTGCCAGTCAAGTATGCAATATTTAGCCGAAAAACTTTGTGTTTAAAATGCTCTGTGTTAAAAGTCTATGATCATCGATCCAAATAACAGTAATAAATTCAGTAATCAATTTTATTTGCTTGTTAATCGCCTTATAAATTAAAAAGTTCTATTGAAATTAGCTAAAATTAAAAACTAATAGTCTTAAATGATATTTCTTGGTAAAAATTAAGTACAGTTGCCACGAGTCGGTGCACTACCTGAATTTTTTTAAACTAAATTAATCCTGTAATGTAGTTATTACACTTAAAGTAATAGTTTTGAAACGTATTTTTAAGTAGTTTTCAAATAAAAATTACGTAATCAATCATTAAAAAACTTTTCAAAGTTATTTGTTAAATTTTTTATTAAGATATACTTATTTGTCGACAGCTAATGATGGTTTATAAATCATTTCTATATTCAAAAAATAACTAGACAACACAAAATATGTTAAGATCACATTTAACTCTTTGTAAATAATTTCAATCATTAAACATAAAACAATGTAAATTATAAAAATAAGTAACCACATTTATTTGTAGTGGTTTCGACTTTAATCGTTTATTTTCATTTTTTGCGTATAAAATTTTAATTTTAATTTACAAAATAAAGTCAAAGAAATTTGTTTGAGAAATCGAACATCAACAAAGTGCTTATTTTAAATATTTATTTTTAACACTTTACTTCCGGGAATTTGATATAAAGTTGCATCGTTTATATTTACTATGATAATTAAACTAAGAAAAACCTACTAGTTACTTTTATTTCTTAAAAATTTATAAAAACTAAGCTAAAAAAATTGCAAGTATTTCAAATGCAACAAAACAAAGATGAAAAGAAAGTTTTTTAGTTAAACTGGTAAGAAAAATTTACACACATTTGTTTTAATTTATTTAAAAAAATATAGCAATTAAAAACTTTTTTTAGTAAATTTAAATAAGGCAACATAATCTTTTTATATGTTTTTGTTTACGATTAATAAATTTAAACAAAAAAGTTTTTTTTTTAAGGACTAAAAAGTAAAACCATTTTTATTTGCCAATTAACTTTTGTAATTTTTTGTTTTTTTGAAGATTGGATAAAAGGAATTATAGTTCTCGTTAGTAATATGATATTCTATTTATTTTTAAAATTTAAGAAACTAAAACTACAAAACGTTCAACTGAAAAAATGTATTATTACTTTTTGAACAAACATCTTAAAAAATATGTACAATGTATAAAATAAGAATAGATAGTTTTTTTCTAATTTTTATTTCAAGCAGATTTGATTTTAAAATGTTTAAAGATCAGCTATAAATCTTAGTGTAGAATTTTATTTGTCTAATAAATAATTATCTGATTGAAAAACATTAAGCACAATTATAAAAGCAGTTTAGATGTAATTTATACAATAAGAATTTAAGATACCTATTTTATACTCACAAAGAGGAGTAATACTGTACGAAAAATATTAGCTTCTTCTTTAAAAACCATTCAATACGTTATAATACAGCTAAAATAGTAGGTTACGTTTGTTAAGTTTAACTAAAACTGTAACTTCATGATTAAATAAACTTATACAGATATATTCTAACTTTAGATTTGTACAAAATGCCTGTTTAAGTCAGTAATGTAGTTCATATCTACAATACATCATCGAAGGGAGGCAAAATCAACGGCATATAAGGAACGGCCCGTGAGCCACAGGAATCCATGCTATGGGATGTTAGTTCAATCAATAACTAATGTCCAAACGGGTTATAATCTGATTTTAACATTTAATTTTTCTCAGTCATATACTTATTATGAGAAAAAGTTCTTTTAATGTTCAATTTCCTGGTGTTTACTTTAAAGATAAAATATTAAAAACAATAACGCTGTTAGTTTTTAATTAAAACTATATTTTTTAATTTTTATTTATAAATCAAAATCAAAATTTTTATCAGCAAACTATAATAGTTATACGATTATAGTTAAAATAAAGATAAAGTAAATTTTTTGTTTTGCTTATTGTTTAAAAATTATTATTGTTATTTTTTAGAAATATAAATTTAATTATTTACCTTTGATGTTAATTTTAATATAGTTTTTGTTGTCTAGTTTAGTGCTTCTGAAATGGGGTTTCGCGGAACCCTAGGGTTCCGCGAAGCCTTTCGAAATAAAAAAAGAAATTTGAAAGAAAAAAAAAACATAAATCATAAAACTTCAAAAAAATGGAACACATATAGTGGAAAACATATATAATTATAGCATTCATTGATCTGCTTAGTGTGTATCTAGCGGTAGGACTTTTAATGGGTTTTCATTATTAATAGAATAGGTGTCCTGGTTGCGCAAATTTTTGGAACTTATATTTTTCGTGAAGTCATGAAAATACTGGTATTATTACTAAAGCAAACAATGTAGGAGCAATCAAAAAAATTCTAAATGTTTACACAATAAAACTAAATAAAAAATCTTTACCAGAAACTTATTTCTGGTATATTATATTGTTTCAGTGCTGTAAAAATGTTTAAAAAGATGTTTATTAGCTTGATTAAAAATTTAATATGTATAAAAGCTTATTTTTTACTCAAAAAATAATTCTGTTATTTTTGAAAGTTGTGGCCAGGTCTTTAAAGTTTTAACAGAAATGGAGTTTGAAATAATTTTTCAAATTTACATGATAAAAATTTCTAAATGTCTATGTGTTAGCAAAGTTTTAAAGTTAGTTTTTTAAGTATTTAATGCTTATTCTGTTTAATATATTATAACTAAATAATATTTTTTTTGATATTCATTTATAAAAAACACCTAAAGAGAAGGACAAAAAACTTTTAATATTTAAAAAATTATATCATTTTTAAATTGATGATTTTAAAATGAAAAATATATATAGAATAATGATTTGTTTAATCAAGGTAATTTCAGTTGCAACACTGGTTCGTCTCGTTAAATTAAAGAAGCAGTTGTTCATCTTTCTTATAGATAAAGGCTCAGAATTAGTGTAGTTCTTTGAATGTGTTTTTGGCCAGGCTAGCTTATCTCACCGATATTTTCAAAGAATTGAACGCTTTGAACTTAAGCATGCAAGGAAAGCAAAGTTCCATTTTTGTCATGACAGACAAGATTGAGGCGTTTAAAAATAGAATTAACTTTTGGAAGAAAAAGGTTAGCAATGGTAATTTTGCGATGTTTCACCGGTTTGATGAGGCCCATGAAAAAGGCATAGAATTCAACTTCTCTGACGAAATATACAACAACCTTGATCTTTTGTCTATAAAGTTTCAACATTATTTTCCTGAAGATGTTCGCATCGGAAATTTATGGATTTTGAATCCTTTTATGTGTGATATTTCTTCAGAAGAAGTAAATCTTCCTACAGATACAGAAAACGAATTGCTGCAACTATCTGAAGATAGCAATTTAAAATTGAGTTTCAAAGGTAAGGAGCTTTTAGATTTTTGGAAATGTACAATTTCAGAGTACCCTGTCTTAGCAAAGCGTGCAGTAAAATTTCTTTTATCATTCACCACCACTTATCTTTGCGAGTCCGGCTTTTTGCATGACTGATTTTTTGCTGACTCCATTCTTATCTGCCTGTCTCCGTCTCAGTCTATCCGAAATCCAGCCGCGCATTGACATGCTTGTTGCTAAGGGACAAGTTCAAGTTTCGCACTAAATGTTTTTTATTTATTTTTTGTTAGGCATCTTACCCGTTTATTACAGTAATCTGTGAATTCGATTAGGTTCATGTTCATTTCGTTATTGTTTGTAGCTCTCATTTTGTTTTTATTATGCAAGGAAAGATTTTATGACTTTGCGATTAATCATGTTTGTTTTCGTTTTTTTATTATTGAATCATAAAATACCTATTGTCTTTGGCGCACTTTGAGTTTTACTCGACTTAATACTATTACAATTGGTATGATTTCTAACAATGATATAGTTTTGCTAAAAAATTCGTTTTTCACTGAATTTTTTTTTGTTTTTTGCAGGAAATATTATATAAAACATTTTATGTAAAACTAAATTATAGGTTCCGCGGAAAAGTTGAACTTTGGAAAAGGGTTCCGCCACTAGAAAAATGTTCAGAAGCACTGGTCTAGTTAATATATAAAGATAAACATGTTTTTGAAATCATTAGTTGCTGAAAAACAAGAAAAACTATAATAATTAATTAGTAAGTACTTTAGAAAAGTAGTTTAAAGTTGTTAGAAGATTGAATATAAGGAATTATAATTGAGTTAGAGTAACGAAATTATTTTAACTTTTTCTATGACAAGTGCTAAAACTACATAATAATAAAACACGTGTCTTAAAATTTTTTGTTAAATTATATTTAGTAAAAGAATAGTTTGTTAATAAAACGGTTAGTTAAATTTCTTAAATATATTTAATTTGAACCAGATTGACTTTTTAATAACAAAACTTAGGTTAAAATGTAGTATGTTTAAACTTCTTTTAGTAAAACTTAATATCAAAACACACGTTATCTTCAATTTGCAACTAAGGTACACTGAAAAAAGTTGATAACCAACAACTATTGAGAAAAGTGAAAAAAAGGAAATAGAGTTAGTATAAATAGTTTAAAAAAACGTAATTACTGCTTGGCAGTTTGGTCGAGATGTTATTACATTGGCTTCCAAGCGCGATATACTGACATGTTGTTGGTTTAAATCCCTTCGATGCCGACTCAAAAAAGGGTAGAGCAAATATTAAAAGTCTAATAATTTGCTTGTTGATCACCATAACTTGTGTATCGGTTTTTGTTTTTTACAATAAAAGTTTAAAAAAAACAGTATTTTACAAATTTAATTAACCCAAAGTAAATTTTTATAACAGTTTTTTAAGTAAAAAACCAAAGACAAAACATTGTTATCACTATCAAAAACTTTATTCTTAAGAAAAGTGTTGAAATATACAAACTATTTGGCTCAAATAGTGTAACTTTTATCTAAAATTATTAGTATAGTAAACTACGTAGTTTTATAAATAGAACTAAACTACTTATGCAAAGATATATCAAAACGTTTTAAGATTTGTTTACTTATTTTTTTGGTTATAGTAACTAAATAGTTATAGTTAAATTATATTAAAGTAGATTCTATACGAAAGAAGTTATTCATTATAACCTACTGTTGTTTTATACATCTGAAAATTTGAACGGGAAGCTGAATATGGATGTTAGTTAAATGAATAACTAATAACCGAATGGGTTTCCAAAATTTTTAAAAAGTATTTTAAAATTAACATTTTATTTTAGACGTAACATTTATTCTATAACTTAATTTTGCTAATTACAAAATTTTATTAATGATTACGTTTATAATATTTAGTATACACAAAAACATCTGATTTTCTACTTATTAACTTTACAGTTTGTAAGTAATTTATATTTAATTTGTTTTATAGTTTTCTATAATGTAACAACTATAAATAATTGTTTTATGTATCTTGGATAGTTTTTAAAGATTTTTTTTTTCATCGGTAAACTTACTTTTAAAAAGGTGAATGAATATTGGACAAAAACTAAATAATACTAGTTATATAGTTTTTGAAACATAATTCTGATCAATAGATATTTCAAAACTAAAAAATTATATAATCTGTTTTTTGCACAATGCACATAAAAATGTACCAAACCAGCTTTTGTTAATAAAACCAGACTTAAAAATAATATTATATGTTGAATTAAAAAACACAATTTTTCATTATTTTTAAAAAATATTTATGTTTTTATTATCTAAAAACAACTAAATAATGAAAAATAGTCAAAACCTTTAAGTCACTAATGTTTTGAAAAGTTAGTTAAGTCGTTTACTCTTTGAAGAAATTAGCAGTGTAGATATGCGGGAAATAAACTACATTTCACCAAAGAAAGTAGATATTGCAGTATACAAATTTAATTAGTTAATAGAAAAATGTTAAAGCTAAGCTAAAGCTAAACTAGAGTTGTTAACCTTTTTTTGATTAAGAAAATAAATTAATTTGTTAAAATTATTGAGATTTTCTTTTCATGAAGTAAAAAGAGAGAGAACTTCAAAATAATTTTGATAATAAAAAAATTAAAAGCTTTTCAGCTAATTAATTAGCGATTAGTTTTTTCTTTAAAAAATAAATATTGTTTTGAATGAAAAAAAAGCTTCGTTGTAAATTAATTTTTATTTTTGATTTATGTTAACAAAAAGTGTAACAAATTATATGAAAAAAGTTTTTTTATTGCTGATTTTTAAAAGTGTTTATTCAGATTTATAACAATAAAATTTCAAAATGCATTAAATGCAAATAATAAACAAAATTTATTTTTAAATTATAGCAACAAAAATGTTTAAAACCACTGAAGGTAGGCTGTTAGGAACAGCAAAATTAACTTTATGGTCGTTTACAGTCATAAAATATCAAAATACAATGTTTTTTAGAATTGATTAAAAACTAGAACGAAATAAAAGTGTTCACAGGCTATACTTTTTATCAGCGTCTGCAAAAAAAATCATACCTGATTTACTGTACTTCTTAAAAGATAGTGAAGCAAATTTAAAAACAACTTATAATAGTAATTATTTTTCTATGGAATTTTTGAGAGATTTTTAAGAAATAAATAATAATTCTCTCTGTTTTTAACAGTTCGTAAAATCATAAAATATTTAGACTGTTTTCATATATCTGTAGGTATTGACTATAAAAAATTTGATAACTGCAAACTTATCGACTTTTGCTAACATAACTTAAGAGAAACCAATAATTTATTACTTCGTTTAAAGACAAAAAACATACTTAGATGTAAAGAAAGTTCAAATATAATTTCGTTCTTAATTTAATAAACAAGTTAAACTAGTTAATTCTTAAACGTTTTAACAAAATGTTGAAAAGCAGATCCTTAAGTTCTACTATTCTGTAAAAGTTTTTAAGTATTTTCTTAATTTAACGATATAACTATTCTGTAAAAGTTATATCGTTTATTCAAGGTTAATAAATACTTAAAAGAGTTGATGAAAATAGTTTGAAACAATCACATAAAAAGCATTATCATTTGAACCAGTTGCAAAAGTTAAAACTGACGTTTTAAGTTTTCTGATTACAAATCGTTTAAAAAATATTATTGTTTACGGAGTTGTCAGGTAGTTACTGACAATTGACTGTATTAACATAAAGTTTCAGCAGCAGTTTACAATTTTACAGTTACAAAATAAACACTTTGACTAGCTTTGTTTTTGATCAGAGTTTATCATGCTTATATGAGCTAACTAAATTGTGGTGAACACAAAATTTCAAAATTGTTACTCGCATAATTTAAAATAATAGTTTAGAAAAATTTTAAATTGATGTTACTATTCTGTTAAGTTTGTAAGCTGTTGTAGCAGTTCTAAAAATACTTGTTACAGAATTGCAATAAATATAGATAAATCTGATTATAAGTATAGCTAACACAAATGACAATTGTTTTGTTTATATTAGTATAAATTTCAGTTTTAGCAACATTTTTAACTAAACAAGTTATTTGCATCATGAGTCAGCAAAACAAGAAACAAATGCCTGAAAAAGACAAAGAGTCTATATCTTACCTCAGTAGCTACAAGCTGAGCGATGAAAATAGAGAAAAAATTGAAGGGTGGTTTGATTGTAAAAAGGAAGAAAAAGATTGGATGGAGTTAGTTTCATTTTATTGGATAATCAATTTTTGTTCAAATTAAATGCAGACTAACTACTACTGAAATTAGTACAATAGTAGTAAAAACAAAATTAAAATACAGTTCATAACCCATAGTTAATGAAGTAAAACAAGTTAAAAAATGTTCTAAATTCCAAAATTCTTGAAAAAAATGTTAAAATTTGACTTTAAGAAGTTAACAGAGTATTAAGCACCTCATTTAGTTCATGTAGTTTAACCAAAAGATTATTTTAAGGCTTCTAATTGTCAAAAGTATCGAGCAGTTTGTTTTATCTAACTCGGTATTTCATGTGAATACTACCATAGAAATTAATTGATATTAAAATTTAAGTATTTGTTGAAATTTTTTTAGTTAAAATATTTTTTATAGGGGATCTACTAATTTAATTTTATCCTTTTGATAGAAAAAAATGAACATTTTGTATTTAATCAAGTAGAAACTAACTCCTACAAAAAAAAATAATAAAACAATTGAATCAGGTTATTTTTAAATTCCATACAACTAAAATTATCTCAGTAAATGGTATCATGAAAATACTAATATTAATGTTAAATTAATTGATAATTTGTTTTATATTATGTCTACTAATAACTTTAAGAATAAAAAGTCTAGTAAATCTCTTTTAAAAAAAGATACTTTATTTGTCAAAAACAACCATTAAAAGCAATAACTTTAAAAACCTAAAAGATTTATTTTAGATTATTCATAAATAACGTTCTTTTAAAAGTATAATCATCAAATTCCAAATATATTTTCATCGAGACTAGCTTCTTTATACTAAAATTTTATTTTTATAGCCAGCTAGCACATTAGAGTTACTTCACTTGACTAAAACTTAATATCTCTTGATCTTCTCAAGCTGTTTTGAAATAACTACCCTCTAAAACATGAGAATTTTCAAATTTTAGATTATCATTTTTACAGTTATAGTTTGAAATACTAGTATTTTACGTTTTAACAGCCATACTTGACAATTGTTATTTTATTTTTCTAGATCTAAAAATCATATCTAATATACTAAAAACTACATAGTATGTTTTCACAAAATTCGAAACTATTATATTGATTTATAGTGACCAATTTTACTTGATTTTTGCATCTAGATAAAAATGAAGCTCTAAATAAAATATTGTGCTTTTAATTAAAACTGGCATTTTAATATATTTATTGGCTTACTTTGTACTATCATATAATCGAAGTATTACCTCTCTATTAACAAGTTAAGTTATGTAACTGCTCAGTAAATATAGTCAACTATACAATGTCTTAGACTTAGTTATATCTGAAAAATTATAGTTTCATAGTTGCAATTAGGTAAGTCTTTAAACTAAGATTGACTTAGACTAAATAGTTGTAGTTTTTTTTTTATTTACTGTTCAAAACGTTATACGTTATAATATGTAGACCTACCTAAACAAATAACTAGAAATTGATAATTGTTTTCATCTAATTTTAATTAAGAACAAATTAAAATACAATTGTAAAAAACCAAAGAATAAATTAGAAATTATTTATCAGTCAGAAGTTAAAAGATGGAACGTACGTTGAAAAGCAACAGCTTGTGCTGGGAATAGAGCAAGTTGAATCAGAGAGAAGTTTGAAAAACTTTAACATGACAAACGTCAAGGTGATAACCAAGAATTTCAACGCTGAACACTGTGTGAGTGTTTTTAGTTTTAGCTTTTTAATGAAGTTTGTGTTTTTTCTAACTAGATAAATAAACATTTGTACATCACTTTAAAATCTTCAGGTTTCTTTCAAATGTTAAGGAACTGTGTAGTTACGTTTAATGAACTGAGTAGTTAAAGAAAATGATTTGACTTTAACATACAGTGTCAGGGTGTTTTTGCTCAAGTTAAGATGTTTATATGAAAGATGTATGAAAGTATAAACTCTTAGTCAGTTTTTGTACAATATAAACACTTAATTTAACTTAAGAGATATAGTCGTTCGTTTTAAAAGCTTTCAATACAAACATATGGTCAATACTTTTTATTTAAAGTTTAATATAAGCAAAAAACAAAACAAAAATCTTTGTATTGTATAATATTTGATGAGTTATAAAATTTACTGATGTCGAAAAACATTTTAACTTATGAAGTTCAAGCAGTTGACTTAAAGTAAAAGCTTGAAAAAAGTTGGTTGAAAAATGATGTTAAGCTGTAAGTATAACAGTACTTAAATTAATGTCTCTGGTTCTCTAAATCTAACGCTAACTTATATGTTACTTAAGTTTTAGTTGTAAAAGGTAGCTGGTAGCTAGAACCACATTACAACCTTTAAGTATTAAAACAGTTTAGAACCATGCGATTAACTATGTAAGTTTACTAAAAAAACCCGGTTTAATCATTTCAGCTCATCCAGTTCGAGTGCCCGCGAGTGCAGCACATCAAACCGTTCCCCGCGAAGTACAACGAAATCAAGTTCACTCCGGTGAAAACAGAAGAAGAGAAATTGGCGCAAGAGGAAGCCAAAAAGAAAGAAGAGGATGAAAATAAAGGGGAGAAAAAGTTGAAAGCCATAAAGTCTGGTTTAGACGGGTCGGAGATGGGCAAAATTCACGAGATTGCAAAGAACGACTCGAATACTGTGAACGCCAGAATTGATCTGAGGTTAGTTGGAATGAAAAAAATTTTGCAGGTTGTAACTGTCTTAAACAAACCACGGCATTATATTGACAGTTAAAATTTTTTTTAAAGAATTTTATAGTCTATAACTTTCCAAAATAAATTGGTTATTGTAAAAAAAATTGTAGATCTAATTATTTAAAAAAAAAAACCATGAAAATATAATATGCAGTAACTCTTAATAAATTAGAGTTGTCAGAACTTGATATCTAGTACATCCTTCTTTCCGTTATAATTTAATTACAATTAAAATCTACGAAACACAGTTTGATACATTGAGTGTAATAAAACAATTTCGACCCACAGCTGCCGGCTTCCGTTCCACAACATTTATTGTGACATTGAGTGGAAACTGAACACAGCAATGCTGAATTACATGATGAGAGCTGTGCAACTATCTGCCAACATCCCACGAAGGTACGACCGCATTATCAATCCGAAGCCGACCGAAATACCGCCTGAAGAAGTTTTAGTGCCAATGTTTAAGTGAGTTTAAACAGTGTTGTGGAAATAGCAGCTGTTTGTATAAGAGCTCGTTGAGTAATGAGGTGCTTGTAGTTAAAGAAATGAAAAATAGGAATTAAAATTAATACTAAAATGATTTTTGACAGCTTTTAGATATCAAGTTTTAAAGATGGAATATATGCATGGCGCAAATTAAAAAAAAGCATTTGGTCAAATTAAAACTGTCTACCTTTGAAACGTTTTTAAAACCGCTTACTATAGATTACTTATTTACAAATGAACAAAAATTTTTTTTTTAGTTACAGTTTCTGTGTACAGAAAATTTAAAATTTATTGAAGATATTTACTTTAAATAAAGTTGCTTAAATTGTAAACGGTTCTTAAGCAATGATGTTTTCTAATATACAATTAATTATTCAAAATATACTTTCAGGTACTTGCACAATAGATCTGTTTATCAAAACCAGTCTCAAGCGCAGGCCATATACCACGCGTTGAGCCCCTCATTCACAACTCCTTACCTTTTGTTCGGACCCCCAGGTACAGGAAAAAGCTCCACCGTTGTTGAGATGATAAAACAAGTAAGAACTAAAAAAAATAATATAAATGGTATCTTACTAACAATAAAAATACAACATCAGTGGATTTAAAAAAAAAATAATTTTTAGATGTACAGCATGAATAAGTGGGTATTGGTAACAGCTCCGTCGAATAGCGCGGTGGACAACATCGCAGAAAAACTTTTGAATTCACCTTACTTTCAAATTCCAGTAAATCACATTTACCGTTTCTATTCCAACGGTGTCAATCCTCAGACAGTTCAACAAAAAATTTTGGTTAGTTTTTGAAATTTTTAAAAGTTTTGTTAGTGTTTGAAAGCTTTTAATTTAAAAGTTTTTATTTTATGGAGATAGTGCTACTTATATTATGGGTTGTGGTTAAAAAGAAAAAAAAAACGTTTTATTTTAATTTATCTTTAATTTATACTAAAAATAATTTATTTTTCAGCAACAATCAAACTTTGATTTTACTTTTCGGACATTTCTTCATGCAGAAGATGCTATCTGGGCACTGAAAAATTGTCCCATTGTTCTATCAACCCTTGGATGCTCTGCAAAGTAAGATTTTTATAATACAAAATAACTGATATACAACAAAAACAGCGGATTTTCAACATACAAGTACTTTCTTAAGAACATAAATTGTAAATTTATCTTATTGGTTATTCGAAACCATAGTGTTACATTTCATGTTTAGCCGATGCAAAAACCTCAACTGCTGCTTGACTTCTTTTCACAATTATTTTATTACCTCTTTTGATTAACAAATGTTTGATGTACTGTAAGAAATGTATCAACATAATAATATTTGTAAAAACTACTCGTGCAGAATATCATGCCACGAAATTATGAAGGATAATTTTGATTTTATTATAATCGACGAGGCAGCACAGGCAACTGAACCTGAATCACTATTGCCCATTGGTCATACACTGGTAAGAATTTGTTTTAATAAATTTTATTTTTACTCCGTTACATCTTAATGTACTCTTTATTTTGCATAGGAAAAAGCTAAAGTTTAGTTTTTATAAGTATATGATTAAGTCAAAACCTGGTTAAATGGTTTTATATAAAACTTGCAGGGTTACAATTGTAAGATTATTTTAAACAAATCCTGTGTTATGGGTTTAATGTAGTTGCAAAAAAAAATTTTTGATAGCATTTCATGACTGAATTAAATTAGCTTTATAGTTCTATTTAATAATATTTTTATACATAAAAAAAAACCTGACAATCTGAATATATTGCTTTAAAATTGTAAGAGTAAACACTTTAGGAAAAAAGTGTTTTTATTTTAGTTTATTAGTTTACTCTATAATGAAATCTTTACTCATAAATTGAAATATGATAATTACTTAAGAAAGAAAAACATTTCATGTACCCTATCTTAAATTTTTTTAAATAAATCAGTTCCAAGTTTTTATTTTATTCACAGAAATCAACAGGAAGGTTGATTTTGGCCGGAGACATTTTCCAGCTGAGACCTTTCGCTTTCTCTCAAAAAGCTAAACAAAAGCATTATGGTAATTTACTGTTTTATTTGGTCATACAACTAATTTTTTACTGCAAAAACAATTGTAAATAAAACTTATTATAGTACATCAGTACTAATGTCCACATATTTAGAATAGTTGGCACAAATTTGACCATTTACATTATTTGTAACAAAGCTAAAACTATATAGTCAAACAATGCTTAACTATTTTGTAAATATACAGATAAAAGCCTAATGGAGAGATTACAGACGAAAAATTATTTGTACAAGTTTAAAACTTATGGGCTCGACAGAAACCATGTTACTATGTTGAACATCAACTACCGGTCTCATAAAGGTTTGTTACAGCTTGATAAATTAATGTACGTTAAAAAATAAAGTTAATACTCTTTAATAACAAATTTTTATCGTTATGGGTTTTTATATTTTTTAGTAAAATTAACACTTAATTGTTTTTTATAACTATATAAAAGACTATAAACATATTTTAAGTGTAGTAGTATGTAACTTTATTCTTTTAATTGGTTTTCATTAGTTTTTATTTTTTTTAATATTTTTCCCTTACTATCATTGTTCCCCTAAACCTTTACTATTGGTATTTATTTATAATTATTGTTTTTTTTTTATATTTCAAAATCTTTATTTGTTTTTTTTATACTGTCCTGTAAAATTGTTACACGTACAAAATAAACAGAGGTAAAAATATTTTAAAACTGAACTTCTTATAAAAAATTTGTGAGGTCATTATCTTTACTTGTTTAAATTTTCTAGGTCGTTAATTTTACTTGTTAACAGCTGGAGATTTTTTTTACTTAACCTTTACTTTTTTAACAGCAATAGTTAGCCCGTCAAGCTCTATATTCTACCACAACTCACTTCAATGCCACGCTCATAACAACACAGAGTTCCTATTCTCAAGATGCAATTTTCTTCAAAATAAGGAATTTCCCGTCATATTCCATGACTGCAATATGCCAGAAGTGTCGGTGGCCAGCTCTTATCAGAACACACATCAGGGCCAAATTGTGAGCTTATGAAATAAATAGTTTTTAATAATATTATAAACTCTCTAGATCTGAACATAAGTTGTTTTTTTAATAAATATCAACATATATATTTTTATGAAAATATCAAAAACTGTTTTGTATGATGATTCTATCTGTATTTCTTAGTTTAAATTTTGATAAACTTTTTAAATAGTTTATTAAAATACAACTAATAATAACTAATTAAAAAAACCAAAGTAAACTTAGATTCAATCTGAAACAAATTTTAGATGCATAACTCGTTAGTACGTGTACTTGTAATAAAATGCTAATAGTTAAAAACTGCAACTAAGGATACATAAGTATTTTAGAGTGAAAATTTCAAATACATTTCTGGTAGTTTAAAACTGTTTTATTTAAACAGGCTACCAAGTACTTAAAAAGGATCAGCTCTTACGAGAAGCGCTTGAGACGTGATGGTATGATCGGTGCAAACGGGCTGACAAAAGGGTTGATTTGCCCGTACAGGGGGCAGATTAAACACATGCGTTCTTTTTACTCGCTTGAAAACGTAAAAGTAGGATCGGTCGAGGAGTTTCAGGGGCAGGAGAAGAACGTCATCATTGTCACTACTACTAGGTGTACTTCTCAACCGTGGAACAAAATTGATCACAATCTGATAGGGTTTCTCAAGGATAAAAATGTGAGTTTTAACTGTATTTATTAAATTAAAGAATATATCAACAAAAACTTTTATAAGTAGACTTAAAAACTGCTAGTAGCTGTGAATGGTTTTTGAAAAAAAAAGATTCTAAATTAATTATCAGATAGTTAAATTGATTGTTTACTAAATGTTGTTTTGTTTAGAAAGAACAAAACTAGCTTTTACGTGTATTGTAATTATATGCCTATAAATTTATTTGTTTGATTTAGTAAGCTTTATAAAATTTCAAAAGATAAACTAAGTATTTAAGTCCGGGTTTCCCTAAACTCATTTAATTTTTATCAATAATTAAAGTTATCGCCCTCTCTACCAGTTAATTACCCTTTTTTTTGCCCTTAAACATTTAGCTTCCTATGATGTTCAAAGTCACCCATATAGAGTAGTTCGCCCAATTTTGAAACCCTGAACTAAATTATCAGTTTAAAGTTAATTAGCAAGTCTAAAAAGTAGTCCTTATGTAATAATTACTCATATTCAACAGCGCCTCAATGTAATGCTGACGAGAGCCACGTCTCTGCTTGTTGTAATCGGTTGTTCAGAGACATTATCAACAAATCCAACGTGGTGTAACTTTATCAACTACGTTAAAGCCAACAGAGGTTTCCAAACGGGTAGTGAAGTTCCCATGTGGAGTAAAGAACAAATTGTCAGAATTCCGTTTAAAACCTACCAGCAAGTTTTGGCGGAGAACCTACGGCCTTTTGACGTGTCTGACGTAAACCGGCAGCGCAAGATTGTTGTCCAGCCGCCAATTGACGGCAATGTTAACGGGCAGTTCACGGGCCCGAAATACCCACAAAGCCCGACAAGTAGTGTGCTTGAAAGTAGTGTGTACTCGTCAAATATGCAGCAAACTAACAGATTTCCGCAAGAAAAAGATCCAAATAAAGCTTTGACTCAAAGAAGTTTCACAACACAGCGTCAAGTGAGGAAGGAGATTGAACCTGAAGCTGAAAGCAACCAACCGGAAAATGATGACGTCAGAAACAGCGAAAACTCGCTGCCGTTTTCCACGTCAGACCGCGTCCGCACCGCCCTTTCCAGCCCCCTGAAGGAAGTTATCGAGATCGAGATAATTTACCAGGGGTGCAGGGAGTTACCACGATGGAGGACCACGGAGCGATAGGAACTCCGTACAGCGGAGTGAAAGGTGTTAAACATATTTCGTTGTATAATAATTCCCACCAAATGACGAATGGAGATACTGGTGAGAATATTGTTGCTAGCGTGTTTGAACCTTGTGATAATTGCGGTTCAGTTCACTGCCGATGTAAGAAGGACTGATATTTGAAAAGAAGGCAACAAAAAAAAAAACGACTATGACTTTTAACTTTGTTTAATTTATATAAAGGTTTAGGCATGTTATAGTGATTCCTCTCAATAAAAAATTGAGTTCATTGTTTATATAATTATGCATTAAAATCCCAAATTATATGTATAATTAAAATTAAAAAATGAAAAAAAAAATAATAAATTAACTGTGCCCTAAAACTATTATAAGAACTGAAGTTTTGAATATTGGTATAAGTTTTTATTGTGTATTAACAACTTAAATATTTTCTAACTATAAGTACTTTTAAAACTTTATTTTATTTTGTAAAGAATCTCTGTCTGGCAAGCCAGATTTTATACATATTTGTTGGAATTCATTAAAACACACTGTTAATAAATTTTACCATCATATATCTATTGATATTTTTTTCTCTATTACTTCTTGACCAATATTTTGCATACTTTATTTTTTTTTTAATATAGCTTTTGTTATGGTGAAATGCTTTATTGTCGTTTTTTATAAACTTACTAAACTCTAAACTTGTATCATTTGTGGTAAATAAAACAGAAATTCAAAGTTTTAAGTATAATTTTATATTGATAAAACTTCTAAGAGCTTCTTTTTTTTTATAAAAAATAAACTAAATAGAAAAGTAAAAACCATAAATATTATAGCGTATGTGACGTCCAGTTTTATGAAGTATCCCTGGGGAATTCTTATTAGCCATCTGTGAAATGTTTTTGAACAATGTGAAGTGTTTTTATTTTGCTTGACAAGATAGGTTGTTAATTTTTTTAGGTTTTGATTATTAAAACAGTATGAAAAACTTCTCATTAATTCATTTTGTATTTTTTTATCTAAAGAGTTTTGTTTTATTTAAGTAGTTTGTTTTTAAAGTTGCTATAAATAGGGTTTCAAAAAACTATGTATAAAACACCTAGGACCTTTTTTTTCGCCCACTTCGGCGCCAAAATTTTAAAATCGCCTCCCTCTTTCGCCACTTTACTAATTTTTCCCAGGGGTGGGTAGCGATATCGCCAACTTTTGGAAACCATAATTTACATAGCAGTTAAGATAAGTCATAACTATAGTTAGTACTATTTTTAGTTAAAGATGAGTTATAAATTTATATTAATACTTTGTAACTGACATAGTAATTACTTGTAACCGTTTTAACATAGAATATTAAATTTGATTACCATTAAAGTAAAACTTGGCTTTTTCGTATTAAACAATTTGTATTTGTTTTACTTTCGACTGGTACAAAAATATTGTTTTAAATTGATAGTAAAATTATTTAGTTTCTTTTTACTACTAAGTTAAAGTTACTCAGATTTTTTTACTAAACTTTAATGGTACAACACTATACACTAATTAGTGTGTTAATCATATAAATTTAGTGATTTAAACTAACAACTTAAATAATGGTCTTAAATGATACGATACTTTTATGATATCCAGAGTAATAAAATATTATAGTATTTCATAGTTTTTAGTTCTGTATACTAACAAAATACTAAATAATTGTATTTAGGCATTGTATAGTTTTGTATCCATGGTTTTTAATATTTTTTTTCTGATAAAACTACACTGTTATTTAAATAAACTAATGTAAATTATAACACAGTTCTAAGTTTAAACTCCATAGAAAATAAATACTACCATGCTAAATTATATTTACTTAAACCTTATTAAATACTAATTAGTATGTATTTATTTTTGATCCATAGCATTGTTGATGACTAACTGACACTGTAGACATTGCATGTTTTAAATAGAACAAATAAGTATGGTCTAAATTAATATACGTCAAGGCCTTTAGTTGGAGAACAGTTCATTTCTATATATCTGAGGTAAGATATAGACTCTTTGTCTTTTTCAGGCATTTGTTTCTTGTTTTGCATGATGCAAATAACTTGTTTGGTTAAAAACGTTGCTAAAACTGAAAATTTATCCTAATATAAACAAAACAATTGCCATTTGTGTTAGCTAAACTTATAATCAGATTTATTTATATTTATTGCATTGTAACTACAAGTATTTTTATAACTGCTACAACAGCTTACAAACTTAACAGAACAGTAACATCAATTTAAAATGTTTCTAAAAAATTATTTTAAATTATGCGAATAACAATTTTGAAATTTTGTATTCACCACAATTTAGTTGGCTCATATAAACATGATAAACTTTAATCAAAAACAAAAATAGTCAAAGTGTTTATTTTGTAACTGTAAAATTGTAAAGTGCAGCTGAATGAATTGATTTTTACTTTATGTTAATACAATGAATTGTCAGTAACTACCTGACAACTTCGTAAACAATAACACTTTTTAAACGATTTGTAATCAGAAAACTTAAAAAGTCAGTTTTAACTTTTGCAACTGGTTCAAATGATAATGCTTTATATGTGATTGTTTCGAACCATTTTCATTAACTCTTTTAAGTATTTTTTAACCTTGAATAAACGATATATTATTTACTTAAAAACTTTTACAGAATTGTAGAACTTAAGGATCTGCGTTTCAACATTTTGTTAAAACTTTTAAGAACTAACTAGTTTAACTTGTTTATTAAATTAAGAACGAAATTATACTTGAACTTTCTTTACATCTAAGTATGTTTTTTGTCTTTAAACGAAGTAATAAGTTATTGGTTTCTCTTAAGTTATGTTAGCAAAAGTCGATAAGTTTGCAGTTATCAAATTTTTCATAGTCAATACCTACAGAGATATGGAAACAGTTTAAATATTTTATGATCTTACAAACTGTTAAAAACAGAGAGAATTATTATTTATTTCTTAAAAATCTTTTAAAAATTCCATAGAAAAATAATTACTATTATAAGTTGTTTTCAAATTTGCTTCATTATTTTACAGTAAATCAGGTATGATTTTTTTTTTGCAGACGCTGATAAAAAGTATAGCCTGTGAACACTTCTATTTCGTTCTAGTTTTTAATCAGTTTTTAAAAACATTGATTTTAAACATTTTTGTTGCTATAATTTAAAAATAAAATTTTATTATTTGCATTTAATGCATTTTGGAATTTTATTGTTATAAATCTGAATAAACACTTTTAAAAATTAGCAATAAAAAAACTTTTTTCATATAATTTGTTACACTTTTTGTTAACATGAATCGAAAAAAAATTAAAATACAACGAAGCTTTTTTTCATCCAAAATGATATTTATTTTTTAAAGAAAAAACTAATCGCTTATAAATTAGCTGAAAAACTTTTAGTTTTTTTATTATCAAAATAATTTTGAAGTTCTCTCTTTTTTTACTTCATGAAAAGAAAATCTCAATAATTTTAACAAATTAATTCATTTTGTTAATCAAAAAAAGGTTAACAACTCTATTTTAGCTTTAGCTTAGCTTTAACATTTCTCTATTAACTAATTAAATTTGTATACTTCAATATTTACTTTCTTTGGTAAAATGTAGTTTATTTCCCGTATATCTACACTGCTAATTTCTTCGAACAGTAAACGACTTAACTAACTTTTCAAAACATTAGTGACTTAAAGGTTTTGACTATTTTTCATTATTTAGTTGTTTTTAGATAATAAAAACATAAATATTTTTTAAAAATAACGAAAAATGATGTTTTTTTATAAAAAATATAATATTATTTTTAAGTCTGGTTTTATTATCAAAAGCTGGTTTGGTATTTTTTTATGTGCATTGTGCAAAAAGCAGATTAAATAAGTTTTTTGTATTGAAATATTTATTGATCAGAATTATGTTTCAAAAACTGGATAACTAGTTTTACTTTGATTTTGTCCAATATTCATTAACCTTTTTAAACATAAATTTACTAATGAAAAAAAAATAGCTTTAAAAACTATCCAAGATACATAAACAATTATTTATATTTGTTACATTATAGAAAACTATAAAACAAATTAAATATAAACTACTTACAAACTGTAAAGTTAATAAGTAGAAAATCAGATGTTTTTGTGTATACTAAATAAAAAATAGAAATTAAGTGTAATCGTTTGATGTTAGAACGTGATTTTTAAAGTTTTGTTTATATGTATTAAACCTTAGTTTTTTGTTATGTATTTACTTTTATCTTAGTTGCAATAATTCCGTGAATAATCCAAAGTTTCTTTAGATAAACGTAAAAAAACAATTTTTTGTTAAGAAAAAGAGGAGCTTTTATTTTATTATTTATTATGCATTGTATTATATACAGCAGTTGTATTATTTTATCAAAAAATATTTTTTATCCGGAGATAGTTTCAGAAATATATTACCTAACATGTCCGGATAAGTAAATAAGCACTGTAATAATTTATAATTAGTTTATATTAAAAAAAAAATTATAGCGGTTTTACAGTTTTTTAGAGGTGTTGTACATTTTATGTGAAATTATACTTATTTCACTTCAATTGTCCATATGTCGATGCATGCATTAGAATAAATTTTAAAACTTTTTTAATTAAAAATTCTTTTCAAAAGACAAGTTTCAAATAAATAATAACAACAGTTCTCTAATTTATATTTTAAATTCTACTCGATATTTTTTGATTGACAAAAGCAAAATAAATACAATTTTGTATTCGTTAATTGCCGTGTGCAAAGCCAGGTGAGTATGTAAGTACGGCTATTAAAACTGTGCCGAGACACCTGCAGATTCCAACATGTCGAAACACTTGCAGCTTCGAACATGCAACGAGACACCTGCAATTGTTAACATGTCAAGCCACCTGCAACTGTCAACATGTCAAGCCACCTTCAAAAGAGAGAGTAAAATGTATATAAACGATGAAGCACATCTACAAATTAGGTTACTATACCTCAACTACCCTACGGAGCGGACCTAGGCTGCTTCAACGGGGCAACTCTTCCTTCGTGGAAGTAGTTGCAGCTTTTCACGTGAGACTTCGAGGCCGGAGACGTGAATGGCAGTACGATACAAAATAGTTGGCTTGGGACTGCGCGGCCGCAGAGGTTAACTAGAGAACGATATAAAACAGCTTACGTGAGACTTCGAGGCCGAAGACGTAAGCTGTGGTACGATATGAAACAATTTTGATAGGATTTCTACGTTCATAAACGTCGTCTTTTCCACCTTTATCGATATTGAAGTTCGTATAAGATTAATGTGTAGAAAACTGAAGCGTCGCGCACCAATTTGAATCGTTTGTTTGTGAAGGCAATAAATTGTACAAAATGTTTGTTGTTTATTTTTATAACTAAATTAAGTTGCTATACCTATTTATACCCGTTAAAGATAGAGATATAATATTATCATTTTATTTTACATAAAGATATGGTATACAATACAGGTAATAACAATCTGAAATCAGATATATTTTTAATATTCCTAGAAACATTTATTTAAAGTATAACAAAACTTAAACCTCTGATGTTTAGTATGTTTTTTAGGTGGTTCTGATAGAATTTTTCTAGCTTAAAGCTTTTTGTTTAACAAGTCTTAAGATGCCTTAACGGAAAAAATAAACTAAAGAAAATAACTAAAGAAAAAAATGTTCAAAAAGTATTATTCATAAGTTTTGATACTAACTTAGAATATAAAATGAAAATTAGTTGAAAACTGACAAACAAAAAATAAATAAATTAATTTTAAAAATGAGGCTCATTAAATTAAATAAAACTAAATCAGAAACTAGTATGAGCATAATACAAACAGTATTTTTACCTTACTCATTTTTGTGAGATCGAATAAAAATGAATCATTATTGTTTAACTGTGTATTTTCAATTACTTAAAGAAATTATTTTCTAACAAAAATTAATATTTATAGTAACAGTGAAATTTTGTTATCTCTTTAATAGTTTTTAATTGCTACTTATAAAATAATAAGGCGAGTAATCAAGGAAAATAATAAAATAAAAGGAATAAAAAGGGAAAAGATGGCACATTTACATTTGAGAATTTTCAAAATTTAAAACAAAAAAATTAATTTTTAGTTTTAAAACAGTTACATTCTAAGTTTAAAACTCAAAAAAATTCAAGGAGTTATAGTTTTAACTTTTAACAATAAAAAAAACATACTTTTAAAGCTACTGTTTAGTCGTTATGGCTTATAAAAATGTGACCTTTGAGTTTTAACTCAAATTGTTTTACATGAAAGATTATCATTTAAGTTGATTATTAAACAATTTTTCAGAATTTAAGACGAGTTGGAGATATCAACACACAGATTATTTTTATTTTTATGAAACCTACCCAACGTAAACTTTATGTTACACAAACTATTAGACCAAATATTTTTCAACTAATTTTTCCTGACATGAGTTAGCTATTTCCTTAAAAACTCATTTGTTTCCCAAAATACTGACTAACCCCAAAAATGTCCTATAAAACACTTATGCATGTCCTAAAAATCTAAATTGTATCTTAATTGAAAGCCTATACTTACAGACATACATATATAGACGATTCAATTGCTTTTAATGTATAATGCTGTAATAAACAAAAAAAAATGCAAATTTTGTCTGTAAAATAATAAAACTATTTACAAAATTTCAATTAAATTTTTTTCTATATGTGCCTACAATAAAATAAATTCAAACATTAATAGTTTTATTAAATTTAAAAACAACTTTGTTCAAAAAAATCGATAGTATTCAATCTTTTTTTGAAGCTTATGAGCAGCTCCTCAATAAACCTAATTGTGCTGCGAACTACCTGAATAGTAGATTAAAAATTATATCCAAAGCGAGAGACTATTACCATCTCTCAGTTCTTGAATTATTGTTCATTAGAACTCGCGTGCAGAAAATTTGTAAGCATTGATATTTCTACAACTTAAAACTTTACAAATAGCGTGTTTTTATTACTACTTTTGTCGTTTATGTAGTATACTTTTTAATTAAGCTTCAAATAAAATTTCTACTATCAAAAATTATTTATTTTAACAATTTTTTCTTAAAAATTTATGCAAAACAGCAAAATATAACTTAAATCTAATTTAAACCTTTTAAACAGATTTTACACTTAACTTTTTATGACGAAACTATATTTAGCTTGACATTTAAAAACCATTGTATATAAATAAATTTACACTATATTCTTATCATTTTTTAGTAGGCTATATGAAACTAATTTATAACTTTTTTTTTAATGAGTGACTAACGCTTGAATGTTTTAGTCTGACTAAGCAATTTGTATGCAGCAGTATGTTTGCACAACTTTATAATGTTAGTATAAAATTTTATTTGTTTGACTTATAACTATTTTTAACGATGTTTTGCTTTTCATTTTATTTGCTAAAATTTACAATTTTTTTAAAACTTGTACTCAGTGTTATTTATCATATTGTTTAAAATTTAAACTTCGAAAAGTAGGTGAAACTTATTCAACATAACTTTTCATGAGTAATTAAAAAACCTTAAGGTTTTCTTTAGAAAACAATAAATGTACTTTTTTAATGCTGTTTTAGTAAACTTTCAGCCTTTTTTCAAATGGCTAGCCTTTGTTTAGATAAAAAAAAGTTAAAAGAGAAATATTCGCACAACGTTGCAATATTTGCATCAACTTTTGTTTGTTTAATCTATAGTGTTATGTTTACACATCTTAAAAATTAAAATAAAAGCTTCTTTGACTTAGCGAATTTTTTTAAAGAAAATTATCAATAAAAAAAAACATGTTATGGTTAGTTTAACAAAATTGTGAAATATACAGATCATATCTGATAAGTTTTAAGTAGTGTAAATGTGCTTTAATACTGAGACTATCGAACTAGCATGACATTATATATTTAGTTTTTGTTGAACAACCTTGTTTAAAATACTTTATATCTTATTAACACAATCTTGAGAAGTATCAAAACAAAGTTGCTTTTTATGTGTTTTTTTTTGCATAAAGTTTTTAATACTTTATATTTTTAAAAGCATGTTCGCATTCTACTTGTCAGAGTAAAAAAAGTAGTTTTATCATTTATTTAAAAAATAAGAAGCGAAGGTTTATTTTTTACTTCAAATTTTCAATGCTTAGTATATTTTAAAGTTTTTCGACTGGTAGACTTGGTGTACTACGGGTATACATAATGCATCTTGGATTAAACGTAGTTATTCAATTTTTAAAAATACACAGAACCAATCGGAAAAAATCGGTAAATGTAATTTATTTTGTGCTTATCGTCTAAAATAGATTTAAAAGCTAAAGCTAGCTTGTAGTTTTTTATGAATACGCAGTAATGTACTAAATCAGTTTTTGGTAACTTAACTTTGCTTCAAAATACAATTCAATAATTTATTGCTTTATTTTATCTGACTAGTTGACTGTTTTTATTAAAAAAAATTGCGTTCATTATAACATAGTATGTTCAAATTGTTTTCTGAAATTATTTTACTCCATAAACGTTCAAACTTATTTACTTTGGACAAAAGTTTAAAAACTAATTATTATATTAATGATGTGTATCTTTTGAACTATAAACATTTAAAAATTAATAAACTTTATACTGTAACATTAAAATTAAAACAAGTAACCATTTAAATCTGAAAATAGAAAGATTTATTTGATTATATAGTTTTACTACGGAAGCATTACACTTTAAAACAGAATAGGTTTTGCTAAACTATCAGCTTTTTTAAAAGTAGCCGTTTAAAATCATATATAAGTAACTTATACTGAGTATGAGACACGTTAAAATTTTGTATACAAAATATATCACTTTGGTTAATAAAATATTAAAGTTAGAGATAATGAGCGGTAGTATAAGCATTGTTATTGTTAAAAGGTTTTTTTTTATTTATTTAATTTGTTACTAATACTAAATTTAAAAAACCCAAAACACATACGTTTTCAACTTTTACTTTAAGAACTTGCGTTAATAATCGAAACTAATTTTTAATTCAAAAAGTGTAACTATTTTCTAACGAAAAGAAGAATCAATATAATATAAACTTTCAGCAACTATTGCTTTTCGTTTGAATTGTAAGCAATTTTTTATTACATAAACTGTTTGTCAGTGGATCCTTAACAGAACTTGCCTAAAACTTAGGTAAGTCTAGAGACCCAGTAAATCAAAATCACCAGTGACCATGTCAATCGCTGGATCTATATAACCCTGACCACCAGCGTTCGGAGCCCTGTCCCTCGCCAAAAGAGTTTTAACCGGAACTTGAAGTTTATGCCGTGTTCCCATCAGACCTCTCAAACCGAATTCAGCTCCCCGAGTCGTGCCGTGGAGCGCGTCAAATACTTCCTGGTGTTCGGGACAGTTTACCATCGAAGCGTCGTTTCTGAAACTGAACAGTTCATGATCGTTATAACCTTCATAAACCACACAGTGCCTCGGACCGTGGTACAAATACAATGCGCCCGGAACTTTCCACCATCGCTTCATTTCGTCATTTTCCACTCTTTTTCGCCATCCATCGTATATCTGGTACCTGATGTTTTGCCCGTTGGCCGGCGGTCCGTGCAATGCAGTGTATATGCGGCTGTTAGGGTTCGGCCTTTTCACTGCTTTTTTAGATTTTGATCACTTTTTTTAATTACGCTTTATCTTTTTAAGTGAAATAAATTTATTAATCGAAGTTAGTTTATACGCGCTTGCAATATTTCGTCTTATTTGAAAATCTCATTAACTAGTTGCCAACATTTTTCTAACCAGTATAAATCTAGAGCAGGATTTTCCATTAAGGCCATCTCAGAAGTTTAGGAGGTCATAAGCTGCACAGGAGCCTTATGAGTGAAAGAGGCCAGAAGTTGAAACTTGCATTAGATATTCTTGAGCTGATTATGAAAAGTAAAAATAAAATGGCTATAGCTGTATTTAAGAGTAGTTCTTTTGGGGAATCTTTTTCATAGCTATTTTAATTTCTCTGAAAAGGGCCTTATGAGAAAAAAATTGAGAAACCCTGATCTAGAGTAAAGTTTAATAATTTGAGTCGATGTAGAATTAAAAATCATTTTATTAAAAGTATTTTAGATCGAAATTAAATGCGTTTTAAGCTTAACTTAAGTTATACAAAAAAATCACAATATCTATATTCATTAAACACTTAGATTGATTGTGTTATTAAAAAAACCGGTTTAAATAAAAAACTATTATCATAAGAATTATTAATTTTACTTTCCCTAGCTCTAATACTAGGATAAAAAACAAAAAGTATTGAAAAACTGCTAAGTTAAAGTTTGAGGCTCCAAATATTTTCAGAACTACTTGTAAAACACAAACTATTTGAAGTTTTAAGCTCATGTTTCCAAACGTCTCGTGGTTTACTAATTTGCTGAAGTAGTTTGTATACGTAGTTTCAAAGTATTCTGAGTTAAAACTTAAGCAGAAGAACCAGCTAGTTTATTTTTTATTGTCATTCACAAAACTTTTACACGATAATAAATTAATTAGACTTTGTCTCATAACTAATAAATATCAAGGTTAACTGATATAAAATAATAAATATATTATCACGATAATAATTGGTTAAGAACCCATATTTCTAGTACTCTTCAAAGTTTTAGAATGCAAAAACGTACTAGTTTTAGAAAAAAATAACTCAGTTTGACTATATTCTTTTAAATTAGCTTATTGTTTTTTAAACGTTTTTTATGGTAACCAACAACACAATTGAACTAGTTTACAGTAAAACTATTTCTCCTTGGAAACATTACACAAATGTTTTGTAAACATCAAGAAAAAATGAATTAGTAAATTGTAGTAAAACTATCAAGAGTTACTTTAACCTAAAAAAAGTATATATTAAACAACAAGGATTTAATATTAAAAATTTATTGGAAAATTAATGACATTAAGAACTACAATTATATTGTTTTTTATTTGCAGTCATTTCAAGGTCAAAAGACAAATACTAAAATGAATCTTAAAGAGTTCTTTGACATCTTACATGATTGAACTGAAAAAAAAGTTGTGTTAAATTGTTACAATAATAACTTATAATGAAAATTCAGTGAATATTATTTGAAGGTAAAATAAGTTCGAAGTTATCTTTTTATAAACATATGGTTTTATAAAATGTTATTCTGAGCAAACACTCGTAAAAGTGTTAATTATGCCACATTTAATGAGATTATTACCGTAAACTAGTTCTTAAAGTTTAAATAGGAGTATTTAGAAAAATTATTACTTTATTTCTGTCTATTAAATCATTGAGTATCAATTAGTTTAATTTAAGCAAAATTATATTTACCATTCGGAGGTAGTTTCTTTTTCGGTTTTTTCAATGAAACTTCCATCTCTAAGTTTTCTTACTAATTGCTTTTGTTTTCTGCTGTAAAATATATTGATTCTAAGTTAAGATAGAAAATAGTTCATTTTATTCATAGGTTCTAAATTATCTTTACTGCAAACAGATCTTAACTTGTAAACGAGTCAAAAAGCTCTATTAATTACTGTAAAATTTGTTTCCTAAAGTTCAAAAATATTTATGATTTAATAGTTAAATAGGTACCACATGGAAAGTGTGCAAACAAATACGGAGAAAGATAACTTTCGACTGGAATAAAAATTCTACTAAAGTTTAAGTAAAATCTTTAAATTTTTCCTATTATAATCTTTGATAGAGTATAATAAATATAATCGTAGGATTTATCAGAAAATCACTGTGGTATTAATATTCCAATAAACATAAGAACATAAACATTTTAATTGTTGAAATTAATTTATAAAATATTTTTATAAATAAGTTATAAAAGCTACATCCTTATTTTTCTTGAAACAAGAAAAAAAACTTAAAATTAAAGATACATAATAAAATGACCTCGGAAGACTTGAAGTGAAACTTTAAAAGATACCTGAAAACTTAACTTAAAATGTTCTTTCTTCTATAGCTTTACACAGAAAAACTATTCTAGAAGTTTATTTAAAAAAAAAAAATTATCTATAAAAAGCATGCTCTAGTATAAGACTTAAATTAAAAATACGGATTAACGGTTGTGTATAATGTCATTTTATCTTCTAAGAACTTACTTTGCATTCTTTCCTTTCTTCACTCCGTCCAACTGATTCAGCATCTCTTCGTTTATCTCTTGCTGGTTTAGCCTGTAAAACATAAATACATTTATTGAGAGGCTAAAAATTATTTCAGCTTCTTTTCACTTTTAAAATATATGATCATGTTTAAAATCAGTCATTTAAAACCTCCTGCGTTTTCCTGTTACATTCTTAAGTTAATTTTTGAAAATTAAAAGGTTTGAACTTAAGTTTAAATTGAATCAAAGTAACAAACTTTTCTCTAAATACTTTTATTTGTTTTTCTTTTTCCTGTCTTTCATTTTCGAACATGGTCACAAACACCGCGATAGTAAATAAAATCATAAGGAACACCATTTTTGTTGCTTCCGTTTATAAATTCTGTTGGATTTGTTAAAAATATGTCTTTTAATCTTTTTTATAAGCAACTTATATCAACAAAAAAGTATGATTAATGTCAAGTAAAATTTTATTAATTCACAACCTCTATTGAGATAGTAAACGATTTTTTTGTTTTGTTTTATGTCTCAGATATTGTTATAGGGTTAGTCATATTATAAAGTAACATTGAAGTAACAGTAAAAAAACCCTAACTGTTCTTAAACTCTGCTATTAAATCTATTGCACTTATATTGGAAAAAATACTTGGTAGTTTTTGTAAAAAGTAGTAAAAAGAAACTTGAAATATTCAGTTATGTAAAATTAATTTAATTTTTATTTCTAAGGTTTTGCAGCACTTTAAAATGTTATCCATTTAATGTTTCATTTATTACGTTTTTATCATAAATTTTTTTTACGTCACTAACAAGTTTATTTTACACTTTTGTTAGCCAAAAGCAAATGTGAAATTTAATACCCATTAACTGCACTTAAAAACAACTAACACGTGTATTTAGGTTTTAATTTTTAATATTAAAGTTTAGTGCATTCATATACACATCTTATTATAAATATAAACATAAGTTATATTAAAAAATTTAAAATAATTTCAAAATAAATTCAAATAACTATCTTTTTCTTCACAAATACTAAAACAAAAATCGTGCAGCAAAATTAAATTCAGATTTTTTTTGATAATTTTTGTCAAAAATTATCAGGTACTTTATTGTAAATAAAAGTTAAGTGATTATGCAAAATAACTTGTAATAAGGGTTGCCACTCATTTAACCATTCAAGTAAAATATAATAAAGATTAAATGAAAATTGGAAAACATGGAAACTTATCAACATAAAAAACCTTCAAAGTAAAAATAAAAGTGCATAATACAAACATAGTTTAAGGTAAAATAATTAAGAATTATAAAACAAGTCTGATTTTCTGAAAATTATCCAAACCAGTCTAAAAAAATATTATACAGTAACCTCTCGGATCTTTACGCACTCGTGACGTTACGCACTCTCGTTTAGTTACGCATTTCAGAATTCTATTAAATTCATAAAATAAAATCTTTCATTTTTTTTTATATTGCACAAATTAGGTTTAATGTATATTTTTGAATTAAAATATGTTTTTGAATGCTAACACACCTCTCTATATCTTTAGACTTTGTAAATTTATGTTCCTTGACTAATTGATAAACATTTAGTTATACCTCAGTATATCAGAAATTTTGTTAACAATAAGAGATTAAATCAAAATTCTGAAATAAACATGTGTGTTTAATAATAAAAGTATAATAAAATAATGAGAGTTTAAAACACAAAAAAAATAATACAGCAGCCTTGTCCTATATATCAATACACACCATTTTATAATTGTAAAGAAATGCTTAATTATAAATTGAATTTGCCAAGTAGAAAAGAATATAAATGTCATATATAAATAAAGATAATTTCTATTTATAATTAAAATAGTAAAACTATTTCTACTCGTATTTTTATTTTATAGAAATTCAAATCCTTTTTCAATATATGTATAGTTTTATCTGTTGTTTTCATATTTATAAATTAAGTAAACAAATAGTTAAAAGTGGGAAAGTGCCCAGTCTGCTTTTAACTAGAAGCAATATTAAAAAACAGCCATTGTAGTGAGAATATTTGGTACCTCTCGTTTCTTTTACGATCTCTCATATCTTTACGCACTTTTTCTGTGGACACAATGTGCGTAAATAAGCGAGAGGTTACTGTACAGAGTGTTTAAGATTAGTTCAAATTGTCCTGTGTTAGCTGAGTAAGCCTGATTAAAAAAAAATTGCCTGATTCCTAAGTAACCTAAGTAGTCTATGTTTGTGGTAACCCTGCTGAAAACAGATTTTATTTATAATTATACATATATAAATAAAAACAAATTTTTTTTTATGAATAATTATAGAAATTACCTAGATATCACCCTATTGAAAAAACTATAAAACTACAACAGCTCACAAATAACTATAAATATTACTGTGCGGAAGGAACCAAGTCAAGGTGTTGATGTAAACCTAGCTTAAACTGCTAGGTTTACATAATGCTTCCAAAATATGCAGCAGCTAACTGAATAGCTTGTTATTTTTAAACAAATTTTTTAATTAAATTCACTCATGTGTAACAAAGTAAAAATTTGTAGTTTTGTCTTGTTTATTTTAAGTCAACAGGTCATATTTTTGATAATTCGAAATTATTCTTGACACGCCTCTGCTAAGCAGTAAGAATAATGAAAAACCTGTACACTTATAAAAAACTAAATAAATAATAATAGTTTATGTTATATACTAGAACATTAGCAACTAAGCTATCTTATTTATTCAGGTATATGGATGAAATATATAAATAAACTTGTGTATTATAAAGATTTGCTAATCATTGAGGATGAAAGGAAAATCTTAGTGACTAAAGTCAAACCTATATAAGCCCTGAGTTTTTTAAATTTTTAACAAACCAAATTTATCCTGAGTAGTCTTACTGTCTGATTGTGTGAAAACCCTGACTAAATAACAGAAAACTTAAAATGTTTGCTTTACAAAAAATTAATATTATACTTCAAAATAATAATAAACAAACTTGCAGAACAAAGATTTGAAATTTAATTATTAGTTTAAAAGTTTCGTGCATGCATATTCATATTTTTTTATAACTATGAGTTGTTTTAAATTCAAAATTAAAAAAAAAAATCAATACTTTTTTTCTCCCGTAAAAACTTAAAAATAAATCAAGCAAAAAAAGTAAAACCTATTTTTTTTATTTTTTCTCAATTTTATCAAGAACTATTCATTATTTTTTCTAATATTAAAATTTAAGTGAATATGCAAGAAAAATTGTAACCAGGGTTGCCTTTCATTGAACCAAAGAAAAAAATACAACTGCAACCGCATAAAGCTAGTTACAGTTGGTCTATGCTTTAGAAAAATGTAAAAGAAAAAATTATTAAAAAAAAGTATTAATCAATACTAAAATTCTTAAAATAAAAAAACAAAAGAACTTAAAAACATATATTTACGGTCAGATAATTTAAAAGTTTAAAAAAAAGTCCAAGCTAACTGAATATTATCAACAATAGTTTGAAAAAAAAACCAGATTATCTAAACAAATTCTAATGTTCCTGAGTTTACCTGAGTTAGCAGCCTGGTTTCTTCTTAATTTTAATTTTTCCTAAATTATCCTTACTCCTAAGCAGTCTAAATTTGTTGTTACTCTGCTGAAAATAGTTTATGAAAGAAAATAATCCTTTTTGCTAGTTTAATAGATGGAAGTTACTTAAACAATCACCTTATTGAAAACTAAAAAGCTACAATAGTTGACAAATAAATAACAACACTATTGTTTAAAATGACTTTGTTTAAATACCGAGTAAAATTGTTCATCTAAACTTAAATTAAACTTTTCCTTAAATATACAACTGCTAACTTTAATACTTTTTAAGTTAGTATTCACTCAAGTGTAACAAAGTACAAATTTGTACATTCATCTTTTTAGTTTTAAAGTTTTAAAGTCAGCTTTGATTTTTGATAACTTCAAAAATAAGTAAAATTCATATTAAAATTAGCAAAATTATACAATGTCCAATTATGTCTGAACTTTACTGAAGTTTTTATCGCAAAAAAAAAAAAAACAAACTTAATTTAGTATTTTTTAAAACATATTTAAACAATATACAAAATTTTGAGACATAAGTACAGTCATTAGGATGAAGAAGTATTACTATGTGGCTGAGTTGCTGTGGAATGACAAAAGTTACTGGAGCATGATATTTTTAGTTAAATCAAAAAAAAAGTTTATTAAGTGTATCATGTTGAATATACTCTATTTCTAGCAACCCATTAAAACCTACGATAAACTATTTTTTAATATGATAGTTTAATTATATACCTTATACAAGATTTTACTTTCTTAAAAACTGTTTAAAAAAAGAAGCGTTTGTGTGTGTGTGATCAATAAGCTGGTATAAAAAACCTTTTAATTATTTAAGTTAAATGCAAAATGTTTGTAAAATGCTTCCAACAAGAATTAGTTTTGATATTTATTTGTGTAGTTTTGTTGTTATTGTTATGTGTGTTATAAAATTACCTTAAATTTGTAATGGAAAATATTTAAAGTTATAATATTTTTCTAATAAAAAAAGTCTTAGTAAGTTTATTTTATCTGAAAAATATTAATAGCACTAATTTTACAAAATTTAATACAAAAATCTAAATGAGATTAAAAACAGCTAAAATATATAATTAATCTTATATAGTATTTTTTAAACTAGAAAAACGAAAATAAATTCACTAGTTTATTTCGTAACTCATAAATTTATTTTAAATATGTTATTAGTGTGTTTACAAAAGTTATCTGTCAAATAAACTTATTTTCTATTTACTTTACTGTACAATTGACTAAATACAAAATTACAACCGAGCACTGTATTATTAAATAAAAGGTATAACAAACTAAAGAGTTTAAACAATAACCACGTAAGTTTACTTTTAGCTGTTATAAATTGAGGAGTAAAACAAAACAAGTCCATGATCAAGGATTAATGAAGTTTTTAAATTAAGATACATTTTAAGTTAAACAAATGTTAGTCTTTTTGTGAAACAAACTAAGAAAAATAAAACTAAGGACTCAAGGTAGTTCAATTAAAAGTAATTGAAGTTTTTTTATAATGATCGAAACTTTAAACTTTGCATCTAAAACAGAAAACTATTTACTATTTCAATGCAAAAAACATTATTTTAAAATCAATTTATAAAACAATTAATTTAAAAATCTTACTTGGTTAAAAATTAAAAAAAATCGATAAACCACTAAAAGCAATTATTGTATAGTCAATTTGTGGTAAATCATGTTATTGTTGCAACATTGTAATTGAAAACAAACAAACAAAATTATAAAAATACTTATTATTTTTAACTCTCTATGCCAGAATTTTTTACATCAATTTATTTTGTTTGTTTTCATAACTTTTATATACTTAGTTTGCATGTCATGTATAAATTTACATATTCTTCTTCGTAATTTTGTCCTAATTAGTGCACTTAGTATACTTACAATTGACACCCGAATAAATTCCCACTCATGTTAATCGTTAATTTTATAAGGATATCCGTGTTTTTCACGAGTTACCATTTTTGCATGTCGTGAATTTTATACAAGTAATTTTAAAGTCTACTATTTATGTTTTAGTGTTTAGATCAGATTTGTTAACATAGGCTTAAACAAAAAAGATTGTTATAAAACTATTTTGAACAAGTAATCAAAAACATAAATAACCATAAGTATTAAAAAAATATCATAACTATGACTATTCTAATTTCATACATAACTACATTAGTATAAAAAAATAACAAAAACTTATATTAAATATACATTTACGCCATTTAGTATCAGACAATAATATAAAATTACATTTTGTAAGTGTTCTACAATAGGGGTAGGCAACGTACAGTCTGCGGGTCAATATGGGTAAATGAACGGCTGGTGAGTCAAGTGACCGGTCCGCCAAGGTCAATATTACAAAAATTTTTATATAACTTCGTATATATTTTTACAAAACAAAACGTAAAAGTTAGACTTTAAAAATATGCTAAATGTATTGTGTAGTTGTAAAAACACCGTTTTGTCCTTATATTTTTCTTGTTGTTCAAAATAATTTTGAATACTCTTTTGTCAAATTACCCTAAAATAGTATTTATTTAAACCTGATACTTTACGTATCTACCTTTGGCAATCTAACATGTCAATGAATTTTTTTTAATTGGACAAGTCAAAAAAGACAGTGTTTACCGAATAAACACTGAGTTGTTTATATTTATATT
Organism: Thalia democratica; assembly: GCF_965202585.1. Classification (NCBI taxonomy): domain Eukaryota; kingdom Metazoa; phylum Chordata; class Thaliacea; order Salpida; family Salpidae; genus Thalia; species Thalia democratica. Next base: position 31,862,881 of record NC_139172.1, on the reverse strand, counting down.
AAGGAAAGTAGTTTTTTTATTATTTTACAACAACTAATTGACAAGTATTTTTAGTCAAATTTTTTAATTTTGCATTTAAAACAAGTTCAGGGAAAGTTTTAAGTAGTGATGTACCGGACCAACAATTTCGGGTCCGGCCGGACCCGGATCCGGACTTTTTTTTCAAGTTAGAATCCGGCCGGAACCGGACCCGGACTTTTTTTTCAAATTAGAATCCGGCCGGAACCGGACCCGGACTTTTTTTTCAATTTAGAATCCGGCCGGAACCGGATCCGGACTTTTTTTTCAAATTAGAATCCGGCCGGATCCGGATATCAGACAAAAATGGCAATATCCGGCCGGACCCGGACCCGGACCCAGATAGTGAGTTCGGTACATAACTAGTATAAACTAGCCTGAGTCAGAATGAGGTTTTTAAAAACTGAAAAAAAAGAACTTTAATCTAATAATAAGTAGATCAGCTAGCCACAAGGTTTACAAATTTAGGTTTTATTTACAATTAAAAATCTGAAATCAAGTTCTTGAACCAAATACACTAGAAAATTTCCAAATATTGAAAACTGGATCAGCTCAAACTCATTCAAAATTTAAAAGAAAACTAGCCTGAGCTTTTATTAAAAACTAAACTAGCCTGAGGCAGTCCAAGGTTTTCTAACATTCCCAAAATTTTTCAAACTAGCAGGGTTGTCACTGTTTAAGTCAATAAAACTAGCTAGAGTGAGTATAAACGAGCCTGAGTCAGAATGAGGTTTTTAAAAACTGAAAAAATTACTTTAATCTAATAATCAGTAGAACAGCTAGCAAAGGTTGACAATTTGGTAGTAAAGTTGTGTACTGATTGTGGTACACTTAACTTATTAGTACTACCCATCATAATTAAATCCTACCTTATTTAATTAATATCTAACAAACACTAAATTCTAACTGAGACTACTTTCTATAATCAGACATGACAGTTTTGAGTGATGAATCGTTTATATAAAACACAACAAGAAATACTAGCATATACAAAATTATTAATTACTTTGGTAACACTTTAAAAACTGGAAGCTTATTAAACCTAATAAAAAGACTTAATACAATAAACTAAAAATTAAATAAAACTTTTAGTAAACAAAAAACTGTAAAATTTTTAATAAACTTTTAAACCTGGCTTAAATATTAAAACAATTAAACACCAGTTGAAATATTCACTTATCAAAAAATTTCACAAAAAAGTTCAGATATTTTCGTGCTTCAAGCTGCACACCAAACTAACTAACTGCTTACATATAAACTGCCTAATCATGTTCTGATGTTTTGTTGCATCAGTATTTAGTTTGAAACATTTCGTCATATGATTCTCATTGGCTCGTACATTCATCCGTATTAACTCTAAATATCCTCTGAGCTCAACTTTAAACAATAAATAATGCAAGTATTCATTCTAAAGTTTTCAATTTTACAACAAATGTAAAGAGTTGCATTTCTGAAATGTTTATTTCATAGTTTAAATGTAAACAAATGTAAATTAGTCACGTGTACATAATGGGCCAATCACGGTAGGTTTTTAATTTTAACTGACGAAAATGACTCTTATTAATTTACACTGGATTTGTTTTTGAAAAAATACTTTTCAGTATGCTCTTTTCTACTAACTAGATCCGAATCGACCGGATCTCTGTTAGGATCCGGCCGGAACCAGATTCGGACTTTTTTTTCAAATTAGAATCGGGCCGGAACCGGAACCGGATCCGGACTTTTTTTTCAAATTAGAATCCGGCCGGAACCGGACCCGGACTTTTTTTTCAAATTAGAGTCCGGCCGGATCCGGATATCAGACAAAAATGGCAATATCCGGCCGGACCCGGACCCGGATAGTGAGTCTGGTACATCACTAGTTTTAAGACGCGTATTGGACCGAAAACTGCCAATTTAGTAACTTAAAAAAAAAAAAAAAGATTATACTCAATTTTCAAAAATGGATTAGATCTCAGATTTTGAATTCATGATAGATTTGTTTAGGCATATGAACATACTGAATACTAGGGAAGGGTACTTTTGCTTATGAAATTTACTCTGTATTAAACGCATTAGAGTCAAAGTTTAAAAGTTTTCTCGCCATCTCAGTAAGAATAACTTGACGCATTTTGCAAAATTTTCAAATACAGAACAATCAGTGATATCAACTGAAAAGTACATTTATACTTTTTTTTTTCGCTTGCCAATGAGTTTGGTGTGACGATAAGTTTAAGTGTGTCAATATCTTCAAAGAAAAACTTTAAATTAAAAAAATGACAACATTTATATTAAACTTAACAAGTCAAAGCTTGTCTCAAATAGTTTTTATTAATCAAATTATTGTATCTATAAAAATAGTATTAATTCTTCCCGGGGTTAACATAAATAAAATAGTCTTAATACTTAAAGAACAATAACTTAAGTTAAAACTTTCGTTAACTAAATGGTTTCGATAGTGATCTAAATTAATATCTGGCTGCATCTGAATCGTTTTTGAAGTTAGGATTTAGCCGGATCCGGTCTATTTTTTAAATAAATATCCGGCTGGATAATAGTTTATTATTAGGATATAGTTAGATTATCGAGCTGGATCCGTTTACTAGATCCTTTAAATTAATACTTCGAAATGCTCAAGCCCGCCGAGTGTTTTGTTTTTCCCGGATCCGGCTCCGGTTTTACAACATTGCCTACAGTGTTGAAACTGGATACGATTGGATCTGGTCATAGGTTGCCAAGATCATAATCAGGTCATGGTTTTATTGGAAAAGATTAGATTTTTCATATGCTACATAAGAAAAATGGGCATAACTTTTGCACGAGAAGAAACTTATGCAAGAGGGGTCACTTCTGCACGGCGACTCTTTTGCATGAGCGTCACTTTAGAACATGGGGTTACTTTTGCACAGCGTCACTTTTGCTAGAAGACACTTTTGCACAGGTCGAAAAAGAATTTAGTTTTTTTTTTAATTAACTTTTGACTTTTTTTTTTCTACTATTACCCTTCCTAACCCTTACCCTTGGTTTTTAATTTAGTTTTTGATTTTTATATTTTTATTTATTATTTATTTTCCTGTCATTTTTTTGATTAATAGTCTTTATTAGGTAGATACTTTTTTCTATCACTGTTATCTCTAACCCTTACCCTCGGTTGGTAACTTTTTATTTTATTAATTTATCTTTTCATGTTTTATTTCTTCTTTAATTTTTTCTATTTTTGTTTTTATCTTATATATTTTTTTACTATTTTCGTGCAAAAGTGAAGCCGTGTAAAAATGTCCCATCGTGCATAAGTGACCCGTTCCCACATAAAAGGGTTAATGTAAAAAAAGTTTTTGTATAATGTTACCTCTTATACTGTATTAATTTACATAACTAGAATAATAAGTTTTATTTTATTTTTAAATGATTGTAAAAAAGTTGGAAACGTTTATTGAAGTAGTTCCACTAAAATATATTGTTAAGAATTAATAACTTTAAGTTTCTCTATTATCTTTGATTTAGAACACTATAATGCTAATTATTAACAAAAATTTCAGTAAAAACTAAAACCACTCAACTGTTTTTTTAACAACATAGTAAATTTTTGTACAAAATTGTTATTTTTGTAAATTTGATTTTTAATTAACTAATTATGTGTTAACTTTATTAAATCTTGCATTATTTTCATACATTTTGCTTTTTTAAATGTGTTATTAAAAGTTAAACAGCTTAAAAATTTAAAATTCATCTTATCTAATATCATCTACCAATAAAGCAAATGTGTACAAAATCGGTTTAGAGTATATGTTTATCTCACATTGTTTTTAAAATTTGTTTGTCAAGCACTCACGTCATATATATATACGTTAAAAAAGTAACAAATTATCTTACAATAGAAGTATTTAAAGAGATGTTATTAAAGATATTTTTTTAATATTTTTTTTTATCCTATCATATTAGTAAAGAAAGTACTTCGTCTTTGAACATTTAAATTATATAGCTTGCTTTAACTATTGTATACGTTACATAGAAATACTTTAAAATGTCTCTTATAAATGAAACTACGAAAACGATTGATAGAAAACTATCACAAATACACCAAGAAATATTAAAACAGCAAGAAGAAATTGAAAAAGTTGCAGAAATATTGTCTGAAATTGAAGTATTTCAAAATAATGATGAAATTTTAAATGATAATAAGAGAACTGTTATTAGAAAGCTGAGTAAGTTACTTGGTTATTTTTTTTTCATAGCGTTTTATGGTAGTTAATAAAACAATTTTGATAGTTATAACTCATCTTCAACAATTCAAACTTTAACTTGCTTTATAGTATCATTAACTTTTTATAGCATTTAATGAAAGGACTAGTAAAAAAGCTCCAACAGATGAAAAAGATCAAAACGTTTTGAGTAGTTAGTTTGTAATTTTGTTTTTTAATTCATAAGATTAATCAGTAAGTAATACTTTAAGACTAATATTTTAGACTTATAGATAAAAAGTAAATAACTACATTTGTTTTTTGAAAACAAAACATAAAAAAAATATTTACTAATTGAATAATTTCGTTGGAAAGTTCATAAATTAACATAAATATTTATTTAACAACTGTTAACCTAGTGTTTTCTTTCAATTATGTCAAAAATTTCAAACATGAAAGTAAATTTAAAGAAAAAAATCGAAAACTAATTAAAATTAAAACTGATTAAAACTGAAATGAGTACAAAGATACGAAAGTGTCATGATAATAGTTTTTTTAGTTTTAGACGTAAACAATTAACTTTATTTTTTGATATATTCTAGAAAAGTCTATCGCAAAGCCACAGAAGACTTCAAATGTTCAAATCAAAAACATTGTTCAAAATGTTAAAGAAAACAGTAAAAATTCTATTTTAAAATATCTTTTACAAAAAACTGACAACTCGAACTTAACAAACAGACTTTCTACCAGCACATTTATGAATAAAAATCCTAAAAAGTATTGGTTAGAAAAATCAGCCTTCGAAAAAAATAATGCTACAGATTTGAGTAATGTTTCTTTCACAGATGATTTAAATCCAATGGTTAAAAGACCTTCGAGGTATTTTTTAAAAAATACTGATCACTTTAATTTTACAAACCTACCTTCTACCAGCGGATTTTCAGGTAAAAACCCTCAAACAAGTTCTTCGTCACATTCCATTAGTTTAACTCCGACTACTAGTTCCAGGAATGTTTCTTTGATTGATGATTTTAGTACACCCACGACGAATAATAATGGGACCTTGTCAACTTTTCATCCACAAAATACTGCTAACTTTACTTTTACGGACAGACCTTCTACCAGCGCATTTTTAAATGAAAATCCTAAAAAGCATAACATAGCAAAACCCACCCATGAATTAAATAAATGTATAACCTCGAGTAATTTTTCTTTTAATAACGACTCTAATGCACCAACAGCAAACAAACATGAGTCATCATCAACCTTGAACAATGAGCATATCGTTGAAATGATGCTTGCTTTATTCTTCGTTGATAACACGGATCCCACGGACGCTGATATCAAGTCCCTGTCCGAACTGACAAAGAAAACCGAAACGTTCGTTAGAAATTGGTTCAAAGTTACAAACGCAAGCTTTGGTAGTAGAAGGTCCTTTTTGAGCGGCAGTCAGATCCCGTTAGCGATTTCGTTCTTTAACATTAATCCCAACCCACCGTTAGATCACTATGCAAAATTGAGTGAAATACTGAAGGCTGAAAAGCTGGCGATCTTTCGATATTTCAAAAACAGAAGACACCATTTGAAAATAAAAAAACGGTTTCGTTATTCTATCACGTGTAGTCAACACGAAGAAGCAAAATTGAAGCGGTGTTTTGAAAAGTATTACGACAACGAAAATTTGTCCGTTGAGAAAATGTTAGAAATAGCAAAGGAGATCAAAATGGACGAAATAAAAGTAGATATGTGGTTTAGTAATGAAAAATCAAAGGTTAACCATCGTAAAAATAAAGCTTTGAAAAATGAGAAGTGTGTAAAATTACCTGAACTGGCAAATGAGTATCAAGGTTGTTCAAGTCATGTAGGAAATCCATATATTCACAGTTTGTTACGTAATAAGCCCTCTATATCAGCAGTAAACAATACATCAAATCAAACAACTCAAAACCAACAAGACGCAAATAGAAAACCAAATCAAACTAATCAACCGATGGTATATCATACTCCAAACAAATTAATTAAAAATCAAGCTTTTGTAAAAAGTGCACCAAATTTAGTAAATCAAAATCAAAAAATGGCAAACAACACACCAAACGACGCTTTAAATGCTCACATCCTTTACACAAAAATACAAGATTCTGACTTTTCCGATGAGCTTAAACATAAATTTTTGAACCTTATCAACAATTATAATTTATTAAACAGGCTAAACCAAACATCGAGGTTGAATAGATTTTTGCCTGAAACCAGGTCAGGTTGTAGTGATGTAAATTTGCAAAAAATGATAAATTTCCAGCAAATGTTGGGTAAAACTTGTAGTAATCAAAATAACCAAGTATCTTCAAGTAGACAAACTGAGCAAAATCGATCATCATCAACACTGAAAACTGATGACTTCATTTCAGATCATGACAGGTTAAATTCAAGAAGTTTATATGACAAAGTGATTAGTATATCTCGTGGAAATAACAACAAAGAACAAGGATCTTCAACACCTAATATTGATAAATTAAACCAATTCATTAAAAATTTTAAACGTCGATAAGAAGTAACGTAAATATCACATTGTTACTACTTTACAATTACTTAGTAATCTTATTCTGACATAAAATTTTTATATAGTTGCTTGATAGTTTTATTATTGTAAACATTTAACAGTTTTTTTATATTTTAATATTACAGTTATACTTGACTTAAAAATTAATTGTTTAAAAATATTTGTATAGCAACTTAAAACTATTCTATCCTGTTTCAATTTTTTATTTTACGTCGCTTTTTTAAGCATAAACTTATTGTTGTGTGCACTAGTTCTTATGATATGAAAGTTTTCTAATTATTTAAGACTAATTAAATAGTTTGTCACTATTATTCAATATTTTATATAACTTGATTTAACAACAAAAGACAAAGAAGATAAATTTCAAAAATACCAATAACTATTTATTTATGTTTTTTAGCAGTACGATTTATTTTATTAAAAAGATATATTTAACAAACCAATATTAAACCCTCAGAAATTGTGTTTAATAGACATAAAGATTAGAATTATTTTTTTCTTTAATCTGGTAAATCGCGTCTGTTTGAATCATTACCACAGTCGTAAGTTTAAATTGATTTTATAATAACGTATTGTTAGTAACAATAAAAATTTGTGTTTAGGGCAACAAATACAGTAACCTCCCACAAATCTACGCACTTGTTTAAAAACGCCTTATAGATATTAAAAAAAGTACGAAAGAAATAATTTTAAAGGTTTTTAATGTTTTACAAATTAAGTTGTTGTATATATTAAATTAACATTATACAGTCACCTCTCAAAAATCTACGCACTTTCGTTTAGTAACGCATTTAGAATTTTAAAAAATATTGTACAATTAAAGTTTATTGTATGTATTTAAAGGAACATTACCAGAAGATTAAAGCAAGTTTTTTGAAAAGTAAAGAAGGAAATAGATTTTTGATAAAACTGAGATTTTAGAATTCTTAATTTGTGCTTTTGATAAACAACCTATTAGACAAGATCTATATTAGGTTGGCATAGAAAAAATAGTTTAATAAAATTGTATACAACAAACTTTTTTTATTAAAAAGCTTGTTACATATTTTGTACATTTTAAACGAAAACTACCAAAAACAATATATAAAAAAGTGGAAAACTCATAACTGCGTTTAACCAAATGCAGCATTAGAAAACAGCCCGGGATAACAGTCTTTAGTTTATTAAACCTAAAATTTGTCTCCTTTCTTAATCATTATAAGAAAACCGCCAGTATAATTAATATGGTGGTAGATATTAATTTATTAGATAATGTTAAAGTAAGTATATTTGCTACCTCATGTTTAATTACGTTCTCTCGTTTAAATATGCAGTTTTGCATTGGTTGCAATGAGCGTAGATTTACGAAAAGTTTCTGTTCTTCTATTCTTCATTTTGAAATATTTTCTAATGCAAATTTTTAGAATTTTAAAAAACTAATCGTTTTTTTTTTATTATCTATTTGCTATAACACTGTCTTTTTAAATTATCATTTATCATTTCAACACAGTTTTTAAAAATTATATTTTTGTATAAGTATATTTATAGACTTAAACAAGTTTCAACTATAATAATAACAACAATAATTTCGAGAACCAAATATCAATAAATGATTTTAAAAATTTCGTAAACAGTAGTCTTTTTAAGAATGGTAACTCAATGAGTTTTAAAAAAATGTATTGTTCTTAAATTTACTATTAGCCTCGTTTAAAAACTTGATTATAGTTTTAAATCTAAGTTAGTTAAAACGTTTCTACATTTTCAAGTACATATATAAGCATTTACAGCAACGATGCTCTGTACCTGAGGTTTTTAATATTTATTTTGAAAAATTAACACAAAATGTTAACCGAGACTAAATATTACAACACAAAAATTTAACTGTATTATACTTTTGAAGTATGTAGTTTTTTACTATAAGTTTGTATTATCGTAATAAAAATTTTATTATTAATAGCAAATTTGAGATTACCTATTGAATTACAACTTAATAAATTTTATTTTTATTTAAGAAGTTAGTTTTTATACGAGTAAATCATACTTGGATTCTATTTTAAAATATTTTCACTACTTTTTATATAAAACTGCTAAAAGAATTTCTTATTTATTTTTTTCGAAAATAAAAAGTAAAATTACATGTTTGATATGCACATTTTCTTTTTGAAACAATTTTGTTGGTTTTAGTTTTAAAGCATTTGTGTGTATACCATTAAAAAGTATATTAAACCACAAACTATAATGGTTAATATTAAATCTAAAATTTTTAAAGAATTTAGTTATTACAATATTTGTCTTTTAATTACCAAGAAGTTGTTTTTTACTTACTTTGTGACCTATAACTGCTTCCATTTACTTGTATAATTTTAAAACTCGATAAACTAACAATGAAAAAGCTATGACGTATGGCTAATGATAAATTTATATTTTAATTAAAAATGTTTCACTTTAGACAAAATATTTATTTAAGTTCAAATGAGTTTTGATTTTAAGAAGCTACATGAAAAAACTTTAGGAAAACTCTTTATTTGATGTTTGCTTAATTTTTTTTTGAAAAAGGAGGTAAGTTTATGATGCTAAAGATATGATCTAAAACATTAATACATTCAAATATCATAAAATAATTAACACAAAAAAATTTACGAAGTTAATGTATGTAAAATAAATATCGGCCATCGAGCTGAACATCATTTATTCACTTTAGCTAGATATGAAATTTCTCTACTTTTGTCGAGTTTTGTTAGTCTAATTATTATTTTGATTATATTTAACTTTACTTAGCTTGCACTGTACCATTACGTACCTGCAGAATGTACCTGCAGAATGTTCTCTCTCATAAAGATTCTAATGTACCATTAGCCTTGTTAAACAATAATTGCAAAGATAACTTAAAAAAACCTTTTAGTAGCTTATTTGATATAAAATTTAAAAAATATGATTTTCTATTGTTTATGCGGTATCGCCGATAAGAAAAAGTTTAATTGTTGACTTCTGTATAATCGTTTAAACAAGGCTCTTTTGCTGAATAAAAATATAGATTTGTATTCTTTTGATACAAGTTTAACTAATATAGGTATGAATATGTCACACTGTTACTCAACTTGTGCAAACAGTCAGGTAGGGATTTGATACAAAAGACTTTTGAGAGACAAGTTGGAAAGTTTCGTGTTACATTACCCCAATTAGCTTTAACTTTATGTGTTGTAAATTGATATAGAATAAGTACGCACTGAAAATTGTATTCTAGATAAAAACTAAGAGCTAATTTTGAGAAAAACGTATGTTTTATGGAATACTAAATTTTTAAATTTTGGTATGTATCAGTGGCGTTCTGTGTAATCTTTCTTAGGTGGTGCAGGTAATTAAGAAAACTAAAAATTGCCGAGTTGCCCGTGCTCGAGTCGTCAGCTCAATTCGCCTCTGCTCGAGTTGCCCCTGTTAGAGTTGCCCGTGCTAGAGTTGCCAGTGCTGGAGTTGTCTCTGTTAGCTTTGTTTTCATTTTTTGTTTATCGGTTGTGGAATGATATTTAAGCTTGTACTGTTTTAGGTAGTTTTCAACTTAGCCTTCTTACCGCAAGATACTGATTTTGCGGTGATTCTTGAAAAAAATTCGCTTTTTTGAGTTCATTTGCGGCAAGCAGCTAAGAGTTTGCTGCAGTGTAGTCACCAAAATAGTCGTAGTCTAAATTGGAGTTTTATAAAAGATTTTATTTTCTACAAAATAAATAAAACGTTATAGATACTTAATTATTTCATACAAAATTTTAAGGTGGTATAGTTGCGGCAGTGCAACACCCACTCGACGGCCTTGGTTTGTATCAAACATAAGAATTTTTTAATTTTAACTCGTATAACGGCTGGTGCTAAAACTAGTTTTAAGTCTTCCATATTTACATAACAGTTTATAAATAATTACAAACAAAACTCTGTTCTAAATTTGCAACTTACAAATAACTTTTAAACTTTTATATTTTTAAACAAAACCTACTCACTTAAAAAAATTCTTTTTTTAATGTTTTTGTTGTGCACGATAACTTAAAACACATTTTAATTTAAAAAATAAAAGTTTTGCTTTTTAAAAAAAGCTATAAAAAAAACTATAAAATTAAACATTTTTAAACATTCTTTCGTAACTTTGTACAAACGGAACCTGTTATAACTTTCTCAGCTCAGTTGAGATTGAGTATAAAAAATTAATTTTCACAGAGAATTCAAAACTCTTTTTTATTAAAATGTATGGGTTGGAGTAAAAGGAGATGACTACTTTATTAAGCTCTTAGACGGAAGAAAAAGGCTGATGTCGACATTTTTTAGAGTTGGGATGAAGTCAACCCTATAGAGATGAAGATATAAGTGTTGGGGTAAGAGGCGGTCGACGTTTTTATGATTATTTGGAAGGAATAATTTTTATGAAGTTTGCAAACGCGCTTTTTGATTGAAAAATTTTTGAAAAAAGTTTAAACTTATTTTATAGGTTTTGTATTTGAAACTTTTGGTAATTGTAATCTGATACATTTGAAATACAAACAGTTCTCTACTTTTGCTGATTTTCGTAAAAATTAGATGTATAGTTTTTTAGTATTGGGGTTTTATTTGTTAAACTAAATAGAAAATAGTTAGAGTTAACTATTTAATAAAAAAGCTTTAATTTATACTAGTTTTAATTTGCATTGATTTATTTTATTAAACTTACATTTGTAGTATAACATGCTGTTTATAGAAGCTTGTCAGTGTTTCGATACCATTTTTTTGTTCACATGCCAATATTACTTTAATTTAAACAAATAAAATCGCAAGTTTTTTCTGTGTTTCAGTTTGTAAATAAAATATGTTTTGTGTTATATAAATTTAAACCACTAATTCTAGGAAAAGTTAAGCAAAAAGTTTCAAACTTATAACAAGCTTTTTTTTAACATTATAAAAAGTATATTTCGGAGCAAATTTTATCAAAAATAAGTCACAGAAAAATTACAAATGTGTGATTTTTTTGTATTTAATATAAACAAATTTCCAGCAAGTATTCTTAATTATTTAAAAATATTAGATTTGTAACATGTAAAAACTATTTTTAAAAGCTTTATTATGATAGCTTAAATATAATATTCTTTTAACTTTAATCTTGTAATAATGTGATAGTCTCAAAGTTTGACCTTTCAAATAAATTAACTAATAGCTTAGTAATTTATGTAAAAAAAACAGTTGAAAAATATTTACGTTTTTTAATCTTAAAGGTAGTAAAATCAATAAAATAGATCTTATAAAAAATGGTTGTAATTTCCCAAATGCAACAAAAATTATAAATAAACATATTTTATTAAAAAAATAAATAAAGGAATATCACGTTTTATTGCAGTTGTACTCAAAGTACAAAATAAACTAAATTGCTTTTTTTATTAGTTTATTAATTTAAAATCTCATCATAATCTGCTCCTCTTTTGGTATGCTTTTAGAAAAACTCTCACATCTCTGCAAAACCTGTAAATTTTTTTTTTTTTTTTCATAAGTAAAATATTTGTTTATGCTTATAATTTGATAGTTTTGTAATCGCCACAATCTTGTAGACTCAAACAAAAAGTATAATTAGTTATAATTTAAAACTGTTGTAAGAGAAAACTCAAATTTTAGTTTAGTAACACGTTAATGTAATTAGACTATCGTATGTCATTTATTAGTATTAAGAAAAATGAAGTACAAAAGTTACTTATTAAAAAAAAATATCATTTTAAAAAGCTGCTTGTTTTAAAATAGATGCCTTCGTTTTTTAAGTAAAGGAAATAAAAGCTTGTAAGCTAGCAAGTAAAAAGTGATTCGTTCCACTTAGTTAACACAGTATCTATAACTAGATTATACTTAGTATAAATATTTAGCAATATCTGACCAAAAATCAAAATTTACTTTGAAATCAATGTTACAATTTTTCCTTTTAATATTCACAGACTTTATACCTCATTTGTGAGAACATTAGAAGTAAATTTTTAAGACTTTCATCGTTTTGGTCTTCATACCAAGAATCTATCGGGATTCCATTTTCTGATTTTTTTATAATAAATACTTATAATAAAATATTAATGATTTAAGCTTTGTTAGTAAATTATAAGTTTTAAGTGTTAATGAAATCTAAATAAATAACAAAAGTAATAATATATGCATGACAAGTTAAAAAGTTTTATTTATATTCCAGAAAAAAAAATTAAACACTTTTATTTCAAAAATCACCTGGAGTATGTTTGTAGTTACTTTGTTTGTTATCGAGCAGAACAATTCTTGAGAGATCTTTGTGAACTTTTGTCAAATCTTTTGTGTAGCTCTTACCGGAATAGTCAAGGTTCTGAAGTCAAAAATTAGTTGTATAAAGATTTTGCTAGTTCTTATGTTTGTTCAGATAGTTTGCATTGTGAAAGGGAAAAACATGAAATGAATGCTAAACAAAATTATGAGTGTTGTTAAATTTTAGTTGTTCGTTTTACAAACTTAATTTTATGCATTAGTTGTCAGTATTTATATGCATGATCTAATAAACAACACATTTTTAAGTAATTTTATACTTTCAAAATTGAAACTTAACTAAAAATGTAAATTAAATAAACGGGTGAAGACAATATACTAAAAAAAAAAAAAAGAAAACCCTATATACTATGACACTAATTTTTTTCTTATGTTATTTCTGCATTTTCAAATTTTGTTTTCTGTTTCTTTCTATTGTGGAACTTTTGTGTTAAAAAAGTTGTTTCAACATGAAAAGCGACTCATTATTTTACAATAGATAAGTGTAAAAGAATAGTTTTTATTTTTATTTTAAAAACAAGAAGCGTGAAGATTACAAAATTTAAAATTATTTTAATTTTTGATAACGTAAAGTTTTTCTAAACTGAAAAATCAGCTTATAAAATTAAGTTTAATTTAGACTTCCTAACAAAATAAAAATGATAACTGCACTGTTAGAAAGTGAAACTTTTTAGTTTTAGACATTTTATAAAGTTTGATAAATTGATGAATAAGTTTTATATAGCTTTAAGTTGATAAAAAAGTCGAGGTTCTAAAGTTAGAAAATATTTGTATAAGAGTTTAGTTAGTACTAATCGTTTATTTTGGTTATTTGCAATGTAAAAGATAAAAATATTAAACAAACACACACCAAACGTAAGAGTGATGCCAAAAACTTAGTTGCTTACTTTTACAAACTTTACTACTTAAATTAGTTGCCAGTATTTAAATGTATGATATGTTAGACAATTACAATTTAATTGTTTTTGTTTTTGAAAATCGCAAAATATAGTCAGAAAATACAAACTACTACCAAGAAATTAGCAGAAACCTTGTACAAGAATAATAAAAAGAAATTATATAACAAAATAGTTTTTTTTTTAATATTTACTTCTGTTTGTTTTCAATTTTTTCTTGTTTAATGAAAACCTTTATGTGCTAACAAAAGTCAGAGTCATTTAAAACGCAACAAATTACTTTCCTATATATAAATAAAAACTTAATTATTAGAAAATTATTGTTTTCAATGAACTGCGGAAATTCTTTAATCTAAATATAAAATACTTTAAACTTTTGATAATTTAAAACCTATTTCGAATCTAAAAAACGTACATATAAAATTATACATCAATTTATGTTTTTTGATGTTAAAATGATAACTACACTGTTAGAAACAAATATTTTTTTAAAAACATTTTACAAATTTTGATATACTGATGAATAAATTTTATTTAGCTTTAAATATATTAACCTTTTTATGGAAGATTTTCTGAAAAACTTTTCCCTCTTTGTCAAGTTCTTTACATATTTCTATTGCATAAGATTCGGATGCAGCGGTAAAAATGTAAACGTCATACCATTTACTGACCTGAAAAAAAATTATAACTAAAAGTTTTGTGTTAAACTCTTGGTTTTAAGGAAAGTAAAAAATTTTATCTATGACAATAAAGAACTTTAACATGATAGGTGTTAAGATAAACTTTTATAACATAAAAAATATTTAAAAAAGCAAGAAGTATCTAAATAATATTACTTTTAGTTAGAACTCTCACTCACTGTATCAAGAAATAAATTTAGATGAGGTCTCTTGTAAGCCTTCCATTCGTTTTCTTTTGTCTGAGTTAAAACACAATCAAAGTTTTCTTTTTTATAAAAAAATTTCAATAGATAACTTAAACATGTCTTTTTTTTTTACTTTAGCCTATACTAACACCAAAACACTCAAAAAATTTGTTATATAGGGGTTTCATTTTGATTTAAGAAATACATAACATAAAAATAAAAAGTATTGCAATGACTAGTTTGGGTTACAATAGGCTTGGCCTTAATTGAAGCAAAAAAAAAGCCTGAGAAAGAGAAAAAAGTAGTAAGAGCTAAAAAATAAAACGTTTGCTGATGGCCAAGCTTAAACATTTTTAAACAATCAAAATTTCAGATAATATCTAGAAGAAATAAACTGTTTTAAGCTAAAAGTTAATTTTAATTGCAATAAGACCAGTTTGAAGTAGACAAAAATGATTTAAACTAAAATGAGTCTTGCTAAAAACCTTATGAACAACACTATCAACTTGAGCATTACAATTAACCTGAAATGCCTTAATTTCTATAATAACTTCATTTTTATATCTTGTACTAGCCTGACTAAGTTTGAGCATCAATCCTGATTTGAAACCTTTAAACATGTGTTTACAACACTTAATGTGTTTCAAGTACGAAAACAACGAACTTTATTAATCTATAGCAGACAATACAGTTATATAAAAGTTGTATAAATGCAGGCCAATAGTAAATGACCATGACACTAAATACACATTTTCAACCTTGAAACTGAAGTCAGGTTTAATATCCTTGTTTTTGTAAATTCTTTTATCATTTTTGTTCACACGCCTCGTGTGAAGTAACGTTTCATCCAAGTCCAACACGAGCATCTTCCTTTCAAATTCACAGCATTTACTTGCTTCTATCAAATATTTAAGTTCGATTATAAATAAATCAAACTCGGGTTTGTCAGGCTTAAAAACTTTGACGTAGGTGCTTATTACTTCGCCCACCCAGGGCAACCTCAAGTCTTTTTTTTTTGATGTCAGCTCGTCTATAGCCTCCTGTTTTACAGTCATAGTGTTTATAGTTATTCCAATGTCAATGTCAACTTTTATTTTAAATATTTAAATCAAAGTATTAATTAATGGTTAAATTAGTATTTTGTATTAGTAAAAACTTCTTTTTTCAAGGTTGTCGAGTTTTTATATTGCCATTCTTAGCATAAAATGAAATAAAGATATCCCCATTTACTTTTTAAATTTCTTGATAGTAATTGCTCACTTTGGGGGATCTTAATCTAGAAAAACAAAACGTATATTCTTCAAAATACTTAACAAGACCTTTTACTAATTAAACTGTTTATTACATGTTGAATTAAGACTTGTCAGATCGCATTTAGGATTTTGTTAACGAGGGTTTACCCAACACTTTAAGATAAGAAGCAGCTCTAGATTGCCTTTTTAGAGTCCGAACTGCGTATGTTTGTATTTAAAAAAGTTAAATAAGGCACTTTGAAAATAACAAAAGTGTTAACTGGTATATTATAGCTTTTATTAATTAAAGAAAACTATAAGGTATTGCAAAGATGCTAAATATATTAATTGTTTTGTTTAATTATTCAGATCTACTTATAAAATACAAATAAAATAGTCAAACATTTTTTTTAAACATTTTTGTTTCAATTACAAGTCTAAAACTTCATACAGTTTACAAAAACAAACAATAACTTTTAAAGTATTACTTGTTAAACTGACTAAAAACTTACTTACAAAAATA
This sequence comes from Thalia democratica, assembly GCF_965202585.1. NCBI lineage: Eukaryota > Metazoa > Chordata > Thaliacea > Salpida > Salpidae > Thalia > Thalia democratica. Next base: position 31,846,369 of record NC_139172.1, on the reverse strand, counting down.
AAGTCAGCGTAAATTTAATAAAAAAAATCAAGAAGTAGTACTGAGAGGAAAAAACTGATATAATATAGTTTATAAAAGTTTAAATGTTAACAAAATATTAAAAGTATTTAAGGAGCAAATATGTATGAAAAACGCACGGGAAATAAATATTTTTAAGTAATTAAAACTAGCCTGAGATATATATAGACATTTAAACCTGAGTTTTGCCTGAAACTGTATACAAGCATGACTATAATAAAACTATAAATACTTCAAGTTGTCTAAAATTTAAACACGTTCAAGTTATAGCATAAAGTTTGAAAAAAAAATTTAACTACCAAGGCAGAAGGATCAAATAATAAAAATAGAAAGTTAAACTAAGGATTTAAAAAAATCTATACTAAATTTTCTTAAATTTCTAAATTTTTTTAAGTAGTAGGAGAATTGGACAAAAAGTATTTAGATTAAAAACAAAAACTTAAGTAAACTTTAAAAAAATTTTTAAACATTTCAATGCAGTAAATTGATAAGTCGTTAAAGCAAAATATTTTTACACTTTTGTTGACAACTAAACATTTTTTTCTTACATAAATCTACAATAGTGTCACTTTCATAATTTATTTAAAATTTTTCATCGACAATATATTTTCTTTAACTAATTTAACTGCTCTTTTTCGTGTCATGAGTTTCACATATTTGATCCATACCGATATGTTTTATCATCAATTTCTTATTTACATTACAAAATTAGTATTAACTATGAAATTATGGAAAACACTTCCAGATTTTTGATTTATTTTAACCTTAAATTAAAGTTGAATTATTTGTTGCATTAAAGTTATAAGTTAGTCTAAACTATACTAAAAAGTTTTAATTTGTTTTTAAATGCAGGTGAAAAGTGAAAAATCTAATACTTCTGTTTTGCTTTAAATATATTATATTTAACAAATACAACTAAAAACTGAATTTTTTGCCATAATATGTTAGAAAAAAAAACTTATAATTAAGTAAATTTTGTTATAAAATTGAAATTTAAAGGAGAAAACACTTTAATTTTATTTTAAACTATAGTTAAACTACTTGTTTATAATATCATTTTTTGAATTAATTTTCTGTCTTTTCCATTTAATTCCAAAAACCTTATCACTTGTTTTTAGCCTAATTAGCAAAATTTAAAAATTACCACAATAGAAATAATGATTTTAAATTTAGTAGTAGTAAGTTTAGTCTATAGAAGTATGATGAAAATGTTAAATTGTGAATTTAGAAATATAATGGGTAAGTAATTAAGTTGACTTGGTAAGTTTTTACTGAGTTACAATATAAAAAAAACTAACTAAGTTAAATACTTTCAAAAGAAAACATGGTCAACAAGGTAATGTGGTTGTTTCATTAAAATATAACTTAAGTGGTGTATTTTAAAATAAAAACCTTACTGAAAATAAATTTGTTTTCAACGCTTAACTAAGTGTAATCAAACAATCAACACTACAAACTTAATATAAGACACTTTTAAATAAATTTGCGTTGTCGAATTGAAAACTAGTGTAGTACAGAAATTTTTAGTAGCTATATTATTGAAAAAAAAATGCAGGGTCTTCTTTTCCAATAAAACTGATTTTTTAAATAAAGTAACTTTATATTTTTAACTAGACAAAACCTTTTTAAGGTGTGTAATTAAGTTCTGTGAAACTTTTTGTGTATGTTTAAGTCTTTAAAATTTAACACCTAAAAATAGCAAGAAACTTTAAGTGATGCTGAAACTAATGTTAAATTTGCGTTTTGAAAACAAATTCAGTAAGTGATAAGCTTCCTCTTTTTTTATTTTCTCTATTTTTTAGGAATATGCTACATGAAAAAATTCATAAGCCGCCTTTTTACTTTAAATAATGGAGTATAATAAATAGGAAAATATTTGTTACAAATGAGATAAATTTATTTAATTACTTATAAACTTATAATTCATTTACATGCAGAAAAAAATACATTGGTTTTTTTTTTTTAATTCAACAACATTACATAATCAAAAAAAAAAACAGTTTAAAGTTACTAATCATAGTTAGAATTTGTTACGTTAATAGTTAGAAATTATTCATGTCATGAAGTTATTATACATACATCAGGATTACCACTCGTTTTTTCAATTATTTTTCCAGGTTTTTTAAAGTACACATTTTTGGCCTATTTTTAGTTTAAAGTTAAATTTAAAGTAAGAAACTGTGTTTAATGTTATAAAAAGGTTGAAAAGAAACTGTAAAGCTATTTAAAATATTCAAAAAAAATTTGGTGATGACAAAAATTTTTATATCTATATGATAAACTTTTTGAGTCAAACCGAAGGTTTTACTTCTGAACATGTTAAAATTCATAAAAATTCCAAGTTTTTCCAGGTTTTTTTTTAAATTTCTTAAATTCTAGGTTTATCCAGGTTTTTTTGCCTAAATTGTCAAATTCCAGGTAGAATGGCAACCCTGATATATATATATATATATTTTTTTTTTTCAACCAATATTAAGACATAAAAACTACAAAAATTTTTTTGACTATTCCAAAAAAAACTTTTACCTCAAAGAATTGCCTTAAAAATTAAATATTTTGTGTTTTAAAAGCCGCTTAAATTATCATCAACACATCATTAAGTGTGGCTTAAAGTTGCCATAATTTGAGTATGGCTTAAAATTGGCAGTTTGGATAATTTAGTGCATATTATCACTAATGTTTATAAACACTTTTTTTTAAATACTTCTTAAACTAAAATCAATTTAAAACATACATTTTAATGTCTAAAACAAATAAACTCTTATTTCGTGGTTTTTAGCTAGATTTTTATAGAAAATAAGCTTTATAAACTCAATATTATAAATAGAACCTTTATTAATATACAAAGTTTATTTGTTTTTTAGCAAATTATGAAGTGGGTTAACTTTTATAAACTACCAGTAAAAATATTGAATAAGACAAATGTAAATGCAATGTTATAATTATTATAAAAAATATTTTGAAATATCTAAATTTATTATATTTATTTAAAGTTTTGATTAAGTTAAATTCACCAATAAAAAGTATTGCAGTATGTACTAATTACTTTTAAATAATGGTATAGAAAGGACTCTTTTTAGATAAGTTTTATTGAAAAAGAATAAGAAGATTTTTTTAATAAAAATTTACAATATAGAAAACTATTGCAGATTTTAATGTAAACTACCGTATATCACATTTTATCATATAAATAGTTAATAGGAAAAAATAAAAAAAAAGTATAACTTTCAACATACCTTTAAGCTTAACATTAAATTTCCTTGATAAGTGTTAATTTTTATCTTTTTTGACATGATATCTCAAAATTTAAACAATCTTATTTGAAAATTACTAACCACTAAATGAAATTTTTTTTTTGAAATGATAACAGCAAATACTATAAGAAATTTTCAAACTAAACCAAAATGGCTTTTACGTCTTTATAGTATAAAATACAAAATGTTAAACAATTATAATCATACTTGTTGTTAAGAGTTGCTTAAATCAGAAGCTTAAATCGATTACTCAAAAGTGATATGTTGTAAAAAAAAGTTAAACGTTTTTTCAGTGTTCAGATGTCATAGAAACATTAGCATTTCGGCAAAATTAGTTGCAAAAAATGTAAATTAAGTTTATTGAAAAAGTTCTAATTAGGAATCAAATTTTTTATGTTCAGCTAGATTACAGCCAGACAAATATTTATTGTTAAAAGTTATAAATCTCAGATAACTTGGTCAATGCTAAATTCATATCAATATTTGAATGTTACCATATTGTTTTTGAGTTAGTTAAATATGGTTATTTGATTTGTCAGATGCAGTTGTGTTTAATGCAAACGACTTTTCAAACATTTTATCAAAAATTTATTCAATTTGCCTATCTGATTGAATGTTTTGAATTTTAGTTACGTTTTCAAATTTTATTACAATATTTGTTAGTTTATAAACCTAAAAGATAAAAGTAGTAATAGAATTCCTTTTTAATCTTTAATATTTAAATAGATTAAAACTATTTAAGCTTTAATAAAAATTTACTGTAGTTTAAGTTAATTTTACTTTAATTATATTTAATATTTAGTTTCGTACATAGTAGAATGTTTCACAAGTTAGATTTTCTTTTGGTGTAAACTGAAGACAAAATTTAAAACTTAAAGAAGCACTAAAATATTTTAATATCAATTAGTAATCTAAACATATAATATTTAATTAAAATCATGTTCGTTTGTGTAGTTTACATATTGAGATCAAAAAATATAAAGTTTACTAATTTAAAAACCTTAATAAAAACATATATTTACAGTAAATAAGTATGATTTACGAAATTTAAAGTTTTTGATACTTAGAATATAAATTTAGATTTACTAAAAGTATATGATATAGCTTTTGTAAAAGTTATTGTTTTAGTTTACCGTAGTTCTTGTTAATAAAACTATAAACTTCAAGTTTTAAGACATCTGTAAACATATTTTTATAAATTTATCAACAATTACTTTTTAATATGATGTGTAATACGTGTAACATATTTGAATTAATAAAATTATTATCTAAATAGTTTAGAAATTTATCAGAAAACATTAAACAAACTTCTTCTAGACGTATTTTTATTTAAAAGTTGTATACAGCAAACTAATAAAAAAGCAAATTATTGTAAAACTAAAAGCATATTTTAAACCAAAAAACACCAAATATTACTTTCCAAGTTTTCCAAAAATGAACTAATAACTTTCTTAAAGGATAAAAAACAACGAATAATAAAAGACTAATAACTAACAAATTATAACTAATGTAAAATAACATTTATCCTGAAAAATTATTTAAAAGGATTTAAGAATTTGGCAAATAACTATTTTGTATCACGAACACGCTAAAAAATGACGGCTTTTTTGTTAAAAATATATGTTACTGAAATAAATAGTTATAAAAACATTTGAGGTAGTTAGTAATAAAAGTGTAATGTTTGTAATATTTTTAAGCGAGTTTTGAAATAGTCTATCTTTAAGATTATCTACTATTTTAGCAAAAACTTTGAAAGTTTTGTTCGGACATGATTAAGATATGAAAAAGTATCAAACCTTTCAGTTTACACTTTTATATAAAGCTAGTGTTGTGGATAGCATATTAGTTAAAACCTTTAAAATATAAAATTCTTTAAACATACAATAGAAGATCAAAAAATGTATAAAAAATGTAAAACAATATTCATTTTTTAAAAGTTTTAAAAGTGTGTTAAAATCATGGCAAATATATAAGTTGCACCTCCGACAAACTATAAAATGACCATTTTTTGTTTAAACTGTAGCAACTGAAAAAAGTATTTTTGTAAACACTCTATGTAGTTCAAATAAAAGATTTATAATATTCATAAACTAACAAGTAAAGTAATCCCACTCTAAGATTATTTAGAATTTTCACAAATAGCATCAATAGTTTTTTTGTTTACACTTGACTAAAGTGAAAGTACAAAATTTTGTTAAATATTTCTAACTGCACTTTTATAATAAAGCTGTCGTTGTTGATACCACAGTGGCTTAAACTTTTGAAGGACTTAACTCTGCAGCTTAAGTGAAGTAACTAATTAACGAATAACGAAAATCTTTAAATTAAAAAAAAAATTACTCTAAGTATAATAGTGAAAATACAGCAACCAAGTAAAATTAAGGACAATATAGATTACTTTCTAAATAGACAAATATATCTAAAATTATTTTATATTTGTTTCTGATACTTTTAGCGATTTTATCAATTTAGACTACCCACAAACTTGGAGGTAAAAAGCATTTTTCTACCACATAGACAAACTTTTTTTAAAACATATCAACTTTTTCTATCTTTTTAATATGGCATTAGCTGACTAATTGGTTAATTGAACAGCTGCAATTAGTGTATTTTTCACAACAAGTCTTTTTATGTCTAAAGAGAGTAAAAGTAATACTTGAAAGGTTATTTTGTACAGTTTAAATATTCGGTCTGACTAAAGTATATAGTAAAGTTAAATTGGGGTTTTTCGCGACAAGTTAAAATAAGATTTTCTACTCTTTTTTGCAAAAAAAAAATCATTCTTAGTGAACAATATCTTGCTAGGTTACATCGAACTAGCCTTTATTAATGATAAAGTTGGAAAAAACTAAAAGAGCCAAAACTAAAAAATCAAATACTACATATAATTTAACAAAATGAAATAAGCACTTAATAAATTTAGTTAAACAAAACAGATTAAAAGTTAAGATTTGTTTTAGATTTACAACTTGAGTCTAAATTTACCAAAATGTTGCAAAAAAAAAAACTAGCCTGAGTTTTAAAAATCTTTAAATTAGTTTCAGTTGTACCTAGGATAGTGTATCAGTAATCGTGAGTTTTTGAACATTTTAAATTCAGCCTGAGTTATCTTCAATAGTCTGAGTAGCCAATGTATGTTGCAGCCATGAAAATGTTAGAGTGTAAAATATTTAATTTTAAGATCAAATAAAACTGCAAACAAACCAGTTTATGAGTTTTGAAATGGTTTATTTTATGAAAGAGTGTCGGGTGTTTGCTCTTTTGACTATTAGAATTTCTTTAAACATTAATAAATTTTTGCAGAATTGTACAGCTTTAAAGGTTCTAAACTTTACGGGTGGTAGTTTTGTTTAATACAGTAATTATCACAAACATTGCCTTCATAGGATTTTCAACACAGTTGTAAAACTCAAAGGGTAAAAAAATATTTTTATTAATAAGAAAATAATAGTGGTAGTGTTGATGCATTCTCTTTCAGTCATTATTAACAGTTTTCTTAAAAAATATTATTTTAATGGCAAATCAAGTAAAAATTCACTAAAAGTAAACTTTAATTTTAGCATTTAAATTCATAGTATTCCTATTTAGTAAGTAGTACATGTTAAAGTATTAAAAGGTAGTTTACGTTATATATTAGAAAAAAATGTCTTAGCTATCTTATTATTTTAAAATTTCAATTTAAAATATAATCAAGTTAGTGTATTCTACAGATTTGCTAATCATTAAGGGTAAAGGTATAACTGAGTGACTAAAGTATTGCTTGGTACTAGCCTGCGTTTTTCAAAAATTAAAAAAGCTTAGTTTAGCTTGAGTAGCCTACGTGTGAGGCAACACAGATTAATAAGAAACTACTTATCATAACAACAAAATGAAACTTGATAGTATAAATAAATAAAAAAGCAAAAAAAAAAATTGAATTTTTGTTATGTGGTTAATAATTTTGTGCATTCATACACATTAAAAAAAAAAGTTACACTGGAAGATTTAAAATAACTTAACTAACTAACTATTTGCCATAAAAACTAAATTAAGCACATGCAATAGTTTTTTACCCTTGTGGCTTCCTTTTATATTTATTTTTCCACGTTTTTGTATATGATTTGTTTAAAGAAATTTCAAAATAATACAACTGTATGTATGTGATAAAAACTTCAGTGAAGTTTAGATATAATCGCATATTGTATAATTTTACTTATTATTTTACTTATATGAATTCTACTTATTAATAGACTATTAAAAATATGACTTTATACTTTAAATTAAAAAGTCCAAATTTGTACTTAGTTACACTTGAGTGAGTTTAAATCACGTATTGCATTAAAAAATACAAACCATTCAGTTAGCAAATGCTGATTTGAGGTAGCAGTATAACAATTACAAGGAGTTTAAACTAGGTTTTGATCAACACTTTGTCTTGATTTTTAACAACATCCTTCTGAACAGTAATGTTATTATTTACTTGTGAACTATTGCAGTTTTATAGTTTTCAATAGGATAAATACTTAAGTAATTTTTATTAAATTAACATACCAAAAAATCTCATTAAACTTGTAGAATTTTTTCAGCTGGATTACCACAAACCTATACTTTTAGGCTACTCATGAGTCAGAATAATTTGGGAAAGATTAAAATTCAAAAATTCAAGCTGACTTAAGGTAACTCAGGCAAACTGTTGATGATTTAAACTTATTTTAAACAGTCATTTATTTGGGACTAGTTTGTACAATTTTCAGAAAGCTCAGACTTGTATTTTAAACTCCTAAAATGTTTTATATTAAAGCTGTGTTTTAATTATGCTCTTTTTTTTTCGTTTAAACTTTTTAATGTTAATAAATATTTATTGATAATTTTCCAGTTTTTATTTAGAATATTAATAATTTATTTTTAGGTTTAATGATTTGTAATCATGATTACAATTTATCTTTTTATATGTGTTTAGATTTTATTTACAATAAATAGTGGATAATTTTTGATAAATCAAAATATCATAAAAACCCTGGATTTTATTTTTCTTGCATAATTTTTGTTTTAATTTGTATTAGGATAAAAATAGTCAATTAAATTGTTTTTAGATGATCTAAAACTTTTCAACGTAACTCATAGTTATAATAATATATGTTTATGTATGTACCGAATTTTAAAACTAATGATAAAAATTTCAAAACCTTGTTCTTCCAGATTATACATTGATATTGTTAAATATAGTTTTGATTTTTTGTTATGCTTGAATCTTAAATTCTCTGATATTTGATCAGGGTTTTCTCACAGTCAGCTACTTAGATTGAACTAAACTATTTTAAATTAAAACAAACTCAGGTTCATACCAGTTTAGACTTAAGTAACTCAGATAAACCCTTTTTCCTGAATGATTGGCAAATCTATAAAATATACTAACTTATTTATATTTTTAATTTATTTGCCTAAATAAATTAGGTAGCTAAAATGTTAATGTTTTAATATATAACAAAAGTTCTTTTTTTTTGTTTAGTTTGTAGTGGTTTTACATGTATTTTATAAGAATTAAGTACTATTAATTCCATTTACAAAACAAATGTTTACTTTTTGTAATTTTTTTAATTATTGAAAAACTAAAAAAAAACATTAACAACACTATCTTAAATGAATAAAAGAGCATGTGTCCAATACTATCAATATAGTTTATTTACACTAAAATTAACTTATGCACTTTAAATTTTACACTTATGTTAGCAATGTATTGAACACTTGTGTTTATCATAATTTTTCTAATTGAAAAACTATCACCCGGAAAGTTTATAGCTGTACTCTTTAGCAAAAATTGATTAATATATCAAAAAAAAAGACCGCAAAGGTCACAAAATTATACACCCTCTGAAACTCAAACATAAACAACTTCAAAAGTTGACTATATCTTTAAAAACTCCCAAATTGTTTTTTTTTTTCGCGGCTTAGTATGATTTTGTGGTTTGTAACATCTTAGCACTTTCAAGATTGCAACATTTTTATTAGCTAATCAGGCTACTAAAGATAACTCAGGCTAATTTCAAAATATTTAAAAACTCACGATATCTTAGGCCAACTCAAACTAGTTAAAAGTTTTTGAAAAACATAGGCTTGTTTTTTTTTGCAAAACTTCGGTTATTTTAGACTATATTTGTAACTCTAAAGCTAATTACTATAGTTTTTAATCGTTTTGTTTAACTTAATTTTTATTAAGTTATCAAGCTTTTTGGCGTTATTGCTATCATATTTACGCTTAAATGTAGTATAACTTTTTTTATTTTATGGCTCATGCAAATCTTGTTTTTTAAACTTTATCATAAACTTGTCATAGGCTTGATGTAAAAAAGGCTTTGTTCACTCAAACTATTTTTTGACACAAAAAGTGGTAAATCTTATTTAAACTTTTCTCAAAAAATACCTAGTTAACTTTACCAAATACTTTGACTCTATAAAACACTTCACTTTTATATAAAATCTTTTTAAATATACAACTAAACTTTTCTAGGCAGCACTCTGTCGTAAATAAATTGCACTAAATGCAGCTGTTCAATCAAGCATATTATTTCTAGCTATTAACCTATACTAGTAAAAAGGAAGAAAAAATTGGGTTGTTTAATAAAAAATTGTCTATGTGCTAGAATAAGTCGGAAAGTATACTTATAAAGCTAGTCTGTCCAGATAAAATACTTAGTCAGAATTTTTTTAAAGTTTTTTATTTTCAATTTTTTAATCCTCATCACTAACTTACTTTACCCAAACAAACTAAAAATTAATCAAAAAAATGACTAAAAGAGTTGAGTTTAAATATATCATCAAAAAATGCTGACTCAGTTTTTTCCCCGTTTTTTTTTTAGCTGAGATTAACCTTAAAGCAACTAGCCAAATAATTATTTTTACTTTCGAGTTGAGTGTAGCCTAAATTATTAAAATTGGAAAAAAGTAAATGTTTTAAAAGTTTTACTTTAAGTCAACTAATTTAACTTACATTAAAATTTTCTTAAATTTAGTTATTTCTCAAAAAATTAATTATTTTTAAAATTTGTTTTTAAAAATAACCGTCTTTTTTTTTTTTTACATTGTAAAAAAAATTTGGTTAGAGCTACGAGAATGTTAAACATGAAATTAAAAAAAAAACTTTATACATTTTATTTTTTTTTTGTATTTTATAATCTGAAATTTTTAATTTAAAAATTTTTGCTAAATTGTTTATCATCTTTATCTATACCTTATCAAGTTTACTTTAAAATTAATAAAAGATACAGTATACCAGTAAACACTTTTTTTATTTTTTATTAAACTTTTTTAAATACAGACGTACGTAGTGCAGACTCTAAAGATTCGATCTAGAGCTGTTTCTTATGAAAATTGTTAAAGTGTCAGGTTAACACTGCTTAACAAAATCTTATAAGTAATCTGACAAGTCTTAATTCATTTTGTTCTAACCAGTTTAACTAGTAAAAGGTCTTATTAAGTTTTAAGAATGTCCTTTTTGTTGTTCTTGATTAAGAGTTATTCACTGATAATAAACATCAATTTTGTAGATTTCTATAAAATAAAAACTTGGCATAGGAACAAATAAAAACATAATGACGGTAAAACACGAGGTAATAGACACACTGGAATCGAAAGAAAAAGATCTGCTCTTGATGAACAGAGTGGTCAGCAATAATGTTAAAAATTTCAAACCTACAAACCCCGAGCTAGTATTGTTTATGACCGAACTTGAAAACTCATTAAAAGACAACAAACGTTGTGAAGTTGAAAGAAAGATACTCGTGTTGGACTTGGATGAAACGTTACTTCACACGAGACGTGTTAACAAAGATGATAAAATAATTTACAAAAACAAGGATATTGAACCTGACTTTAGTTTCAAGGTTGAAAATGTTGTATTTAATAACATGGTCATTTGCTATTGGCTTTTATCAATTTATTATATGTTACAATTTAATAAATTTCGTTCTTCTTGAACTTGAAAAAAATTAAGTTATGAAGACATATTTAAGTGTTTAAAATCAGGATTAATGCTCAAATTTATTAAGGCCAGTTTAAGAGGTGAAAATAAACTTATTATAGACTAAGACATTTCAGGTTACTTGTAAAACTCAAACTGATTAGTTTTGTTTTTTGAATTTTTCGATAGATTTATTTTAGTTTATATCATTTTTATTAACTTCAAACTAGTCTTTTTGCAATTAAAATCTACTTATTACCTTAAGAAGTGTTTATTTTCTTTTAGATATCATATGTTATTTTTTATGTTTTAAAATCTTTGAGCTAGGTCATCAGCATGATTTTCCACTTTTAGGCTCTTTATATTATTTTCATATTAGCCTCAGACTGACTTTTGCGCTTTAAAGGTAAACCTGTTGTAAATTAACTTAGTCATTGTAAGACTTTTTAGTTTTAAATTATGAATTTCTTATATCAAAAAGGCACTCTTATATAATATATTTTCGGAGTACTTTGATGTTAGTTTAGGCTAAATAAAAAAAAGAAACACGTTTTAGTTATCTATTGAAATGTGTTATATTATAAATATTTTTGATTGTATTTTAATTTAGATAAAAGAAAACGAATGGAAAGCTTACAAGAGACCTCATCTGGATTTATTTCTTGATACAGTGAGTGTTATTTTAATTAAAAGTGATATTATCTAGATATTTCTTGCTCTTTTAAATGTTTTTTATGTTAAAAAATGTTAACTCGTTATATATCATGTTAGTTTTCTCTATTGTTAATAATTTAAGTTTTAACTTACCATAAAATCAAAATTTTAACACAAAACTTAATAGTTATAATTTTTTTAGGTCAGTAAATGGTATGACGTTAACATTTTCACCGCTGCATCCGAATCTTATGCAATAGAAATATGTAAAGAACTTGACAAAGAGGGAAAAGTTTTTAAGAAAATCTTCCATAAAAAAGTTTGTTTTATTAATTAAAAGCTGTATAAAATTTATTAATTAATTTGTCAAAATTTATGAAATGTCTGTAAGTAAAAAGTCTCACTTGCTAACAGTGTAGGTATTACTTCTAGTTCGTTAAGAAATCTAGATTAACATTAATTTTATAAGCAGATTTTTCTGTTTAGAAAAAGATTTTACATTATCAAATGTTGAAGTAATTTTAAATTTAATTAAAGGAATCTTCAAACTTCCTGTTTTCATAATAAAAACTAAAACTATTGTCTTACATTCATATATTGTAAAATAATGAGTCGCTTTTCAGATGGAAATAACTTTTTTAACTAGAAAGTTTTACAATAAAATAATTATAAAACAAAATTTAAAAATACAGAAATAATATTAGAAAAAAAAACTATCTAATATATCAAGTTTTCTTTTGTTCTCATACTAGGTTTAGTTTCAGTTGTTCATTTAGTTTGCATTTTTTAACTAAGTTTATTTTGCAAATATAAAAGTACTTAAATTATAATTGTTTATTAGATTATGTATATAAATACTGGCAACTAATGTATAAAACTAGGTTTGCAAAACGAGCAAAAAATGTTTAACAACACTTTAAATTTTGTTTAGTATTTATTAAATGCTTTTATCTTTCACAATGCAAACTATCTAAACAAACATGAGAAACAGCAGAACTTTTATACAACTATTTTTTAACTTTAGAACATTGACAACTCTGGTAAGACCTACACAAAAGATTTGACAAAAGTTCACAAAGATCTCTCAAGAATTGTTCTGCTTGATAACAAACCGAGTAACTACAAACATACTCCAGGTGATTTTAAAAGTACTTTTAGACTTTTGTTGTTAGAACAAAACTTAAAATTTTTAAGTTTAAATGGTTAAAATTATTTTTTTTTAGTTTAAATAACTTTCATTATTACCTAAAACTTATAGTCTACCACAAAGTTTGAACCATTGATACTTTATTATTACTAGTATTTATTCTACAAAAACAGAAAATGGGATCCCGATAGATTCTTGGTATGAAGACCAAAACGATGAAAGTCTGAAAAATATAATTTCAATGTTCGAAAAAATGAGGTACGAAAATATTATTTTATATTAGTTCTAAAGTAAAATAAAATTCAAGTTTAGATATTGTACATTTTTTTAAAGCAATAGAAAGAGCCTAAAAATTCATACTTAGTTTAATCTAATAATAGATACTGACTAAATATAGTAGAAAGAGACAATTAAAATTTGTTAGCTTTAAAATTTTTATTTCCGTTACTTAAAAATAATAATGATCAGTTTTAAACAAAAAGAATATCAAGTTTTGAAAACTAACAAACTTTTATTAAAAATCCTTTTTTTAATACTGATTAATTACATACGTTATTATACATAACTTAAGTCAAATGTTTGTTTTGTCTTACAGTAGTATTCAAAATTTATATACATGACTAGTTAAATATATTATACGTTTAAAAATACATACGAATACTTTAGCTGTAAACAACGGTTTTTTACAGGTTTTGCAAGGATGTGAGAGATTTCTTCAAATCTTACAGCAGAAGAGCAAATTGTGATGAGATTGTAAATTAACTGATGAAAAGTGCGAATTAGTTCGTTTCTGCATTTTGTTTACAAGTTTCTGAAAGCGAGCTTGTATGGAGTAGTGCTCAATAAAATGTTACTTCTTATAAAAACTGTTTTTGAATTTTTTTATATAACTCTGCCCAAGAAGAATTTTCCTAAAAATCTGACTTGCTAACTAAACTAAGTGTCAAACTTATTTTAACCAAGTTAAAAAAGTGCTTTAACATGCTTTGTAATAAAAGAATTAGCCTTTTTTCGAATTTTATTTTAGTCTGCTTTTAAAATCTAGTAACTCTAGTATAAAAAAACTATAAAACGTCTTGATTTAACATTTAATTGCAAGAAATTTTTAATGTAATTTAACACTGATTTTAATTTGCACATATTCTTAATTAACTTTTTTCATGCTATCTCTTTTAAGTAAGATTGTTTCCGATTGTAATTGCTTTTTATAAAATAAGCTTCAGTTATAAATTTTGCAAAGCGAAATATTAAACAAAAGTTTGATTTCTAGCAGTATTATTTATACATAATAGTAATAAGTTTTTGTTGATAGCATGTATTTACGTAAGATTTTCAAAAATACATTTGTTCTATTAAATTCGACAACTACCACTACTAAATAAACATTAAACTTTGCCATATCAGGCTTTATTATTTGTTTAACATGACAACAAAAACTTTATATGAAAAAGTAAGGCTCATAATTAATAAAAGTTCTTCGAATATAAGTAGGTCTAAATAGAGATCATAAGTAAAATAAAGTACTACAATGTTTTATTCCGCGCTAAAGCGCAAAAAAAATATTTTAATTTGTTTTAAACTATCTGTTCAAAGCAGTCTAATACTTTTTTTACTAACAGTTAGTTTTACAAACTATTATTTCGTGCATCAGGTCCTAGGACCTGGTGCACGAAAAAACTTTTCGGTTATCGAGTCGCACACCACTTAGATACTTTCTAACGTCTTGTCCAGGAATTCTTAACTTCTATTAGTTAATCAATTTTATAAACTAAATACATACCAACTTTATACTATGTTTGTACTAAAGTGCTTTACATACAATAATTATAAATTTTGACATTTGTCTTTAAAAGTGTCAACGTTAAATACTAAAATTTATTTATAGAGACTTTCAACACTTTATAACTAACCAATCTTATTAATTTTTTTATATAGTAATAGTCCTACACCTCTCTTATGAATCGTTTTAGTTCTGTGTGTAACAGCAAATTTAACATATTAAAATTCCTTTGCCAAGGGTACACTGTCACTTGGCGGATTTTTGGAAACTAAGCTGCTTCTAAGAAGAAGCTGATTGCGCATTTAGTTCTCATGTAGTTAGCTCTTGTCAGCTTTGTACTCTACTGATGAGAATTGCTTGAAATATATTTATTTTCTGAACTGTGCGTCTTATTTATCTTATAATTAAATAATAAAATAAAAAATTGAATTAAATAAACCTTTATTATAAGTTATGTATTAATAAGTTATCAAAATAAATATTAAGTGGAACATACTGTATCTTTATGTGTTTTTAACTTTTTTTTATTAAAAATTATTTTTATGGTAAACTTTCAAAAAAAAAAATTAAAAACAAAGTCCTTTATTAACAATGTTTTTTTTTAAACTTCTATGTATTAGCACAATTGACAGAAAACTGTTTGTAAAAAAAAAAGCAGTTGTTCCAGATAAAAATATGAAACTGAGTTTTATTTGCAAATTAAAGTACAAAATAAGTTTTAGTTTTAATTTTGTTTATATAAAATTACCGAAACACTGTTATACTTTTATATACTGCCTTTTGTACTACAAAAAAAGTTTTAACAAAACAAAACAATGCAAATTAAATTCAGTGTTTACTTAGCTGTTTAAAAAACTAATATTA
Source organism: Thalia democratica (assembly GCF_965202585.1). Lineage (NCBI taxonomy): Eukaryota > Metazoa > Chordata > Thaliacea > Salpida > Salpidae > Thalia > Thalia democratica. The sequence goes on along the minus strand of NC_139172.1, from coordinate 31,830,716 downwards.
GTTAACTCTAACAATCCTTTTCTGAACTAATGAGTAGTTTAATAAGTAAAATGCTAATTTTAAAAACAATTATTTAATTTTTGCGAAAATCAGGAAAAGTAAAGAATTTCTTAGGTATATGTTTTTGTTCTAAAAATATATCATATTACAGTTATCAAAATTTTAAAAACTAAACCTACAAAATAAGTTTAAACTTTTTTCATACATTTTTCAATCGAAAAGCGCGTTCGCAAACTCCATAAAAGTTTTCCTTCCATAATATTTATGAAAACGTCGACCGCTTCTTATCCCAACACTTATATCTCCGACTCTATAGGGTTCATCTTCATCCCAACTGAATAAAAGATTGAAGTCAACCGTTTTTCTTCCGTCTAAGAGCTTAAAGTAGTAGTCTTCCATTCTTATTCCAACCCATACATTTTGATTGGAAAGTGTTTTCATTTCTCTGTGAGAGTTTATTTCGTTGTATTCTAAATCTTTACTGAGATGAGAAAGTTATAGTCGGTTCTGTTTGTATAAAGTTACTGAAAAATGCTTAAAAATTGTTAAAGGTTATAGTCTTTTTTACAGTTTTTATGAAAAACAATCTTTTAATTTTTAAACTAAGAAAAGTTTTAAGTTAACGTGCACAACATAAACATTAGTCAAAAAATTCTAAGTGTACAGGTTTCGTCAAAAAACATAAGTTAAACAGTTACTTATAAGTTGCAAACTTAGAACTGAATTTTTTTTTGGTAATTATGGATAAATTTTTACGTAAGTATGGAAAACTTTAAATCTAGTTTTAGAACCAGCTGTTGTACTAGTTAAAAAAATTCTTATCATTGATACACACCAGCTTTTTATTTATTCAGTGTGTCATAAAAATGCGTTTTCCTGTAAGATTAGTCTTAACCTCTTATCTAGTATAATTTATTTCAAGTGGCTGTATATTTTGTATCAAATTTTAACACATAAGATTTAAGCTTACTGGGAGTATGAAACACGGAACTTTTCAACGTGTCTCTAAAGTTTTTTAAATCAAATTCCCACCTGATTGTTTGCACAAATTTCTAGCATTCAACCAAGTCGCTTTACTAAAAGTTAAAAAATTTCCTAATCTACGTTTTTACAAAAAATCTTAAATCTTACACTATTATTTCAGCAGAAATTCAGCCTGTTTTTATTCTATTAAGTTTTTAGCCAAAATATAAAAGTGTTAATTGTTTATTGAAATTTTGTGTTAATAATTTTAGTTTCTTTACATGTGTTAAATGTAAGAAAACAAAGCTTTTTTCATAAAAAATTAGTTAAATTTTTTATGTTGTATTTTAAATTACATAAATGAAAAAACAATATATATAATTAAAACGCTTCACTCAGTTTTTAGTTTATAAATTTATACGACTATACTCATATTATTTGAATAAAAAAAAAAATTAATAAACTATTTTTTTAAGTTATAATTTAAAGTTTATATATTAATTAAACATTTTTTTAAATTAATCACTTATAAACACAACATCTAAAAAAGTTTTTTAAAAAATACTAAGCAGTAGTAAGAACTCTGTGCCAATGTTGACAAAAATAAAAATAAGTTATATTTTTCTACTATTCACTTATATATTTTGAAAAACACTATCTATCAAATATAATAAATTAGAAATTAAGTATTTCTTTAAACTACTAACGTGGTTCGCAGTCAACCACGGTAGCGTCAAATGCTCCATGTGACCTCTTTGTGACGTCATTATAAATATTTGTGTCATGATCGCATGTGAACCTAACCACTTAATTGTGAGTTTAAAAGTCAGAAGTGTTGTTTGCAGACGAAAACTTAGCTGGTACGTTTTCCCGTGCTGAAAATTTTCAATAACACTGAAAGTGTAGAATTAAAATATATTGTAAAAACAAACTATACTTTTTTTGGTTTGAAGTTAAATTTTGTATTTACCTCTAAACTTGTTCATTGGATCATTCTAATAAAAAAAGTTCATATTGATACATAAACATACCTCGTAGTTACCTCCAACAAAATTTAAACCAAACTTTTATCAGTACCTGCATAGCAGTTGAAAGGCGATTCGACGAGGTTCGGAACGAGAAATGAGCTCAGGCACAACCTGCTGCTGACGTCATCAGTGGTGAAACCTTCGTCGCATGCGAACTTGGCAACGCCGCCCTCCACCAAAACCGACCCGTTCTTCACTTGAACGACCGGACAGCCTAACGTCTAAAGTAAAAGTATGTCAAGCGTAAGATATTTTCTAATTTATTTATTACAAAAAAACACCAAAAATGTACCCGAGAGTAATTGAAACAAAATAAAAACAAAGAAGAGAATATTTATGCTTACAATGATAGTGATACAGTTTTTTTTGGAAATTGTTGTATAAAAAAGCTGTCGTTTTTAGAATTACAGGTAAATATTTTATAGTGATGACAACATTTAATACTTACTTTGAATAGTTACAACATAAATAATTTTTTTTTACAAATAATAAATAAAAACTTCTTGTTTTTAATAATTAGTTTAAAAGTTGTGGTTGAAAAGTTATCTGCCGCTTATTATTATTATGACTGTTTTTTTATATTACAGAGAAAACAAACCGTATACATTTTTCGTAAGATTGTTTATGAACTGTCTTTTTGTTAGTGAGTTATATTTTGTTACTAAAAATTAGTAAAGAGTAGCTTAAGTTTCCTAAACTATATTCAATTTATAAATAATATAAACACTTGATTTTTAGATAATACTAGATTACAATTTATACAATAAAACAAATACAAATAAAAAATTATAAAAAATATCCGAAAGTTATATAAAATGTCGGTATTAGATATGAAAAAAATAAAAACCAGTTTTTTTGTTATACCCTATTACTTGAAGACTTATCTGTTTATACAATGACTTTATTCAATACTTAATTATTTTGTATAAAGCAAACTCTGAATTAAAAGTTGTCTCATTGATTTTTTTTTTTTGGTTTAAGTAGAGCTCTTTCCCGTTGAATAACAACTTATCTTAAAATGATTACAAAAAAAATATTTTGTAATAATGCTTTAAAAACTTTTTTATTTTGAGTAAATATGTATTTTAAAATTTCTTACCAATTCAGAGAAGTGTAACTGTAAACAACTTTTTATACTAAAAAGCTTTACATACAAAAGTATTATGCTTCAACCATTAAAAGTTTAAAAATCTTGTTTATTTAAAAACCAATCTGAACTTGTGAATAAAAAGTTTCAAAAATTTAATGATTTTTACAACACTTTGCATATTAAAACTTTAACGTAAACTAAGTGCTACTAAAAGTTCGATACAACAAATCTAAAATAAAGTTTTATATAACTTAGGCTTTCGTTTACTGTATGACTTGTTTTTTATTTCTAGTTTTACAAAAAGAAAAAAAAACTATTTACTAAACTTTTCTAATGCTTCACAAACACTTGTAAAACCTAAAACAAAAGACATTTAAAGAATGTACTGGAAAAATTTTCTGTTTTTTCTTGATAACAGCTCTTACGTAAGTTAAAAGTCAAGTTTTAAGTTGGTTTTGGCAAAAGTACAAACAAATCGTGTGTAAAATCTTATTGGCTGAATTGAGTAAATGAAGTTAATTGGTTAGAATATTCAGCTAATTAAAAATTAGCTAACTTATTGACTTTAATAACTTTCTAGTAATATTAAAAAAAACGGTCTACTCGCAGCTTATTTGATAGATTATTAAACTAATACCAAAAAATAAAAAAAATTCACCTTTTTGAAGTTCATTTAAAAACTACATACAAAACTATTAAATATTGTTAGCTTATGCAACAAAAAGTCATCAACAAAAATTTTTCAAAAAAGTTTTCATTTAATTTGTACACGGGCTGGCATAATGGCAAACTTGATATTGAGTTTAGGGTCAAATCAGTTCTATACTCAAAGCAGAGCAACTGTAAATTAAGCTTTCGCAACTCTAGCAGCACTAAACTTTTTTTTTACTTAGTTCACAAATTTTAAAAGCAAAACAGTTTAACATTAAGAAAAAATAGCATCTACAGCTTCGCAATAAACAAAAAGTTAAATTGTATAAACTCTTCGGTCTAACAGATGAAAGTTGACATTTTATGTGTCTTAAGTATAAACTAAGCGTCCACATGTTTGTGTAAAGCTGGGTTTCTGCTTTTTACAAAAGATTTTTTTTACGAGCCATGTAAGTTTTAGTTTAGTTCTAGCTATTTTCAGAACAAAAACTACAAAAAACTTCTCTATTGTTTACATAGAAATTGATGCCTGCCACAACTGCATAAAAATACTTGAAACACTTTTACACTGCTATGTAGAAATAAATCAAAGCTGTTTTTCTGTAATTAATGTACTAAAAATCCTAATTAAATGTTAAAATTTTTACACAACATAAAAACAGGAATTCAACATTAAAATCAAAAATGTTTCTAAAAATATAATAAATTTATTTCAAATTGATATAATTAATAATTTAAACCAATGCAAAGTTTTTACGTATTAAACTTTTTTTTAAATAAATTATGATATTTCAAGTAAATACCAAAAAGTCATATCTTTCGCGAAATCGTTTTTATACTATTATTGGTTTTACGACTCTAAAACTAAATGTAAAACTTTAAGTTTGACAACCAACGCATTGTATCCTAATTTTAGTTTTATAAGTTTCACAGAGTGAAGTAAAAAAAAATAAAATATTTTCAATACCGGAAAAGTTTTTCCTTGTTGCATTTTTTACGTGTTGTTAGTTAGTACTTTAAAATCAACATTTTAAACTAAGCACAATAGGATACTAATACTAATAAAGCAAAGTCTTTTTTACCTAAAAAAACAATGCTGAAACGTACCAAGCTTAACACTTAAGCTGTTAATACATTTAACTGACAAGTTAAGTTGAAAACAAATATTGAAGAAAAAAAAACTTTTTGGCTGAACATGTGTCTTAAGTTAAAACTATATAATCTTGAGTTATCAAAACAAAAAAAGTACAACATATGTTTTTTATGTTGCTTTTAAAGTATATTTTCATAAAAAACATAACCAATTGGTTTGCAATGTTCTTTTTTATATTTTTATTAAGAAAAGTTTCGACGATTAGTATAATTTATAGAGAAATATCAGTTGAAGCAAACAGTTGTTGACAAAATGAAAACAGTTAATTAAGTTATATTTAAAGATTAAAAAACGATACAAAATTTTAATTTTATGTTTTTCAAAAAACGAATAAAAATAATACAAATTTTATCAATACTCTTTGAGTTGATATAGTTTAAAAAAATAGCATATAAACACTACATATCACGTGCTAATGTGATGCCTTTATTATTATAAAACGAAGCGTAGTTCAAGTAAAAATAAAACAATGAAAGTTAAATGAATGTCATTAATGAAAAATAAGTAAGTGTTATTTTCAACTTTGAATCAATTTTCATAAAAAAACTGATGCGTTAACGAATAAAGCAAAAAATTTTTAAAAATCAAACTAATTGTTTAAACACGTTAAGTTACGTTTATATCAAGAACTAAATCAGAACATTAGTGTATAATTTTTTTTTTAACTTTCAACAATGCGTTCGCAAACTCCATAAAAATTCTGCCTTCCGGAAAAGTCATGCAAAGTGCGACCGTATCTTATCCCAGCAACTATTTCATGGCCTCTTCCTGGCTGGCCTTGGTCCCAGTTGTACAAAAGATCGACTTCAGTCATTTTTCTACCGTCTAAGAGCGTAAAATAGTAGTCATCTGTACTTATACCGACCCATACGTCTTGATTAGAAAAAGGAGTAAGTTTTTCTTTTATTTCTCTGTAGAAATTTGTTTTTAGTTGTTGTATTATCACTATTTTAAGAGGTAGATGTCAAATTTACACGAGCGGACAAAATTGCACGAGGGGACAAAATTGCACAAAGACAAAGTTGCACAAGGGGATATTTTTGCACGAGCAGATAATTTTGCACGGGGAAATTTTTGCACAGGTTGAGTTTTTTATTTAATAAATTAAATATAAGTTTTTTTTAACATTTTTTTCTTTAAATATTTTACTATCACTATAAACCCTAAACCTTACCTTCGGTCGATAATTTTTTCTTTTTTTTTTATTATTACTGTTACCCCTAACCTTTACCCTCAGTCAGTCAGTAATTTTTTTTCAGTTTTTTTTTTATTAATAATTTTCTGTTTTTTTTTTACTCTTGTGCAAAAATGACCCTCCGTGCAAAATTTACCCTCGATGCAAAATTTTCTTTGTGCAATTTAGTCCACTCGTGCTTTTTTGTCTTCATTGAAAAGTATCTACTTGCAAATTGACCTTTTTCACAATTTTGTCTTCGTGCAATTCAGTCTCTCGTGCAATTTTATCTTCGTGCACTCTTGACCCGTTCCCATCTCAAGACGGATGTAGCTTAACAAACTTTGTATGACAACGGTGATAAATTTAATAACTACATTAAAAAACTAGTGTTTAAAAGTGTTCATATAGGACCTAATATAAAAAAATACTATAAAATATATTTAAACTACTACGTATTTAAACCGCATAAATTTTATTGTAAGATAAAAATATTTTTTTCTTACTCTTTTAATTTTAAAACAAATTCTATAAATATGATAAAAGTTAAAGATTGATAGTAAATACGCTTGTAGTACCATAATACAATACATAAACATTTTTTAGTTATTTAGCTTTTATTTTCAAAGGTATTTATTAGTTACAGTAGTAGTTGTATTTATATTAGGCTTCTTTGATTTTATATTGTAATGAAGTTTTAAATTTGAAATCTTTTACTTATTTTTTGTTTTTTTCATGACTACTAATGTTTTTGCTTATAGACATATCCGTATAATGATTTATAGCTTTACAGAGTTGAATTTGTGCATAAAGTATTTAAATCTGTAGAGCTCAACATTTTTGTGTCATTAAAGTATGTGCATACAAAAGCATTCGTTGAAATTTTTTAATGGGCTTTGCTTGTTCAGGTATCTAGAGTTAAACGCCTTATTACCTAATGTTTCATAAACTGATTTCTATAAATATGCTTAAAACACTTGTTACATGCCAGCATTTGTAACTATAAAGTATTGCCTTTAAAAAACAATTTTTTCTTACTTTTTAAAAGTTATGTCATACTGAAAGTACAAAGCTTACTCTGCATATGAAACACGAAATCTTCCAACGTGGCTTTCCAGCATTTTGTGGATCAAATCCCCACCGGACTGTTTGCACAAGTCTCTAGCGTCCCACCAAAATGCTTTGCTTGAAGTAATAAAAATTTCGTAACCTGTGTTTAAATAGACTTAAAATTAACAAAAAAAAGCTCAAAACTTGCTGGTTTATGGCTTAAAAAATAGTTTGCATTTGTGCAATCGTCATTTTTAAATAAATACTTAGTTTTTTGTTTTTAAAAAATGTTCATTTACTTTGTAGGTATTTTATATGTGTTAAAAAAAACATAAACCGTTTTGTTAAAATTTTAACTTTTTAAATTATAATTTCATCTTGCATAACAAAAAAACTGTTCAAATAAAAAATATATTGCTTTATACACAGTTTATTGTGGATAGCTTGTACGACTCTACCTTTAGTAGTTGAATGAGTTTGCTTTTTTAGTTTTAACTTATAGACTCATAAGAAATAATCTAGATTGTTTTTCATCTTTATCATTGAAAAAATTTAAAAAACAATTTAAGGACAAGAATATTAGGCAGTAAAAACGTTTAACAAATGCTAACTTTTAAATCAAAAAGTTGTTACTATCAACTTTAAATACTTTCATTACAACAATATTCTAATTGAAATAAACCTTTTGTCAAAATAATATAAAAAAGTTAATATTTTTTAAACTATTAACGTGGTTCGCAGTCAACCACGGTAGTGTCGAACGCTCTGTTGGTGCATGTGACGTCATAAAAGGTGTTTGCGTCATGGTCGCATGTGAACCTCACCACTTGGTTGTGAGGTAAAACGTCAGAAGTGTTGTTTGCAGACGAAAACTTAGCTGGTACGTTTTTGCATTCTGGAAATTATAAAGAATACTAGAAATAAGGGTTATAAAACTAAATATTATTGTAATGTTATGTTTTTTAAAGTTAACTTTGACTTTAACAGTTGTATGAGTAATTTTGCTTAATTTTGTCGTTTAATAGTGTTTTGAATACATAAAAAAATTAGTCAAAAATACTAGCTGGTGCATCTGTTTTACCTATCAAAAAAAAATCAATTAAAACTAAAATATAAACTACTTCAGCAAATCGGTATAGCGTGAATGTTTAAAACCATGGACTTGCACTTTTGAATATTTTTTTTTAACAAATGTCTTTGAAATAATAAAAAATCTCAAACTCTTACTTGGCTGTTTTTCAATACTTTTTTGTTTCAGTTAAACATCTTAAAAGGTTTTTGTACCAAAAAAATTAGTCTTGTATTCAAACTGATGCAAGTAAAGCTTTTATATGGTAATAGCGTTTACATAATTGTTTTTACGTTAAACACCTTCTGCATGACCTCGTTCAGTCTAAATGTTTAACAAGCAGAGGTATTGTGACAATTTTTTTTTAGTGCAAACTTTTATATAAATAGAGTTCTTTTACGGATTTAGTTTAAAACCAAAATACTTATTGTGTAAATTTTTTTTATTTTACAGCAACTTAAACTAGCTATCTATACTTTGATTTATATTAATCGGTAACACGTATGAAACTAGTTAATATATTTTTCAAACTAACTGTTTTAACAACTCGTATCAAAAAATTATTTCAAGCTTGTATAAGTTAATTTCGAAGAATGGACATTTCTACTTTTTAGGATAAAGGGTAACTTAAAAAAGTGATCAAAAACACACTTCTTAACAAAATAAAACATCATAATCTAATCAGATAACTCCTTCAATTTCTGCGCCATCTCATCATTTTTTTCCTTCAGCTCCTCCAGCAACCTTTCTACCCGCGTGCACCTCTCGGCAGTTAAGTTCAATTTCGTTTCCACTTCTGTCGCGCGGCTGCAGTCGCACCTTTCTCCGGGGGCGCCCTTGACGCCCTGCTCCCCCTTGTGGCCGCGGGGCCCCTGCTTTCCGGGGATCATCCGGCTCGTTCTTCGACCTTAAATATCAATAAGTTGAAAAAATTAATGGTTAATATCATAAATAACACAATTTTTTTTTGTATTTTTAAGTACAAAAAAAGTAGTTTGTTCAGACCTTCTCGTGGGCCCTCGAGATGCGAGCAGTCGACGACCCTCGTCACCTTGCACTGCTCATCTTCCGGGTAATTCCCGTACCCGAGAGTTGATTGGAAAAAATAAAAACGAGGAGCCGAACTTTCATGTTTACAAAAAGTACTGTTTGCAAGTAAATACTTTTTCGTGAGCTAGGTTAATAAACCACATACGTTCAAATTAGTTTATCATGAACTTCTATATTAAAAAACGAGAAAGAGAAACTTCATGTATAATTAAATTTGTTCAAATAATTTTTTTTTTAATCTTTTGTTCCTTGTTGTTATAACTGTGTTTTATATCATTGGAAAAAATAAACCGTTAAAACTTTACATGGAACTTATGTAAACTGTTTTTTTTTCTTGACCAGATATAAGACAGTAAGGTATTGCTTTAATATACTATCAGTTGAACAACAAAACAAACTTTTAGATAAAAAGTTTTTTTTAAATTTCGTGGTTTTTTCAACACTCTGAGCATATGAAAATTTAATGTTCAAGTTAACTAAGTACTGCTAAAAATTCAACACAACAAAACTTAAACGAAAGTGTTAAAAAACTTAGGCTTTTGTATAATTTACAACTTATGTTACTTTCTTTTTTTGTATAATGAAATTTGAACAAACAATATTCCTATTTACTAAACTTTTCTAATGCTTTCCATATACTTGTACAACCTAAAACAAAAGACATTGAAAAAATTTACTGGGAAAAAATTTCTGGTTTTTCTTGATAAATGCTTTTACGTAAGTCGAAAGTCAAGTTTTATGATGGTTTTGGCAAAAGTAAAAACAAATTGTGTGTAAAAGCTTATTAGCTTTAATTAATTAAATTAAGTAAATTGTTTTGAAGTTTGGTTTTCAGTCATTGATGTGCATAATAAAGTATGTTATTTTTGTACTATTAAGTTTTAAAATTTACTAGATACAAAAATTAAGAGTAATTATTAGTTATTTAAGATTAGCTAACTTATTGACTAATAACTTTCTAGTAATATTCAAAAACGGTTTACTTGTAATTTATTTGGTAGATTCACAAGCTACTACAAAACGAATAAAAAGGTTTCATCTTTTTGTATTTAGTGTTAAACATTACTTACAAAATTTTTAAAGATTATGCAACAAAAAATCATCAACAAGCATTTATCAACGCAATTTGTTTATTAATTGTATTAAATTTGTAAACTGGCTGGCATAATGGCAAAATTGACCTTAAGTTTAGGGTCAAATCAATTTTAAATTTAAAGCAGAGACATTGTAAATGAGTCTTTTGCAACTCTAGCAGCACTAAACACTTTTCTTAATTTAATTCACAAATATTAAAAGCAAAAGAGATTAACACTAAGAAACAATAGCATCTACAGCTTCGAAATCAACAAAAAATTAAATTATAGAAACTCTGCTGGCTGGCAGATGGAACTTGACATTTTGTGTGTCTAAAGTATAAACTAAGCTTCAATGTTTGTGTAAAGTTTTGTTTCTGCAAATTAGGTAAGCTATGTAAGTTTCAATTTCAGTTTTTCATAAAAAAATTGAAATTAAAAAAATTTATCTTGCTGATACGATCTCAATTTAGAATGGTTAAAAAAAATTAGTTTCAAATTGTAAAGCAACCAGTGTTTACAACTAAGAAACTAAATTTGCCTATATTTTGTGATTTCATATATATATATATTATAACTATGTTTTGCTCGTTTAACTTAAGTGTACCTTGTTAAGTAAGTTCACCAAACAGTAAACTAATATGCTATCATTTAATAAACTTTATTGTGAAATTTTTTTGTATAATTTAAGGTTTTTTTTTTGTTTGTCATTAGATGAAATTCGACTTGACTGCCAAGAGTCAATTTAAAATCCGTAGTTTTAAAATATAATAAAAGTATTTAAACTTATGATTAAATTTTTTTTTCTAATGCTAATTTTAATATTATTTTCGATGAAAAACCTTAGTTTAACTAGTAAGACATTAAGCTAAAAAAAACAGAACTCGTTAAATATCTTGTTTGGTAGTTAAACACTTTGTATGTTAACAATTACCATACAAAGTTATGAAAAAACTAAATTAATTATAAATTTAAAATTATAAATTTTTAACTATAGTTAAAATAAAAAGTCTCGTACATGATACTGATAAAAGTTAACTCAGCTTTAATTATTTTTAAAAATATCTTATTGAATCTGTATTAAAATTTTTTTTTAATTGAATTAATGAAATCTTGTTTTTATTTTTTAGATATTTAAGTCATACTCTTTAAAATCTACGGTTTTGAAAAGTATATTTTTTTTTGCAATATTTTACCTAGATAATTTAATTAAAACCAGTGCCAAAGTAAAACGTTCACTTAGTAAGCTTTTACACACGATTTGTTTGTACTTTTGCCAAAACCATCATAAAACTTGACTTTCAACTTACGTAAGAGCTTTCATCAAGTAGTAAAACCAGAAATTTTTTCCAATATATTTTTTCAACGTCTTTTATTTTAGGTAGTACAAGTTATGTGAAGCATAAGAAAAGTTTAGTAAACAGGAATATTGTTTTTTCAAATTTCTTTATACAAAACTAGAAAGTAACATAAGTTGTAAATTAAACAAAAGCCTAAGTTCTTTAACACTTTCGTTTAAGGTTTGTTGCATTGAATGTGTAGGAGTACTTAATTAAGGTGAACATAGCATTTTTATTGTTGGAAAAACTAAGTTATCAAAACTTTGCTTTCACTAATTCAGATTTTTTTTTTGTTTAGTAATATTTTTAAATACAAATGTTAAAACTGACAACTATCGTAAGTAAATCACTTTAGTATAAAGTTTGTTAACAGGTGTGTTTTTTGTATTAATAAAAAAATCAAAAAAAGCATACTACCTAAAAACGAATGACTTTTCTAAAATTAATACAAAATGCTTTATGCAGAAATTATAGTTTTCAAATTATTCATTGTATAAACCAATAAGTTTTTAAGTAAGAATCTGCAAAAAATAATTTTTTACTTTCATGTTTACACAAAATCAAACTGATTTTTTATTTAAATATTATTTAACTTTCTTAATTAAAAATAATTAAAATTAATGATGGTAATAATCTAAGTAATAATTATGTTACAAGTTTAAGGAATACTTTTAAATTGTCAGTTATAATCTATCATTCAGTAAAGAATTAACGATTCAAATCGTTTATAAGTTGAAAGTTAGAATACTTAAGCCATTTTTAACTCATCTCCAGCATCGAAACATATCTGATCAAGGAAAAAAAAGTTTACACGTAAAGTTTATATTACTTAAAAAAACAAGCAACATATTAAACAAAAATGTTTGAACAAACAGAAATATACATGAATTTCTCCCTTTTTTTGATCAATAGAAATAGTTCACATAAATTTTGTTTAAAGTATGTGCTTTATTATTTCTATCCATAAAAAATATTTGCTTGCACAAAAAAAAAAAGCTATAACATTATTTTTTTTTTACCAACAGGTTTTTTCGAAAACATTAAATTTCGGTTCCTCGTTTTTATTTTGTTCCAATCAGCTCTCGGGTACGGGAATTACCCGGAAGATGAGCAGTGCAAGGTGAGACTTGTTTGTTAAATTTTAAAAACGAATTGCTGCAATCAATTTCGTGAAGTTTTTAATTTTATATTAATTACTCAATTGGCAGCATTAGCTCAGACAAATAACATTAATCAGGTGAGAGTCGTGGACTGCTCGCATTTCGAAGGCCGAACCTCGAGTCGAATGATCCCCGGAAAGCAGGGACCCCGTGGCCACAAGGGGGAGCAGGGACCACAAGGAGTGCCGGGACAACGGGGATTGGAGGGGCCGCGCGGGTTGCCTGGTGACACTGGTCGTCAGGGCGTGGCAGGCCCTCCTGGAGAAAAGTGCGATATGACAGAAATGGAAAGTCGCGTGACGGAAGTAGAAATTCACGTGACGGAAGTGGAAAGTCACGTGACGGAAGTGGAAGGAAACTTGAACCTGACTGTTGAGAAGAGCGATCAACGGTTTAGGAGAATGGAAAGATTGTTGGAGAAGTTGATGGAGGAAAATGCTGAGATGGCGCAGAAGTTAAAAGAATTATCAAGTATAATTTAAAGTTTAAAAAAAAAATAGTTTAGGGATTTTTCGTATTTTCTAAAGTGTATGGTTTAGGGGTCACTATTAGATTTTGTTTTTTCGCTTGGTTATTGAAAATAACTTTTTTGAAGTTCACTTATACAATTTTGTAGCATTTTGGTTAACTTAAAATAAACTACTAGAAAGTACTTCTCCGATTAAAAAATATATCATAATTAAATAGTTTAACTTTCTTGAATTCAATATTTTGTCGTTATAAATGTCTCAACTTTACATACAATTCTTTTAGAACAGTTTTCAATTTAAAAGGTGTATATAATTAAAAACTTTATAACAAGTCTACTTTTTGTCAAACTTTTAAAATCGAGCAATTAAGAGAAATCTGTTCAATGTAAATTACTTATTTATTAGTGACCCTTAAAAGTGTATTAAATAGTTTTGTTAGCGTAAGCTTAAATAACTAGATGTTTTTTAATTTACAAAAACAGTGTTTTAGATGCTAAACTGAAACAAAAAGTAATGATAACAGCGTAGTTAATTGATTTTATTGTAAAAGATATTTAAATATCTACCCTTTACCATTTTGCAATAGCAAATTTAGCTTTAAATTTTCTTAGTCACTAAGCAAAACAGAAACTCATAACTAATACCTTTAAAGCTTTTCCTTTGATTTTATTACAAACCCATCTGGCAAAATTTACTTAAACTACAACGAAGTATTAAAGCTACCTCTAAATAAACACAGAAATAAAAAAATTATGAAAAACGTAAAAAAAAACTAAAATCTTAGCATTTTATAAAATTTTTATAATGAAAAGCAACGCACTGGCAAGCTTTAAGTGATAAGTAAAATGAAGCTTCTTTTTACACGCTTCGAATGCTTGACTAAAAAACCAACAGGCTGTCCGGTCGTTCCAGTGAAGAACGGGTCGGTTTCGGTGGAGGGCGGCGTTGCAGAGTTCGCATGCGACGAAGGTTTCACCACTGATGACGTCAGCAGCAGATTGTGCCTGAACTCGTTTCTCGTTCCGAACCTCGTCGAATCGCCTTTCAACTGCTATGCAGGTACTGATAAAAGTCTGGTTTAAATCTAATTGGACGAAACTTTTAAGTATGTTTATGTATCAAAATGAACTTTTGTTAATAGAATGATCCAATGAACAAGATTAGAGGTAAATACAAAATTTAACTTCAAACCAAAAAAAAAGTATAATTTGTTAATACAATATATTTTAATTCTAGACTTTCAGTGTTATTGAAACTTTCCAGAATGCAGAAACAACTTGTCAGCAAAGTTTTCGTCGGCAAACAACACTTCTGACGTTTTAACTCACAACCAAGTGGTAAGGTTCACATGCGACCACGACGCAAACACCTATTATGACGTCACATGCACAAACGGAGCATTCGACACTACCGTGGTTGACTGCGAACCACGTTAGTAGTTTTAAAAATCTGTATACTTTTGGTAATCTTTTTAGTATCAATAAAATGGTTTTTCAAAAAGGTATCCGAAGAAACAATAACAATTTATTTTATCTCTGCTTTTGTTAACATAGGTAATGAATTGTAATTACTGCGTATTAATTTTGTAATGATTTTTAGATCTTATGCTTATAAGTGGTTTCCTAAAGACAATTTTATTTATTTTCTAAGTTTTAAGCTATAATAAAAAAAATTTTTTGCTAATTTTTCAAACTCTTATTTAAGAAAGTTAAGTAAAGTTGCAGAAAATTATAAACTAAAAACTGAGTGTAGCGGTTCAATTATTCCTAAAAAAAAACGTTTCCCTTCAAGTAGTTTAAAATTAGTGATGTACCGGACTCACTTACCGGGTCCGGATCCGGCCGGATATTGCCATTTTGTCTGATATCCGGATCCGGTTCCGGCCGGATCCTAATTTGAAAAAAAAAGTCCGGATCCGGTTCCGGCCGGATTCTAATTTGAAAAAAAGTCCGGATCTGGGTCCGGCCGGATCCTAATTTGAAAAAAAAGTCCGGATCCGATTCCGGCCGGATCCTAACAGAGATCCGGCCGATTCGGATCTAGTTAGTAAAAAAGAACATACAGAAAAGTATTTTTAAAAAACAAACCCTTTGTAAATTAAAAAGAGTCATTTTCGTCAGTTAAAATTAAATTCCTACCGTGATTGGCTCATTTTAAACACGTGACTAATTTACATTTAAACTATGAAGTAAGCATTTCAGAAATGCAACTCTTTACCTATGATGTAAAATTAGAACTTCACTACCGAATTGTTAGGCTAGTTTTAAGATTTTTTGAAAAACTCAGGCTAGTTTTTTTTTTAGATTTTGAATGAGATTAAGCTGATCCAGTTTTCAATATTTTGTTATTTTACTAGTTAATTTTGTTCAAGAAGTTGATTTTAATTGATTTTAGATTGGTAAGGCGATAGGGGGGGGGGGTCCTTCTTGATTTTTACAAGTTGATCATATTTAAAAGATTTAAATCTTAGCTACCAGATATTGTTTCTGTGATGTACTTTATCTTTCTATCAATTTTCCTTATTCTAAACTTAAAGTTATTCATAGTTTTTATTTAGCTTTTATAGAAATTAAATTTTGAAATTACAAATGTACTTTTTATGTGAAAATTAGTGATGTACCGGACTTACTATCCGGGTCCGGATCCGGCCGGATATTCCCATTTTTGTCTGATATCCGGATCCGGCCGGATCCTAATTTGAAAAAAAAGTCCGGATCCGGGTCTGGCTGGATCCTAATTTGAATAAAAAGTCCGGATTCGGGTCCGGTACATCACTTTTTAAAATACAACTTAAAAAACCTAGCTAGTTTTTTGTTACAAATTTTTTAAAATTTATTTAACATATGTAAAACAACTGGCATAATAAACGAATAACTTTAATGAAAACATAACATTTTAAAATTTTTTCTAAAAAACTAATAAATTAAAAAACCAACTAAGTTTGTTTAAAACAATAATGTAAGACTTTAGAACGTTTTGTAAACTTTTATACTACTAAAAACATAGGTTACGAAATCTTTCTAACTTCGAGTTGAACAGACTGGTGGAATGCTAGAAACTTGTGCAAACAGTCAGGCGGGGATTTGATTCACAAGACTTTTGAGAAATACGTTGGAAAGTTCCGTGTTTCATACGCCCAGTAAGCTTTATGTGTTAAAATTTGATATAAAACAAATACAAACTGGAAGTATACTGGATATTTTTTAAAGATAATCTTAGAGGAAAAAGTATGCCATACTGAGTAAGTAATAAAGTTGGTGTGTTTCAAACATAAGAAGTGTGTTTAGTTTTGTAATTAAAAAACTGCTAGTTCTTAAATTGTTTTTAAAGTACTTTTATAACTAGGCAAAATTTTATAGTTTACTATTTACTAAAATTGGGTACTCAAATAACCTCTAAATTTATAAAAAAAATTAACTAACTAATTTGAAAGGTTTTTAAAACAAACTTTGTTGTGTATGTTTACTTAAAAATCTTTTTTATTTAAAAATTAAAAGGCTTTCTTTCATAAAAAACTGTTAAAAAATCTAAAAACTTTAACAAATTTTACGAAATTTTTGGTAACTTTATACAAAAGGACGGACTATAACTTTCTCAGTACAGTAAACATTTAGGCTACAACGAAATAAACTAAAACAGAGAAATCAAAACACTTTCTGATGGTTTTAGGTGGGTTGGGATAACAAGAGAAGGCTACAACTTTAACCTCTTAGACGGAAGAAATATGGCTGAAGTTGATCATTTGTACGATTGGGATGAAGGTCAACCCCAAAGAGGTCATGATGTAGTTGTTGGGATAAATAGCGGTCGCAATTTGCATGACTATGGTGGAAGGCTAAATTTTTATGGAGTTTGCGAACGCGTTGTTAAAAAATAAAAACTTAACACTAAAATTGTACTTTGTTATTTCGTAATAATACTTGTCAAAAACGTAACTTAACGTTTTCTACAATTAAAAGGTCTCTCTTTTTCAAAATTTACCCAAATTTTTGTTATATTTATTAATACATCGGTTTTTTTTATGAATACTGAATCAAATTAATTTTTAGTTTGTAGAAGACATTTGTGTAAAATGTTAATTAAAAACAAAGTGCATACTAAACTTAATTTTCACTGTTTGTTTTTCATTAAAACTACTGTTTTTTTTTTCATAATAATAATAATAATAATAATAATAATAAAGGCAGTACATAAACGTGAGACATGCATTAATGCATTACTTTTGTATAATTTTCTTAACTTTAGTTTTAACTTTATGATTATTGAAACAACCCTAAAAATTGTTGTTCTTATTTTGAACAAAAAATAAATAAAAAATTAGCTAGTAGAAAAATAGATAGAACTAAACTTTTATCTCTTATCAGCAAGATAAACTTTTTTTGTTATTTTCTTAGATTTTTCACATACAAAAAATATTGTAAAAAATATTTTTGCTGATGTAAGTTTGAAACAGATTATTGTTATTAAGAACTAGCATATTTTTCTAAACTTTTATTTTATTACCGTAATGTTATTATGAACTAAATAATTGTTTAAAACAGGGCTTTTTGCGGAAAAGTTAATTGATTGTATTTAATGTACTAAACTTATTTCTGTTTTGATAAAACTTTAATTCTTTACTTAAGTAAAACGGCATATACTAAAAAACATAAACACTTAAAAATGTTATTTAACGTTACGTAACTATGATTTTCAAACTTTATTTGTTACTGACGCTTTTTAAATCCGTTTTTAAAGTTTATTAATTTTGTTTGTACGTTAAAAAATTTTCCTAGATAGTTTATACCTTTAAATCGTTTGTTTATAACAAAAAACCATAAAAACTACTTAAAACAACAGGTTTAGTTAATCTAATTAGTATTTAATTACAAAACAAAACATATTAAAAAAGAGCACAAATAACCGACGCACTCAATCGAGTTTTCACTTGTTGATGACGTATTACTTGGAGAAATAGGTTCAAGCCACAATGTTCTTAAAACGCCGGGTTTAATTGTTTAATTAAAGATCTATTAGACTGTGAGATTGTAGATATCGGTATGTTTTAATATATAAGAGTTACAGTTTTAAAAAGTAATAAATAAAGATACATGTCAGAGCTTGCGAAAATAAGCTGAGTGTTTAAGAGTATTTGCGTCTACTTGAATTTGCTTTTTTTAAATAAACGAAATAATCGTAAGCTAGTTTGGTATTTATTATTAACGAAATGTAGTTGACACCTTTTAGTTAAAAAAAGTACAAGCTTTTCTTAAAAGCTTCTGTCCTACTACTTTTTAATTTTTCATAACATTGTTATAAACATACTATTGCAGTGTTTAAATATAAACAAAGTTTAAAATTATCGTATATAATTGAAAACTTAATTATTCTGTATTTAAAATAAATTGAAATGATTTAAAAAAAAGGTATATTCTTAGCATCTAAATCTAAGTGTAAATGTTTAAAGTATTTTACAATTAACTCTTGCAACAAAATTGGTTGAAATATGAACGTTTTTTAAAATAATGAACTACAATCAAAGAATCAGTACTTTTTCATGTTAAAAACTTAATTTTATTCTATTAATTACTTTTATTACCAATAATACCTTTGAGTTTATAATACTTATCGAACTTTTTTATTCCGCTCTTACAATCTAATAGTTTTATCTAATCTCAATTTTTATAACATTCACAAAATAAAAAACTGTTAGTTTATCATCATTTGTAAATTATTTAAGATTTGAAAAAGTTTTATTAACAAGTGCTAGAATAATTAATAGTGTAAGAACGAAACAAGCAAGAATAAAATATACTTAGCTTTATTTTATAACTTTATAATTTTTAGTGTTTAAAAATTGTTTATATCAAAAAATATTTGAGTTATTTATGTATATATATTTATATATGTGTGAAATTTAAACTGAGTAAATTTGTACACTGCACTTTTTTGAGTACAAAACAATGGTGATTTAAAAAAGTAAGTGAATTTTGTCTTTTATGATTTGTTGTAAATTTTCATAATCATTACAGTTTTCAGTTAGACTAAAATAACTTTTTATAATAAGCTATTTATATAGCTTATTATAAATTAAGAGTTATTAACGAGCCATTTTTGTATAAAAAACTCAGTCAAAAATATTAAACAAGTATACAAAATTAATCAAAAAAAAAACTTAAAAACCTTTGTTTTGAAAATAGTCGCCTTCTCTTTTTTTTTTTCTTATTCATGGAACAAATTTTCAACTTAAGCTTCGTTTTTTTTTAAATTGTAAGTAACAGTTTCTAGTTCTTAACCCATCCTAAAAAGCAAACGTTAGTAGTATTTTTTAAGGTAAAGCAAATTTTTATCTATACGTACAACGCTTAGCTCAACTGTAAATTATTTTAAGGGAAGTCGCTAAAATATGTTTAATATACTGGCAACGTTGAATTTTATTTTACAACATAGTTCTGTAATAATTTTCTGACCTATAGTAAGACATATTTTAAAAGGTTTATGACCACAAGCCTATAAAAGATACTCATTTTAAATTAACTCTGAGTATAATGCACCATTTCAGAGACAATCTTTACAAAAGTTTATTCATTAATTCAATCAAACAAAGAAATTTGTGTCATTATTCGCCGTACAGCAAAAAAGTTGACCATTTTAACTTAATCAAAGAAAGAATGAGACGACACAAGAGATGATAAATATTTTAGAAGTATCGACACTTTAAAAAGCTTTGGTGACTTGCTTAAGCTCAAATGTTATTATTTTGCAGCAAGTTTGACAAACTTTGATTGGACTAAAGTGCGATTAAGCTTGCAAACAAGAGATAATGATATAACACACAGCACGACATAAGTAGCTTTTGAACTACTACATCTAATTTCGCTCCCAATATTTCAAAATAGACTGTTTTGTATTAAAAGAGCAAAGCAAGGATACAAAAAACATAAATAACAACATTCTTTTCTTATAATACTTTTTGTATTTTCTATAATTGTTATCCTCTTAATTGCCACATAATTGTTTTGTTCTTGTTTTCTCGATCTTCTAGTTTTATTTCTTTGTGAATTTTACTTCACGATGATTGTTAACTATATACTGCTTTTTTTTTATCAAAAATATTTTAAAGAATTAGATAAAATCAAAAAAGTATAAATTGCATCATCAGTTTACTTGTTACTTACCATTTTATATATATAAAAACGCAACAACTAGCAAATTTTTATATAACAATATTTAGAATTTCCTTACTTCGACAATTTAGCTGTAAAAGTAATAGCTTTTGAAATATAATAAGACATTTTTCTATCTCCAATAGATCTTTAGATATTTGTAATATCCTGATTCATCCTGATACTTCCAGAAGTTTCAAAGTATCCTGAGTTTCCTAAATGCGTGGCAACCCTGGTATTGCTTGAAAAGTTGTCTTCAATAATGAGCATCAGTGTACGTACATTAACTTGTATATAAACCAACTTTTGTGCACTGACAGTTTAGTTTTAAAAGTCAAAGATGAATTCTAAATAAAGAAATTTTTTACCTTATGTCATTTTTTACTTTATTTAAAAAAAAATTGTGCACACTTAAATATAATAACCATCTGTGTACATTAGTGTGCATAAAGTTTAATTTACTGTGCACAGAAAATTTAATTAAAAAACTAAAAAAAATATTCTGAATAATAAGTATGTAATACATAAAAAAAAATTCTAAGTACTTCTAAAACTTTGTTTTAGACAACCAGTTTCTAATGTAAAATGATAGTTATTGTCTAAACATATAAAAAAACATTCTAGAAAGCTAGTCTGGCTTTTTAAAAGTTTTTAGCCTAAGCAGTAAAGCTTTTAATGGTTTCAAAATTTATTCAGGGACGAAAAACTAAATTAATTAAATTACATTAAATAACCGAAAAAAAATTTAACTTAAAAAATGTTTTTGTTCAGCGGGCCAAACTTACATGCTCATGGGGCGCAGATTTTTCTTTTGCGGGCCGCAGTTTGCCGAAATCTGATTTATACCTTATAAAATTATTTTAATTTTAAGTAATATTTTTTATAGAACATTTAAAACAGATGCAAATGGTATATACAATGTAAACTACCCAAACAAACGATTAGTACTAACTGAGTCTATATACAAATAATTTCTAACTTTAGAACATTGACTTTTCTGGTAAGGGCTACTTAAAAGATTTGACAAAAGTTCACATAGATCTCTCAAGAGTTGTTCTACTCGATAACAAACCAAGTAAGTACCAACATACTCCAGGTGATTTTTGAAATAAAAGTGTTTGATTTTTTTTCTGGAATGCAAATAAAACTTTTTAACTCGATGTGCCTAAAAATATTATTTTTTTTATTTGTCTATCTTTCATTAAAACTTAAAACTTTGAAACGTTAATGCTTTGTTATTAACAACAATAAATAAATAAATATATTAAAAATTTGATATAAAATAAATCAGAATATGGAATCCCGATAGATTCTTGGTATGAAGACCAAAATGATAAAATTTGAAAAATTTAATTACAATTTTCGTAAAAATGAGGTATAAATTTTATGAACTGTTGAGAAGAAAAAATCATATATTGGTTTAAAAGGGAAACTTGATTATGGGTTCAGATATTGAAAATTTATTTAAAAATTATTGGTAAAAGCTAAACATTTATACTAGGTATAATCTATTTATAAATACTGTCTTAATTAAGTAGTAAGAATTACTTAAAATTTGCTAGCTTTCAAGTTTTTTATTTCCTTTACTTAAAAATCGATCACATACATTTTGACACTAAGAGCTTTTTATAACTCAATTTTTAATCAACTTTTGTACTTTATTTTTCTTAATACTAACAAATAACATACGAGGTTTTAATTTAATTAAAGTGTAACTAAATTCAAATTTGCTCTTTCTGTTGTAAGAGTATTCAAAATATAACTAGCTATACTTATTTATATATCTACCAGATTTAGACGATTACATAACTATTAAATTATAAGCCTAAACAGTAACTTTACTTATAAAAAAAACAACAGTTTTTTTTTACAGGTTCTGCAAGGATGTGAGAGGTTTTCTCAAATCTTACAGCAGAAGAGCAAATTGTGGTGAGATTGTGAATTAATAAACTAATAAAAAGTGCAAATTAATTTATTTCTGCAATTTAAATGCAACTTTTATAAACCGAGATTTTCCTCTATTTAATTGTACAATACAATATTTTTTTTTGCTTGCATTTTTATTTACAAGCTTTTGTAATAAGAACTAGTATATTTAATTTATTAACATTCAAATTAGAAACAAAGTTTTTTTTTTGTTTTTTAAATTACTAAGCTTTCAGTTGATTTATATTGTTTTGAGAAAATTCAATCATTTTTAAAAAGAAGGTCAAACTTCGAGACTATTATAGGATACTTTTAAAAGATAGATTTCATTGGATAAAGTTAAAAAAATGAAAAAGACTAATTTATTAAAAATGTCTTTCTAAAACTTTTTAAATATGTTTTTACACCCTTCAAATCCATGATTTATAAAAATTAGAATACTTGCTAGATAATTGTTTTATTATTAACAAAAACCAAATCAGACATTTTATTAATTTTTTGGTGACTAAGCTTTTATTTTTTAGAAAGTTTGCTCCGAAATATGTTTTTTTTTTTATGTTCAAAAAACGCTTCTTATAAGTTTGAAGCTTTCAGCTTATAATTTTCCCAGAGTTAGGAGAAACAGACAGTGGTTTAAAATTTCAAAAATACGAAACTATGTTTTATTTGCAAATTAAAATACAGACTAAATTTTAGTTTTTATTTTTTTCGAATAAAATTAATATTGTCATGTTAACGAAAATTGGTAACAAAAAACTGACAAACTTCTATATACAGCCTTTTGTGCTACAAATGTAGTTTTAATATAACAAAACAATACAAATTAACATTAGTATGACGTAGCTTGTTTATTAATTAGTTAACTCTAATTATTCATATTTTGAACTACTGAGTAATTTAATAAATAAAAATCCAACACTAAAAAAAGTTTATCTAATTTTTACGAAAATCAGGGAAAGCAGAGAACTGTTTGTTTTTAAAACGTATAAAATTACAGTTACCAAAAGTTTTCAAAAAAATCTATGAAACAAGTTAAAACTTTTTCATATGTTTTCCAACTCAAACAATTCGTTCACACACTCCGTATTTGTTCTCGCTTCCATAAAAATCATGAAAATATCGACCGCCTCTCATCCCAAACAACTACATCTCTACCTCTTTGGGGCTGATCTCGAGCCCAGCCGTACAAAAGATCGACTCCAGTCATTTTTCTACCGTCTAAGAGCTTAAAGTAGTAGTCATTTCAGCTTATACCGACCCATACATCTTGATTAGAAACTGTTTTGGTTTCTCTGTGAAAGTTTATTTCGTTGTAGTCTAAATCTTTGCTGAGCTAAGAAATTTATAGTCGATTCTGTTTGTATAAAGTTACTGAAAAGTGCTTAAAAATTGTTAAAGTTTTTTGTTTTTCCCAGAGTTTTTTATGAAAGATATTCTTTATACTTTCTTAAGTAAGAAAAGTTTTAAATTAATGTGTGCATCAGTTAATTAGAACAATCAAAGTGAATAGGTTTTTTTGTAAAAATATAAGTTTGCAGTTTATTTATAAGTTATTTTTTTACAATTATTTACAAATGTTTACGTAGTTGTGGAAGACTTAAAAGTTAGTTTTAGAACCAGCCGTTATACTACTTAAAAGATTCTTATCTTTGAAACACACCAATTTTTTTATTTATTCAGTATGCCATAAAAATGTGTTTTTATTGAGATTAATTTTAAGTTCATATCTAGTATACTTTTTCCAGTTGATATTTATTTTAACACATGTTAAGCTCACTGGTCGTATGAAATACGGAACTTTCCAACATGTCTCTCTAAAGTCTTGTGAATCAAATCCCCGCCTGACTGTTTGCACAAATTTCTAGCATTCCACCAGTCTGTTCGACTCGAAGTAAAAAAAATTCATAACCTATGTTTTTAGTAGTATCAATTTTTTTACAATAAAGTCTAAGATAAACTTAGCTAGTTATTATTCTATTAATTTTCTATTAAAATCTTAAAGTTTTATGTTTTTTACTGAAAATTTACGTTTACTTGTTTTACATGTGG